>NC_063255.1:12056534-13287468 GCF_020740725.1 Corvus hawaiiensis | reverse complement strand
AGGAACACAAAAACTTAGAATTTAGTCTTTCCAGATCTTCCATACTGAGTCAATTTTTCTGTCAGATGTTGCTGGTAAGCCTATGGAGTGGAAATCTTTACTTGTTTCAGCCAGTTTTGATAACTATTTCTGACAGTAAACTGTGATTCACATTAAAATTTTAATTGGATTCCACATCATTTCACAGCATTATTCATATATTCTTCACACAGATGAACTGCATGAGTAAAACATTTTACAGTTAAAGTTTAAAGTTGTGTAGTTCCAGTGAGTTTAGTAAAAACTAGTCCCATCTGTCATCTTGACTATATAAAAACCTAATCTTAGTACAATAAATTAATTATACAAGGAAAGCTATCCATCAAATATTGTCTACTAATAGACCAAATGTGCATGTATCTCATGTTCTGTATTCTTTGAGAACTTTTAGTGCTTATAAATCCTAACTTTATTTTAATAATAGAATTTTCTTTCCTTAACCATTTTTGAATTAGACTTTGAAATTTATTGTGGAAGCACAAGCTTACTTACAAAAGGGAACTCACAAAGCATAAGCTAAGGTATATATTTATTTTGCACAAGATATTCTGAGCTGAACTCACCATTTCATCACTGTGTGACTTAATAGAATCTCAAACAAATTTTCAATAAATAATAATCAGTGCTGTTCTGGCCAATGTTAGGACAGATGTTATCCACAATGTCACCAAATTGTCTCACTCTGTGCTGCCCCAGGCCCTTCTTCTTGTGAACACATTGCTTCCTCTCGGACTGCAGTCTGGAGCAACCCAGACACTTCCCTTGACAGAGAGATCTGGGTGTGGGGCAGAAGGCCGTGCAGACATGACACAGGGCAGTATTGACCTTGGCTGATTTGGTTCCCCCTCTCAGACACAGCCTCTGCATGCGTTCTCCTCTGTTGCATACATGCAACAACTTCATTGGTGCAAAGACGTACACAGCAAGCTGCAAAGCAGCTTTTCTAGCATGGCTTTTTTCCAATTATAAATAATGCTGGAGCAGAGAAAAGCTGCTTGGTGGACACCTGTAAGAGTAACAGGGCCAGGGCACAGGACCAAGGATTTTGTGCTCATGCTGCTGAATTGTCGGTTCAGTTCTTGGTACTCTCACAAAACAGAGCATGGTTCAGGGGTTACCATGTTCTAAGGAATGATATCTCATAGGCAGTTTAGATATAGATGCCTGTTTAGGGTATTTATTTGGAGAATACCAACTGCACATGACAGTTGACACACAGTGGCCCATGCCCTATTTCGTTTAGCTATACATGCCCATTTTAGAAATATGAAATGGCACTGCAGAACCTTGTCTATCCTATCCAGGAAAAGACCTAAGGATACATAGCATATTGAAAGAGTGTGTTTATGCACATGTATTTGACAATATTTATTATTTTGGTTTTATAGTTCCAAAATTTGGCACGTGAATTCACAGTGAACTCAGAACTTACTGACTGGCGCAGATTCTTGCTGGCAGCAGCACAGCCTTGGCCAGTGCCTTCTGTGACACAACTCCTCAAAACACTGCATGGCTTCCAGTCTGTTGATGTCACCGGATCAGGCTTTGTTACAGAGGAGCACTATATGCAGGTTATAATCCTTTTATCTTTTCTAGCAAGTTTTTTTCTGGTAAATGATATGTTGTTTGGTTTATTCACTTTGAGAAACTCAGTCTGAATTTTAAATGCTTCGGGTTTGAGGGAGCTTTCTACTGAAAAGTGTTTTCAGGAAATTGATAGCCTAGTATGTGTCTTGTCCCCAGTTCCACAAATCAGGCTAAGTAAACTTACTTTTTACTTGATTTTCCTACTTTTCCCATAAATTAATCTCAAGTGAAAATCCTTTCTGTTTTAAAGAAACCATTCCATGTGCACTTTGATGACTATTAACTTACTTGACACTGAATAAGATCATTTGCTCCAAGCAAAAATAAGGATTTCAGTTTCATCTCATCAGCTGCATTTTAATTAAATATTTCTAGATTTTTTCCAATAATTAATTTTCTCAAGTTAAGATCATTCCTCAAACCTTGAATACATGGAAAATTATAAAATTCTTCGATCATTTCTCTGAAGACAACTTCTATTTGAATTGTCACATAGTTCTGCAAGATTTTTCAGGAAGGTAGTTTTGTAAAAGAGTATATTTACATTTACATAACAAATGTAAATGAATACATTTTTGTTCTTTAAGCAAGATTCTGCTCATTTTCACTTACTTTTACTTTGCATTTTTAATCATACTTAGAATGACTGCTGGTTCTCTCTCGTAGGCCATAATAGCTGTAAGTATCATATATATGCACATATAATTGTCTATAGATGCACATCTGTCATGGGTTAGCAAGCATAGTCTTGTGAAGTGATGTTCTTGCAAAGGGGTGCTTACATCTTCCTCTGTGATCTGACAGAACCTATCAGCTGGCCTGTTTGAATATGGACAAGTTTTTTAGCCATTTAAATTCTGACCGCCTCTGTGATCCACACTTAAGAATAAACAAACCCCAGGCAGAGCTCTCTCTCGTTTCCAGTGCTGGGACAGGTGGCTGCGGGCCCCTGCTTGGGCCAGGCCAGGCTAGGCCACGGCCATCCTGGAGCCGATGGGCCCTGTTCCACCCGCGGAACCCCCCCCACAGCCCTGCTGTGGGCAGCCAGAGCCGCTTGGCTCCCCCTCTCCAGTGCAGCCAAGATTCAGCTGAAACTGCACCACTGTCCAGCAGAGATCATGTGACCAACAGCGATAAGCGAAATTCCAGCTGCAAGGCCCAGGTGGGATTAACCCTTTTAGTGCTGTGAAGAGCTGAAAACCTGAGGGAGAAGAAAGAGGAGATGCTTAAAGCTGAAATTCTGTTGTAAAGCTATGATATACCAGAGTACCTGTTGTAATTTCATGAAGGCATGGGGGGTGGAGCGTTCAACTTGTACTTGTGAGCAAAAGCACCTGCACTGAGATAGGCAGATGCTGACACAGCTTAATTTAATGAGAAGTTTGAACAGGGAGAGATGGAAGCGATGAGGACTTTTGCTCCAAATGGAAAAGAAGACCTCAGTTCCTAGAGATGCTCCCAGAGATAGTCCTGGAGATGAAGATGAGGAGGACCCTTTGCTCCCAGGGAAGGAGAAGGGCCTCTATTCTTAGCAGTGGAATGCTAAGAATGGGTGAAGAGAACTTTCGTTTCTGAAGGGCTCAACCTTAAAATTGTACCCCAGTAATTCAAGAGTGGACCCTCGAAAGCAGTTGTGGGAAAAGCTGCAAGTTGGGGGAAGGGACTCACATGCAAGCAGAGAACCAAGCCGGGCGGCTGGCTGATTGTGATAATGTTTTCATAGCATGGATAAGAGAGACTCCTCTTCCTAAATGGACTGAACAAGGTTATTATGGAAGTGGTAAACAGACTGAACATCTCAAGGGTTGTTTTTTTTCACATTGTCAGTGGGAGAAGGGAGGAAGGTGGGGGGAGGAGAAGAGTTCTGAAGGTGTAGTATTATTTTTTTTTTTCTTTTTCCCTCTTTTAGGTCTGTTAATAAATTTCTTTTTTGTTCTTTCAAGTTTGGTGCCTGCTTTGCGTTTCTCCTAATTCTTATGTCACTGAAGGTAAATAGTAATGAGTATTTTGGACCAAACCACTGCGCTAAATTGGTGTTTCTGCTTGGTTACAAACTGAACCCACTACAACATATCTATGTGTGTATTCTACAGAGTCTTGCCAGTTTCTAGATTTTTTTGGTGATACTAAATATAATTTTCAAACTGTTTTGAATAAATTTCATAGACACTCTATTGTAATTTTTTTCCAATCACCTAGTGTTGGTTTTTAAAAAAAAATACTAAAGGCTGTGTTCATCTTGAGGCTTGTCATTTTCAGAACTTCTTTGGTTCATCTAAAACTCTAGCTGCACCTGCCAATCCCTGCCCACCACAGACTTTCCAAGAAACAACTCTGCAAAGCCAGAAAACCCACAAAAAGTGCAGATCTTTGTGCATTTATTTTTCTATTAAGTTTTACTGAAGTGTGAGAGCTTGCAAATAAACTAACCGTTACAAGACATACAGACCAGAAATGTTCTTTCTAGCACAGGATCCTATTTCAAATATAATAATAACCAAGCAATTAATTTCATTGCTTCAATATTACAAGGTAGTAAACATGCAGTAAACAACTAATTTGTTTCTAGATCTATACTCCCTGTTGGTTCTTCCAAACTTCCATGGGAGTGTTAATTCTGAATCTACAGTCTCACTTTAAGACTAAGAAGAACTTTAAAAGTTCATGAACACACATATGAACACAGCTGAAGCTCCTTTTTCAGAATAGAACTGTATAGGTAGGCACATAAGATATGTGCTCTAGAGAACGTTTTGGCAATGTCCAGAGACTGTCCAAAGTGACTCAGTTCAACCACCTGCATTGCTCTGAAGAGTTTGGTCTGCAGCTGATTCATACTGCCTGTGTATCTGCTGTATGTGATGGCCTGCAGTTTGTGTTACTGATAGTATTGTGGTTTGGAACTCTTGCATATGCAGTTATGAGAAGAACAGGAACAGAAATTGTCACACTTAAGTTTAGCCCTCTAATTTCAAATTACTGGATTGATTAGGAAATCTGAATTGGTTTTATTGCAATCTTTGTTGTATTCTTTTTGAGCAATTTATGGCAATTGTTTTGAGGTCCTACTGCCATTACAAGAATAATGACAAGGAATGTTCACTGAGAATAGCAGGAATAACCTTCCACTGGGAATTTGAGCTGCTTCAGCTGTCCTCTCTCTCTACACCTATACTTGCATAGAAACTCCATATCATATTCAGCTTCTTTGGCAGCATAGACTTAAAACTACGTAGTCAATTTTCACATTTTCAAAATTATATATTCACTTGTATCCTACTTGATTTTCAGTAATTTCTCAAGTATCCATTATGATGTATAAACAGCAGCTTAATTATTCTCATGTCATTGTATATTAATAACAAATTCAATTTGATTAAGTCCAGAAGTTAGGCTCTCTGTTGAACAGTGAGAGTATAAAGACCACCTTGTTTCAATGTGTGAAAATAAACAAACTTCTTTTTATTTATTTATTTTTTTAAATCAGGCTGGCTTATGGTTTAATGGAAATGAAGATCTAAGCATAACAGAAAGCTGCAAGGAACCTGTGCCTTTAGATAGGCTGAAATACCTCAAAAAGGTAACTGAAAACATAGGTGTTTTGAAAAGATAACTATTCAAACATGAGAGGTCTCATTTCAGAGGTTTTTGGGTCTCTGTTTTTCAGTAAGTGCTGCATATTTTGATTTTTTTTTCGATTTTTTTTTCAGGTTAAGTGGTGCTTCAGGATAATGTAGGAAGGAATCCAAGAATCATCCTTGAGTATTCTAAATCACAGTCTGCTCAGAAAGACTTAATTATTCCTCTTTTTATTTGAATGACATTAATTTTGCTGCAAAACAACCAGCTTTGTTAAGAATGGGAGGCAAATGATCACTGCATCTGAGCTCATAGAATTTTCCATGAAAGAGGGGACTAATAATAATCTGAATACAAAAAATGCTTTCAACGTATTTGTCATGATACAAGGCTTTATTGATTTCTCCCTTTTCTGTGAAATTCAATTTCTGTTTCCTTGAATTACTTAACACATATTTATGATTTATCACAGCCTTGATTTGTAGAGCCTCAACATGTTTTTAAGTATAGTTGGCTCTTATTAGCAGTAATTACTGTATTTCATCCTTTTCCCTACAGTCCTTGATTTGCATTTTGCTTAATTCCACTTATAGAAATTAATTAGTGTATTTTTGCCCTTTATAGCTTTTCTTCAGTTTATTTGCGGATACCAGAAAAGACCCTGCTCTGCTGAACTATACTGAGATGCTGCTTTATTTTGCCTCCCACTCTGATCCAGTTGAAGGTGTATACAGAGCATTTAGCATTGCTACTGGAACATATATTCGCAGAAAAAAAGAAGCTTCCCTTCCATGTGCGGTAAAATATTACAGAAAAATACTAGAGAATAATAGTAGTGCTGCCAAATTATAAATGAACTAAGTTTCTCTATATTTGCTTATCCTGAGTATCTCTAGTCTTTACAAGTAGTCTCACTGAATTCATGGGAACATTGCATTGGTAATAATACTCAGAAGGACTCTTTCAAAAGTCTGGAAATTTGCTTGCCAAATAATAATGAAAGTTTAAGATACTTACTGGTGACTACTTCTTGTACTTACAAATGGAAGTAATTCTTTTGCTTAATCTTAGGCCAGCTGTCATTCCCTGTAGTGTGACTTACAGTAATATTATCTCAAGATACAAAACCTGATATTATTGGTGGTCTTACTTTATTTTCCACTGTGTTACCCACTAATTGGGATACTCAGACACATCTTTGTTGTGTTATTTCCAAGTATTTAGGTTTATCCATAAACCAGAAGGATTAATAATAGTTTTATACAAAATAATTTTTAAATTATTTTTTCAAACATGATGAATGTATTGTCACATCAAATTAAACTTGTCTTTTGAACATTATGAGTATTTCTGGAGTCTGTTGTTACTGTTAAAGTCTTAAAACTGCAATTAGTCCAATGCATGCATCAATTACTTAGTATTGAAGTAAAAGTCATTTTTTGAGACTTAAATTATTTACCTGTACACACCTTGTAAAGAGGTTGCTGCTCCAGATTATAAAATGATTCATTGCCCTGTCGCAACCACAGTGACTAGCACTTGCCCAGAACTTAAAGTATGGTTCGGATCTCTAGAAACAGTACAGAAAAGGCATTATTTTACTACACAGGATAATCATATACATCTGCAAAATAGCATTTTATCATTTCAAATGACAGAAGTTATTATACTTCCCTGTCTTTTATTTGGCACAACAGAGTTTTTGTACACTGAAGAGACTGAGTAAGACAAATTCCTTTCCACATTTTCTAGGAAGGAGAGCACAGAATGCTCCCGATTAGATATTGTGGACCAGTGCCTAATTTCCCATATTTCAGTGGAAAGTTCTAACTTTCATCTCACTGGATATAAAGCTACACCTGTTCTCCTTTTTTTCACTTTCTGCTTGGTTTAATCTGTTTTGTTGGAAGTTTTGTAATATATAAGTAATAGCACTGTCATTATCGTCTGTGTGTCAACAACTTCTTAAGGCTGTGAGTCTCGAATGATGGGGAGCATTTGCCTTCAGCCAGAATTAACTGCATCTCTGAGAAGAAAGAGATGTCCCATCTAACCTGAGAATTTCCTCATGCCTTCTTTCTCACTGGAGGCGTTGGCTCTGTGCATCTGTGCTATGTCTGATACATGTCTCACAGTGTATTAAACAGATAGATTGTGTGCCTAATTCACCTTGGAGTGTCCCCTCAGAAACCGAGGAATATCCAAGAAGTAGATGTTAAATTAATCTTGCTTATGTGGATTCTCTTTGACTTTATAGTTGTCTAAGCTGGTGCTCAGAATGACAGGACTGATAGAACATAATTTTAATATTTTCTTTTTTCTTCTGCCTTTCTTCTACCTTGCCTATGCACCTAAACAATAATGTTGAATACAGACAAAAGACAAGAAAAGAAATCCCATTCCACTGAAGTGAATGAGTTTCTCTATAGGCTTTAGTAGAGCCAGCATTTCATTAAGGGGGCAAAAACTAAACTGTGCATTGATATCATGTCATGTTTGAGCCAAGCTCCATCAAATACACAGAGTCCTGAAGGCATCCAAAGTGGTTTTCAGGATCAAATTAAGAACCCAAACCGTTGTTTCTCTGTGGCTGTTTACATGTGAACTAAATATTCTCACTCCAGGTACTGGAAATTTAGTAAATGTTGTCAGTGGAACATTCATCTGTGAAATATAAAGAGCTATCCAGCTCATCTCTAAGAAGTTTTACATCCTAAGTAGCTGGCTCATACGTAGGCACTTAACAGAACTGCACCTAATTTGTCTCTTCTCTTTTTTTTGTTCTGTGCTTATAATTGTAACCACTTCTCATTGGTATCTGTCTACAGAAATACATCTGAAGCCTTCATGTTGTTAAGAGAAGCTCAGACACACATTCTTGAGACTTCTTTTGCTCACTTTGTTCTAAGTCTAAACAATGTTGTTATCGCTTGTGTAGGTCTCACAGTTCAGTGTAAACAGTGCTGTGAGAAACAGAGCAACTTCAGTGCTGACTACTGTGTATTAAAAAGACTGTATGAATGACTCTGGTCCTCCTGTGCTCAAAATAAAATACATTAAGGCCCAAGGCACATAGCACAGGTGTGACTGAACCTCAGCAGTCTCTCCCTCCTAATGGGGAAAGAAATGGTTTGTTCAATTAAATGCAATTTCCTGTTGTTACTGGCTAGTCTACATGGTGGCATAACCTAGTCAAAGGATTGCTCACCTTCGTGAGGTCCTTTCTCATCTTTGTGCTCACAAATCTCTACAGCAGGTTTTTTGTTTAGTTTTTGGTTTTTTTTCTCTTTGAGCTCTAATATCACCACAAAATTACCTAATTGCTTGCTTAAAGTAAACTTAATTTTTCTGCATAAACTAGAAAATACATGTTTCTGTGGAGAGATGGTTAACTGTTGGCCAAAGCACAGTTCTTGCAGTGACTCCTTAATTTGGACTAGAAAATTCATACTGTTTATTTCATGATAACATCCAGAATTACCCAGTTTGCTCCTTAAATAAACACAAAGTTTTTGGTATTGTAGTTTTAACTATTAAATATTTTTATGTTTTGTTGCTCTGAGAAATACTAGTTTTTCTGTGCAATGTTGGCCACATTTCCTGGAAAAAGCTGTTTATTAAATTTCTGGTAATGTCACTATTATGGATATTTCTGGACTCTCAGGATCTATTCCTCTATCCTACAGTGTAGTAGATAATTTTGTGTGAGTTGATGATTTTTGTTTTGTAAGAACTGAAGTCTGGAAGTGTAATCCACTGGTTCTCATGAGTGTTTAACCTAAACAGATCATCTACTGACAGACTGTTTATTCCCAAGCATGATACCTGTGCTTAATTTTTTAGGATTCTTCAAGCCCCAACATACTGTCAAATGACAAGACTTTAATAGAAGATGAAAAAGAAGTCTTGAATTACACAGCTGAAGAAATTATTTCAGTGACATCTCTACTCAAAATGTTTCATACTGGAGGAAGTAAAGATGAAAATAATCATAGATTTAGCCCTCTAGAGAAGGCAGACAGCTATGATAAGGTAGGAAGAGTGATTCAAGAATGGTTTTGTAGCTTGCATCATATGTTAAAAAAATATTTTGTAATATTTGCTTTTCCACAATTCTTTTAAACAACAAATTGACCACGTATTATTTTTACTTAAAGCATTTCATCAAGATGTACCAAGAATTAGGTGCTGAAGATCTGACACCCATTGCAATTGAACTCCTTTTGAAGCACCCTTTCATGGAAAATTTGATCAACACATGCCAAGAATACAAACTTCCTGTAAGTATTGCTTTCTGGGACCAAAGACTTTGTAAGCACACATGCTTAAATTTGCATTATCCCAGAAATGTACATGTAATTAATACAGGTACTGCCAATTTGCCATATAGATCAGCTATACAGCCCAGCAACTGTAGGGTAGATCAGATGTTTTGTGTCCCATGAAAATTCCATCCATCAAAGACTGTGCTGCATTCTGACCTGTTCTTTGTACAAGTCTTGCTGGCCTGGAGCTGCCTACAGGTTTTCCACTTGCTTTGTCCAATGAGGATTTGCCTGTCTCCCCATCCATAGAAAGGAGTCTGGTTGAATTATCCTCCCAACAGGATCGTATTGCAGGACACTGTAGGATATGCGGTAGATCCTGTTCCATCCTAGGCCAACCAGGCAGCAGAAAAGCGCATGCAGAGGTAGTACAGGTCCAAGTATTCTTCCCTGTCATTCTCTAGAGCTTCCCTGCTGCCCACACTTATCTTTAAACATGCTTTAAAACAGTTGCACAAAAGGCAAATTTGGGCCAGAGAATCACCCTATTTAAGATAACAAGCTATGGCAAAAGTACTCAATATACATGGTGTAAGAAACTAGCATGAGAAGATGAGAGGATTCTTGCATGTGCATGTCCCACATCAGATATAAAGTCTTCATAGATTTTAGATGATCACCACCATAGTGTCCCGCAAAATGTAAATCTGAGTAAGATACATGATACTTCAGGAGTAACTTGCTATTTCTTAATTATATTCCTCACTTGTAGGATGTGAATTGCCCAGCATTTACTACATCACTCATAAGCTTTGCTAGTAAAAGATAAAAGAATAAAAGAATGTATTTAGTCAGTAAAATGAGGGTTAAAAATTCATTTGCTACAGTAGAAAGTTATAGAAAATGTAAGACAAAGACAATACAATCGAAGATTATAACTACAAATGGGTATCCATCCTGCCTATGTTGATGTCTCAGCCAATTTGGGAAGACAGATGCCATGTAATGTTAGGTCATTCCTCTCTTCCCTTCTGCATTCTTTCTTCCTGACTCCTTTTATTTAATTGAATACTGAATTTTCTGATTTGATTTTTTTCCAACCTCACTGAACTTCTTGTAGACCAAAGTGTTTTTTAAACCAGCTCTCTAGATGTGTTCCACATCAAGAACTGTTGTTTACACAAACCCTCACTGACTTCATAACATTTAACATGATGCAACCTCTTCATGAAGAACAAACGTGATGAAACCTAAATTAAAGCTTGATTAGGGTGTAATCAGAGTAAAGCCATATCTACATGCTTGGCAATTTACAGGGACTCTGTTAAAACTTTTTCGCACTGGCCAATAGCTGAAAATCAAACTCACAATGTCTATTCTTTATTAAAATTTCTAATCTTCCCTTACCATTTCTAGGAGGAACTTTGTTACATAGCTTAAAGAGTAGACTGTAGTACATGTTTAAATTTGATTACTACCATCAATCACCTATGTTATTTCTGGCTGGTAGGAGATATTCAGGGCAGTACAGTTATAAAAATTGTCAGCCTATGAGAAAACCTGTAGGATAGTGTATATGAATCTTGGCAGTAACTGAGGGTTTCAGTGCACAAGTTTCTATCCCAGAGGAGTTTCCCCATCTTATTTATATATTGGTATCATTCCACTTAAATAAGACATCTTTCCACTTATTTGGCAGGTTTCATTGATGCCTGTATCTCCTGACTCAACAGTTAGATGATACAGAGCTTCACTTCTCATTTGCAATACTTAACATTTCCTCTTGAAAAGGCTTATACTGACTGTATCTCAAATACAGTACTCTATGGTTTCTGTATTTAACCCAGAATATTTCATTCCTTGACCGTACTGTTAAATACAGACTTTTGTTTTATGCATGAAATCAACACTCAGGTTTATAAAAATAGTGTTATATTCTCCAGCAAACAGGCATAGAGACCAAGGGGCCATTCTTTTGAGTAGGTTACAATTCTGGTCTAAAGCATACAGACTCCAGGATGATTTTTCCTGTATCAATTCCATATTTGGGGAACAGGTGAACTTTTTTCTTTCCAAGACAGTATTTTTAGCATCAATTATTTTTGCAGAAATTCTCCTCAGAGATGTCTATAAAAATGAAGGTCAACCAAAGTGCTGTTATTTTGAGATCTTTTACAAGATAAATATAGCAAGTTAGGGTGTGGTTTCTAAAAGTTAAAATGTTTCTACTAATGCAGTCATAAACAGCAGAAAGTAAAATGTTTTGCTGAAAACTATAAAGGGAATATCTAGCTTACAAATTTTTAAATTTGAGTTAGGATACCTGATTCTTTTGAATCTTGATGACCTGTTCAATTTCAACCATTATTATCTGTCATATCTCAAAAAATATTTTTTCCGTGTGAGAGATATTGTCTTTTGCAGGGATTTTGTTTTCTCTGCCAGGGGGCTTGCAACATACTACATGATGATGATCTTTCTGTCAGCCTTAGTAAAAATTTCTAGAAATAAATAAGCCCAGGAATTCTATTACTTTTTCATCTTGTCTTTTCTGTTCTGATTACAAAGTTTTCTGGTCCTATCTAGAACTTTCAAGTGTTTACCATTATCAACACATTTTTTTCATTTATCAGATGAAATTTATTCCTTGAGAATAGGCAGCTGACACATAAATGTATGTTTATGAAGTCATTTCATTACATGCTCAATTAAATTTTCTTTAAATAAATTTAATAAAAAATGAGAGAAGATTTTTATTAGATCAGCTGATTCAGATGGGAAAAGGAAGCAATCTGCTTTTTCTGCTGCATGTGTTTCTCTATTTGGTTTGGTCAATTAAGGGGTTGTCTACAGAGCTCATTATTTACTGTCACAGATATGGTAATACAGAAACAACCATGTATTTTAGTAATTCTACATTTTGATAGTGATTAATTTAAAGGAAAAGTTAGGGATATATTCTGCTTCTATATTTCTTAATGCAGTATTTTTTAATTTGGGTGGACTACATTCTTATAATTACTGAAGATAAGGTAGTTTGATAATTCAGTTTGTTTATATCAAAAATATTATGCATTGGATAAATTGTGTTACATTTCTTATTCTGCTTTCAAATCCTGAATAGCCCTTTTTAAAAAGCTCTGGTTTTGGAGATAGGGATGTCACATCACATTTCTATGTGTTTCTGTTTTGAATACATTTAGCACAGGCCCTTGCATTATGCTTGTTCTTTCTAAATTAATTGTCATAGTCATATGGTTATTGCTGTTACTGTTGGTCATTTTGTTAATCATTTCAGTAATATAATTCAGATATTCTTTCAGAGAGCAGTTCCATTGAAGCAGGATTGCTGTTAATGTATAGTTAACATGTCTTTATCAAATAACACTTATTAGTATGTTGAAGAATAATTACAAAACCTGTTTATACCCACAGCAGCCATTTAATATTACACAATTCAATGAATATTCAGAACTCCATGTATCATTTCACAAAGTGAAAGTGCTTCTTGTCATAGGGAGAGTTCATGCAGATTATACTAAATGCAAATTATGAACTGGACCATGTATTAATGCTTTGACATAAAAAGAGGACTGCTGTATCACTGTCTAGTCATAACCTGTAATTGTAATACTTGTGAAACCCAAGAAGCTTTTTTCATGTGGTGTTTTAAATGTCCCAGTGTGGAAGAAAAGGAAAATCTAACTCAGTGTTTAAATACCTCATTAAAAAAAGAGACCTATGTTATGCTTCTCTTGAGCATGTATCCCATCCCTAAATAGTCTTAGAAAATTTAATGGTACAGAAAAGATGTTGTTTCTTATATTAAAGAAATATAAATTATATGTGTTCATGTTAAAAAAAAGTGTCTCCTTCATTAAAGACAGACATAGTAGATCTGTTTATAGTAAATAGTAAAATCGTATAAAATCTCTCTATCTCCTGGTTTTTGACAGTATTTAGTATAACATTTGATAACATTTATTTTTGTCAAACCAGGATTGAAACTACTTTTTCTGACTCAATTTGCTGAAAAAGGCCTTCTTATAGTGAAGTATTTCCTTGAGTCAAAGATAAATATTAGTGAAACCTTCTAAAACTAGGGACTGGTAAAATTTTCTTTTAGCATAGTTTTGTATTCACTGAAATGCTTCTGATATTTTGCAAGTTTGTAAGGCATCATTACATTCAGGCAGCTCCTGCTTTTGAAAAAAGGCTGTATCTTCAAAATATGCACAAAATATATATATAGGACAATATGTATATAAAACTACTATATATATATAAAAAGTCTGACTGTTATTTATTCTCCAAAAGGAAAAAAAAGCATATTCTGACAATATCAGAAAATGCTAGAAAGTTAAATATTTATCTTTATATTGAACACTCAGCATGTTATTTTTTTAAACCAGACATTCCTTGTTCATCCTACTTACACATCCTACAATGGATAGTATTGCTGAAATGGGAAATGGGAAAGATTCTGCTAATACAAAATTATTGAAAATTAACAATTCAGATAATATGTTACAAAGAACTAAGCAGAAAATTAATCTGTTATGGGTATATATTATTCCAAGTGTTAGTTACTTATTTTCTTTTATATCTATTTCCTGGAACTGTTAAAGTTCAGTCAGAAATATGACATATTTTTAAAAGAACCCTTAATTGAAGAATTTGCCTTTGTATGTTCTGAATAACATTTACTGGTTTAAACAACAGTCTTCATACCTCTCTTTACCAATAATTTTAAGCTGATGTTTAAGATCTCTGTTTAAGAGTTGCATTTTAACACAGTGTCATTTTGTAAAACCTCCAAAAGCAATGAATTCCTGTGGATAACATGAAAATATCATCTCAGTGATACTACAGCACCTCAGCTGAATGAGTTCTAGTGCCCTGCTGGAAGACATTATCTGTAATGTGGGGAATGTGTAATTTACCTCCACCAAAGCTAGTTTTTCACCATAATCTAGTCACTGGAAAGCTCACCCCATGGATAGACAGGTGTTACTACCGCAAGTTTTAAGGTGTCATTACTGCAGTTTTCAGGCTACAACATGAAATGATCTTTTAAAATTTCTTTTTTTCCTTTTCATAGGATATTACAGTCTTTCTCCAAAGATTCAAAGAAGCACAATCAACTGATGGGGAAAAAAACACATATGAAGACATCAATGTATGAAATGTTGTTCATGAACATTAAGAAATCTTTTTTCTCAAAGTCTGTAAGAAATGTCTTACAAGTCCAGTCCTCTCTTCCATGAGAAAAGGTTTTTTGTTTATTGTTGCAAGAGCAAAATCCCATTACAACTACACATTTTCTGTTACTTTAAATAAAAAAAAAACCAACAAAACCACTAACAGGGAAAGTTATGGTTTGCTCATCTTAAACAGTCTGATGATATTTTTAAATAAAATTAAACCAGTTTCTGAACTTTTTTAGAGATGGTAGTGTGTTCATTAAGATTTGGTTTAAGAAAAGAATGTGTCCAATTCTTCCAAGTGCACTAAGATATCTATTCAGCTTTTGTTAGATAATTAATTAATTAATTGTTTAATTAATTAAATGCTGTAATCAGTTAATCTTTGAAAACATGTTGCAATTTGTAGCTAATAAAATAAATGAAAACAGTGTTTTCTCTAAGATCAGGATAAACGGGGCATCATGTACATGAAAACGGATTGTTTGTTGACAGTGGAGATGATTAATCTTTGCCATTCAACCTTTCTATTTCTACCCTTGCATTATATCTCAGCTCTACCACCTGCTAAAAACCTGCAGGCTCTCTCTCCCCTGCAGGTGTGGGTGTCACAGGTGCTGCTCCCTGGCCATGTCCCCTCCCAGCATGTGGCCCCAAGCAGGCCCTGACGTGAAGCAGCAGGGTAGGCAAGCAAGCACTGCAGTGTTTGTGGCTCCACTGCTGAATCTGAGCATCACATCATTGGCTGAAATTCACAGCGGGGTTCCACACAAACCTTCTCAGTTATCCAACAAGAGTCCTTTTTTTATTCACTCGGTGCATTCAAGGGCACCATATACTCCAGATGCATGCTGCAGATTTTCATGTGTGATAGGTGCTTGTCTAAAAATACCTATGGCACACCATGACACCTAGAGACTGTTGATTTCTGAGGCAGATTAAGCAGAGTCCTGCTCAAATATTCTCCTTACTTACAGCTGAAGTGGTTGTTTCTTTTTCTATATGAAGTCTGAGTCTACTGGCTTTCATGGAAGTTGTTACTAGGATGTTTGTGTTTAAATGTAGTTTTATCCAATTTTTCCTTTCTCTTGTGTCTATTGATGGCTGCTATAAGTCGATAGGAACTATTTTTTTTATCAACCTTTGTGACATACATTCCAGAACGCTCTTTGTAAATAATTCCCCTGGAATTAAAAATGGAGATGCCTAATAAATTCTCAGTTTTCAGTGGTATTCTGGTATTAGTCTGATCTACAGTGTCAAGTTCCCTGAAGACTAAATACAGGAAAACTGGTAACTATGATTATCTGAACTCAGTATAGTCTATTTGTAGTCTGTCAGCTGCCCAAGATATTAGCATACATTCGGCATTCTACCCTGCCTTAGTAGCTCATATCTGAACACTGCTCCTTCATTCTGGAGTATATTTTTTCTGCATTCAGCATTACCCTCATAAAAATTGCACAAAATGAAAATGTTTAAAGGTTCTTTTCCCTGGTTTGATTCAGCAAAGTATTCAAACATATGATGCTATTTAAGAATACAAATAATCCCATCAAAGTCATATAACCCCTAGGGAACCACAAACCTTTACCCTTTGCTGAGAATGCTATCTGCACAGAATATTTTTTATATTTTAATATATCTTTATTACTTTTTAGCCAAGTATGCATGACACAGTATAGTACCCACATAACATTTGATGATGTTCCCTACAAGGTTTCTAGATTACCTTCTTGAGGTATAAAACAATTCTGTATCAAAAAAACAATAGCAGCATACAAAAACAGAGGAACTGGCATAGTTACAGTTAGACAACAACTAACAAACCAGATAAAAAATTTATCTGGCAGTAAATATTTTTTCAGATTTTTAGAACCTGATGTCAATAATGGCAGGTTTATTTCTTTGTTGATTAAAGACAGTCACATTTTGAAAGGAGAGTCTAGGGGTAGCAGATCAAAGCATCTATATGTGATACATGAATCTCAGAATAGAACCCAGTCAGCTTATCACTTCAGGCAAAAAATGGTATGTCTCTTCACTCTACATAGTTTGTGCTAACCACACCAGCACAGAAACAGATGTAACTTTGTTGTGCCCCCGCAAGCCATGGTAAAACCTCAACATCCTCGTTCTGCTTGTGACAACAGACTTTATGATATGCATACAAATTAATCTGCTTTGTTACCAGAATCATTTCTTTACATAACATGTACAATTTGGTTAGTTTCATCCCCAGTATGTTTTAAACATCACATGTATATATTCATACAAGAATTTGGCTTTTTACTTTCCATATTAAAATATTACATGGACAGAAAAGAATTGCAATCTATTTCTCTGCCTTTTGCATGTTTCATAATCTTTAAATTGTTTCTTTTGTTACACTTTTAGTTTCTTATTTAAAAACAGCTTTAATTAGTAAGTGTTTAATTCTGACTTAGCATACTGGAGATCTCCATGAGAAAATAAAAAAGGTATTATTTTCAAAAAGCCTTCCCTACAGTTCATAAACCCAAGTGAAGGAAGAAGAAGCTTCAGCTACTGGAAATGATAAATTGCTATTTAGGTAACATTCTTCAAGTATTACACCTTTCTCGTACACTGTTTATATATTTTACCTGTGGCTTAGAATGGGACATAAAATCATTACTGATAAAGTTTGAAATTAAGTGCAGATTGCAGAACAGTGTCAAAGAGTAGAAAGTGAAGTGGGTTGTATGAAGTGTCAAGCTTCATGCAGTGAGCACGTACTCCTCCATGGGAAAGTAAAGGTATAATGTACAAAGCAAAGAATGTGCACCCTGACAATTGCAATGTATTTTTTCAACAGTTACTACTTGAGTATAGCTGAGTATCTCAAGAGTTATTCAAGAGATTTTGAGTTCCCAGCCCAGCTGTGACCCAGATAGGAAAGAGGTCCTTGTTTTTATGAAGGGGGAATGCTGAGTAGTTTTGCATTCAGATGTAGGAGGAGAGTTACAGTTATATCATGTTCAGCTTTTAAAGCTACACTTCAAGCAGGATATTTGAAACTAAAACGTATTCAGAGAATAATGTCAAGAATGATAGGAAATCATGTTTTGTATAAGAAAGTGTGAGGAACTTGGTTTCTTTACTTCACTAAGGGAAAATTTAATGGCATTTCAAATATCATTTCTACAAGAACCCATCTTCATTCTGGTAGACACCATCTAGATTCAATTGCTGGAGCCCTTGGCTTCAAAATAAAATGCAGATTTTTAATAGGGAAGTAGATGAAATGTTGAAGCAACTAGCTAAATATGCCAATTTCCTCAACACAGTGTTGTAAAATCAAGATGAGTAATTCTTTTAGACACAGTTTGTGACAGGAACTAAAAGAAGAATAACTGCCCATTTGATATTAACATATGGAGTTAAAAACTAAACCTGAAAGACTAATCTGGCTTTCAGTTAATTGTATGCAACATGCTCAATCCTGTTTTCACAGCCTGCTATCTTTTAATGTGTTATTTACTCCTTAACTTGACTTATGTCAGCTATTCTTGTCTATGCTGCATAGAAAATGCCTTGCACGCTTTAGAAAAGATGCAACGAAGCTTATATTACCAATACTCTCATAATAATTAAAATTAATTGTATTTCATCCCTGCAAAAATCTTCTTTCAAAAAAACCTACAAACCAAAAGTTACTGCTGAATTAGGATGTTTTATATACTTTTATTAATTTGTATACAATCTCCCTGCATAAATAAATCTCAACATTTCATTCTCTGTAGAATTCAGGCGCCATTATTAGTCTGTTTCAGGGCTATGATCCATTCTTTTACAGAGATACAGGAAGTAGAATACTTCCAGATTCTTTCCTCAGAAAGCAAACTCTGGTACAGGAAGATTCAAAATTTTGCAAGTAACCAGAACACTTTTATTTTGCTTGAAAATGGCTGAGTGTTGTCACATTGTCCCCATAATAGCAAGAAAAGTTCCTCAATCTGCTCTGTGGTCCTTACCTCAAAATTTCCACTGAGCATGAGGTTCAGACATGCTTTCTTTTTTTATTCTTCATAAGTGAAGCCAGCTGTTTTGTTGAAAGCCTCTTAGCTCTGCTGAAATTTCTAAGTGTGTGAAGACAGCTTAAGAGAAGCTCTCCAAACCATTGAAAGAACAGAGTGATAAATGCAATCTGAAAATCAAGCACACTACACAAACTTCTTTGCAATGTTATAGTTATGAAATCAAAGAAACATTAATCAGAAAATTTCAAAAGTTGTAGTATTGTTCAGATTATCAGTAAAAATTACCTAAGTTGATACTGCTTTTATTATCTTTAAGTGATTCTATAACAACTATGCTTATTTGTAAGTAGAAAAGCAATTGAATTTAATTCCCAGTTTTACAAAATGTCCTTGACAGTGGGAAAAAACCCATTTTCTTTACAGTTTATTTTAAATATAATGTGTAATGAAAATTCTGCAGTTCAACATCTCATCATAGAATATCCCTGCAAATTCAAGAAGGAAGGTGCAAAAAGGTTGCCCTCTGAAAGGGGTAGCCTCTCACAATGATAATTGCTGAGGAGCAGCTGTGCTGAAAAGAACTTGGGGATGTTGGTGGACATCAAGCTGAACACGAGCCAGCAGTGTGCCCTGGCAGCAAGAGCAGTCTTGGCATGTGTTAACAGGAACACAGCTTGCAGTAGATGGAGAAAAGTCATTGGCCTCAAGCAATTAGCACTCATTTACAGTGATGACTGCAGTTCTGGACCTCCCAATACCAGGAAGACATCAACACTTACATGTAGGATGCTTCTCACTTGCATCCAAAATTTCATGTTAAAGACTTCTCAACTTCTTGGCTTCAGGAGCAATGCTTTGGACATTCTTACACTTCATAATAGCAGAGTTTTGATTCAGTAACGTAAAGGCTTGACAAGCTTCTAGTTCATGACCGTGATACGTTAACATAACAAAAGTGGTTGTCTGTACTTTGTGAAAAACTTGTACTTTTCTTACACTATGAATGTCATACCTGTTAATTAAAAAGTAGCGGCAGTACTTGTCAGTAAGAAAGAGTGTGCCCATGCATGATTAATTGTTTAAATTAGGCAAAACCTTCATTTTTCCTCACTTTTCTCATGACAGAGGTTCATCTTATCCTTGTTTCCAATACATATATATATATATATATGTATATATATGCATGCATACAGGTATACATGTACTCATCTATACATACATATGTCAATATATATCTACACATATATACATACATATGTATGTACAGAAAACTAAAGCTTTTCTTGCTTAATTACAGATAAGAGTGCATTTTCACATGAGGAAGTTTAATTACATCCTGGTTAACCGTGAATTGCTGCTTTTCCAGCAAATGACATCCAGTGCTCAGGATGATTTTTGAATTTTTTTTTTTTTTTAATGTGCAATGTTTTAACTGCTGAACACATAATCTGATCCACTGCAGACCTTCACGTATACTGTAGCTATGATAAAGCAAGTTTAGGAGAAGATCTTTATTATAGTTTGTCCTGTGGAAATGTTACTACTTTCAGATAAATAATATTTAATTCTGTCAGTGTAGGATTTTCATTGGACATTTTTAATTTGTTAATGGAAATAACAGCATGTACAAAAATCAAATAAGCATTTTCATTATTTTAAAAACTGCATGTGCTGAAATTTCTTGGAAGTCAAGGTTCAGTATACTCAGGCCTCGATTAAACATAAAACCTTGCAATACTGTAACAGCTGACACTCAGATAGTACATATTGCAATTGATTTAGTATCATGTTTTCCTCTTTAATCTGATAATGATTACTAGTGACACAATGAAACCAGAATGTTTTTAAACTGGACATGTCATTTACATTGTTTCAGGGAGGAAGCCTAAAAGAGAAGCAAGATCTTGTGGTTAGAGTTCTGCAGTAAGGTCTAATAGAATCATAGAATATCCTGAACTGGAAGGGATCCACAGGGATCATCAACTCCTGGCCCTGCACCACACACCCCAAGAATCACACCCTGTGCCTGAGAGCATTGTCCAAATGCTTCTTTAGCTCTGTCAGGCTGGTGCTGTGACCACTGCCCTGGGGAGCCCATTGCAGTGCCCAGCCACCCTCTGGTGAAGAACCTTCTCCTGATACCCAACCCAAACGTCCCCTGACACAACTTCAGGCCATTCCCTCGAGAGTCCTGTCACTGTCACCACAGAGAAGAGATCAGTGCCTGCCCCTTTGTTTCCCCTCATCAAGAAGTTTTAACTGCAATGAGGTCTCCCCTCAGTCTCCTCTCCTCCAGGCTGAACAGACCAAGTGACCGCAGCAACTTCTCACACGGTTTCCCTTCCAGACCCTTCACCGTCCTCCTGGCCATCATTTGGTTACTCTCTAATGGTTTAATGCCTTTCTTACACTGTGGCACACAAAACTGCCCCAGCACTCGAGGTGAGGCTGCCCCAGCTCAGAGAAGAGCAGGACAATCCCCTCCCTTGCCCGGCTGGCGATGCTGTGCCTGATGCCCCTCAGGACAGGGTTGGCCCTCCTGGCTGCCAGGGCACTGCTGACTCGTGTTCAACTTGCCACTGGCCCAGAGCCCCAGGTCCCTTTCTGCAGTGGTGCCCTCCAGCCTCTCATTCCCCAGTCTGTCAGTACATCCAGGGTTGCCCCATTCCAGGTGCAGAATCTGGCACTTCCCATTGTTGAATTTCATATGGTTGGTGGTTGGCCATCTCTGTGATTTGTTGAGGCTTCTCTGCAAGGCCTCTCTGCATTCGAGGGAGTCAACACCTCCTCCTAGTTTTGTATCATTTGCAAACTTACTTAATATCCTTTTGAGTCCTGTATCCAAGTCATTTATGGAGATGTTGAAGGGAACTGGGCCTGAGATGGAGCCAAGTCAAGTGAAATGTAATACGGGAGTGTCACAACTGGTTGCAGCTTAATAACCTAGTTCAGACACTGTAATCTTGCTGAAACAATCAAAGGCTGGCAATTTTTCTGCAGCATACATACATCCTTAGGAGACAAAATACAGTTTTCAAAAAAATGCCCTTTTGTGCTCTGCCATTGGCAAATGGAACAGGGAATAGAAGCTTCTTTTCTAAAGAATCTCAAAGGACCCATAGAATCTTATTTTCCTAATTTTCAGATTGAGATTAACATTAACCTCTTCATGTTTTCTGCTTAACACTTTTAGCAACAATTGACTTTTTCTTCAAAATAAATGTATCTGCAGTACCTCAGCCTATTTGGCTTTTTTCCTCCCCCACCACTTCCTTTAAAATTGGTTTAATTTAATGAGCACTCTGAAGCTTAGCCCATGGCATATCTTCACCTCTGATTATCTGAATTATACAGGCTATGTGGAAATCAGCACAGCTTTATTTTTTTCCCCAAGCAAACAACTCCAGTGTGAATTGATCTTTCTTCAATCTGGTTCTAAGGAAAAGAAGAAAAATCTCTGTTACTTCTTTCTTTTCATGCTCAATTGTAAACCTAAATGGCTAAAAAGCAGGTCTCCTTGAAAGATCCAAAACTGAGCAAAGGAAGGGCTAGGGTGGCTTCTCAGAAACAGATGAATTAGAAGACACAGGTTTCCTCTTCTCTACCACTACCCACATCTGAACATACAAACAACAAAAACAATGGTAAGGCAAGGAACAAAATGAGGACAAACTCAAAAAAGAGAAAAAAAGAGAGCTGATACACAGATAAAATCAAAGACTGTTTCCTATCAAGAGTTTGTTTTGGAGTATTTATATTCAAAAGGTGAATTTTTCTCTTGACTAAAATCAGTGGACTGTTTTATTCTGATTTCAAACTAAACCAAGTTTACATCTGGAGATTGACCTTTGACTGCAAGGAAGTTCATCCCAAAGCTCTCAGCAAAATGCCTAGTAATTACTCTTGGCAGTTTTTAATAAAGTGTTCATTTACAATTGCAAGAGAATATGAAAAAGAACATGCAGAACATCAGACACTGATTTATTTTAACACTCCAATTCTAGAAAACATTCCCCTCTTGTTCAGGTTGAATTCTAACTCCATGGTCCAGCAGCTTTGCTATGCTTTTTTTTCTGAGTTGAAAAGCCTTTTTTCTTTTGGAAGCTAGATAAAATGACCACATGTTTTATTAATCTTTCTTTTATAGGCGAAAACTAGGAGTTCTGATGCCTCTCCCCATATGTCTGTACAGACTTTTCTCTGCATTAATGAGTTCACATTCTGTAATAAAGCATCCTAGGTATCTGGTCAGGCTTTACAGTTTCAGTTATGTTAAGCCCATCAAGAAATCAGCTGTTAGCAATTCTTCTTCCACCTTCTGTTCTGTCTCCCCAGTAAATAGCTAACAAAGATTTCTGATGTGTTTTTCAAGTAGAAAAGGCTAGTTTCAAACAAATGTGTTACAAAGGTCTAAAAATGCCCTTAGAAAATTAGTAAGCCCATATTATTGCAGAATAAGGATGCAATTTTCTTTAAAATATTCTACTGACAGCAGATATGCTTTGCTTGGACTGGGTGGGGGGGATTCAGGGGAAGTGCCATTTTGGGTATTTATGTCATACCATAGGTTCCTTTATCTATTAATGCCTGTCAAATAATGCAATATAACTAGAATAAGATTGATTGAGTATCTTGGCAGCTGCAGCTTCTCTAATTCCCAATGAAGACTTTTGATGCTGACGCATACAAGTCTAGCTTATAAATACAGGAATGTATTTTGAGACCATTATTCTTAGCACTTCACTACAGAACACTTGAAGGCAAACTAATGTTTAATTCTTTGCTGGTGAGTTTTACAGCTGATCTTGATCACATTATAAAGCTCTTGTAAGCTTAATTATGAAACACTGAGCTCACATCTAGGTTAGATTTATATATGAATGTAAATGATCTACGCATTCTCAGAGTGGGAGAACAAGCTAAGTGCTTACATGGAGTTAGGCATTGCAAATTGGGTTTTCAGATCAATTCACTTGTCCTTTTTAATCTACAGGTAAGTGCTGATACCAGTTCTGAACAGTTACCTGGTCTATATTTAGAACTGCAAACTCGACTCCCATAACAAAGATTTACAAATCCATCCATTAAATCAAGTAGAATTAGACTTGCTTGGCAGGAGTTGCACAGTATATTAGAGATATTTTGTCAGAGATTTTCAAGATTACATTCTTGCATTGATGTTTTAATGGAGCTGACTCTGTTAAACTACTGCTCTTGAAAAGGCTATTTAGGACAACTGAGAGTAGAATACACAATACAGAGGCCAGGCAGGTTTTGAGGATGACTGGCTAGAAGTTTTGTCAATTTCTAGTAGCATAAAAGGTTTTGCACATCAGATACTTTGCCTTCATTTAAAGGAGTGCCCCATTTTCTGTAGAGAAATGCATTCCTCTGTTTACAAGCTAAAGATTTGTATGTGTCAGCATTATTGATAGGGAATTAATGTAGTTAAGCAGCAGCTGTAGGATAAAAAATCAATCTTATCCTGGTAGAATTGTATTATTAAAGAGGTATTAATCAATGAAGGAATGTAAATAGCCAGTAGGCACATATTACAAACAGATGATTGGGGGAAAAAAAACATGTTTAAGGGCTTAATGAGGGAAGAACCTGTATACCCAAAAAGAAAATATCACTATATCTTATCTTATTGCTTCTCCTTAGCCAAAGAATGCATGAACATGAAAAAAATAACTCTTGGAAAGACTGGAATACTTTTGTGGAATTAAGAAGAAAGAGCAAGTTTTTTATTGCTGGGGATTTTTTCTGTGCAAACAGAAAATATATTGTAGAATTTCCTGGATGATACTTACCTGTCTGAAAAAGCAATTGCATTCAGACAGACATACAATTGAAGTAAACAGGTAAATGGTATTGGAGGAGATACATAATAACATTTCTGAGGAAAGGCATTTGGTGCATGTTTTCTCACTCCCATTTTTAAGAACCAGATGTGGTATGCTGGCCTGAAAGACAAGGTGATGGACTCCCAGATTGCTCTGGCTTTCTCAGTTATTGTTTTGACAGGTTTTGCACCTCCTGCTCTACAGCCACATTTCACTAAGCAGGACACTGTGAGCTGACCTAATTTGATCTGAGTAGGCTGCACTTCTAACAAACTCACAAACATAAGCTGACCTAATTTAGGTCATCATTTTAACCTGTGGTTAAAAGGTCCCTGCATTAAATTGATTGCCATGTTCGTTTAAAAGTGAAGGGCTTTGCAAACTTTTCAGATAGACAAAACAAATGAAATTACTGTCTCACTAATTGCCACAGCAGCAGCAACTCAGATATAATAATTTACATATTTGAGTTTAACCCATGTTTTAAACATTTGAAATGTCATCAGGAAACTCCATATCAGGTCAGTTTTCTTCCTCCTATCTGAAAAGATGGCAAAGATACACATTGTCAGACCAGTGCACGGCTGGAGGACCTCTTCATCCTCCTTTCAAAGTCTTGTGTGGTTTTCAAATGTGGAATCAATAGCATTAATTAGGGTTGCTTGGGTTTTTTTGTTGGTTTTATTTTTTGTCACAGATTCTTGCCTTTGTGTAGTCAGAAAGGGCAAGTATCTCTCTGCCTCTTAAGAGGGTCTGTGGCTGTGGAGGATTAGAGAGGGCATGAAGTTGGTGTAGTTAACCTTTTCTGTTAAAAATGGCTTTTTAAAAGTGGTGATGGCATTGTAGTGGGAAGCTATGATTTTTTTTTCTCTTCAGCTCTGGAGAAGGCAAGGAAAGGGTTAAGGAAGGGAAAGGTTAAGGAAGGGAGAGAAAGCAAAAGGGAATGGGAAGGGGTAAGGAAAGGAAGGGAATGTTTAAGGAAGGAAAGAGAAGGGTTAAGCAAGGGAAAGGAAGGGCTAAGGAAGGGGAAGGGAGAAGGACTGTGCCAAGCATTAGATTTTTCCATTATCACCTGTGAGAAGTGAAACTTCTTCAAAAGACAGAGTTTTTCTTATGCAATTAAGTAACTTAGTGCTGCTCTATGAGAAACATGCAGACCACAATCATTCATTCCCAACACGTACAGCCAGCAGCAGGTTGCTTGCATGCTAGTGGCTCATTAGATAAAACAGTTCTAGCACAAAAACCACAGGCAAAAGTGTCACGTCGCACCCACACCTATATGAACCACTTCTGCTTCTGTAGGGTAAATAAAAAAAATCTACCTAGGCAAATGTTTTCTTCAGAAATACTTTTGTTTATTTTTACACAACAAAACAGTCTATTAGACTGTTAGTGTTTAAATAAAGACATGGAACAAAACATGCTAACACAAGTTGCTGTATCTCTTTTAGGATGGGAAACCTAATAAGAGAGCTGAGTTTTAATTAAGGTAAGAATCTGGAGCTTGCTGTCTAAAATAGCAGTCATAGACTGTCCTTTCAAATGTAGTAAATTCTTGCAGTGGATTTGAAGGCACTAGATTTTTGTGGTTTTACAGTAGATGGAAGACTTTCAGAGTAAATTGCATGACAAACATCATTAGCAGAGCTATCAAATTCATCACTGTTTGTAGTTATTGAAACTATTCTTTTCAAATATTTTTTGAAAAAAAGCTCACTTAGCTCCTTTCATCTTTGCCAGGCATTCATAAACTGAGATGTTGCAATGTACTCATGACTCATAAACTTAATTTAGGTTTTGGAATACGAATTTTAAGTTTGTATGTATCAGTCCTACATATTTTTAGTAATTTGTTTGGATAATGCACTTGTTTGTAGCAAGGAAACTAGACATCAATTTTCAAGTAGTTATATAAAAATAACACTCCTCCTAAAATATTTGTTAATAATAGATGAAGACAGGTAGAAAGCTACATGGATTAGCTGCTGGAAGCTATCTTTGCCTCACTGGTGGCTATGACAAAATCCCTTGCACAGGAAGTCACCCCCTCACCTCAGGGTTCCACTGCCTCTGAGCACCGGAAGCAACACTTATGGACCTGGATCACCAACAACTAATCAGTTATCAAGTCTGTTTCTCTTTCCAGAATCTCTGTTCTGAAGACTTCCAGCCCAACTAAATAATGAGTTCAAACCAGCTGAAGTTGTTTAACTCTCCACTGTCCCCAGGGCTGGTATCTTCTCAGCTTCTAGCTAATGTTGAACCCTCTGTTTCATCAGCTGCCTATTCTTACCTTGGAATAGAAAAGTTCAGGTGTTCAGTGCACATGAAGGGTTGGAAATTTTTATATTAGTAAGAACATTCTAAGAGTATTCAGGACTACAATAAATTTTTCAAGCTCTAAGTATTGGCCCCACTACATAAACAGGAAAGCATAGTTTTTTGATAACTTCCTATCTGAACACCATTTTCTTGTTTGCATGTGCATGTGAGTCAATTGTCAGGAAACTTCTAGATTCTTCATGTGTTTGTTAAAATAACACTTCTGTGACAGCCTAAACCACTGTTAGATAGCAAAGGTGCCTGGGGTATATAGAGTACATCTATATAGGACTCAAGGCTGCATATTTGTGGCAGAGACATAATATGGCCGTGTGCTGTTCTGATTCACAATGCATTTTCCACACTACATCCCATGTTGCTGGGCTTGGTTACGTAGTGAGATCCAGAGTTCTCATCATGGTTTTACTTACATGAGGAATTTCAGAGAAAATAAAGTTAAACTGATACAAAAGTGCAAATGAAAAGTTCTCATGATCAAGAAAGCACTTTTTTCTTTTTTGTATGGTCTTTCTGTGGTTTCAGAAAGGAGCAGAAATGAAAGGGTTTATTTTTTTTATTACTTTCTAAGTAACAGACTTTCCCAAATGTTGTTTGACCGCTACCATGAATTCACTGGAAATGCTTATTCGTTTTAGCGCCTTTAGCTACTAATTCCTGTTAAGAAGATTGTCTTCATTAAGTCTCCAGTAGGGCAGAAGTACAAAGTATTCCAAACCATGTGATTCTGTTCAAATGTTGGTGCCATTTCCAGTCTGCTTTCCTAACCAACAATGTTCAATTCCTCATCCTTTTCAGGTATTTGAATTTGATAGACAAGTGGACAAAAGGAAAATAGGGTTGCTAAAGGATCAGGATGCTGGCAGGATTCATAGTTCACATTGCAGAGTTTCCTCTCTGTGAAATGAAGTTAGTGTTTACTTATCTTAAAAAGTAAGATTTTGTGGGGTTTGTTATCAATAGTTCCAAATCAGTGTGCTGTAAATAGCTTGATTCCACTTTGTTTTTTCAAACCATGCTTGTGATGGTGTCTACATCCTCTTTGCTGTGAGGCTGACGGCAACTGCATCAGACTGCAGACAGAAATCAGTAGTCCTTGTGCATAGTCTAAGCCCTGAGTGAGTCAACATAAAATTACTCCCAACTTTGGGCATTTCTCCAAAATATTTTACATACGTTTTCCTTTAACTGCAGAATAATAATCCACAGTAAATAAAACTGCCCCATGTAGCCCCACACTTAGGCAAAGGGGCTGTGAAATGGAAGGAACATCATTCTGTGTTAGAAACTATGAACAGTCCTTCTCAAAATAGTTCCTAAAATTCGGGGACAGAAATCCATTTGTAGTTACTCAGACATATGGTCAACTGCTTAGAGGTATTTATCAACTTGTAACAGATAAATGTAAGGTGTTGATCAGCTATGAAAATCACTATAAACTTCTGGTAACAAAACATTTATCATGGGAGTTTTGAAAGTTTCCCAATGAAAGCACAAATCCCACTGAAATTGCTTTTCCCCCTCTCTTTTACTTAATTACTTTGAAAATATTTTCCTTGAGTGGGAGTTAAACTGGATAATACCACTTTGAACTTTTTTCCCTGTAATAATCAGAAAGCTGAGAAATTTAAATGTAACAGCTGAGAAGGTGTGAAGATGTGATTCCTGTCCATTTGCAATGCAACTCCCTTTTCCCTGCAAAGTTCACTTCACATAAACACACACAAATGATGAGTGCTTTAGCATGCAAGAAAGGGTGTTGACAGGAGAAGCCAATTAGTGAAACATTGGCAAGCACTAAAAATTTTTAATGGTGAGATGGAGTTATAGAGAATTATAACATTACCCTGTAAACATTCACAAATTGTCTTGAACCACAAAGTGATGTATCTGTGGTTGTGGAGGATGTCACTATACACTCCTGATTCTCACTGATTAGAGCATCCAGTGCTTAAAGTTTCTGGTTTTCTTCCAAGTGTGGCTGAGCCCATGGAGGATGGTTTATTAAAATTTACTGGATCTGATAGTTGTGGAAACATTCAAGGAAGGGAATGCAAATGCTTTAGTTGACCTCAGTTTGCCCAAGTGAAGGCCTGGTCACAGTGCACTGTTTCTGGGAAGGAGAGATGGCATTTGTCATGAAGTATGCCTGGAGGTATTTAAGAGATGAGGGTGTGGCTCTTTGAGATACGGTTTTGTGGTGGGCTTGGCAGTGCTGCACTGGTGGTTGGACTCAATGATCTTGGAGATCCTTTCCAAACGTAAGGATTCTGTGATCCTATAATTCTGTGGTTCTATGATTCTGCGACATGGGGAAATATCTGAACACTGATATTGCACTCTAGTTAGTGAGTTTAGTGTACTGCTACCAGAGCAGGCTGCAAGCCATGAGGCACTCCAGCACCCTGCCTTCTGGCTTGCCTCAGGTCAGGTAGCAATGCTGGGTGCCAGAGCCCTTTGTCTCAGTGTCCCTGTGTCTTGCCTGGCCTTTCCTACTCCTCACAGGAGCAGGAACCTGCTCTCTTCTATGCCCAGAAGCAGATGGCTTCCTTCGCTGCAGCAGCTTGGCTCCTCCAGCTGAGTTGTGGAGAGTGGAGAGCTGACGCCCCAGACCATCAACTCCTCAACCCTTCCACAGTTTTCACTGCTGTCTCCTTGAGAAACAAAGTATGCACCTCATGAATTCCCTTTCTACTTGATTACAGGAAGAAATGGAGGACACTAACAGTACCACTTCTCCACCCCTAAGTCTGTGGTCAGTGCCATCCTTTCCTACTGTACCTGCACTTAGTACCTCACTGATCACTTCATCTTGGGCTCTAACGATTGTGCATTTCAGCAGCTGCTGTCTGTTGTGGCTTGGTTTTTTCCTTTGGCTGCTCAACATTCAAAATTTTACTTCACTCCCCATTTTTTTTTTCCTTTTTTTCCTTTCCAAGGTGAGCTGATTTCATGCAGGCTTAGTTTAGCAGAAGAACATTTTGGCTTTGAACAGAGACGTCTTGACCTGATGGGTGCCATGGAAGTCATACTTCAGCTGCTCTGTGGCTGGGCTTGTGTTTGCCTTCAAAAGTGAAACCAGGGGATGTAGGTGTGTTTTAATGTTCAAACAAACAAACCTCAGGCCAAGGTCACCAAAAGGTTTGGGCAGCCTGCAAAACCTGCAAGCAATCCATGTTTATTGCTTTTACCAGCATTGCTTCCTTTTCATATGAGGGAACAGGCTCATATGACTTACCAATTTCTGACTTGGTTTTGACATTTTCCTTGACTTTCAAGGCATTTAAACTATTGTGGAGGGAAAGCAAAGTTTAAAACTATGTCTCATACAAAACTCAGTGCCATTCCTGCAAGTCAGACAGCAGTACATGATTTTAATTCATACTGTGGTAGACAGTAAGAACCAGCATATACATATGTATGCATTATAGTGGAGAGAAATCAGCTCTGTGTAGTAACAGAAAATTCTGGCTAATCCTGTGAAAGAGAGAGTACATGCTAGGATGGAAGGGGAGCTGCCTGGCCCCTCTGAGGGTCTGCACATGGCTGGCTCCTCCTGCAGCACATGCACCTCTGCTGACTGCAAAGAGATCTTGCCAGCAAAGTCAATATTTGCATCCAGTTGTTGGCCAGTCACTTGTGGGGTTTCCCAAGGCTCAACACTGGGCCCAGTCCTGTTCAGTACCTTTATCAAAGATCTGGATGAGGGGCTCAAGAACACCCTCAGTCAGTTTGCAGATGTCACCAAGTTGGGTGGGAGTGTTGATCTGCTGGAGGGCAGGAAGGTCCCCTTGGTCATGACAACCCCTTGCAGCTCCAGGCTGGGGCAGAGTGGCTGGAAAGCTGCTGGGTGGAAAAAAACCATGGGGTGCTGGTCAACAGCGGCTGAACATGAGCCACTGTGTTCCCAGGTGGCCAAGAAGGCCAATGACATCCTGGCCTGTGTCAGCAGTGGTGCAGTCAGCAGGACCGGGGCAGTGACCATACCCCTGTCCTGGATACTGGTGAGGCCAGACCTTAAACACTGTGTCCAGTTGTGCCCCTCACAGCAAGAAGGACACTGAGGTGTTGGGGAAATGTCTGGAGCACAGGTTTGATGAGAAGAACCTGAGGGAGCTGGAGGAAAGGAGGCTTGGGGGAGACCTTATCATTCTACAACTCCCTGAAAGGAGGGTATAGCTAGGAGGGTATCAGCCCCAGGCAGCTAGAGAAAATGGCCTCAAGCTGTGCCAGGGGAGGTTCAGGCTGGCTATCAGGAATAATTTTTTCATGAAAAGGGTGCTTAAGCATTGGAATGGGCTGCCCAGGGAGGTAGTGGAGTAAACACTACTGGAGGTGTTCAAGAAACACGTGGTACTTGGTGCTGTAGTTTAGTTGGCACAAAGGTGTTCTGTCAAATATTGGACTCAATGATCTTGAAGGTGTTTTCCAACCTTATTGATTCTGTGATTCTGTACTATTGTTCAGTGAGGTGAACAGCAAACCAAAAGCTCCTTCTTGGCTTACACTCTACCCAGAGCAAGGAACAAGCCCTGTAATGCTGCAGGTGGGATCATCCCTTAATTTACAAGAAGCCATAGCTTCAGGGCCAGTGCATTTTGCACTATGCCTGTGTGCAGAGACCCAAAAATTGGTCAGTCTTTTTGTTGTTCCTTCTCTCTGTGACTCTGCCTCCCACTCATGTGATGCTGACACTATACAGTTCCTGACAGACCTCTCCACAAGCACCAAGCTGGTCACTCAGAAGTTGTAAGATGGGTAGGACATCCCACTTTAGGTCACCTTCTCCTGCTTTTGCTGCCTGTGCAGGCACTGAGAGCTATTTTACACTACAATTTATAACTCTCCTTTCAATTTTGTTCTTCTACTCCCCCTATATAGGCAATATATCTCTTAAACTATAGTGCTGGAATTATACAGAATAATGACCCTTTCTTTGGTCATCAGAACATCTTTGGGTAATGTGTTTCCTAATGACACAAATTTAACTGTGGTGATGTCTGTCCAGCCCATGCTGGACACCCCAGAGAGGCAGACCAAGCAGCAGGAAGGTTAATTTCAGTTTGTAGGGAAGGCATGTGAGCAAGGCAAGCAACAGCCTCATGAAATTAAGCAAGTACTGTCCCAAGTGGACCTGACTAAAGCAGGTGCCAAGCAGCAGCCTCACATTCCCAGAAGTCAGATTTTGTATGCCATCTGGTGAATGTCTGCACTCTCTCAACCCTTTTTTTTAGATAAAGCGCTGAGTTTGTGGGGCTAATGGTTCCAAAATGAAGTTAGGTAAGGCTGTGGACACGTAATTCAGCAGGTGTTACCAGTAAATGCAGAGCAAGCCTATAAGCACTAGAACGTAGAGAACTGCAGTGGTGACAATATCCCTCCACACAAGGATTAGTGAGACTCTTATTGAGAGTGTTGTGTCTGGCTCTGGGCACTTCAGCAAAAAGCTGAAGGAAAATTTCATGTCAGGAAGACCTGTTTTACTGAGTGAGAAGTTTAAAGCCTTACAATTTAGCTTATGTGTTCAAAAACATGATAAAATGATAATTTCATTGTTGATTGCAATTAACTGTGTGAGCAGGAATTTCTGATAACTTATTTTTATAAACCAAAGTAGGCAAGGTCTGCTGTCTGAAAGTCATGTTTAGACAAATTTACAGGTACGCATTAATTCCTATTTCACTTCAGGTCTTGAGAAGAAGCAATGTAATAAGTCAGGCATCACAGTTAGAACTGACAGGGAGTAATATTCTTAGGACAATGTTGTGCTGCAGGACAGACCGCATCAGGACAGTCTGTTCTACCTTGAAAAATCTCAGGTTACATTCACAGCACACGGTGGAGCACGTCTTGTCCGGATGCAGGGAGTGAACAGCAGCGGTGATGCAGCTGTGCTGACACAGAGTGCTCTGAGCCCACCTCTCAGTACAGCATATTAGGTGAATCAGAGCTGTGTGCTAATAATGCTGTTTAGCAACCAGCTTTCATAACTACAGGTGTACAGCCTCTAAGGTGGTGTCTGTACCACCAGCCTTCACTGGACCAAGAGTCTTGCTGGGCCAGTTTACACATTGCATTGAAAGCTCAGCATATTTGGGTGCAGATTTTTCGGCTGTACCATTTATTCACTCAGTTCTCCCATTCAGATAATATGAAATTCTCACTTAATCAGATTATATTCTTTCTTACATTTTCTGCATTGATGTAGTGAAATTCCCTGTATATCATTGGTCACTTTGCTGATATACTTCAGTGTGAAGCAGTGGAGTGCTGGAAAGGCTTGTTAGTCCCATATGACCACACATTAGACACTGTCACAGCAATTTCTCATAAAGAAATGCCATGCAGATGATAATCTTAATAATGAGAATAATAATGGTGAGGATAATAATGGTGATGATGATGATAATAACAGTAACAATAATAGTAATTAAAAATAATATGTCAAACAGTGTTCTGCTGTCCTATGCAGACCTGCTAGACCCCACACCTGAAGATTTCTGTTGAGCAGACACTGTGCTCTAGATTTCAGTCCTGGGCCATTTTTCATTTTTTTACATTACTAATACAAATCAATTTAATCCTCTAGAGAAAGAAAGACTATTCATTCTCAGGTTGGGGGTCTCACCTGCTTTGATCAGCATGGAGAAGGAGACAGTTAAAAATGAAACAAAAAATATGCAACAAATTGTGGCAGTGCAGGTAGCTCCAGCTGCTCTGTCTCCTGAGGAAAACTCAGACAACCAGCTGTGGTAGTCAGCAACCCAAGTTTAGCATGTAACTTTGCAGTCATGGTGAGAACCCATGATTCCTTTGTTCTGCTGTTTCCATGTTTTCCCCTGATTGGTTAATGTTTGTTTTTCCCTCCTTGCTTTATGTATGAGGTTGTGTATATTCATTTTCCAAGTTTAATATGTATCAGTTCTAGAAAGTTCTTTGTTCCTCTGTGCCCCATTGGTTCCTTCCCTAAATCCCTCCTTTGTGTTATTTCCATTGGTTCCCTTGCACACAGCCCTGCCTCCTGTCAAGTATCCCATTTGCCGTATCCCTTATCCCCCGCCTTTCCAATCCCCACTATAAAATCCCTGGACCCTTTTCAGATCCTTGGCTTTCCATCTCCTCCCCCCCCACTGTCTCCCTTCAATGAACTTTCTGCGCAGAAATTACACGGAGAGTCCCCTCTCACTTTTGTTTTTTGTCTCTGCCTGCGTGCCTTCACACCCTGTTCAGGGACAGCCCCCTCGGGTGAGGAGCGCACCCTCGTCTGGCTGCGCTTCTGTGTGTGTGTGCCTGCCGCAGGGCAGTCGGGTGCGGCTGGACCTCCGGCCTGTCCTTGAGCTAGCACGCAAAAACCTGACAGCAAATAATGTGTCCCTCAGGATTAGGGAGGTTGTTACAGTAGGGATTACTGTAACACAATGCACCAAACCAGGAGTCCCGTGGAAAGGAAATATATATGGACTGATTCTTGCTAGATGTTTCAGAGATGTTTATTTCTCCAGCCGCATGGCCGGAGCTCTGCCCGGGAACTGTTCCAGTCACGGGACCAAGGGTCCTTCTGCCCGCGCAGGGAACACAAACCAACCAATGGGAACGAGGCTGAGCAGGGGCAGGGAAACCCCGTGTCTGTGCCCTCAGGGCCCCTCTGCCAGGGCTACACGGCGGGGGAGGGACCCCAGCAGGAGGTGTCCACCCGGTCTACATTTTCTCCATGGCTCATCACTTTCTTGTCAGTGATTGAATAAAATTTTTTGTTCCCTGCCCTGGCAGAAGCAGGGCAAGGCATTGCCTGTTTGCCTTGTGGTGGTGGTTGTGAAACCCTGCTTTGGGGGGTATGGGGAGAGAGGTTCTGCCCCTGAGCCTCACCAAAGAGAAATGTGGAGTGTGAGGAGCAGGAGGGGATGGGAGGAGTGGGAGTGAGAGAGCGAATGGGTATTTTGCAGCAGGAATGTAGACAGCCAAAAGGAGCCAGGAGCAGGCTTTAACAGAGATTAAAAGATGTTTCCCAAAGGGCACCGAGGGAAGAGTAGAGCCTCTTGCTGCGTAGCTGGGCTGAGAGCCAGACTAAAGAATGCATCCTGTGTTATCCTGGACAGCCTTGAAATCTGATGGAGTTTGTGCATTTCCAAATGTGAAACCATCTCTGTGTGGCTTTTGAATGCTCTCTGTTATGACAAAATGACAGCACATCCTTGTGCCAACTCTGCCAGATGGGGTCCTGTCACAGACCTCTGAAATCAATGCCTTATCAGCATATTTCTTTTTCTTCTCGTTAACCTGGCATTTGAATGGGGAGGAAATGTGTAACTATTTTTTCCTGTTATGGAGATTTCCCTACCCCCATATTCATAATTTAAAAGGAGGATAATCTTTTAGGTAGATCACATATCTTTTCCTGTGGTTTACAGACATCAATTTAATGATATCTCAAACATTACTTCTATATAATTGGTACAACATAAATGTAATTAATTTTGAACATCTAAACATTTCAGTGCATAAAACTTGGGCCAAACCAAATCACATGAATTATATACCTCTTTGTTACCTTTGACAATATTTCTTTACAATCAGTTGTGATTTCATTTTCTTGTCTGATCTTCTCAGGTCCTCTACTTTTAAGTTGGTTTTATACCAGGGAAGAGATTTTTTAAACACATTCAAGTGTAAAAGCATTTAAATTATTAGTCTCCCTTGTGGTCTTTTGTTGTCTAATGTTTATCTAATGCTCATCTGCTTAAGGTAAATGTTTTATTAAAAAAACAGTCTTAAAAATATTTTAGTGACTCTAACCTTACCAACAAAGCTATATTCAACCATGGTATATTTAACCAGTAAATTCAGTTACCCCTGTGGTTAACAGTGAGCATAGCTGTAGCTGCCTCTTCAGTGCTGCTTGCTGAGCAACTGGAAGACTGGGATAAGTCTAAGATGAGCAAGGAGAAGCAAAGGGAACATATGCAGATATTCAAGGTTGCCTTCGGAAGTATGATCCACCCAAGTTGCTATCCAAGTCCTCTTCACATTCACCTAAACCGCACAAAACTTGGTTTAGAAAGCCATCACCCCCCTCAGCCCATCCCTGGAGGATTTACCTCTCCATGAGTTCTCTCTGGGAGCAGGGATGAGGACCTGGACACGGTGGGGTTGGCATCTGAGAGCTGCAGCACAAAACCCATGGAAATGGTGTAAGAGGACAAATGCTAAGAGGGTCAGCCTCTCATCAGGGCACTCAGCACAGCAGCCATCGTCCTTCCCATCCCACCTGTCCCCAGCTCCCTGGAGGCCGTGGGCACCCTGGCTTTGCCACAACACCTGCTCTTGACACCAGTTGTTTTCCCTGGAGTTTCAGTTCCCACTGTTGTTCACCTCCACAACTGCAGGAGCTACTGATGGCAGTACTCACATGCTGGACTGTGCCAGGCAGATGTGGATCCTGTGCCCGCCCAGGTGGCAAAGGGGAGCCGCAAGGAAGTGCTGCCACTCCTGGTGTGTGCACACCGTCCCAGCCTCCCTCCCTCTTATCTGGGGGTGGGGAAGCCCCACACCCAGAGCACAATAAACATAAATATTAAAAACACTATTTCAGGTTCCTCTTGCTCTTTCACAAATGCCACCAGGCTCAGCTTCCTCAAGATGATTTCTGTCCATCTGTTCTGTTTTACAGGGGCGTGCCATCATGTTGCCTCTCTTTGCTCCTTCTCATTTTCTTCTTTGCTGAGGTCTACGCCTGTTTTTAATCTGAAGCTTATAAAAGAGTTCTGCTCTGAGTCATGAACTAGTCATATATTGGAATTGTGTCTCCTACATTCCCTTGGCATTTATTTCTGGAATGGGGTCTGCATGCAGGAAGGCTATGGTGAGGTATTAAGTATCCAAAAGCAACCACAGCTGGTGTGGACAGATCCTTAAAGAAAGAATTCAGATGAAACCAAATCAGTTTTTTGTAATTCACATTTTGAAACTCAAGGCAATTCTAAAACCAAATTCATTAAAAAGAATGAAAATACAAATCTTTAAATTAAAAGCTGCAGGGGTCAGAATGAAGCATTTTACAGAATTAAAGTACATTCACAAACTGTCTCATTGTCACCAAAATGACAAGGTTTTGGCCCAACACTGTCTGAAAAATGAGCAAGTACAGGTGCTCTCATATGGCAGATGCTCTCCTACCAGATCTCAAAAGTGAGTAATACAGCTCACAGATACTCTTTTAGACCTAAAACAAGCAATGGAGAAACAGTTTAAGCTTTCATGTCTTTATGCTTGAACTCTGGTTGTTGTAGAGGATAGCTGAAAATAATATCCTCAGCTCCCTGAAGACTTAGAAACAAGCAAGTAAATAAAAGAAGCACAGAAGTGTTAATATGACTGTTCTTGTTTCTGCTATTGCTGTATCTGTTACGTAAGGAGAGGAGAAAAAAAAAGTTCGCCTTTTTCAGCCTATCCTGTTGTTTTTTAGTCTGATCTCAGAATATTTGAATGCCTCACCAAAGTGCATCTCAGTTCCTCCTGCTTTACACTTCAACCAGCAGTGGTTTTCCAGTTTATCTGTATTTTCCTCTCAGTATAACAGTCCTCTTTTTTATATGGTGCCAATTTGTGAGTCCTGGGGAAGGAAGTTCAAAGCAATTTCAAGTGGCAAAACCTCAAAGACAGTTCAAAAAAACTTTCAAAATTTTCTTCTCTTTGTCACACAGGGCTCCATTCTTCAGGACCATGAGGTGACAAACTGTGTGTCTTCCACTCTGCATTGCTCTCACACTCTGCAGACTGAAGTAATTTGGTGATAAGTGGAACACAATGTCTTGCAGAGTAAATCCATTTAATCTCAAGGGTTTTGTTCTTCACCCAAGGCTTCAAAGTATGCTCATGACTGTGTTGCCTTAATCAAGACTGGCTCCCATATGCCCCTGCTCTTGGGCCAGCAAAACACTTCTAGAGCAGCCTGAGGCTAACCCACAGACCTTCAGTGGAGGAGCTGTTGGGAGATACCTCTGCCAGGGAGAAGATACATGGAACAAGGTTTATGAAGCAGCTAAGGGCAAGAAATGTCAGGAAGCAACAAAAAAAAAAAAAGAAAATTCTGGACCCTTTTTTTTTTTTTTTTAATGTAGAAGTCCTCCTCTTCACATCTGAGGCTGGATGGAAGATTTCTGGTTCCTGGCATATCTGGTTAAAAAAATAAAAGTCTAAGTGTGAAGTCTCTTTGAGCATTTACATAATACAATTTCTAATGAAACTCTATGATATAATGAGATGATTTATTAACAGCCCAGGGAACAGAGGAACCCCCATGCCTTAGAGACGGTCAAGAAGCCCAACTATGACCAACATTTGAAAAACTGCCCCCTCCCCCTGCCCCCCCCAGTCCCATGTTGGACCATGGGTACCCATGGGTATCTGACCAGGATACACCAGCTGGGCTCCTCAAACACAAGGATGTCTGTATCCTCATCCATCAGTGTACACGTCCTGTCTCCAGTGCTGCAGGCTGGGATGTGTCTGGAGGATCCGCTCCACTCATCTCTCACAGAGGCTCTGGGAGTTCCCTGAACTGGAGCCTTTGAAAAGTGTTGTTAATAGAAGGAAGGGATTTACTCACGTCATCTTTCTGAACAGATACTGATAGCAGATTTAAATTTAGCATGTGTGCAGAAGCCTTCTGCAATTTTTGAAGTCAAAGCAGAATCAAAAAATACTTTCGTGTCCTCAGGAGAAAAAGAAACATGAGTGAAGAAACAGTGTAAGAGGCAAAGATAGATGCTAACTTGTGAATGACTTGCCTGGTTAGTCAATAGCTGCAACAAAAGTGATAATCCAAGAAAGCACTGGAGGGATATGTAGGCCTCAGCAGAAAGTGCTGAGGGGCTGATACGCTGTATGGACAGCACACACTTACGCACCACAGGCCACTGAAAGCACTTCTTTTCACAGTCATTGAGGTTGTAACTGGGACTTTGTTAATGACTAAAAATGTAAGACGGTGTAGGATGATGCAGAAGCCCCAAAACAGAGTGTTGGGACCCAAAGATAGCTGCCATACCAGTGAAGCACAGTGAAGTACATTTTTGCTGGACCTTTAAAGGTTACCTGTTTAAACTGGAGGGGTTTTTTGTTGTGGGTTGGTTTTGTTATTGGTTTGTTGGGGGTTTTTCATGGAATCTTCAACGAGGAGGCAGAAACAGTATAAATTTAATGCAAAGTAATCCTATCTCTTTTAGCCTCTCCTGGGTAGTAACCCTTCAGCTGTCCTATGATTTAGACTCATAGATTTCATTTCGTATGCCCCAGACATTAGAGGAAGGCAACAACGTGAGACAAATAGACTCAAATATCTCCTAGAAATCAAACAGCTTCTGAAGCAGAGGTGCAGAAGTAAAACAAAATGTACTTTTGCTTCAGGGTTTTCTCAATACTAGTTTTTTTTCTTTTCATTGTGGTCCCTCATTCCCCACCCAGACAAAATGCAGTCATGACAACATGGAAATCCCCTGAGCAGCACGTCTCTGATAATAAGATTATTCATGTTCAACAAAAATATTATGTCTGAAAAGACAGACTTTTTCTTTTGGTTTGCTCCAACTGAAACAGGAAAAAAGAAAAAAGAAGAAGATCAAAGTGATAGCCCACTCAATTATAAACAAGACAAATTTAAGGTGAGAAGGTGTCATTTCTGGGTAGTGACCAATTTGCACAGGAGAGCCCTTCTTTAATGACATTTCTGGCTGAAAATGAGGTAGAAATTACCTTGAGGGTTTTTAGAATAATATGAGAGGCAAGATTATTAAGGAAAATACTGACATTCTCAAATAGTCCTTTCTAAAGCAAGCAAGGGGTAGGCCTTAGGGATGAGAAATCACCAGGACTCAATTTCACTAATTAAAATTTGCCTGCTATGTACTTTGGTCAAGCACAGAAAGCTTGTCATGAGAGATGAGGACAAATAACTGCTAACATCCCCCCAGCTGCCTCAGAAAGAGGGAGTTTCTTGAAGGGATACTGTGTGAATTTGGCAGTGACACAAACAGTCCTGTAAAAGAAGTCAAGCTCTTAAGTGAGGGTCAGTCAGCCCATTGTGGTGCCACCTCCAGTGGCTCCAAGGCCCCTGCACCGAGTCCAGCTCCTGCTTTGCGTGGGTGGCCAGGCAGGTCTCTCTCCTATTGGTGGGTGGAAGGTATCATAGAGGTCTGCTCAGCAAATATCTATCCTGCCTCACCCTGGGCTCTCTCTGAACTCAGTGGAGAGAAATAAATGCCTTTAGGGGTTTATATTCATCTTTTTAATGTCTGTGTTAGGACGAGATGAATCGTGCTCCTCCCTGGCCAGACAGAAGCGAAGCGTGGAGAGCCCTGACACAGCAATACACTCTGTAAATGCCTACACACTGGCCAAAGAGCCCAGACCCACCCTTCTGTACCTGCTGAGGCTTAGTGCACCTGCAGGGAATGCTTTGGTGGGGAGCCCAGGGGAGGTTCCACAAGGGGTCCTTGATACAGATTTTGGAGATGTCCATCTTCCAGTCAGCCTTGCTGAACTCTTGTGGAAAGGGGACCATTTCTTCCTAAAAAAACTGGGCAGGGGAGCCCAGAAACAGTGCTTGACTACCCACTGCCCCTTGCCTAGGGCAGCAAGAGACACTGCAGGACAGTCGCTGATGTCCTGGAATGAAGGACGCTTTTCTAGCTGTGAGACCTGAGCTTTCTTCACTTTGGTGAGCGCTTTGAATTATTTCCTTGCAAACAAAAAAGCTGATGCAGCTTCCATATCGAGCCTCATTATTATAGTGTCATCATTTTTTCTGTTTGCTCGGGCCCTGTTACCAATTTTGCCCTCAGTTTCCTTTACACCTCCAACCTGAAGCTTTTTTTGGTGCAGCCAGGGCTGTGCCAGAGCTTGCTCTTCTGTTTCAGGCCCTCAGCTCACCTGTAGTTAGCCACATCTGTCAGCCCTGTGCACGGCCCTGCTTTACGCTCCAGTGTGCGTCGGTGTATTCAGCCACAGAAAGTGTGCAAAGGAAATATTTAACACCTCTTTATCTTTCGTTTTCCACCTTTGCTTTGTCCAAAGCCTGAAAAAATGCGAGATGTGCCACTTTGCTCTCAGGAGCCAGGTTTTGCAGGATTAGTCTTTTAAATCACAGGTTTTTCTGGGTCAGCATTGCCTGTGCAGGACTTCATAGAGTCACAGAAGGGTTTGAGGATCAGCTTGTCCCAACCCCCCTGCTATGGGCAGGGACACCTTCCACTAGGCCATGTTACTCAGAGCTCCATTCAGCCTGGCCTTGAACACTTCCAGTGATGGGGCAGGCACAGTTTCTCTGGGCAACCTGTACCGGAGCTTCACCACCCTCACAGGGAAGAATTTCTTCTGTATATCCAATCTAAATCCACCCTCTTTTAATTTAAAAGCATTGCCTCTTGTCCTGTCACTACAGGCCTTGGTAAATAATTTCTCTCCATCTTTCTTAAAAGCATCCTTTACATACTGAAAGACCATGATAAAGTGTCCCCAGAGCCTTCTCTTCTCTGGGATGAACAACCCCAACTCTCTCAGCCTCTCTGTGCAGGAGATGTGTTCCAGCCCACTCCTCATCTTACTGGCTTCCTCTGGACTTGATTCAACATGTCTGTGTCCTTCTAATGTTGGGGCTGAATGGAGGGAGGGTCTCACAAGAATAAAGAAAACTGCTGGCAGTGCTGCTTTTGATGCTGGTAGTTAAAGAATAAGCAAAAGCAATCATACTTAATAGTTCATACCTGGAAGATTTTTCTCCCTTGGACCTGTGCGCGTCTCCTGGGAGCCAAGGGGATGCCAGGACTAAGCCATGCTCTTAGGGAAACCAGCAGCACAAATCACATGAGCCGAGTCAGGAGCACAGCCCATGAAACGTGCTCCCTTTCCCAATGGGCTTTACCAGGTTTGCCCAAACGAGCTGGCGGGGCTGATCAGAACGTGCTCAGTGCTGAAGCGGGAAGCTGTTTCACAGTAAAAGCTCAGCAATTATCTTTACCTTGGCTTCCTGCCCGCTGCCACCAGCCTGCTGTGCGTAGGCATGTTTACATTTCCCCTCGCTGAGGTCCCGCTGGCAGGCTGCGGGGCTGCTCGGGGCCAGCTATAAAGGAGCGGCGCGGGTTTCGCAAACACCCCCACTGCACACATGCAGCGTGCTCAGGATGACACAGCCCAGTACAGTACTGAGCATTTTCGCCATGTTCCTCCACACCACTTTTGGGGAAAGTGGTTGCACCTCAGCAGACGGTGATGGTGAGTCATTTCGTCTTCATCTTTCCGCTCACGTATCATCTTGAAAATCCTCAGTTAAGAGCTCCAAAATGCAACTGTCTGGTTAAATACATTAGTATTTTAACTTCCAGTCTCTCTTTAGTGCCAGTGCCTGAGGTGGAGCTGGGGGATACCTATTTAATTTAATGCCCTAATCTGCTGTCCTTGTAACATTCAAATCCATATGAAATAAGGGAGACCACAGCTGTATGCACAGGGCATGCAGGGCCAGACCTATTAAACCTTGTTGTAGCTAATGTTCCTGTGGGGAGTTATGCCTGGGCACAGGGATAACTTCACCCTTCTGCAGCCAGTGGTCGCTCTGAGCTGCCATTAGAGAGGAGTGATGTGCCGAGTCTCCTCCAAGTAAAATGTTTTGATGTAACTCAAACTTGTTCCAAACTGTTCCACATCAAAAGCCAAATTTTTATGTTTTCTTTAAGCAGTTTCATCAGCTGTATCTGGGATATAGTCCCAGTCTCCCTTGTAGAATGGCTGATGCAACAACTCAGCCATGGGGTTCTCACAGCTCATCACTAACAGCATTCATCCCCTACTCAGCAAATAATAATAAATTAATAACAGTTTAAATTTAGCCTTTCTGTAGGTTTTATGATCTCATTCAGAGAAGTGAAAATTATTTAGCAGCATCAAGATCAAATATAAAAACATAATAAGCAGAAATAAAACCACTGTTTCAGGCTGCCATTCCTTTTCTCAAGAGGGAGATGAAAAATTTGATTTAGAGATTCAGTCCCAAATCTGTTAAATTCTTATTTGTCTGATACTAAACAAACAGCAATGACAAGAGTGTGCACTATGCCTGAAGGACATGGGCTATCACTCAGACACTGGTAGTTTAGAGCTCCATTGTTTGGGAACAAGAGTTTTCAGTTTTTAGCAGAATGGTTGTGTTCTTATGCTATGTCTCAGGGAATCTAATTTTTCCCTGGGTTTATTTTAATACATGTATCTAGACAGTTGTACATACCTATGTATGTACATAGGATATGCATGATAAGTTTTTTAATTCAGAGAAAACAGGGACTGGCTCAGAACTGCATCTAACCACCCTGTGGGTTTTATTTGTCATTTATTCATACAACTGGCAGCTGCTTAGAGCCAGCTTTGGAAAGCACCTATGGTGATGAATGTTCAGTACTAGTGATTTATTATTGATGTCACTGAAATCTTCAGGGCTTCCCAAAACCAGATATGATCAGACCTTTGCTTGCTTTCTCACTAACGTGAGTAAATCATAATTTCCTTAGACAAACAGATTTAAAAAATCCCCACGGAGCAATTAGAAGCTTTTATGATTTCTTCATCAATCTCCTGGGTTTGGCCAACAAACTAAGTAACTCGGGGTAAAATCACCCATGACGGATGTTTGACTTTCACTGTTTGCCACTCTGACTCACTCTGCCTCCTGACAAAGTGTCCCTAGCCAACTCAGGCATGAAGTTGCCCTTACGGGCACTCATATGGGCGGATGAGGGAAGAGCTAATTGCAGCACTTGCCTCCATCTCCTCTTCTCTTCTGAGCATCAGACTGCCTCCCAGCTGCTGTCCCCCAGCCAGGCAGAAGAGGTGGAGACCCTCAAAAGGCCTCAGAGAGCTACAGACAGAGCTAAGGAGGGGCAGGCAGGGAGGGTGCAGGCAGGCACAAGAGGCTGTGGGGTCTCATGGGCAGGACACCTTCAGTGGTCCTCCTACCCACACTTGTACGGTTTGTTCAGCCCACATCTAAACTAAAACAGGTTCTGCCTGAAACACATCAGTGCTAAAGGTCTCACATTACTCTGTCCATGGAGACTGTCAGTGCTTAGTTGTGCCCTCAGTGTCACATGTTGTTGTCAGTCCTGGTGGCTTTAGAGCATAAAGCTGAAGCACGTCCTTAGCCTCTGGTAACACTCTTCATAAAGGTTCCTGAGATTCCTGCTGTGGTTTGAACCATCCTGCTGGATGCTGCCCAAACCCAACAGAGAATAATTTCTGTGAAGGATCTGCCACGGCTGTAGCTATGAAAGCAGTTTTTATCCCACTTTAGAATCACTCCTTCCCAAGCCCTGCCTTGATTCCACCAGAGCCAGGTTCATGACTCTGCCTGGTCTAGGCTTCTCAAGGCAAATATTGCAATGGCCTTGTAAATTTTTAACTGAGTGAAGAGTTCTTAGCAGTATGAGTCATGTCAGACTCACAAAAACCATTTATATAGCAAACACATTTGTGCGTGGTGGTTCTGAGGTTTAGGGCAGAAGTGAGGCTGAGACTATGTGCATACTTATGTCAGACAAAAATTAGTCAGCCCATGGAAAAACCACAGAAAAAATAGCATTTCAAATTGCTTGCTTAACACTGTTCCTGAGGTTTAATTATCATATATTCTATGGTTATTATGTTATTTCTATGAATAAGGAACCATATAATCACAATGTGAATGTTCTAAGAGATAAAGTCAGCTTTCCTTCCAGTGTGGCACCAGAGCTGCGCTGTATTGGTTAAACCTTGAATGGCTGTTTGAACTGCAAGACTAAACTTTTTCTTTCTTTTTATTTTGCAACGAGACTGATAGAAAATTAATTATAATCTGTGTAACTTTTCAGCAAATCAGTAGTGAATAATTGCATTTTTTTTTATATAAGCCATTTATTAATAGGATGATTGTCAGGTTTTTGTGTTGATGAAAAATCCAGTATATGTAATTTGCATATATGGAGATCACCAAGCAGTCTTATACAAAGGAAGATTAGTCATCCTAATCTTTAAGTTTTAGTATTGCCTTGAGCATAAAGCAAGTCCCTGGTAGTTGCAAGTAAAATGTTAAGAGAGGCTTAGAACATGACATATCTGTGCATGTCAGCTTTGGGTGTATATATCTATACAAAATATGGTACATTGGTTTTTTCTATTTTAAACAGATTCATTTCAGCTTACTTGGTATCCCTCAAATTTTGAAAACACTTACATTTTTATGTACGCACTTTTACCCACAAATATGCAACGCTATGTGGTATGTATTTCTGTACAAGTATGTCTGCCCTTATGGCACACGGCTGCACTGGACAAGACTGTCACCTCTGTGAAACTGCTGCAGGGCTTGTACCAGAGTTGGGCTGACCTCTGTGTCTCTGTCTTGAATGTGATGGTTAAATGCAGCAGATTTGTACAGGATCTGTTGTGTCTGTGTCTGTGCTGCACAGGTTCTCCCCTCAAAGCAGCAATGCTGGTACAGGACACTGTATTTGTGGTCCTTCAGGGAGATCTGGGGTCCCTGAGTTATGCTGAAAAGACCAGTAATAATTTCTTAGCACCAGTTGCTCATGGTGACAAATGGCCACTGAGTCTTAGCTCATGGGGGAAGAGATCTGCCCGTGGATTAGCACAGCATCAGATGCTCCTATCCCATCACAGGTGCTGGTGGCAGCAGTCCCCTTCCTAGCCTCTGCCTGCACTTCTTTTGTGTTTTTCTCTGCATTTCTGACTGACTTCTGGACTTCTTCTCTTACTCAAAATCTGACTACAGATGAGAGAGTTGACCATTATTTTCTCTGGGAGGGATTTTCCATTGGAAATTTTTCAACAGGCATTTCTCCACTCCATTTGCGAGTCTGAGTCACTGATGCCCCACGGCAGATAGCAATAGGACAAGGAGGAACAGTTTTTAACTGTGAAAAGAGAGATTTAGATTAGATTTTAGGAAGAAATTCTGTACTTAGAGGGCAGTGAAGCTCTGGAACAAGCTGCCCCAAGAAGTTGCAGATGCCCCATCCCTGAAAGTGTTCAAGGGCAGTTTGAATGAGCCCCGAGTAAACTGATCCAGTGGCTGTCATTCCTGCCCAAGGTGGGTGAAAGTAAATCATCTCTAAGATCCCTTCCAACCCAAAGCTTTCTTTGATTCCATGATTACTTTTCTCACTGCATCAGGTGCCCTACATGGCAAGGACCTGTCTGAGGAATGAGTAGCAGAGGACTGAGCAGGGGATTGAGGATAATCCCTTGACTCAGGAAAGAGGCTTATGTAACGTGACAGCTACCCTTAACCATTGGTGAAAGGAGTCAGAGGCATTCCTGCCCCTGAGATCCATTCAAGGAGTCATGACAATAACCCTTTCCCCATCCACTTGGCTATAGTGGGTGAGGTTTCATGACAGTTTCTGCCAGAGAGGATGCCTCTCAGAAGCATCAGTTTTTGCGTCACTGGCCACATACCTGCCAAGTGTGGGATTTTAGAATTACGCCCTTAGTCAAATCATGATTGTGTTATTAGTCATTGAAGCAAATTTGCAAGAAGCCATGCATTCTGGCAGAAGGTCTTATATTTCCCTCCTCAGCCCAAATTCTTGACATTTCAGAAAGCTTTTCAGTACAACCAAAATGTGGCTTAGCTTCCTCATGGCACACATATACTCTTGCAAGTGGGGGAACTTCATCCTGGCATGCAGGGAGAGCAACCTTGAAAGGTGCAAACGGCTTTTAACTTCATTTTGGACAAGGTTTCTTTGCTTCTTACAAAACAGGTGGGTTGATCCTCTTTCTTTCAGGCAACCACATGAAGAAAAAGCATCCCATACAATGGAGCTGCCAATCAATACACTCACAGGTCTACTTCAGTAACATCTTGTGAATATCTCCTTAGGGACTCTCGGGGATGATGAGCCAGACAATTTTGACATTGATTGCTTCAGCCAGCTGGAAATTAAGGACTCCTTTAGCAGCCTGACCTGCAATTTCACCGAGCTGCCTCCTTACAACACTAACTATACCCTGTCTCTGTGGTAAGTGCTGTCAGTCTGTCCCTCAGTAAACACCTGGGAAGGGAAATGCTGAGCACTAGTGAGTCACGTTGCCACATGCAAGGAAACAGGGGCAACAAAGCTAGACAAAATCCTGCTTCAGAGTGTCTTGCCAAGTTTGACTACTATATTCAGCAAAGGAGAAGAATTCACTGAAGCAGAACATAGCCGCCTAATGAGAAAAAGAAAGCTGGAAGGATTTTTAAAGAGGACTATAATGTCTCCAATAGTTCTGATCTTGCCTCTGTTGCTCCAGAACACCTGTAATATGGATGTAGCCCAGCATGAACAGAGAACTTTTTACTTTAAATTAAATAGTATTTTAAAAAAATATTTTTGAAGACAGAGATCCTTGCCACAGAAAATTCTTTAGCAGAAGATTCATTTTCCACATCAGAGAAAATGCCTTTATCTAGGTTAAGACAAAAATTCAGCTATTGCCTTTGCACACACAGACATGCAAGAAATACACTAGAACAAGTACACAAACCCCCAACAGCTACCAAACACATCAGTCATCTCCACTTCCTATCAAGGCTGTGAAACTCTTTCCACCTTTTCTTTTCACTGTTGCACCAAGCTGAAAATCAAATTTTGTTTCTTGAGCTTACTGACGCTTTTCTCTTTTTCTGTTTTTCCTGAAACTCAAAGTTATGTGGCAGCCAAAAAAAGAAGTGGATATTTTAAAAAAAAAATCTTTATATACTAATCACTAATTATTTCCTTTTTTTCCTCATAGTTTATTAGAATTTTTCTATTTTCATGGGACTTATTATAAGTTTTGACTGAAGTTTTATGGCAGTTCTCAAACATGAGAGCCACAGAAATGGAAAAAAAAGTTCTGAAACTGCCATATGATTCCTTCATGGCCAGGCTGACTGTTGACCCTCATTTGCTACCACTTAAGTCAGTGAGGAATTTCTCTTATCTTCAAAGAGCATCAAAACCTATTGCCCTGTACTTAAAAATAGCAGCAGTAAGGTAGTTTTTAAAGGTACAAATGTTTTAACACATATACCTCCAATTAAATAATTGCACTTTTTTCTCCATGACATGGAGAGCTCCGTGATGCTTAATGTGATTCACATCTCTTTATTTTTGTGCTCAAAGACCAGAAGGAAAAACACTATCAGTCTCTCAAACTCCTTATTTGCATTGCATTATTTCTTATTTCACATGGAGTCCCACTTCAGAGAAAGTGAAATCAGCAAGCAGGATTCATCCTTTGTGGTAAGTAGTCAAGTTATAATAAGGCTGAGAAGAAATTAATGTTGTGTCACTTTGGCCAACAGTACCAAGGAAGACAACAATTACGCCTGCTCCAACATGAAGAAACAGGAAGATGCATTCTTCTTACAGTTCAATGATATACTCTCAAACAGAGATGTTTGCATATACTCTGAGACAAAGAGAAGGGTCTGCAGGAGTCTGGTTGTAACTGACATTGGTGAGACACATAACATTTTGGATGTTTTTGAGTTATAGGGGTTACTGGGGAAAAAATAGCCCAGCAGAAAGCCTAAGTGCCAATTTGGATGACGTAGAGGCACCATAAAATAGTGTCTTAGCAGGATGTGTAGCCTGGACTGGGGTGTTACCAGGCTGTGGTGTTTCAAAGCCAAACATCATTAACCTCCATTCAAAATGTGTAGCTGAATTCTGGCTTATTGTGACACTCTGCCCAGACTGGGACATAGACTGAATCCCATCCATGGCTGAAGCAGCTGTTCCTGTGTATGGATGAACTGTCAAGCAGGGACATTTTGTTCATCTCTGACTAGGGACAATGCAGTTCAGGGACTGGCCACCCCATGGACAGCATGAGCCCAGTAGCACTAGGAACACAAGGTTGCAAGATCTCACTTCACATCGTGGTGTATCCTGTAGTCTGAAGAAGGTGCATCCTGCACTGATGACTGTGAACAGGCCAGTCAAAGATACACCAGGGACCTGCCTGAGCCAGGGAATAGGAGACTCCAGGGGAAGAGGGCATCCACAGAACCTACTGTTCTTGGTAACCAGTCTCATTCAAAGGTGGTAGAAAAGCCTATGTAGGACAGATTCTTCTCTGTTCTTCTCTGGTGCCACATTGCTTTGTCTCATGTTGGCAGTAGGCACTGCAACATCCCTCTGTTGTGAAGCATTTCTGCCACAGTCCAGTAGTTTTGTAATAACCTTACACTACCTTTCAGTTTACAAGGGAACCTGAACCATCTCTGGCAGTCACTACTCTAAAAACTGTGGAAGGACTAAGTGTTTAGGGGTTGTAGAAGGAGTGAGAACAATTTATAGCTAAATGTGTTATCCAGAGAGGAGAGAGGTGTGGGCTGTCTGTTGCTGTGAGAGTTGATGTACTTACACACGGTGAATTCAGGAAACCTCAGTGTCACAGCCACAAGTCCCTGCAGGTCTCAAGCACATCCAGCTGAGGCTCAGCTTGGGGAGAGCCCTGACGGCTGCATTTCAGATTTGATGTACTTGCACGGATAGTCTTTGGCACAGTCTCCTGCAGACCAGGTCAGGTGTGGGCTCATAGCAATGGTCTAGAGCCACAGCCCCCTCTGCTCTATCTAGCACTGTCAGACTTTGTCCCTTCCTCTGTCCCACTGCCCTGACAGCCAGCCTCAGTGGTACCTGAGCCCAGTTTGTTTCCCAGTGCCTTCTCCCAGCTGGGTTTTGCCAGGGGACCTCCATCGCAGAGCACTAGCTAGAGGGACTGAATTTCAGGCTTTCAAGCTGCCACAGGGGTGGACATGCTCAGGAATTGCTTTCCAAGACTAAATGCCTTATCCCTCACAGGCACCTCCCCTGCTGGTCAAACTTCTCTAGCATAACAAAACCAAGCCCCTCTCAGGATCAGGGTGTAAGGATGAGCTGAGATTCAGCATGAGGATTGCCCAGCTCAGGACAGCTCTTGCTCAAGATAGGTCACCCTGCAGGGCTGTAACTTGAAGTAGACTTTTTTTACATTTCAAAGCCTGTTTATTTTCTAGTACCATTATTCTGCTCCTGTTATATACTGGTTTGTTGTCATTTGCAGTTAAGCCTGAAGTTCCTTTCGCTATAAACATCACATATGAAAGGGAGGCAAATGAGTATCTTATTCGTTACTGTACACCACACTCAAGGAAGAAATACTTAAAGGACAAATTAGTACACCAAGTAGCCTATCGGCAGAAAGAAGGTACTTGGAAGGTAAGTGGTGATGTACTGTTGTGCTTGCACTAATTTCCAAAATGAAGCATTATGATAATTACCTGTACCATGCAAAAATGGTCACATCTGCACTTCTGCAGATCTCCATCTGAAAATTTGGAAAGGTGCAATATTTGGTATTTGGATATTTCATCAGTCAAAAGAGGTTTCCTTCATTTGAGTGGGAAGAGAAGACATAATGTGTTGAACCATTCTAAGTTTGCTCTTTGCTACGGTGATTTTGCTGGTTTTTTCTGTGCTCATCAGTCAGCAAAATGTGTGACCTCTTTACTTATTTAGCAAGTTTCCTCAAGTCTCCTTTTTCTCTCAGTCCTTCCAGGCTTCCAGTGCAGCCCTGCAGGCTATCTGAGGCTGCAGCTGCCTGTGACCTGGGTCTGATTTGGGCTGCCCAGCCACAGGGATCTCTGTGTCCTCTGTCACCAGGGCAGCCATGCAAAAGCTAGTCACGATGTTTGAAAGCCTGGACTACACCTGGGTTTTACAGAGGGAACACAGTGTTGTCCACAAAAATCAGATTATTTACCTGAAGTGCAGCAACCCAGTAATTACACACTTGAAAGAGACATTGATTGTTCCAGCCTGGGTGCTCAGTGGTATTCCACAAATCAAGCACACCAGCTGCAGAAACTTTTTCCTATTTATACATTTTAGCAAATAAACTAATTAGTGTTTGTTGGCTACAAGGTACATAGTTCTCTTATTAATTAGTGTTCTATCAGTTAATGATTCTCTCATGCCTCATGCTAATTAGCCCGCAGGCTCAGTTTTGTCTTCTCTTGAGTTAGTGGCTCTTGTGATCTGGTGGGCCATGAGTCAGCAGTCGTGATCTGCTCCTGCCAGAATTACCTTCTACGCAGTCTGAGCTGATTCAGCACAGTCACTGAGTTGTTTTTATTTGTTTCTTCCTTATCTTGGGGGTTCTGCCAAATGTCCTCTATTATGGCCCATAAATTCTGCACACTTTGTGTCCATTAGCAGTGCTACATCCTTCTTCCCAAGCTTTGTTAACCTCTCCCAGGTCTCAGATCATCAAAGCATGCCAAGACCCAAACCTTAACAAGGCAATTCTACCCACAAGTAATTTTTTTTCGAACAGCTGGACATCACTTGCTTATTAACTGCTCTCTATTTCACAGATTAAATCTCCCTCCTTGTTGAGTAGGCTTGAAAATATACAAAGATCAAACATCAAAGAACTCAAGGGTAAAAAAATGGACTCAGGCAGCCAAATACATTGAAATGGAGAGCACTGGAGCTGCACTGCAGGATTTCAGCTCCTTCCCTGTAACTGCCCTTTCAGACATTGTCTTTTTATGCTGCAGAAATGTATTTTTTCCGCACCTCTCTTCTGAGCCTTTCCAGGGAAGTATATATTTCCTACTGCAGTGTCAGCTGCTGCAAAGCACAGTTAATACTTGCAGCTGTTCTCCAAAAAGCCTTTACCCGGCATTTGTCTCTCTTCTCAATACTATCTGGACTATGCCTCTGTTTAACTAGGCTGATGCCCTGATAAGCACCTGTATCATAGCTAGAGAGATGGAGCAAAGAGCACAGCATTTCAGGGATGCACCTGATCTCACATATTTTGCTGAACTCGAGGATAATTCTCCACTGTCTGCTGGAAAAATAACTGGATTTTGTGTGTGTGTGTGTTTAGACAATAGAGTCACCATACCTTCAGATAAAATTGCTGGGGAGAAACCTTGAAAGTGAAGCATCGTATGAGGTGAAAGTACGTTCTCAGCCTGACGGAGATTATTTTAAGGGCACATGGAGTGGATGGAGCACTTCCAAGAGCTTCAAGACAAAAAGAGAGCATGACTCCATGGAGAGCTGTAAGTGCTGAAAACACTTTAGTCCACCTGGAGGAAAGCAGAGCTGGGGGCCTGGGCTCCCTGACCAGTGTCGGCAGCAGCAGGGATGAGAGATTGGGGAGGGAAGAGCGCACAGCCACAGCAGGGTCAGTCATCACAGACACAGGCACTCCAAGGAGGTGACTCACAGAACAGCTGGATTGCACTGGTCTGGGGCTGGCTCTCCATGAAAATTTAAATCTCTCTGGAGGGCAATAAGGTCAGAGGAAATGCTGCTATGAGAGCATGAGGGCGTGGGTGCAGAGGGAGATGAAGGCTGACTCACTGCTTGCTGCTGGCTGGCTTACAAGGAGAAGGAAGAGCTTGCACCAGGCATTTTGGGTAAGGCACAAGGAGCTGTGAAACATAAACCATTTCAGTAGCCTGGGTTTGTGTGTGAATGTGGCACTTGAATCACAAATGCAACACAGGATAAAATCTCATCACTGCACATGAATAATATTTGTGGTGCTTGGGTCCCTTCAGTCCCCAGGGGCACCTCAGCATTACCTGTGTTAGAAGTCATCTCTGTACTGCTGTGAGGACACAGTGAGTGCTGGTTTCAACGCACTGGAGGTGACAGCACATTTCAAGCTGCTTTAATCCAGTCTGTGAACCCAGCTAAAAACTCAGCCAAGTGCTGATGCTCTGGCAGCCTGTCTTTTACCTCCTTCACAGAGGCAGGAGAAATGAGCCATTGCACCAGCCCAGTGACAAGCAAGTGCAATGCTTGGTGTTAATTCCTAATTTATCATCTGAAAAGACATCACAGTTGTGGTGGCTTAACAGTGAGACATTTACATGCATTGGCTCATGTTCTTTGTTTTCCTTTAGATAGCACTGTGGCCATGATTATATTCTCCATCCTGGGATTCATACTGTCTATTGTTATGATTGCACTGATCGTAATTTTTTGGGAAAACAGGTAATCTCTTTGTATCAGAAAAGGTATTGGAACCCAATACTGTTCTGACAGTCTTATTGCTTTCCCTGTTATACTTGTGAACTATTCTCTCTCCATCTCTGGAGTTCTGTATCAAGCTGATGGTAAGCAAATGGGCAATACAAGAGACAGTGTTGGCAGGCAGAAGATGACCTGCCACTCGGAGCAGTTTTCAGTCTTGGGCTCAAAACATTGGGACCTTTGGCGAGCCAAAGTCACCACAAAATGCTTACAAACTCAGTGTCCCACTGGAGGCAAATTTGGCTCACAAACTTCAACCAAAATCCAGAAAAAAAAGAGACCTGTGGGTTTCGATGAAGTCCCAAGAAGTGTGGAAACAGCATTCCAGAGTGATGACCTCTTTCCCTTTCACAGGCTAAGTCAGAGGGGTGTTTGCTCTGCAGTACTTTCAGAAGCAGCAGGGCAGAGCCCTCGGCAACAGAGGCTTGATGGTGTCAGACACCAGCCTGGCCAAATCCAGCCAGTCATGAGGTGAGATCAGGCAGAAGTGGGACTAGGGATACATTCATTACCAAAGCAGTCATTGGTCTGCATTAGGGTTTTTTCATATATTTGCTACACAGCAGTAGATAGATAACTGTAGGTATGTTTTTAATGACATGGCTCACTAGAGCTGACAAGCTTAAGAAAATGAACAGATATGTAGATAATCTTATGAAACTAGGATCTGATGGGAAAAAATCCATGTTTAACAATAGAAGATGTACCCCTTGTAAGACAGAAAGCCCAGAACTGTTCAATGACATTCAGAGCAGCCTGTCCATGACACCCAGATCAAGAGAGGTAGCTGTGTGTGAGCTGCTTTTTTGGGACAACGCTTGGGCTGTGCTGACTCCAGAGTTACACATGGGGACTACCTGGCAATGTTAAACATGGGGATTACCTGGCTAGTGCTAGTTGACCTCAGCCAACCCATGCCACAAACAATTTTAATAATAGAACATTTTAGACCACTGGAGTTATCTGCCCTGGTGCTACTTTGTTCACAAGTATAGAGATAACTTGAGATTTCTAGTTCTTGTGTTTTACTGTTGCTGGGAACCTGCAGTTCTCTAACTTTTCTACAAGTGTTGCTTATAGAAAACTGCAGCAAAAACAGCTCAGACTTTTTGATCCCAGATATTTCCATTTTAAAAAGAAGAGGGATTTATACATGTGTGTGTATATACAGCCAAACAGACACATAAATAAAATGAAATGCATATTCATATACATGTAGAATTATATTTCTATCAATACAATGATTGAATATCAGTTGGACAATATTCTCTAGATGCATCACAGCTGAGGGTAGCAGGCAGCACAGCATGAGCACTTTGCTAATCAAGGCAGTAAAAATGAGACCTGTGGAAGGTTACAGGACAGATGTCTGAAGCCCAAATTCCTGGCCAAGGAATGGGACAATATGCCATTCTTTGAATTAATTTAACACGCAGAAGCAAGTGTCAGAAAATTTCCACTTTAACCACAGCATCTTCTTGCGCTTGCAGAAACCAGTTTCATCATGCAGAACCCTGTTAACACAGCCAGATGAAAACAAGCAAAATGCTCTTTGCCAGCATAATTTGCTGCCTTTCCAGTACTTAGTGAAGTGTCTTCTTTTGACTGTAACAATTTGTGTACTCAAAAGAAGAATGACTTTTTGGTGACCTTTACAACTCCTTTTCTCTTCTCTGTTTTATTCTGAGACTTCTCTGTCTTTATTCTGGGTAATCTCAGCTAGCCCTAAGGCTTTGTGAGAACTTGTACAAATGATGCAAAATGAACCTCTGATACCTCAACACAGCCCTCTTATGCTGCTTTTTGTCTATCGTTGCTGTTTCAGGATCAAGCCTGCTGTATGGCCAAACCTTCCTGACCACAAAAAAACCCTGGAGCAACTATGCAGGAAGCCAAAAAACGTATGTTCTTCCTCTGTTCTTTCCACCTGAGTATAGATTCTTGGGGACAAAACTAATGCTCATGAGAGGCACTATGTACATTTTCTGCATGAACTAGGACATGTTTCAGAAATTCTACATTTCACTGAAGAGGGCCCACATTTTCTCATGCAGATGTCAGCCAAGGGTATGGAAATAACACACAATTGAACTGGTGCCTGAGGTTTGACTTGTGCAAAGTAACTACAGAGGTCTTGTGAAGTTGACGTATGAAGAAAGGCTGAGGGAATTAAGGTTGTTTATAGAAGAAAAACAAGCTCAGGATGGGGAATACTACCTACTATACTTCCAATACCTAAGGTGTATGTAGAGAGCTGGGGGAGGTGCTCTCACCACAAGGCTGTATGGTGACAGGACCAGAGGCAACAAGCCTCTGGTGTGTCGCTTCAGGGCAAACTTCTGGATATAAGGAAAGAATCTTCCTTGTAAAAATAATTTAAAATTGTGTAGCCTGCCCAAAGACAAAGTAGGCTCTCCTTTGGGAAAATGTTTAAGGCTTGTCTTGATGGAGCCCTGAATAGCCTAATCCAGGTCCTGCTTCTGGCAGAATGTTGGACTCCACAGCTCCTTTCCAACCAAGATGCTTTGGTGATTTGATGAAACTGTGATCATGGGTCTGGATGGGGAACTTTCGCTAGCATCCCTGGTGATGTCCATGCACCCTGACCTGGCCAGCAGCATTGTTCATACATCATGCAGTATATGAACTGCTTTGCCAGTTAAAAGCCAGATGGACAAAGGCTAAAAACCATAAGATATGAGCTTAACTTGTTGTCTTAAAACTATATACCTAGTTCATTTTTTTTCACAAAGAAAGTAATTAGTGCTGTTCACTCCAGGTACATTATTAGCATGTTCTTTATTTAACAGGAGACCTAACACAGCTCTCCCAGCCCCTGGGCTCTCCAGTTCAGGGATTCCTAATATGTTTCAGAAAGTCATTGCAAATTTTTACTTCCCTTGCTGCTAAATTAGGAAGGTAAAACTGAAAGAAACCACCTGGGTGGGCACACTCCTTCCTGTGAAATGGCAGGCATGGTGTCTCAGAAAAGTCCCTGAAACATTGTATAGAGCGTAAAACACTCTCCAGGGGTACTGCCCAGAGGAGGACACAGGATAGATCCAAGTTAATGGGGAAAGGGATTTTCAGCCATATGATAGCTTATTCTGTGCTAACCTATTGTTCAGCCTGCTCAGGGTTACCTCTAGAGTTAAAGAAATAATAAACACCCTTCTAAAATCAAATAAATTATCAAAGAACCTTTTCTCTTAAGCTACTACCCACTTTTGACTAATTGTGCTATTCCCTTTGCCACACAGAATTTTGATATAAGCTTTAACCCAGACAGTTTTGGTTATGTTCATATCCATAAAGTGGATGGCCTTTGGGCAAAAGCTGAACTGGAAAATTTTCTTCAGCCATCAACTGCTCCAGAGACAAGCATTCAAGAAAAATTCAGGAGTGGATCAGACCTGAAGATGATCCCTGCAATGGCAGACAAAAACAACCTAAACCCACCCATGTCTTATGGAGGAGTCTGGCCAGCTGAAGCCCTGCACAGGCTCCTGGGCACCAGCCAGTTTGCAGTCACCGAGGGCAGCTGCAGCTCCAGCACCTACGAGGTTTGCCACAGCAACAGGGTGCCTCTGCACAATGATGGTTTCAACCTTTTCTCCACACCTTCCCTGGATCCTTCTGGCCAGACCCATCCAGAGCCCCTAAATGACGACACCATCTCCCAGATGCTGCCTAACAGTGACATGAGATCACCAAACAATGAGGAAGCCTATGTCACAATGTCCAACTTCTACAAAATTCAGTAAATCTCACAAGAATTACAGAATGTCTTTTTTTCTCCAACACAAGCAGGATGCTGAAGCCTTCTTGTTTTGTTTCCCTATATCCTGTGAGTTCCCACCTCCCTCACACACTCTGCTCACAGTGAAATGCTATACCTGCAAGGAAGTGGGTTCTCCTACATTCCAGTGAGAAGAAGCCTATCTTGGCACTCAGTATGCTGCTAGCAGTCTCACTGCAGCAGAAATTGAATTTTGATTTTGATCTTCAAATGTGATTAATCCAGAGCAGTGACAATGCAGTCCCAGCTGAGGATCACAGCATGTCTCAAAGAAGTTAATGAACTCTTTTGTTACCCTCTTGGTTACAGAGTTAAGCTCTTATTAATGCCCTAACAAGAAATATGGCAATAAATTCCACTTAAATAGAGCCCAATCTCTTCTAAACACTGGTGGGTCAAGACTAACTCCCCCCCAGTCAGTCTAAGTCCATGAGTTTGCAAAAAGACAGTAAATTAGAGTTGCTATTCAGCATTAGGTGCCTGGGGATTCACAAGCCTGAGCACCACAATGAGTGGCAGCTGAGTGCCCAGCAAAAACTTTACACTTTAGGGAGATATTTCCTGAGATGGATTTAAATTTCTGAGGGTTTTTTGTGAGACACAAATTAAAACAAAGCAAACCCTAAATGCCACTACTTTTTGCTATTGGTAGAGATCTGCACTTAAGCCAATTAGAGGATCCACAGGTACTTCTGCTAATATTCAGTATTTCATGTACAAACTGTGTGAAGCAAAGTCCTTTCTCTTCCTAGAAGCTGAATTAGGGCTGTAAATTGCATGATGCTGTCTTTTTCTGCAGCTCTTATGCAAGCATTAGTGTAGCATAAGTGCTTTCCAGGCCAGAGGCTGGGCTGACCATGTTTGTTGACTAGCATTATTCCCAATGGCTGTGACTGCACACAAATACTATGAATTTGGACAGGCCATGTTCTTAAGCAACATCCAACATAGGAAGATAGATGGAATGTCGTGGATCCTGCCAGTGATCACAAGTCCTAATTCCTTTTTTTTAAAGCAACTTATAATTTGCCAGGAGATGTTTTTGGTTTGTTGGGGTTCTTTCTTTTAAATGTTATTTTATTTTTAAGTTTTTTAATTTTTTGGCATTATGACTTTTTTTTCTTTATGGTATTACATTTATTATTTTTTTTTTACATTATGGCTGAGCCACTTCACACTTCCTCCTTGGATGCTACACATTCTGGAGCACACACTTGGAGATAAAGCTGCTACAGCCACATGGTTGCATGACAGTAGAGCAATGTGGCCATGGGACATCCAAGCTGCTTTGTTGCACTCTGGAATTGGGGTTCACCTCACTGTGCAGTCTCAGTTCCTCTAGGTCTATGAAATTCTCCTTTACCTATTTGTATTCACATTCCCAGAGTCTAAGGGTGAAAAGAGTCCTCTATCATCCTCAGAGATGCTCGGATTTGTTCTGACTGCTAACAGTCACAGAGATGTTGCAAAACCTCAGTTGTTTCCATCTGCCTCTGCCAAGACAGCTTTGTGCCAGGAGAGCAGCAGAATGAATCAGATCACTGAAAATCTCTTGTGGCCTAGTTTCAAGAATATATGGCAAAGACTGGGGCTTGCATTAAACTCAGTTGCTTGAATCAGAATTTTATGCTGCAGGAGAGAGTACAAGCCAAACAGCAATTCTGGACCATGTCAAGCCAAAACCAGCCCTCACAAGACAGCACTCCACCTCCTCCACCTCCACCCAGCGCCAGGGAAACCTTCAAGTGGGGAGAACCTAACAGTTACTGTGTGCAAAGGGGCCTTGGATTTGGCTCAAGGCATTCCAGTGAGATTTTACAGAATAGTTTTTATTGCTGTTTATTGCCAAATGAAGCATTAATTGATGCAGAAAAAAAAGACCAAAACCCTGGGCATTCATTTGCTTTATAGTGCTTGTATTTCCTTTCAAAAAGAGCTGCTGATAATGCTTATACTGTGAGAACTTGCACAGTGTGAGTGTAGATACAGACAGACTATACTGTAACAATACCTTCTTCCAGTGACACAGTGACAAACAAAAAGGGGATAGAGGAAGAAGCAAAAGCGCATCAGGAAAATCCTCTGCAGTATGTGCTATGCTTCCTTCAATTTTTGTAATTCTGTAATTCTGTAACAGATTTGTTGGATGTATGCAGATATAACCACTTTCAGCTTTGTTTTGGGAAAAAAAAATAAAGACAAATATGCACTAAAGCCAGAAACACCACAAGCACTTCCTGTCTATGGCCAAGTTATATATAGTCCATATATGAAGATACAGCCATGGCTATGTCTGGACAATCTGTCAAGTAGTTTCCTTATTCTACATGACAGCTTCTCCTGAGCTGTTCACAAATTCCCATCTGCCTCAGTATGCACATAGGAGTATTGCTCAGCTTTCACACACTCCTTGCACTTCCTTTAGTTCAGCACAACTTTCCTTCTTCCCCTTTCTGCCTCCAGTGCTCTTACTCAGCTGCACTCCCAGATGCAGCTTGGTGACACTGGTTTCTCTGTAGCTGCTTTATGACACAGTGCCTGGAGCTGCCTGCTCCTTTCTGCCCTGTGCCCACTGGGGTCTGGCCCCTCTCCTGCAGTTGTGGTACCACACAGACACCCTCCCATCTTTGCTTCTCCCCTTATGTCTGTGCGGCTCATGCAAATGCCTCCTAGCTCTATGAGTTCTCCTCTCCTGCACTATGCAAACGTCTCCTAGCTATACACAAATAAACTTAGACTTTTATCAGTTATCACAATGAGTCACGGTCTAATTCTAATGACGCTGAAAAATGCTAATTACATCTCAAGGCAATAGTCATCCCTGGCTTAAAGCGTTAGTTTGTTTGCCATGTCTCCTCCCCTTGTGAACATCCATTAGACAAGCTGAAAAAACACACACAAATGCTGTGTGTGTCAGTGGGGCAGCAGAAGGTCAGCTAAGTGTGGGGAGGCAGGAGGACTGCTGCTGCCAGGGTGGAGGGATGGCTAAAATCCCTGTGATGTGCAGTGAAGTCTGGGATATGAAATAAATGGTGAATGGGTGGCCTGACAATCGCTGCTGCGGTCACACATGGCTGAATTCAGGGCAGTTTTTGGCAGGCAGAAGCTGACCATGAAACCACTTCTTCTGGAAGCAAGGGACCTGGTGATGCAGGCAGGGCATTTCTGCAGGGCAGGAGTACAGCCCATTTTCAGCTTCTTTCCAGTAGTGTTTATTGATTTGAATGTCTGTATTTGTACGGTAATACTGCAGTGCTGCAGCCTGGGGGGAGCAGCAGTTGGATTTTAGTCAATACACTTTTGAGTCAAGCTAGTTATCTCTGTGGTTGAGGGGTTTCTAAAGCTATCATTAAAAAACAGCTAAAATGTGGCATAAAGAAGACTTACCATCTTTGTGAAGAATTATTTTAGTTAAACACCTCATTACTGCAATTATGAAGCCACTCAAATTATCACTCCTGTGTGTCACAGAGCATTGGTAAAACAAATCTAATGTACAGACACACAAGAAAACAACTGATGATGCCAGAAAACGCAATTGCTGAATTATACCGACTGTCTCATCCCTTGCTCATGCGGCAGCTCCAGGTTTCAGTCAGGATGGCTTTCCTTGGCTGCTAAGCGCCACCTGCTGAAACACAAAGCCACAAGTCGGAGGCCAGCACTTAGACACTTGCTGGTGCCATCACATTGTGCAGCTCCAAAAGTGTTGCTCACATGGGAGCTGGGGGAAAAATCAAGCCCACAACAAACTAAGCAGCGTTTCACTTGTTTATAGTCTATGGCCCCAAAGAAGTTTGGGCAAGTGAAAGCAAAAGTCAGAGTTTCCAGGGTTTCTTCATCCTTAAAATGAGGTAGGCATCAGTGTCCACAGAAGCACTAACTCCATACCAGTAATTCAGAAATTCATCTTTCGTAACCTAATAATGAGAAAAACAGTGTTTACAAGGGTGATGGCTATATACTGTGGCTCAACAGACTCTGTATTTTCCAAACAGTTCTTTTGCAGCTTCCAGGGAAGTCTGATTTTTACATCAGACTCTCCTAACCTGGTATTAGGATGTATTGCTGCAGCAAGCTCTAACACAGAATTTGGTTGTGTGACACTAAGGCCAGTGGGTTGAGATTCTTTCATTGGCTTCTAGAGCTGCTTCTATGGGCTCAAAAAAAAAAAAAAAAAAAAAAAAAAAAAAAAAAAAAAAATCCAGTTATTGTTAAATATTGACTGCATAACTTACATGTCACAGCAAAATTAGATTAGTCCAACATCAGGACCACCACCAAATGAATGTAAAAAGCCCCAAAGGTTTGTCAAACAACAGAAAAAGTGAGACACAAAGCAGAAATGCATTGATGAAAATGTCTAAAGCAATAAATGTATGCCACAAAGTTGGAGCTTCTCTAAAACTGTCTGACAATTGTTTTTCCAGAAAATGTACATAAGCTAAAAAAAAAAGCCCAAGTCCATCTTTTGAAAGTAAAAATATATATATATTGCAGCTTTTGGAAAAAATGCCACATTTTTAATGAAATAAAGGAACAGATTTATCTCAAGAAAATAAACACTTCTCACATTTTCCCATAGTCTCTGCTTTTCCACAGGAAACCAGACTTGATTCAGCTTCGACAAAACCTTGTGCTTCCTTTCTTTCCCAGATGTTCAACAAAGGCTGGATCCTGTCGCCAGTGTCCAGCTGCAGCTCCTGTTGAGATCAGCAGCAGTGCTGTGAGCTGGGGGGAAAACCTGGGTCCAGGTTTTGGTGAAGGTGGGGCTGCTGTACCTGGGGTGGCTGCAAACCTCCACGCATGAGCATGGAAGAGATGCTAGAGCTAAAACCAAGCTCACTTTGAAACCACAGGGATTTCAGACTCAGCTGAGGCACACCAGTATGGCTGGGGTGCTGCTGCAAACAGAGACGCTGCTCTCAGCCACCTGAGGACTTGGTGTTAAGCACAGGCTACTGGGAATTCTTCTTTCTGCTCACCCTACAAGAGAGGAAAGCTAAAGAAACAGGGCAGGCTATAACCACAGTGAAAGCCATAGACAGTGGGCACTGCTGGCAGTGCCAGGCTGCTCTTGGCATTGCTTGGTTTACTGCGGAAACCTGAATCTGCTGCTGCTGCTGCTCCCAGTGTGGAGGATAGGAGCTGCAAGCCAAAAATCAGCAAATTCACTGGTCTTGCTCCTTCTGCCAGCCGGTGACAGGTCCGGGATGGCAAAGCTGTGCTCTGCCCACACGGCTGCAGAGGTTTGAGGCATCACTGTGTACAAGGAATTACATAAAGGCAAGTTGGCTTTTATACAAAAATGCACACAGGTGGTTTCATCTGCAAAACTCCAGCTGCTGCCATCTGCCTCTGCCAAGACAGCTTTGTGCCAGGAGAGCAGCAGAATGAATCAGATCACTGAAAATCTCTTGTGGCATAGTTTCAAGGATATATGGCAGAGTGGGGCTTGCGTACAACTCAGTTGCTTGAATCAGAATTTTATGCTGCAGGGGAGAGTACAAGCCAAACAGCAATCCTGGATCACATCAAGCCAAAAATTTCCTCTCCCAGACAGAAACATGAAGCCACAAAGAGCACAGAGAGGGCAAAATCAAAATGTAGTGAAGGAAGCTGCAGAAGTGCCACCTTTCCCAGAGGAGCACACCAGAAGAAAAGGCTGCCCTACACCTCTTCATCCCTGTATCTTGTGCTCCTTTGGGGTAGTGGGATGGTGTGTCATGGAGGTGCTCTGATGGCTCGTGCAAAGGCAGGAAGTGGGGGCAGAGTTCTGGAAGAGTTATAAGGGAGCCTTTTCCCTCTTTTCCACAGGGCTCCACCAACATTTTTGGAGCAAACTTCAGTGCAAGCTGTTGGGGAGGGCAGACCTTATTCCTCACAAGATGCTGTGCCACACGGCAGGCTGGAGCTCAAGGTGCAGACAAAACCTCCACCTCTGGGACTGCTCCCCAGCCCTGCAGACTTAGATGTTCCTGTGGTTTGTGCCATCCTGTTTAGCATCTGTTGCACAATCAGAAAGAAGAAATAGTGCCTCCCATCTTGATGCTAGCACCAGATACAATGGTGAGCATTGCCACCTATCTCTCAAAATCTGCTGTGTGTGCTCTGCTGTGTGTGCTGTGGAGCCACAGGCTGGCAGGACAGCCTGCATCACCACTTATCTCGTGCATCTGCTGGGTCTGTAATCAGCACACAGCAGCTGCAGCTGAACAGGGGCCTTTCAGCCTCATTTTTGGGTCTCCGAGATCACAGAGAGGGACAGTGAAGTGCCAAAGGAAGGCTCTGGGCACTTGCTGTTAGTCTTGATAATCCCTCTTGTCTGGTTCAGATTCCTTTAACTTTCCTTTAACCCCTGAAAAGTGTTTCCTCTGAATCCCCAGTGTGTGTGTCCAGTGTGTCATTATGGCTGCATGATCCCCAGCAGAGATTTTACTACCTAGCAGTTAACGCCTGTGTTTGTTCTATTAATTTGCACACATATTAATCAAATTACATTTCTTACAGGACAGATTCCAATTTGAGTTCTACAACATCTAATTACAAGTGAAAAATCGTGGTTTTGCTTCCCAGATTATTTAATTTTTGTCCTGATATCACTATACCTTTCCTGCAGTTACCAGTTGTTATTTAGACTGCTCCAAGAGCAACTCTGTTTCCGCAGAAGTGAAAGGAAACTTTGCCACTAGCTTTGAGGACACCTGAAACCAGCCCTTGGAAACATGGCTCTGTACAGATGTTGAAATCACTCAGCTGTCAGGAAATATATCCAGTGAGCAATGAGGTCCACACACAGGCAGACCTGAGCTGGGAACTGTTCTGAGAGCACCAGGGATACACCACCAGGGTGAGGGGTTTTGAGCTCTCCTGGATCATGTCCTTCAATTCCCCACACAAAACCCCATTAGTCCATCTCAGTGTAGAAATCTTGTCCCGAAGCACAGGGTTTTGCCCAGATGCCACAGGCTCAGCTAAGGCTCCCAGAGGCCAATGACAAAACTTTTGCTGGTTTCAAAAAAGCACTGCTGCTTTCAGTACCAATCCTCCCTTCTGAAAATGTATATTGGTTTGGAATTAAATAAAATAGGAAGGTATTAGTACCAAAGACAAACGGGCTGCAGTTATTCAGATTAAAACTTCCGCTTCACTTGAACAAGTATCAGCCTGCCAGATCACTGCAGGGTTTGAAGACATGAGATAGCAAGTGAAAAGGAAATGTTTCTTTCATTTTGTGATTCCCACAGTCCATCTACATTACTTTCTTTCTATTTGAAAGAGAAGACACATAGCATGACACATGTTGTGAAATCGATTAATGAAAGAGAAGTGAATGGATTCTACTCAAGCTGCCAGAACCTGTTCAGCCCCTATTTGATAGTAAGTTTGTTCTTCATATATATTGGCATTGCAGTAAGTAAAGGCTCCTCTTATGATAGCTGGCAGTAATAAAGAGAATTTCTTCACCAGTTTCCAGTGTCAGCCAGTATGCAAGTTTCTGGAGGATTACTGGTCAAGAAAATAACTGAGTTTGCAGAGCCTTCACTAAGGAATTGCAAGCAGCTATTGCTCATACTGAGATCATCACTGAACAAAAGAAAAATAGGGTTTGCAGAGGATCAGTGCCGCAAGCACTGAGGACTTCAGTGTTTGAACTGTTAGCAACCCAGGTTAAGAGCTGAGACTTCATCAGAAAGGCTGTTTTGAAAGTCCATTCTATAACCCTGCACTGCTTTTAGCTGGCTGCCAGCCTGAAATGGAGCAAATGCTGCCATGCACAAGCCATTTACTTTGCTACAGTAGCAGCTTCTCAGTCTGGGAGAGCAGCACAATGGTGAGAGGCGAGCAGAAAGTAGAAGAAAAAAAGAAAAAGGTATCAAAGCAGGGAAAATTAGACACCTCACGCTCACACACTAGGTTTTTGGGGGATTTTTCTTTTTAGAGTTTCTTTTGTGTGCTATTTCCTCACTGTCTGTATGGACAAAGGACAAAAGATGAACTGAGACAGCTTCATTGGTGTGACCAGAATGGTAGGTTCCCAGTCTTTATTCAGTGTCAGAAATAGAGAAGATAAGATAAGAACGTTACAAGTTCTGTATTTCCCAGAAAGCTCCTTGAAGTCATAGCTTGGTCATAAAACACTGCAAATACAAATAAGTACTAAGCAACTTTCAGTGTAGGTGTGTACAGGCAACAGCTACCAGGTCAGCAAACATTCCAGGAACAGAGAGAAAAAAATACTGTAACACATGTATCCCCTTTAAAGAAAAATATAAGTAAAATGATCTCACAGTACAGAAATAAAGGAATCAAACCAGGCAGAAGGGAGTGAAAATCTATAAAAGGCTGCAGAGGAGGTTGAAACATGGTATGCACAGGAAAGTTGTCTGTATGTTTAGTCATGAGCCAGGAAGATAAAACAGGGCTTTAAAAAGCATTTTGCGTTTTTTCTGACCCATGTCTCCCCTTTTTGGATTATCCCTCCAGCCTCCCTGTACTGGGAACTCACTGCTGGTTCCCAGCAGCAAGATCAGCAATTTCTCCATCACACAAGTGACACTCAAGAAGCTAAGAGATACTACAGTGCTACAGGAGACAAGTCTACCTGACCCTCTTGGGCCAGATTTCCTTCCATTTATAACAGCCTGTCCAAGACCACCACAGTTCAAGAATATTTTGGTTTCCTTCTATTGCTTCCTCTGCCAAACAGATCCGTATCTAACACTCCAAGAGGGGTATGCTCAGGAGCCACAACGACCTACTGCAGATGTCAGAAAAGCAGGGAAAACCTCATCTCAGAAAAGACATGCTAGCGATGCAAAGAGAAAAAGGACAGATGTGTGAGGTGGCTGGATGCCAGATCTGCTCTCTGATTATGTTCTGATCCGCTGAGGCTGAGCCTACTGAAGCATCTGGGAATTAATTCTGCAGATTGAATGTAATTGGCACAGTTACTGGAAACTGTTGTTATGGAAGAGGAGGGTGGTGTTGTGCATACACTTCATCAGAGGAACCTACAAAAGGTGAAAGTAAAGTCTTGCTTCCTTAACTATATGATCAGAGTTTCCAAGCATTCTTCATCATGATGATAAAGTAGACGTCTGTGTCTATTGAAGCGCTGACTCCGGCATAGTAGTTCATGAATTCTTCTGTTGTGACCTGAGACAGAGAAATGAAATATAGGAAAATGAACCTTTGTTTTTTTTAATGATGTAAGTCAAAACCACACATTGAGGAGAATTAATGAAACTGAACATCTGCTATTTCATGTTGTTGCTAACAAAAAGGAGATGAACAGGAGGAATTAAGACACTTAGAATTTGCTTAATCTCACTTCGCTAGAAACAAGAGCTCATGTTCTCCATAACACTTGGATGGAGATGAAACATGTGAAGTTTAACTAATCTTACCAGGAACCGAAGTTAAAATCACTGCTGCCTAAGAAGACAAATGTTTTAATGTGTCTTTTTCCAGGGATGGTATAATCTGGTTCTTTGCATTATTATTAATTAAAGTGGATGGGGTTTCTGATGCAATTCAGAAACAGCTTGGAACTTTATAACCAGCCATAGAGAGAAAATATCATTGCTCTAAACAAGTCTCACTTAATGAAGCAAATGTTCTTTCAAATACCTAAGAGCTTTGAATAGCTTTCATGGGTATTTTGAGATTTAAAAATGACCATCAAAAAAAAAAAAAATCAAATTAGCTGACAGAAAAACTGTGCATGTCTCTTGTGATGCCTTAACTCTCAAACCATGTAGGTCGTTATTTGAATAAATATCACATAGAAAAATATAAAACAATATAAAAAAGACATTAAGCTATGAGAGAGTGTGTTACAGCGGGGATTAGTGTAACACGCATATATCAAACCAGGAGTCCCATGGAAAGGAAATATATAAGGACCGATTCTTGATAGATGTTTCAGAGATGTTTATTTTCCCAGCCACATGGCCGGGGCTCTGCCAAGGAACTGCGGCAATCACGGAACCCGAGGGTCCCTGCCCGCGCAGGGAACACAAAACAACCAATGGGGAGCGAGGCTGACCAGGGGCAGGGAAACCCCGTGTCTCCCCCCAGGGCCCCTCTCCCAGGGCTACATGGCAGGGGAGGAGACCCCGACAAGAGTGTCCAAAGGAGGGCCAGGAGGGTGGTGAAGGGTCTGGAGGGGAAGCCGTGTGAGGAGTGGCTGAGGTCACTGGAGGAGGAGCCTGGAGGAGACTGAGGGAGACCTCATTGTGGTCCTCAACATCCTCATGAGGGGAAATGCAGGGGCAAGCACTGATCTCTGCTATGTGCTGACCAGTGACAGGGCTCAAGGAAATGGTCTGGAGTTGTGTCAGGCGAGGTTTAGGTTGGGTATCAGGAAAAGGTTCTTCACCCAGAGGATGGTTGGGCACTAGAACAGTCACCCCAGGGCAGTGGTCACAGCACCAGCCTGACAGAGCTAAAGAAGCATTTGGACAATGCTCTCAGGCACAGGGTGTGATTCTTGGGGTGTGAGGTGCAGGGCCAGGAGTTGGACCTGATGATCATGATGGGATCCTTCTAACTCAGTATATTCTTTGATTCCTTGATATCTGCTCTGATTGTGTTGTGTGGTTCAGAACCTAGAAAAACATGACAATAGGGAGAAGGGACCACTCCACACATGAACTGATTACAAGCCTCACTGAACCTGCCTATTTCAGAGGCACCCAGCAAGATCATGGTGAAGAGGACCCTTTTAGCAAATGCTCAACCTTGAGGCATTTCTGCTAAAAACATTTTAGGTATCCAGTATCATTAGTGTATCATGTAGTGATTCAGGAAAGCAACAGTCTGTTCTCAGAAGAAACAGCAATCAGGTGAGCTAACATCAGGAATGGTGAGCAAGAGGTGGGTGCTCAGAATAACCAGGCACTTAACTCATCAAGGATCACCTTGGGGACTCATTTAATGTGTTCATGTGCGACCTCAGAACAAAAAGCAGGAACATTTTGTTTGACATTTTCTAGATGTCGCCACAGCTGTGGAGATGGAAGGAGATAGCTGGCTCAGAACTGGAACCCCTAAGAATGACACTGCAGCAGAAGGGATGAAATTCAGCTCTACTAGGTGCAGAGTCATGCCCAAAGTAAATAAAACTCCCCACCTCTCTACGCCTGAGAGCCTGGGTGTTGAGAACAAAGCAAGTGAAGGATTCGGGTGGAGCATTAGACAGGCAGGAGTCATAAGTGCAATGTAGCCTTGAAAACCCAGGTGCAGCCTGGAGAGTGGGAAGTGTTGAACACATCCCACAAAGCAGTGATAAAAAACTTACAGCCTTGTTTGTTATTATTAACTGCTCAGACTGAGAATATCACCATGTGAACCACTGAGATACCGGATTGCTCTGAGCTGGTCAGACAGACATAAGGCCAGACCAAAGAATTTGCAGACACATAACAAGGCGAAAGAGAGCATGCTTGGCTCAGAGGTGGTTGCAAAGCAGATGTATATAAGTCCATCACTGAAGGTGCCCAGGCTTTGCACCTGAACCAGAAAGTTGAGCCAGAGTGCAGGAAGGGCTCCCAGCTTTGTCCCAGCTCGTGGCTCCTCAGGGCACACAGCTGGTGGCAGCAGCCCCAGCCCCATCCTCCCTCCAGCTCTCTGTAGATAAACCTGTTTCTATTATGGACTGATTTCCAAGCCAAGTGTCTCAGTAATTACACTGGAGAAGAACTGTAAAGTATTTAACATACATGGGAACCTGCTTTTTAACTGGATCCGAGTAGTTATTCTCCTAAGAAGTGAAAAATCCCTCAGTTTATGTGGATCTTGAAAATCAGTGATTTTGTGGGGCACTCTGAATATGTACTTAGTGTAATCTATGAAATTATATTATTAAAGCTACAAGCCTTAGTGCAATCTCACAACCACCTTTGTACCTCCTTCAGAGCCCCTTTGCCTCAGAACATGCAAGCTAGCTGTATCAGGAGTGCTGTGCACAGGTTAAGCATCTACTTCAATTTTCCATATAGATGTGATGCAAATGGATGTTTGGTACTGCAATTACTCCCACATTTAATAATGTAAGTCAAATTCTGAGTCAGACGGTGATTTCATGGCTTGACACTTGGTGCTTCGCTTACCCTCCCATCTTTTTCATAGGGTGAATCAAAATTATCCAGAAAGGCTCTAAAAACTTGATCTTCTGTCCAGTCTCCATTTTGGTATTTGGGATGATATTTTACATTATACACCCCTCGTAAGTCTTCAATTGTTATGACACCATCTCCAGTCTTGTCTAACTTCCGAAACACCTGCATGATGATCTCTTTTCTTGCATTGGACATGGGAGGCTGTAAAGAAATATTAACAGTCATTTTATTTTTGCCAACTACGTGCCCAGCTCCAAATTCAATTACTTGCTGTTGCTAGCAGTAAAACTTTCAAGGAACATGGGACAATAAACTGGTGATAATCTACACCGTCTGTGAGCTAGAAAGAGCAATATATCCTCAAAAGAGCAATGTTATCGACTATTCAATGTCTAGCCATACAATAGCAAATGGACAATAAGAGAGAAATGCTACCTAGAACACTTTTCTGATCTGCCCATTTTAAATATTTCGAAAAAGAAATTACTAATTACCCTAAGTACTAATATTTTCTATCTTGATTGTTCAGGCTTCAGCAGAGCAAAGAAACTTCAGACAAAATCAATCACTGTGGTGGATTAGAGAAAGGCTCCCCTGAATTAGTTCATGTTATGAAGAGATGCATCATAAAATGGCCAAGAAAGAAGTAAGATTGATGGGCTGAACCACATAGGTACCCAGACTGCAGCACAGGAATTTCAGTATCTAAATAAAGGCCACAATTAATTGAAAAAAAATCACAACTGTTTATTTGCAAATATTCTATTCTATTTTGTTCTGTTCTGCTGTATTTTAATCCATTTAATGCAATAACAACATGAATCCCAGACTTACTCTCAGTGTAACAAGAAATTCATCAAAATCAATTGTTCCACTGCCGTCTTTATCAAACTTCCGGAAAAGCTCTTGTGCTTCTTCCTTACTGATCATCACAGCATAATCATGTAGTCCTCTCAGAAACTCGTTGAAATCAAGGGTTCTGCTGTTGTTACCATCAATAATCTTAAATGCTCTGTGGAAAACATGAAATTTGAGGAAAATGCATAGGAAAACATGGAGAGTGCTGCAGCGGTTTAGCATAGGACTAGAGTAGAGAGTCACTTTACTGAGGTAACATTTCCTCCTTGTTCCCTAATCTGAGGGGGGAAAAAAAAGGAAAAAAAAACCCCACCAACAAACTCCCTACACTTATTGGCACTAGAGACGACTTGTTTAGATTGGGGGCATGAATATTACATATCTGAAGTTAAACAAGGGAAAGGCTGCCGTGGTATATCCCTGTTCATGATAGCCCTCTGCCCTCTGCAAGTTGCACATTTAGATGAAGTTCCAGTTGGTCACCATCTGGATTCCTTTGTGGTTTGTGGGGCATGGCAAGGGTCTCAGGGTGTGATGCAGCTCCCCCTTCCGAGGGGTGGGATGCTTGCAAAAAGCATTTGCAAAAAAGATTTTAGGTGCCTCCCACAAACTAGATAGCTAATAGCCCATTACAACAAGGGCAAGGAAGCATAAAATCTCCAGTGCTGAAATACTTAAGATAATTTTAGAAAACACCAAAGAGAGATATATGGTTTATGTTTCCTTCGTCTCCCTGGCAGTTTTTCTGGGTCTCACAGACGCACTTGCTCATGAGGGATTCACAGTCTTCAATCCTTCAAAAGGTGAGCAGATCAGTCCCAAAACACATGAGCCCCAATGCCAGGTTCTGTGGGTTGTGGCGTTTTCACTGAGATGAGGAAACTCAAATTTTGGCACCTGTTTAGCCTGTGATCCTCTTGCAGCTAAAACTATTAGGCTGAATAATGGGTTTGACTTCTTATACTCACCTGCCAAGTCCTTTGATGCCTGCAGATCCTTTTGCTAAACACTGCAGGCGAAGTCTTTCTAGAGGGTCAGTGGTTTTGTACAGGCTTCTTCTTGCTTGGATTGCCATCTCTCGGTCATGTCTTGCTGTGCCCGGCATCTAGAAGACCAAAACACTGATGTAGCATGGATTCACATTCAGACATAGTGCTGAAACCTGCCTTAGCATACAGAGCATCCCAAATTCCTCACTTGTAAGCTGCTGGTGGCAATTCTTCCATTTTGACCCTCTTATTTCCTTCTCCTTATATCCTTCTACCAGAAAGGGAAATTGCCACTATAGGCTACCAACCATGAAAGGAGGGCTCAGCCAACCACTCTGTGATTAATCCAAATGCAGACAGGAGATTGTGTGTAAGAATTTTCTGCCTACAGTGTGAGAACACTGTGACAGCTGGTGGATGCACTCAGGAGTGTGTGGCTGCCTTGTGTCCACAGCATCCTTTCCAAACCTCCTCCACCTGGCCAGGTCTGCAGCTAGCATTTGACCACAGGAAGACAAAAATGACCCTGGCTGAGGACCTTTGGCTTTGATTCACTTTTCTTCCACCAAAGTCCTGATTCTCCAGAGCAGAGATTTCTCCCATTGCATGTCTGAGCAACAGCAGTTGCCTACACATGACACCCATTGCTTTTTTAACACAATTGCAGAACAAATTAATACTTTAAACTTTCACAGTATTTAGCACATGCTGACAACACAGGCCTTGTAGCTTCCCTCAGAGGAAAACAGCAGAATAAAAATAGGGAAAACCAGCCTGTGAATCTGCAGTGCTGCAACAGCACCACCAAGAGCAGCATACCCGGGCTGGCAGAGACCCACTCCCTCTCCCACAGGGATTATTTGTGCCTAGTGCTAAGAACAGCAGGACTGCCCATGCCCATATTGATATTTTAGGGCCACAGTGAATCCTGGGCACAGGCTCAGGGCCAAGACTGCTGTTCCATAGCCTGGCTGATGGGTCTGGAGCAGAGCATGAAGACTCCCAAAATATTTTCCATCCTTTAGAGCCACTTGGGATCAGGGCACAAAAGAGTTACAGAATCTACTGCAGAGCTCTAGACTCAAAGGGCAGCTGCTGCTCTGCTGAGGCAGTGCTGGGTTGAGGAGATGAATCTGAGCAGCTCCGTGAGGCATTGTCAGTGCACGTGGCACTTCCAATCCCGTTGTCATTCCATGTGCAGAAGTGTGAATTGAAAGGGTCAGACAAAACTTCTAAGAAACATGGAATTAAACTGTTTCATCTTACCTACTCCACTCCTGTTTACAGAACACTGGTTATGGCTACTGGTAATGTCACATATGCTGAATTTTATAACTGCTTCAGAAGACCCCAGCTGGGCTTGGAAAAACAGAAAAATAAAATGGTTTTGTACTCCACAAATGGTTTCAGTACTAGGTTATTGTAGAAGTCTAGAGAGGTAAAATATAGAGTATTTTCAGCTTTTCTTCAGACAGAACAAGCAAAGTTCTTCTGGGAACTCATTAACCAGTGACAGGGAAGATCTTACAGCTGATCTTACAGGAAGAGATCAGCAGCCAAAAACATTTTCTGCAAACAATGACCTGTCCTTAAGAGGAAATGTTTAGCTGGAAAGACTATAAAATACAGTGAGGTTACATAAACACAGTGCAAACTACATTGACATTATATAATAATGTACTACTGCTTTTATATAATATATAGCAATTATACATCTATACACAGAGTGCATGGTGCAAGCATTATCATGGAGCAGTGTGCTTCTTTCTGCACTGTGCTATGTCTTTATAGAGATCTATAGATACTGAGACCAACAAGGACATAATTAATGTTGGGGAAGATGAAACAGGAAAGCCTTGGAAATATGATTGCCTGACAAAAGATTTTGGGAATATGAAAACTACAGGCAACATCGAAATGAAAGCCACTTTTGAAATACCAAGTCTTAGTTACTGAACAACTGGAAAACAATGGTATGGCCGACTGAAGGTAATCCCCTCTTGATGGAACAATACCCTCTGCTTGCAAACAGGTCCAAGGGTCAGAGCAGACCCTACTAGCTCAGCAGAAGGGGTCCAAAGAGTAGTTTTTAGAAGTTAAGATGTAACACTCTATGGTAATATAAGAACTCTTATAGGCTGTATGTAAATGCTATAGGATTTGTATCTTGTATTAGATTGGTTAGTGACAATTAGAATATTCAGTGCAGAAGATGATTTATTGTATTGTAACCAGGACTTCAGACATTCACATTCACATTCTCCTTCTCATTCTCATTCTCACTTCTATTCATTCTCTCTTCTATTCATTCCTCTCTTCCACTTCTACTCTTGCTCCTACTCTCTCTCTCTCTCTCACCCATTCACTCTCTTGCTCTCTTGGGCCTGCTCAGAGCTGAGTCTGGCAGCTCTGAGCAGTGCCCCAATACCCACGCCCTTTACAATAAACCGGCTGTGTCCCAAGACCTGCCTATAGAGATCTCTCGTCTCCATCCGTCACCGTCTACGTCCGGCCGTCCCGACAGGACCCCAGAACCCCCGTAACCTACAATTAATCTCCACTGCATGCTGCAAAAATCCACACAAACACACACAGACCATGAAAAGAGTGTAGCAAAAAAGAAAAGGGTTGCCTCAGGTTCAGTGGAGTAATTTCCAGAATAATGCAATGTGTGTCAAATAATCATTGCAGTAAGACTCATGAATTGAGGCTAGGGAGGGATGATCTGATTTGATATCTGTTATGGTCTCCTGAACCTCAATAAAAGCCACTGGAACTGGCCAATCCTCTGTTATTTCTGTGGTAAGAATAAAGTTTGCTTCTACATCTACAAGCATTTCTACCTCAGAACTCACCATCTCTAGGCTAAGTTGTCCCAGTATTGAATCACTTTTCTTTTAATATATGTTGTTTCTAGTCTGAATTTCCTCCATATTAGATGCTTTTCTACTCTATTTTACAAGATTAAAGAGCTACCTACTAAAAATGTGCCCAGTACTTAAAGGTCCCTTTTAAACTCACTTTGGCTTAGTAATTAGGCAGAGCTCAGGATTCCTGGTACAAAATGAATTTCCAGATGTCAGATGATTCTGCTGCTGCTCTTGAACTTCTAAATTTTTTTCCCAGTGTTCCGTCTGAAGTGGGTCAGAACACCCACTCCCACTAATCTCACTAATACCATAGGTAAAGATATTCCCACTTTTTTCCCCCCCAGGTATTATGGTTAAAAACACTAATAATAAATATTTCTGCTGCTCTTTGCAAATATGTATTCTCTATAATGTTCAGTAACAAAATCACCAATATTATACTTTGTAGGTACAAAAATGCTGTTAGTGAGGATCTTCTTGTTATTTTCTAAGTCTGTGAGAGACTTTTCTCTCTCACAGAAGAGGTAGCAGGGAATGTAAACAACCAAGCCACCTGCAACCTTGGAAAGTCTTGTTTATGGTATAGTAGAAAATATTTTGATAATGGATGTTTTAGGATTTTGGCCAATCACCCCCAAGGGGTGGCTGGTCCTTTGTCCAATTAGACTATGAAGAAAAAAGTCTATAAAAGAGTTTGTAAAATAATTAAATAAATCAATCTTGCTGCACAATTCCTGCCTGCTGGATCTTCTCCTCCTCCTCCTCCCTATGGCTGCGGGACACGGTGATATACTGTAGGAACCAGGCCTGCGGTAATAATACTTCTATACAAAACTCAGCAATTAAAGTCTGTTTGTCAAGTAATTGCACTTTCACATCACACTAAAACCCCTTAAACAGGACCTGTCTTCCTGTAGCACATGACATTTGAGAACCCTTTTTATACATCCAGAAAATACAGAAAACCAGTTAAATATAAAACCTGCTACATGCAAGCCTGATCCGTGGTGACACTTCTACCACTTTCCTATTTCTGTTGGCTGCAGGCTTAAGTTAGAGGTAAACCCTTCCTAGGCCATATTGTAAGAAAAGAGATTCCAAATCAGTGCAAGGAGGGAGGAATCACAGTCATTCACACACTCTATCCTCTCCTTTCATTTTGCTCTTGCCTCTTTTTGGATAATGTGAAGTAATTAAAGATGCAATCAGGGTTTGTTGAATATAACAGTTCTCTGCATAGTGTACAAATATGTTACATATTAATACCATTAATAAAACCAGAACAGGTCATAGCAATAATTCCACATGGTTTTAATTTGTATGTCTTATCCAAGACTATCAGATGTCTCCCTTAGTGAAATTAAGCAGCAGTGTTTATTTTAACTTTGAATGCTAGAGAGTTTTGTTTTGCTTAACAGCCTAGGCTATGAATAATTACAATACCACATGCTGTCAGCATTGTTTGTTTCTATGGGTGATGTTGTGTTGTACAGGCCAAACAGAAATGATTGCATTTATTCCTAACAAATACAGAACCTTAAATTTTGTGTTGGATTTTTCCAGAATATTAGGCTGTTCAACAACCGGACCCCTTTGCATTCCTCTGCACCTGACGATTAAACCTGGAAAGAGTCAGATTCAGTCTAAGCTCTGCAACATTTTTTTAGATGTTATCCTTCAGATGAGCCCAATAGCCTCCTATGAAAATCCTAAAAAGCACTGCAGTATGACAGGCAGAATCCCATAATTACCTCTGGATTGCCCAGGCTCCTGAAAACCCTTCATGGCCAAAGACACAAGTGGCACACCACCTACCCCAGGGCAGAAGATCTCAAGATCTAAGAATAGATTAAGTGGCCTAAACCAATTGCACAAGTTTAGTTTACTAGTTACAGTTTCATTAAATTATTAAAAGCATGAAAACTGCAGGTGTACTTGACAGCCATCTAAACACCTCCTTAAAAATCTGGCTTCCCAGCCCCACTGACCCCTCTGCAACAGCCTCCCATCTCTCTTTCCATCGTGACCAGCATCATCCAGTTTCAACCTTCTGGCAGGTGGACATCACTGCAATTGCTCTTTTGCATATATATATATATATGTGTGTGTGTGTACATATATATATGTACATATATAAAAATATATTTATAAATATATATAATCTATTTATAAATATATGTATATAATTATATATCTATATTAAAAATAACTACTCTTGCCTGATCAGAGAAACTCACTGTGAGGTAGCAAAAAGGACAAAAAATCCTTTACCTGCAATGCTATCCTGAACCTGGAGTTTCCACTCAGGACTGGGGAGGTGTTCAGGCACCTGGGATGGTGTTGTGCCTGACTTTCTTCACCACTGCTGGGCTCAAGCAACAAGTTAGGTGATAATGGGCTGTGGCCTCACTGCAAAGCTTCCTTCTTCATCTCGTTTTATTTGTTTACACACTTGGCTGCCTTGGCCCCCCTCTTTTGGGAGGCCTGGAACTTACCGGCTGGTCTCCAAGGTGACACTGGAGCCTGCGGCTGGCACAGCCTGCAGTTACGCTGCTTCCCTGGACAATTGCCATAGGGTTTCAAGAGCCTTTTTGTTTTACCTCTTTTAAAAATATTGCCTTGTCTTCTTATGTCTGCCCACACAGGCTGGAGAATGGGAGACTGCTTGTGCTGCTGAGTGAGAAGACCGAGAAAAAGTGGCTGTGGGAAAGTGCTGCATTGCCCTGGAGGCCTTGCGCACAGTTGCAGTTTTAGAACACGTTTCTCTGCTTTCATAGTTGATAGCGTTGAAAAAATTCTCTGGTTCGATTGTTTACTCAAAACATAATAGATGCATGTAAGTAAAAGACTGTTGGTTGTGATTCGCAAAGAAAAAACCCCTCACCACCATACATTTTTCCTGATGATTAGTTGCCACTTCAAAGACCCGCTGGTGGTTAGAACCTTTGGGGAGATGAGGTTTTGTTCATTTGCAGCAAGAAGAAAGCTGAAAAGGTTAAACATCTGTATGATGAAGAAAAATTTCTCTCTGCCTAGACACAGCTATTAGTAACTCAATCTGCAGAAGGTCACAAGCATTGTCAGTAAGATAATGTAACACTTTGGTAGGGAGTCAGGATGTCGATAGACTCCTTAGGGGTAGGAGATAGCCTGTGTGTGTTCCCTGGCCCTCTGGGTAGGCCAGCAGTTCGGTGAACATGTAAGATCAAGGCTGATGGCAAAGGCAGCATGTACAAGTCAGTGTAAGAGAACGTGGGAAATGCAGGGAGAGTCCTGTTCTGGCCACGGATGAAACACTGAGCAAGAATGAAAAAGTGCATTGTTTCCTGGCAAAAGCAGAAAATTATTTTTAGGCAATTGCTAGACTAATACCACTTGCATCCTGCCAGGCTGCTTATCTCTCATCGACAGGTACTTCCTGGTACTAAAGAGAAGCTTGTGCAAGATTTAGAATATACTTTCATATCTCTCATCTGGCAGGTGATTGCACATTAATGCACAAGCAGGGAACAATGCTTATTTAATCATTTACTGATTCAGAAATACTGCCTTTGTGAAAATGTAACATCCTGCCATCCACTACCTTTGTTTTGTGAATCGATCTTCAGAAACCTCCTGGGAATGCAGAAGATAAAAAGGGCAATGAACATTATCTGGGCTGCTCCCTTTTCACACACTCTGCAAAGACAAAACAGAGGCACTGAAGGCTGGAGAAATGGTTTTCACTAAACAAGTTTGTCCTTGGAATTCAGTCTCCCACCCGTGTTAAGAAATTCTTCAGGTGCAGAATTTGCATTGACTTTCAGAGGGGTGCAGCAGATTGAAACAGCAGGGATGCTCTTGAAAGCAAAAAAAAAAATTAATATCTGAATATTCATATGCCTTCTGCTGCCTTTCCTTCCCCCTGCCAGTGAGCCCTGGTGTAATAAATGAATTGGTTTCAGGGTGTTGGTTATTGCTGTTTGGGTGGGATGTAGAAGAGGGGAGTTGAGGGTGGAATAGATGGACATGTTAATTGAAGGGAAGTTGCGAGACTGCACGGATGTAATGCTGGAATGTAACCACTGGATGGGGATATAACAAGGACCCAATGGGTTTAATAGAAGGAACTTTCTAGTACATTGCTTCGTAGGGTACAAGGGATGAGGACGACGCCCTAGACTGTGATTGGAGAACAAGCCAACCAATGAAGTGAACTTATTTGAAAATGATTGCTGAGGAATGCACGGAGGTATAGACCAACCAGCGAACAGGAAAGGGACCAGTCAGCACGAGGATTAAGAAATGCACCAGTCTGGTGGCACCAGAGACTTTAAAAAGCTACCTGCCCCCAGGGGAGGGGTCCTCCTGCGGAACTTGGGGTCCAAGGGAGCACCCAGTGGGTCTCACTGTCGTTTTTCGAGTATTGTTTTGTTCTGGCTTGTCGCACGGATCCTGGGCTTATCCTGGGTTCCCGCTCCCAGCAGTTAACAAATAAGCGAGTTGACTTTTCCTTTAAAAGTCTCAGCCTCGTTTACAACACTCAGCACATACAGACACACGTGAATGTTTACTCTACACTCCTCTGGAAACTGGTCTGCGCCGTTTCTGAGATGGTTAATGAGTTACCAATCTGAAAAATTCTTAACAGGCCTTCAGGTGTCTCAGATTACATCAGGGTGTGATGAAATTTCTTCGGTTGCACCTGCTCTGTTATTGTCCACAAAACTGTAAGCAGAATTCAGTGAATCCAGAATTTTTCATAAAGGGTACAGAGATTTCATCAGAACTCTGAAATTTTTCCTCATCATTTCTAACTAGTTCTGAATACATACACACCTATTTGATTGTTGGTTTTGTCTGAACAGCCTGAAGTGTCTGCTCAGTTTGTAGTTCAGCACTGGACTGAATCTACTAAGAAAAGCATACTAGGAAGCCTAACATGATCTATAAACTCATGACAGAGTCAATTTAAGTCAATTGAAGTTTCTAAAAATTCAGATTTCTTGTTGAATTTAGGCAGGAGGGAAGGTATAAGAAATGCCTTATAAAGTTCATAAGAAGTGTCTCAAAAAAAAAAAGTCTCTGGTTGTTTTGCAGTTTAGTTTATTGCTCCTTTAGGTGCTACATGTGACCATTGTTGTGGAGAAGTTCTTCAGCTATCAGAAGAACAGATATGAGCATATCTGCTGGTCCTTGGTAGGGAAATCAGCAGGGTTGTTTGTGTGGAATAGAGGCTAAAAAAACCCCAGCAACGATGAAGTCCACTATGAAGAACATTATGCAGCAAAGAGGACTAATTTTACAGGAGAAGCCTTTGTGGTTTTTTCCTGCCATTAAAATTAAGACAGTTTCACATACACTGAAAAAGAAACTCCGTGGTAAGTAGATTGTCAAGGGAAAAGTATTCTGATTTTAAACCAAGCTGTAATCCAATTAAATTACAGGATCACGGAATGGTTTGTGTTGGAAGGGACCTTACAGATAATCTAGTTCCAAACCCAGCTGAACTCTGACTCTAAATAAAATCATTTTATGTCCAAAGATGCTGTCTCCCTGTGTGGTTGTAGTTTTCCAGCTGAAATTAATTGTCTGCTCTCCAGAGCAGAGACCAGCTGGCACATGCAGACTGTGCTCATGCTACTGAGCTAATTCCTAAGACGGCGGTCACCACCAACCTGCCTGTTGAGTCCTGTCCCCAGACCTGCTCTGTAACAGAGCCCCAGCCCAGTCTCCATGTAGGTCTGACCCCACAGGAGTGACCCTCAGCTTGCCCCTTTGGGCAGAGGAACATTTCCAGCCTGAAGGGTGCACACTGCCAGCAGCAGTGTGATGGATTGCTCTGCCTGGCTACACAACTACAGCATTCCTAACCTTTACCTTTACCTGCCTTTTTCCCTTGCTCTCAGGAAGCACAAGCATATTTTTGTTTTTGTAATGCTGTGTCAGGTGCTAAATGCACTTGACAAGTTTTTTTGAAGGTGATTTGAGACCAGGAGCATTCCAGAAAAAGATGCAGTTATCTTTACAATTTTCCTCGTCTTCAAAATCTACCACAAAGCTATTTTCAGTTGGAGAATGGAAAATGAAAACACTAGATATTTCAGTTTTTAAGAAGTTAAGCAACTAATGTTTACTAAAAATTGATTATTTTTATCCTGTGCCTTGGAATAATGACAATTTAAGTTCTTGAATATTTCAGGCCAAATGGAACAAACAATGTTGTGGGTGTTACGGTTTTTTTAATTCTACATTTCTCAAAAATATTGGCAACTTTCTGTTAACCACAGTGAAACAATGCAATGAAGGTCTGACATGCATGAGAAACTTCTGTACTCTCTCTCTTTTGTCCACAGAAGAAAACAGTTAAATGGACCCAGCATTTAGTGGGATCAAATACCTTTTGATGCTGAAAAGCTGTCCTTAATCATTGCAAAGTGGGGGAAGTAGCAAAGAATAGAACAAGAACAGTCTGCAGCTTGCTTCAACAACAACTAGAACAATCTGTCCTCACTGAAGGGGGCAAAGAGGGGGGAGCCAAAACCAGAGAGGAGAAGGTTTCAGCATGCTGCTCCTCAGAGAGGCCTCCCTGAAGACGATCACAAAGTGCTGGAATGGCCTGGGGAAGGAAGAGTGGTTGTGAAGTCTCTGCTCTTGGCACAGGCATATGCCAATAGGGGGAGTCTTGATCATTTTTTCACAACCCTCCCAGTCCTCTGAAATGTGGATTTCTACAGGTATCTGGGATCATGCTGGCACCACTAGGCAGGAGAGGAAAAGGTAGTAGGAAGCAATGTCAGTAGTCAGGCAGGAGAGGAAAAGGTAGTGGGAAGCAATGTCAGTAGTCGTACAGGAGAGGGCAGAGCCAGGCCAAGCACTGCTGCAGGAGTGTCTGGAGGAGGTGGCGAGGGGGGAGCTGTGTTGTCTGCCAGGGTGGGGAGCGCTGCTCTTGCCAGCCCGTGGAGCCAAACTCACTGCAGCTATGACTTCAGCCTGTATGGTGTCATTCCTTAAACAACCACAAATGGGATGTGTTCTTTTCTTGTTATTCACTGGAGCTTCCTCTCCAAATTAGCAGGAACAGTTTTGGTTCCTGACTCTGGAAATGTACCGGTGGTATGTGAGCTGGATGCTTTTCCCGGCCAGGGTGTGCTTGACATGGCAGCACAATTCAGCACTCAGCATGCTGGGTATACTCATCAGCATGGCTGGTGATACACCATCACTCTAGAGAGCTTTGTGATGTCCCAGAGCCCCTCTCTCCATGGCCTCTGCGTTTCAGAAGTGACTTCTGTCATGCAGAGGATGAGTTATTGCCTCTGCTCCTCTGCACAGCAGGCCCGAGATGGTGCCACCTTAGCACAGGAGCTGCTGTTGCCTCAGTGAAGGTCTCTTTTCTCTGGCTGTGAGGACTCAGGGTTGAGTTGACTCAGGGTTGACTCAGGCTGAGACTCAGGTATGAGTCAGCACACTGAAGATACTGTCAGGTCTCAAAACAGATGAATGCATTGTCACTCATAAATAAGGGCTGGAAGGAAAGAGGTGATGTGGTTGTAAAAGTCCAGCAAGAGTATCTCTGCCAGCAGGCTTGCCAGCCTTGTGACGAGGGCTTTAACACATTTGCTGGGACTCATGACCAAAGCCTGAGGAGAAGGAGACGTATGGGGTGGGCCTAACACTTTTGCAGCACTGGAAGCAGCACTGCTGGCAAACAGGCCAAGTTGCCTGCATAGCACAGATGCACGTGCACAAGAAGAACAGGAGACAAAAGTCTAAGCATGGTCCTCAGAGTGACAGAATCACAGAATCATCAAGGTTGGAGGAGGCCTTCAAGATCATTGAGTCCAGCTATCAAACCAGCACCACAATAATTAACCCTAAACATATTCCCAAATGCCCAGGTGCCTCCTAAACATTTTCAGAGAAGGTGACTCCGCCATCTCTCTGGGCAACTTATTCCAATGCCTGACCACCCTTTCAGAGAAAAATATTTTTCCTAATATCTAGTATGACCCTTCCCTGGCATAACTTAACCCCATTTCTTCTCACCCTTTGGCTTGAGACATGGCAGAAGAGATTGACTCCCACCTACATCCTCAAGGAGGCTACCTCCTCCTTTCAGGAAGTTGTAGAGAGTGATAAGGTCTCCCCTGAGCCTCCTTTTCTCCAAGATAAATACACTCAGATCCCTCTGCTGCTCTTCATCAGACCTGTGCTCCAGACTCTTCCAGTTCCACTCTCCTTCTCTGGACACTCTCCAGCACCTCAATGTCCTTTTTGAAGTGACGGGCCCAGAACTGAAGCCAGAATTTGAGGTGTGGTGCCCAGCACAGAGGAATATTCGCTGGTCTGGTCCTGCTGGCCGCACTATTGCTGATCCAGGCCAGAATGCCACTGGCCTTCTTGGCAAAAGCTGGCAAACTCCTCATTTCTTCCCATTTGCCTGGTAGAGAAGTCAGACTTAAAGGTTTGTATTCCAGGCTAGGTCATTAGGCTTTCTGAGCATGCTAATTTTCAGCTTTGGTGGAATTAAGATTGCTTAGCACCTCGTCCAGTTTCATAAGTCTCTAAATTGTAGATCTCTGGGAAAGTGTCTCTCCTAAAATAAATGCATGCATGCATTCCCTGCCTGAGCAGTGGACATGTATAGGTGTCTTTGACACATTCCAGACAAGCCCAAGGGAAGTTTCCAAGGGAGCAAATGTCTCCCACCTGCCATCACAGCATGGGGTACTGACCTGAGCCCACAGCTCTCCCAGGCCATGCATATGGCATAAAGATGAACACAGACTCCTTCTCCACCATCTCTGGCTCGCTATAGTTTTGCTTGTGGATTGTTTTTTCCAGTATCAACCTCCAGCATCCAGTCTGGGCATGCTCTTCACAGATGAAGCAGACCACTGAGCCAGGAGACTCCAGCTAGAACTCGTGAACTGTGGCTTTGTCAATGCTGACTGGGAGAAACGGCCAAATCCCCACACAGCAGTTATGGGAATCCAATTATAGATGTCTTTCTATACTGTTCTGTCTCTGTCTATTACAATGGCTTTAAAGGCTTCAGCAAAACAGATCTTACTATAAAAATCCTTTTTTAAAAAGAATTCGCATGAATGGGCAAATGTAAACTAGTTCCATCTGCTTACTACCCCTTGTGTATTACAAACCACTGAAATGAAAAAATCAGTGCTGAGGGAATTATCTGACAAGGAAGATTTTCTCATGCCTTTGACATAAATTTTTGATTCCAGTTAGGCAGCAAGTATTAGTGGTAGGGAAGGTCCTGAAATACATGTTTGTGCACCAAAGGTTTAATTTGGAAATTAAGAATTAAAAAGAGCATGTTCTTGCTTTGATGTTTCATTCATAGCTATTGATCTCTAAAACTTCCAAAATCTGGATAATCTCTTTCATCAGTGAACATTCAACTCGAGGCATATGGACTTGGACTGGATGTACTACTTCATAAACACTTAAAGGCCTCCTCCACATGACAGCTTGCCTAATTTAGTGAGAGGGCAGGTAAGAAGTGCAGCAGGGTAGCCTTGTAACCTGGCATTGCCATTGCTAGCAACAGGCACCCAGCTTTTGCAGAGCTTCAGGACAAGGGCCTGCAGGCTTGCTCTGTCTGAGCTTTTCTTGATCTGCCCAGAGGTTTGTTTTCTTTCTATGACAGCAATTTCTCTAAGTGATGAGTCACCTACAGTAATTAATTTTATTTTTGTTTTTCTTTGTATGGTGCAGATTTATATCAGTAGAAGTAACAATTAGTACTTCTATGACATGTAATACAATACAGAGTTGAAAAATACCAGGATGGAGATACAGCATGGAGCTTAGAGCAGCACAGGGCATGAAATGATGAAATCTGGGGCACAGGCTTGACAGTGGAGACCCTGCAGCTCCCCATCCGTGGTCAGTTAGAGAAACATGGACTTGAAGCTGGACAAAACTGGGTTTAGGAGTAACAAGGAGAAGAAAGGAAGAGCCTTTGGTGTATGTGGAATAAAGCACATACCGTAAATTCAGCTGTTACATGTAGCTGCAGACCAGTGAAAAAGAAAAAAGGTGTAATTGCATCTTACGAAACACAGACAAACTACCTCAAGTAGAGCCTAGAGCATCAGTGTGATAATTTTTCAAAAAAGGACACCAGAAGCTGAAGATTTACAGTTTTAAGTCTTCAGGCTGAAGATTCTGACTTGTTTAATGCATTCTTTGTCTATGTCTTCAGTATCCATGATGGACCAGGGGGTCTCAGTGCTCTGAGCTGGAGGACCATGACTGTGAGAATGATCAACTCCCTGTTGACCCTGAATTTGTGCGGGGTCTGCTGCTCTAGCTGGATCCCTACAAGGCCGTGGTGCTGATGGGATTCATTTGAGAATCCTCAAAGAGCTGGCTGATGTCACCACAAGACCTCTCTTGATGATTTATAAATGTCTTGAGAAACCAGAGAGATCCTGGCTGACTGCCAACATTGTCCCAGTTTTCAAGACAGGCAAGAAGGAGAACCCTGGAAACTACAGGCCTGTCAGTCTCACTTCAGTGCCTGGTAAAATCATGGAAAATATTATTCTGGGAGGTATTGTAAAGCACTTGAAGGACACTGCAGGTATCAGTCACAGCCAACACAGCTTCATGAGGGGAAAGTCCTGCTTGTGGAACATGGTTTCCTTCTACAACAGGGTAGTCCATCTAGCTGATCAAGGGAAGCCAATTGATATAACCTTTTTGGGGTTTAGCAGAGCTTTTGATACTGTCTCTCACAGGATCCTTCTGGACAAAATGCCCAGCTCACAGCTGGATAAACACATCATGTGATGGGTGAGCAGCTGGCTCACAGGTGGGGCACAAAGGGTTACAGTGAATGGGGTGACATCAGACTGGTGACCTGTCACCTGTGGGGTTACACATCCTTAGCCCTGTGCTCTTCAGTATCTTCATAAATGACTTGGACACAGGACTGGAAGGGATACTGAGTAAGTTCACAGATGATACAGCAGTGGGAGGAGCTGTTGGCTCCCTCGAAGGCAGAGAGGCCCTGGAGAGAGACCGAGGCAAATCACAGAGATGGGCAATCACCAACTGCATGAAGCTCAACAATGGGAAGTGCTGGACTCTGCACCTGGGATGGGGCAACCCTGGGTGTACTGACAGACTGGGGAATGAGAGGCTGGAGAGTAGCACTGCAGAAAGGGACCTCTGGGTCCTGGTTGATGGCAAGTTGAACACGAGTCAGCAGTGCCCTGGCAGCCAGGAGGGCCAACCCTGTCCTGGGGGCATCAGGCACAGCATCGCCAGCCAGGCAAGGGAGGGGATTGTCCTGCTCTGCTCTGAGCTGGGGCAGCCTCACCTCGAGTGCTGGGGCAGTTTTGTGTGCCACAGTGTAAGAAAGGCATTAAACCATTAGAGAGTAACCAAATGATGGCCAGGAGGATGCTGAAGGGTCTGGAGGAGAAGCTGTGTGAGGAGTGGCTGAGACTGAGGGGAGACCTCATTGCAGCTACAGCTCCCTCACGAGGGGAAACAAAGGGGCAGGCACCGATCTCTTCTCTGTGGTGACAGTGACAGGACTTGAGGAAATGGCTTGGAGCTGTGGCAGGGGAAGTTTAGATTGGGTATCAGGAAAAAGTTTTTTCACCCAGAGGGTGTATGGGCACTGGCACAGGCTCCCCAGGGCAGTAGTCACAGCCCCAAGCCTGCCAGAGTTCAAGAAGCATTTGGACAATGCTCTCAGGCACGGTGTGATTCTTGGGGTGTCCTGGAGCTGGATTTTATCATCCTGATGGGTCCCTTCCAACTCATCGTATTCTGTGCTATGATTGTATGACTTTAAGACATAGAAGAACAATGGAAGGGTGAGCATAATCCTGAAACAAAAAAGGATAAAAAGTAAGTGTACTGTAATTGTATTATTAATATTACTATTGACACTTTTCACCATATTGCAGTTTTAACTGCCTTGTTATTCTTTATTTTTCTGAATCAGTTAGATTTGGATTAGAGATAATATACTCTGCAGATCTCAATTAACAATAAATTCTTGGCTTTACTTATATGTAAGGTGTTCTTTCTTTTTGCCCATAAACAAGACCTCAAGCATAATGCAAGGCAGGAGAGAGGAGGATGGGGGAATCTTCAAACTCAGCTCCTAGCAGGGAGCCAAAAGGCACTCTAACACTTCTCCTGCTCTTTCTGAAGTACCTGACATATTTTGCTAGCTGCAAACTGCTTTAATGGGAAGTTAGACTGTTGTGTTGTGTGTCATTATTTTCACACCCACAGAGCTGAGGTCTGTCTCAGCAGTGAGATTGCTTTGCCCCGCCCTGCTACCATTTTCCTTGAAATGGGATGGTGGTTTTCTTAGCTGGGAAGTTAGGTAGGTGATACGTCTTTCTGTGGGCTGCAGGGTAGTGATGTCTTTGTGTAGGCCCCTTACTTGACCCTGTTTAGAAGATAATCAAGAATGATTTAAAATAGAGGTGATAGTATGTCTTGGTGATGCCCAGCAGCTTTTGACATCAGTTACTTGGATCATCCACTATAGATCCTCCTGTCCAGCCTGTGAGGGAACATGCTCTACCTGTGACATATTTTTTCTTGCACACCAGCAAGAAACCTTCTGTCTGACTTCTAGTCTAAGAAGTGCTGGGAACAACAAAATCTATGTTAAATTCCCCAAAGGCACACAAGGCTTTCTATTATAAACCAGATGTTCTTGTCTAGCAGCAGGTTGAGTGGGAGTGCCACCAGGAGCAGGAGAGCATTGTTCCCAGGCCATCATTCATGACCCCACCTCTACAATGCAGTAGAAACCTGTGTGGCTTGTGTGGGAAGGGACCAAGGAGCATGGGACAGTGGCACAGGTCTGTAGGGACATGCTGGAGAGGGCATCAGACAGGGAAATGCAGAGAAGCAGGCACACCCCATGCTGCAGAAATGGTAGCAGAACTCTCCAAAGGTTTCTAACTCCATTTGCGAAGTTACAACATGTTACAGACCCTGCTGTGGTTCAGTCCTTTTCACTTGTCAAGTCATAACTTTACTCTCTAGCAAAGTTCCTGCTGATTTTAGAAGTGTAGCATCTAACCTGTGTGGTTAGGCCTGAGGCAACAGAAATGAAGTGCCTGGTATCTGTACTGCTCCCTAGAGTTAGTCACCCAAACCACGGCCCTTCACACAAGAGAATGTTCTTGCCCCGTGCCTTGTTGTGCATCTCCATTACAGACACTGATGTTGATGCGGACCCTGCCACAGTACAAGCCACTACCAGCTACCAGGACACAATCATTTACACAGAATCAAGTCTAGGATACTGCCACAAGTCAGCATTTAAGTGTTTGTAAATTACCTTCTCTGTCTGAAGACTTATCCTTTTTAAAAACAAATTAGTCATACTGTCTCAAATGGATTCATGCTAGTGAAAAATGTAGTGCAGCCATGTGAACAAGAAACCAGACTACAATTACTGCCATGTTTTCAATACACCATTCCTGCATTTGAGGCCAGATAATGCTAACAAGAATTTGCTAACATTATCTACCCAGAAATTGTATAATCTGGCATGTTTGTTATCTGCAGGGGAAGTCATTATCTTCTGATGGATGAAACCTCACAAGTTTCTGTGCAAACAGTCATACCACCCGGATGCCACCAAAGATGGCTGTTTCAATGATGCCAAGAAGAAAAAAAAATCAAAACACCCACCCAAAACAAAAAAAAACAGCTCACAAAAAGTAATAAAACATTTCTTAGAATAGAATATTACAAGACAAATGTTAATTCTAGTTATACTACCATTGTAAATATTATGCAAGCTCTAGGAGTGGCACATTCAGTCCACCACCAGTTGTCTCTGCCAAGGACAGAGGCTGCAGTGCTATGCTATGCTATGACATGCAGCTTCCTGGACTGTAAGAGGCTCCTCTGAGCAAGAACTACAGTTGAGTCCAGCTTTTCCTCTGACATGGCTCCCTGCCTGCACTGCCTGATGTGGCACAACCCTGTCCTGCTACCACCAATGTGGTATTCAGCACTGAGAAAGAAGATGGAAGCAGAATCCTGGGACTGCTTTGGCTGCTTTCAGCAGTGCTTTGGCACAAACGTCAAGTAAATACTCCTAACTGCACTGTCATACCAGTCCCTCGTTGCCTGTAAGGAAAAGACCTCATCTAAAACAAAACAAGAGGGCCCTGGACCTTTGGAAAATTTGGAGCTCCAAGCTCTTCTTGGAGGATTTGTCATTACATGGCACAAAGCAGTGCTTGTTTCTTAGAAGAACTAAATGTCCCTAACTTAGTTAGGGACAAAGGGGGTTAATCGGGAGGATTAACTTGTCCCCAGGCAGTGGGTCTTTCTGAGAGGTTTGGTGACTGACATCTACCTCTTCTCCAACTGACATCGTCACAAACGTGATTCAAATCAGAACAAACCGTAAACCCCTTGCCTCCTTTTATCCCAGAGTAGTGAAAAAGCATGTACTATTATTATTGTTACTTATTCCTTGTTTGTGAAGAAACAAATTTTAACCTCTGATGAAGCCACAGGAAAAAGAAATGAAGGCTGAGTTAAAAGCAGTATGCTAAAACATCTCCTACTTGAAAATACTGCAACTATCATGGAAGTCAAAATGGGAGTAGTCAAGTCCCTGGCAAGAAGTACTGTCATGGCCAGGACTGCACTGCTGTATATAAAAAAGGGTTTGCCAGCAGCACTGACAGGTTTGTGGAGGGCAGGTACACTGTCTTTGTCATTTCTGTGTACAGTTCTTAAGCAGCTTGAGTTATCTGCAAAACCCATCTCCATTCCTCACAGTCCCAGACAGAGGCTTTTTAAATAACAGGCTTCAAATAATGAAGTATGGCGTCAAAACTCGTTAAGTGGAAGTTCCCTCTCCCTTCTCCATTCACCTCCAAGCCTTTACCACGTTATTCCTACTCAAAGCTAATGCTGCCAGATAAAACAGATTTTAGATAAACACATTCAGGGAGTTAAGTCCTGCAGTTTCAAGCCCAGGTATTTCCCTGGTGGACCTTGTACTTTGAATAAAATACAAAACATTTCTAGGTATGAAATCTAGGTCGGTGTAGTTCTTTATCTATCACCAACATTTCAGTGTATGCCTGCTACCCAAACTGAGGCATGTGGGAAGAAAAGGAAGCACAAAAAGCAACACATTTCTTTCTTGGGTAGTGTGACATTTTCTCTCAAGGTTTTGGATGTTTCCTTGGGATATCCCTGGTCATTAGCGTGAGAAATCTCCTGTATGTGGAATGGATAATGCATTAGTCCCCTGCCTTAATGTGTAACTCAGAAGTCAGGGAGCATACTGGAGCAACCCTAGGGTGGTACGAGGCTTCTTTTGCAAAGTTTACAGAGCACTTAATTCATTGACTCTCTAGCCTAGGGACTTTCCTAGAAAAGTTTCCTAGAAAGGGACAATGTGTTAAGGGTTCCTGACATATGAATTGTGAAATGTCACAGCTCAGATCCAAACCAGAGCAAACACTGAACTCCTGCCCATGCTAAGAGCTCAGCCCTTCACTGTTGCCACACTGAACAGCTTGGATCCCTCCGAAGGATCAACAAGCTATGGGCTCCAATGGATAGAATCTATAGCTAATGTAACGACTGGTTTCATATTTGTTCTTTATTCAAATATACTAAGGAGCTCAGTCAAGCCCATTAACAGTTCCCAGGGAAATAACCACATAAGACATAGGTTACTGCTGCTGACAAAGGCCTTCATTTCAATGAGAGTAGAATCAAGCTTGTTAATTCTTATAGCTCATTAGTAATTATGGCTCCTGGCAATTCCTAAGGCTTATTAGTGTTATTGTTCCCAGTAAATTGCGACTGAATACCTGATTATATTTCAGAAGCATTTCAACAGGAAACAAGTTCATCCAATTTTCTGGAAGTGTTTTTAAGGTTTTTATTTATTTCTAGATCTAAATTTGTTCCAAATCACTCAGAACCGACAAAAGGGGTACACTCACCATAATTCGTGCTGTCATTCCCTCTAGCAGACGGCTCCACCTCTGTGGGTACCTGGGACAGACACTGCCCAGCCACTTGCTCCCCTGACCCTGCAGATCCCAATCCTGCTGTTCTGCACGGCCTTGGCTACTGCTTTACAGCCTGTCAGTGCTCAAGCCTTTAACCACAGTCTCTGCAGTGTTTATTGCTCAGAGAAAACAAGTTTCTGGTTATTTGGGAAGCCCTTCTAAGCATTAGTTCAGAAGGCATGACTCCCACTGCCTATGTCTTCCCAATCCAGCACCGAACTGAGAGGCAAAAACAGAAGGTAAGTATTTTATTTTGGTGGTCTGAATTGCACAGCGATTGCTCACACTCTCTCCCAACCACTTCCTCAATTTCCCTATGTTAGGATACTCCTAACTTCAAGCCATGAACTGTGCTTGGGTTTGATACCAGAAATGAGAGGCAAAAGCTACAAGGTGGTAGCACAGTACTGAGCCCAACACAAGCTTTTGTCACTTCTCTGCAGCTAAACCTACATATTCTCAAGGCTCAGGGGCCAGCCATCAGCATGTTGCTATCAGATTTCCTACAGAAAATACATAATGAAGCTGGGAGCAGCAAAAGGTGATAAACTCACACCAGGAGCCAGCAGAGCTCACACCTCCCTTCCCACCGCTGCTCAAGTACTCTCCCATGCTTTGCTTTGCCTCTCAGCCCACTTCCTTTGTCCTGTCTCTCTCTGCCCTAGGTTGGCTTCGCCTCATTTCTTCCCACATGCTGTGACACACAGGCTGTCTCTGGAGGGGGTGCTGCTGTGCCACACTGGCTGCCACGGGCCTCTTGCCATAGACCTGGTAGTTATTTGTGAAACCTGGGCTAGAAAGCTGTTGCTTGCTCACTGAAACATGTTGGGAGTCATGTACCACTTTTGCATTTTCTTCATGATTCCCATAGATTTAAAACCAGCAAAATCTTCCAAAATAAAAAGCATGATGTTTTTATAGGAGTGCAGATGCTTGTGGAAGGAGCAGGCTCTGGGGGAAAAGAGGAATGGAGAATACACAAGAAAAATTCCCACCAGCATCGGCCCTTATAAAGTTTACTTAGAATAGATGACCTTTCCTAAACTTTGGAAATTATTTTTTTGACAGTGAATTGTTTAACTATCAGCATTCACTTGGATTTCAAAGGCTTAGCAGGTTTCCACAGATATGCCGAGGCACTCACCTCAGTTACAGCACAACATCGTGCTTTAATGTTGACTGAGCAACTCCACTTTTAACCAGATGTTTCTGTGGGAGGAACCCGAGAGCTTCTTTTGTGTTTGCACACAGCCCACATTCATAAATCACTCCAATACCTGATGTCTGTTCATGAGCTGAATCTCTCTCTGCAGTCCAGGTCACGGTGACCGAGCAGGGAAGAGAAATTGTCTTCTCTCCCAGCTGGGCCCTGACCAATTTTGTCTTTCTGACAAAGCTCTCAAAAAATCCTGAAGGCAATGGCATGTAATGAACCAATGCAGAACAAGGTGTGAAAGACAGGACATGTATGGAGAGAAAGGATGAAGATCTTTCTCGCCGCATGCAGAACAGAGACCAGGATGAACAAGCACCACAGCACTGCGCAGGTGGAGCTCCAGAGGGAAGGGTAGGGTTAATTCACAAGCCTGGTAATTCTCAGTCAGGCAGACGGTACTTCAGAAGATGTACAATCCACTGAACAGTCAATGTAGTTTCATTAGCAACAGCTAACAACTAAACACCAGAATTTATATTGCTCTCTGAGCAAATAAACATCTGACAACAAAAAATGGTAACTGAAAGCTAGTATTTAATAAGGACAATCCCCATCATCTGACCTGCACAGATGGTGGATTGGTAGATTCAAGAGTAGTCACTTATCACACTAGGTCTGGAGGAAAAGTGTGGCTGGTTAATCTGGAGAATGATTCACTTCACTATTCAAACCACCTCTGGGACAAAAAATATAAACATACATAGATCACTCACAGAATCACAGAATAGTTTGGGTTGGAAGAGACTGTAAAGGTCATCTAATTCCAACCTCACTGCAATGAACATGAACATCTTCAGCTAGACCAAGGTGCTCAGAGCCCCCTCCAGCCTGTTCTTGAAAGTTACAAGGGATGGGGCATCCACCACCTCTCTGGGCAACTGGTGCCAGTGTCTCACTGCCCTCATTGTAAAATTCTTCCTTGTATCTTGCCTCAATCCACTCTCTTTCAGTTTAAAACCATTACCCCTTGTGGGCCCCTTCTTTGTTGCAAACCCCCCCATATGTTCTGAAAGGCTGCAGTGAGATCTCCCTGGAGCCTCCTCCTCTCTAGGCTGAACAAACCCAACACAGCCTCTTCCTTACAGGGCTGGTGCTCCAGCCCCCTGATCATCTTTGTGTCTCTCCTCTGGAATTGCTCCAACAGATCCATGGCCTTATGCTGGGGACCACAGAGCTGGATGCAGCGCTGGTGGGTCTCACCAGAGCAGAGCAGTAGGGCAGAATCACCTCCCTCAACTTACTCTGTAGCTATATAGAGCCTCTTCTTTTACCTTTTTTTTTTTTTTTGTAGGGAAAATAAAAGCAGTAAGTATGCATTAGAAGAAGAGATGGAGTCAACTCCTTTGCTGTGCCCGTCTCCTCACAGCTGCAGTGGATCAGTCTCTTGCCTTTATTCTCACCAGTGGTCTGGATCAACTAGAAGGAACTATGTCCTAGTTTGAGTTCTTACAGAAAAGAGGAAGAGATGGAGGGACCCTACCTTTCATCCCACCTTATACCCCACAGAAATACCCAGCACCCAGTCAGTCCCAGGAGCACACAGGGTCCTCACAGGCTTCCCTGACAACATAGGGTATGCAATATTCTTCTATTTCCCTTTTAAATCTGCCTTCAAGAAGATTCAAAATGATAACTAAAACAAGGTTGGTTTTCTAGTGGTCTTCTAAAGTATAAACATAACTTACCTGGAAAAAAAGAAGTATGTCAAATTTCTCTAAAAGACCACTTTCAAAAACAGCACAGAGAAGTATGAATATCTAAAATACACCAGGGAAAATGTATTGCAGAAATGATTTATTTCATGCCAACTTAAGTATTTGACTATATATATAGTAACACACATTTCAAAAATATTATCCAGCACAACAGTAATCCAGAACACTACAGAGAAAAATGTATAACTCAGTGAATTTCAAAACAAGGTACTTATGTATACAACTTGTATCATAAGGCAAAAGAAGATAGTCTATCCATAAGCAGCACTCCTACAGCCTATCTTAATACACACTGGAGAATGAAGGTCTATTACTAAACCTATACTTAAAAATGAATTCCCTTACCTTCCAGATACCTCTACAGAAACACCATGTTTTTCTATAGAAAATAATTTATTTCTACAGTGACAGCTAAGCTATCACTCTGCAACTACTATAGTTCACAGGAATGTGTCAAATATAACATTATCCTGAGGAAATAACTGAAGCTGCATATTATTATTGCCTGTCAATTACAATAAAAACACACACATGCACACAAAAGCATGCTGAAGACTACATTCCAATGCATTCAAAGAGAAACAAAGAATAAACCTAACTGGCTTACCAATATGACCCAAACAGAGGGTACCAAATATAATGCAATAAAATCAACAAGACAATTATGTATTTAAAAGGGATCTAGTTCGACATGCTTTTTTTTTTTTGCCTTTTTTTTTTTTTTTTTTTTTGCTAGGAATGCTGAATTTCTGTTAAAATAATCAAATGGTGTAGGAGTGTCTCAGCTTCAGATTAGACTACTTAATTAGAGGCACAGCTAGTATTAGGTAACTGCAATGAAGCAGTACATATTCCTGCAGAGCCCATTAGGGAAAAGGAATGTAAATGTTTCAGAAAGTTTACGAGATTCACAACTAAGCTGCTCTGAAAAAAGTACCAATTTTTTGAATTTCAAAGAAAAATTAAAAATCTAGGACACAATATATCCCCTTAGTAATGCTTTTGTTAATAATTAAGACGCACCTATTTATTTGTCTGTAATGAACCAGTCAGATTTCTTTAAGAAGCCTCATAAAAAGTTTTCCTTCATAAAGTGATCTCTATTTGGTATTATGAATGTCCCTCAGATTTCAAGTAATTAAAGCAATAATGAAAACTGAAACAAAGTGTAGTATTTTTCACATAGTATTTACAGTATTCCAAGACAAATTTAATAAAATACAAATTACCATAATTATTGAAAATCATAGTAATAATTTTTTAATACTTCCTATGTAAAAATCATTGTTCATGTTATATTTTAAAATAGCACAAATAAATATTGAAAAGACAGCAGCTTTCCACCATTCCTATTAATACTGTTAATGACTACTTTACAAGCGCTTGATTGAAAAATAAAGGCAGATTATCTACCATGATTCTTCCAGTAGTGTAATTTATAGAAGAATAAAGTTTATTTTTTTCTTAACACATTACTGTAGCTAAATAAGAAGCGATGTCATTGTTTGCCCAAAGTGTCACTGTGAGCACAGATTAGAAGTTATTAATCCTTTACTTTCCCTCATAAAAAGACTCCCTCACTTCACAGCTGAGAGATCCACCCCTCTTTAGCAGAGTAGGGGACTTATTTCCCAATATACATATCAAAATATGTATTAAAGAAAAGGAGAACTACAACTCTAGTAGGAGTAGTAAGTCTGACTTCAGCTTTTTGCTATCCATACTTTCTATGAACTCCAACACTGATTAGGTATTGTTTTCACACTGCTTTTTGAAGTTCATTGAGACTTGCACGCATTCTTTTCACTCATTTAAATCTTTAACAGAAAGACATTCAAACATCTGTACTTAAATTGGGTGGGATTTTTGGTGTTTTGGGGGGTTGTCTTGGTGTTCACTGATGGAGAGAAAACTGCAGAAATTATGGCAAAATGTATACACTAACTGCTCAGTAATTCAGGAAGTGAAATAACAAAGAAATATATAATTCACATTCTTTAGCTGCAAATAAATATGACTCTGTATGTACAGTGACATAAAAATACATTAACACTCAGTTCCCAGAAGCACAGTTTGCAAGGGAATTGTATTTAAAATCACCTAATCTGGACCATCAAATGTGATGCAGGAACACCGTTAACCTACCGTACAGTCACTGCTTATACATATCAAAGCTGGTTTTAATTTCATTTAGCTGCAGTGCTGATGGGACTGGAGCTATAGCAGCAAATAACCCATCAAGAGTTGCCACAATCTGGCTGGGAAGCACCATGGAATCCCAGAAGGGTTTGGGTTGGAAGGGACCTGTAAAGTCCAACCCTTCTGCAATCAGCCAGCACATCTTCAACCAGATCTGGATGCTCAGAGCCCCATCCAACCTGGATGTGTGAACTGAAACTTTGAATGTTTCCAGGGATAGGGCATCCACACCTCTCTGCAGTGGGGTAAGTCTTTATGGACATAGCCCCTAGACAAGTTCTGCATTATGTGTACTAGCAGTAACCAAACTTGTTTGAAACTAGCTCAAGTGAATGGCCAATGTTGCGCAGGCACATCCCTTATTTCTACAATCTTCTTTTATAGTTGTATGCCCTATTTCTTTATTGAAAGTCTTCCAGATTTAGTCATATGAGCCGACACTGAGTTCTCAAAACACACTTTAAATTAATTAGGCAACAAATTGCATGTAATTAGAGCATGGATAACTGCTGGTCAGCAATGCACACTATGGATGAAACCTGACTTCACTTATCAACTCCTTGTTTAACCAAACAGCATCCAGGTAGGAGGTGACACCTGGTATTGCCAAGCATAATACAGAGAACTCTATAGAGCTTTTCAGAGCTCAAAGAAGAGCTGGTTACTCCCTTACTCCACTGCAACATCAAAAATGTCAGTAGATTCCTACTTCAATGAGCTCAGAATGTCTTATGTTAGAATCTGAAATCCCAGAGCCACTAATGTATACAGTCAACTCTTGAAATTACTGCATTCCAATGAAAACTGCACCAGGGACTAGTTACCTGCTGTATATAAAATCCTGACCATGCTTCCCCCTGAAAATTCTGTTTGCAGCCATCTCAAAAAAAGGAAAAAACCAGGCCCCAAGAAGGCTCGATCCAAGTGTCTGGTCACCAGGGAATCGGTAAGGTTACTTCACAGACGTTCAGAAAAACAGACATTCCTTCTACAGCTTTTCTCCTGGCACTGAATTAGATCCCTTTGCAGTGACATCTCAAGAGTTAAAGAAAGAATTTGACTTTTATTTCCATCAAAGATTTTTATAAATAAACTGCTGAGCAATTAAATGAGATACAAATTTTTAAAACAGAAATATAGAGCCTAAGAACATTCATGTGGATGGGTGCCCAAGAACATATATAACCCCTTTCATATAAGGCTGAATTCATGATAGCACTACTAAGTAGCTCAAAAATAAATTAAATAGGTGCTAACATAGAATTGCTAAAGAAATATCCGAATAAAGAGACTAATTTTTTCAACTTCCTGTCCCTGATTAAGTTTCCAGCCTAAAGACTTGGAACAAGCTTTTAAAAATACAAAATACTCAAACTAAAAAAGTGGCCTCATATGAGTAATCTGGAAATTGCATGAGCTTGAATGCCTGTGGGCATGGCTGACGTTCAGTGTATTCACCTAAGAACAAAACTGACAATTATTGTATGTCTGCCAATTTATTAACATAATTATTTCTATACAAATAGAGATTCTTTTTCTTCTTCATAGTAACAATTCAGTTTTAAAACAGGCATATCAATGTATTACAAATACCACTACTGTTAGAACACATGTACTAAAATCACAGGAGGTAGAGTTAGATCCCCATTAACAATTACTTGAGAAAACACAGACTATTTAAAAAAATTAGTAAAATATGTCATTCATGAAAACTTACTTTTCAGAATAACTCATTCCTAGCTGCTTTAAGGGATGTGTGTTTTTTAAGCATGATAAAGAATGTATGATAGAAACATGTCCTCTTTAAGTTTTCAACATAACTTTGCAGTAAGTCCGTAAGAAAGCTCCCAAGTGGTAAAGACTTCAGACAAACTGGAAAAAAGCAACATTTTAAATTATTCAAATTACCAAAGTTATCATGAATTTGACCACATCTTTTACCTTATGATTACATTTGAAAATTCATTCAACTAACTGTGGTTTAAAAATATGCCTACACTAATGAAATTTATGTGAAGCTTTTTTACACTGTTAATAATTGGCATTTTTGAATGGCAAAGTATTATTCTTTCTGCAACAACATACTGCAAAATACAGGCACCTTAACAACAGATACATAACACAACCAGGGTATTTAGGATATTAAAAATGTTTATCATTACCAAGTCATGCTGTGTATTTCTCTTCTTTTAAAGAAATACTCTACAGTTTGAAGCCGTGCCTGAGGTGCGTGCAAATTATCATGTTTCAGTATTTAACTCCATTTTCACAGTCTATTTCTTTTACGGTTACAAAAACACTAGTGTGCCAAGATTTTGAATTATTACAGCTGTAAACATCTTAAGCAGATGTTGTATCTCCAATAATGTATTCTTGCTATTGCACATACGGTCATATGACAAGTGACACTTGGGTCCATACTCAATTTCAACTATTTACATATGCTAAAATCATGTATCTGCATATAATGCTGGAAAAGAAAAAATACAGCCTTTCTAGACCAAAACGCATCGCTCCAAAATTTATGCCAAAAAATTTCATAGAATCATAGAATACCAGGATGGAAAGAACCTCAAGGATTATCTGTTGACACCAAGCTGTGTGGTGGTGTCGATACTGGAGGGAAGGGATGCCATCCAGAGGGACCTGGACAGGCTTGAGAGGGGGGTCTGTGCAAAGCAACTGCAAGTTCTTATACCTGGGTCATTGCAATCCCACGCACACCTTAGAGGCTGGGTGGAGAATGAATTGGGAGCAGCCCTGCCCAGAAGGACTTGGGGGTGCTGTGGGTGAGAGGCTGGACATGCCCCAGCCATGGCACTCACAGCCCAGAGAGCCAAACGTATCCTGGGCTGCATCCAGAGCCCCGTGGGCAGCAGGGGAGGGAGGGGATTGTGCCCCTCTGCTCTGCTCTGCTGAGACCCACCTGGAGCACTGCATCCAGCTCTGGGGTCCCAGCACAGGAGGGACAGGGACCTGCTGGGGTGAGTCCAGAGGAGGCCACCAAGTTGACGAGAGGACTGGAGCACCACCCTCAATGAAGACAGGCCGAGGAAGCTGGTGCTGTTCAGCCTGGTGAAGAGAAAGTTGTGTGGAGACCTCATAGGAACCTTCCAGTGTCTGAAAGTGCCCACAGGGAAGCTGGAGTGGGACTCATCAGGAGCTGTAGTGATAGGACAAGGGGAAATGGGTGCAAATTGGAAGAGGACAGATTTAGATTAGATATCTTAAGAAATTCTTTACTGTGAGGGTGGTGAAGCACTGGCACAAGTTGCCACACAGCACTTGTGGATGCCCCATCTCTGGGAGTGTTCAAGGCCAGGTTGGATAGAGGGCTGAGCAACCTGGTCTAGAAGGTGTCCCTGCCCAGGGCAGAGGGGGATGGGATTAGATGACCTTTAAGGTTCCTTCCAACCCCCAAACCGTTCTGTGACTATGGTTTCATGGTCCAAGCTTTCTCAGCAAAAGCATAGTGTAGACAAGATGACCCAGCACTTTGTCCAGCCAAAATGTAAAAGTGTCCAATGTGCTGGGGAATCCACCACTTCTCTGGAGAGATTATTCCAGTGCCTGATTGTTCTAATTGTGCAAAAATATCCAATTGTGTCCAACTGGAATCTCATCAGGAGTAACTTGTGCCCACGTCTTTTCCATGTAACTCCTTGTAAAAAAGGAAGTCACCACCTCCTTCATAGCCACCCTCTAAATACTGGAACTCACATTTTCTGATTTTATGAAGAAAGCCTGCCATTCAGGCCTTCTCCTTATATGGGGTCTGATTCAAATGCCACTGAAGGCAAAAGAAGCCTTAGTTTTCTTCAGCAGATTTTGGATTATGCATAAAGTTAAAATTAAAAAATTATAAAAAGTGTCTATTATAGTAATTGATATAACTGCACTTTGGATGTATCAATATGCCCTCACAGCATCGGTTAAAATAAAAAAAAAAAAAAATTCCGAAAAAATCTCTTCCCCAAACTTAGTCTGTTACAGTTCAAGTTGAGCCCTAGGTATATTTACGAGTTTATCATCTATTAACTTTAAATAGTTTTCTCCTTTTGGTCATGACACAAAAGCCCATACTGATGCACAACAGTATCTACAATAGCAGAAGCATATTTCTATCACAAGTTGTGAAGTTATCATACACGTGCATTTCCAAAAGAGTTGTTCCTTCATATGTTTTTTAAAGAGTCTTTGACGGTTCAGTGATATATCACAAATACAGTATTTTCCAAGCAATGAGTAGGAGCTAGATTTCCACTGAATTTTCTTTAGCTTTGATGAGCTTAGACATCATCAAATATTTTGCTTCGAGACATTGACAGGTATCTTCCACCAGGCTGGTACCTGTAGAATCAATTTTAAATATGAAAAAGTGTCACAGGAGATAGAAAAATAAAGACCCATGAAATCATCTAACTCTCATTGCAATCTTTCTCCTTAACTCCAGTGACTTACAGGTTTTGATGTTCTACTGAATTAGTTTCCATGAGAATTTGAAAGACCATTAAATTAAACCTCATATGACCAAGAGAAACAGTGATATGAATAGTGGGAATCTTAAAGACCTATGTCTCCTAATACAAAAAAAAGAACTTGGATATTTTGGCTGAGCAGGACTTTTTTCTTAGAAATCCCAACCACACCAACAACTAAACAAATGAACAAAAACCCAAAAAACAATAAACCCAAACAAACAATTGCATCGAAAAAGTATTTTGGGTGCTTAACAGTACATATCATTGGGTATTCTTAGAAGAAATACAGTACCAAAGATAATGAAAACAAATGCCTGCATGCTTAGTGTGAAAAGATAAAACTTCACAAACTGTTAGTTGAATATATTTTAGAAACACTTCAAAAGCACAAATAGGGTCCAACACAAGCACAGTGTAGCTCCTCACTGGAGCATTTACTAAAATCTGAATAAACACAAAGCCAGAACCTGGTGTGCTGACTGTCCTTACTGTCCCATAATGTTCTATCTATTTCAGGAACTCTAGTTTTGAAAACCAATGTTACATAAGCTACTTTTAAACTACTTGAAATTCCATATGTAATTACTCTTGATTTATTACCTCCAAGAAATGAAATGAAGGTTACTAGGGGAAGCTCAACTACGCTTTGTGGCTCCTGGTTTTCTTTTTAAAGAAGAAGTTTAGGATGTTCCACTTTGCAAAGTATGTATATATGCCTGAAGACTTCAGACACTGTGCTTGAAAACTATTTGATCCAGAATAATTACAAATGCATATTCTTATTTTTAGTAGAAAATCCCTTTCACACTGCATAGAAGCCAACTGCTGACAGAAATTCTAGGCTAGTTCCTCTTTAAACTATTGTGCTTAAAAATCCCCAGCTTTTCAAATGTGGTGACATGAGACTAAACCAGTTGTCTGAATCAACCTGTGAAACCTGGCAGTGCCATTTAACAGCATTCATTTCATGTTTCTGAGCTGGCATTTGTTTATTGACATTATATTTAGAAGTCCTCTGAAACATTGACTTTTTGTGAGTCTTTTTGTTTGGATAAACTAGCTGTAGCTGAAAAATAACAGATAGTATTTTTATATGTGAATTTTAAATTATTTATCATTAAGTGGTTCAACACAATAACAACCTAAAAAAAAAAGCACCCATACAATGTATTGCTTGTTTCTTAAATATGAGCAGAGCTTAGCAGTTACATAAGGTATTCTGTGACTGAGGAAATTTGGTGTTGGAGTCACAACCACAGAATCACAAAATCCTCTATTACAGACAGAGCTACACAGTGCAGCCTGGTACTCTCTGCCCAGGAAGTTCATATTTTAATTTACTTTAGTAGTTCCAAGATCTAATATCCAGCTGTATTCCTGCAACAAATGCTGTAACACTCAGTTTTCTTTCCTGCAGCCTTTTCATAATGGATTTAATACTGGGAAATCAAGTGAGCTTTCTGAAGTTGAGCTTCGTAGGAAATTACTGAAAACCTTACACTGTACATCTGTTTGTTGAGGCATACACCTAGACTAGGTAGCTCAGTGTGCAGCTGCAGGTTTTGCCCTGGATGGCCAGAAATTGGAGCCCCAGGCAAGGTGCCACGAACAACTAACAAAGGGCACAGGGACCTGTGGCCCAGCCAGGGGACTGGACACTTGGAGACTCTGCAGGAGCCAAGGGCTCACCTGGAAGAGCCTGGATTATGATGCACATAGACTGTGAGGGTGTAAAAGCGCAAGGATTCTTTTGTCTGGGGTCCCTCCCTGGAGGCACAAATTCGAGTTGTTATGCCATCACTGCGCTATCATTAAATTAAGGGAACCTGATATCTGGGACTCTGCTATGGCAAACCTGAGATTGAGATGGAAAGGACAACTTTTCTGACTGTGAGAGTGGGGTGAGTAGGGAGTGAAAGGGTCCCCTTGGGTCATTGAAGTGACCTGTGGTGAAGGGGCTTTAGTCCCAGCAGTGCAAGGCTGGGGTGGCACGAGTGTGACTACCAGACTGCCCCCTGAATGGTCACACTGGGACGTTTCCTTAACACACAGGTGGTTCACCAGTTTTATATGCAGCATTTTTCAGATTATGCCATATATAAAGTTATATCCAGCTCCAATCTTACTCTGACATTTCTAAAAAGCCTGAAACACCTTCAGGTTTTAATTAGTTTTAAAAGAATTCCCTTATCATAGGGGAAAAGGAAGAAAGGAAAAGAGTTAGATTAAATTATAAGCTTCATTTAAAAAACTCTTACTTTGAAACTATCTGATACAGCTGTCATAGGTCAGAAAACAGAAGACATTAGAAACTTTTAACTGGAAATTACAGAGAATATTCCTCACCTTCCCGAGTCCGATTCAAGGGGGTCGTCATTAACAGAGTCTGCATTAAAATCCAAAGGTTCTGCATCCTGGAGGAGTTCTATTCTATCTCTTTCAGTCCTACCATTTGAACGGGTATACTTAGATAGTGCTAAGTAAGTAAAAGGAAGGAAAGACACTTATTTGCTTTGTGAACAGCCTGGCATGTATGGAGACATCAAATTTAAAAAACCGTAAGAATAACAAAGCAACCTCATCCAAAGCAAAAGTGAGATAATTTAGAGTAGATTTAGTATTAAACCAAACTTGCTCAAATTTGTAGTATTTTGATTTTGTATCTCAACAGAAATGCAACTACAACTTTTGTCCCTCAAATAGGTTGAAAACTACCTTGCAAAGAATCAGAAGAAAATGAAAAACTACAGGCAAGCATTACTTTCAAATCAAACAATCACCCATTCATCCTCCCAGCTTCATGGTTTAATTAAACTGTCTGGAGGGGTTTTTTGTTTGCTTTTGTTTGTTTTTTAAAAAAATCAATCTCATGAATTAATGAAATACAGTTGTTTTGCAGTTCACTCTGTGACCTTCATTAGGTCAGTACCTATGGCTTGCTTTAGTGTTGGAATGCTACATAATCACATGACGAACATTAAAATGCAATTTCAGTTAGTCTACCACTAAAAATCTGGGTTTGCAACTTTGTACAGAGGAGGGGGAAATCTACCAGTGTTTTCTTAAAAGCATATTCAAAGCTTCCCTCCTCCTCCCCTTTTTCCTCCTTTTTCTTCAGTTTCATTTTACTTGTTAGCTTACAAGAGCACAAAAAATACAGGAAAAAAATTAACACTGACAAACTTTTTGGAAGTTTAAAGTATCCACAAAAAAAGCATTCTGCTAATAGACATTACTAATAAAAAGTATATACACTTATATGGTTTTACATTTGTTGGTCAACTGATTGCTTCATTATTCCAGTCTGAGACAGTTCATTTGCAAGCAGAAGAGGTAAATTTTAAGATTTACAACACCCAACTTCAAGATGTAGCATGAAGTTTCTTTGTTGACAACTGCTACTCTAATGGCAATCATTATATACCCCATAAGACCAAGCACTTGGTCTGAAGAGTAGCCAGAATCTCTGATTCCAACTAGTTGGAGATGGAAAGAAACACAGAACTCTTCCCAGTGCCTTAAATGGCAAGGCGGCCCTGAGCCACAGAAGTGAATGTTATCAACACATCATCTAAGACAAAAAGGAAAATATTTGAAACTACTCTCATAGCCAGTGGTGTGCAGACAAGATACTGAAAAACAAAACAAACTTCCCCTCCAGCCCACAGAGCTTACGTCTATTGGCACTGGTCTCTGAGAAGCTGGATTCTTTCTGGTCTGTGTGGACAGCTCTGCTTCTGGTAGAATCTTCTCTGTTTCCATACCGCTCCTTCCATTCCTGGAAAAAAGACCATGAAGGAAAAAGTAAGTTGTAAGGAAAAAGCAACACAACAATTGTTCAGTGTCTTGATACAGAAAGAATTTTTGTTTTGTTTTAAACGCAAAACATGTTCCTTCACTAAACTGGTTACCATAACTGTTCTTTAGAACAAGACTTCCAGAAAACAAATTTCATCTCAAATCTGCACTTAAGAGTTCACTCCACTGCTCTAAGTTATGGTGGGAACCGCTGCTTTTATTGATTACTACTTCCATCTAGTGGCAAAATGGAAAAATAACGAGAGGCACATAGCACAGAAAAATTCATAGCTTTGTGTCAAGTCATTTCAGTGTGTATTAAATGTATCATACACTTGCTATTTTGCATCCCAACAAGTTCAAGTTTTAAAATTATGAGATGGAAGGAAAGGATCAAAAGAAAGGTCTACACAGTACTGGCTGTCATCTAGGATTAAATTACACCTGAGCTTGAAAAGTCAAGAGGTTTTAGTCCTAGTATTATCTTGCATGCATCCTTTCTCTCATCTATGTCTTTTATTGTGACTTCCTATACTAGATTTTGTTATAAACTAAAGAAAAATGAAAACTTCAAAAATCTTTCAATACAGTATGCACAGAAAACATGATTTGAATCAAACATTCTGTTTGTTATTCAGCAGAAACTATTAATTCTGCCAAAAATGTAATTCCTTCTTGTGGAAAAAAATAAAATAGAACCTGTGCCAATGACTTTCCAATGAGCACACAAAACAAGTCAAATGAGGAGTCCATATTTCAGTACAGCAACCCTGCAACTGCAGTTATTTCAAGCAGAGCAGTATCAGTGTAAGAGACTGGTAATATGCCATTTCAGATTATTCTGCATCCTAGAAATCAGGAACTTTTTAAACGCTTGTTATACCTATTGTCATGTACCACAGCACACTGAGTTACTAAACTGTCCAAGTAGTATCACTAAAATAGTCCTCTTACCATCTACAATTACCCTCAGCCAAGACTATTCATCAAGATTAAACTGATTCCATCAATTATTTGGGACTAATTCCTTTGTGAAATAGATCATTCTGAATTAAATAGCTATAGTAAATCCTATCAGATACTGCAGTATAATATTACAATTAGCTAAAAAAATGTCATACCCTTCTTCTGTTTTCACCTTCTTCCTGCCTCTGTCGTTTTCTTTTCTCTAAAAATAAAAAACAAAACTGTCTGAGCACCATACTAGGAAAATCATCAGCAATTTTTTTTAAACAAACAATAAAAATCCAAAGTTAACTAGCAAAGATTCTTATTGAAATACATGACTCTTACAATTAAACAAAAACAAAACAAAAACCCTCAAAATTATTGTCATGATGGTATCCTGGGTCATAGCATAACATATGGATACCAGCTGGCAAAGCAAAAATAAACCAAAAAACCAAACCCTTAGAAATAACTGGAAAAGTTATGACATTAAGAAAAAACTTCAGCATTTTTGAATCAAGACCTTGATGAAGTTCTGTGAGGCCCAGCCTATGACCCAAATACTTTGTGTCCATATCTGTTATAAAGTTGGAAGTATAACATCACAGTGTCAATGTCATCATAACCTCTTGTATAAGGGAATAAGAGACTTTGATCTTTCTCCAAAAAAAGGAAATACTACTATTCTAAGTAAACACAGCTTTTGTTTTTCATCAACTATGGGAATAAAAGTATTCCATAATATAACACTGTATCCAGAAATTTTAATTTCTAAACATTTATTCAAAAATCACAAAAGCTTTTAGCAACTTCTAAGAAACACTTTAAATAAAAATTAATGTAAAATAAGAAGCTTTCCAAGCCAGCAGATAATTCCAGTTCTACACAAAAACATGCTTTCTCTAATAAAACACTGCTAGCTGACATAGCAAAAAAGACAAAAGGAAATGACTGAATTTGTGCAGCTCAATCAATACACTTAAAAAAGGAAGATTAGTTTGTTGATGATAAAGACAATTTAAATGTTAACCATCCTTTATGACAGATTACACAAGCACCTGCTAAGGTATTATCAGTAACACATTGTAAAATATTTAGAAGTATCTAAAATTCAGGTACTAAAACTGGTACTTCATTTAGGATGTCAAATGAAGTCCATTGGTAGACTTTACATAGCGACCACAGTGCTGTAAGTTTATTGCAGTTTGTGCTGTGGCCTTCCTCAGTATAGCTTTCAAAATACTGACAGACAGTAAGCTTTTTCTTCCTGCAACATTTCAGACAAATTTAATCCAGAAATGTATCATATGATGAGGAAAAGGCTGAGGTACTTAATGCCTTCTTTGCCTCAGTCTTTAAGCCTAAGGCAAGTTGTTGTCTGGGTACCAGTTTCCCTGAGCTGGAAGGCAGGGATGGGGAACAGAATAAAGCCCCCAAAATCTAAGGGGAAATGGTCAGTGACCTGCTACACTGCTTGGACACACACAGGTCTGCGGGGCCAGATGGGACCAACCCAAAAGCACTGAGGGAGCTGGTGGAAATGCTCACCAAACGACCTCCCTTTAAATTTTCAGCTGGGTCACAACAACCCCATGCAATGCTAAAGGCTCAGGGCAGAGCAGTTGGAAGGCAGCCTGTTGGAAAACGACCTGGGAGTGCTGGTTGACAGCACTGTGTGCTCAGGTGGCCAAGAAGGTCAGTGGCACCTGGCCTGTACTAGCAACAGTTTGGCCAGCAGGACCAGGGCAGTGACTGATTTTAGTTTTCGCCTTTTTTTCTTTACATATTCTCTGTATTCTTTACACATATATTTGTAACTTTTTGTATTAGTAGCTAGTTTTTCCAGTAATTTTCTGTGGCCTTTCCCTAGGCAGAAAGACAAAACAAATTCCAGAGCTCCGAGCCCTGGGGGGTACAAGGCCCCCATCCCATCTTGGTTCTTCCTGGCTACCAAGGTCAAGAACAACTCTTTGAGATATATTTCACAGACAAAGTACAACTAGTGCGGAGGAAGGATTTGGAGCATAAGTCTGATAAGGAACAGCTGAAGGAGCTGGGGGTGTTTAGCCTGGAGAAGAGGAGGCTCAGGGGAGACCTTATCACTCTACATCTCCCTGAAAGGAGGGTGTAGTGAGGCAGGGGTTGGCCTCCCTTTCCAAGAGACAAACAACAAGACAAGAGGAAATGGCCTAGGGAAATGGTCCTAGGGAAATTTGGGTATTAGGGAAAAAAAATCTTCACTGAAAGTGTTGCCAGGCATTGGAATAGGCTGCTGGGGGAAGTCTGGAGTCAAAATCCCTGCAGATATTTAAAAGATGTGTAGGTGTGGCACCTGGGGACATTGGTCAGTGGTGAACTTGGCAGTGCTGAGTTAAGGGTTGGACTCAATCTTGGAGGTCTTTTCCAGCCTTGACAATTCTATGGTAGTATGATTTTGTTGGAAGACTGACAGAGGACCTAATTTACCTCTTCTGATTAGCTCTTTTCCTTCATCAATCAAATCAGAGGTCATTTCGCTATCCCCCATGAACTGCTGGAATCCCAAAAGATTCAAACAACGAGTTCCTAAACTGGTAAAAGAAGAAGCAATTTCCTTTGTTAATTTACAATTAGTAGTTTAGATATGTTACAAAACAAAATGTAAAACAAATTATTCAGAACTGTATGGACAATCCAACTAAAAAGGAAAAACACAGAAGACAAATTATTATACCAGCTGAGAAAACAGAAAATTCAGAACTCAGAACAATAACTGGTGACCCAGAACAGTAGGGTGACCTAGGTGACCCAGAACAGTAACGCATTCCTAAATACAACTGAAAGTGATGGAATAACCCTATTCAAATGGCGATATTGAAGCGCATATAGTCTGAGAGTAGTGCAAAAGACACTTGCTTTGGATGTTCTCAGATGTAACAGAATTTGTACCTGTAAAATGTCATCAACTCTTTTTTGCCAGAAAACAATTATTATAAAAATTCTGCTTATTATGATTTCTGTGTTTTTGAAACAGTAGTAACATAGGAAAGCCACTTTCACTTCAGATTTCACTTGGAAGAAAATGTGGCATATTTTTAAGCTGTAGGGATGCTGGATGCCCTTTTGGATAGCCATTGGGCAGCAGTCAGATAGCAAGCTTGCTCCACCCTTTTTAAGCCAGTCCTGGAACTACATAGCATGAAACGACTTTCACCTTTTCAACTTCATACCAGAAAACACAACTGCTGTTTTTGTACTGTTTTCCTTCCTCCAAACTGGAGCATTGATATCAAGCTCAAAGTCAGCTTTATTGTACATTTAGGCTGAAAATTCTTTTTCTTATACTACCTAAACTTTAAGACTGCTGGATCAAACACAGGAGATGGCTTTCCTCAATAGATTTTAATTCAACCTTCAGTTTTGCATATATCTGAATTAGCAGAGGTCATTAAAGAAACTCTGTTTCAATTTCTATTCCTCCTTTTCACTATGGCATTCAAGGCCCAGGACAATCATCATGGACAAGAAGTAACATAAACTCATTTCTCTTTTCTTGTCTTTGGCTTTCCTGTGTGTTGTTCGTTTTGTTTGTTTTTTTAGCTCCACCACCACTTTTGTCACTTAATCTAAAGGTAAGCAGGAAGAACTCACAACTAGATACTTGTCTTAATATCTATAGATGCACATACAGTATTAATGGACATCCAAGGCATTTCACTACGTTGTACTTGACTAGAAACATATACATTGCTTCTGATTGAATGGTAATACAAAATTGAACCTATTACATAAATGTAGTTCAGCAAGGTCAGACCAAGAGTATCTCATTCCTTACAGTGTTCAAAAGCAGACATTTTAGAATTATAAAGCAAGAATGTAACAATGTTTTCGCCAATTACCATCCCAGCCTCCAACAAACTGTGGCTTAGGGAAACAAGATCAAATTATTTAAACCAGTATGCATTACCAGGAGTTTGGTAACACATCAGAAGCTTGTTATGAGTCTGTTAGAAAGTTCAATACCTAATATTGCTGCTAGTGCTTCTTAATTTATTAGAAAACTTTGCTGAAAACAGCTTCCTCATGGTAATTTTAATCTCAAAAGCAGAATCTAAATGTCCCCAGGCTCCAAAGTTTGAACAGATCATCCTTCAAAATCTAGGAATGAAGTTTAAATTAACTCAGTTATGAGTTAATACAATCTATATTCTTAAAATGTACACATTTCACCTATATAAACAGCGATCTATGGATTTAGGTTTGCATTTTTATTAAAATGATACAACTCAACTGCTGGAAAAAGGAGTACTGAATGTCTTCTGGAGTTAGAAACAAATTTTTTTAACGTAAAGAAGCATGGAGGATCTGTCTTGCAAATCACTTACCTGAAGTATGTAGCAATACAGAGAATGACAACAAGCATTGGGTAGTATATATAGAATCCATCTGCAACAAAGGACAGCACTCTCATGGATCCCATTATCTAGAAAAAAAAATCCACAAGAACAAGCTCTAATTAGCTATATTCTACATAAACCCATGAAGATTGTGCCTTCTCACATAAATATACAATCCTTTACAGTTACTGAAACAAAGGCAATATTACCACAGACCTGCTTGAGAATAAGCAGATGTAAAGGTCACCTCCAACGCTTTGAGGTTTCTAAAATGCTAGATTTTGTAGTCTTACCTACTCCAGAACAAGGGCCAATCTGGTGGATTTTTTCATCTGCTGTGAAAAAGAGTCTCTAGACAACACTAAGAATTTAGTTACTAACAACGAAGATATGAGATGAAACAGAAACCAGTTCTTCAATAAAACCAAACTCACTAGTTTTCAGTAGGAAGTTAGAATTGCTCCCAATCAATAGGGATGCCCCACATGCTAAAGCCAGTGGAAGCTAAAACTAATAGGAGTTTGTATTAGGAAATGAAGAGCACCCTGAACTCTAAAATATAATACTTTACTTTCTTAAGATAAAGAGGCAAAAATGATGACTCCTAGAAATCATTACCAAACTCCTGGTCTATAACCAAGTACTTTCACCCTGCTGAGAAGATTGAAAAGATTTGAATATTGGAATCTTACTATAAGACAGATTTAAAATACTTGGTCTATTCTCCAAACCATATTCAAAGCTCAAATCCACATTTTCTTACTTACAGATGTATAAGCAGTTGGCTGAGTGTTTTTGTGAGAGATTGTTGAATCCATATGGGTCAAGCCCAGAAAGTTCAAGCACAATGGTGGAGTAAGACGGCAAAATAACCTGCACAAATGCAAGAGGCAACAGCATTTAGAAGTTTCTTACATTTACTACAAAATCGTAACTGGATCTATCACAGAATAATGATGCAGAGCTCATTAGGAATTAAACCCATAAATTACAAATTAAAGAATGTAAATGGAAGTTTCACGCACATTTTCAATTCAGTATTTGATAGAACACCTGTAAAACATATACCAAATACTCACATGCCACTGAAAAGGAGACTGTATGCATCTGTCTGATGATGTGAAGCTAAGTAATAATAGTTAAATACACGGATCCTGAAGACAGTAGAGTAAACACAGATACTTAGGAAAAAGATGGTAAGAAAACAGGCCATCTGGGGGAAAAAAAAGTGTTGTTGTTTAAATGTAGAACTCTACTAAAGGTTTCAATGTATTCAGCACATAGCCTGTCACATATAGGGACCATCTCCAGCCATAATTTTTCATTTTGAGATGCGAGAACATCACCAGCTCTAAGAAGAGTTTCAGGAGTTTTTCTGAACAATTTAAACTGGGAATGGTAATTGTAACATTCTACACATAAGCTAACACAGTTGACCCTAGAAACATTCTACTGCTTCTTGTTACGTAAATAAAATTGCTATAATTGCCTCAGTAATTACTATGACTGATCTGGCATTTCTTCCTACAAGAAAAAGGCATAAACCCAAGTGTTTTTGAATCAACTTTTCCTAAGTATACTGGAATTTTTCAGCTCAGTATCTTTACTGATAAATAAATTTGTGCACACATATGCTAGCCACACCTGTGACTGGATTCCTGGTCATCAGCAAATTCCCGTTTAGGAAACTGAGGTCACACACATGACCGATTACACAGAAAGTTTAATTAACACCTATGCTCCAAGCTAGTGTTTCAGAAATTACTCTACACATGATATTCAAGCCAGCCTTCAGCCTTCAGGGTCATGCCTTCACCTGGTATTTGAGAGTTTTAACAAGTGGCAAAAGGCAGACTTCCTCCACAGATGTAAAGTTTGCTACCATACATTTAGAGACCTTCTGAAAGTTCACAGATTATATAGAGATTTGTTTTTAAATCTGTTTTATCTACCGCTGTTATCAGAACCATTTATCTGAAAATATTTTTGTCAAGTGATTATCTCCAACTTACCTCTATGTATATGTAATTATATGTCTTTTCTGCCAGCTGTATGAAAACTGCAAATAGCGACAGAACTGGATTTGTGCTGAAAAATGTGCACTCTGACCACACAACAATTACAGAGAATGTGGCCAGCACAACTGCGAGAACTCTGTAAAACCATGGTCGCAGAAGGCATTCCCAGTACCACTCTGGAAAAAACAAACACACACACACATATCCGGAACAGGTTAATGAAAATTACACAACCAGAAACAGAACTCCCTCACAAAAGGCTTCAAACTTTGCTAATGCTTAATTGCAACACACAGCTGCTACCAAATTTGTAAATAAAATTTAGGCTTACGGCAGCATAAATTAGTATATGATAGCTATTCAATTACATAAATGAATTAATATTGCAGACTTGCTTCCCTCTACTGCAGCTGAACTTTTTACATAAAATTGGTTCTTTTTACAGAATGGTATCAGTTTATGGCTTGACATACTCAAAATCTGCATGACAGCACTTACCAACCGTTGGTGTGTAGAAATACTGAATAATTTTATTTTCTGGTTCCTGGGAATGAAAGGTATGAACAAACTGCCGAGTTGCACTGCTTTCATTTTTTGCCACATCTTCTAGGTAAAATGCTTGCTCTAAAAGAATTTGCCATTGGACCTGTGTACGACGATGTCTCTGTACTGAATAGATTACCTATAATAAATTGAAAGAAATCAGGGTTACAAGGTACTCATTTCAAACAACGGCAGAAAATCCTTGCAAAATCTCTTGAAAATGTGTGCACTGCAGAACTGCAAAGAACAATTCCGTATATTCAAAAAAACAGGTAGTTAATTCTCTAAATGTATGTCATAGAAGGACTACATACATGATTACTGAGTTTTGTAGCTTTTTCATCACAAACCATTTGTAGCAGTTAAATCCTACTTTTTCCAACCTACCACTTTATTTTTGCATCTCAGTGAATACCAAGCTTTTACTAAATTTTTTTTTCAGAATGCACTGTCAATCAACCACTACAAGGCTTATTCACAGACAGCTATAATACTATCAAGATGTAACACAAGAAGTAACACTTATTACACATCCAGAACTTTGATCACTTGGGATATTAAATTTCTGTGCTTTCTTTCACCAAGAAAAGTTTCTGTTAAGTAGCTTACACCCACTATACTCAACCATCCAGACAAAGTGCACTCAAAATCTTTGACTATCATTTACTCTCATTACATTAGCATAAGTGAGGCATTCTCCTGTCTATTAGTATACCTGCTTGTGAAGTTTGGCCAAACTTTTTTCACTGGGATAACTGTTCTGTCTTTCATCAAAGTCTTCATAATCATCCATGTTCCTACCCATTCTTTCCTGGTACTCAGTAGGGCACTGGAAGGAAAAGGGAAAATTAACTGGGAGATGAAGGAGTAGCAAGCAGTCTTTGCTTATTATTTGTGAAAATTTGGGGCACTTCATGCAACTGAAAAGGTCACTCTAAGCATACATTTTTCTCTTTCTACAGCATTCTCTATACAATATATATCTGATAATTACATACACCATAAGAAAGCATTTCACAAAGAATTTCAACTCAGACTCTCAGAAACTCAAGATGTCAACTACAGATTTTATATTAAAAGCAAGAGAGAGTAACGTACAAGTATTCTGTATGTGCAGGAAGCACCTCCCCTCAGCTTAATAATTATGGTTGAAGATGAGCAATTGGTTACCTTTTTCAGTATTGTATCAACACATTTCCTCAAGGGGTGATTATATTTGATACTCTCACTTACTTTACGGACTTCCTGTTGAGAGAAAAAATAACAGAGTAGCTTAATGCTGCTAAATTTAAAATGTGAATTAAATAAATTTTTTGTAAATTATATCTTTTTACTGGTCAGTTAGGGTTGCAGCCCTCCCAACTGGAAAAGATAGCCATCAAAGCCTGAAGAAAAATACAGCTTCCTAAAAGCCATAGCTTTACTAAATACCTCATAAAAGGTAAGTGAATTATTTGTAAAGAACACCTATGTATTATTTTAAAAACAAACATCAGTGCGCAACACTACTATACAAATGTGTGGAAGATTTGTTTCTGTGCACGAAGGCTGAAATGGAGAAGACTTTCATGTTTAAGTTATAGATAAAAAAGAGATAAAGAGGAAGTCCCACTAACTGACTCGAAGCATTGACCACCTCCTTAGGAAGCTTGTTCCAGTGTGAGACCATCCACCACCCCTATGGTAAGGAAACGCTTCCTTACGTCCAGTCTGGACCTCTCCAGACACATCTCTGAACCGCTGACATGCATCCTGTCACTGGCTACCAGACCATCTCCCTCTCCAGGCATTTGAACAATGCTCTCAGTAATTTCCTTCAACTTTTAGTCAGCACAGAAGTGGTCAGACAGCTGGATCAGGTGACTCTTGTTGGTCCCTTCCAGTGGAAATATTCTGTTTTAAGTGCTATCCTCGTAAAAAAAAGTCTTCATTGCTCATTTTCTACTAAGTTTTGTAGTTACGTCTCACTTAGGCATTTTTAGCTGTTTTTAGCAGTTTCTTCAAAATGCTATTACTGTTGAATGAAGATTCTACTACTATTTATAGTGACACATAACACAATTTCCACCCTACCCTACAACAGGTCACACGTATTATTCCAAGCCATGGTAACCCAGCAGTAGAACCAGGAACAACTATTTAAAGGGCTGGATTTCCACTCTGTTCTTGAACTACATTAGAGCCTATTGCTCACAGACATTTAACAACAGAGTCTCAACAGAAAGTTTGAAAAAAACAATTATCTATTCTCTTATCAAAAAGCATTTAAGTGTGGCCCCACAATGTGGAAACTCTTCTCAAGATTCCAGATATACACTGTGAGCAGAGCATAAAAGAAGAAGCACACAATTTGAACACTAGTGGAACATCTGTACACTGACTGTTCAACCTCACTCTGAAATGTTATTTGTTAGTGACCAGTATTGCTCCAAAAGGGTCAATAAAAGAATAGACTCAACAAATAATGGTTATCAAGTTGCAATGACTTTTAAGTTCATCACAGCAAGGACTATTTTTGATTTGACTTTTGCACAGGGTCGAGTGTTATCGAGTGGGACGCTATGATCATTTTCTGAGTTTACAGGTATTTTACAGTAAGGTCATGCTACAAGTGTTCAACACCAGCAAATTCAGACACAACTAACAACAGTCTTCACTTTTTTCACAGGGAAAGCTCATTACTTACCTCCATAATATCCTCTAAATTCTCCTCTGCATCTGCTTTTTCAGTCATCAGTTTGGCAGCTTTGAAATAAGTCTTCATGAGTAGATAACCCCTCTTGGCCCCATTCCAGTGAGAACGAGGGATTTCCACCAAACCATAACCCAAAAGCAACACAAGAAGGAACAGACCCCATGTGTTTGCAGCAGCTATTCCAATAGTCTGAAGTTGGTTCCTAAGGAAACAAAAAATTATGTAAAACCCAAACAAATACCATCCTCCTATCCTGCCTGCAAGAAACCAGCCTTGATGTATCAAGATGAACCAGTATGGCTTTCAAGTTTACAGGAACAGACTTGTTATCACCTAAATTTTTGCCTGGAGGCAGCCTGCTACTTGGCCATATTTAAAGCTGCCACAATTTCCCTGTATCTCCCATGTTTCTGCCCACTATGGAGGGAAGACAAGAATTTGTTTGTTCTCAAACAAACTGTTCTCCTAAGGGAATATGTTCCCTTAGGAAACAACATGAACTTATCAAACTTACTGAAAGTGAGGTCAAAACAGCATAATAGCAGTCGCTGTAAGAAGCCTCAGAACCCAGGATTTGTACTCAGAATATTGTGTTCAGAAATTTGCATTAAGATTTGTATTCCATCTCCTATGGAAGACTACTAGCAATTTACAGATGTCAATTATTTTAACCTTCCTTTTCACCTTCAAAGTCTACAGCATTCAGATGCATTACACAGGAAATACTGATTTTTTGAAACACGTTGTTCTGAAAACACTGGAAGTTTCTGCACTAACTTTGTAAATGTGTTTGTATGGAGAAAAAAAGCACCATTGCAAATACAAGAGGATTCCTCTGCTGTACATTACAAAATAAGAAAACCAAAAACCAAATTTGTATAAGTACTCAAAAAAGACCTTTTCATATAAAAAGTTAACTTTCTAACTGCCTAGCAAAATATTGTAAATAAAACTAGTCTTTTTAGAAAGACCCATTTCTGTAAGAACTCATGCAAGTGCTTACAACATTATTCTTACCATTGTAAATTGAAGTTTGGGTTTACAGCCACATATATTAGAAATGCTCCAAAAATCAGCAAGTAAGTGCCATAATAGATAGCATTCTCAATCAAAGCAGTTTTGATCTTTCCAGTGATGGAGAACCCGCCTGATCTAGCATATGACTGCATGAAAGGTAGCAGAATCCTAGGACAAAAGGAAACAAACCAAAACCACATCAGCCAATCAAAAAAACCCACCAACCCCCACCAAAAAAATCTCCCAAACACCCAAACCAACAACCCCCCCAAAAAGAGTACTTTAGCAGTGTCAGGTTACTGAGGCAGAGGTGTTAAAGTTTAAGACTCCCAAGCTTCTAAGAAATTAGCTACTTAAATGTTTTTATTCTAGATGTACCTGTCTGATGGCAAACCTTAAACAAGCTGCAGATAAAAACAATACAGTTAGCTTTACTATGAAAAAACTGCGATAAATAAGAATGAGCTACCAACCCTGATATCCTTGAGTAACTACAAAGTAAGTATTTGATGACAGGTTGATCAGAAACCACACAAAGCACAGACAACCCAAACCCCCATAGACAAATCTTTTTTCTGTAGTTTTATATAATATATCCAATAAAGCCAAATAATTTACGGTATTACTCCAAAATCACCCAACTTATTCATGGAATTATTTTGGTATCTGGTTGCCAAAACCTCATTTTTTTCAGATAATCTATCCATAAACACCCACATGCGTAAATTGCTCAGTTTCAACTACAAAAGTGAACCAAGGGTAAATGACTGCCACCTGAAATTTGCTTCCGCAGAAGCAAGAGAAAAGAATACGCCTAAGTTAGTACAGTAATTATTACAGAAATTTCACTACTAGCAAATAATATACAATTTAAAAGCTCTTTGCCGCAGTGATACACATTTTTAAAGAACGCTATGACTGTTAAAATGGTGCACTTAAAAACTGTATCATAGTCGTCACCATACTCTTTTGCCTTACCTACCATGTTAAAAACTGAGATGTCCAATATACAACACGCCAGAAAATTGGCATAATTCCATCAGGAATATAACTCCAGGGTTTGAAACATTTTTGCTTGCTGTTACAATGTAAAGAAGATTATTGTTAGTTGTAGAGCATGAGTATGAAAAGCATTTTCTATAAATTCCTATCTAGAAAGGTTTTTGGAAAGAGCATAGAAGTAGTACAATACTATTCAAGTACATAGTCAACAATCAACCACCTCCCAAATACATAAACTGAATGATCACCTAGAACTATTTATCATTTTCCTAACCACAAATAATGTATCTAGACAGGACATCTTTCTTAGAGAAAAAAACAGAAGCTCAAAGATTGAAGAGGAATACTGAATAAAGAATTTTAAGGTTACATTTTTGGTTTTTAGTAGTAATTACTTCATGCACAGAAAGAACGCTTTTTCAGACAAAGAAGCATTAAACTTTAGTTAGTAGAGCAGGTTTTAAAAAAATATCTAGGGACACCATCATCTAAAGAATTTAGTTGTACAAAAAACACATTAATTGTTTCTTCTGCCACCCAGCTGGATTCAGTCAGTCTTACATAAATTTTGATTCAGTAAGCCAATACTCTTCTGACAGGTAGTGTTCACTTCAGAAGACCAGAAAAGCCATATGAGCCATTGCAGTAAAAAAACCCCAAAAAACAAAGGACAAGGTGTCCACCTTACACGAAGGCAGTTCGATTTTTTTTGACACACCTGTCTGGATAACGAAGCAAGGGTGAGTCAAAGGGCAATAAAGTCAATTTAGATAGGATTACCTAATGAGAAATAATTGGAGTTTTCCAGGGTCAAACTAGTTAAGCCTGAGTTGTAAGTTTTTACGGGCACAGCCTAAATATTTTCAAAACTATCAAATTAAGATAGAATGACAGGTAGTGTGACTAAAGGTTTCAACATCTCTCCTATGAAGACAGGCTGAGAGAGCAGGGGCGGTTCAGCCTGGAGAAGAGAAGGTGCCAGGAGACCTTACAGCACCTTCCACTACCTAAAGGTGGCTTATAGGAAGGAGGGAAATGGACATTTTATATGGGCAGAGTGACAGGACAAGGGGCAATTGTTTTCAACAGAGGGCAGGTTTAAATTAGAGATTAGGAAGAAAATCTTTACTGCGTGGGTGGTGAGGCACTGGCACAGGTTGCCCAGAGATGCTGTGGATGCTCCATTCCTGGCAGTGTTCAAGGCCAAGCTGGATGGGGCTAGTGAAAGGTGTCCCTGCCCCTGGCAGAGGATTGGAACTGGATGACCTTTAAGGTCCCTGCCAACCCAAACCATTCTGTTGATTCCAAGAAAAAAAGTTTGTCTGAAGCTATAGGTAAATTGAAAGGTTACTGAATAGTTTTTAAATTGTGTATATACTTAACTAGGTTTAATTAACATGGACTGGGTGGTCTTAAGTCTAGGGTGCAATGTTGCAGCACTAAGTCTGTCATTTCACCATTTCACCACGCTTCCAGGCCCTGTTCTGGGGCAGCAAGACTGGCAATACTTTGCATTGATACATCAGCTGACATCTTAAAGGCTCTGATCATCTTACACATAACTACACTGCACACATCAACAACACAGGGAAGCAGCCAGTGTAGGCTAACAGATGAGCAGCCACGGGAAAGAGCCCACATTTAGGGAAAAATCTCCAAGTTTAGGGATTCCTTTCTTCCTGCCAGGACAAAACTAGCAGGTTATCATTACTCTAGTGGAATACAGTAGATTTCAGATAACTCCAATTATCATATATCAAATAGCATATATATATAATTGCTTATTACAATTACATATGTAATTATAATAAGCAATTAGATATGCTGCTTACATATAAGATAAGATGCTAATTTCATTTATAAGGCATAAAATTAGATTTTCAGGTTTAAAGTCTTTAAGATTGCAAAGGATAAGCATTCAAAGCCTCTCCTCATAACCAGGATTGCTCAAAAAGCTTAGTCCTGTTGCTTTAACAAAAAAAGGGAATCCAGTGCCACAAAAAAAGAATAGTTTCCTAATCAGCTAGAACTACTACGTAATTACAGTGTAATTACTCCCAGCAGATACAGGTTCACTTTTCCTCACCTCTTCCCTCACTGTCCTGTATATTTACAAACTTCAAATTTTGCATCACACAGATAACACTTGTTTATCAGTTTTAAAAAAGAAAATCATAAAATACAGTCTAAAGAAAAAAACATGTAGCTCATACCTTGGAGCAAGAGTAACATAGGAGCCATTACTTTCTGCAGGACTGGAGTTAACCGCAAGTTTGCACCGATTATAAATAGTCTAAAAGACAATTTATTTTATATCAGTGACCACAGAGGTATAATACTTATTTAAAAGTAATAAGTCCTATTTTAAAGACATTTCCTATACTCCAGGTTTACATCTGGAATTAATTATACTAATAAACATTCAAATCAACATGCAATCAGCAATCAAGTAAGAAAAATGCTGAAAGTGTCCTTATGCTGCCTAAACAAATAAAAAGAATTGTTATAGCCATATAATGAAATTTTAAAATGTTTGAAATCTATTTGTTACCTGATGAGATCAACAAAAAGTAAAATTAATTATAAACACAGACACTGTCATGTTTAATTTATTAAGACACTACACAGATTTCTTTGGTGTTTCTAAGCGATGGTCTTTTGCAATCATTAGTTTAGAGAAATACCATACCCATTTGATGCAATTAAGCAGGAAGTCTTGCACGTTTCTTACCGTACTGACATCCAGAGGCAGTATGAATACAATCAGGAAACAGAGATACCAAGCCAATAATGTTGCTATGATCACCAGCCTATGCTGTTTCTTGAAGTCTCCATACCGGTGAAGTAGGAATAAGGCCAGGAAAAAGACAAACACTATCTCGAGGCCCAACGCTGCACCACTCATTGTTAAACGTTGGCTCCAGCCACACCGCACTCACTCGGGAAAGCAGATCAGAACTGCAAGACAAAAAGACATTTAATGACATTAAAATCTCTGGAAGATACTTACATGAAGAGTTGTTGAATGGACACTTTAAAACGTCTTAACAGACTTCTCGTACTTCACATGATCAGGACCCTGATCAGACAAAAGACAAAGTTTTTCAGCAAGGTGCCCTGAAGACCTCTGCAGAAATCAAATTTCCAGCAACATATTAGAACAACTACTGTTCATCACCTTGATATACAGTAGATTCAGGAAGCAAATCCTGGCCCCTGAACAGACTACCTAGCCCAACTTTAGGTCCAGTACAAACTTCAAGATGAAAATCTATCCTGCTCTTTTTTTTCCCTTTTAGAAGTAATCCACTAATTTGGACAAAGGGTTATATATTACAATTAAATGTTTCTGGATAGCTAATGAACAACTTTTTTAATGGAATGTACCTCAAATACATATTTGAAGTCTGTACACAAGAGTTAACAGAGCGCAAAATCACAGCAAAGTATGTGTTAGTCTACCTGTAATGTACTTCTCTTAGGTTTGAAATTTCAGGAATTTCTATTCACCTTCCTACTCCTCTTGTGCTCTCCAGAGAAACAAGGGTCTCAATTCATTTGGTATTAGTTAGCCATGATGTATTTTTGCTTTGCTCGTCCTTCTGTGTTTAGTTACTCTGTTACAGTCAGGAGTGCTGTAAGTGGCTAGAAAGTTCATACAGCTTCATACAGATAAGCAATTATGTGAAGGGCCAGTGAGCTGCACAAATCCTTTACAGAAAATTTCACTGACTTGTTACACTTTTATTTAAACTGCTTCAAACCTTTTAATAAGCATCATTTTACCACTGGCATTTAAAGCATTATAAAGAAAAAAAGAAGTTTATTACTGTGGCCAGTCTGACTTGCCTCCATCAAGATTAACATTTAGGTGGCTTGATTTAAGTGAAATAGTTTTTGCTATGGCTTTGCTGTTAAGACTTTCAGTACTTCCACTTTTCTGGAGATTTAGAAGAAATGCTATTACTAAAATTCCCCTCTACTTACTTTTAAATCCCTTTAGAATTTGGTAAAGTGAACCGTTTCTTCTACTAATTTCTCAGTAAACTGCTTAAGCAGATCTGTTATGCTTGAGGGCACTAAGCAGTGAAAACTCTCTTATTTGCACTAAAAAAACCTCTGAAGTTTGTGATGCTGTTACTACCTTGAGGACACAGAGGAACAATTATTCTGTGATTTTTTTTTCCCCTCAAAAATTTGTTTCTCCTCAGTTTCTACTTTCTTCTTTGAATTTCAAACAGTAAGGAGTCTGTTTACTCCATATTGGCTGCGACACACAGAGCATTCTATATTCTGAAAATAACTCAGGTTACCTTCCTGTTTGTTGTCAAAGATGCACATACTTTTTCTTTTCTGCCTTTCAGCAAACATGTTTATCAAACATTTCTATTAGGACAAAGCATCCCCTTACCATCTGTCTATACTCTACTTTAGCTAGATCATTTGTACATTAAAAATCCAGGATATCTAATCCATTTCTCCATCACTTATTTGAAGCAAGTCCTTGACTGTTCTATTGTACCATTCCTGTTTCCTCTGAGAAGTCTTTCATATTTACAGTATAGCAGCAAATTCCAAAGAAGCAAAAATAACAAAACAATTATGTATCAGCTTAATTAAGGCACTGCTTTCTGGCAGTGGTAGCTTTTGGTGCCTATCATAGCCACACCTTTTACTACGTAAACAAAAAAATTATACAGCATACACTCATTAGTCACAAGTTTTATTACAGTCACACCTAAAAAGCTGCTATCAAAACAGAAGGTGAAAAGTTTTTGTGCAAGATGCTGCACTCAGCTACTATTATTAGGGAACTTCCAGAAATATTATAAAAATGTACTGAATATGCTAAAATAAAGAGCGACTTGAGTCCTACCACAACTTAACTCACTTTCAAAGACAAAAGTGACTTTGCAGTTATCAGTAAACTACATCTTTATGTTCTTCCCTGGTTCCTATTTTAATCTTAAAATACAAAAAGAAAGGCCTATTTTTTCACAAGACTGCAACTAAAAACACTGTCTTGAATTAATGTATACACATTTTCAAACATTTTCAACAGTTTAAAATTTTTCGATAGAAACCATTTAAAGCCAGCTCTCCACATAAAGAGATTAAATGGAAGAAAATCCACAAAGTGAGAATTGCAATGCTTGAGAGGAGCTCTTCTGGTGAGCTAAATCCAACCCAACAGTGCAGACCTATGTGGGACCTGTGTTACTAGAATTAGACCTTAAAATATATTACAGCAGGCTATGAAACCATGACTTCCTCTAGAAAGCAGGATTTCCTGAACCTGACTGTTAGCTCAAAGAAAGGTAAGCTCCTTACCCATCATCGTGTTTCTTCACTTTATTTAGACTGCCATCTCACTATTGGCATACAGCTACCTAGTATCAGCTAGCTCAAATTCCAGAATCTCTAAAAAAATGTTGGCCTGAAATAACTACTCCAGAAGAGTTCGCTTGTACTGTACAACCTTCAATGGCTTAGAAGATGCTCCTATTAAAGCAATGACAAAGTAACAAGAGCCCTCACCAAGAATGGAGAAGTATTTATTGGCATACTCAGTTTCTGAAGAACCAGGAAACTACAGATTAATACAAATACAATTAAAAGCTGAAACACTGGCACGGGAAGCGCACCTTAACCAATAAAATACAAGGACATGCTCTTGTGTTAGCTTAGGATTTTCCTGCTTCTTTTCAGACACAGAAAAAATCAGTTAAGTCTTTAATTTTACCCAGCTACTAACTCTGCAAGCATCATAAAGGGCTCAGTTCAGGCTTAATTCCCTTTATATGATAGACTCCCTGCTATCAACAGTATTAAATTACTCTGCCAACCTAAGAGTAACTGCACTCATGACATCTACATTACAAATGAACTAACTACTCTGCCTGGTACAGAAATCTCAAGTTACTAAATGAAACAGCAGAGAATGAAAAACCCCACACCTTCCTTAGAGTTTTTATACAGCACCAAATTTAACAAAGACATTCCAATATTATATTCTCAAAGAAGGCTAAAAAGAGTAAAGCATATCTGTGAAGGATTCCCCCAGTCTCCCAAAAAATCCCTGAGAAGGCCTGAACTGAGGGTAACCTTCAGCCTCACATGCCTGACTAAAAAGTGTAAATAGGATTGCAGGATGTTTCCTTCACAAATTCAGCTTTATTAAGGCCTCCAAATTCTTCCCCTCCAGGAAACACAGCACTACTTCTCTGTCCTGTATTTCTGTGGTTGATTGCTCCTTCTTAAACACAGGCAAAAAACTCCACTCACTTGTACTCGTTCCTCTCTCTTAGGTTTCCAAATCTTTAAGGCATTTTGATTTACACTACCACACTCAAAAAGACATGAAATCTCTCATAGTTTTGTGGCTTCTATAGTTTTAATCATCATATGATTTCATTAGGGAAACTGAAAACCATGGAAAGTAGTTGACAAGGAAATGGCCTCCTTAGTCACAACAGTGACTCTTCCCAGCTTTCTTTCCCAACCAAAAACATCCTAAGGAACAGAATCGAAGTCCTATTAAGCAACATATAAGATTATCAACTGATCCTCTTGTATACAGTAGGTCTATCAGTCATTACTGAGACAGATTAGATTACTCCAACTATTTGTCCTTGACAAATTCAGCTATTATATTCTACATACTTACAAACAGCTTTAGTGACAGAATTTTTTTCAGGAATTCAAAAGAAGAGGAGTTTGCCAATCCATAGCTCTGCCTGTCCTTCTAACATTAATAATAAAGACAGCCACCATGCTTCTGGTTTTCGTGTTTGTGGTACCGCAGACATTTCTAGAATACTAAAGACTTTTTTTTCTTGTTCTTGAAGCATTCTCAGGTAGAGATCAAATAGATTTGGAAAAGCTGCATTTCTAGACATCCTGGATATTTCAGATTAAACACCTGGAAAACCAAGAAGCCTTACTCTGTATTTTCAAAGATCATAATTACATCTGAAAAGAACCTGTCACCAAAAAAGTCGCCAAACTATGAAAGGGATATCAGAGACAGTCGTGGACAGAACTGAGAGCCTCAACATACCAAAAGAAACATCTGGGCAACAGCATTTCCCACCTCAAGCTGAATTCACAACTCACCTGCAAGTACAAAAGCTGCCATCTCCAGCAATGTATCAATGGCCAGCTCAGTGATGAGCTTCTGCCTTTCTGCTAGTTCTTACTGAGGTTCTACCAGCACATTTCACTCGGCAAGACAACCCAGTGTTTGGTTTCTGAAGCCTGCCCTACTCGGCAAAATTATGCTGCGAAGGATCATAAAGACAGACTTCACTCTACAGACATGATTAAGCCTTTAGTACTGGTAGAACTGCCCCACACTAAGAGCCCTTGACACTTCCACCTTTAAACAACAAAATGGGCTAAGTCACACTTCAGAACACACAAAGAGAGAAGAGCGAGATGCAAAGCAACAGTAAAAACAGTCCCTTCAGTTATTTTAATATCCAAGTCTGCAGAGGGTGTTGTGGGGATTTCTTTTTGGTTGGTTTCAGGTTTAGGGAAGGGGTGGCATTGTGGGTTTTGCATGGTTGATTGGTTTTGGTTTTTCTGTTTACTTTTTTATCACACACTGGCCCTTACAGCTTGGGGGAAATAGTATGTATTTATAAACAGACAACAAAGAGCTGCTTTATCTCAGCACAGTGAAAGGGCTATCTAAAGAAAGAAAATAGCCACGAACTGCTCAAGACGACCAACCAGAGAAGTTATCTGATTGCACTATTTGAGAGAAACAACCTCTGAGATTAGTGAAGAAAGCAATTTGCATGGCTTTGTCCTTCTAAGACCCACTAGTCAGTGTATGTACTGAGAGATATTTTATTAGTACCTGTCAGTTCAACTATTTTGCAGCAAAGAAAAATTTTAAATTGACTAAACATTTAATTGGTAAGAGATTGACATTTAGGGAAACAAGTTTTGTATCTTCTAATTAAAAGAAAAAATAAAATGCTGTGCTGACACCACTCAAAATAGCAGTTCTCTCTAATTTTGTAGGAGACTAGGTTCTGCACATTAGCACTAAAAGAAAGACAAATGCTCGACCAAGGAACATTAAGAGTTCTGTGTTCAAATGCAAGCAGGGACCATCAGCACAAAACCATGGCGAGCTCATTTGCTTTACATGGTGCTCTCTTGTCCTCTTCTGAAGGACCACAGAGTCATTAAGGTTGCAAAAGACCTCCAAGACCATCAAGTCCAACCTTTAATATATTAAGTACCACAGAGGCCAAAGGTTTCAAACAGTTTAGGGAAGTATGCTTAAAATAATACTCAGAAGAAAATAACTCGCTTATCAGAGGAACTGAAATAGAATCAAATGCAAGTGCTGTACAGTTGCAAGCAGAATCTAAAAAAAGAATAGAAATCGCTATCTGGGCTACCAGACTAATGCACTCTCACAAAGCAGGTGTCAGTAAGGCAGTCACATGACTACTGCCCCAACACTGCATTCAGGCAAACAGATTATGTGTTCATTTCCAGATTGTAAAAAATAATTGATTTTCCGCAAAATCATCTTTCGATTTCCCATACATTAATAGAGAATAGTGACATGATTCACAAAGAAAAAAGGGGCTGCAGAAAAGGTGAAACAAATTCAGGGGTTTTTTAAAACCAAAACTCCACCTCTTTTTCATCTTATTATCTGCTTAAATAACCTTTGAACAACCGTTCCGTGACTTAAGTTAAAACTGGAAACGGTTAAAAAAATATTTTTTTAAAGATTATATGAATGTTAATTTGAGTCACATCATTCTCTGTACGTGACTTGAAGTTGTGTTCTCTTTGCCACGGGTTCCATTACCACCCTCAATTTTACAGGCACGTCTCTCCATCGTTATGCAGTAAACAAAGGACAGCATTTGCAAGCAAGTGGTTGACTAAGAGCGGGGTTCTAGGTGTGTTCAGAATTAGCTCTCCATCCCCACCAATTTCAAAACAAGCAGTTTGGGAAAAAAACGCAGGGAAGACCTGCATTGCTGAAAGTCGCGCTGGCTGTGAATCACGGTTTGAAAAGATTGCAGGGTTTGAACAAGCATGGTGAGGGTCAGGACCAGCCACACACGGGCAGGTTCAGGTCCTCCCAGAGAAAACCTTCCACGGCGAAATGTGCCGGCGCTCCCCGGCGCTCCCCGCCCGGCCGTGTGCGCACAGGCCTGTGCGGCACAGGACCGCGCTCCGCCGACACCGAGCCAACACCCGAGCTACCTGCTCGGCTGAGAGCCGGGAAACGACCGCGCCGACCCCCTCACCCAGCACGGCCCCGCAACCACCCTTCCCTCCGCGTCCTTGTCACAGGGGACGTGCCCGGGCGCTGCCGCTTCCCACCGGGCTCCCGTCCCTGCTCAAGAGAACCGGTCCGGCCGTGACTCGGCACTGTGGCCCCGTTCCGCCCGGCCCCGCGTCCTGCCTCACCACGGCCGAGCCGCCGCTCAGCGCCGCGTCCCCCGCGGGGCTCCGCCGCCCGCCATCCCGGCCGGCACCGGGCTCAGAGCGTGGCGCAGAGAGCGGCGGCCGCTCCCGGCTTCTTCCGCGTCGGAGCCGCCGCCATTCGCCGCCCGCCGCCGCCGGCCCGGCACAGCCCCGCCCCCGGGCGGGCACACGGCTGCGAACTACAACTCCCGACAGTCCCTGCGGCCTCCCCCGCTGCGGCTTCCGGCCGGTGCCGGGATGGCGCGGTGCTGAAAGGCGCGGGGCGCGCGGTGGGGCGCGCGGGCCTTCCAGCGCCATGTACAGGTACGGCGGCACCGGAACACGGGAACGTCGGGATGCGCGGATGCGCAGGGACACGGCCGTACCGCTGCTGGGCTGCGAGGGAGCCCTCGCGGCCGGTACCCCGGCTGCTCGGGGGTGGCTGTGCGTGGGAGCCCCGGGAGCGGGTGTCGGTCCCTGGGGAGCGGGAATGGGCTCCCGGGCGTGGGAGCGGTGCGGGGATCACAACGTTGTGTGCGTGTGTATGTGTGGCCCCGCGGGTGGTCCCGGGAGTGCGGGGAGTTCTGCCCTTAGAGCTGGCGGGGCGGGGGCCGCCTTTCTCCCGCCCGCAGCGGGCGGCGGCCGCGAGTGGAGCTCCTCCCGCCTGCCCGTGCATCCCGCCCCGCTGCCCGCGCTGCCGCCCCGCCGTGCGAGGGTCCCGCCCGCTGCTGTCGCGGCTGCGTCCGGGTTTGGTGGTGCTGGGAGGCTGCCGTATCCCGCCGCCTCCGTTGGCTCCACTCCCCGGTCCCTCGCCCGCCCCATCCGGGAGCGGGGCGCGCTCAGTCCCTGGCGGGATCTTCCCCCAAAGTCTGCCAGACGGAGCACACGCCTGCGCTGTGGCCGCTGCTTGTGCTTCCAGCGCCCGCAGCTCCCGCACTTAGTCGCTCTGCGTGTGGATGTGGAGTACGAGTGACTGAAATGCTTCAAGGATCCCCACCCTGTGTTTGGTGTCAGTCTGGCAGTACCCTCAGATCCTCTGGGTTTTGCTGTGTCTGCAGAAAACACCTCCAGGAGATCCCATCCTCTAGCACTAATGTTTCCACCAGCCTGGAATGGGACTCCGGCAAGTCCTCGGAGCTTCTCTCGGGCATGGGAATGTCGGCCCTTAAGAAAGACAAGCTGGGCAATGAAAACACACCACAGGACCTGCTGGTGTCGTCACCCTGTCTTCCTCCAAAACGGCAGAAGGTGAAGGACAACGAAAAGGACTTTGTTATCCTGCGCCGGCCGTGGCTGCTCCGAGAGACAGAGTCAGGTACCGTCACCCTGCTCCAGGTTCTGCTCGCCCTTCAGTAGAGGTGGAGAGTGGGCATTACAAGTCCACCCTGCTTCATTGTTTACTTTTTTTTTTGCTCTTACCCAGCAGAATGTCACTTTTAGATCTAGTGGCTTTCAGGCTTGGGATGATAAATTCTATTTTATGTATCCATTTAAACGGGGGTGGTGTGTCTGGCTCCAGATTTGAGGTGCACAAAAAGCATGGTTCTCTGCTGCCTACCCCTGCGAGCTCCTGTGTGTGTGTGCTGGGGGGGGGGGGGGGGGGTGTGCTGCACGTCCCTCTGTCCGTCTGCTCTTGTCTGTCTGTGTGGGACATGGGTGGCACCTTGGCCCAGCAGGGGCCCTTTTGTGAATCAGTGTTTTAAGGTCGTTCAAAGAACCATCAGCAAAGGTAACAGCAAAATGAGGTTTAATGTAAAAGCGAAAGTATGACAAAGTTTGTTTGCAATGTTCACTCTAGTTAGTAGATGGTTAAAGCACACAGAGAAAAAGAAAGCTAAAATCAATCAGTCTAAAACCAAATCCAATCTGAAAATTATCTGTCTGGAGGCGGGAAGGGAAGGGTAAGGAGTGCAGGCTGAGGTGTACCGGCAGGGCTGTGTCTCAGCTGCCGGTGGAGGCAACCACTGAGCGATGTGAGTGACTGTGCCAGAGAGCTACAGGGAAAGTACACCAAAGGATGGAAGGCTGTTGGGCTGGGAAGGGACTGACAGGGAAAGAGCAGGGCTCTTGGACACTTGAAGAAGGGCTTATCGAATGCTGGGTTCCTTTCCCTGGTGTCAAGATGTGGTTTTAGTCTGAGTATGGGATGCAAAATAAATAAGCAGCTCTTTCCAGACATTGTGCTGTCACACAGAAGGTGGGCATGCCTTCAGACAATCCTGTTTTTATATAAGACAGAGTGCTGGGTCAGAGGCAGCTGTTACTGAGCTCCACCACCCAGAAATCTCCCATGTGAATCACGACATCTTCTGGAGCCCTGAGAGAAGCTGCAATTGCACCGTATCGTTTCAGATAATTCTTGGAGTGGTGATAGCACGCATGTTTTAGTAAGCAGTTTGTAGCATCTCATTTTTCCTGTGTATCACATGGAAGCATAGCTTACATTGGGCTCCCTTCTGGGACCTTTGTATGCATAGGAAGAGTGAGCATTTTAGCGGGGAGTGGGGGGAAAACACCAGAGAATCATACAAGCCTTAGATTACGGAGGCAGCAACTAAGATGCTCTTGTTTCCCAAATGAGTATATGAGTAATGTCCATGGCTTTAGTATGTATACAAACTTGATATTACACAAACCCTTGCATTTGCCAGTCGTGCCTAGGCAAAGATGGTAAAATCCTACAATGATGAGCTGCAAGGGTTATGAATAGTGGGCTGATGTCTGATGTAGGCTGATGTATATATTTTTCTGTAGAGAAACTGTAGAGGTGCTTTTAACAACCAAACCAAACAAGGCATCTGACCAGCAGGCAAAAATGAACCAGCTTTAACTAGAACGTGTTTCGTTCTTTCCCTAAAGGTATTTCTTTGGATGCACTTCCAGATGAATTGCTCTTGGCAATCTTTGCCTATTTGCCCCTAAGGGACTTGCTGAAAGTTTCTATGATTTGCAAGAGATGGCATCGACTTTCGTAAGTGTTACTTCTGTCATTTAGTACTAAGGAAAACCTTTGTTTCCACAGACGATTAAGTGGTCTGGTTCTCACCTTATTTATACATATATAATTGAATTTGTGCCATATGTGGATATGTATAACCAAAAGATGACTCATGTATTTTAATATTATTGTAATCTATTAAATAGCTTTCCCTTCTCTGTCTGTTTTTGACACTGAAAACTTGCTGTGGTTGTACTCATAGCTTGGACCCGTTTGAGCTCACTAACAAGTAAAATTCTATGCCTTAGGTTTGATGAATCTCTCTGGCAGACTCTTGATTTGACTGGTGGGAATCTGCTGCCAGGAGTGCTTGGACACTTGTTGCCTGCAGGAGTTAGTGTCTTCCGCTGCCCAAGATCTTGCATTGGGGATCCATTGTTTAAAACAAGCAAGTAAGGCTTTTTCTGCATGTTCTGCAGAAACCATGTCTCAAATATTCACAGTCTTTCTGTGTGTTTTTGGTTTTAAGGTAGTCGTAACCAGCAGCAGTGTTTCTGCTGTCTCTGGAGTGTGGAAGAGCTCATCAGTGGTTAGGCATGTGTTGAAACAGGATGATCTGCACTCACCTGTCAGTTATTTAAAACCAAGTTGATGTGATTTTTTTTTTTTTTTTAAGTATCAAGCACCATAAGGCACTTGCAGTTTGTATATTGTAGACCCAAGAAGTATCATCTCCAGTGTTCTTTTATGGTACACTCAAAAAAATAATTTAACTTCAGCAGGATAGACTTTCAGGTGTTATAAGGAATCAGTAGAAATATTTTCTGCACATTCTGCATGCTTTTAGTGTATGGGATATATTTGTGATATGGGGAATTTATGGAGCAGGTTTTAATGCAATTTTAGAAACGTCACTTTCTTCGTTTTTTTTTTTTTTTTAGTCTTCTTAAAATTCAGCACCTGGATTTGTCAAACTGCACAGTGTCTGTTGCAGATCTCCACAGTATTCTCTGTCTGTGTGAAAAGCTGCTGAACCTCAGCTTGGAGGGTCTAGTGCTTTCTGACAGCATCATCAAGTGAGTGACATGTGTCGGAATATTCAGTAAATACCTTCTGTTTGGTGCCATCATTTTGTGCAGGCTGATGAAAGAATGCATTGGAAAGTTGTTCATTGTGGGAGTCTCTTGAAATGGCCAGGTGCCTTTTTTTTTTTTTCCTTCTTTTCTCCCTGCCAATTCCCCAGAGTAACAGGAGGTTGGAGAAACTGCTCGTCTCTCTAGGGTTTATGTGTCCATGTAAGATGTACAGCAGAGCTACTTTTATTTTTCCATTTTTGTGCTCCCAAGAGAACTCTGTGTTTGGTGTGCAGGTTCTTTTCCATTCCAAGGGCTCTCAGTGGCTCTTCCACCAGATGCTCATTGTGCTTCTGCACTATTGCTCACTTTTTTGTTGAATTTCACTCTGAAGTCCTGGAATATTACAGATTCTGTCAAGCAGACAAGGTGTTTCTTGGTTGGATTGCAAAGACACTAATGGGTGTGCAGTCAACCTCCTGTTCAGTCACACCCGGTGACTGTGGAGGTGCTAGTGGCCATAGGTCAGGTGGCAGAGATTCTGTCTGTTCTGCTTTCTGATGCTTTCCTCACTCCAGGGAGGGGGGAACCAGAACACAAATACATCAGTATGGCTTGGCTTTTGATACTGGGTAAAAACTGTCTGAAAATTGGGTACTAATCAGGCACTAATGATGGAATTTTATTGCCTTCTGAACAAATGTAGATACTGAGTGTAAGGGTTCTTCCAGGTTTTGCTAACTGCAGGTGTGCTCTAGTCTTGCAGACAAATGCATTCAGAGATGCTATTTGGACATGTATTTTGTTCTGGAATAAGCTGTCTTGCAGAGGGGTGATATCAGAAATGGAATGGTTGCTTTGTCTTTGCTAAAGGTGTAGTCATCTCTGATAAGCTGTGGTGTATATTTATTGGCATACAACAGGAAAAGGTGAAAAGAAACCATTTCCTTGTAAACTTAGTAGTTTATAAATAGGCAGACTTGTCAGCAATGTCAAGTAAATGGACAGGTATCCCTTTCAAGGTTTTGCCCTGATGCAGCAAGTAGAGTTGAGACCCTTAGTGACTCAGGTTGGTCAATTGATTAAAGATGCAGTACTTCATGTTTAATGAACAAGTCCCTGCACAGGAAATTAGGTCTTAAAAATAGTCACATCCTAGCAAAGTAAGCAATGTTACAACATTTAAATTTTGTGAGATTTTTCTTTTTTTTCTCTCTACAGGAGCATTGCTAGGAATCCCAATTTGATACGACTAAATCTCTGTGGGTGCTCAGGGTTTTCTGCAGAAACCTTGGAGCTGATGTTGAGCAGCTGTTCTATGTAAGACAAAACCAGTTTTTTGCTATTCCTGAAAAAAGGATTTATTTTTTTTCCCTTAGGCATCCCAGTTATACTTTTATGTAATACTCTTTTTCAATGTGCTTGTTTCTATTCCTAAATGCCTAACAGTTGATTATTACCTAAACAGTCAGGTAATTTCTTTCCATCAAGCAATTTTCTCATTTAATAGCAAAGATGTACTTCTGTAGTTTTTCATGGGTTTTGCGAATCATCTTTTTGGGTGGGTAAACACCATTTATGTTCCTTTGATATCATGTAAATTTGATTTTCTTTATGAAAACAGTATGCGATTCTCACAAAGACGAAGTGTGTGTTTTGAAACTGGAAAGTGAAGTTCCAGACCTCCCTTTGCAATCAGAGTACGGCATGAGTGGCAGAGAACACTGTGCCTTTCCATGATAGAATAATCCTTCCGTAACCTTATAGTTTATGAAAGGCTGTGTTCAGATTCACAGCTCCAGTGATTAAACCATCTGCTGGCAGCACATCATTGAACTGGGCCCCACTGAGTTTGGGATTTATATCCCAGTCTTTCTGCTGACTTCCTGTGACCTGCAGGACTACATATGTAATCTTTCCTTCTGCAAAAGCATGTTTTTTAATCAAATTGCGAATTAGTGGGCAGCCAGAGCCTTAATCTTTCTGTTGCTTGGTCTGATTACTCAGATCATGAGCTCTTTAGAGGATGGCAGTCTGTGCAGTGCACAGTGAATAGCAGATGGCAAACCTGATCCCAGGAATGCTAGTGGCAATTTAACTGTTTTTTCATTTTATGTAGAGAGTGCTAAATGCTCTGGTTGTGCGTTCACTGTGTTTTTGTCCCTTGGTTACAGCTACAACACCTGCACACAGAACAATACTTTGTCCCAGCCCCATGGTGACAGGCTATAGGTAATCAAGCACGTAAAGAGAGTTAAGCTCACAGCATGACCAGTGTTTATATAAAACGGTGAATTATTTTATGCTAATTAGGATTAATTGGTCATCTGACCAATGCTAATAATGGGTGGTGGTTTTTCCTCTCAATGTGACCATCTGTTCAGTTGTAACAGATTCAGGTCACAAACCTGATGAAAAGACAGTGTCTCCTTGTTGCAGTTCCTGGAGAGAACCTTCACTTCCTAAGATATTACCGAATCCCTCCAGTTGAAAGTGGCTTTGGGAAGTCACTTTAACCCCTTTCCCTGATCAGAGTCTAAAATCAGCGCTGTCCTGTTGGATGAGGATTTTCTCTGTTTGGATCTTAATAATCTTAAAAGACAGATTCTCCTGGATCGTTCATTAGTGCTTAATTATTGTCATACTAGGATTTCCAGTCATGAATACAGGAAGTTGGCAGTAGGCATGATACGAGTATTTGCTTTAAAAGTACAAACTGTAGTAGAAAATACCAGAACATGAACTGCATTTCAGCCATTCTTGTTAACAACTCTGTTCATTTGTCTGTAGGCTGGAGGAGCTGAACTTGTCCTGGTGTGAATTCACAGCTACTCATGTGAAAGCAGCAGTCAGTCATGTTACTTCGAAAGTCACCCAGTTAAATTTAAGTGGATACAGAGAGAATCTACAAATAGCAGGTAAACAGCAGTGTGACAAACCTTTATCCCACTATGGGATAAAGCATCAGGCTTTACAGTTTCTTCTGGTTGGCATTCACTGTATAGAAGAATCATGTACTAACAGTGACTTTTTGTGCTCTGTATAGCTTGAAGTTCTTGCTGTCAGAGACTCTTACTCGTATTTCTCTCTCAGTCATGAAGGGTGAGATGATTTTTCTTCTGAATTTAAGAACAGTCAAGTGAAAGCTCATTTCTTCTTCAGCTGAAAGGAACAGACTTACTTCTGAAGTAAGTCCTGGAAGCAGGACTTTGTGTGCTATGATTTAGTTCCAGGAACAGTATCTGGAAGGCTTTCTTAAAGCTTCTGCTGTTGTGGCTGCTGAAAGCATCTTCTGAAGGAGAACAGTTGTAGTAACTGCTTGAGTTTGACTGACATCCATATACCAGTTAATTTGGAAGGCACATAATCTCAGTAATCAACGTTTAACCATTTACTTGCTAATAGTTCTGGGAAGAAAAGTTGTGTTAAGTTGGAGGGTAATAGAAAAGGCAGATAAATCTAGATTTGGGGGAGGGTACATCAAAACGAACAAGTGCATAGCTAAAGGGTGAAAGTCCTTTTGTGGTAAAGAGAATTTAATTTTCGCAATGAGTGAAATATGACAGTAGGACATTGGATGACATACAGGGGGTGACCTCTCATTTCTGTTTAGCATCACACAGACCCCTTCACGCATTCCCTTTGTTGGGAAATAGGTAAATCTTCTTATCTCAGCCCCAAACCGATAAACAAATATGCTACATAATCTTATCCACATCAGGAATTTGAACCTTGGGGCCTCTAATTGGACCGTTAGATACCATGTGCTGACCTCTTCTGTTTGTCAGACACTTTCTCTGAGTGACTTTACTCTGTTTTAGTGGAATTTATCAGGCAAAAGACTTGAATTAATGATCATAATTAAGGTATTGTTTTGTTTAATTTCTGCACATGAATTCTGAAATAGCAAAATTCTCTTGCATGTTGTTGAGCACCTTGCAATGGCTTTTAGGTGATACCTGAACCACAGATGATTCAGTGCTACTTGCAGAAAATGAAAAGAAAGTCTCAAAAAATCTAGTTTAAATCAGGAAAACCATAACGTTTTGTCATGAGGAAAGAACTTTTTGGGGGTAAAAATGGAGATGCCTAAAGGATTTGGTGCTGTGAAAGGGTGTTTGATGTATGGAAAGTTTTTTGTTACTTTTTCACTACACGTAAGTATTTCAGGCAGCAGCTCACCATTACTATGTTTCAGTAGATTTCACAGAAATACCATTTGAATTAATCTCTTGCTAAGTTGATGGTTGGTGTAGCTGACTTCTAGGGACAATTTGCTGAGCTGAATGTTTCTGTATTGCTGAGGGTTAAAAGAAGCCCATGTAAGGTATCTTGATAGGCATAATCATATGCTGTAAGTCTTAAGCATGTATCTTTTAGTTTAAAAATTGTGATTTAGTTGTGGAGTTTCAATAGAGAAGATAGAAATGAACATGTGTGGAAAGTGAGTAGGCTGTGTAGAACATGTTCATCTTGTTACTGAAAGAGGGACTGTCTCTGTGTGACCTCTTTTCAGATGTGAAAACACTGGTGGAGAGGTGTCCTTTGCTTGTCCATTTAGATCTCAGGTAAGAAGACCTGTGCAGCCAGTCCTTAAATCCTTATGGTTCAAGGGATTAGCATTGAGGCAAGGTTGTGTAGTACTGCACATCTGGGAAGTACCACTCAAACTAAACCTACAAAAGGTTTGCTATTTGGCATGACCTAATCTGGAGAAGGTAAGTAACCTGAAGATGTCTTTGTTACCCCAGCATAAATACTTAAAGGATTTGTTAACTAACAAGAGATAGTAGTTGATAGGTAGAATGGAAGGATGCCTAGAGTTGTTTAGCCTAGCACCCTAGAGAGGGTTTAAGTCATCTCTGATACAAATTTGTTGCTTGGCCATGTAACTGTAAAAAAAGGTGTATTTTGGTTTTAACCTAGTCAGTTACAGTTGATGCCTTATCCCTAGTCCTAGAATTAAGTCAGACATGGTTAAGGGATAAAAGGGTTTTTACTTTGGTATTTAATAGGGATCTTTATGGTGCAACAGTTTGTCAAGGTGGAACACACCAAAATGCACACACCCCATATATTGCATATACAATTTTATAGACCTTGCAAATTAGCATATCTGACAAAGATTCCCCAATGAGAGGCTTAAATGAATGGTGTGACATCTCCCTATTCGAAAGTATTCCCCCCCAGATGGGCCTAATCTTAGTTTACAGAATACGTTCTAGAGAGGGCCTTGGTTTTTCAAGATAGCACAAGGCTTTCTGGCCTCCAGCTGTGAGGCCTTCAGGATGTGTGGTGTTCTGGCCTAGCAGAATTCCAGGACTATGCTAAGATATCAGGCTTAAAGAATTACAAGTATGTGTGCTAAGGACACTGAGAATACATGAAAGGTATGTAAAAGGAAAAGGCAAAAAAAAATCATCATGGCATCACAGTAATTTGAAATCTGTGTGAAGAACTTGCCTATTCATGGCATAAGTTCTGCTGCAGAGTATCTCTGTGAAGAGAAACTTCTGCTTCACTTGCCCTTCAGTGAAAATCAAAATTCCTCCCCCAACAATACATACTTACTAGAGATGAGTTGCTTCCATATTCAGCAAAAACATACTTCAGTGGCAGAAAAAGTAGATGTTTAATAAATTTCTCTGCCTGAATTTTGGAAATACCAGATTTACTGCTGCTTTATACTTAAACCTTAATTTAATGTGTTCTCTCAACAGTGACAGCATGATGTTAAAGCCTGAGTGCTTTCAGTATTTTAAACAACTCATGTTCCTACAACATCTGTGCCTTAGCCGATGTTACCAGATATCACCTGCTGCCTTAGTGTAAGTAACCTCTAAATAGCTTTGTTTTGCTGTTCATGCAGAGGGTAAGTTAATTTAAATTTGCTTAATTTTAGGTTTAGAATTGCAAACTGTTTCACAAAACTTACTGGTATGAGGAATTGGGAATAAAACCAAGATAAAATAACCTGACTGCTAGAACCTGTACCTTTTGAGAATCCAGACTGGAATCAAAGCTGAGATAATCTTTCAGTGGTGTCAGTCTGTACTCATGGAACTGGCTGCTCCATGCATGCCTGGTGTCTCCTGTTAGTGGCATTTATACCAGTGGTACTCATTGCTGGAACGGGAGGTTGCAGTCCTGCCAGTGACCAGTATCAATATCAGTACCAGACTTCTGAGTGTGCAGCAAGGATTGGAAAAGTTGGCAGAGTTGACAATACTGGCTGGCCTAGTAAGCTGTGTATGTTTGCTTTTGTATGCACCTTTATCAGTTATTGATTGTGACTGAAACATGGCTTAGAGTGACTTGTTCATGAGGCCATTCTGCCTTTTACTAGTATAGAAGCTTTCAGTCCTAATAGTTTCAGGAAGGATGTCAACCCAAAGGAAATGGTCAACAATAAGAAGAAAGGTTGTTAGAGGAACAGGACTATTGAAGATGAGGATCTGAAGAACCTTCTCTGTAGCAGCATGTGCCTCAGCCTTTAGATTTTGTCCAGTACTTGCTTATAAGGTACAAAGTTCAGATGATGACTGGGAAAATGTAAAACAATCAAGAAGCTGGGTCTGGCTACTCACCAAAATATTGCTACAAATTGGAGACTGACTGATAGTACTCAAGGGCTTGTGTCCTCTGAGACACATCCTGGCACTTCATCTGGGCAATTTCTTCCACTTGTTCTAGGTTTTTAAGTCCAGGGATATGAAAGGGAAAGGATCAATTTGTTTTCAGTCTGTGAGAGAGATTAGCAAAGAAGTAATTTATTCAGCCAGTTTCCTGAAGTATCAGTACAGCATAATTGTTTCAATTAAATACATGCTTAGGTAGTTTACCCTCTTCTAAAAAATTACTGAAATGGAGTTACCTAGCTTGGGTACAGGCGGGGAAAAAAAAAAAGTTTTTTCTGTTTCATGATTAATTTCATATTTTTCTTTTCCTAGAGAGCTTGGTGAAATTCGAACACTGAAGACTCTTCAGGTATTTGGAATAGTGACTGATAGCTCCCTGCAGCTCCTTGAGGAAGCACTGCCTGACATGAAGATCAATGGTTCACACTTCACCAGCATTGCAAGGCCAACTGTTGGCACTAAAAAGAGCCATGAGATTTGGGGCATCAAATGCAGATTGACGCTGAGAAATCCTAGTTTGTGATCACGTACAATGCACCGGGTGCCATGGACACACTCTGCGTTGAAGCTCCTTAGGAAAAAAAGTGCTGGAGCACCTTTTATCATAGTACTGTTACTGTCTAACTTGGTCTCACTCCTTAATGTTGTTTCATAATATTTTATATTAGTTTTTTGTACTTAAAGCCTTTAAGAAATCTGATAATCTGTGAGCAATTACAGAATATTTCTTTCAGTCTTTCTTTTTTACAGGGGATCTTTGAAAAAAAATACTATGAAACAAATCAACATAATTAAGTAATGTCAGCCTCTAGCAACTGTCTGCAATTTCTGGAACAGCTTGCAGAGGTGCTAGGTATCTTTATAAGGTTTATTAAGGAATTTGCAGAATTCAAAATGAATACTTAGATATTAAATCTATTCAACTACGTAACTGAGAAAAAGGTACAGTAGGATGAATGAATTAAACTTGAAAACAGTAAATTGGGGATATCTACACAGAAGCAGCTAAGAGACAGCTCAATACCATACCAGTTAAGCAGCATAAAGGAGCTACAGTGAAGTTTTTTTTAGGAGGCCATAAAGGAAATGTTTGTCTTCAGTAGCCTTTTTTTTTGGCCAAATAGTCTGAAAAGCCCATTCAGAATTAGCATCTGTAAAAATAGATGTTGGTTATCCATTATTTCATGTTGTGGTCCTAGGTTTTCTGATTACATATTACAGAACCTTAATGTAGCTTCTATGAGCCTAATCATAGTTAAAACTTTCTGTAAAGAATAAGATCTTTCAACTGCAACTGATAAATTGGTAGAAGTCTTGCAGGAGGAGGGCTCAAAGGGTTCTAGATATGACCAAAAATGAGAACCTGGGACTGCAGTGTAAGAATGCTAAAAGGAAGAGATGCTTTGGTGCTATCAAGAGACATAAGTTTGTCTTTTATAATAGTTTGTATGTAGTAGCACTTCAGTTCTTGTATTTGTATCACTAACCACTATTGTCTAGTGTTGATTTTTTTTTTTTTTAAAGTCCCAGGAGAAGCTGAGTAACTGTCCAGAAAGAAAAAAGAAAACCAAATAAAGGATAGGGACAGGTAATGACTTTAAATGAAACTTTTATCTGCATCTGTTATCAGGGTCCTCATGCATAAGCCTAGAACGTTCCAGCAGGTGTTTTAGCTGATAAGTTATAGGGCAAAACTTGGACCCTGTGTAGGGCATAAACATAGTGCTGTTTTTCCCATGAATGCAGTAAGCAAGCAGCTGAATTTATTCATGGATGTTTCTAAGAGTAGCTGACATATTACTGTAGGGCTTTGCATGGACATAGCTTTTCCCATTGCAGTCTTGAGAAAAAGCATTCAGGAATGAATACCTGGTGCAGAACAGATTAATTACTGTGGAAAGATTGTATGAGTACTAGAATTTGATATTTAACTTGACTTTCTAGAGTATAGTAAATAAAGCATTATCTTGTAATCTAAGTTGGTTTGTTCTTATTAAATTTAACAGTGTAAGGAGTTTATAATGGGCTTGTATCTCTTATAAAGGAGTTAATGGGCAGCATACCTTGTGAAAGCTGGAGGAGTGAGGGGAGGTTGGAGGACACTGGATATTCTATTGCCTCAGTTTGCTGCCTTAGAATTACGCTTTAAATTACTTCAAGAAAAAAAAGTAAATCTTTGGAGCATAGCATTACTGTAAATTCTTCTTCTCCCTATGCACAATGTAACTCCATGCAGCTTCTCTTGCATTTAATAAAGATCTAAGAAAGTGCTAGATCGTACAAAATGACTGATGGCTGGGAGAATGCTTTCCCTGATTTGCCACCAGCTTTGGGTCATGGGTTAAAAAGAGAAATTTCTCCTAGCAGTGTGTCAGCAATGGTGGTTTAGAGGACAGGGTGTTATCATGAATACTTTCAGCATTTATTAGACTGTGCTTTAAAACCCTGTGCAGAACAGGAACAGTATTAGGCCTTTGGCTAGAAGGAGTAGTTTTACATACCAGGTCCAGTGTTGGAAGGGGATCAACATTACTGTTGCCTGTCTGGTTATGATGGCAGCTGTAGACATAAAATGAAAGCCTTCTGGATAAGGTGCACAACTGACCTTTTCCCAAGGGGAATAACTTTTTTGTAGCCCTAAGCAATCCATAACAAAACCTGCTACACTGGTAAGTCTCTGTACTACATGTAAATGCATGAAGGCTTCCAAACCATTAAAACAACCTGAAACAGTAAGTGAGAAGAAACTGAGCACATGAAACACTTTTGAAGATTGAAATAAGGCACAGGACAGCTTCATTTATCAATTAACCTTTGAATTTTTATTACATAATGTATAAACACCACTTGGAAAAAAAAAAGCAGCAAAGAATAATAGGTCTAGTCTAGCAGAACACAGTATAGACTGGCACTAAATGAAAATACCATGGACTTGACTCAGCAGGTAGAACGGGTGCAAAGATCACTGCCAGTCCATGCAGATTAAATCAGTGTTAAACCAATACTCAGTCCTGTCCTGGAATACTGTCTACCAAGTAAGTTGTCTGTACTGCAACACTTTGTAATAAAGGATCCTTAAAAAGGGTCCTACAGCTCTTTAATAAAAAAAGGTAGCGGCTTACTATTAATTATAGATTTCTGAATCATCCTAATCAATTTAAGTGTTCACCAGTAAATGCTTTGACAGAACTGGAATTAAATAGAGACAAAACCAGTAGAGGCCACTCATGAGTAGGTCAGGCTTCCATTTTGCTAAATTAGGAATCTGACTGTGAAAATTTACTAAGTCCTAATATCGATCATACTTTGGGTCTGAAAACATTGCCTTTTAGTCTTGACATTCATAATAAGGAATGACAGGCATATTTTAGAGGTATGCTTACTGATCAGACTAATCAGTCTCCATTAAAACATTTCAGCACACAAATGTTTAAATAAGCAGGGGATAAGATTTCTGCCATAGATTTGCTGTGCAGGTGTTCAATACCTAAATCTGATCAAAGAGTGGTGGAGTCCTAGGAAGTAAATTAGTGTTAATGGCATTGGTGGGGTTGGGGTTTTTTTGAATCCTAACAGCATATTGACTATGTACTTGACACAGGCACATAATAAACAATCCTTAACTGGTTACAGATGGATTGAGAATAACTAGAACACCCTAGTCTGTGTGCACACAACTTTTATAAAGATTAGTCTTTTGTGTCTTTACCTTTAGACAAGTTTTGCAAGTTATTTTAGACAATAAGGGCTTTATTCTGGTAGTTCCTGAGCTTACCAACTTTTGAAAGCTTACTTGGCTACTTTGATTTTCCCCTCTGAGTCTGCAGTCACGGTAACCAGACAGTGTAAATAACTCTGCAGCACACTTAGAAGGTGAAATGTACACAGTGGTAGATTACTCAGAAATCTCCATCAATTTCATATTTTCCTAAACCTGAATGGTCTGGTCAAATCAATAGGCTCTAAATTATGTTTTGAGTTCTATTAACTCTAAGTCTAGAAGGAAAAAACCCTTTGTCCATTTCCTCCACCAATAAAAAGCAGTTTACATTCTGCAAGTGGCAATAAATAAACTGATTGGCCACATGGGAGAACATTTCCATTAGACCTGAGAACATCTGTTACAGAAGTCTCTTCGTTCAAAAGTCATTTGAAGAAAACTCACTCTTGGAAACCAATCTGTAGTAAACAAAACATACTATTTTCAAGTCACATAGCAGAAGAGTTCCTGCTGTAGGAATATTTGTGTTGTCAAATTCTGCTTCCTTATCTCTGCAATTATCAGCACAGACTTCAAAAGGCAGTCACAGTTCACAGTTTCTCTAAAACATTTAAAAGGTGACTTGCTTTTCTTTAATCAGAGCTTTTTTTCTTTCTGTATCAACTTGATTACCTAATATGAGCAGAGATAAGTGAAATTAATTTGTTGTCATTTACATACCAGTAGAATTCAGCATAGGACTGGAAATTTAAGTTTTCTGGAGAAGGTAAAAAAAAAACATGCTGGGAAAACTGGAAGACGTAGGTATTAGCTTGTGGTCCAACTCCTAATACCCAGTGTATCTCATTCTTCTTTAATTATAAGAAATTCAGAACCCTAAATTCCAAACCATTCAACTTAATAAGGCCAAATATATTTCTTAATGATAGCCACTTTCATATACTAGTGTCACTGATAATCTCCTTGCCAGCTAATCCATTCAGCGAAGGAATTTATCTTACTCCAACATGATTTCTATAATTTGTATATTCCTGATGAAGGGCTCAAAAAAACCTTTGGGTTTCAAGTCCCTATCTAGCCAAACAAAAAGTAAAAGCTACGTCATTCAAGATGTATTAAACCAGACTTTTACTCTTGATGTAAGTCTACAAAGTAGAAAAAAATATTGGAAGAACAAAAAAAATTGCCACAAGTTGTATGAAACTACAAAGTTGTACAATTTTTGAAAAGCATACAAAAGGTTTGTATTATCATTTCTTTTACATCAACATCATAGGTTTACCAAAATCTATATATCCTTGCATCAAATTGCTAGATTGACCGTCAACCTTTCTACAAAAGTGTATGTACGAAGTATTTAGTTTCATCAGTCCCAGACTGTTACTAAAAAAACTGTACATCTGAATATTTAATGCTACTGACTTAATACTTGAACCCATTCACCTGTGTTTACAAAGCTTTCATGTTTGCCTTACAGGTTAAAATGTCAATTTTCACTGAAGTTAGAGGTAACACTTCAGACATGTTTTACACTAGATGCAAAAAGAGCTTAAATATCAGGCTAATGTTTCCCCAACCCAAAGGAATGAAAAGCATTTCAAGCTTCCTCCAAATGCTCTTGCATCCAAAAAGGCCAGCTTCCAATATAATGCAGCATTGTGATATCCCCATGGTTTCCCTCTATGGATCCATAAATGTTACAGCAAATACATCAGGGTCCTTCATTCTTCCAGCAGAACAGTGCACAGTGAATCCTCTGTGTCAATCAGTATCGAAGCTATTGCCCCATCATTGAATTCAAAAGATGTTCCTCCATCTACAACCATACAAGCATCCCAGCAACGGGAACGGACACAGACCCTGCAGAAGCCCAGCAAGTAAGTTATCACAAGACAGCTTAAAACTTCAGGCATTTCGCACAAGCACTTAACAATAAAACTGGTTCTGGGACTTTCTTTTGCTTGGGCCAGTAAATGCTTAACCACCATTTAACATTGTACTAAATACTCGAACCCCCTGTGTGCCTCAGTGCTTTGTATGGACTAAGCAAAGAGTTCAGAGAGGACTGAAGGATGTACTCAATGGAGCCTACTGCTCCCAGAGTCTGAGAACAGCCTATAATATAATACTTGGTGTTGAGGCTTAGATGCAAGTTTTAATGAAAGCTACTGATGATCTCATTTAACTGTGATTTACTTCATCTCCACAGAAAAGCTGACAATTAATTTAAGATTCTAATAAGTGGTCTTCATGTTATGTGAAATATACATTTTCAAGTAGCAATGCTTGAGATTCAAATAATTTGGACATTAATATAGTCTATTTTGTTACATTAATCATCAGAGAGAAGGGAAAGCAATACCAAACACAAAGCTGAAGGTCAGGATGCTTGCCAGGCAATTTCAAGAACTGCAGCATATTACTGTCAATATTAAGAGTCTGACTATATCATATTTAAGCTAAGAAGTTTAAATCTAAGCTTATAAAATTTAAGGCATCTCTTTTAGAGCTGGACAAGACAGAATAAAGAATTTGGCTCAGAGCTCCTTTAAACATTTGTTTTGATAGAAAAGGTTGAATTCACATTTAAATAAAACTGAAATACTGTTTTGCTTTCAATAGTTTCTATGTTATTGTTTGCATGTTCAGTTATTCTGATCATATAACTAATGGCTGTATGTGTTTATACTTAATTGTGGCAAGCTCCATACATCATAGATTCGTTTAGATTGGGAAGGATACGCAATATCATTGAGCTCAACTATTAAACGAGCACTACCAAGCCCACCACTAAACTATATCCCTAAGTGCCATGCCTTACAAGTATTTTAAATACCTTCAGGAATGATGATTCCACCACTTCCACAGGCAGCCTGTTCCACTGCTTTACAACCCTTTCCATGACAAAAATTTTCTTAATATTCAATCTAAATCTCCACTGGCACAAGTGCCCTAAGTTAAAATTATGAATTACCAAATAATTCCATTTGGAAATGCATTTAGTCCAACCTTCTGCTCAAAGCAGACCTTACTTCAAAGACGGGTTAGCTTGCTTAAGGCCTTGCCCAGGCAAGTTTTGAGTCTCTCCAAGAACAGTGATAAGACAGTCTATAGAGACAACCTGGCAACCTGGCTGACTGCCTGGCTATTCTCACTGTGAAAATTTCTTCTTTTTTTTTAATCAGAATCCTACATCCCATAATATCATGGGTGTTTTCTTATACTCTGCTCGGAAAGGAGTTTAACTCAAGTCTCCTCTGTAACCATCCTTTGGTAGCTGAAGGCAGCAACTGAATTCCCCCTTAGTCTTGTCTCCTCCAGGATGAACAAAAGCACTGTTTGAGTCTTTCCTTTACAAACCGCATGTTCTGGCCCCCTCATTCCCCCAGTGGCCCTTCCCTGAATTCACTCCAGTTTGTCAATGTCTGTGTCTCATACTGAGGGGAATGGCATATATCCAGAACTGGGCACAGTGAGATTCTTTTATTCTGTGAGATTGTGCAGGGATCAAACATTAAAAAGCTGTAACACAACTAGGAAATATTTTCTTCCTGCTGTTATGAGAACAATACTCAAGTCACTCAAAGAACTAACTGGATGTTGAAACACTTCAAGGGAAAGTCCTGCCTATACTTTGACAGATACACAGAATGAAGTAACTCTTCACTATTGCAGCCAACACTTACTTTGAAGAGAAGCCACGCTGACGGCTACTTGAGAAAACTCTGTTTACAATAGGCTCTCGAACACTGAAAAACATCTTTGGTTCCTCTGGACTGTAGAGCAGAGACTCATTGTAATCATTTGTTACTGTAAGTAGAGGAATCAGCCATTAGTTTTTCCAGAGAAAATTAGTTACTCTCAGAAACACATTCCTCCATGGAAGAGTGGCTTCTCCACCAAGAAGGAACATGAAGTCATGACAGATGTTTAACAGCCTTCACATGCAAAAAAATTACTTTTAGAGAAGAAGGCTTTCAGTTCTACTGAATGATGAACACTCAAAAGTTCTCTTCAGGTGATTAAATATTAACTGTTTCAAATCTTAGGAGAACTGAAATTCTCCTGAAGAGGATATACAGAAGTCTAAATAAGTGCTTTCATATCAAGTAAAGCATTTTTTGCTAACTGTGCCTAATTAATGTCTGCAAGAAAGACTGTTACTGCAAGAGTGCTAAAATACTGAAAGCTGAGTAGTATAGAATACAAACAAAATGAACTGGCCAAAGATAGTTTAAAAGAAATCTTGCCTTCTTCACTAACCTTTGTGTACCAGTTCCATGTTCAATGGCATATTCAAACTTCCATGCTTTTTCGCTGTTGAACCAAGAGAAAGAGCCCCGATTAGATAGATGTATCTTTATATAAACTTGGCTACTAATGCCACGTTGTTCACTCACCCATCTTAAGGATCTCTTCAATAGCTTGATGTGCAACCTTGTTAATATTATAGGACCTAGACAGAGAAGTAGAAGTCTTGTTTACTAAGCAGTACAACTTACGAGAAAAGCCGAGCAAAAACAAAACAGAAAATCTTGCACACTGATGAAAAACTAAATTCAACATCTGGGGAGGAAAAAGAATGGTATTAAGTGTGAGCTGATACCAGTTTATTTTAAAAAACAAGTCTTAAATCAACTCTTGATTGGCATCTACCTGTGACCTTGTAAACCTTAAAAACCCATTAAGTCAAGTCTTCAGGAAAGAAGAGCATGGGATGTAGTCTCCTTATCAATAACCTTCCTGCCTTAAAACCCCAGTAACGGCTGAATAAAGCCTGCATTAAAAAACTGAAGCATGACAGTTCTAGAGATTGTGTTCTTATCCAAGGGTCTATCCAACCCCTGCTAATTAATTTTCTGTTAGCTCTCATTTATGAACCCAACACTTCTTTATAAATATTTTATGTGTGTATTTATACCCTAAGGTGTGGCCTTGAATATCACAGAACTGGTGTATATAGAAAAGGAGCAGTCAGATCAGACACTTTTCTGCATTTGACACATTTGGATGAGCAAGTTAACACAGCCTCAGTCTGGACTAAGTCAAAACCCCAAAAAATGTCTTCCACCTCTGCCCAGGCTCAAAAGGGAGTAGGTGCTAAATCACAGCCACTATGCAGCAGTACGGTGAACATCTCAGATGCCCAGGTCTCAATACAGCTCAAAATCCTCAGTCCAGCACTGTCATGGCAGTAAAATGCCTCAGACTGCAATACAGATCCTCTACACACCTATCAGACCACAGAGCTGCTGACCATGGTTGTCCAAGGCTCTGTCTCTTACACTTACTGCCTACCTGCAAGCCTGAGCAGATGCTATCAAGATATCCTTTTACCCAAGTTTTGGCAGCTACAGAAAGTACCTGGACATTTAAATGTCTCTCAGTCCCAGAAAGTCTGAAGTTCCAGGAGAGCGCCTAGACAACCGGTTAAGGAAGATCACTCCACTGAGGCTTGGCCTCAGTTTAGAGAAGTCCAGCAACTCATACTGATTGCTGCAATGGAGAGAGGCAATCCTGGAGTTTGGTTCCTGGTTCTGGGTTTGCTCAGCACCATGTATAAGCAAATGAGATGTGTAAGAACAGCAGTGAAATAAGACTGTACTTTCCCAAGGTATTGAACACTAGGGAAGTTTCCCTAGCACTCTGCCAATTTCAACCTTGGCAGGCTCTAGGACTAAGCTATGCTGCCTGAATACGAAATTCTGAATTACAATGAAGAGTAAAACCCAGTAACCATGGTTACAGCATGAATACTCAGTTTTGAATTTCATTAAAAGCTTCTGTTTTAGTTCATCTTAGCCTGCCACATAAACCCAGTGCCTATTGTACAACTTTTAACCCCGAGCACAAACACCTCTCTCACATCTCAAAACTAAATTGATTAGACTTACATGCAGTACTGTGGCACATTTAAACTGAAGTTTATATAATTTATCCCTCTGATTAAGCTAGCACAGTTCTGTGTAGATATGGCCATCTTTGTTTAAGGGGAGTATTTTGGCAGAGATTGTCCCCTGTCAATTAAGTATGAAAGAAACAAGAGGCTTGAAAGGAGAACTGGCAGTAGATGTGCCAGAGAACACTTAACACTGCTTCCAAGTACATGTTTTCCCATTCTTCTTAGAGCTTAGATTTTATAAGTTTACTGAGCTATATCATCTAAGCACTCTAATTTTAGCCAACAAGAGTAGTTCACAGATCACTATGAATGCTCTCTGCAAGTCAGAGCAGAATCTCTTTCCCTCACAATTCTCAACCATTCATCTTCACAGGTGGCATTCATCTTTCACTGAAATTACACCTAAGGCAAACTTCTGTCTCAGTGCAACAGCTCCTCACCCTTTCAAGGCTTCTCTCCATACCCATAAGCAATGAGTGCTCTGCTCTTCTCATATACTTGTAACAGCCTTGAGCCATACTGACAGTGAGAATATTTGACTGACTTACCCATAGTCCAACAGAGTCTCAGCAAGGACAAAATGAATGAGCAAAATAGGCTCATCTAGCTTATCTGAAATTATATTTTATATCAAAGCAGCAACATGTACTCACCATGCTTTTGATCCTGTTCCAGTACACACATTAAGCCCTGAACTCTTCTGTTTTTCCCAAGGACCATCATCAACTGATATTTCATAATAGGAGGCCCTATGAAGCGAGAATTTAAAACTGGGTTTGCAGGACTTAAAGTTCTCCCTGAATAAGACAGAACACACAGCCTTATCAGGCACATAACAATTTAGACTTTCATATCTGGATCACAGTTTCACAGGCTTTGTACAGTGTTTCCAATTTGACAGCCACTTCTGGTTTACTATTTTATAGCAGTTTTTATAATGGACTAAAATGATTTGCAGCATTTTAAGGCACTTTTTCTGCAGTCGCTTCTCATATTAATTTATGCTCTGTGGTTCATCTGCAGGGCTTGTTAGACTTACAAATAAAACTATAAACAATTACCTTCCTGTCATAACTGTTGCACAAAAACTGTGGTTATGCTATGATTGGGTCTCATTAAATTATGTCAAGGAACACTAAACATTTCAACATCAGTAAGTAATAGCATGATTGAACCTGAATTCTTGATCACTTCAGCAATCAAAAATCCAGTGATTCTTCATGAATAGCTTTACACAATCAGCAGGCTTACATTTCTCTCCAGGGCAAATTAATCCTAAAACTCAAATGTACTAGGTCTTGATGTACAATCATCTCCTGCACGTTACTGTTCATCTGTCAGGGGATTCCAAGTGTTAGGCCTAGAGACCAAAGTTTCCCTCTCCAAGCTCTACAAGAACATACAAGAGTATATTTATGAACTAAACTTGTTGATATTCATAGTGACTAATTCAAACAATGTGATACAGGCTTCAGATTAATAGATGCCCTCTCAGAAATACCACATTCACTGTTTTATGCGTGACTGAGTTTCACCTTTCTTAGTAAACAGAACTTACTGAGCTATTATTTCAGTCTGGATCCACTAGAAACACAGCTCTTGGCTGTTTGGTGTCAAACAGTTTATACTCTCAGTAACTTAGGGCATGTTGTGCAATCACTCTTGAGAAGATGGGGAGATTAGAGAACTGCAAGTAGATTAGTACACAGGTGCACAGCTTGAGTCAGTTTAATGTAACTTTTGCAAGCTGGGTAGAACAGGTTTTCTGGGGTTTTTTTCTTCAATTTACCTCTTTTCATCACTGACATGCAGAATAAGATCTTAGAAGAATCTCCTAAAATTATTTTGTCTAAATAAACAGCAAACCTGTGTATTTGACACTGACAGAACATTCATCTATGACATTTAAGTCTTCAAGTGTAAGGTCCTATTAACGCCATAATAACTTCTAGAGGTTTCTACAGGTATTGTGTTCCTCAATGGTTCTCAAATACACTGGCGCCAAGAGCACAATGTACTTGTGACACTCATAGATAGCATTGGAAAACAGCTTTGTGTTCCTCTATCACTGCACATTAAAGAAATTCTTTAAAACATTTATAAAATTAGGTTTGATTTAGTAGAAAGCAGGATTTTTATCTCTTTGAGATTAATTCCTTCTGCCACATGCTGAAGTCCAGACAAAAAATAAAGCACTCACAGAATATTTATACTGTTTCCAGCAGCAATCAGTGTCCCAGGCACTGTACAAACACAAGCTGTTAAAGTCTAAAGTGGCTTTTCTGTTGTTGTTGTTTATGTTTTTTAAGATAAACAGTAAAGTGAAAAGAGATATAAAATACAGTAAAAGTTTGGTCAAATCCTGACTAAGGACCATGACTTTTACTGCGGCCCCAGTCATATTCCCCATGTTCCTCTTATTGTTTGGCTGCCAAAAATGCATTGATCTTCAGGACAGAAAGGACAGTCAAATGTATCCTGAATAAGGCAGTACCATGATTTGATACAAACTCATTTCTTAAAAGAAGAAAAGATGTATTTTCCATCAATAACAAGGTTTCTGCCAAAGGCAGGCTGATACCTTTGCCTCTAAAGACAGAAAGGCAGAAAAAGGAATCATGCTAAAACTTATTTCTACTTGGTCATGCTAAAAGCTTATGAAGAGATACTTAAGAAGATATGCAGGAGAGGAGGCAGTTTAAGAACTATTTAAATCATCAGTAAAAGGGAAAGAAAACAGGAAAAATGAAAGAATGATGAGACAGGAAGTAGAAAACCAGAAATTAACATTACAGCACTTACATCTCTGAAAATACACTTTGTAATCAGCAATAATACAATCAGTGTTAAATATTTATAGAGTAGAACTGAAATTTGACAGTAAAATCTCATCACTGACTGTCTATTGCAATGTCATAACAAGAAATTAAGTCAATTGTGCCTTGCTGAAACAACAGTTAAAACACACCTGGATGAAAGAGATTCCCCAATGAAGACTTCATTAAGTGCTCTCACTGGTAAAAGATGTGGACCAGAAATATCAGACCCTGCAGATATCGAAAATAAGAGTTTTGAATCATGGATTAAAAATACAAAATTTTAAAAAAATGCTCACAATTTATTGGAGGACAGATTCTGCTGCCTGGGTTTGTTTTCTAGACCTCATGCTCCATTTTCTTCAAACTTATTTTTTCACTGATTTACTCTGTGATCAGTCACTGTCCTTTACTGGAGACAATAAACATTTAAACCAAGGTCAGCAATGACACTTAAGTTCAGACACTGCTTTCCCTGAAAAGTCATGGGCAGCCAGGCAGAATGAAGTCTTCTCTTCTGTCAGTCACTCTTCCAGCCAAGTTAAACTCATCAGCAGTGACTTAACAGACATTTCTGAGGAAGTTCAGAGAATTAGACGTCATACCACAAGGTAGTTAAAGTGGATTAACAAACTGTTCATGTTGACAAGGACTTCTTACTGAGCAAATGCAGTACTGGACACAGGTTAGGCACAGAACCATGCATCTTCAACGCACCATAAAGAAAAGAGGTGAAAGTGTTCAAGAATTACCTACAGACAGATTCTCACTTCCAATGTCTTCTTTGCTTGCTGGTAGTCCAAGACCAGCTTTTACAACTCTGAATTAACCTAACTTAAAAGTTAGCATGTGTACACACATACACACACATACTCAAGTAGTTACAGTACTTTGATAGTAGTACAGTACTAAGATCAGGTACTTTGACAGAAGGTATTTCAAATACTGAAACTTTCACAAATCTTTATCTTCTATTCCAAGTTATCATCGCAAAGTGATTACAATCTTGTCAGATTTTAACCTACTTTGATCCTGGAATCTTTCATTTATGTGAGCCCTGCTGTGTTGCTCTTGGCTTAGCTGCTGTTCATGTAAATCCACAGGGGTTGTGTTAATTCCAGTTCCTTCAAGATACAGTCGGATTCTTTGCCGCCACTGCCACCTAAGAGAGGAGAAAGAAGCCCGTATGAGCAGCTGAAATATTAATTACAAAATTAAATAGGATCTGAAAGTCTTCACTTTCAAAGCAGAACGTCTTAAGATCAGAAGCTAAATATATTCAAAGTCATATTTCAAGTTTTAAAGTTTCCACTATGACTTCTAAATTTAAAAAGTTAATTGTACTAAATTGTCAACTCTTCACACTTACGAATTTGCTACCTAATGTTTCTTGCATGTGTAAAAATGTGCAAAATAAGAGGACACAGGCCAAAAGTAGTCTATAAAATTGTATGTAACAACTCTCCTTTTTAGGCATGTGACCCTAACTTGTGAATGAATGACTGATGCAATGCTTTGAGAATAAAGAGCTCTCAAGAATCTATACAGCAGTACGTGCCATACTTTTAACATCTTTTGTTTGTATTTGTCCAGAAAAGCAGCTCTATGCATCCGTTTATAAATAAGGCCCCAAGTATCCTCTCATTTTAACAAATGCTCCTGGCCTAGGAATTTAGGCTGTTAAAGAGGAATTCATTTGAAGCAAGAGAAGGATATAAAAACCATGTTACAACACTCCGATTTTTTTACTTTTCCCTAATCAATTCCTTTTTCCTCTTACAACCTAAGAGATGTCATAAAACAAAATAGCAATAGTTTTGACTAAGAAAGCAAATCACAAGTGAGTGTTACAAGCACATCTTTTCCCTGTTCATACTGTTGATATCCATGTGGCAGTAACCAGTTTTTCCTGAAATTACATGAGACTTATGCTTTATATGACTACACTGCTAGTTTTTCCTCATTGTCATCTTTATAGAGCCTCATTTACACAACCTATCTGCCCTTAAATTCCAAATACGATTTTAGGTAGTCATGCAGAAAGCATGCAGTGAGTATCACTATACTAGCCTCCTTACAGTGTTCATGGCTAGAACATGTCACATTCCCTACAAAATTAGAAAATGGGACTGTACCTCTATTATACCCCTATTCAGAGAACCTACTACACCACTGACCACCAAGAAAGGAAACACCAGAAGCCCTTCCAGACAAGGATTCAGTTACTCACCTATTTCGAAGTTTGCTTAGGGCCAAACAAAACTAAGAACTGTCAAATCAAACACCTGCTTGTGTCCTTGCTTAAGAATAAAGTTTCTATTATTTCAGAAAAACAATTAGGGAAATCCTTTCTGTTTCACTCTGGTGAGGTTTCAGCTCCATAATGAGCAATAACAGGAGTTCCAGCAACAAAAATACAGTTTTGTTTCCAGCAAAACATCAAAACTGCCAAATGTCAAGGGAGTTTATCTGCATAAACACTGAGAGCTTTATTTAAGCAACTTAGAATGATGGAGACTAAAAAGTTTGTTTTCTAAATCTTAGAGTACGTGAGTGGAAAGTTCCTGTTCTTTTAGCAACATATTTTTCAACATATTGAAACTCCTTCAGTTATTTATCCTGGCAACTGTACTCATCTCATTTCAGAACTTTTCTATGGCACAAATACAGCCACATTTCAAGCTACAAATTTAATACGCTAGAAGTATAAACAAAAATCAATTGCTATATACTTTCACATGAGTGACTGATTTCTGTTTGATGGTTTGCCATCATAAAAGTATTCTGCAAAGTTATTATATACACAGAACAATGTCCCTTTTTAAGTAGTTATTAAAAATTCTTCCCTAGTCTGTCCTTTAAAATTCAGCTTGCTTCTTTTTAAATCAAGTAAGATTGTTCTATTTAAGAATATCTGGTACTGAAAACATCAAGCTATATTCAGCATGAAGAGAAGTTCTGTCTTACACTAATCTGTTAACTAAATTTAAGCCACTTTATCTCAATCACCAAAACCCCACAAGCAACACACTGACCATTTCCTAACTGAATGTGTTTCACTAGCTTCTATTCTTATGTATTGTATGTTTTTGAATCCTAAAAAATATGCAAACCAATATACTCCTTACAAGGATGCAGTTCCTTATTTGTGAATTTACTAAATCAGAAGTGAAAATCTATTACTGCAGGTCATACCAGAAGATTTTTTGCTGGAACTAGTTTTATCATTTGTATTCCAATCTCACTCTTGACCACAAACTCATTTTTCAACATTTTAAACATCTACAGAGAATTCACAATCTGAGCCATTAAGATTTTACTAAGCTGCACCTGGTCCTTAGGAATTGCACATGATTAGGTGTTTTCCAATCCCTCTATGTTTTTGAAAACCAAAGATCAGTGAATCCTACCTGAACTCACCACGATAAAGCTTCTGTAGAGCTTCAGGAAATGAATGTGTATATCTCACAGGCAAGCACAAGTGACCCTCTGATCTGGTAGCAAAAAATGACAATGAAAATGACAGTATTACTGTTCAGATTTGGTACCTTTGGAAAACAAAACAAAACAAAGTAGGTCTCCCTTTGTGTTACATCTAGCTATGCTACACTTTTGAGACCTTTATGAATCTGTACTATTCTTGCACAGTAGCACATCAGCAACCATACACTGCTTTCAGCTCCTGAAGTCTGTGGGTCTGAGACAGGATATTTCTCCCACACTTCCCCTAAAAACTGTCTGTTCAGCTAGTAATCCTGCAGGAATACGTAAACACTAATATAGTTCCTGTCACCATTCTTGGAAAGCTATTTGAGCTTAATAAACCTGGCAGGTGAGAAAATTTCCTCCATTTACAAGCAAGTTAGCAACACAAACAGCTAAGCAACATGCCTAAGATGAAAAGAATCTCATGTCAGAACCAGAAGACTAAACACTGCTCCCTTCCTTGAGTAATATGTGACAATTTAAAGGTACTTGTTATTTGAACCCTGATAGTCAGGCTTGATAATACAGAATAGCTACTCAGAGCATTTGAAAAGTTTTGGAAGAGAAGTAAGGTATGAAAGGAATTAAACCTTTTGACGACCACTTTATGTACTGGGAATAAACTGTCAGTATCAAAAGCAGAAATCTAAATGTAGACTTCTCAGCAGGCAGAGCCTTGTGAATTCGGAGTTTCATCTGCCATCCATTTGAAGGTTATACCAACCAGGCAGTACTAACACACTGCATCCACTGAGCTGTAAGATTGATATGGGCAGGTGGGTGCAGCTTGTGCAGAGTTTATAATAGGACAACTAAGTGCCAACAATTGGCTCAGGAGACTGCGTTTTCTGAGGTATCACATGGTTTACACGAAGAAACCACAGCAAACTTCATCTGAGGCTCTACTGGATCCACCATCTTCACAAAGAAATTATGTTTCTGTGTGTTCAGGCACCACACTTAGCTGCTTTTATGAAGTCCTGCTTCCTGTCTAAGTTCTATACTGCCATCCCTAGCCTCAAATTTCTGGTTAGTAATTCAACTTAGCTAGCTGCAAGTGCTGTTACACTGGTGTGAGAACAGTTATGGCAGTGTAACAGTTATGCTTACCCAATACTAAATGTCCTCTCAGATGAGACAGGATAACTTGTTGTGGAAACTTTTCTGAAAAAACAACAGGTTGCCTTGGTATCTACAACCCACCAAAAGAGACATTTATGCTGCCAAACGCTACAGGTATGCCTCATGTACCATGGAAACAGATGCACAGTGTGCCTAATAATAAATAAAGCTTTGCTTTCCCAAGTATGTTTTTACCTTTCAGGATCAGTATTTATGCCAATGACTGGTTTAAATTTATCGAAGACCTTACTGGCTGCCAACAACATCGTACCATCACCTACAGAAAAGACAGACCAAAAGTTTAGTTTCACTTCACATTCTAGTACCAGAACGTACTCCAGCATTATCATTATGTGCTTTTATATTAACAACAAATCAGGCAAGCTGGACAAAAATACAATGAGACAAAACTACTGACACCTTTCAAATAGGAGTAGTGACAACTGAATTCAAGATGGCAAACATAACTGGAAGAAGTACAACTTATCTGATAGCTATACATGCCCAGGCAATTGAATGTGGCAGAAGCAAGCTTTAAAAGAGATTTATGGAAATTTCTGTACTTTTACCAGCAGGTAAGAGAAATTCTTTAACAAAAGTAAATTTAGAAAGTATTGCTAAACAAAGCCACAGGAGACAGGAAACAAAACCAAATGTTACTGTGAATCACATAAAAACAATTACTTCAGCTTCACCCCAGCTGCCCTCCTAGAAGGCAATTTAAAGGTCTTATTTGGCCCCAAATAGGGATACTTGGAAAAGAAGTCTTAGGTATGTAGAAATCTTGGAAGTAGAAATCTTTAAATGTACTGGCTTCTCCAGATATCAGTATTTTTCCCTGTCTGTTAAACAGAAGACAACTATAACCTCATCCACTCTTTGCACAAAGATGTAAGCTCTGAAAAGCACGAAGACGTAAGCTCTGAAAACCTCAGATCATGTATCACTTCCCAGCTGCTTCCCTCAACCATAAAAAATTTTGCCACAGACAAAGTGGCACTTTAGAGAAGTTCTTTGAAATCTACAAAAGTGTATTAGAATGCTTCAGAAATATATACATAAGTCTTTCTACCCATCTTTCACAGTGACCAGTACCTAAGGGCAAACTGGACTAGTGGGAAGAGAGAAAGCTGTGGTCAAGCCTATTTGCCACAGATGAGTGAGCCCAGCAACACAATGCTGTATTTGCAGCATATCCCAAAAAAACCCACTGAATGAACAGCTGCAATCCAATATTAAAAATAAACAGTCAGGTTAGTTGCTCTGTTGTTCATCTGAAAAACACTTATCAGTGGCACAAGATGCTCAGAAGTTGCAGACTTTTACCTGTACCATCCAACTTGATACGCCAGTCACTGGATTAAGTGTGAAAGCAAGAAAGACAGTTTGAGCAAGGGGACCGTGAGGTAGTACATTGCTCTACACCTCATATCCCAAAAAACGAGTAGTTTTTTAGGGCTACATAAAATCACGACATCAAGCATTTTATCCTCTTTAGTTGAAAACTACAGTAAATTCCACAGTTTATACTGTTTCACACATGCCAAACTTTTCTAGTGGCCATGTACTGGGACTCATTTCCATGGGCTTCAATTTTAGATACTAGAGGTAGTACAAGATGGTCACAACCACTGCATTTTGTCAGATTTTCTGACAATTAGATTAGCAATTTGTTTTCAGAACGTGCATACTTCCAATTGCTTCACAACTGCAAAGTTATTTTTGAGAAACGTATCTATGAAAACATACTGAAGCAAATACTTTCCTCCAATAAAGTCATACCTCCTGCTGATATAACAGCATCTGCCCACCGAACTGTCTCTTCATTATATTCTCGACGCTTAACAAGACGAACTTCTATCCTCTCGTTCCTGTAAAGTTCAGAAAAAGTCTGAATTCTGTCCTGTACTGTTCTTTGTCACAGCCTTCCGAAAAGCTGTCATGCAGCTAAGGAGTAATGACACTCCTGTTTGGCTTACAAACACTTGACACACAAATCCCGTACAACTTTCTCATTTATTTTCAAGATGATAATACAGCATATTAGTCAACTGAACTGAGCCAGTTCACATGATGGTTCTTTCAGGAATGCCTGTTCAACTGCATCACTCTCTTTTCAGTACTCCTGTTTTATTGGTGCTGGTAACAAGGCTTCCTTTTGTTTCACACAATCCATGGATATTTGCACTGTGTCTGAAATCCTCAATAGCCATACATTCTTACCGTAAGCTGTCTACAACATGCTCCACATTTTTTGTGTGAATGCGATGCCGTTCCAGCAGACCAGCATAGTTAGATCCCTTCAAGGCAAGCTGTAAAACACAAATGGTTTTTGTAGAAGTTAATTGCTGGGGTCTCTCCCCCCTGCCATGTAGCCCTGGGAGAGGGGCCCTGAGGGCACAGACACGAGGTTTCCCTGCCCCTGCTCAGCCTCGCTCCCCGTTGGTTTTTTTGTGTTCCCCTGCGCGGGCAGAAGGACCCTCAGGTCCCGTGATTGCCGCAGTTCCTCGGCAGATCCCGGCCATGTGGCTGGAGAAATAAACATCTCTAAAACATCTATCAAGAATCAGTCCATATATATATTCTTTTCCATGGGCCTCATTGTCTGATACACGTGTTGCAGTATCCCCACTGTAACAATTCATCACTACAGTAAGTGCTCTTGAGCAGTGCAAATACAAGCTATAAAAAAGTATGTCTTTTCTCTCAGCAGAGATCCGTTTTTATAAGCACTCCATTAATTACATCTCTATATACATAGCAGTCAGCTTATATTGACTAATTCATTAAATGAATCACATGGCCACAACAGTCAATAATCACAGACTACACAAATATGCAAACAAGCATACTACATTGACTTCCATGCAACTTCCGACATTTTGCTCCTCCTGAATCTGCCAACTGATTTAAATTGTACATAAAGTTACACTAACTGTGCTTCTGCCATGTGCTAAAAGCTCAAGGTTGTGCTGTAGAGAAGACAGAGAACAGAAAAAGCAACAGGAATGACAATTAAGAAAACAGAGCCTGAAATGCCTACAGCATTACCCTTCAAATTGTATTTGAGCTAAAATGGAAGACTGCCAAGTGCTGACAAAGGTGACATTTTCTCTGCATCAAAAAAAAGCTTAAGGACAATTTACCTACTACCTTTGATATCATTCCCTGGATTATAAGCCACATTTTTTAAACAAGTTGGTAACAAACAATAACAAGACAAACTGTGCAGGTGCATTCTAGTCTCATCTCTCCTGGAAACTGGAGAATTTGAATATTTAATCTCAACACAATCTTCAGACCATGGAAATATTTTGCAGTTTATACAGATAGACTCTTACGAGCAGGCAGGTGAGACTACTGACTGCAGATTAGTCTTTCAACAAGTTTTGGTGCAAGTAATTCAGTCACCATTTGTTCTTTATCTTATTTAGCAAGGGGGGCCCTCATCTGGGGCTGATACTGCCAAATATGTGTGTGCATGGAGATGAAGAAAGTGAAAGAAAGAGGGTGCAAAGGATGTTAAGCAAAAGAAGTCTATAAATACATTCATAGTGAAAGTGATCCTGCTTTGAGCAGCAGGATCCTCATGCTCCTTCTAGCCTGAATTAACCTACAATTACACTGTCACTGCTTCCTTTTCCCTGAACAGTTAAAACCAATTTATCAGCAGAGAAACAGAACTTCTCCTAGAGTTTGTGTAGAGGAATTCATCTGTGCCAGAAGCTCTAAACAGGCACTTCCAGCAATTTATTCAAGTTCAATGTTTTATACCATTCCAAGAGAAAGTTGTGCCAGACAGCCTCATCTAATCCCATTTTTATAGACTCACATACTACACAACTCCTGAGAGAAGGGAAGAGCACTGTTGGGATATGACTGAAGTCAACCACAATCCAATACCCAGGAAATGCAATCTTTATGCATCTGACACCCATTCACGTCAAGAAATCCAACCATGAGCTAAGCACATAAGACAGACTGAGCACTGAAGAAGTTACAGAAAAGTATGTACTTGGCTGCTCTGGAACAGCATGGCTGTTCCACTCAGTGTGTTTACAATTGGCAAGTAACTTGCAGGAACAAAATCTTCAGTCATCTTATAGCTGGGATCAGGAAACCACTTCCAACAGACTCACAGGGTGTCTGGATGCATCAAGGCACTAAAAGCAGACAGTGGGAGTAGCTGCCTGCCAGCTATGCAGGATCACACACAAACACAGGCATGTGGATGATCAGGAAACATCCAGACAATTATTGAAGGTTATTTTTACAAAGCTTGCTCGCATTGGTTTACTGGGGTACAGGGTGTTTTGCCCCATTAACTGCCTCACACACTTAAATCTTTTGTTTCTACTCCTGAGCTACAATGCTGTGCACCCTGGACCCCTCTTAGTCGTGCAGAGTCCATGGTGTTGCACTGGGAACTTGAACAGTGCCCCTGTGGGCTTTGAGGAGGGAAAGAGTACACAGGGCTATGCTAGTTACAGCACTGCCCATTGCTGGGTCTGCTGTCAGCCTCTCATGATCCATTTGGATGGGAAAGGAAAAGGTAGAAAGGGAAGAAGGAGGTACTTGCCTCCCTCAGATATCTGCCGCTGAGCACCCCAGGTCTACTTTGCTAGAAGAATTTTCAATTGCACATTCAAAGCATAAATTGATCTTTCTTTACAATAAGAACAAGAAATCCACAACCAAACAATTTCCAAAAAACACCAACTGTTACTAAAATCAGGGTTCCTCTAGAAATATCCGCTGGAAATGAAACAAGCACCTGACCAGCAGACTGCTGCAGCAGCACACATTTTCCAGGCTGCTGTTTCCACAGAAAATAGAAACCACAAACTCCACATTACAATTTTATGTACTTCATTTATTTGGCTAATTTGTCAGCATGCTATCTTTCAGCTTGGTGGAAGAGAGCTTTTATCTCAGAACGATAAGAATGTAATAATTCTCTGCATGATCATTTGCAGGTTTTTGAGCCACCAACATCAGTGGTGAGCCTACAGCTAACATTTCCCTGGCGTCACCAGGAAGGAGAGGTATGGGTAGTGCCCTTGCTACAGAACAGAGTCTGTTCTGTAACTTCCATTTGCCACAGCTGAGTTAAATTATTTCATCAACAGCTTCAGAAAACAGAAGAGGTCATTCAGCAAGTAAACTATCAGTATTCTGACAACTGGATGAACCTTTTCAGCAGCACTCTAGAACAGGCATTGAATGTGTAGATCTCCTCTTTGAATTCAGCTCTAGAACAAGAAAGCAAGTATTACTAAACAACAAGAAAAATGAAAAGTTAGGGCCTTGAGTTTAAATGGCTGTGCTACGTCTAGGGAATTAACAAATTGTCCTGATTTGCAGAAGGCTCCAGAGACTACAACAGTCTGTTCATCTCCAGCCTCATCTCTCTAGTTCAGAGATTAATAACTCGCAAGTTCATTCATCTAAGAACACACAAAGGGGAAGCCTGACTGAGCCTAACCGCAGTCAAGTATTATCCAACAGGAATGCTAATCATCAGCTGCTCTCACTCAACTACTCCAAAGAACCAGAGAAGTGCTCACAGTCCTTGTGGTCAGAGGCTACAGAATCACAGAGTGGTTGAGCTAGAATGGACCTCTGGAAGTCCTCTGGTCCAATCAAGCTCAGGCAGGGCCACCTGAAGCCACCTGTCCAGTACCACATCCAGATGGCTTTAGAAGATCTTCACAGATGGAGTCCCTACCACATCTCTGGACAAACTGTGCCAGTGCCCAGTCATCCTCAAAGTGAAAAAGTGTCTCCCAATGTTCAGACAGATACACTTGTATTTCACTGCCTCTGCTCCTGCCTCATATCCAGCACCTGACTGCCACATGAAAACTATGACAAATGCTGCTGCTGGAAAGAGTTTTGCACTTAGGATAAAGTGTAAGACCAAACCGAGACTACCACCTGCTTTTTACTTTAAAAGAGATGAAGGCAAAGATCAGGCAGTCCAATTGCTGTGTGCGTGACTACCTCCTTAAGAGCCTTGAAGGAACTTGGGATGTACAGACAACAAAAGGACAGCCTGGGTCCTGAGCCCAATCATCAGACAGGCCCCCAAACCTATGCCAGGTTTGGGTTTTGTCAACTGACTCCTCAAAAAGGCACAGAGGTATTAAACTCTGCATGAAGACAACTTTCAAGCTCTTCTTCCTTTGGAGGAAGCTCTGATTTACAAGTAGGCCTAGTAATCTGACCTCATTACCATGCAAAATGCATGAATATATATACAAGAGCTATTCTATCAAAAAGTGCATTAGCATATGAAAACAAAGACAAATTGGACAAAAATACATTCGGGCACAACTTCAGTAGTAGTCTTAAACCTCACAGCAGAAATGCAACGCAAAGTAGACTTCCAGAAGAGCTTGTGGTGAAAAGCATACTCAGGGGAGTAGAACACTTCCTGTGAATGGAGCTATTTTTCCCTTAGACTGAAGGAGAAAAGATCTAAATCAAATATCTAAGAATAGCTCTTGAATATTCTGGCCTGATCCTTCTTGAAAGAAAGGATAATTTTTCACAAAGCTCCTCTAATAACCACTTAAGCAAGGAACTTTTGCTTGACTGCCTTCCTTCTGTAGTCTCAGCCTGCACCTCTGGCAAGTCCCACCTCATTTGGTTTAAACTGTGGATCTGCTGTCCTTTAGTAATGTTGGCCCTGCAGGAACACTGCTGCACAAGGACATGGCTTCTAGACACAAATACAGAAGCAACATGAAGCCCAGCAACATCAGAGTACCCAATGTTGTCTACATATGTGGATTATGACCCTTGATTTAGACAATGGGAAAAAGAAAGCGACAGCTGAGTCCTATGGCATTGCTAATCTAAGCATTAGGATAAAAGAGTATGTTCTCTCAATACAGCAATATGGATATTGTCTGGAGTGAATCTGTCAACTGAGCACCTTCTGCATCTCATCCTAGTAGAATCACAAAATGACCTGGTTTGAAGGGACCTTAAAGATCATCCAGCTACAGCCACCCTATTCTGGACACCTTCCACTAGACCAGGCTGCCCAGAGTTCTATCCAATCTGGACTTGGACACTTTGAGGGATGGTGCATTCACAAGTTCTCTGGGCAACCTTTGCCAGAGCTTCACCACCTTCACAGTAAATGATTTCTTCCTAACAGCTAAACCATATCCCCTCTTTCAACTTAAAGCCATTCCATTCATCCATCAATACACTCAGAGGGACTCATAAAAGGTCCTCCTTGAGCTTTCTTGTGGAGCCCCTTCAGGCGCTATAAGCTCTCCTCAGAGCCTTCTCTTCTCGAGGCTGAACAGCTCAAACTGTCTTGTCCTCACAGAAGAGGTGCTCCAGCCCCATGCACATCTTTGTGGCCCTCCCCTGGACTTGTCCAGTAAGACTAAATGAAACTTTTCATATGCACTTTGGCCTTCTATGAATACATATATATTCTCATTACTGGGCTTATCCTGAATTTACAGCACTAACCTTCATGCAGCCTTAAACTGCCACTGCACCAGGGGGGAGTTAATGCCTCGGTGTATCAGTCACTTGTTTTATAACTGCTGTTCATTCAGGAGTTAAACTAAATATCTGATGAGAAAGGGGGCACAGGGGGGAAGCTAACAACAACAAAAAGCATAGATCTAGAAACAATTACTCTCTCAAATTTCCACAATGAACTTGCCCACACATGCACCCCATCTGGAAAACAAGAGCAGATCACTGCTTTCCAGTCTACCCAACTTCTACAGAAAGAACCACCATACAATACAAATGGATTTAGGGAGCAACAGCTGAATACAAAAAATATGAATTTTAAGCTAAAGTCAAAAATACTCCGAGCGCTATAGATATAACAATCTGTTTCTAAGAAGAGTACAGCACTTAAGTCCTGTACTTTCAGAAATTGTCTCTTGAGATTTAACCACATGTCCCAAGTATAGCCAAAGTTAGTGTTCAGCTTTGTTCTGTTTAAAAAAACCCCGAGATTTTGACAGGCTTATAGAAAAAATATTTTTCTCAATACATTAAGTTTTGAACTAGAAACAGTTTTGAATATAGGACATGCTTCAAGCCATAAACATGTCTTAGCTTTCCTGACAAAACTTGACTTTGACTCAAAACTTACTTAATTACCAAAGTCTGTCAATCTATATGCAAGTAATTATCCTATGTTCTGGTGTTAACTACTAGTTAAGGTAAAGCTCAATCTGTCATGATAAAAACAAATGCAATTTTCCTCACAGGTCAGGCACACACTAAACTTTCGGATTTCTAAGGAGCTCAAATGACATATTTGAGCTTTTCTATTTCACGATGTAAAAATAATCCACATATAAGTACACGGGATTAAAGCATGGTTCAGCTTCTGAATCTTAGGTAATAAAATACTGACAACAAAATAGATAAATAAACTGAGCAGCTAGCCATAGCAGAACTTGCCCAATAGATATCTGTAACTTGGAGACACGTTTCAAGTATCCCAGACAAAAGGGTCTGCTAGGGTAGGCACAGCAAGCTTGAACCGCAACTCTGAATGGTAAGTGTTTCTACCAGCCATCAGCTGGAATTGATGAGAGAGCTGAATTAGATGGTTGTACACAACAGATACCCAGGTTTGGACAGGGCACTAACTTTCATGGTAAGTACAGGACAGCACACCTACCCTCGATGAATAGTAGAAAACAAGTATCATTTGTGAGCTCCAATTGCTGTATTCACAGCAATGACATCAAGTTTGCTGACAACACCAAGATGTGTGGTGCAGTTGATACACTGGAGGGTGAAGGTGCCAGTCATGGGACCTTGACAGGTTTGAGAGGTGGGTCTGTATAAACCTCATAAAATTGAGCAAGGCCAAATGCACAGTGCTGCCCCTGGGCGGGGGGCAAGTCCCACTATCAATATTGGGCTGTGGGACGAAGGGATAGAGAGCAGCTATGGAGAAGGACTGGAAGGTGTTGGTGAATGAACAGCTGGACATGGCTCAGCAATGTGAGCTCACAGCCCAGGAAGATACCCCAGGCTGCACCCAGAATGTCTGGGTGGCAGCAGGGGAGGGAGGGGATTCTCCGCTCTGCTGAGACCCACCTGAAGCACTGCATCCAGCTCTGGGGTCCCTGCACAGGAAGGACAGGGACCTGTTGGAGTGAGTACACAGAAGGGCCACAGGGGTGATCAGAGGGCTGGAGAACCTCTCCTGTGAAGACAGGCTGAGAGAGATCTTTAATATCCCTCCTTTCACAGAAGCTGCTTGACTTCTTAAAAGGGGAAATGTGGTCTCCTAATTGCTTTTGCACTAGAAATAGTAAATGCATCATCTGATCTCATATGGTCTGGCTACAAATAAAGACTCAAGACAGTATTGCCACGACATTAAAAAAAAAAAAGCTAGTCAAATTTAAGTATTTACTGAAAAATCCCAGGCTTATTGAATAATACTGTTTGATAAGTCACTGGCTTAATGTGACATGTCAACCCTGACTGGATGCCAGGTGCCCACCAAAGCTGCTCTATCACACCCCTTCACAATGAGATAGGGAAGAGAAAATATAAGGAAAGGTTCACAAGTTGAGATAAAGACAGGGAGAGATCACTGATCAGTTACCATCAGAGATTAAACACTCAGCTTGGGGAAATGAACTGAACTTACTATGAATCAAAATCAGGGCAGGATAATGAGAAGTAAAACAAATCTTAACAACACCTTCCCTCCATCCCTCCATTTTTCCCAGCTCTCCCTCCTCCCCCTCAGCAGAACATGGACATGGGCATGGGGGTTACAGTCAGTTCATCTTAAGTTGTTTCTGACACTGCTCAGGTAGAGGAGCCCTTCCCCTGCCCCAGCCTGGGGGCTCTCCCACGGGAGATAATTTTTTAAAGACTCTCCAGCATGAGTATTTCCCATGGGCTGCAGTTCTCCACAAACTGCTCCAGCACAGGCCCCTCTACAGGGTACAGTCCCTCAGGAAGGCTGCTCCACTGTGCATCCCTTGTGGGCTCACAAGTCCTGCCAGCAAACCTGCTCCAGTGTGGGCTCTTCCCTCCATGGGCCACAGGTCCTGCCAGGAGCCTGCTCCAGCACAGGCTTCCCATGGGGTCACAGCCTCCTTTGATGGCATCCCCCTGCTCCAGTTTGGGGTCCTCCAAGGGCTGCAGGTGAATCTCTGCTCCCCCATGGACCTCCAAGGGCTGCAGGGGCACAGCTGCCTCACCATGGGCTGCAGGGGAATCTCTGCTCTGGTACCTGGAGCACCTCCTGTCCTTCCTCCTTCACTGACCTTGTGTCTGCAGAGCTATTCCTCTCATACATTCACACTCTTCTCCTCTCTGAGAGCAATTACATTTCCACAGTAACATTTCTTCTCTCTTAAATATGTTATCACAGAGATGACACTACCACCTCTGATTGGCTTGACCTGGGTCACTGAGGGTCCATCTTGGATCCATCTAGCATCAGCTGTCAGACATGGGGGAAGCTTCTGGCAGCCTCTTACAGAAGCCACACCTGTAGTCCTCCCCACTACCAAAACCTGGCCAGACAAACCCAGTACACTCAATCTTTTGCTAACAACTGCTACCACTGGATTAACCCATTTTGGGACACCTTTAAGAACCTGCAGTCCAGCTCATTCAGACTTGCACAAGTGCTCTGAAACCTTCTCTAAAGTGAACCTTAAAACCAGTCTCAGTGAGCAGCTGCAGGTCCTGAGTGAACTTAAAATGCACTGGCTTCTGACAATTTAATAGCTAAAAAATCCAATCCACAAAGGCAATGCATTGCTTACAGGATGGCTTTGATAATGAGTATTTGCTTTAACTAAAGTAGCAGAGAAACCTAAGCAGGTTCCTGAAACAAACTCTGACTGAGGATGAGAAGTATCAAGGCTCAGGTTTAAGTTTTCCATAAAGCCTTGAACATGAATCAAGTTTGCCATTACAAACTACTGTTGAGTTGCAAGTTATGGCATTAAATCAAGTTCCTCCTCCCTTCCCAGTCTGGATTATTACATATTATACAAGCCTCTTTTAAACCTGCTTTTAAAAAAAATATGCTAGGTTAACCAATGCAGTAAGTCAGTACCTACCACACAAGAACAGCAAGAAGGCTGGACTTACCTGACCAGCACCACTGACTGATTTACTAACTTGCTGTCAGTTGCTCAGAATTTTTCCCAGTATTGTTCCGGGCTACTTGCTTTGTTTCTACCAGTTTGCTGCATCACCCCTCATACTGCAGAAGTCCAGTAGGCTGCTTTAGCTAGGAATATTTTTTTCCTTATATTTTCCTCACTTTTTTTCTTCAGTAATTTAGACTCGTCACTTTCATTACACAGTCAGGGCAGGCCTTCAAATGCTGCTGTAGACTAATGTACCTTCTGTACACCAATGACTGTGAAGTATAGATACTGTAGCATTTTGTATACCATTACTTCAGTACTAGCTGACTTCACTGGCAACATTATGTTCTGAAGTTTACAGAAATGCTGCTTTAGGGCAAGAGTTTGATGCATACATGAACAAAAGTAAAAGTGCCATAAACTGTTTTCTAATTCTTCATCCACCACATTAAAGCACTATTGTCATTTCAATCACATCTGAAGAATACACAATAGTTGCAATTCAAAAGCTAATGAAGAGCAAATTGTTTTGTTAACTATAAACAGTGGTAACTGCTTACTGCACTAACAGATTTCTAGAAAACCTGTGCAATCCAGGCAATTCAAACATTCTCATTAATTCAGCACAACATGATGTTGTAAATCACAACTAATGAAGTACTTAAAACCAGTATTAAAGTCACTTCCTAGAAGCAGCCTTCTTCAGCTGTATACAGCATCAGATGCTTGGTGATACAGTCTCAGAAGTTTAATTTAGGTGAATTACACTGAAATGCTCTATTTGATATAAATGACCGAGTATTCTTGAATGGTGTACTGGAAAAACAAATCTTACTGAAAAAATAATTACTACATACCATTTAATTGTTTCTATCATTTTCCAGATTCCTCTTGGAACAACAACATATGAGGAACTTTTTAAAAAAGCAGATGCAAGTAAAGTTACTTAACACTGATGCAGGTATATCAAATTTCAAAGGTAACGATAAACAAATGCACACCATGGTTGTATAACTCGAAAAGCATTTACACCCATCTCAGTTTCCAGTGGATTAGCTCAAAAATTTTATTTCTCAAAAAAAAAGTGTCTTTAGCTTTATAAAATCCTAGTGGAATATAACCTGTGTCTTGAATTCTGTATGCTTCAATTCACTAAACTGAGTTAGTATTTCTCCTTCTTTTCAGGATAAGATACAGAATAGTACAGTCTTAACAGCTTTAAAACACTTTATGTGCTCCCTAAAAGAACATCCACTGAAAAAATTCACATTACCAGGTAAGAAGAGATGGGTAGTTTGAATTCAACAGAACAATGAAAAATTTTGCAGTATCACCTCATTCATTAATTAAGTTTCTATTTAAAGATACTACCTTCAAATATACCCTGTACACCTAGATCCACAAGAGGACACAGGGTTAAATGCCCTAATACTTACTGATTTTCAGAAAAGCAACTTTTTTAAAATTGTCTGCTAAATTATCAGACTTCATTTTAAAATTAGAATTCAGTTGAACTTTGAAGTTTGCATATTACTTTTTCCTTCTGCTACCTTCTTTGCACTTGCAAAAATCCCAGTGTTCTGAAAATATTTGAGTGGCATTTTCTAAATAAGTGCTTGAAAGGATCACGAGCATCAGTATTGAAGTGCAGTCCTCTAAAACAGAAATCTAAGACCAAAATACTTGGCTATTTTCCAAAAGGCTATCTTCAGGTGGTGGTATGAGTGTTACAAGCCTGTAACATTAGTACCTAGGAAAAATAATTTAAAAGTGATACTAAAATGGTATCTTTCATCATTTAATGTAAAAAATAGCAAAGAATTTTTCTGTCATTAAAAACAAAAATCCATCACCTATCAAGTTATGGGTAAAACAGTACATTTCCCACAAGAGGAAATTTTCTAAGAGACATGAAAACTTTAATGCACAGGCTAGCAACAACTGGTGCTGTACACATCCAGAGTAGAAGCCGGAGGGTGGGAAGGTAGTGTTCTGCTACACACACCCCATCTACAGTTCTGTGGGGTTTTTTTGGCACAGCATAGGAGCCCCAGCTGAAGCTCGCCTACCTGCTGGGTAACAATTCTTCCTTCCTTCCTGACCAGCCCTGCTCATGATGTTGTTGGTGCACCATGCACCACCTGTGCGAATTCACACTGGCCTCTTTCAAGGGAGGCAATATCCTGACAACAGGTTACCTCTTCTCTAACCAGATACAAGTTTCCATTACACTGTGTGAACGTCACATCGCTGAGATTACCACCCCTAGCAATTAGCTGCAGTGGTCCAAAAGAGCCAAAAAGTGTTCCAAACCTCCTGTGCTCTCCCTCCCTGCTGCAAATAAAGACACAAAAGCCAGCCACAACAGAATATCAATTCTAGTCCACACTGAATAACTTCCTTCCAATTAAGACCAAGACAAACATAATTTTTCATATGACAAGACATTTTCAGAGATAACTAGAACTGTTTATGAAATTTGTTTGGACAGGTAAATTGTTCATCTTCCCTTACAGCTGTGAGAAGTCAGCAGCTTATCACATCTGCACTATCAAACAAAACAAAAACCAGAAGTCAGGAAATTAGCTTTATCTATTACTGGGGTATTATATTCTCTTAGTTTACATAAGGACAACAGCAGAGCTTCTTCTGCATGGATTTACTGAGAATGAAATAAACAGAACATGCAGTAGCCTTCAGCATTAGTTGACCAGATCATGCATTTTTGTAACTAGTCATATTTAGATGCTAATCCCAGTAAACCACATCAGAAGAACTGCAAATTGCTACCACTTCTGGTAAGCAAAATGTTTGTATCGACTTGGGAGAAAGATTACTATTTTTCATCTAACTTAAAGTTGGCAACTGCAAGTTTTAGAAACTCAACAGTCCCTTTAAATTTCATAAGGGCAAAGAAAAGTATTTCTTGCATGATACGAAGCACAAAATTTACTGATGTAACACTTTTTTTTAAATTGCTGGGTCATTCTGGGACATTTTTGTTTTGTGGTATTAGGAATCCATTTTTATAGGTCTCTAATCTCCCTTCTGAACTAAAGACTCTGAAACCCTCCCCTGTACAACGGCACACACAGCACTTAATTACACTTTTCAGACTAAGTCAGAATTAGAACACTAATTATGATGGTCAGACGTGTTTATGTATGGTTAAGAACAGATTTTAACAATTTATTTATAAGCATGTAAGAGTATCTGCCACAAGGTAGGTAAAAACAACAACCTGGAGCAGGCATGCACTACATGCATGTAGAGAGCCAGTGGAAGATTTCATCTTTCACAGATCTACTGGACACTCCAAAGAGTATCTGCCCTTGCTCTCCATCTCTCCTCCAGATGTTTTGCCCTTCTGCTGTCTAGAGCGCTTCTTCACCTTTCATATCTCCGTTTGCACAGAGAAAGAATTCTGGAATTGTGACCTTGTAGCTTTGACTTTGAAACATTTCATAGTGTTTGTATAATACGACTCACTTGGTGTCCAAAAGAAAGGCCACAGAAGGGTTTAAGCTACAGATGCCCAGGGCCTTCATGGCTTATTAGAAATGTCAGCCAGTCACCTTCATTACTGATATTCTGCTTCTTGGAGGATACTGTGATTTATACTGTGTATATCACAGATATGATATATGCTACGATCTGTATCATGTATCTCTATGTATTGGTGTATACCAATGATTCATCTTCAGCCTCCTTAAATATGGAACAAATCCCATCTCATTAGAATGTGTGCCTAAAGGCACCACCATTTCCGCATTAAGCTACTTACTGCATATTCAGTCTTAATATATAAACACATTGATTGCAACAGCTACGTTCAAGGACTTCTCTCCTGTCTTGGTGATCATGCAGAACTGCTTAAGCCCACAATTCTCATTAATTGTACTTTACTGATATCTGAAGCTTCCAAGCAGAGCCATCAGTTGTCTTATAGAAACTTGCAAACATCTCCTCTGCTCACAACTGGCAGGCAACAAGCCCAGGTATGGCTGCTCAAATCTAAGCCTCCAACATTACCTTGAAAATGAATTTCTGTATTTCAGATAGCCAGCATCTGCACATCTGAAGGTCCGTGACAGAGGATGACAGCACCATACTCCTCCTCTGGCATAGGCTCCCTCACACCACAAGCCTCCTCCAGGATCACCCAAACCTGAGCCCCTGCAATGTAACAATCCTCACCACCAGCACATCTGGGTCAGCCAGTAGCTCTGACCACCAAGGCAGCCAAACCTCTCCTGGGCTCTTTTGCTTTCACTCTTTGCCTGTATCCCAAAACAAGGCTTTCACACAAACTCAACTCCCACCCTGCCTTCTGTGTGGCCCTTCAATGCAACTAAGCTGCAAACCCACAGACAGTGTGTCTGGGCTCATTTCTAAGACCAGCTGCCTTGGAGCAGCTTCCCAAGTCTCCCCAGGAGAAACAGAGACACAGGGAGCATGTAGCACAGCTAGCACCAGGAAGCAAAATGCATCGTGTTCCCAAGCTGCCCGCAGTGGCACTGTGGGGGAAGGACACTTCGCAGCAATCACTCTGCTACAAAGTGATCTCTGTCCCCACCAGAGAGGGTAAGAGTCTTCTGAATCCTCACATAACATATTCAGTGAGGCTGCCATTAACTCAGTCTGAGCAAAAACGGTCTGAGATCAGAGTCACAGCAGAATGCAAATACACAAGTTTTTACAGGTTAGCTACAAAATGGTAAGAAATGGGCAGCAAGGATAATTTCTTCACTCTCTTATTTTCTGTTTCAAAACCAGAATTCTGGAAGACCTTTCAAATGTGTTCTTGCACAAATCTTTGTATTCCCACCCATACAGGGAGAGCTTAACTCAATATTGCTACACACATAGTTAGGCAAGTTGGGCTTTGTCTACCTGGCGACACCAAGTTTTATTGCTGCAATTCCTCACAAGGCACTATTTTAAGGGGAAAGATAGATTTTAAAAAAGCACCAGTCCTAGAACAGAAATTCTAGAATTGTCACAAATACCAAGAATTACTGTGTACCTGTAAGTTTCTCCAAAAGGACTCCGAGGCATTTCTGCAACTATTACAATCACCGAGTTCACAGTTACTTTTTAAAAAATGTGTATTCAGAGTGATACAGGTTACCAATCATGCAAAATATGCATTCACATGAGAAAAGAAACAGCATCTACCACTACATTCAGTCATGAGCACCTTAAGGATGTGCAATGCTGCTCACTGAGTCACCGCCTGTACACAAGCGGTTAGGGAAAAGCAACCAAACACTGCTTCTCCTGGGTTTAGCTGCACACTGAGGACAACCTCTACACCCAACAACACGAAATGATTCGTCAAGAGAAGCTAAATGATGAGAAAAAGTCTTACAGATGAGCTGTGAGAGACCCTTCTTTCCCCTCACCAGCGTATGAAAGGAAGTACAGGGACACCTCAGCCAACAGGAACCTACATGAGAATCAACACAGACTGTCATTAAACTTGCTGAACTGTGACTAGAAAGCTATACAAAACGTGTAAAAAATGCCTGGACAGGAATTCCATAGGAGGCAGATGACCAACTGAAGCACACAGACATTGCTGTAGATACTGTACACTTTATCCAAATTCTTTACACAGCATGGCTATGCAGCCATTTGTCGTTGCTACATAAGTTAAGCACATGTACAAGTTTAATCCAAACATTGCAAACTAACAGAGGCCTAAAATATTTCCAGTTGTAAGAGAGAGGCCTAAAATATTTCCAGTTGTAAGAGACTGAAGACCTGACAGACACAAACTAATGTGTGGACAAATTACTGTAATAGACTTATTCAGAATAAAGGCATAATAATATGAGCTCGTGACAGGGACTGTACAGACTGCTGGCAGCCAAAGTAACTCCTTCAGGTACACCCTTCAATCCACCGGTGGCAGATGAACACTGGAAGGAGACAGCCACAGGGTAAAGGGAGAACTGGGTGAAGTCACTGAGCATGATGGTGATGAAGACACAAGACACTGGGTGCACATACCAACTCTCAGAGACGCTTGCTTTCCTTAGTATACCTTCATTAATGGACCTTTACCTTAAAGGTTTCTTAGACACTAAAGAAAAAGGCTTTTCTAAGAACTGTAACAAGCAGAGCGTATTTGAGAGAGATTTGGCTGTCCGAACGGAGGAAAATACGTAAGGATGAAGCGAGGATGTGAGGCAAGAAAACGGAGGAAATGCGAATCAGTCCACTCTAAGACTTAGAGGGAATTGTTCGCAACACTGAGCTTTCCTCGGCATGTACTTCTCCAATGTTTATACTACACACTGAAAGAAAAAGCCCGCAGTTTGCTGAGGGCTGCTGAAATCCCTGCGAGGGCAAAACTCAAGCACGCTTACTACACAAATCTCTCGGCAGCCTGCAAGCGATGAATGAAGGGCGGACCAGCGGCGCCGCTCATGCCCCTCTCCCAGGCGGTGCTGCTCCGTGGCTCCATCGGAATCGGGGGATCGGGGGCGCGGGGAGGGACGCGGCGAGAGGGCAGAGCCTCCGGCAGCAGGGGCAGAGCGCGGGGACAGCGGCCGCGACTCCGCTCACCTCCCCGGCCGCCGGCTCCGCCCCACCCAGGGCCCGGGGAAGCCCCGGGGACACTCGGACACAGCGGCCCGGCGGCCCCAAGGAGCCGGGCATCACCCTGGGAACCCCCCCGAAGCCGGGCACCACCCCGGCCATCCCTCGCCGGAGCCGTGCATCACCCTGGGTACCCCCCCCGCTGCAGCCCTGGCGGCAACGCCCTCGGTGGCCGGGACCGCCGGCCCCTCCCGCCGCTCACCAGCTGCTTGAGGTCCTCCTCGGAGAGCCCGGCGTAGCGGTACCGCTGCTGCTCGAACTCGTACCGCGTCGTCTTCACCACCACCGCCACTCGCGACGGCCGGAACCCGCCCCCCGCCGCCCCCGATCCGCACGGAGCGGCCCCCGCCGCCCCCCGCCCGGGCGCCGCCGCCGCGGAGGGGCTCAGCCCACCGAGGGCGAGTAGGCGCCGGTGGGCGCCGCCGAGCAGCGGCAGCCACGGCGGGGAGGGGGAAGCCGCCGCCCGCTGGCAGAGTAGCGCGGAGCGGCGAGCAGCCGCCCGGCCGACGAGGCGGAGGCGGCCGCAGGGGAAGCCCCACGCGGAGAACATCTCCCGGGCTCTGCGCCGCTCCCCGGGGCGGGCGCAGCGCTGCCGGCGGCGGCTGCGGCCGCTCTGCGGCGGCGCCCGGCACACATGGCGCGGCCGCGCCCGCCGCCCCGCCCTCCCCGCGCGCAGCCGCCGCTCCCGCCAATGGCCAGCGGCGCCGCGGGGCACCCGCCCCTCGAGGGGGCGGGGCCCGGAAGGTCTCCCCGGCGCGTGCGCCCTCCCCGGCCAACCGCGGCACAGCGCGCGGCGAGCGCATGCCCCACCCCGCGCCCCGGGGAGCGCCGGCTGCGCATGCGCAGCGCAGAGGGCCCGCTCCCCGCCCGCCCCTGCGGGGCCCCGCCTCGACTCCTGGCTGCGCCCGGTGCGGGGCGCGAGGCACGTAGGCGGTGCGCGGCGGATGTGGTCGCGCCCGGCGCCCTGGGGCGCCGTGAGGGGACAGCGACAGTGTCCCCAGTGCTTCCCGCTGCTCCCCAGTGCCCCCAAGTGTCCCAGGGCACAGCGACAGTGCCCCCAGTACTTCAGTGCCCCACAGTGTTCCTAGTACTCCTCGGTGCTCCCCTATGTCCCAGGGGACAGCGATAGTGCCACCCATGCCCCCAGTACTTCCAGTGCCTTGGGAGATAGCGATAGTGTTAAACGCATAAAGAGTAACAAATAACTTGGTGTTTGACCGTGTGTGTGGAAATCTCACGTAATCGTGTTGCCGCTTTTGTTGTCGGTCTTTGTGGTAGTTTTACAGCACGGCAGGAAGGCAAATACGAATTGATAATAGTATATTAGGAAAACTTCACATAGCTTTGGGGAATCTACAGGAATTCTGAGACTAAATAGTGTTCCTAAACAGTGTCCCCCCACCCCGCGGGACAGTGAGAATGCCCCATTACTTGTGAAATAATGCCCTGTTTGAGCAGGGGGATCGTGGGGTCGGCACCACGCAGGCTGTGGAAATCAGGTGGGATTGCCTCGCTGGGGGGCTGCCTGCTTCCCTGGGAAACTGGGGCAGGGGGATTTCGGAAAAGAACTCTGAAAGGTGGGAAAATACAGCACGTGCTGTGTTTTAGAAGGGCTAAATGCTGCATCTGGGCCAGAGAGCTGGCGAGAAACATGTAGCTTAAAAGGTCTTTCTGTTATCCGTGCCTGTTCTGGTCTTTGTGACATTTGCCAGTGTCAGGAAGGGCAGAAAGACCGCAGCGCCGCGAGACAGCGTCTGGCGAGTGCAGGTAAAAAAAAAAAAAAAAATCGATCCTGAGTTACTTTTTAATACTGTAAGCAAGCTGTCCAGAATTTCTGTGGGGGTTTGCATCATTATTAATAACTGCCTGCACAGGCATCGACTGCCACAGACGGTCCTCCTGCACTGAAGCCTTCACTTAGACACGCATTTCTCATTACTCACCTTGTTCCTGATCTTCCCTGGGGGAAGGGATTGAAGCAGCAACTCTTGCCTGTCAATGCAGCACTCCTCTACAGTGCTTTGCCAAGGGTCTAAGGAAATGACCGTAGCTGCAGCCATTCAGCCCTTCTCACAAGACAAAGGGCTCTCTCCTTGCTGGTGGGTAGGAGGATTCTCTATCTACTGATTAGCTTAGCCTTGAAGGATACTGTCATAAAACAGATTACCAGGAGACCAGTTAAACACAACTAATTCCCTTGCTAACCAGAAAATGCCTCATTCTGTATAACCATTAACTTTTAGGTTGTACAAAGCAGTAGGAAATACAAGATCTTGGAGACCAAAAAGATATAGGAGATTTTGAAAATTTATGACTCTGTTCTGAATAGTATCTATTTTATAACTTGTTTGACCACTTAGCTGCTCCTCTAAGATTCTGTGTTTCATGTATTATCTATTTATATTGAATTGTTTTGATCTTTGAAAAACAAATCAGCTTCAACCACTAAGTTTGAATATGGAACAGTATTTTATTCTGAAGTCATGCAATTATCATGTTATGGTCTTTTGAATTAATTCCCACAGCAAGCTTGTAAGCATAAAATATGAAATATCTATTTTAAAATGTAAATTTAGATCAGTAGATGATACCTTAAAGTTCTGGAAACAATGCTGAAGCATGGGGCATGAAGTGATTAATCCATAGTTCCCCGAAGGAAGTCTCTGACAGACTAGCTCTTTGTCAGAGTACACAGATTTTCTGATACCCCATTGTCTTTGCAGAAAAGGATTTAAACTTTCTATAACATATAAAATAAAGTTTGTGGAATGTTACTTACAGTTTGCATCTTAATTTGGAAATGGACCTACTTAAAAAATGTTCATTAGACACTAATCCTTCCCATACTACAATTCTTGATTTGAACATATAAACAGGAAGAAGACACGCATATCTGTCAAATGACCCTTTACTTATTTTGAGATATATTCAGTTTGTGACATATGATATGTCTTCATGCCCCATTTTCAATGACTTTAAAACAATATACCCAGTGGATTAAGAGACAGATTCATTCATACAAAATTAAACTAATAAATATGAGCATTTAAACCTTGTATCCTTATATGACACAAATATGGACTAGGAGTGAATTCCCATTGTAATAACTTACGGAATCCCTGGCTGACCACAACCAGCTTTGGTTTGGGTACAGAGTACTTAAAAATTATTCATGGAAATGGATACTCAATACTGCCTTCAGTTAGAAAAATGCTTCAGAAAATGCCCATTTTAGGCACCAAGGAGTGTCTAAAATACATTATGTAAATTTCAAGACACAAATCCATAGAAAACCAGGCACCCTTAGCTCTTCTATATGCTTCAAATTATATAGTAAAGTTTAAAAAATCCCTACATAATACACAAGATAATCTATTCTGTGTAACAAAGTAACTGAAAAAATTTGTACATAAACAATAAATGGTTCCTTAAATTATTTCACTAGCTGCAAAACTGGCAGTGCACGACTGCGCCAGCTGTTTTACGTAAGATGATCTCCACATGTAGCCTATTTCCACCCAAAAGAATGTATATGTTGCTTCTAGTGCAGTTACAATATAAGACAACTATTCATTTCTACTCTTTCTTGAAGTCTGTGAATAATGCCTTCTTGTGATATTTTAATTAGTAACAGGCATATAATTAACTTATCCAATTATTTGCATTGTGGTCCATCTAGGTGACCCTCAGTGCTACTGGTAACAGAAAATGATTGTGGTTAATTTGTGTTTAAAATGGTAATGCTATCAGTGTTAGCTGCATTCACAGGGGAGGAGGCAAACACACCATCACTGTAACATTTCGTGAACCCAAGTCCTTGGATTTTGAGGCCAGCTGACCACAGCTGTTAATTCTGATAATCCAGAGGAAAACTCCAGACTAATGCTTAGAGAACATGTCATTCATGTGACATGTCAGAGTCTTACAAGGCGCATAGATGAATGCATTAGCAGGTGTAGTCCGATTGAATTTCTGATCCCAGATCCTATCTGTGTGCTTGCACTTTGCTTGCAAAGTATGTACCCTCATCGCTGATTACATAGTTGAGTCATATAATTTGTTTCATAAATTCCAAATTACAAAATCAAGGAAGAAGCTTAAGAAAAAGCATAATAAGTGCAGCTATTCTTATGAACGCAAATTACTGAATTTTTTTACACAAAACCAATGAGATGAGCAAGCTTTCTTGTCCACACTTTCATTAGAACATACTTTAATTTACTTTTCTACTTTTCTTCCCACTCCTTACTTGTGCAAACTTACACCGTCCCTAGTATAATACAATTGACTTCAAATTTCAGAAGCAATTTGAATATGCTCAAACAGCTGCAGACACATTATTTTGTATTAATAACTTTCGTGTTTGTGAAACACAAACTGTTCTGATTTGAACTCCACTTTTTAGATAGACAACTGCTGTAGAATGGGCCATGCTTGCTTCTTCTAGATTTTCCTGCCAGCACACCCCCGCAGGCATGCTGTTTGAGCAGGGGAATTGTGAGGTTGTCATGGGTTAGCTAGCCTAGTCTCAGAAGTTATGTTCTCGCAAAGGAGTGCTTACAGTTTTCCCCATGACCTGACAGAACCTATCAGATGGCCAGTTTGAATATGGACAATTCTTTAAGCCACTAAAAATCATTCTGTGATCCACATTTAAGAATAGACAAACTTCCCCCCTAAGCTCTCTCTCATTTCCGGTGCTGGGACAGGTGGCTGCAGGCCCTGTGTGAAGGCCAGTGGGCCCAGTGCAGGCCCTGCTCGGGCCAGGCCAGGCCGGGCCACGGCCATCCTGGAGTCGATGGACCTGTTCCAGCCGTGGAAACCCCCCCCACCCCCCCCCCCACTGCCTTGCTGTGGGCAGTCGGAGCAGTTTGGCTCTTCCCCCTCTCCACTTGATAAGCCACATTCCAGCTGCAAGGCCAAGGTGAAATTAACCCTTTTATTGCTGTGAAGAGCTGAAAGCCTGAGGGATGAGAAAGAGGAGATGCTTAAAGCTGAAATTCTGTTGTGAAGCTATGATATATCAGAGTACCCATTGCAATTTCATGAAAATATGGGGGGGTGGAGTGTTCAGCTCGTAAGCAAAAGCACCTGCGCTGAGATAGGCAGATGCTGAAGCAGCTGTAATTTCATGAGAAGTTGGACAGGGGGAGATGGAAGCGATGAGGACTTTTGCTCCAAATGGGAAAGGAGAAAACCTCAGTTGCTAGAGATGCTCCCAGAGATAGTCCTAACGATGAAGATGAGGAGGACCCTTTGCTCCCAGGGAAGGAGAAGGGCCTCTGTTCTTAGAGATGAAATGCTCCCAGAGATGGGTGAAGAGAACTTTTGTTTCTGAAGGGCTCAACCTTAAAATTGTACCCCAAAAAACTTCAAGAGTGGACCCTCGAAAGCAGTTGTGGGAAAAGCTGCAAGTCGGGGGAAGGGACTCACATGCGAGCAGAGAGACTCCTCTTCCAATGGACTGAACAGAGTTATTTGGAAGTGGGCAGCTGTCTCGTTGTGATAATGTTTTCATAGCATGAGGAAGAAGAGACTTCTCTTCCTAAATGGACTGAACAAAGTTATTATGGAAGTGATAAACAGACTGAACATCTTAAGGGGTGTCTTTTTACATTGCTAGTGGGAGAAGGGAAGAAGGTGGGGGAGGAAGAGAGTTCTGAAGGTGTGGTATGATTTTTTTTCCCTCTTTTAGGTCTGTTAATAAACTTCTTTATATTCTTTCAAGTTTGGTGCCTGCTTTGCATTTCTCCTAATTCTTATCTCACAGAAGGTAAATAGCAATGAGTATTTTGGACCAAACCACTACACTAAATTGGTGTTTCCGCCCGGTTACAAACCAAATCCGCTACAGAGGTCAGCACAAAGGCCTCTCAAACCCAGCTAAGGGAAATGAGGATGCTCTTTCCCTCCGTGTCCATGCTGTACTGGGTGCCACTAACAGTGAAAGCAAATGTGCTATTAGTTTTTCCTATTTTCATTCACTTAATAGACACATTACCTAACTTTAAACTTCATACGGTCTCCCAAAACTGTTTCAGAGGTCATTGAAGAGCATGACACAAAAACCTGAAGGACAAGATTTATGAAGAGAAGACGCGGTGCCGTCCGGCTAGCATGCTGTCCTGGCACCGGGCAATCTTCTGCCGGCTCCGAGCGGGGAAGACAGAAACCGATCGCGGCGCGGGAGGGCAGGCAAAGCTCCTGCTCGGGTTCGCCTTGCCCACCGATGGCGAGGGCGCGCAAAGGAGGAAGGAGAAAAGAAGCGGAGGGACGTTTTCCTGGGCAGGAAGGACTTTATTGGAGACAAAAATCCACGCAGAAAACTGAAAAAGCATGGCTTGCAGGGGGTCTTGTACCCCCACAATATGGGCGTGGAAAACACACAGTAACCAATGGAACATCAGCCGGGGGGGGCTACCAAGGCGGGGAGATGGGATTACAGCAAGTGGGAGAAGGGGTAGGCGGGGAAGCGTAACAAGAGCCAATTAGCTACCGAGGAACATAGAACTCTCTGGAAAGACAACCAAATATGAGAAAAAAGGGGACGGGAGGGCTGCAGCCAATAGTAAGGCACAGATTTATATATTTTTCACAGCCTTTTGAATGGTTAAGGCTTTTGGGCTGTGGAAGCATCAAACCAATGGACCTTTTGGTTCACTTGATTCGGCTGATCATGGCTCACCACAACATCGAGATACAAACACCTCCAGAATGTGAAGTAGGACAATCAGTCTGTGCCATCCAAGTAGATTTTGCTAGAAATTCATAATCTTAGTAGAAAATATTTGTATATATATAATTATTATTATGAACAGTTAGTTCTCCCTCCTTGGGGAAATTACTACTGCACGAATAAATACCAAGATCTTCCAGCTCTACATCCCTTTATAAATCAGTCACTGGAGTTTGTCATAAATAAATGCTTATCTGGAAAAAAAACCTAATGATTTCTGGTTTCATATGAGTTTGAGTCATGTCCCTACACCTCTCTTCAGGCCACAGGGACTCATCCTTCCATGGTCTGTTTCTCCTCCCTCCCAGAAAATGCTGCAGCTTGTACAGAAGCAGGAATGCACTACGCAGCCCCATCACCATCGCAGAAAATACCAAGCTTACCCTGAAACTTTTTCCTCAAAGGATGCCTTTCTCTGATTTCTGTCACTCAGCAACTGCCAATTTTGAAGAAGAATTTAAATTGCCTTAGAGCATTCTAGCTCCTGTCCAATTTTTTGAAACTGAACAGTGGACTCAACGTGGATCTGACAGATGGGTGGATGGAGTACACGACTGCTTACATCTTGTTTCCTTAGGAAAGAAGACTTGAGATTCTGCAGCAGGGAACTGTAGAAGCTCTAACTGGGACACAAAATAAGACTACTAGTTACACAGAAATTTAAGTGGTAAGAAAATTGTTTATTGTTGAGGCATAGAAATTGCTCTCCAGGTGTCATAAAATGACAAACTTTACATTTTTAAAACCAAGTTAATATATTACGTAATGGTGTACTTTTCAGTCTTGAGAAGAGTGAATTTTAATGCAGTGAGACTAAAGAGAACACATAATTAGGTTCTTAAGAGCAAAAATTTGTCCTCTATTACCAAAGCATCCGATCTCTTTAAAATAAACATCTCTTTTCCTCCTCAGCTTTTAGGAGATAAAGCTTCATGTTTGAGTGTGTGTGTACATGAGTGCATGTGTTTATATGTATACTTGTGTATATATTTAACGATCTTGGGAAGAGGCAGATCAAAAGAGCATTTATTTATAAACCTTGTTCTGTATGCTGTGGGAGCAAATTACAAAGTGTGAGTCCTGTGTCTGGAAAAAGTTCTGTTGTCCCTGCCCTGGAACCCTCTCTCATTTGCCAAGGATTTTACAGCTGTAGCAGCATTTAGAGGGGTATCATGACACTCAGGTGCTTCAATCCTGTTTCACAGAAAGCTCTGATTATCAGGACAGACTTTGAAATCAAACTCTGCATTCAGTCCATAGCCAGCTGAACTCCAGGGCAAACTTACCACCATGACCTGTTGCTAAATACATAGGGCTGCTGTGTTTTACAACTGCCTGAGTTTTTATAACATGGAGCTTTGTCCCTGACGATGAGTTGCAGCAATGAAATATGAAGGTCAGTGATGTAAATATTGTTGTGGTCATGAGTGTGGCTGATAACAAAGGACACAATGTACAGCTCGTTATGGAAAGAATATTTTTGTTATTGGCAGACTGGAGTCAAAGAGAACCCCAGTGCTTCACTGTTTGACACAGGTGCTCTGTTGGGAAGCACTCCTTTTTTTCTGAAGGCAAAAATCAAGTTCCATTTAAACTTACTGTCATCCAGATGCCAAATCAGTGTCAGACAAGTGCTAATTTTGGCGGGCCATTTAGGATTCAGCATAATCCAGGTAACTAGTTCAGCTTCAGCTGGATGCTAATCTTGGCAGTGCACTGAGAATGCAGGAAGAAGCTAGTATTGTTCCAACTTCATACACATGTTCAGATGGGGAAACTGAATTTAACTTGACTGTTCAGGTGTGATGCAACTTTTTAGATTGAGAAATCGTTGCAATTACCTTAATTAAAAGGACTTGAGATATGTCAGAACATTGTTTCAGCTCTGAGGATGACAAACAATATACAAGGCAGCAGGGAAGTGGCAGTGGAGAGATTGCAGACATACTCTCTCTGTCTTTTGATAGGATGAAAACACGGAACATACGTGGTGGGTTTTACTGTGCATGGGCATATGAATGACCCTGCGAATCTTGATTCACAGGTGGTGTTAGAGAGAATTGAGGTTTTTTTCTCACAAAAATGTTTAGGTAGAAGGCAGTAATTTGTGGAATGACTTTTACAGACCAACTGTGTCTTGGCCACTGTTGGGATTATTGTGCGCATGAGGATGTGTAACATACTTATATATATCAATGAATGATGCTCTTAGGAATAGCGACAGCTAAGGCGGAAGTAATCTCAAATAATCTCACACATTTAAGAGATTTTTTTAATGCAGCTATCCTATTGTACTGTGCATGCATTTATTTGTGTATATCAAATGGACAATTAATAGTGCAGGTGCTTGTTTTGCAGCTAGAAAGGTGTTCATGAGCAAGAAGATATACTTTTTTATTTTAAAGCTCATATGCCCCTTAGAACTGCCTTGTACTTCTTCATGGTGAATTCTTTTGGTGCGTACAGCTGAAAACTGTAGATCATGGTTCTTTTCCCTTAAACAAAATTCTACAGCCAGTATACGACTCCAGATATTTTCAAAACAAACATTAAATAAAATGTCTTGTAGGAAGGCTGGTTTCTCTAGGCCTTGGTCAGGCTAAACTGCCAGCCCAGGTTTTGCTTGTATGTTCTTACAAACAGGATGCTGAACTTTACCACACAATTTTAAATAAATGTTTTCAGTGAAGCCCAATTTAAAGCTTTCCAAATGTATCTTTTAAATAACAGATTAAAAGTAACAAATATCTGTTCACATATATTATTAGTTCATGCTTATGTGGTATTATGCATCAATATGATGAATAAGTACTTATTCCCTATAAAATTCCTTACTCTAATAATGTGTCTAAATATATTTAATTCTAAAATTGGAAGTCTTTGTAACAGTTCTTGACTGTTGGAAGCCATGGTATTATTCACAGCTCAGTGCAAAGCAGGCTGCCTGAAATCCTCAATAGTGCATCTGAAGTTCTTTCTCAATGTGTTAAACTTAAACTGTCTCTAAAATTAATCTCTACTTAAAAGTCATAAAGTAACATGCATCTGTTTTCCTCCTCCCAGGGGCTGATGAGTCAATTTAGACATTTTGAGAAGATGAGTTCCCAACTGAGCTGGTGTAACCTCTGGCAGATATCATGAGCAGACAACAGACTGCCTGCGGTTCCATCTAGAATGATCTGAAAAAGAATTTTTAAAAAAATCTTGCTTATTTGAGCATTTCATGTTTTGAAACAATCAAGCATTTCATAATACCAAGGCAGTAGGTTAAAGTTTGGATATGATCAGTTCCTGGTTTAGGTAAATAGCTAACTAGATAACACAGGATTATTGACAAATATTTGAGCATGTGAATCATGAATGAAGCCTATGACCCTCCATGTCAATAAAGACAAGCACATAAACACTAAGGAATCTGATGTCTAGTAGGGCAGTGTACCTGGGATGCAAATTATCTCACTCTATGGAGGATACACTGTCTTAAGACTTCATTACAGATGCTCAGAAAACTGTGAGAAATCCAACATACCTTCAGACAGCTCATTGGTTATGACAAAGTGGTTTTGGCGCGTAATCTCTGTGACTCTGACTCATCTGCAGAAAGTAGGTAGAGCTGACTAATAATACCCGACACATAATATCACTATCACAGTATCTGCTTAAAAATTGCTGCTACCATCTGGCCACCCCTAAATACTTACTAAGAGTTTTAAATCTCTTACAGGTGAAATGAAAGACTGTTTGTCAGAAATTAAATCTGATTTTCCCCCTTCTCTTTCCTGATACAAGAGCATTTAAAACCAATCACAGAATGTCATTTTTCTCTGCTTTAGATATTACTGATGCCTGCTCAAAAGAATACAGACACTCAAACAAAGAAGTTAATTCTTAACTTTTCCTTTTTCCTCATTTTTAATCACTAACAGGTGTGTGTGTGTTAGCTTTATGGTTTGGAATCCTTAACAACTGATAAGAATTTAAATGAAATTGACAAGAAATGACAAAGATGGCAGTTTTTCACGAGTCACTGTGGTGTTGCTGAAGAGTAGTTCCTTTAAGAATTTTAAAAGTGCTTTACTTCAAAATAGAAAGCAAGCTCTTTCAACATTTTAAATCTTGATAAACTCCAGCAGATGAGAGAGTCCTAATGAAGCTGAGATGGGAAGTGCATATATAGTGGACCAAAAAATGTCTCTAAAATAAAACATTTTTCATTTCTGCAAATGCATTTCCTTTTGCATTTCTGTGGTATGATGCTATCTGGCTCTCAGACCAACACAGTACTGGTGTTTGGAGACTACTGGCTCTCAATACCAGTAGTCTCCAAAGTCCATGCAATTCTTTGTAGATCCATATGGGATACACTCTTACATCTTCGCACACTGTGATTTTCTCTTAAGGTCTATGGCTGTGTATGGAGACACTTCTTGAGACTTACCTAGTCCTAGATTCCAGAATCTTTGAATTCATTCTAATAGCTTCTAAGATAAAATTCCAGAGAAGACACCTCAATCAAAAGAGAGGATGCCTCAATAAGAATGAAGTTAGGAGATTTCAGATGGGTGAGGTGCAGTATAAGGAGTAATGCATAAAACTTTTCTTTGCCTAGTGACACTGTCGTCCTTGTACGTCCCATGTACTTTACTTGTTTGACTTTGGTCAGTCTAGAAGTTTACTGTTTAGTCTAAATTCATTTCCTCAGCTCACTTTATAGTCAGAGGGAAAAGATGAATACTTTCCAAAGAGTTATTGATCTCATCCACTCTCAAAATCTATTTAAAGATGAATTGTTCTATTTCTCTCCACTTAGATTTACAGAGCAATTTGTTGGTAAAAATATTCAGGCTGTAACTGGTGAAATATGATCTGGTAAAAATATCAGGCACAGCAAGTTTTTTTTTATGGACTTTATGAAATTATTATCGCCACTTGAAAGTAAAGCAATTCAACAAAGAATTTTTAAAATATTGGAATAAATGTCTATAGCAAACTCATAAAATCTTAGAAATATCTCTACTACCTTATACATTGTCTGTATACAGCATTAAGATACTGTAGATTAAGAATTTTCTGTAAAAAATGCTTACAACAGTCTTGCAAATATACAGAATCACTTCAACATCTGTAATGTGTCACTTACTATGTATATCATACTTGCTTTCTTCTTCAGTTTTAAGCACTAAAGACAATTATTATAAAGATACTATAAAGATAAATATCCAATTTTTTATGTCTTTTACAGTGTCATGAAATACATAGCATCATCTAGGCAACTGTGTGAGTTCAGTTTAATAAGAAGGAAATTGCTATATTAAGAAAAGAAAACTTTTTTTGTGGGGGTTGAAACAAAACAAATAGAATGGAACGAAATAAAATGCAGGCATGTTTTGTAAATTGTATTTCTTGTAAAGAAACACTCCTTGAGGACTTATGCTTCTTAACATTTATATTAACATTATACTCTTAAGGAGAGATAATCTTCGAAACTGAGTTACATCAATAAAAAGAAGATGACTTATTCACATACGCCCTTCAATGAAAATGAAAGAATGAAAATTAAAAGATTTAAACAAGTGCTCTTAAAAAACAGGATCTGTTCTCTTGCATCTAAATGGACATTTCTATGCCGAAATTTAAAACAGACCTCTTCCTGTTCAAAACCCATAAGGCCTATTTTTGTTCCATTTTTGTAAATGGGAGTTCCAGGGACAATCACGACTGAGATTGAACGTCTGAAGGTAAAGAGCGACTTGGATACCAGTAACTGAAATGTGTGTGAATTAAAACCTTGTGGCTCTGAGAAGAGATTAAGATAGGCAGGAAATGCCAGAAGCCATTAAAAAACCATTTGAAAGGGATTGTTAAAACTGTTGTTACAAACTGGACATAAATGACGGACAGATGCTTAAACTGAAAGGACAAGAAAAAACAGCACCTCACACATTTCAGAAACTGTTTGCTGTCTGCCATCTGAATATTTGTATCAGAAGTCTCTGGAAATCTAAATATCTAACTTGTATATCTGTGTTCCTACATTGCTTTGACATTCCCTTTCCCCTCTTTTTTTTTTTCTTTTCTAAAAGAAGAAAGAGTTCTTATCATTAGCAATTCTGGAAAGGAATCAAGCTCCATCCAAAGCTTCTAAGTCACTAGCAACTGTGTGCAGTTTTAGGTCACCTCAATATAAGAAGGATATAAAGGTATTGGAGTCTATCAGGAGGAGGACAACCAAGATGGTGAAGGGCCTTGAGGTGCAGATGTATGAGGAGCAGCTGAGGTCACTTGGCTTGTTGTCCCTGGAGAAGAGGAGATTGAGGGGAGACCTCACTGGCATCTTCGACTTCCTCTTGAGGGGAAGAGGAGGGGCAGAGACTGGGGTGACTAGTGACAGGACCCAAGGGAATGGCCTGAAGTTGTGTCAGGAGAGATTTAGGCTGGATATCAGGGAAAGGTTCTTCACCTAGAGGGTGGTTGAGCACTGGAACAGGGTCCCCAGGTCACAGCCTGACAGAGCTCAGCAAGCATTCGGACAATGCTCTCAGGCACAGGGTGGGACTCTTGGTGTGTCCTGTGCGGGAGTTGGACTCAGTTATCCTTAAGGGTCCCTTCCAACTCAGGATATTCTATGGTTCTATGATAAAGGGGAAAATATTTGTTTCCTTAAGGAAACAGTACTTATAGCTGTTACTGTTCATTACTTGATTCTTTATAAATAGTTGTTGAAAGGAAGATTTATAATATAAGGACAGTATGTTACTTAGCTGCAGAGGGAAACTAATCCCGTGAGCAACAACTCAAAAGTTGTCTCATGTAGTCCATCTGTTGGAAATTCACACATAATTGGCAGCTCCTGTATCCACTGTAGCAGTTTGACACAAGCAGTGAATTTGCCCCAGAAATGTGACTTGTCTTTTGCTAAGATAGAAGAGCTTTTAAGTCTAACAGCTGTTTCTGCCTTGCTTTCTGCAGATGTGACCGCAGTTCTGTTGTGAGTTGCACTAACAGAAGTGTTAAGTCCTTAATATCTTATATCTTATTTTAGTGGCATTTTTCCCTCTGAGGAACCTACATTTTTGTTAAGGTGAAGAAAGCTGGCAAAACTGGTGTGTAAATGTTGCCCTGCAGATTTCCTAGTTGAGGTAGTTGTTACAGCTGATCAAGAATCAGTGTTTTAAATAAAGTTAACCATGACATAATAAATATCTTAGTAAACACATTGTACTCTAGGCTTTTAGTAACAAGCTAGTCTCTGATGTGAACGGACTTATCCTTCACTTACTCAAGGTAAAATCAGTATCTCAACATCTCTAGTAATTTCTACTGAAATATACTGAAAAAACATTTAGGTAATGCTTGATAATATAAAATTTCTTAAACCTCAAGCTTTTGTCAAGGGTATACCATGGCTATAAATATGTGTAGATGCTTAAGCTTGGCAAAACCTTACATTTTAATAACAGTAAGTCAAAATACTGAAAGGAATTACCCTATTCTACCTGAAAAAGGGGTATCTGTATCAGATAAAAGTTATGGTCAGCATAAAAAAAAATTAAAAAAAGAAAAATCCAATTTTCATTACTTTAAGCAAATAGCCTGAAAGGATTACAGTATTTCCAGGAAAACTTCTGCTTACCAGATCCAGTGCTGCTCACTTGAGTTAGTTCTTCATCATCTTCATCATCACTATCACAGTTTAATGGCTGAAAAGCTGTTTCTGACTCTGTGTCTACTTGATGAGCATCTGGCTCTTGCTCAGCAAAGCTTCGCAAGGCCACAAGGCGATGATGTATTGCTGCAAACAGGTGTTCAGTGTCTTTTGAGCTTGCCTGCAGAAAATAAAATGCATACAATCCAAACCAACTGAGAAAAATCTCTATTTTTAAAATTTATTTTAAAAAAATAATGAAATACTTGTATTTTGTCCTTTCTAATCAAAACAATCAATTTAAGATTCACACGTAATAATTAACATCCAAATATTAATGTAAATACAAATAATGTAAAGTTTCCTTATGTAGTCTGAGTTTTATGTGCAGCTGTTGATTATTTTCTTTATAGTTACAAGAAACATAAGCTTAAAAATTACTTTCCCCGAAGAATAGGTCAGTTTGTACGGAGCACTTGATATTCTGGATGACTCCTGAGTATGACTCTAGAAGTAAGAAAGCACTAACATTAACATATACAGTCACCAGGTGGATACTGTAGGGATGCACACCAGCCTCTTCAACGACTGCAAAAGCAGCTTCCTGCAACCTCTGCCACACCCACACAGCTCTCATATACCGTGGTTTCCTCATACATGTCTATTTTTACTGCCCAGAAGTGCCAAGACGTAATTTACAGAATGTAAATTATACACTCTAGGAAAACAGGGCAGCACATCTGGAAATCAGGACATTTTTAATTCTCACATGCAGACCAGCAGTCCAGCACAGCCATAGTTAAGTCAATCCCTGTTAGGAAGTGACAGACTTACAGTACTTGCATATACAGTGCATGGTGCTTTGCTTGTGTAAGACATGTGACACTTCCTGGAAATGATGATTTATTTTTCTTTCCCAGCAAGCTGAATCCTTTCTAGAAGTATCTACTGGGGAAACTGTAAACATCCTTAAACTCATGCGGATGCTCTCACTTTCCAACTTGGGACATATGTGCTGTTTATTTGCAAATAAGTCTATGTCATTTCCATTTCCAATTTAGCCCTTGCTGGAGAAAACCAGAGTTCCCAAGACTATTGTCTTACATAAGGCAATATTGAAACTCTGTATTCTTCTCAACTGAGAAACACAGGTCCTACACTGGATAGATTTATTGCAAGTGCTGTGTTGAGAACCATGGCAGAAAGCTGCTGCCTTTTACCAGAGTATCTTAAAAAATTGTAACTACCTGTGAAGAAATTCTGACTGTATTGCTTCCATAAAAAAGCCATTTCTGCATATTACTGCAATGATATCCATTCCATTGGTGGTATGTGAACCAGTCTGGAAATGTCCTAAGGCCATATCACATCATCACCTCTTTTTTTGGAATATCATTCTAATGCATTCCATAATAAAACCCATGTAACATCTAAGCTGAGCATAGTCTGACAGAGCATGAAGGCCATTTGCCAAAACTAACCTTCAGCAACTCCTCAGAATTCTAGATGAAGTGGGGATTTGGCTGGAGCTGTTGGCTTCTACTCACCTGAGTTAAAAACACTTGAACAGAGTGGTCCTCTTGATCTGTCGCAGTGAAGCACAGACTCTTTCTGTTTGCTCTCTTTATAACCATTTGTTCCCAGAGTCGGGTGTTGAGAATCAGCCTCAAGCTACCTTGATTTCGCATAACTCAAATAAGAAGGTTAATAAGATACGCTGCAGCATTTCTCCAGCATTTGTATACAACTAATATTTTCAATTTCCTTCAATTATTCTTTTTAATTTGGTCTAAAACCCTGATAATAGTGAGATCTTTTTTTTTTTTAGTATCCATATATATTTGTTTCTTTCAATATGTCTGGCACACAAAGGAAATAATCTGCTGCAACTGTGCAATACAGTACAAAAAATGACAGCACAGTAAAAAAAAACATTCCAAAAGTGTCTTTAAACAGTGCTGCTGAAAAAGCAGAACCAACAAAGAGCAAATTGTCAGATTGGTGACTGAGCTGAAGACACAGTACAGCAGAGAAGTACACAGAACCTAACGACGTATGTGAGCCTAGTTCCTCAGTCTGTAACAGAGAATTTTATCAGGTAAAAAGATTCTCAGCAACTTGACTTAAATATAATTATCTTCTCAAATTTAACTGTTCTGAAATAAACTCTGGCCAACAATAATACAGGTTATTTGGTGTTTTCTGTATGGGATATTTCATTATTTAATTCTTACTTAGCCTTGACCGCAACAATCCATGCTTATTGCTAGAAGTGTCATTAAGCCTCAGGGATCCTCTGCCTCTTTCAGTCCAGGTTAAAGAAAGCTTATTAAATACGAAGAGCTTGCAGTTAATCTGAAAGAGAAATACATGACGAAAACTGCCAGCCAATGCTAGTTTTATTTGCTCTAAAGCTTTATGGTTCTAAAACTTCTGGTATGACTTTTTATACATCCATATGCACATGTAGAACAGTAGATCTATAGATACATCACCATTATTACTTAAAATGAAATGGCTCCTAGATCTGTGCTCAACTCTTTTCACATCATAGAAAACATTCAGCATGAATCCCAGTTGACTTTTTCAATTATTTCCTCTTCATTAACTCTTCATCTATGATATCCACCAGTGAAGCTGAATTTGTTGCAAAAGTTGTACAACCTTATTTTCTCACTCATTACAAATGTTATGCAGCCCAGGATACCAGTACCACTACTAGAAGGGTACTGCTCCAAGTAAAACTTTTGTGTTCTGCCAAGACAGAAGAATTAATCAAAGATAAAATAGTGTTAAGATTTTTAAAATCATAATTGCTATTTGCTGAGAAAATAACATTCTGAAGATGAAGAATAGCAAGATATGCCCTTCCAGGTTGGAAAGATAATTGCTATTTTAGCTGAACTATAAAACAAATTACTTTAACAACACATTGCTATTTTCCACAAAAAAGTTTTTTCATAAACCCCATCTTTATTCAAATCACTTCCAATTCTGAGGTTTTGGTTACACTGGTATACTGTGTAGATGCTTATAAAATACCACTATAGAAGGACATTCTGAAAAAGACACTGATCGAAAGGGACTATAAAATGAACAAATATAATATGAAAAAGAAAATATCAACCTACAGAAAAATAGGTTAGCTGAGGCATAGCTTAAAAAAAGCAAAAATTTAAAATATAAATTGAAGTAATTTTCAGATTATTGCATCTGCAACAGATCTAGATGTTCTTTTCAAGAAAAAAACTAGTCACCATCAGGGTTTTATGAAGTACACACCTGCAATACATTGTGTTCTGCCTCTTCTCCAGTTATAACTTCAACTTTATCTAACAGGATTTTCTCCACTGGCTTGGAAATACAAGCAGCTGCTGATTCAATTAGTGTTGCATTCCTCAACAAAGCTCTTTCTGTAGGGAAAAAAAAAAAGAAATTCTTTCTGTACGGGGAATATTTTTAGGATCACAAAACTAGTACAGAGGATGACCTGTGACCTCAGTAATACCTGTGATATCTGACATGGTTTAGTGTTATTAGTAAGTTTTTGGCCAAAGAAATAAACAGAATAGGAAAAGAAAAGGCAGAAATGCAAAATACCTCACTAAAAAGGCTCATACAGAATTGAACAGGGCTGTTTATAGTTGCAGAGGTTCATCCCAAGGGACAAACAGAAACAAGCAGAAACAAGGCCTAAATATTTAGAAGCTGATTTTCCAAATTAAACTCATGTGTTATATTGCTATTCAGAGTAATACATATCCCAATATTCAGTATAATAATACATATACAATTAATATTTAACAGTAACACAGAAGGACAAGATTTAAAAGGAACAGCATTATTACAAAGCTTTGTACATTTGCATAATCTATACACATGTTCCAAAGGCTTTATTTTTATAATTTTTTTACTTGTAAGAATGCTTACACAAATCATAGGCTCTAATACATCTGTTAGTAAAGAGGAGTGTAAAATTTGTAAAGAAGGCTCACGATAGGGGTCTCTTGGGGATTTCCTCACAGCCTAGGTTTACATGGCTTGTTTAGTATAAAATCTCACACCAGTCACCAACAAGCCCTGAAATCTGTCTGCATAGAACTTTGAGTCTCACAATTAGCATCCCAAATAACAAAGTCATTTATATGAGAATTTGCAAAGTGCAAGCAGCAGACAGCTTAAAATTGTAGTTCAAAAATGTGGTCCACAAGGCATTCATAAAAGTTGCTGCATTTATTTCAAACAATAAATAAAAATCTGTAAAACTCTGTGCTTATGAGCAAACCAGAAACTCTTGTGTTTATGAGTAATTTAGATCATACTTTCTGAAGTTAGTCCAGTTCACATGTCATAAACCAAGCTGTAGCTGCTTTCTGAATATAGATTTTGGCACATACTTTAAGTGTACTCGTGACTGGATAGCTTGAGAATAGATGAAAATTATTGACCACCACTTATTTGACATCCTCTAAAATACAGTGAAACATAACAATAAAGCTAACTGTGTTTGTTTGCTTAGTATGCTTACTTGTTTGTGGCCCAACATGAGAAGATCCTAAGGACATGGATGTTATTTCTCCTTTGTGTAAATCAGCTTCATTACACAGCTTGGGATGCTTCTCAGGACTCTAGAGAAACACGGGGGAAATAACAATTCCTATTTAAATAAAATGGTATGTAACTTTATATCAAACAGAACATTGAATCATTTAATGCATGCTAGGCTGAAGATTAGCAATTTTAATAGCTTCGGAGTAAAAACTGGCCCAGATGATACAATTTCAGTCTCTAGAGGAACTAATATTATTATTGTAGAATCACAACACCATTCTTCCTCCAAGAAGAATGGGCTCTTTGTATGGATCCTTGAGTGATATTTAAATCCACCAAAGTACTTAGATGTTAAGGTACCAGTTCATTTCCAGTTCAAGGCCATAGTTCCCAGAAGAGTAGTTTAAAACTCAGTCAGCACAAATTTAACCTCAGAGGACTTAAAAATTTCTATCACCTTCAGTTTTGCAGATAAATTTTCTTAGGTGTGTCTAAATAAATGCTTGTGGCTTCTGACAATGCTCAGTGGCACAACTCATTCCTTATATATAAATCCTGGCCAGAAGTCATAGCCCAAACCTGTGGTTGCCAAGCTTTTTACCTGGTAGATAAGCATACAGTTTTCATCCTTCTTCTATTGAAAACTGAATTTTAATTCCATTTTCAAGGGCGTAGTCCTCAGCTTGGGAACCAACTTTTTGACCTAGAGTCCTTCAGGACTTAAGCTGTTTCGCGGGCATGCACAATATGCTTTAACATGGACACTGTCTACGGTGGGTGTCCAATTTTTCCCTCATACTTATTTATTACAGAATCACAGAATGGTTTGGGTTGAAAGAGACCTTAATGATCATCTGGTTCCAGCCCCTCTGCCATGGGCAGGGACACTTTTCATTAGACCAGGCTGCTCACAGTCCCATCCAGCCTGGCCTTGGATGGTCACCCTGGATGACCTCCAGGGATGAGGCATCCACAGCATCTCTAGGCGATGTGTTCCAGTGGTGTCACCACCCTCAAAGAGAAGAATTTCTTCTTCTATCTATCTATTAAATATCAAATCTAAACCTGCTGTCCTTCAGTTTGAAGCCATTTCCCCTTCTCCTGTCACTCCATGCTCCTGTAAATAGTCTCTATCCAGCTTTCTTAGGCTCCCTTCAGGTACCTGATCCCTTCAAAGTTATGATGGAAGTTATTAGAGCAATAGGACCCACGTTCTTTTATCTTATGTTGTGGCTGTACCACTTTACATGGATTAGGTAAAAAACTTTTTCAAGTCAAAAAATGAGCAAACCAGAAGCGCGTAATGGTATGCATTAGTAATTAAAGAACCTGTCTCAGGTGGTGAAGGTAAGAATGCCTACACCTCCAGCAGCACATTCTTAGATATTTTCTCCTCAAGAGTCATTGAACCATATTTACTCCCATCTTTAAAAGAAAGAGGACCTAAAAAGAATCAATATCTGAAAAAATAATTATACTCTTAAGTATACTAACCTTGATAAAAAGTCTACCAGCATGTGCAGATCCAACCAAAACTCTTTCAACCATGTTTTCCCCAAACACAAAATCAGAATTGCTGCTGTTTTGTACACTTCTTTCTTTGAGCAACTGACTTCTGTGGGAACAAGATAATATAAGACTGTGATTTAGAACTATTTAAAGCATTTTAAAGATTCACCACATCTAACATTAAAGAAAAGCAAAAAACAATCACGTAAGTAATCGGGCGAATTCTTTAAGAGAATCTGAGAATATTCTCTATGCAACATTTCACAAAAGGAACAAAGAGTATCACACTGTATTTCATTACAATTATTGAGGATGTTCCTTAAGACCAAAGAACAAGCAGCAAAACAACATGCCACTTCCTCCTCAGCGAAATGTCTTACTCAAGAAAATTTAATGAGCTACTTTCATTTCCCTGTTTCCTTTTGCTTCTCCAAAGGACTACCAACAATTAACAGCTATCCTTTCATGTTGGTGAAGCTCTGGTACCCTGCAGAATAATGTACACCCCGGTGCCTTACAGGCACTCCTTGGTCATCCTGCTTACATCTTGGAAGGGCAGGAAAGCAGTGTGTTCACATACACACACAAATACTGAAAACATATAAAGATATGATAGCAGATGGCTTAAGATGAGGTATAAGTAAAACAGGAGAGAAAAGTGTTCCCATTTCTCAATTACCTGTTCCATAGATATACTTAAAATGAGAAGAAAACTAAATATTTGCAATCCTTTGGTACTGGACAACTATATTTTGGAGATTACACTCAAGAATACTCTAATATAAGTAGAATTGTGATTTGACCTACTAATTACATAGCCACTTTAAATTAACAGGTCCATTTTTTGTAAAAGTCACTACAAAAGTCTTTGTAAACTCCTTTATGTGGAAGTTGTTCCTGCTGCTGATTTGGTTTTGGTTTTCGTTTGTTTGGGTTTTTTTTACAAAAGGGTTATGGGTTGTTTATGCTTTCTGTAGAGCTTAATCCTACATGTCTTGCTGGCATAGGCAAAACGATGCAAGTTCTTTTCACTTTCTATTCCAGAAGAATGACTTGGCAGGAAGGCGACATGATACTGTGTCACAAACTGCATACTTCAGCACCACTTACTTTTCTTTCACAGTATTTATCACCCTTGGAAGAGCTTAACATAACATATGTCATGCAGAGGATATTCCTGTTAATTAGCTGGGCTTGTTGGGAGAACCTTGATGATTGCCTCTAAAACACAGTTTCTCTGTTCACAACTACACTGTGCTTTAAATCTCTTCAAGGATGAAGGGCTTACCAAGTACCACCTATCTCAATCTTACACTTAATGAGAAAAATATTCCATAACATTCTCATGCTTGATGTGTTGCTAAGACTAGGAGCAAAAAAGAGAAATTAGAAAATACTTGTCAGCCTTGAAAGCTTCTATGAATGTTTTGGGCCATGAACAGGGAATATGAAGCGTATTAATGAGTTTTTTAACCTTAAACACACCCCTCACTAAAATTCACTGAATTATGATCAATTTCCATGCTGACATTTCATCTGCTACTTCTAGGCTGCTCCAGTAGCAATTTCTTAAGGACAGCACATCAAAAGAGCTAAAAAACAAGAGCTAGAGGCTAATTTCTAAGAAAAAATGTGGGAAAATATTTTGATTATATTCAGAAATGTAAGAAAAATTAATCAGTGCAGGATCTTTCTTTTAAGAGAAAGTTAACAGGAAGTGCCAGCCTTAAAATGTTATTATAGCCTCAATAGCCTTATGTTGCTGCATGACAAGTGTACCAGGGATGGCATTGTCATGGAAATACAAAACACAGTCACTGATATCAGGGAATGATCACTAACAAGGAACAATGGGAGGAGAAATGTGGTTAAGGTACTGGTATGGGATTATGGAAGGGGAATAGATTCAGGTAGTGGCCTTCTCAGTGTGTCCAGAAAGGTCTGAGTAGCCACCAGTGCCAGTGCTGGCCTTGAACCCTTTCAGTTTTCCAGGCAAATCTTGTGCAAAGTTGAACACATGACTGCAAGCCTGAGTTTTCCCACTGTTGTATTTCTGTCACTTATGACACAAGCCTTCCAAGCTTTTAGTCAGAATTTGATTAATCTCCAAGAATGGGGCTCTTTCCATCACATACAGTGTTGAGATGATGGGGAAACATCCTAGTCCAAGGAAGTCAGCTTCCTCATACAAAAATTCTGAAGTCTGTGCTGCACAAAAATGCCAGCCTATCACAGTCACCACAGAAAGCTTTTTGTGCCAGAAATTCTGCTTTGTGAAGGACAGTAGAGCATCAATTGCAGCATTCACCTGGTCTTCCAAAGATATCCTGTATTTTTTTATTTATGCCTCATGTCCAATATGCTGACATATATTGGTAATTCCTCAAAAGAATGAAATTTCCTGAGCTTCTCTGCATCTTTTTTATGAGATGCAGCAGACATGCAGTCATAAGAGAGATGGCAAACCAAAATAGTTTCTGGCTTGGTGGTTGCCAGTGAGAAACTGCCTATCCCACAGAGATTAATTACAGTTAGGAGTCCATTTTTTATGGTATATGAAGCTCATGTCCGCACACAAAGATCTTGGCACCACACAAAGACACGACTGAGCCCTGTGTGGGTGCAGATAGCATGGGCTTAGTACCATGTTAGACATGCAGGACAAAAGGGCATGCCATCAGCCAAGTGACAAAATGATGTAGAAATGTAATAAATAAAATCTTACTGCGTTTTTTGAGAGCTGGAAAAACTCACAGTAGTAGATGACCCCACTGCTGTTTTGGAATTTACTGCATTCTCAGCTGATGAATAAGAGCTGTCTTCAGATAGCTAGGAATAATAAAATCAAATGGATTAATTAGAACTGCTGTATTTTCTGCTATTAACAGATCTGCTAGAATCCAAAGTCACTGAGGTATAGACAGACAGACAGATATAGATTGTTACAGATATAGATGTGGTAGTTGGCAGAGCTTCCTCCAGCTGTGTACTAAGCCAGTGCCCTCAATTAAAATACTAAAATCTCACTTTCTAAATAAACAAAATCCAAAACACCCAAAGCTGATTTGCCCATAGAACCCTGATATCAGAAAGGTAAGACAGCCTGCAGAGAAGAGATGATTTTTCAAACACAAACAGTATGAGTTTAACATTTCAAATCACGTCAGTGATACATCAATTCCACTGAAACTCATATGGGAAGTTTCTTGAAAATCACACAGTGGAATAATTAATTGCTTTAAAACAGCACTGGTTTGTTGGTTTTGGTTGTTTTGGGTGTTTTTGTTTGGTTGGTTTTTTTCCTTAATTTGAGGTCCAGTAAAATTATTTTTCTTTTTACCTGAACACATGCTTCTTTCTTAGTCACTAGAGATACTACAGGAATTTCAGGACAGGTCAGGGCTTGTGGGGGCTGTAAAGTGGCAGGTCTAATGACATTCCACAATTGACTTGGTGACAAGGATCCTTGCAAAATACAAAGACAAAATATTTTAACATATACTTTTTCTTCACATCTATTTCATACCTATATGTCTTGCCTCCTTAACTGAAAGTTTTAAAATATTTTTAACTAACATTTGCTGTTGTTTACTTGCTTCATATTCTGAAAAATTGTAATGGTTTCTAAAATACACAACTCTGAAGTGAAACCAATGCGTTACCCTATCAGGATTAAAAAAGTAATGTGTTATACACATAAACATACTCTTTTGTACTTACAAAATATATTTATATTTATATATTTAAGTATATCTTTATACTTATATTTATTGCTTTGTTTAGATATGTCTTCTGTCGTTTCAGATTTAATTCTGCATCTGCAGATGCCAGGAGGTTTCTTCATTACCTTCTCCAGGAGCAGGGGTACTCAAAATGTGAAATTTCACTATGCAAGGTTATATTTAGTCCACTCAGGAAATAAGCAGTCAGAGTAGATCCTCAGACCAGAGTTCATAGGACATTTACACAGTCAAACGAGTAAGTTATGAACTGCATAAAGATACCTAGCCTATCATTCATTCTGGAAAAGAGCTGCTATTTTTATGTTTTCCATATCTCTAAAGAATGTCTTTATGGAACTATAGCAACTAAATACTACAATGACAGTTACCTTCTCTTGTACTTTTGGTGAAGTCAGGATTTCTTTGAAGAAGAGCTGAGGTCATGAATATGTTATTCTTCTTTACTACAGAAAAGGAATTTAAAATTGAATAATGAGTAAACCCAAATTTTAACCATTAATTCATGTTTCTGTAATTCCTCTCTGTTTTGGTAGTGCTTGACAATATTCCAACATAACCGTTTGAAAAAGATCTTCAAGAAAACTGTTACTATCTCAGTTTTAACAGCTGGACAGACTTTGGCACAGAAAGCACCAGAGGTTTTCTGGCTTTGTCACAGTCTTTTGGATATTAATGAATGTTTTAAAGGAAAAATCTTTCTTCAGCTTTTAAAAGTAGTGTTCCTGTTTTGTAGAAATCATTGAAATGGCAATGTTATCTGTTCGACTTTTAGGCCTTTTTAAGATTATTAAATGAGATCCAAGTATATAGGAATAAATAAGTAAATGTACCCTGCCCTGTTCTGCTAAAAACGCCTTCATAACTTTCTAGAATGATGGTAGTGCAGTATTGATGCTTTCACTGTTTTAATAAAGATATCAAACACCAGTGAGAAGGTGATGGCAACCATGTTGTAAAAGCCTAGAAGGTGAGAGGGTAATGTGTGTTCACTGACATCCGGATAGCTGTGGAGCCAACCAAGGACTGCTGGTAGTAATGCGCTGTGAGAAAGTGCAGGATGTGGCTGAAGAAGGGGCCACACAGAGGTAGGGCAGCACTTTTCCAGGACAACTGTAAGCGCAACATGGCTCAGCACAGCAGGAATGAGGCCAAGATGTGGCCATGGACTGTAGGGGCATCAAGACCAACCAAGACCTCCAAAGCCTCTGACCCATTTCCAGAAAGAAGGAACTGCACATGAGAACTGATTTGCATAGAAAGAGAGAAACTTATCCCCAGGGTGGGGAAACCTTTCTATGTAAGGGTACCCCATGAAGCCCAGGTGTGTGCCCCAGGATCCTGGCCATGCCTTCAGCCAGAACAATGCTGATGCTGGAATCAGGACTGGTGATCTCTTTCTCTTTTTCTTGCTTTCTCTCTTCTCTTTAATTCTCTCTCTTCCCTTTCACCTTACCCCTTCCTCCAAAACCCACTTCTATGTGCTTATAATAGATCAGGGGCGGACTTATACCAGTTTTCATGCCAAGTGTGTAATGTACCAGTAAAACTTTGTAAGCTTTTGCAGAACCTCTGACTTTTGTCATTCCTTTCCACCATGACCACCTACAAATCTTGGGTGCTCCCTTCCCCTTAAGGGTGGGATGCCACACGTGTACCACATCCTCTGAAATGGCACGCTGATACACTACCTACAATCACCACTTTTTCATTGCAAGAGTATGTTTTGCTGCTATTACAGTGCTGTGAACTCTTAACATTGTTTAGAAATCCTCTACGCCAGTGTCTGTCAAGAACCTGTCTCTGGTAAGAGACATAGACTAGGATTTGAGACCACTCCATTGTTCCTGCTAGCACTAGGAGGGAGGATATTCCCTGGGTCCCTGGTTAGGTGGAAAACAGGCTTATAGGATAGAAAATTATATTCGTGTAGGAACAATCACCATTAAATTGCAAGCAAAATATTCATGTAATTACTGTAGCTTTTATTTTTTCAAGTATAACTTGTATCACACTCTGTAAGTGCACCCCTGCCCCAGAGGATTCCCCAACTACAAATGCAAAAAACATTTCTTGTATTGAACTACCAATCCTCCTTATAAAACATTCCTTTCTCCCATCTAAATACCAGACTAATCCAACACACTTCAGCTCTGTCTTGCACAAAATGCATTTCTGCATGCATCTTTATTTTCGCTAATACTTGCTTTTCTACATAAATATTTATTTTTAATTACCTGTCTGGGAGGGAGGGAAAGTAGGAAGGATGTTAAATGAAGATGATCTCCCTCTTTTCTGAGTGAGAGCTGTATCTAAAAGAATAAGAGACTGAAATTATCACTTGTTTGGAGAATAAAAAAGACCAGTTTTAGGGTTAGCTAGGCTGATGTCATGCTTTCATTGACAGTAGAATAAATTATTATCTGCTACCTACCATCTTTCTGAAGCAGACTGTTGTGCTGCTGGTCCCTGGAGGTCTCTCAGGCCAAGCAGCACAGCCTGGCTCAGGCACACAGCTAATCCCCTCTGTGGCAGCTCTGTCCTGGAGACCACCAGGTGGAGAGGTTCAAAACAGAACCAGAGAGGGACCTATCACTTAAACAGTGTGGGCAATCAACTCCAGCTTCCTCCTGCATTCTGCTTTATTTTTTGGTATAGGCATGCCCTAAAATTTCTAGCATATCTATCCCAGCATAACTTTCAGAGTAAACCAAACCTAGCTTATCTTATGTCCTCTTAGGTACATTCAGATGTGTCACAGGACTACATTAAAAAAAATACACTGGACACATATTAATGCCTCAATTCAGAAGTACCTTTCTGGTACCATCCACATGTTAAATAAATATTGTGAAAAACAGATCAGTCCTTCTGCACAGTAGCCTCAGTGATTTGTGTTCATTTCCCATGGAAGCAATACACAGTCTTTAATGGGCCCTCCCAGTCAGCTCTTGGCTGGATAGAAGCGGGGGCCCTTCTGGAAACTGCTTTACATTTTAAAAGATTGCCCAGGGGACACTGATCTCTTCAAAAAGCCAGAGAGTATAATTCCTTTCCAGCCCTCATCCTCCCTTGACTGTGTGAGCAATTCAAGAAAATGATATGAAATTTATAGATTTTTCACTATATGTAATATTATGTAAGTATGGAAAAAATAATATATTTTTAATTAAAAAGGTATTTACTGGAAATTACCAGCAAGTATCAATGTTTAAGTTTTCATGACTTGCAGCATGCCTACAATGCAGAAACACTTTTTAGACAGGAGAATTCATTCTTTCCTTCACCAGATGAGAATACAGAACTACAACAATTAAAACATGACTAGAGCTAAATGTCATACCAGTGTTAGACTGAGAGTCAGACTTCTGCAAAGTCAAAGATGATGATCTTGCACGTTTTCTAGAGCAACTCATGAAATCTGGAGAAAAGAAAATACGATGTTATGCAGGGACAGGTTGGCAGGTGGCATCAGCACGATGTTATGATACAGAATTAAGACCTGAACACAATAAATTCCAGGAGTGACTTACAGAACAGCGTTAAGGTGGTACCTAAGAGCAAGAGGGCTTTGGAATCTCAGTCAACACCTGTCACAAAGCCCTGGGGAGTCTTCTTTATTTCTACCAAGTTCAGGGAACCTAAAGCAAGCACTTAAAATCAGTTCACAGCCCATGGGCTCAGAAACCATTAAGAATGAGGAGCTACATTATAACATTGCCTGAGCAAATAGAAAAAGGTAGTTAGGAGTTCATACAGCTGATGAATATGCTTGGGCAATTTTCAGAGCTTCTGGAGTTTGTCTTTCTGGTAAATATGAGCGGTAGAGGAACTCTTGAGGTAAGAGAGGGACATACATATTAGGACAGAGTAGGTGGCTCTAAAGTCCACAAAATCTTAGTCTGGTAACTCGGATTTGCCCCTGCTCATGGAAAGAGTCCAAACACCGTTTCCATAGGCAACAGGCAGACCTATGAATAACCCAGTTATATTATGCTGTTTCAGGGAGGTGGTCATTACCATTTTCAGCTTTGCAAACTGGGTCTTCTGCAGGCCGCTGGAAAAAAAATAAGCATGGAAAGGTCAAGGAAAATAGAAGAGTCATTTTCTAGACAGAGACACGAAGTATAAAATCCAGCATATATGCATTAAGTCTTGCTTCTGTTTTCTATTCTTCCTTGCTCTATTTTGAGACCACTTATTACAAGTCTTAACTGGGGCTAAAATCTCATACTACTACTAGGATAACTGTGTATAGAATCTCTATTTCTCAGCACTTTTTATCAATAATGAAAAAGGGAAAAAAAGGCTTTTTACCTTCAAAGAGTGGTCTTTCTTTTCAAAAACAAATGTTGGCTGGGCAAGCACTGATTTCTCTGGAAAAGAGGAGAGATAATTTTTAATAACAATTCTGTAATAGTATTTCTCAACCAGAGCTTTGAAAATGCTGTGCAATAGCAAACAGGAATTTATCCTTTTGTTACAAAGGAAGAAAATATACAGATGCAGTGATGTACAGCACAGTACATAAAAAAAAAAAAGCTATAATCCTCAAATCTGAGTGTGAGTTTTGCCTAACTAGATGCCATGGGATTTGGCCTCATATTTTTAATACTTCTTTTGGTAAAAAAAAAAAGTTCTTTTAGCCATTACAAAAAACATCTGCCATCCTTTAAGAACAAGGGTGAATTGCATCTTTGGGTAGCAGAAAAGAGCATGGATGTGAAATGTAAAATATCCCTAAAGGAAGGAAAACAAGGGAATGTGTTACACTTGGCCTTTCAGCTACATTCACACATTCTGCTCTTTAAGCTTCAGGTAGGTGGATGTCTAGTGTCAGCTTTAATGTGTGAGTAATATGATAATAAATTAAATGACAATGGTAATCAACCACTTATGGTTTTTTCTTCAGGAACTTCTGGGTTTTAAGATATTATTGGAATCTTCTTGCTGTTTCAGACGTAGTGAGTGTCATAAATAAATTTATGACAATAAATAAACATACAGAGCTCTACAGAGCAAATTCTAGTCTCAGCATACCTCTGCATCTCTTAGGCATTACTAAAAATATCTTGGATCTATGCTCTTTTTTTCTATGAAACATTTTTCTGCATACATTTGCCTCACATCAGATTTCATACTGATTTAAGGTTCACTCCTTCTGCGAGTCATACAACTTCTTCAAGCTGTTTACTTTGTTAGGCTTGTGACCTTCACAGCCTATGCAACTCTAATGGACTAAATTTGGTTGTCAGCGTACAAGAAAAAAGCTGTTTTCACCAGCACCACTGATTAATGGCACATTTATTACACTAATTAATGGCACAATTAATGAGCAAAGAAGCAGACACAAACAGATCTTTTTTAAAGACCACTCCATACAGGATTCATCTCATGCTAGCTTGATACATCTTTCATGAGCAGTAAATAGAAACAATCAGCTTCTGACCATGAGAATATTTTAGCTATGTACTTTAGATGATAAATGGAAAGCTAAATGCATGTATTTCTCTCCATGGCTCATAAGTACAGAGTACAGACTAGGGTGACTGCTGAGCTATTTGACTGGCCTCTAGCCAGAGAAATCTCACACTTGATGCCTTGTTGGCTGACATTTGACAGAATATTTACCACATACACAACATTTTTGTAACACTCTTTTCCTCTGTTACCTCTTCAACAAAAACATCCAAGTGAAAATATGTGGCTAGATATTTTTATCTAGAATTGCACACCTATCTGTGACCAAACAACTCAAGCTTTGGTATCAATTACTTAAAGGTTTAATAAAGCAAACATCAGCCCATCATGGAGGAGTTAAGATTACTACACAAAAATGTATTCAACTATCAAGGAAAAAGTAAACATTGTTAAAATAAATGCTTCATGTATGCAAACAGGGACAAGGAGCATGAAACTATTACTCAAACTCAGGGATATACAGAAACAGGAGTAATAACTATACAGTTTTGCTGTTGTTAATTTTATATTTACTTGGGCATTATGTGTGTGCAAAGGACAAGATTTAGCAAATCTAGCATGCTTTGCAGTGAAAGCCTAGTTCTTCCTTAATAGAAAAAGCAGAAAAAAGTTCACATTGTTTTCCATTGCAGAAAAGCCAACTCTGTTATTGAAATTTGAAGAAAAATTCCGTAACCTGGTTGCAGCTAGGGGCTCAATGGCGTGGCATGAGATGGAGCAATTCCACTTCTATTCACTAGAGGGAAGTGGCACACATTAACAATAGTATTTCACTTAAATATGATTTTTTTAAGAAAATAGGCTTTTTTCTGTTCCCTTAAACTGCCATTCTTATTGAATTAAGGAAAAATACAAATAGTAAAGAGTGACTGTAGAAACCTTCATATTCCCAGTAATCCTCAAGCTCAGAAGCTTGCAGTATTTTTAAAGGTACATTTTCTACTCCAAAGAACAGAATTAGCAAAGGGTGAACTGCTGCAAAAAAGGAACTGGCTTTCTATCAGAATTAACTTTTGTGAGAGCTAGGGGATTTGAAGGAATTAAAAATGCTCACTACGTCTGAAACAGCAAGAAGATTCCAATAATATCTTAAAACCCAGAAGTTCCTGAAGAAAAAACCATAAGTGGTTGATTACCAACAGAAACACATGAAGCTACAGTATAATGGCACCCTTCAAAGATAAATATGCATATTTTAATATTGCAGTAAATATAAAGAATATATCCCACCTACTGCTCTTGAGCCAAAGAGCTGCCGGTAGATTTAGTCAGTTTTCTGAGGTTGCCACAGTTATTTATAGTTTTTACAGTTCTCCAATGCTTCTACTCAAATCAAGAAAACCTTTTTGTAATTCCTGAAGGGTACTCCACAAAGCTTATCAGTAAGATCTTCACTCCTCAATCAGACTTTTCATAACAGGGTTTAAAAAATATATTTGTGTTAACTATATATGTATCCTAAGCATAAATTTCCATTTACATTGTCAGCTTCTCAGATATTCAGGCACAAAATATCTGGAGCTGATGCCCACATAAAAAGACACCCAGAACTTACTGTGGATGTAACACAAGGCCATCAAGGAGTTACCACAGTCATGTTGACGTGATAATTTTAACACTGGTCAGTACCTCTGCATCTCTCCCCTTCATTTTCTGCACAAAGTCTGCCACTGCCAGGGTGGCTGTTCTGGGCAAAAGAGAAGTGCTCCTGCACCCTCTGCTCCAAGCAGCACTGGGGGCACCCAGCCACACAGTGCCAGACTCTGTCCCAGGAACAGGCAGCAGCAGCCAAGAGGAATGGCAGATGCAGACAGAGGAACAGGAGCAGGTGGGCCGGAGCCATTCCCCCTTATCATCACTACCAGGACACAGACAGACACGGGCTGGCTAGTGCCTGGTTCAGACTGGGCCACTCCAGTCCTCAGCAGCTTGGCACTTGTGGATAAAAGAGTTTGTTGGAAAAGTTACCAGAAAATAATGCCAAATGAGCTGCCTCTGGCTGCAGGGACTGGAATAATCCACCAGCCTCAGCCAAGAGTCCAGACACAGAACCTGTCTGTCTGCCCATGAATAATCACCACAGATCGGGCTCTCTTTTTCCTTGCTACAGTTCCCCTGAAGCTGTTGAATTAGAAATGTGTTGGCTTAATGTTCACTATATTCAAAGATCAAAACAGGCCCTTGCCTGGAAAATGCATTAGGAACATCCAGTTCCTTTGTCTGAGATCTCACCTGGAGGGTCTCCTGGCTCCAGCCTCCTGTCCTGCACAGAAGCACTATCAAATGTGCTCATACCTCAGGTACCTGACATGGAAGGCACCCAGGTTGGTGCCTGCACACAGGATAGAGACTGCATTCTATTTGAAAGAGCATTTTGGGAAAAGTAACTGCTGGCTGATGCCTTGGAAGCACTTGCCAGGATAACATACAAGAAATAACGTAAAACTGGGTTTTTGTATGTTTTTTTGATTTGCTTGTATCCCAAAAGCCAGCATTGTCCATGAGATGTAATGGTCCCTCTGTCTTTGCTGTGACATGCCACTCTTCACTTCCATTGCTATTGCTTTTTCTAAAGCTATTGAGACTTTACAAAATACATACATTAAAAAAATAAGTGGGACACTGATGGTTTGGAAAATTTTAGAGTTATTATTACTATTTTTCCATCTTGCCCTAAAGACACATAAATGATCCTTAACCTTTGAGGGCTAAGGACACAGTGGAGAGAATATAAGCCCATATCTGTTTCTACTTTTCAGGCAATCCTATGCCTGAAATCATGTCAAAAGTGGTCACAGTATTTTGTCTCTATTCCTCTCAAAGAGATGCCAAAAAAACCCCTCAGATCTTTCAGAAGGTAAGATAGGAATTGTGGTCTCAATAAAAGTTTTTTATTTCTGATGTTGAAATAGATAATTTTTATATTTTCAATTAAAAAAAAAATAAATCTGTTGCATCTTCACCATTACCAAACTGGCCAGAAGTCTGAAAATGCTTTAATTCATAGCCGTAGCAAAAACTTTCACATTTTTTTATATAAAGACAGACCAGCTGCTTGGCAAGGCTGAGCCCACCAGCAACAGTGGAAGCACCTCTGGGGATAATGGATTTCAGAAGGGGAAAAAAATACTACACAAGGGCAATCGCAGCTGTGAGAGAGGAGTGAGAATGTGAGAGAGGAACAGCTCTGCAGACACCAAGGTCAGTGAAGGAGGAGAGAAAGAAGGTGAATGGTGGCAGCTGTGCCCCTGCAGCCCTTGGAGGTCCATGGGGGAACAGAGAGTCACCTGCAGCCCCTGAAGGACCCCAAACAGGAGCAGGGGGATGCCATCAAAGGAGGCTGTGACCCCATGGGAAGCCTGTGCTAGAGCAGGCTCCTGGCAGGACCTGTGGCCTGTGCAGAGAGGAGCCCACACTGGAGCAGGCTTGCTGGCAGGACTTGTGAGCCCATTGGGGACCCACACTGGATGAATTAATGGAGAACAACAGACTGTGGTAGGGACTCAAGTCGTAGAAGTTCATAGAGGACTGTCTCCCATGGGAGAGACCCCACACTGGAGCAGGGGAAGAGTGTGAGGAGTCCTCCCCATAAGGAGGAAGAAGTGGCAGAGACGACGTGTGATGAACTGACCACAACTCCCATTCCCCATGCCCCTGCTCTGCTCAGCAAGAGGAGATAGAGAAAGGAGGGAGTGAAGTTAAGGCTGTGAAGAAGGGAGAAGTGGGTGGGAAGAGGGGGTTTTTTTAAGATTTAGGTTTAGTTCTCACTACCATATTCTAATTTGATTGGTATTAAACTAAACTGATTCCCCCAAGTCGAGTCTGTTTTGTCTGTGATGGTAATTGCTGAGTGTTCTCTCCCTGTCCTTATTTCAACCCATGAGCCTTCCATAATTTTCTCTCCCCTGTCCAGCTGAGGAGGGAAGTGAATGAGTGGTTTTGGTGGGCACCTAGAAAGCAGCCAGGGTCAACATACCACAACATTAAATAAACAAAACAAAACAAACAAGCAAAAAGGAAAAAAAACCTGCACAAAACCAAAACCAAACAGAAACACCCATCTTAATCAGAAATAATTTTTCTCAAACAGAACATGATACTTGAAAATTGTATGATGTCCAAATAATGTCACTGAGTTACAAAACCTTTAACTACATCCAGCTTTCCTTCACAACATCCTAGGAAGTGCTACACAACACACAAAGACTACATGAAAATTTATAATCAGCTTAGAATTTCATCCTATCAAACAATGAAGCCATGACATAGAATTATGAAGTCTCTGTGCTCTAATATGCTATAGCATATTTTGGTAGCTTTGCATGTTACTGCTATAATTTTTAAAACAGAAGCAGAAACACTGCTGTATTTTGATATTACAGCTTAGATTGCTGGTTCCCACAGAACTCTAACCAAAGTTAATCAATAATAACAAATCCTTGCACATACAACTGCCATTTTGATTGTTTCACATCTAAATTAGCTCAATGAAAACATGTAATTTGGGAAGATGTGGAGAAGAAAAGTAGATTTAATGTAACTTTGGTTGCTACATCCCCAGAAGTAGTTTTATATCTCTAAAATAGTAAAAAAAAAAAACCAAACCACAAGGGAAAGCTTTGACTAATGAATATACACTGTGTAGAGCTGTTACTCGAAAAACCTCTAAGACAAATTCTGTGGTATTTTTGGCAATATACATGGAGAAAAAGAAAGCAACAATGGACTAGCATTTAAGCAGGAGACATGGATTGAGAAAACCACTGATAAAAGAAATTAGTAAAAAATTATTTGCACTCTGCTAGGTGATGATGTGTAAATTAGCGGCCTCAAGGAGCACCGGAGTTAAACTATGGAATAGTAAGACCAATTTTTGTTCAAAATGCTGCAAAAACATAGAAACTACCAACTACTTTGCAAAACTGCAGGAGGCAGAAGAGAAATACATATAGTGCAAACAAGAAATAAGATAAATTAACAAAATACTTTGCTCTCTAAACTTGTTTAGATCATGTTTAAATATTGTTTCTGGCTTTTGACACAAAAAGACATCTGTCAGTATTTCCGGTGATAGACCATTTTAATCTAAAATGCGGTGGAAAATAACAAAAACCTTCTGGCTAAGAACAGGATTTTCCAAACCTGCAACAAAACCACAGTTTCTGTTTAAAAAATACTCACTGAACTTCACAACATAAAATAGAGTCAGTTCACAGCCAAGAGAAAGTGCCACAATGCTGCCAGCCAACATCTTGGGTCCCTCAGCGACCTCACTACATAAGCCAGGCTTTCCTCTGCCAAAACTTAGATATCTATGACAGATGACATGAGCCAAAATGTGGATGTCCTACAACAGTACTTCATGTAACCAACCTAATAAAATGGATCAACTTAAAATAATTTTGGGAAAGGGTTTATAAAATTTCCCATTGCTGATCCTGAGTAACGGGTGTGTTTCTGGAAGCACTGGGCAGCTGAGTGTTCTGGTGGAATTCACATACACAGCTGCTCAGCACCTTTGAAAACCAGGTCACTAATTAAAGCTCTAAATATGGACCTGGAAACCTACTTTCAGATTCTCATTTATTACCCTCCATACTTTTGATCAGTTTTAATGACAAGACTGGGGATTTTCCAAAGAAAGTTACTTTTTCTTTTTTTTTTTTGCTAAGACATTGAAATGTAAGATTAATTCATTCATTTGCATCTAATTATATGTACATAACGCATTTTATTTAATCTGTAAACACTCAAAACAAAATGAGAAAATAAAATAGGGTCATAAATCAAATGAAGTTCTAATCTGGTCAAATCTCCAATGTTAACCAGAAGAGTTTTCCATACACAAAGGGTACGAGCATGTTGCTACACAGCAACATGCACGTCCAGTGTCTTAGTTGTAATTCCAAATGTGAATGCTAATGGATTTTTTTCTTTTATAATACTCTTCTAAATGTCAGTGAATCAATAAATTTGCAACAATTTCCCACAAATTCTGATTTTCCAAATATGTTCAATAGAAATTTTTCTAAATAGTTGGTCCAAAACCATGCTGAAGTGTTTTATGTGAAAAAATACTTCAACCTATTGAGATGAAATCTTTGACAAAGTTTTTATTATTTGAAAAAAAAGAAACCACCCATTGTTGAGAATTTTATTTCTAGAGAACTTAAACATGTATCACTGATATTTGGCCACTGGCTGTGCTTGCTGCAGAAGTGACTGTGGCCCACGAAGAGACTGCTGGACACAGCACTGTGTGCTGTATAAACACCGTGTACTAAACATGAGGTGCCCATCACTTATCTTGGGTTCAGACAGCGTCCTGTAAACACAGGTTGAGGAACCAATAAATAATTTCACACCTCCTTGTTTGGATCAGCAGAGAGTACATCATCAAAGAAGGGAGTTTCTGTTTCATTGCACTCAGAAAGAAAAAAGTCATCTAATTGACTATTGCAAAATAAAATTTCTGAAGGAATTTTTCCTAGGACAGCTTTACCACATTGTTCGGACTCCAATACTGTACACTCTTTGTTATACAAATAGTTCATAACCCACATAAATAATTTCCCTGTCATCAGTGACACCAGTTATGAGACCAAGGATTCTTCATGCAGGCACAGTCCTGCATAATCAGACTCTTAACATTTTAAGACATGTTCACCCTCTCTTAAGTCACTCTTCTCGATGCTACAGATTCTAAACACAGATAGGGATCAGGGTGGAATGGGTTCTTCTATCCAAAAAATTCCATCTAATACTCCTAGCTCCCACTGTGGTTTATAGCATTCCACATAAGATATGAGATTTAAAATTTAACATCTCTTCAGCCATGGCAACTCAGCTGACAGCCTGTGGAAGTGTCTATAAATACAGCATATGACACACTCACTCACCTTTGTAGAGCACAGTCCTCATCTTTATATGGGCAAAACATAAACAGGCTTTAAAACAGCAATAAAAATCACCCTATCTCAGAAATACTATAACATAATTTCTGAGAGAAATGTAACCCAGTTGGCTTTATTTCAAAGATTAGAGTGAAGAAAATATTTTTGAGAGTTTCATCACTGGAGTGTAATAGAAATGATACAATACCAGAAGTAACTGTATCACTAGAGCAGCAGGACTGTGACAAAGAGTATAAACAAAAAATCATTTTAGAAACACTGAAACTTCTGACTAAGAAGTCTTATCTGTTGTAAAAGCCTGTAAAATACCCTATGCAAGGGCAATAAAATTCATAGGCATAAAAAATGTTATCCTTTTCAGGGCGTTGTACCAAATTTAAATTTCATAAATCCCTATGAGGTAGCATAGAAGTAACCCTCAGGGGCTTTGTGCGGGAATTGAACTATACAGGTATTAAGGTCATGATCTAACAACACTCACGCACCCTTAAATTTCAGGGACTAAACTGGACTGTGTGCTCAATATTAAGCACAGGCTGAAAAGGTTGTCACCTGAAAGGCTGGTCACCGATAAATTGGCCCAACTGCTCTAAAATCTATCAGTCATAGTATCAGGCTTAGACCTTGACAGTGCTCATTTCCTCTAGGTAATCTGGGTTCATTATCAACCCCTGTAGTAAAAAATGGCTGGTGGCATCATCTGCAAAATGTCCTTAATGTTAGCGCTTGTTTCATTATGCATCCTCATCAGTTTTTAATGATACTGATAAATCACTCTTAATTCATAGCTCAACTCGCTACCTCAATAAGGGATTTTACTGTCCACCTCTGTAGTCAGGCATCTATCTGAGGAGCTAGAGCAGGACAGTTTTGCTCTCAAGGTGCAGGCCACGTCAGGGCATGAATGTCCTGGAAAACGAGTGTTGCTTCCAGGTATGGCCAGGAATGCAAGTGCTATTCCCACCCATTGCCAGGCCCAGCATTTAGGAAGCCAGCAGAAAGCTCAAATGGCAGGGAGTTAACACTGTCAGAAACATAGAGAGACTGCAAAGACACATCTGATAGTGTCCTTTCCTCAAGTGAAATACAACTTGGAGATTTCCGACAGATTACCAGTAAAAACGATGCAATAAAAATGCACAGCCAGCCAAGCTGTTGTTTTGCATTATGCACAACACTGTTACTAACCAGGCACATCCTTTGTGTTTATCCCATTCCCCGGGAAAGAGACATGCAAAAGATAATAGCTAACAAAACCTACCTGTAAAGCATTCCTCCTTGGGATCTAATATGCTGCCACGGGAGACCCGGCAGGGCCTGAGCATGGTCTGTTCTTGCAGGTGAGCAGCTTGGTGCATAGGCCAGGGACCACCGGGCCAGTCTCTTCTTTTGGGGAGGTCGGGCACCTTCGCGCCCCGCCGGGGTCTGACTGAGAGTTCACAGTCAGCACAGGAGCACCGCGTGCCTGCACAGAAAACATTCCCTTTGCAAGCAGGAATTGGCTCGTTTCTCATTATGAGGTCAGCCTAAGTACCCTTTTATATACATCTATCTCTCTCTATATGTGATCATATATGTTATATACGCCGTAGCTGGGTCTAGAAACCTGCCACCCTTCGAGCCAGCCAGCCCGGGCTCCGGGCGGCGCTTCCCGCAGCCAGGCAGGGATGGAGCGGCGGCGGCGGCCGGCGGGGACAGCTCGGGGATGGGGCCGGGGCCGGCTCCTCGCCCGAGGGGCGGGCCATGGGAGGGGACATGAAAAGCCGAGCACGGGAACGTGGGGAGGGAGAGAGGGCGGGCTGCGAGCTGCTCCGTCACGGGTGGGCTCCTGTGCCCGCTATGGGGTTTTTTTGGCTTTTTGTTTTCAAAAAGAAGCTGAAATATCAAGCAAGGCAGCAGAGCACTGTGATTGTTTCCAGGCTGACGTGAACCAAGTGCAGCGTCTGCACAAATAGGTGTTTCGATCCCTCCTTCCAGACGCGCTGTGCTGCAAGTTCTAAAGCTTCGCCCGTGCCTCCTGCTGTTCTCTTAAATGGCAACAGCCCCAAATTCTTCAAGTGTAAGCGATTTCAGGCCATTATATATTGCTGGCCTGGTGTCAAACTGCCTGTAATCATAACAGTTCAAGACAAAAAGGCAGGAATTTGCTGTAAGTTCATGAAAATCATACGTCTAGTCTAATCTAGTGTCTTCGCACAGCCAATATCAGATGTTTCAGAGAAAAAAGATGCAAGAAGTCCAAGAGCACACAGATGCTCAGTGACTTTCCCTCATTAGAGCCCCAATGTGTGTTGGCATAATTTCTGAAGTGTACCATTTAACTCTTCTGCAGTAGAATCAGAGAAACTTTTAGACTGGAAAAGACGTCTAAGATCAAACTCCAACCCCTAACTCAGCGCTGCCAAGTCCCCCACTAAACCCACTACCCCAAGTACCACATCTATACATCTTTTAAACATCTTCAGGAGTGGTGACTCCACGACTTCCTTCAGCAGCCTTTTCCAGTGCCTGACAACCCTTTTGGTGAAGGAATTTTCCCTAATATACAATCTAAATCTTTCCTGGAGCAACTTGAGGCCATTTCCTCTTGTCTTTTTGCTTGTTACCTTGAAGAAGAGGCCAAGCTCCACCTGGCTACAATCTCCTTCTCTGGACATGCTCCAGCACCTCATTGTCTTGTAGTGAGAGTCCCAAAACTGAACATAGCATTTGGGGTGCAGAACCCTCAGCCTTAACTGTTATAACTTGGTATTTTTGTGACCTCCAATTGTATATGCTACCTCTGTATAAGCCTTAATATGTCCTTGATTTGAGGTGTGCACTTTGTCATCACGTTCCACAGTCACAGTACTGCATGAAGTTTGCAATTTTTGCTTTGCAAGTTTTCAGTTTAAGTTGAATACTGCCTTGTTGCTATTACGTGCAACAGTCCTATTCTAGCTTCCGAACAACATTTCATTGTTTTATACTTTTGTCATATATTCTAGTCATCTTCTGAGATCACTGTTCAAAATTTTTCAGTCATTATTCCTTTTGAATTCACAAACACCCTGCTCCAGAAGGAGGTGGCCCATGGGCAGTTGCAGAAAAGGTAATGGCACAGAGCTATGTCTATTTCTCCAGTGAAACCAGCTGCACTGTCTGACAACAGATATAGACATTTGAAATTAACCTTTTTAACTCCCTATGACAGTCTTTATAGAGTCATGGGGGATCAATAGATACCGTAATAACAGCTGCTGGAGAAAGAGAAAGTATTCTGTGGAAAAATCACATTATCCTATCCTGTTCTCGGCCTCAGCATCCCTTGCTAGCCCCTGCTCAAGAGAGGATCCTGTGGTGCAATTCAGCATCACCATTCTTATATCCTTGCCCTAATACTGTATTCATTTTCCTTGCCAAGTTCTTTAAATAATAAAATATTTAATTTAATTTAATTTAATATGAATTTAAATCTCAGTTAAATTTAATTTAATACACTGTGACAGCCAAGTAAGTGCACAACATCATCTGAAACTGTAAACTAAAAGTAAAACAAAGGCAAAATAATATGAAAATCACAAAACACACATACCTATTATTTTGACATTTCAACTATGAATATGGAAATTAACCAACAGTTGACTTCTCCATAAGTAGTTTTTCCATTACATCATGATGAAATTAATTTTGGATAAGAGAGAGAAAAGTAAAAAGCAGAGTAGTTATCTGGGTCTACTCCTGGCTAGGTCACAAGATAAATTCCTTATTAGTTCAAGCTCCAAATGGTGCAAGGTTCTTTGATAGGCAAAGTAACTATGAACCCTAGATCAAAGTCATTATAATTTAATTATGAGTCTAACACTTTTGTGAACACTCAATTATGATAAACAAAACCAAGCATTTGCAACTAGTGTTCTGACAAAATCCTGAAAATGCCTGCATGTGTCCTGCTGTCGTGGATATCTCTGGCAATCTTCCCTGCAGACCTGTTTCTATCAACAGAACCTCCAAGGACAGCACAGGTTTTGGGAATGCCAGCATGATGCACTCACATTACTCCTATTTATCCAAAAATAACATCTGAGAATTCCTTATTTAACATGAATAAAGCAAGCACAATACATTCATTTTAATTTACAGATACATTAATCACTCAACCAAACCCTTGATGTGAGCACTCTCCACTTATTAAAATTTTAGGAGGGAATATAATTCATATCAAACTTGATAACAGTGCTGTTGTAGTTTAACCCCAGCCAACAACCAGGCCCCAAGCAGCCTCTCACTCTGTCCCCCATTCCCCAGGATCAGGGAGAGAATTGGAATGGTAAAAGCTACAAAACTCATGGGTTGAGATAAAGAAAGTATAATAAGGAAAGCAAAAGCAAAGCAAAACAAGGAATTAAGTCACCACTTCCCATGGGCAGGCAGCTGTTCAGCCATCTCCAGAAGAGCAGGGTCTCATCAAATGTAACAATGACTTGGTAAGACAGACCCCATCACTCCAAATAATCCCCCCCTCTTCTTCTTCCCCACACTTTATATCCTGAGTATGATGTCATATGGTCTGGAATACCTCTTTGGTCAATTTGGGTCCACCTGTCCATTTTTTGTCTCCCCCCAACCTCCCAGGCCCTCCCAGCCTCCCTGCCAGCATCGCAGTACAAAAGCAGAAAAGGCCTTGGCTCTGTGTAAGCTCTGATCAGCAATAACAAAAACATCTCTATATTATCTGCCCTGTGTTCAGCACAAATCCAAAACATAGCCCTACCATCCAGCCTGTTCTTCACTTGGCACGCCGTGAACCTGCTCATCCCACTGCTGGACAGCTCGCCCAGTAGGATGCTGTGAAGGACAGTATCCAAAGCCTTACTAAAACCCAGAAAAACTACATCCACTGCCTTCCCTCCACCCACTACACAGGTGAACTTCTTTTAGAAAGACACCAAATTAAATGACCATAAATTTCCCTCTGTGAACTCATGATGCCTATGCCTGATGGTTATATTGTTCTTTAAATGCCTTTCTTCACACTCTCTACACCCTATATGATCTATTTTCATGGCATGAAAATCTAAGCAGACAAAACCTGTATTTCCCCACAGCACATCCTCTGAACCTGCAGGTCAGGAGAGCAATGCTGCTGTAACACTGCACTCAAGTGCACATAAGTGCACACATAGTCCTCCCAGAGGCAGGGCTGTTCCCAATACATTTCTCCACTCTCAGCAGATGCACAAGCTCCCACTGCTAGATTTTTAACGCTGTATGTTTCCTTGTTATAGCATTTATTCTTTAAATAAGCCTGAGTCACAAAGCCAGCTAGACAACCCACTCCAAAATCATTATGCCATCTGTACACTGTTGGTGTAAATGCAGAACAGCTGCAGGCTTCCAATCTCTAGAAAACCCAGACATGTTCACTGGTGATTTTCCCAAAGATGACTTCCCCAAAGACAGCTACTTTTTGAGCAACACCAGCCAATTTTTGACTCATTCTACATGAGCTCTGTATTGTAGAGTATGCAACTATTTAATCAGGACGATGCAGTACTAAATCAAAAGACTTGTAAAACTTTATCTGAAATATGTAAGGCCCATATCATTAATGCAAACACACATGTACAGAACAACTGTTACTCCAGAGCCTAATTCTATGATTAAATTTGAATTATTTGGACCTTTATTTTAAATCATTCATGGCAATTTGCAAGAGAACAGTACTTACTTTGACCTAACACTTTGGAGTACATCATGAGTGAGTATTCAACAAGTCATTCAACACAGTAAAAACCTAGAAAAATACTTCTGACATTTCTGGATTTCAAACAGGAATTAAAAAAAGAATCGTCAACAAATACTGTAAGATATGTTAAGGCCTCCAGGAAAACACATTCCTGTTTCCTGTATCCAAATCCCTGTTTGCTGAAGTTACACCTTTCTAATTTTAGACACCCAAGTCAGGCATCTAAATTAAGAGACCCATTGCTCTGCTTCTACTCTGTACCTCAGAGAGGGTGACTGCTGAGATTTGCCTCCAAGGCAGGGCAACCAGGTTCCTTGTTAACAGATCCTTTGGGGTGTATTAAAGCAAAACAGCATTGAATAACTGATATAACAATGAACAACTCCATTGAAATCATAACTGGAAAAAATAGAAAGGGGCATATAGCTGTTCTGGAGGGTGTGATCACCCTAAAAGAGGAAAATTGGAAAGAGAAAAAGAGGGAAAGAGAGAGAAGGGAAGAGATATCCCTACCCATGGCTCCAGTCGTTTGTGGGTGATCGTGGTGTGTGGTTGTGATATTCAGCCCTGGTCTATTGGGGGTGGGGACCCAGATACAGATTGGAAATTGGGGTTTTATAACCCTGGTTCTCCCCATAAATGCCCCAGAACTCCACCAGGAGTTCTGGCCATGCAGAGTCTTATTTCTGGAAGATTCTAGAAGAGTGGCAGCACCAAGAGGAGGGGGTGAGAGTGTGACTGTCTGTGCATCTGTGTGTGCCTGGACAAAGCTCCTGAGTAAAATTCCTGAGTTGTGCGTCGGCACAGTGGTGGATCACGGTGTGGGAAAGAGACCAGCAGAGAAAAAACCTCTACCCTGCCTCTGCAGGATCTATTGCTTAATGGCAGCTTGTCTTTTAGTTCAAAACCAGCTTGTTTAAGGCAAAATTTATCTGCAGGATGCAACTGTTTTGCTACTGTGATCTGAGTGATTCCAGTGATCTGAGCTGCCTCTGGACAGACACCGTCCCTCCACTGACTGTGGAAGGAGCATGGACTCTCAAGGATTCCCTTCAGAAAACTTCCAAGTGAGAAAGATGAGTAATTTCTTGTATAGTCCACACTGAGAGAACTGTCCCTCTGAAATCTGTGGAATACTTTACTATAGCTTGTGCATAAAAATAAATACATTAAAAGCCAAAAGCTTTAAGTATTTGTAGAATCATACCTGCTTTTCATATACATTAAAATTCTTGCCACCACTTATTATAAAAGACAGTAGACGGGCCTCCTTCTGAGGCTTTTTTTTTATTATTTGTTAGTCATTTGGAATATCTTTGTATTCAAAAAATACACAGGTGTAAAGAATAACTTCTTGTTATTCTTCAACTACCTTCCCTATCCAACTGATGTGTTTCACAGGGTATTAACAGCATCATGGCATTGCAAAATGTCAAATCTGATACTGTGCTGCATTGTTGCTATGACAATACTACTCGTTCTCTGTAAGTGACACATTAAATTAGCTCCATGTGATATCCTGGCAACTTTCCAGTGTTTCTGTAATAGATATGCTTGGACATCATTGACATTACTTAATGCTATGTACAAAAGGCTTGGTTTTAATTAACCTGCCTCGTATAATTATTGAAAGAAAATTGAAGGAGAACTAGGACATAAATATACTCCTGCTGTGCTCAGCAGGACAGGATCAGAGCATGGACTGTCTTGTTTGCTCTTCAAGAGAAGGAGAGGACAGGAAAAGGTCCTCTGTCTGCTCTATCTGCTGATCTCAAGCCATTTTAACAGCCACCTCAAAGATTTCTCTAGGAGCTAGTAGAGAGATGGAACTGAAAGAATGAAAAGGAATGAAGAAGAGACAGCTAGGAAAGCAAGATATTACTCATTAAAACAAAAGAAATGAACGTGCCATTAGGTCTTGTGGTGCACAGAAGCTTAAGGCCTTGAAAGTTGTAATGAAAACCTGCTTTTGCTTAGGAATAACTGGGGGTTTTTTGCCTTGCTTTTAACAAATACTGTATTCTCTTTTGGTGTCTGAGTCTTAATACACCCCTTTTTCACTGAGTTTCCATTATATTCTCTGTTGGCATTGAACTCTCATTCCTCCTGGGATAGGAAATGGACTCATTACCATCAGATCTGTAATCAAATACAGAAGCACAATGGTCTACGAGACTTACATATAAATCTCATTTTTGTGCTGTAATTTATATATGTGTTTCAAATATTTCAAATATCTGTAAAATTTTTTTTTGTAGTGCAAAGCTGCTTTTGAGTGGCAGAAAATTCACTGATTAACAGGCCACTTAGGTTTAACGACGCATATTATGAAGAATGTGTCTTAAACTGAAACCACTACACTCTTTGCAGTAGGTTTGCTTCTTCTCTACCAATGGTTTGTGTTTTCCCTTCTTCCATCAGCAATGTTTCACATCTTTGTTAGCAGCTTGAACAGTGGTGTAGAGGGCACCCTCAGCAACTTTTCTGAGGACGCCAAGCTGTGTGTAGCATTTGAGTAAATGCTAATAGGCAAGAAAATTTAGTTTAGCATCACAAAAAATAATGCTGGTTAATAATGGATGAAGTTATGCTACTAATACAATTATGCCTTGAAAATGCAGATATTTTAAGGACAAGAATTAGAGAGTAGGATCCCTATCACTTCGGTTATCTGTCAGGACAAGAGCAAATGGATGATTTTGATAGAAAAATTGTTTTCTATTGTACTATGGTGTTATGTCAGAGGAGCAATTTCCCAAAAGATTCCCACCCATCAGATGAAAGACAATTACACTCTTCATATTTGTTGGGGAAAACAAAACAAAACAAAACAAAACAAAACAAAACAAACAAACCCAAAAAAACCCCTACCAACCAACCAACCAAAAAAAGCTGCAGGCCTTTTTGGTCCTGGAAGGGTTTGCATTTGGCAACTCAGTTAGCAAGAGCTGTCAACAGATTATTGTGCAGTAGAACAGACATTTTTGATGACTACTTCAGACTTCAGGCAAAACTAGGTTTTATTATCCATTGGTTTATCTTTCAAACATTTGCAAATTAGATGACTGAATTGTAAGAATCATTCAGTTGCTTGTGGTCCCATAATAATACATTTTTATGTGTTTTCTTTTGGTTCTTTGCAAGTACAAAGTGACTTCCCAGAGCACAGGGCAAGAATAACTGAAATTCTTTGCCTGAACTATGCAGGAGGTCATGAAATGTTCAGGATTACCCCTTTTAGCAATAATCTGTATTAATCTGTAAATCAATGAATAGGAAAAGCTGCTTCAGCTGTTAGGACTCATTAGTGTTTAATTGCATGCAGAACAATCCCTTCTCACTTCTTTTGCTTCTGGAGACATGCAGAGGAAATTCTTTAGTCCTTTTCTGAGTGCAAAAGTTGTATCACTGTAACTATTCAAATGGCTAAAAGTAGTATTTTTCCCCTGCTGGGAAGGAAATCACATTCTTCAACTCAATTCTCATTTACCTAAGAATTGGGAGAGGAACATAACTGTAAGGTCCCTTTCTACTGCTGCAATTAAGTCAAACTTGGTATGATCAAACCAAAAATATATAGTGTCTCTGGCCAAATCTGATGCTATGCTACAAAACCTGGGTAAAAACAAAGCCTTAATTCTACAATATAACAAAGAGCCTAACTAAATGAAACAGTATTTCTCTAAGAGTGTTGGCAAAACACCTCCCCGCTTCAAAGGTGATTAATTAGTAATTTTTTTAAGCAGAATTGTCTGTCGGTAACACAGTACATGAAATCAGTTAGCTAGCCATGGTCAACATGTTTCACAAAAATTATGACTAGAACTTGAGGCATCTAAAGGCCAGAACCATATAAACTTTATGAAGTCTGGGAAATACTTTTTATTTCAACACGAGACTGTTCAAACCCTTAATAAATCCTATTAAACATACTAAGCTCTAATTCCTTGAAGCAGGCAACCTGACAGTTTTGTGATATGAAACATTTATGTCACTCTTTCACCTTGCTTAAATAGAGATTAAGTGTATAGTCCTTTTAGTATAAAACAGGCATACACAATCCAGTCACTGTTTTTTTATTACTTCCTGTCTCATTAAATTATCCAGGCTTATTCTGTGGACTAGGTTTCCTTATATGGAATTCATATTCATATCAAAACATATTTTAATATTTTTGGAGTCTGAACCCTTTGGAGTTCATTGGAAGCTGATACTCAAAGCAAACCATGGGTTGTTAAAGCGTACATTAAGTGAAATGATGAAAAAAGCCCTGTGGAATGCAGGTGTCATATATCACACATCTCTGATAAACACTGAAATCTCCCTCATTTGCCTCCTGTTTAGGCTCAGTTTCAAGAGTGTGCTGCTGTAGTTTGTATGTTGAACAAATGGGAAGGTCCCAGTTGAAGAAAATGGAATTTCAGCTGCTGCTGTATCATGCTGGCAGGCACTAGACACAAGAAGGATTCCTTCCTTGGCAGACCCTATCCTGCAGCTGCCAGGGGTACTGCAGGACTGCCAGTTTTTAAGCCCAGATCCTCTGCTTGTCTGTGAATGATTTCTCAGTGTTCCGCACAAAGGGGAGAAGAATCACTTCCCACATCCTAAAGTGGCTGTTGGACCTTGCTGACACAGACATGGCAAGGCTGCATTTTGTTGCCCTGAATTTCCTCTTAATGAACTAAATTATTGAGCAGAGAAACTTCATCAAGCCTCATGAAAGCTACTGTGCTGATATAATCTCCCTATAAGTGAATAATTTGTTTTGGTTTTCAGTGTCAATATCTTTATATTACTTTACCTTTGTGTGTACAAGTAACTAACTACTCACAGCTGCCAGCTCATTTTAGAGTAAAAAAGAACTAAAGAGAGCATTTCTGCATGAATATGTTTTTATGTGATAGGTGTGATACAGTATATTAAAATTACTATAATTAATGTTGCTACTGTGGAAACTATTATCTTACTATCAGATTAGTTTTTCATCATTAGCCAAACACAAACAGGAACTAAGTTACAAATGCTGTATTTTTATTATCCTTTATTCCAAAAAAATCAGAGTACCAAGCAGGCTAATACACAAAGTAAGGGCTGAAATCAAAAGCTATTGCTCAAGGCTAGAGTCAAAAGCCTGATTTGGGTCACTGGGACTATGGCAAATATGGGGATTAAGACATTGGTCTTTTGTGTAAGACATCAGCAAGTGAAAAGAAAATCAAGGAGAAAGAGAAGCACTTATGTTCTTTTAAGAGAAAACGAGACAGAACAAATTAGGAGGTAAACTCAAGTAGTTTTGTCTCTCCTAATCACAGATGCTTTGTCAGTTTCTTCTTTGATTGCATGGAGATTATACTATATATATAAAATTATATATATAATATATATAATTATATATATAATATATATAATAACAAGAATAATGGATAATGACAAATTTCACTGTAATCCAGAAAGGTTTCATTTTTTAATAGTGTTCACAGAGTTCCTCCATATGACTGGACATAAATTGCCAGGGAAATGAAAACGATAAAACCCACAGCTACTGAGGTTAAATGATAAAAAGGCAGCATTGTAAAATACATTATTGTGGGTTTTTCCCCAGGAAATATAATGACAGATATCTCCCTTTGTGTCTGACCTATAAAATAAAATGTCTTTCCATAGTCTTAAAACATAAGTAACTACATACCTTTGTTTCTCCACAACTGTACTTAACTTCATTGAAAATTAAGTTTGAGATACTTTACTTATGTAAAACTAGTGAGAAATGAGAGCTAGCCAGTGTTATACACTATTGCACAACTCTATTAAGCAATTCAACAAACCAATTTACTGTTCAACATTTGTCCTGAGAATAACTACATCTGTGTATAATAGAGAGCTGAGTGTTCCTGCACCAGGCCCCAGCTCAGATAACAGCTGCTTATCCTGAAACTGCACAATAAAAACCCTAAAACTGAGCAAAAACATTATTAACAGAATGGATAAAGACAACTTGGAACACTCTGCCACAAGACAAACTTCTGGCAAGACATTAGTAAGTGTGTAAAAGTACTATATATAGGAATAACAATTATATCGAGTCATAAATGAGTAAGGGATAAATTCTTACGACTCAAGGCATGGATCACCAATGCATCTGCAAGAGGTGGGAAGAAATACCGAATTGAGGTGTTATGGTATTGCACATTCCTCTGAAGTTCACTCAAGCTACCTTCATGGACAGAATGACAAACCATTTATCTCATATGTGTCGAAAAATAAAAGCAGGATCTGGATTTTTTTAAGTCCTGCATTTAGATTTGTGTGAAACCTTTTGTGAAACACTGGACTTCTTTTGATTTGGAAAGCTGTGTCACTTCCCTGCATGTTAAGAACTGTCATATGTTAGTCACACAATGTCTTTCCTCAAAGAAACTGTTTCTGCTTTCTATCAAAACATAAGTTTTCTGATTGTGTGATTTTGTTAATACTCATTTGCTGACTTCATTTATCACGTGACTTTTGCTAAAGACCTGAGCATACTCTGATAATAATTAGGTAAAAGGATACAATAACAAAGTAGATTGGGAAGAGATGGAGGAAGCCAAACAACTGAGGAAATCATCTGCACAAGCATTCCTCCTCAAAATTGATTCGCATATAAGGGTAGGGGGACAGGAAGAAGTTGTTGAAATAAATAAAGATTTGGAGGAAGAAGAAAACCAACAATTTAAGACATAACAAGTTAATGAAAACTAGATGCTTACAAGGCAAAGGATCCAGGCCAAGGGCAGGGATAGAAATCCATCTGCTAGGGACCACTTTTAGTTTGCTACACTGTGGAACAGTGCCCCATAATGTAAAAGCCCTGAATTAGTACTTTGTCAACTGGCAAGACTTCCACAGAAATAAATGGGACTTTATGATTTCCAGGGGTTTATCTGGAAGTCATATCTAGTCCTAGAAAAGAGTACATACAGAACCCTATTAAGGACACAGGGAGGTACTTTCTTTACCTCCCTAGTTCAAATAAATCATACCCTTTTACTATATCTCTTTAGGTGTGCATCTTCTTCCTCTTTTGAGGCTACAACTCTGGTTCCTCACTTGGACTAGAATATGCACTTGTTCTTGCCTAGGTCCTTCTCTGACTTTTTTATTTCTGCTCTGAGGCAGAAGTAGAACTGTACTCAGAACTCGAAGGCTTACTTCTTCAAAGAAAGTTATCTTGACTATCAATTTCACATCTGGACACAGGATTACGAACTCAAGTTATATAAAGAGCTCAATCTATAGTGTTGCATCTGCTCTAAATATGGAAGACTGCTCGGATCCAATGCCACACACACTCTGCAGAAGTGAGGTGTACAAGGGTGAGCCCATGAAAATATTCATCTGCAGCAGACTAAAGTTAGCAGTGTAATGAATATTAAGAAAAACAGGGTTTTGGTATGTCATAGTCTGTCATGACTAAAAACGTCCAAAGTCCAAAGCTGGCCAGCACCTGAAGGCTGTCCAATGGAATGCTGACCAAAGGCAACATGTGCAAAGTCACAGGTACTGAAGCAGAGCCATCTATGTGATGGAAAGCACAATGGCTTAGGGTACTTACAAGCGTGGAATCCTTCCAGACATTTTTTTAAGGATATTAAAAACCCTAACTGTATTTACATTCCAGTTAGCTGTTAGACACTTGTTAGATACTTGTAGAAGTGTCCTTTGCACTGTTCTTTACACATCATTATTGACTACCTTTTTAACATCAGAATTTTTGTTTAGGATTTCTGGAATAGAAAAAACCCAGTAGCTGCTGTTACTGTTTCAAGAATCTTCATCACCTTCTGACAGTCAGTGCAAGATTCAATTTCTTGACTTTGTGAAGCTTTTGTGAGAGTGTCTACATGAAATGTTGAAGTATATTGCCAGTATGTTCCAGTGAGATGGCAACAACAGCGAAGATCTATGATACAGCTAAAGTGTTTTTATTATGCAAACGTGCTGGCTTAGAATTTGCTGTGGTGTACCTATATTGTGTCAGTTCATTCAGATGGAACCTGTATCTATAGATATGTTCCTTTCTCATCAATGTTAATGGTAAAAAACCTTTCCATAGCTAGAGAAACATTTCAGTTCAAATGCATTTTCATTTGAAATTGCCTACTTCTTTCATGCTGTAATCTCACTATCTTTTTTCCATTGAAAATGAATTGCCTGTAAATAGAAATGATACCATTTTTCTTCTAACACAAATAACTGAACAGTCAAGAACAAAATAAAATGTAAAAAGAAATGTCAACTTCACAGACAGACAATAAAGTAGCATGGCCTGTTTCTTTTTTCGGAGTTGTGTGAGGCAGGGAATTCAGATTGTCAGTATTGTCAGATCTCACTACCAAAACCAAAAGGGACTGTTCAAATACTCAGATTTTTTAAAGTACATCCAGGATCCTTCCTCTTTTAGGTTTTTTCAGGTTTAAGTATTAAAAAAATTTGCATGCCTCTGTAGATCAAAATGGGAAGAGTAAGTCTGGAAAGGTGGTCTTGATTTATGGTGTGATGGGAGTGTATTACAGCCATCCAGAAGACTTCTGTCCTTGCTTCTGAAAGGTCAGGAAAGATCTATTTTCATTCTATGTAGTGCTGTGCATATTGTTTTACTTTTTTATTGAATTAAAATTTTCAAACTCTATTCGTATGAATGTTTTTAATGGTATCCAGGAGAGCTCCTTGTTGTCTACAAGGGATTTCTTAGTTCCCCAGTAAAATATTAAAAGAATCAGAATTCATTTTGCTTGCAGTTTTAGCAAAAAACTTATCACTGGTGACTAATAAATATTTTGTGTTTGTATATCTGCCTGGAACAAGACTTTTATTATTACTATTGTATCAAAAAGACCTACTGTTTCTCCTCTCCCTGTAGGAATCTTTAAGGGATTTAACCCCCTTTGACATCCATTAGGTGATGAGTACATAAATGGTTAGGCTCCTTTGAAATCCTAGCCTTACTTTCTGAAAGGCTGACTAAAACTGCTCTTTGCAGAATTAATTAACCATCTAGTGCTCAGCCTTGGAATTTACAGTGAGCTGATACACAAAAGCCGAAGGAGACCCAAGAAGAAAAGGTATTTATTGGCCATTAAATTCCTAAGCTTAATTAGTTTTATTCTTCTCAGGAATTCCCTAGTGTTAAATACAGACACAATTACTTGATTCAGAATAACTTGGCTTGTATTTCACTTTTAGGATTTGGAAATGAGATTATGCTTGTCCCAGTGAAGGATATACAAGTATGAGACATCTTTCCTCTCTAGTTTTTTAAGCAATTCATAGTGTGTGTTCCTTCTGTTCATTTTAATGTAAATAAAATCTCATTAAATAAACTTCTAAAAATGTATTTCCTGAAGCTTTGGTCCTAAGTCAAAATTTATTAGCTAATCAAAGGACATGACCTTCTGCCAAGAGTCCAGCAGATTTGTTTTGGGAGTTTACCTCAAAGAAGATGAAAGATAAATTAAAACTGGGCAGAAATTTCATAGATTTGCAAAGGATTTGTTTTCCTAGACAATACATTGTGGACCTAGTTAAAAAAAAAAAACCAAAAACAACAACAACCCAAAAACCACGAAGGCAGGTATGAGGCTAAATATGTAGAAATACACTTTTTAAAACTCTCAAAGATCCAGAGCTGAATGTGTTTTGTATCTCCATTAGGTTTGTATTAGATCACTTCCAAGAATTGTCCCAGATATTAGAATCTATTCAGATAATTTTCTGATTATTTATATAAATATATAAATATGAAATATTTTCTATATACAAAAAGTATGAAATATGGAAATCGATACACTTTCACAGTAATGCAGGATCTATATTATTGAATTTTATAATTCTGCATTATCATAAATGACAATTATTCATATTTGATAGACCAACCATATTTATACCTATGTTAGATAGAACAAGGGAATATTGTTAGGAAGAACAGCTAAAAAGATAAAGAAGAAGTAAAAGAAGAAAATATAAAAGCAATAAAAGTAACTAAGGGATGAGATAATAAGAGCAGACTGTGAGCAGGAGTGTAAAACCTCTTACATGTTTATTCAAGCACCTTTAGGTGAAAGTATCCCCTATCCTCCAGGTTGCCCGGGAATAGCCATGTCCATTGTGAGAGTGGAGCTGGAGGAGGGATAATAAACTTGGGCAGAAGATACTCTGTGAGTGCCCTTTCACGGTCCTGCTCATATTGCAAGCCAGGTCACTGCTCCTCTTTGGGCACTCTCAGAGGTAAAACTTCAGCCTTGCTGAAGTGATTTCATGGTCTGTGGACTCACTACAGATGCCCCCCTCCACAGGTGCTTACAAGATGGAGCTAGCCTTCATGCTGAGGCTTATTTATCCATCTATTTTCTTCTATTCATAAGCAGCCACTTCAGCCCATACATTCATGGGCTCTGTCTTCACTGAGAAGCTCTTGCCTGTGCCTTACTGCCCTGTGTCTTCCCAAAGCCCAACACAAAAGAATTGATGTATACTGAGAGATATTGGGGGTCCTGTGAGGAATTTGGGAGCTGTGTCTCTCCTAACCAAGTCAATTGAAATATGAAGAATTGGGAATGACTGAAATGAATGATCAAAAACTTCTTTGTAGACCTAATTTGACACTCTCATGCACAGTGAGTTCTGGGCAAGGGAGAAAGCCTAGTGAAATCCTCCATCCAGTAGGATTTGGTTTTAAGTTCGAAATTTTTCTTCTAGAGACTGGTTACTGTTTTTCCCAAACTGGACTGCTTTCAGACAGCCTTTTATCTTCTCTGGAGACCAGCTTCAAGTGAGAGCATTGGAAATGCTTGTCTTTGGTCCCTGTTTTACATGTTTGGGAGCCTGTTCTGCTCTTACTGTATGCGCTGTTAGAAGGAAAACAAAAATCCTTCGGCCTTTGTATGGCTTTTTGGGATTCATCAGTAAGCAGTGTGGTCTTAAATAATAGAGATTTTCTCTCGTGAGGTTGTGTCCTACCTTATGTGGGCTGTCATGACAGACAGTATTGAGATGGGGCAGAATGTAGAATTCTGATTTCTCAGAGAAGCCAGTCCTTCTGATTTTTGCTGCATCAATCTGGTAGATGAATGGAGCGAGACAGCATCTTTTATATATGATAAAGTAAATCACCTTTCAAATGTACATAAGAAGTGGGGTCAAAGTGGTTATTTAAGGGCCTGGATGAGGTCATGCAATGACTTTTGGATGAAATTTATCACCCAAGGGCATTCAAGGCCACTTTGCTCTGTGTATGACACTTAAGAAAATGCAAGAGCCTTATACCTCTGGGACAGTACCCCCGTGAAACCAGAGTGTGTGCCCCTGGATCCTGGACATCCCAATTTCTGGCCTGACACTGATGCTGGAACCAGGACTGGTGATCTCTCTCTCTCTCTCTCTCTCTTTCTTTCTACTCTGCTGTGGGAAAGATCCAAGCAGAGTAGTAAACTACACCTGCATGAATCCCTGAAGAGCAGGTGGAAACAGCAGTTTAGTTGATCCTCTGCATGGACCAAGCTTTTTGGTGCCTCTGCCAGGTTGCTTCATCAGGGATACCCTGGCTGGTGAGGTAATAAAATTAAATTTACTCTTTGCATTTCATCTGTGGTTGTTCCTTAGTCTTGCCTGTGCCAGTTCACACACTCAGGTTATAAACATTACCTGTTCATTTAGGTTCTCCAGTAGCAACTATCACAGACAAACCAAATCACTTAGGATAGATTCTCCCTCTCTCTCATGCTTCCTTTATAAGGAGAATCAGTTACCTGTCAGTGTTGATCAAGTTTAGCTAAAAGACTGAATGTAAATTATCATTCTCAAGCATAAATTTATCTAGAATATCTCACTTTTTTGATTAAACACATTTCAGTTCTGGAGTGCTCAATAAATGTGAATATTAAATATATATACACATATATATTAATCATATCAGTAGTTATAGTGACTTTGTTTACTCCAGAGAATGCCAGTCATAAAGACAGCCATGGTCTCCAATGTTTCCCTATTTTCTTCTGGGGTACTTCTCATTTTTCAAATATAAATGCTTGCGTGACAGAGAGAAACTGATGCCAGATTTACTTTCTTCTGCTTCTTGCAAGTCTTGTTTGAATTCAGGATGATCCACTGTTTCACAATAAGATTATTGCATAACTTTAGATACATGATCTCCCCATGCATTTAACTCAAAAAGCATCTATTTTAATAATGTTCTTTTACTACTGTTCTATTATAAATAATTGTGACTTTGCAGTCTCAGATCTCTTCTTAGCTTGCAGTGGTTTAATGTATTGATTTGTGTCCTTCCACTGCCCAAAGTCCTGGGTATCTGTAAAATCAGGCTTTCCTTTAATAAATCATGTTCTCAAAGACAGAGAAACAAAGAAATACAATGCTCTTGATACACCTATATTGTAACAAAATATACATTGCTAGGAAAAATAGATTATTTGTGCTGCCTCAGCACACTGCCTCAGATACTGAAAAATCTAGATGTGTGTTTTTAAAAATAAGAAGGCACCACATGAATTACACTCAGTGCTGACTCATTCAAAGTATAAGTCCTTTGACAGTTGTTCTTGTTCAAACACATACACAAATCCAATCTGTTAACAAAAAGGTCACAAATAAATATTGGTTTGTAATAGATCATGGGATTATCTTACAGTCAGCCCCTGTTTAGAAGTGTGCAGGAATACCTGACTGAGAATTGCTAAGCAGATCAAAGAAGCAATATGCAATTTATGTTAGTGAATTAGTGGATTGCCTGTTTTCCTTACTATGGAGATCAGAAGGTGCCAAGTATTACCTTATTCAAGTGTGTTGGTGAAGTAGGCATATCTATCTATCTATCTATCTATCTATCTAAAGTAGCTGGCACAAGTTACTACAGCAATTAATGAATTTGCAGTTGCCAATCAGGAATTTGATCTATATAATATTCCTCCTAAATCAATAATTGAAATTTCACTAAATCCACCAGTTTTATCTGACCTGATCTATTTTGTGCCTTTGTAATATAGTTACAGTTGTGTCACCTGCATGCCATGCTGAAGACATCATGGTAGATTGTGTGGGTTTGGCACTCCCACGGGAAATTTTAGCATCTTGAAACTGTTCAATGTCATGCTCTCTGTGGACTTTATCATTTGGTTTCTTTAGAAAAATTATATCTGCTTCAGCACATCTTTCACTGAAGTCTTCATCTGTCTTCAGGCTAAGAGCCAGGACTAAGTGAAAATAGAGTTTTGTAATGCTATTTACAGTTACAAACAATGTTTCCATGGAAGTTTCTGCAAAGGAGAAATAAACTGAGAGGGTATGTATGATGCAATCGCAAAATAAATCACAACATACATTTGTGAAATAGCGATATGTGGCTTAAAGTACCGTCTTTGCTGATGTACTTTCTTTACCTAATTTCACAGTCAAGCTGCCATTTTAAGAAATGGAAGGTCTTTGTTAACTTCCCAGAATCAACATGCTTACAATATTATAATAATATAGCCAGCCATGCTGAATAATGGCCATAAAAATTATTCTGGCAGCTGCCAATTTCTGCACCAAAATTTAAACGTTTGCTTAAACTACACAAAGGTCATAGAAATGTGCCCAGTTTGAATTAAAAGTTAAAAGAAATTGAAAAAAATCTATTATTAATTCTGTAGCAATTTTATTATTTATGTATTCATGGTTCTCATGTGCAATGGTTCTTTTATTGTTCAACCTGCCTTAGCTAAACTGAGAAAACATTTCTAAAGCTTTTTTTTTTCTATATGACTTTTGTATGACAGCTTTTTTTTTTTTTTTTTTTTTAAATATGGGACCACTCTGTGGGTTCTTCCTGAGAAACTTGAGAAATTTTGCTTGCTAGAAAATGGCAGGCTTATCTGATAGATTATAGGACATACTGCATAACGTAGCAGAAGAAAAGAAAGTGAAAGATGTGAAGCTTCTCTTGTGCTCACCTGATTAATCTATGTCATTAACTAATTAATCAGTCCTAAGCATCCATAAGGCTGTGATGACTGAGATGCTGGGAAGCTAGGAAGGAAATGCCGTATAATAACCCACTTACAAATGGTTTTTGTAAACCCAATCAGCAACTTCTGACAACAAGTCAGGCTTACTGATAGTTCTCTTTTCTTACTTCTTTTTTCTCCATAATGCATGTGTGTAACATGTAATGGGGACAGGTTCAGCTGAAAAGCTTAGTATCAGCTTAATGACTTTAATTTTCCAGTGGCTTTATCCTAACTGTACCCATGTGTATGCAAAACTTGAAACGCCACCAGGAGAAATCCAGCAGTTCTTTAGCTCTTACATCATCTCCAGCATTGCAATCAAGTCTGCAAATTCTCACAGCTAAGAGGGGCCATATTTTGAAAAGTTCAATCTCAGACACAATCACTATGTTTGTCTTATAGAGGGTGATTAAAAGAATGAGATCATCTTCTCAGGTTAACTCATCTGCCTTAGGTTCCAAATCAATGAACACCTGACAAATCTTATCTCCATCTTCAGTTTGGCCCATTCCTCATACAGTGGTGGCTGAGCTGTTCATGGAACAGATGTTTTGTGAAACACCTGACTTGATGTCAGTACAGTGCTCTACAACAAATTAAAATCAGTGGTAGGTTTACCTCAGGTGTGCTGCAGACAACTGCAGAGGGATTTGCCAGCTATGGTCAACACCCCTTCTAGCAACCCGATTCTTGTGCAGGACACCACCAACTGGTATTTGAACACGGCAACTACAGCCTAGAGATCTCAAAATAATGCAGAACTGAGTTGGTCATTGTTGGTTTTAATGTAGTGGCCTATGGACTGGTGCAGCTAAAAAACAAAACAGTTCCATTCAGCAACAAACAACATTTCTGCTACTAAGAAAGTGCTTTCTGGTGGCCCAGCAGACCAGAAGACTGGTAATTCCAATCACTTGAGCTGGCAGATCTGAGTTTGGCTGTGACCATTGTCGGAACCCTTGGGTTACTCTGTCTGTGCTGGTATTACCATGTTGTGTAGGAATTATCCTTCTAGAAACAACCTGCTGGGTTTTTGTCACCACAGCTAAGCAAATCACCTGCCACAATCCTTCCTAGAGAGACATGGAAGATCTCCTGTGCCTTTATTGATGGAGGCCTAGCAGTGTTCAATGGAATCAGTAACTCTTCCTCAGAAAGGCTGTGTTAGCTGCTGGTGGGTTGTGCTGGTTTGAGCCATAGTTCAACCCAGAGCATACAGCCAGCCTGAGCTGAAAGAAGAGTTGGGGTTTTTGAGTGAATGGGTTAAAAGCAGGAAAAGCACTCACATTGTGAGTCTAATGAACTCTGCTATAAAATTAAACTGAGGAAGGCAAAATGTCACTCAAGAGAATGCTTGTTGGGATTTAATTCTGGAAATAACGGAGACTGTGATATGAAAAAATTTCTCTCCAGGATCCAGTTTTGTTTGCTGTTATCATTATTTTACTAGAACATAGAGACTAACTGACCATCAGCAGCGGGAAAGTACATGCTTGGAAAGAGGGGACAGGTAGCTATATGACACATGGGTCATTCAAGTGTTTAGGCTACATTGTCACAGAAATGCACCTAGAGATCAGCCATGCCCTGGCCTTACCCTGTGATATTTGTCCAAAAGTGTTGTCTTTCTGTCTCAGCTATTTCAGAGGGCCCAAAGGTTCCATCAGAGAGGGGAATGAAAGGTGAACATGCAAAAACATCATTATTCCCCTCCTTGCACAGAACTTAACAAACCATGTTTGTTGAGGGTTACTATGTAGCTGTGCTGTAGCTATGTGCTTTTATGAAAAACAGTCTCATTTCTAATCTATTTAATATATTTCTGATCCTTTTCCACGCTTGAGCCCTGTAATTGGGGGTTGGAATACCTGGAAAGCTGGTCCTGGTTACAGGCACACATAGTGACAAGTAAATGATTACATTTTCTCTATCCCCACCTCTGAGCTGGGGATTTTCCACTACAGTCTCTTTGCTAAGGGAAAGTTTTAAAATGGTAGCAGAGTCTCAAGCTGTCTGATTTTAGTGCTGATAGAATGGTACTTGATTTGCTTGACTAAGGAAGCTGCTGGCAAAAAAATGTTGCAATTGGCAATTTACTTGTCTCCATGCATATTTTGGCTCCATATCAAGATTCTGAAGTGTTTTCCAGACAAGTGCAGAATAATCAGTACATCTGCCACACAGGCAAATGTAAAGTTGATGAAAATATTTTATTTATAGAAGCTAATGCAAAAATGTAGTTTGATGTGTTACAAATGTCAGTTCTAATACTACTAATTAGAGCTATAATCTCATTGTGGAATGAAAAGATTTTTCTCATTTACTGAGACTGTATTCTTTTTTTTTAAAATCCAGGGTTAGGGCTTCCGGTATCAGAAACCTTTCTTACACAAATAATATTAAACACAGGACATCTTATAGGTGTAAATATTTGAGACTTAGTCTCCCTCTCACCCTCAAATATAAAAGTTTACATGAAATGCCTTCTGAATGCAGATCACAAAAATAAAAGATGGAAGCAGTATTCATTACTAAATTACTGAAGATTACTTGTCATATATTTACACTCTTACAAGCATTCTTATTTTTTTTTCTAATGGCAAGTATATATTCTTTCTCTGCATGCAGCAGGTTTATACTACATATCATTTTTTATAGGCTACACAGGGCTTTTTTTGAAAGAAAAATCAATCATACAATTAATTTGGATAAATATACAGCAATCTTAAATCATACAAAAAGTATTTCTAGTCTAGCCTGACTTTTTATTTTTCATCTTAAATACATAAAATAAAAAACACAGGGAAGATACTATTAAGTGCAAGTAAAGGTATCAGATTCTAACTCTTATTGCCAGCAGACTGGCCATCCTAAAAATAATTTGTAAAATTCAAGTCAGAAAAAAGTGTAATTTAAATGAAGACTTGGAAAATACAAGAAAAGAATGTTGATTTAGTTCTAGTTGAACAACCTGCCCCTACGTGACAAAGCTTTTCATTGCATATATATCTATATCCATAGCACAAGCTCATGCTTAAATCCCATTTATTTCAACAAGATTTAAGCATACGCTTAAGTTCTTTGCTCAATTACAGTCCCAGTACAGCTGGTGTGTAAAGCCAAAATACCATATAATATAAAGTAACTGACATTATGATTTCAGCTTTCCTCATCAATTTCACTTCCAAAGTTCATCCTTAAAAAAATTGAGGAGTCCCTTAATTTTCTGCTGACACTTGTGACTAAGTTGAAACACGGTTGTTGTTATCAGCAATTTAAAGGATAATGATGTATGGAAAGGAGTTTAATAATTCTAACTCATTAAAAAGCTTTATAAAGTGACAAACCATGAGATCCTTCTGAGTGACTGGATAGAAATCTAGTTTCTTTCTGTCAAATCCCCAATATTAGCTGAGAATGTTCCATCAAAGTTTCTTTGGAGTACTTCTTACAGTCTGCTACAAAGAGCAAGATAGACAATAATAGTTTGCATGTATTTTTAAGCCAGCTTTATTTTCAAGTTTTCATACCTCACACATTCTGTATATTGCTGGGAGAATTATTCCACAGATTGTTGAAGTCACATCTATTTATCCATCTAAAAACTGAGCTTCTTGTTTGTTATAATTGCCAGTGAAATTCACATATAAAGAAAGTTCAAAAGTCTTAATACACATGCATACTTATTTTCCACATCTTCTTTATGTGTAACTGTTAAGTGTATTTTTTCTACTTTGATTCTTCAGAATTTTAATTTTACTTCAAAACTTTTTAAAGGTTTTCTATTCCATTGCTTCAATTCATTTAAGTTCTTTCAGGAGGGAATATGAAAGTAAAGGATACAAAGAAGCAGGAACATAGTATTACATACCCTTAAACAGGTAAGAATTTAGAATTGAGAAAAATTTACATCATCTCATTAACACTGAAAATTTAATAAAAAAATTTCATTTATTGAATTTCAGAAAATGTACTTGCGTAAAATCTAATGCTACAATGTGGTCAAGTTGATTATTTTGATCTTCTACAGCCTGTTGTATTTGACACTTAAAATTCAAAAGTTGTATTTAGTAAGCTTGGATATTTCCAGCCTGCTCTTTAATTAGATCCATTTTAAATGAATTTTTTTTAAAAGATCAGATGCATATTCTGGCTGCACTGTGAAGTGCTCACTCTTGAAGTCAGCGTTTGCTGTGCTGGAGCGTGCTGCATGTGGTTCAGTCCAGTTTGGCAGTACCATTCCTTAAAATCACAAGTAATGGGTCAAAACCTGGCTGAGAGTGTCAGGCCCTACTGGATTTCAGTCATAATGGCTTTCTTCCAGACTAGATGATATTTCTGGGACAATATGACTCCTGGTTCCTGTCCCTTGTATACATAAGGTAACTAATTGTACATATGTAATGCATCTACAAGGCTTCAAATGTATTAACTGCAGGGTCTATAACAGTTTTGAGAGATTCTTTTTATCTCTTTGCTATGTTTCATGCACGTTTTTAGCATCCTGGTTTAGTATTCTTGACTGTTTAAAGTAATATTATGTCTAATTTTTCAAGGCCTTCAAAAAGTACAAGTTATAACACAAAGGAAAATCTATTATCAAAAGCACCTTTGAAGTAACAAGTTTTAGCCCTAATGAAAAAAACTTAACTGCTCAGACATTGACTGTTAGTGAATTTTTTCCTTTTAAAATAATGGTAAGTTTATTATCTTCAACCTTTCAATCTCTAAATAGGTTTCTCCCCTTCCGATGCACTGTCAGAACTTTGAACTTCAGCTCTCCCTTCTGCCATAAATATGTGCATTTGGTTTTCTTTTTGTATAGTTTGTTCCTTCCCCAAATTTCAAAACACACGAATGGCTCCAACAATACTTGTGATGTAATTTTGTCTACACAATTTAAAACAACAGTTCTATAGCCAGTTGTTATTGAAGATTTGACTAAAGTTCCCACTCTGACCAAAAGAACATTTAATCTGTTTGTTCTCTGCTTAGATTAAAGTCAACGTCTTTTTTCCTAGACCTGTGTGAGAAAAACACAACTTAGCTTCTGGGAGAGATAAAAGCTGTACTTATCTACATACACAAATGAGCAAAAGGTCAGCTTTGAGTCTAAAACCCAGCCTGAATCAGCTGAAGTGGGATGGAAAACAAACCATACACCGACACCAGGAAAAGTGAAGAAAAGGGACTTGAACACTCTAAGATGGGGGGAAGAGTAGTTTCAGTAGACTGAAAGTGTGGAAGGGAGAAAAGAAATGTACAGGAAACCCTCAGTCACTGCAGGCAAGAGAGCTACGATAGGGGCAACAAAAGACTTCAAGATGCAGTTGTGGGTTCTAGAACTCCTAAATTATGGATGGATGGAGTGAGAGGGTACAACTGAGCACACACCCACGAGGGAATGATAGCAGAAGCAAGAAGAGCCTTATGAAGAACAGTTGCACATTTATCTAGATGGGAAGGGAGAGCCTTTCCACAGTAATTATGATAAACAGTGAAACCTCAACATAGCTTCGTATAAGAACCAATTCTTTGGTGCCTTTGTCCTTTAAAGCTCAGAAAGGACGAAAGCAGAACATGTAGCCAATATTCACCAGATAATTTTTACCCAAATCTAGTTTTAATGGACATGTTGAAAAGGTGGACCTTTTAAAATTCCTGTGCAATAATGAAGTTTACTTTATTGAACGTCGTAATATCTATTTATAAATTATACTTATGTTTCCTGCAACTTCTGCAATTTTTTGTTTAAGACTTTGAGTCTATCAATATAAACATACCAATATGATGCCATGATTTCTATACAATTTTAATATATCCATTTAAATACAGTGACATCCATCTGTGGTGCCCCACCCTTAAGGGGAAAGGAAGCATCAAAGATTCGTAGATGCTGGTGGTAGAAAGGAAAAGAATTCAGAGGATCCATAGAAACTTAAGAAGTTTTATTAGTATATTACACACTGGGCATGGGCATTGCTAAAAATCAGTCCCTGATCTCCTTGTCTAAGCACACAGAAGTGGGTTTTGAACAAAAGGGTGGGGTGAAAGGGAAGAGAGACAGATGGATTAAAGAGTTGGAGAGAGAAGAAAAGGAAGAATGTGAGAGAGAGATCACCAATCCCAGCTCCAGAGCTGACCCAGCTGGGTGCTCCAGTGTCCTGGGACCCATGTACACCCAGATTGGTGGTGGTGCCTTTTTACAGATAAGTTTTCCCTACCCTGGAGATAAATTTCTCTCTTTCTATGCAAATCAGTTCTCATGAGCAGTTCACTCTTTCAGACCTTTCTGGAAATGGGTCAGGGGCTTTGGGGGTCTTGGGTGGTCCTGATCCCCCCTACAGTCCATGGCCACATTATGGCCTCATTCCTGCTGTGCTGTGCTGTGTTGTGCTTATCTCCAGGAGCCAGAACAAGGACATTTGCTGCGTAAGTTCTGCCCTTGCTGTGTATGTCTCCTTCTGCAGCCACATCCTGTTCTTTCTCACAGCATGTTCTTACCAACAATCCTTGGTTGGCCCCACAGCTATCCAGTTAACCATGTTTGAGATATATCCCCGTATCTTCCAGGCTTCTGCAACACCACTAATTACAATTAAAAAAAAACAAACTTAAAAATGATAAAATTTGAGAACATATAATAAGTACTTCCTTTATACCCTATTTCAAGCCTTACAAAAATTAGACTCTTTTGCAATTATTACAAGATGCTTAAGAGCCTTTCTAATTGTAATACTTTAATCCATCTGGGTCCCTTGTTCATCTGACAATAATCTTGTCCCTTAGAATCTTAAAACGCTCTAAGAACAGCCTATGAGCTGCTAAAAAACTGTAAATGTCTCTCTTTAGACAAAGTTCTTTTTCTTTACAGCATCCTATTAATCAGGTGTTATTTTAATGTCCACAAATATCTTTTAAAATTTATAGACAAAGTCCAGATTAGTTAGAGAATGTAAACTGGGTAGGAAAATCATGAGAGAAGCGAGGAACTGACTGAATTTTTAACTGCTTAATGACAGAAACTGGTTTGTTATAATATTAATAGTTTCAAGAAGGGACCAACACGATGTCAAGTGTCTCTTCCTTAACATTAAGAAGTATTACAATCTTGTATGAAAAACATCCTGGATTTCCCATTCAGTTTTCCTTCAGGAAACTGAGGGTGGAGTGGTTTATAAATGGAACTGTGTTTTAATATCTAAGTTATGGCCATTTTCCTAATTTATGTGAAAATTTTTTAACGATGGAGAATTTATGTGCTATACAAAAAGAGACATTTTGCCATGATATTGCCATGTTGGAGCTTTTCTAGTCAGCCTTAGCAATAATTTATTTGCAAAACCCAAAGGAGATTGTTATCTATCCCCCAACCATCCAGAGACCTTCAACCAGAAAGAAAAGATACCACAACCACTCCATAACTGCTGCTGAGATTCCTTGAAAATTTGTCTTCTACTGGTGTACAGGAAAAAAGATAGCATTCAGACATGCAGGCAGTAGATTTTGTATCTGGTGATTAACTGTTCCAACTGCACAGAGAGGAACGTCTAATAAAATATCTGAGCATTGGAAAGTCGTTCTGAAAGATGCCACCATTTATTTTTTAGTTTCAAGATACATATTATCCTCCACTTCTCCGCTCTAGTAGGACCCCACCTGCAGTACTGTGTCCAGATCTCAGACCTCCAACATATGGAGGACATGGACCTCTTGGAGCAAGTCCAGAGGAGGCCACGAAGATGTTCAGGGGGCTGGAGAACCTCTCCTACAAGGACAGGCTGGGAGAGTTGGTGCTTCAGCTGGAGAAGAGAAGGTTCTGATGAGACCTTAGAGCTGATTCCAGTACTCAGAGGGGGCCCATAGGAAAGCTGGAGAGGGACTTTTTACAGGGACAGGTAGTGATAGGACAAGGGGGAGTGGCCTTAAACTGAAATAGGACAAGTTTAGCTTAGATATTAGAAAGAAGTTCTTTACTGTGGGGGTGGTAAGGAACTGGCACAGGTTGCCCAGAGAAGATGTGGATACCCTATCCCTGTGAGTGTTCAAGGCCATGTTGGATGGAGCTCTGAGCAACGTGGTGTACTGGAAGGTGTCCCTGCCCATGGCAGGGGATTGGAACAAGATAATCTTTAAGGTACCTTCCAACCCAGGTCATTCAATGATTCTATGCCTATGGTCTCACTGAAATAAATTTTACCTGTTACACCAGCTGGAGCAGGCAGGGTAGGTATTCTATATTGGTTCTACACCTGTTATTATGAAGGTGATAATGATTGTATTCTAACATTCTGAACCACACAGCTCTTTTAAGGCTGAACCCAAAGCAGCCTGGCTCTATAAAATATGTGTTAATATGTGTAGAAAGAAGCTGTATACAGTATGTGCCTCCACATTCCCACTTTGTTTCATTTCTGTCAAATGTAAATTTGTGTTTGAGAATGCAAGAAAGCACATGACAACAAGCCCTACACTGTTCTAAGAACTGACAAAAAGTTTAAATTGATTTTGTTTCCAAGATTGCTGAATTTAGTGATCTTACATGTTCCACACTCACTGCAATAAATGAAACTCTCTGGTCTGAAATCAGAAGACATAGTTCAATTTTACCTTTTCACCAGTTTAAAACTGTTGTACTGAGTTAGAGGAAGCTGATATTCCTTTCTCTATCCTTTTGCAAAGTCAGATAAATGCACTTCTAGAAAAATTTAATGCTATGATTTTGTTTCCTACAGATCAAACTAAGAGCTGATATGAGACTGAAGAATCTCCACAATGGTACTATGAGGGTTATCAGGGAACCCACATTTCCAGAGGAAATAACAACAATATTTTGAGAGCTGGGAATTTTTCTGTAATTATACAATTCAATAGGATTCATCTGTTTTCCATACAACTTGAATTTTGGCCTTACAACAGGGACAGGGAAAATGCAACTCTTAGCTTTTGAATAAACCCAGACCCAAGGTATGAACAGTTTTTATGCCATGATTGGATTTTTAGTGAAAGTCATCAGGATTATTTGCTTTGAGGTTTTTATCAAAACCGTGATACTTTTAAGTGAGTTTCCTCTTGCATTTTTGTTTGAATTCTCAGTGTATGCAAACCTTACGCAAACTGCGGCCAGACCGAAGTCAGAACCCTTGCCAGCAAAAACTGCTGAGTTTCAAACAGCTTTAAATATTTTACAAGGTCTGAATCTTTGTTTGCTCTCATTTGAAAGAACTGTTAGGATACTGCTCACAGTTTGCCTGACCTCAGCCAGTAATTTGGAAGGTTTACTCTCAGGCATACCTGTAACTTTCCACTTCACACTCAGTCTCAACTACTTGGGAAGAGCTGAGGGGGCAATATGTGAAAGGAGAGTCTCAGCCTACATGAAAAATGGCATTGCTTCTTCACAAGTCACTGGGAGGTTAGAAATAGAGTTCTTGAGTGCTCACAAATCAATGCCCAGAAGGATAAACAAAGCAACATACTGTGTGGGGCTGGGTACCTATCACACTAGAGAGCATGAGACAACACTGTAAGAACCAGGCCATCATGTGTAGACTAGAAAGCTGTATTATCAAAAGTCACTTAGTCTGAGAAGCAAATAAATAATGGCACAAACCCTAAATGCAGGTGATGGACTATACCCACTCGTAGTGTTAGCAGAAGGTATCTATGCTTATTCTTCCAACTTTGTAATTCCTGGGTATCAGTAATGAAGTAGCAATAACAGTAATTATCAATTAAAAATTTGTAACTTCAAAGACAACCGCACCAGTTAAGTGGCAAGGAACTCTAATTTGAGCAGATTACATAGTCAAACAGAAGAAAACTGAAGTCACAAATATGCATACCTACTGGCTTTTTAAAAGGCTAATTTTGTATTGCCAAAAAATCAGTGAATGAAAAATTTGGAAAAAAACCCCAATTTTCTGATAAATGTGGCAGCAGCAATGATCTGTATGTACATCTGTATCTATATACAAAAATATATACTCTAATGAAAGGAACAGGAAACTGTCAGCAAGAAAAATAAACTAAAATCTGGAGATAATGATACAATTTTCATGCAAAACCTAGGAAAGGATATCATACAAATGAAGCAGGGGAGAAGTCAGACGATCAGTGTAATTTGCACTTAAAGTTTTAACAAGCTAGAGAGTTCAGAGTTATCTGAACCATAACTGTTGATTTTCAGTAACTGTTGGAACACTGGAAAAGTTCCAGAAATCAGGGAAGAAAACTAATGCTTCACATGCATTTAAAAGGTTGGCAGTCCAGATAATTGCGTGTTTATCCACTTGAAACTGATTCTTACAAAATCAATCACAATGCAAATTAATTAATAGAGAATTTTCAGATGGTACTAAAAATGTCTGTCAATACAACCATAAGGAAAATAAAGCCTGACTACACAAGTGACTTTTTTTACTAAGATGCCAAGATTGGAGTTCCTTTCTCACCCTTGTGTATGACAACTGACTCTGTACTCAGAGTTATCTCAGCCAGTTACCTGGAAGAAAGGTAAAATTATCATTGTTAAAACCTGTAGATGACACAGTTTGGAGGACTGGTAAGCAACAGTCCGGATGGGTCACTAGGACAGAATGGGAGCAAGAGTTGAGATTTTAATACAAGAGTCAGTCAATTCCTTGTGCCTGAAGGTTGTTCCTGACATGGGAAAATAGGAAAATCCCTTTATGCTAGGGAAAACAAAAAAAAGAAAAAAGAATTATAAGAAATTGAAGAAATTGTGGACAAGAAACTTTAATCTGATGAGATGGCAGGTGGAAAGTTTGCCAATATGGGAAGACCATGGTCAAATAGAGGGACGGAAACATGGCTTTCAGTGTCAGCATCTTTAAGGGATTTGCTCAAGCAAATGATGTTGCAGAGGTAATGAGGCTTGATATCAAGACATACAATTGTGAATGCTAACAAAAAGGGGTGTCAAACAAGTAGAAGTAACCATAAACACTAAAAGTAGCTTAAATACATGAGACAAGGAAGGAGAAATATAAATCTCCCAGTTTGCACTAAAATGGAAAAGTTGAGGTGTAGAAGGCTTAAAGGTCAACCAATACTGAGATCCTACTTCAAGAAAAAGGAAATATTTTCTACTAAAAAGCACTGAATGCATAACCCTGGGCGGGGACATAATACTATCACGAGTGTTCAGATAAAATAAAGACAAACTGGTGATGTCTGAGGAGTGGACAGCTTGCAAATCTTGGTCAAGTCTTCATAGTTCAGATCTGAACAAAATTAATCCTGCTATCAAAGACTCACAGGAAAAAGGGCTCTTGTTTTGGAACATTAAGGCCCTGCATGACCATCCTTGCCACTTTCTCCTTCCTCCCTTACTGTTTTGTGTTTATGCAGCACAGTGGAGGAAGGCAACAACAGAATCAGAGTCACAGAAGTAACAGTCAAAACCACGACATGAAAGCCTTTCAGGATGGTGTGGGAGGCCTGTGTAGCTTGTCCAGGAATTTTCATAGCAGAATATTGGGGGGAAAAAAACACAAACAAAAGTGAAGGAATCTTGGGAAATTTTATCATGTCTCCATTGTATCTTAAGCAGTCTTTCCTTTTCCCTTTTCTCATACTCCCAAGCCATATATAATTTTTTTCTTCATACTTAGCAACTCCAAGACACTGTTGTTTTTCTAACCATCCTCATTTCTAGAGCTTTTGTTCTCTTATTTCTCAAAATTTTGCCTTAAAAAACATTTTCCTGGAAATGCTTCATGCCCTTTTACTGCTTATTTCTCTTTGCTACTTCTCTGCTGATCTGCTACATTCTTTTAATTGTATCTGCTTTAAATAATAATACTTTAAGGATCATTAACATGATCTTATTGAGTGATTCACAAATGCTTACTGGCATGCATTTTGGTTTGCAATCATGAGTTGTACAGGTTAAAAACCTCTGCCCATCAAACAGCAACGGAGATGTCTTCTGATCACAAAGCAGCCTGCTAATCAGCACATTCAGGATAAAAACAATTTGCTGTGAATAAAAGAAACGATTTATTACATATTAACAACTATTAACTAATAAAACAAAAAATACTGATATTTGCCATACATATGACTACCAATCTCATTTACAAATATGCCTAAGTGAAATTATTTCAATTTAAAACAAATATTTATGCTTTTGGTAACATGTCTGCTCATCATTCAAATTATTACATCCTCATATTTCTCACTAGAACTGTAAAAAAAATTTTTTTTTATTAAACAGGATTAGATTAGGTTAGGTTAGAAAAAAGCAGATTGGTTATCTTTAGTAAAGTAAAGGTTATATATTTCAACTACCATAAAGAATTGCAAAACTTCAGTGTGTGTAGGGTTAAAGGGTGGAAATGTGCTGTAACTTGCAGTGGAAATTTCCACTGCATGCTTTATTGGCAGAGGAATGAGCCTTACCCATGGTAAGGGGGGCTGGGAGTGTGGTCTCTTCATAAACACATTGGAATGCTGTGTCACGATATTTTTCCTTCCAGTTTTCTGACCAGTTTTTGGTTTTGGTCCCCCTGAGTTTTCCAGGGTCACAATGCACACTGATCCACTAAAACCTGAGGGACATTTTCCTGAGGACAAACTGCAGGATCGTATCAGGCTCCTCTACTGTTTTCTCATGCTGGTGCATTGCACTCCCTGTAGCATTCTCCAATCTTTGTCACCCATTCACTCAGTCACCCTTTTTATTATTGAATGTAACACTGTCTTTTTTCAAACTCTGTAAAGCAAATACATAATTATGGGTATGGGAAAAAGTGTAAGGACAAAACCTGTTCTTCTGTCTGTACAACAGTAGTTACTGTGCTTCTAAACTAGTAATTGGTTAGAGGATACAAGAGGGAAGTTAGGAATACTTGGAGAGAAGTTACCTAGAAGGTCAAAAAAGCTCACTACTGGAACTCAAGGTGTTCAATTTATTTGTCAATGATCTGGAAAAGGTCTTATGTAGTGAAGCAGCAGATTGTGCAGCATTGATATTTGTAACAGTCAAGATTAAAGGAACTGCGAAGGAACTGCTAAAATACACAATGTTTGTGCGTTGAAAGGACAAACACAAGATAGGAAAGGGTTAACAGAATTTTAAAAAGTCACTATGTAGATGTACAGATACGGGCTTAATTAAGTTTTTGGCATAAGTAATAAAACTTTAGTCAATGTGAATAGTTATCCAAAAGTGGGAATCAGAACATAACACAACCCTGTGAATTACGATGAAAGGAAAAAAGAAAAATAGATGGTTAGGCCTCTTTATAAATCCATCTTGATAATAAATCCTGAATTTTGATCACAGTTCCTTTCTCACTGCCAAATTGAATATGTTGGAAACTGAAAAGGTATAAAGAAATGAATGACAGAGAGATATGGTTTTCTCATGAAAAGAACCTGAGCAAAGAAGGACTTTTCATCTTAAAAAAAGAAATATATCAAAATTACTCAAAATCATTATTTGACTGAGAGTAAATAGACAACAGATCACAGAATAATAGAATGGTTTGTGTTGGAAAGGACCTTTAAAGGTCATCTAGTGGCTACCCTGGAGGTGTTTAAGGCCAGATTGGATGGGGATTTGAGCAATCTGATCTGGTGAAATATATCCCTGCCCATGTCAGGGTGGTTGGATTTAGATGATCTTCAAAGATCTCTTCCAGCCTAAACTATTCTATAATTCTGTGATCTTGTGACTAGGTGAAAGTTTAGATCTCATGAGGAACCCTCCAAGCACTCCCATCACTTGGAACAAATATAACAAATTACCTATTAAAAAAAATAACATATACCTTTAAAAAAAACAAAAAAACCAAAAAAACCCAAAAATATTATTAAAATATTTCACCTATAGCAAATGAAAGTTATTCAGAAATACAGATTTCTTTGGGTTTGATCTGAAAATCTTGCAAAGGCTGGGTAAGTTTATGCCCAGTTAATGACTTGGGGGATAATGGGTAGGGATGTTCTGTAGGTCATGCCCAGCTAATATGTGACCTAATGAGCAGAGACATCTTCAGCTAGATCAGGTTGCTCAGAGCCTTGTCCAACCTGGCCTTGGATGTTTCCAGGGATGGGGTATCCATCACCTCTTCAGGCGACCTATTCCATTGTCTCACCACCCTCATTGTTTAAAAAATTCTTCCTTACATCTAGTCTCAATCTACCTTCTTTTTGTTTAGAGCCATTACACTTTGTCCTGTTGCAACAGACACAGCTAAATGGTCTGTCCCCATCTTTCTTGTAGGCCACTTTTAAATACTGAAAGGCCACAATAGGGTGTCCTTGTAGCCTTCTCTTGTTAAGGCAGAACAACCCCAATTCTTTTAGCCTTTTCTTATAAGAGAGGTGCTCTGATCTTCTTGTGTCTCTCCTCTGGGCTCACTCCAACAGGTCCATGTCTCTCTGATACCATGATGATTTTTTTTGCCTTTTCCTTTTACATACCTTTCATGTATTCTCAGTGTCCTTAGCACACATACTTGTAATTCTTTAAGCCTGATATCTTAGCATAGTCCTGGAATTCTGCTAGGCCAGAACACCACATATCCTGAAGGCCTCACAGCTGGAGGCCAGAAAGCCTTGTGCTATCTTGAAAAGCCAAGGCCCTCTCTAGAACGTATTCTGTAAACTAAGATTAGGCCCATCTGGGGGGGAATACTTTCGAATAGGGAGATGTCACACCATTCATTTAAGCCTCTCATTGGGGAATCTTTGTCAGATATGCTAATTTGCAAAGTCTATAAAATTGTATATGCAATATATGGGGTGTGTGCATTTTGGTGTGTTCCACCTTGACAAACTGTTGCACCATAAAGATCCCTATTAAATACCAAAGTAAAAACCCTTTTATCTCTTAATTGTGTCTGACTCTTAATTCTAAGATCAGGAAAAAGGCATCACCTCCTGTGCTGGGACCCCAGAGCTGGATGCAGTGCTCCAGGTGGGTCTCAGCAGAGCGGAGCAGAGGGGCACAATCCCCTCCCTCCCCTGCTGCCCATGGGGCTCTGGATGCAGCCCAGGACACGTTTGGCTCTCTGGGCTGTGAGTGCCATGGCTGGGGCATGTCCAGCCTCTCACCCACAGCACCCCCAAGTCCTTCTGGGGAGGGCTGCTCTTCGTCTCTCCATCCCCAGGCTGGGTTGATTCCAGGCGTTGCCCCAACCCAGATGAAGCACCAGCACTTGGTCTTATTGCACCTCATGACATTCCTGTGGGCCACTTCTCGAGCTTGTCCAGGTCCCTCTGTGTTTAAGAACTTTGCAACACCTCTGGATGGCATCCTGTCATTCAGACATGTCAGCTGTACAACTCAGCTTGGTGTCATTTGCAAATTTGCACTCAATCCTTCATCTATGTCATTAACATAAATATTAAATAACACTGGTCCCAATACAGACCCCTGAGGGCACCGCTTGGCACAGATGTCCATCAGGACTCTGAGCCATTCACCACTAACCTCTGGATAGGACCATCCAACTAATTCCTCGTCCACTGAACATTCCACCCATCAAACCCATGTCTCTCCAATTTAGAGAGAAGGATCTTGTAGGTGACCATGTCAAAGGCTTTACAGAAGTCCAGAAAAATGACATCTGTAGCCCTTCCCTTGTCCACTGAGGTAGTAGTCACTTGATCATAGAAGATGACTGGGCTGGTCAGGCAGGACTTAGCCTTGGTGAAGCTGTGCTGGTTCTCCCCAATCACATCCCCGTCCTCCAAGTGCTGTAGCACACTCTCTAGGAGAATCTGTTTCATGATCTTCCCAGGCACAGAGGGGAGGGTGACAGATAATTCCCAGGGACCCTCCTTTCTTCCCTTTTCAAAGATGAGTACAATGTTTCCTCTTTTCCAGTCACCTGGGACATTACCTGACTGCCATGACTTTTCAAATATGATGGACAGCACCTTGGGAACTACATCAGCTGATACGCTCAGATCTCTGGGATGCGTGTCAGGTACTGTAGACTCACGTCTGTTCAGATTCTTTAGGAGTCTTTAACCTGATCTTCTCTTACAGTGGGAGGGACTTTACTCTCCCAGTTCCTGGATGAAGCTCCATCAATTTGGGAGATGTGGGAAGAGAGGTTGCCAGTGAAGACTGAGGAAAAATATTGTTGAGTACCTCAGCTTTCTCATCTGCTGTCACCAATTTCTCAGTTGTGCTCATCAGGGGGCTACATTTTCTCTGACCTTTCCCTTGATTCTTGGTGTCCTTTGTGAAGTTCAGCTGTAGTCAATTCTTTCCATCCCTAGACAACTGGATAGTGTCCCTATACTCTTCGCTGGATACCCATCCCTGCTTCCACTGAGCATTTCCTTCTTGCCCTTTAGTTCAAGCAGCCATGTCATTCCCTTTCCTGATTTTTTACTTATGAGGAACAAGAGCTCTGGTGCTCCCTGGAACACACCCTTCAAAATCTGCCAGCTCTGTTCCAGGCCCTTGTCTCTGAAGGCAGTTCCTCAGGGGACACCACTGGAAAACTCCTTAAACAACTCAAAGATTGCGTTCTTAAAATTTGGTGTCCTGACTTCACTCTTCTGCTGACTCATACCCCTCAGGACTGTGAACTTCACCAGTGCATGATCACTGCAGCCCTGACTGCCTCCAGTCATGTCACTGATTAGCTCGCTTGGATTGGTGACTGACAGGTCCAGTAAAGCTGGACTGTCACCTATATTAAGTAAATGCTTATTAAATATTTATCTCTCTTTGAACACTAGAGGGCACCAATGAGATCACCCAGCAGAAAAACTGATCCTCTCACGGTAAAACCGTTTGTGAGGGTAACAGTTCACTGAGGCATTTGTTGCTGTAAAGTGTTGTGGTAGTCAGTATTTTAAGGGCTTCAAAAGAAAAGTGACAAAATGCAGTGAATCCCACGAGCAGTGGTGAAGCTTTGCAGCTGCTCACTCAGAAAATACTCCGGAAAAGGATGCCCAAGCAGAGTGTTAGCTCTCTGTCTTTGAGTCTTCCACAAGAACCTTCAGCGGAGCCATACTAGAAGGAAAATTCTGAGATGAGACAAAACTTGGGGATTTCCTAACATGACAAATAAATGTTCTTGGCACTAAATGTACACACAAAATGCCACATTTAACAATAACCTGACACCAACATCTAAAACCTGTGAAACCGAGACATTTGTAACGAAAGTGAATGAACAACAGTGCTCAGAGTGCTGTAGTGAATGGGACTACATCTGGCTGGTGACTGTTCACCCTGCAGAGATGGATGTGGAGCTGGCTGGTGCTGGGCTCAGTGTGGGTCAGCAGTGCCTGGGCAGCCCAAGGGCAAACCCCATCCCGGAGCACCAAGCACAGCACAGCCGGCACAGAGAGGGGATGGTCCTGCTGGGCTCAGCCTTGGGGCGGCCTCAGTGCGGGCACTGTGTGAAGTGTTGATGTGAAGGTCCTTTAATGCATCCTGAGGAGGGCAAAAAAGCTGGTGAGAAAGCCTGAAAGGAATGTCCTGTGAGGAGCAGCTGAGCACTTTGGGTTGTTCAGAAGAAAAGGAGGCTGAAGGATGACCTCATTGCTCTCTGCAGCTTCATGAGGGAGGGGACAGAGACATGCTGAGCTCTTCTCCCTGTTACTCAGTGACAGGATGCATTGGAATGATTCAGAGCTGTGCCAGGGGTGGTTTGGATAGGACTGTATTCCACACAGTGAATAATTAAATGATGAAACTGTCACAGGGTTCTCTGAATATAAACACTATAAATGTAAGCTAAAAATCAATTAGGCAAAATAATGGAAGAAAAAAAACCACAAGTAAAAGCTTCTAAACAAAACCCCCACATTTATAAATTCCATTCACAAGTCCCATATTGCCTCAGGCTAGAATGGGCACATCAAAGGAAACACCACTATGTTCCTGTATTGCTTGAAAACTCTTCCCTTTAGCAGCTGCTTTTGGCCATTGGCAAGAACAGGATTCTGGGCTAGATGGACTTTTGAACTGACCTAGGAGAATATCAAGGTAATTATACCAGATCTTTGTACAACATTTGGTCATGCAGTTTATAGAATGAACATCAACTCAATAGAAGTAAGCTCATTTCTCAATATGAAAGAGAAAAACATAAACAGTTAACCATATGTCTCTGATTCATTCTCAGGATATACATTTACACATTTAATTAATTTTAGGGAAAAGAAACTACAAAATGTAGTAAGGCAAAATGGCAGCAGGCAAAATGGCTTGCTTTAGTATTAAAAAAAAGTTTGATTTTTTCTTATGAAGCTTTTTAATTTTCTTTAAATTTGAAACTTAATGTCTGTCAATGAATTTTTTTTTGCTTCTTTAAGGAGATCAGTCAATGCAGAATGCAGTAATCCATTAATGTTTCCTCGTGGTTTCTTGTCCAATGTTAGAATTCATTGCATATTAACATAGATTATAATAAGAAGTGGCTCCAATTTGACAATCCTAATTTTTTGTTTTCTCCTGTCTTGGGATATATTTTGAATAAGAAGTATTCGAAAATCAAAGAAGTCATTTAGATGCATTTGCTTGCATTTTATGATATGCCTGCTGTGAATTAATCACCATCTGTTCCAAAAAGAGTTGCATCTTTTCTTGGGAATGATCACCAACTCCTATTACTGCCTATTTTTATTTCTAAGTCAATTTTCTATCACTGATTTACAAAGCTTATGTGTCACAGCTATCCTTCATAAAGGGAAAAAATGTTTGGTGTGTTCTGCTTCAGTTTGACAACTCTGCTGAAACTTGGAGCATTTACAATAATTTACAACTCTAAGGTACTGTGATATGTGGCTGCTGTTATTGTAAGTATGAAGTTGTTATTAGTTCAAGTACTAAGCTATTGTTATTGCTGTATGCTTTGCTATACACTGTGTGAATTATTAATTCCTTTTTATGCTGATCAAGCATTTTTAGGTGAAGATACAAAGAAAAATGTAAAGTTTTATTACTGTTTCAGCCACTTTCTCTCATAATTTGTTTTGCTGTTTTGTGAAGTCTTCATCTTTATAGAATGTAGTGGTCATCATTCTGAAGCCACACAGAGCTCAGAAACTCTGTTTCACAGGAAAATTTGAATCTGGCCCAAAGGTTTTTTAACTAATTTTACATCTGCCTTTAAAAACATTAATTAGCCAAAAATATTACCAATGGAGATTTTAAAAACCAAAATTCACCCTGTATCCTCACACACAGATTAAATAAGCCATCAAACTTGTCAGATTAATTCTTCCAATTGCCGGGACAAGAATACCAGATCTTCCAGACACCTTTTTAATGGAAAAAATAACTGCATGTTTAACTACACTTTACAACAGCTAGTAGCCTTAGAATACTGATGTGAGAAAGGATTCACAGGTTTCAAACCAACTTTGACACAGAGCTTTCATCTTCTGGCACAATGCTTCCACTTGCGTTGAAGTGAGGTGTGAAACACAGACCCAACCATCACTGCTGTTGCAAACTAGAGAGAATTCATTTTTCTGCAAAAATACAGAGGAACCAAGTGTGCAGCTTTGACGAAAATCCAGTTTGCTCACAGAAGAAACATGGACTGTAATAGCTAAAGCAGTAGTTCAGGATGTCAAGTAATATCAAGTGGATAACACTCCAAGTATGTGTTTGAGGGGGCAATATCATTCCCCTGTGGAATTATATTTGTAGGCAGTAGTGATTCCCTGTGTTGCACAAAGGTGCCTAATACATTAAGAGGAGCTATAAATTTCATTTGGAATCAAATCTAGTGGAATGGTGAGAAATGTTTTAAGCCAGACTTGTGTCAGTAGCAACAAATTATGAAGTTTTGATCGACACACCAGAATTACAGGCCAAGCGAAGCAGAAATACACAGTCTAGTGCTAAAAGAACTGGCTGCTTGGATCAAGGCAAGGTTAGACTGGATTGAAAGACTTTTCAAAGTGTTGCGCATCAATTTTAAGCAAGCAGTAGCAAAACAAGACAGATGCTTTTGATAGATACCTTATACCCTGTATCTAACAAGGGGTTCATGGGTATGCATTTGAACAATTTTTATTAAGTTCAATCCAAATGAGTTTCAGTTTCATTGAAGTGGATGTATTGAAGCCACTGCTGGCTACTGAAAGCAATGTTAAAAAAATAAATAAACTACTCACTGAGGATGAAAAGTCTGACCCTTATCCATTCTTAGTATTGTTAAATCAGGAGCAGCACTAATGAAATCTGGTTTGTCACCTCCCAGTTTAAAGGAAGGCTAGAAAATAGAAAACTTACTATCATCAAAGTGGGGTTTAAAATGAAAAGTGTACAAAATCCCAACAAAATATGGGATCATGAAGCTGCCATCACTCAATGAACAAAGGATCATACTTCTGGGGTTGAAATTAAAACTGTCACAAGTGATGGAGTCGTGTTCCTTATGGGGTATCATGTGTCCCCTGTCTTTCCAGATGACTCCCATCCATATGTGAAGAAGAGCATTTAAGACACAGGACACCTATAATTTAGCCTAAGGGAAATTGAAAACATGCAACAATCACACCCAAGACACACAGTCAGACATATGGACAAAAACAGACCAAATGCTCTCTGCTGCAAGCAAATTTCCAAGGAAATTGGCCAGAACTATGTAACTTGGAAGGGAGGTAAATCTGCTCGGCCTTAGTTCTTTTAATGAGATAAAATAGGGGAGCATATTTCTCAAACAGAATTGGTGGCGATCTTAGTTAGGCATATGGCAAGGAATGAATTGTCACAATGAAGAAATAAAGCAGGAGATAAAGGGAAGCTCCCAAGTGCTGCTCCGTGACTCATGCAGGTGGTTCCCCTTGGAAGTGCTGCATTGTATGGTGCCACACTGCATTACTTTTGCCAACCAAACTGCACAGGCACAGTAAGGTTTCTGCTCAGACACAGCAATGCTGCTGTCAGACTTCTTAAGAAAACTGTATACCTGCAGCTCATCTAGAGTTTGATAAACTTTTTCTAAAGTAATATGTTAGTGAGGTTAAGAAAAATAAGGCAGAAATGCAGCAAAATGCAAGAAATATGTTTTTTTGGCGAATGCTACTATTAAATCATAAAAACTTTTCTGAACTGATGACAGATCAGAAGACAACATTAGATTTCACATATTTCTGATGTCAGAAGAAGAGAAATGAAATTATTTTGAAAAGCAACATCATTGGTATCAGTTACTTTTAGCTAAAAATGACAGGTTTGTGTTTTGGGAATTGAGACAAGAACAAAAAATTTGTTATGAGTCGCTGGTGTCTGGAAACTTCAGACACATTTCTCTTTTCACCTTGATAGTGAGGCATTAAGTCCTTTACATTATCTTCTTCTGAACTGAGGTTTTCTAAAAACATCTCCTACTATAATAAATATAACTGAGATCATGGCAGATACTTGTCAGAAAAGACACAGTTAACAATCAGAAAAAAATTTAAAGTCCCTCTCAGAAACAAAGTTTTAAATTAGTTTTAAAAATTAACACCTTAATAGATGTGCAGTAAAAAATTCTAGTTCATGCTGACCTGTTTATCAAAAGGACAGAAGCAACAGAATATCTGAAGCTGGGGCGTATTAGAAGCACTACGCTACTTGTGGTGATGAGAAAGGCTAAATACTTGAAGATAAAAAATATGGCTACTTTGGACTAGAATTTTTGAGTCTCTTAGAGACTTAAATTATTACAAAAATGCCTTTAAAGCTTACACCTCCGACTCACAGCTTTTAAAAGAATACAAGTTTCTATCTGATTTACCAGAAATAATTACAAAAGGGGCTTAAATCTCTTAGAATCTGACCATGTCTTCACTGTGGTGATTATTCAAGGTTTGTTTCAGTAGCACTGATGTTCTCAATTTCTGATATGATCACACATTCTCAAATTACACATTCTAAACCTTTCTAGAAAAGAATGGCAGCCAGGTAGTGTACTGTTTTAGTCAAATTAATGTATGCTATGACTACAACCATCTCTCATATATTTCTCTTTGCATGGTTTGCTATTCACTAAACAACCAGAGGGCTTGGTGACGGTGAGGAAGTAGTGGGTGGTGTTTATTTCAATTTCAGTCAGGCTTTTGACACAGTCTCTTGAGACATTCTTATAGACAAACTGATGAAGCACAGACCAGGTGAGTAGACAGAGAAGTGAATGGAAAGGTGGCTGGACTTCAGGCTCAAAACCCTGTCTTAAGTGGCACAAATCCAGCTGGAAGCCAGTCACTTGACCTTAGGGGTCAGTACTGGCATCGATACTGGAGTGAATCTGCTAAGAGGCCATGAAGACAATTAAGTGATTGGAGTGCCTGAATACAAGAAGAAGCTGAGAGAGCTGGGTCTGCTCAGCCTGGAGAAGAGAAAGCTCAGGGAGTTGTTATCAATGAGGATAAATACCAGGAGCATGGGGCTGGCAGACTAAAGAAGATGGAGCCAGGCTCTGCTCATTGATGCCCAGTGACAGGAGGCAGTGACAAGAGGTACTGGGAAGAAACCGAAATATAGGAAACTCAGTTTAAACACTATAGGTTTTTTTTTTAATATATAGTGATGGAACACAAAACCAGGTTGCCCAGAGAAGTTATAGGGTCTCTATCCATGGCAATATTCAAAACATGAAAGGGCCCAGCCCTGGGCTGCCTGCCCTCACAGACCCTGCTCTGAGAATGCAGGTTGGACTAAGCATTCTCTGGAGGTCCCTTCCAGCCTCCAATCTTCAGTGATTCTACCATTTAATTCACCCCATAAATTCCTCTAAACAGGGACCCTCCTATCTTGTATGTTAATAAAACATAACACGACAATCTACAGAGAATTCCAATGACTGATTCAATTACACTCTGTACTTATCTAGATGCTTTTTCTCATGTTTCCCTAGTAGGACACTTGGAAAAGGAGGGTTTTCTACTTTCTCTGATAAGCTGGTTTTCAAAGGCTGAAGAATTATTACCACCTGCAAAATATTAACTGAATAAACAACACCAAATAATTTAAAACATCTGCTTTTTGTGAGCAAGTTTGAAAAAACAAACTGAAGACTTTGTAATAAAAATGCTGTCTAACAATATAATCTTGAAGCAGTCTGACAAGTTGCCCAATTCTTTCGTGGCTGGTGCCTTTAAAAACTACTCCCTGTTGTGCAGTTTTTTGCTGAAGTTCCTGAAGTCTATTTTGTCTTGCCAGTGTTTCTCTCCTTGCTTGTAGTTCAAAGACATACCAGGCAAAGTACAGCATTTTTATGACATTAGTGATTAATATTGTTTATTATTTTATCTTGCCCTGAGTGAGCCAGATATTTCTCAGGAAGTGAATCCCAGAAACACATGGGCCTGCCTTTATTGCACCGATAGTCCTCATGTCTAATATGGCCCATTTCCTTTTTGTTCTGTTGGGTATTGGGCAGCTTCAAAAGAGCATTAAAACACTTCCCTTGCCATCCAGAAAACTCAGCATTGGTGCAGCTTTCTCCCATAAGGAATCGCCATCTGCACACAGAGCTACAAAGGGACCAATATAACAAACAGTCATTTTGCCTCTTCTCTGGGATGGAACAACAAAAGGGGTTGAAAAGCCCATTCATTCCTGCCCCTCTAACCCCTGGCTGGTGGCAAGTTCAGAGCACCAGAATTACTGTGTAACCTGGCCATTGCACTACGGTCACACTTTGTTCAAGGTTTCACAGTCTCACAGTGAGGCTGTGCTTGATTGACACTGATATCTTTTTTTTTCTGAGATGCAAGATCCCTTTTCACTTGCATAAGAAAGCTCTCCAAGCTTTATTTTCACATTTCTATTAGGGTTTTTCTGCCTTTGACAGATGGTATGTTCTTCTGCTCATATGTATGAAGAAAAAAGCATTTTTCAACTTGTTTGTTCCTTATATAATCTTCCAGGCTGTTTTTCACTGGCACTATATTCTTCTTCTCTAGGAAATACAAGCCACTGTCCTCTTTCTCCATTTCAAAGACTTTTGGGCCCACAGCCCTGTGTACTATTTCCAATTTTTACTGACATACTGACTTCAGTGTTTAATCAACTACCTTCTCCTGAAATATCCTGGTTCCTTACAAGCAGCACTCTAAATGATTCTTCAGTGGACTGCCAACAAAAGGATGATAATTGAGTTTGTGGTTTGCTTGTCATACAAACAAATGGTATCTTAATGTCTCCTTGGGCTTAGCTGATGGTATCTAATGTCATTTGTTTTCTACTATTAGATTTTTGACCCAAAGGAATCACTCTGTGAACTTCTGGTCCATGAATCAGGTTTATTGCCATTAAAGTAATGCTGTTATTATCCTATGAGGTAATGTGACTAACAATAGTAACAATAGTAATTGGGTAAGAATAATAATTATGAAGACTATTATTAACAATATAAATACATTTATTTAAGCTTTTCATCTTGTTATAGTGTAAAAACTGACAATATCACAGAGCAATAAAAATTCAAATACATCCTTTCACTAATAAACAAATGGGATCTACTCTACTCCTATAAACCATTGGGAAGTACTGGCTTTCCCCAGAAGGTGGTGCTTCTGTGCCACTAAATGAAAACCACAGCGCAGTCCTCCAATTTCAGGCAAGATCCTCACATGATTGAACATAAAATTAACGATCGTTCCTGACTTCAGTTCTTCATTTTGAAAAGACTGACTGAACTGTCAAGATAACAAACAGGTATCTTTCTTCCACAGAAATGACTTTTCCAAGTTTTCTGAAACATGCTCTCTTGTCATTTTACATGCACTGACAGTGAAATAGGTTTTGGCTGGTGTTGAACATTAGTCCATGCCCAAAACAATAAGAAATAATTTATAATTTTTTGTTAAAAGATAAGAACATGTAAGCATGGGTTATTTAATTTTGTACAAACATATATCTGGCAAGAAGCTGCAGTTTTGATAACTGATCTTCACTACCTTGCTGCAATTTTAATAACTGGTTTTTACTACTTTGAATTAAGAAAATGTTTTTTTAAAGCCAGAAAGTGAAGATAAAAATATTTTCACAAAAATAAGCTCAAAAGAATTTCTTTGGCATTAAAATGTGAAGTGTCTGAGTGTCAAAAGAATCCATAAAACCCCTAATTTATTTTAAAAAAAACAGCATTTTAATTTATGCAATATTTTTCATGCAACAGGAACACAGAAATTATTTTAGAGGCTTTGGTATATAATATCTAGAATTTCATAAGTTCTATTTCAAAAGCCAATTTGAAGAGGTGAGGATTGCATCCTTTACTTCTGTTATCAGCTGTTTGTAAGTACTTGAAAACTTATCTGTTCCAGTCTGAACCTCTGCTTAGACAAGGTTGAACAGATGGCCTCAGTCACTGATTTCCTGCAGGAACTGAAGGCACAGGAGACCAGAAGTTGCTCTTATGTAGTGTCTGTACCTCCATAAATTCACTGTTAACCCAGAGCACATCATCTCCCCAGAAACACAAACTATTCTGATACATAAAATGCTGAAGTGCTGCAGTCACCACAGAGTTTCCTGGCCACATGACCTGGTTCACGCCCCATAAACACGCAGCCTTCATTGCAGACCTGTGTCTTGCTCAAGTTCTCTGCTGGGTAAAGGCATTTAGATGAGTTTATGGGTTGGTTGGTAACTATATTGAATCAGGCAGATGTCTGACTGGAGACTCTTGGTAGGGTAGTGTCTGTCTGTATTGTTAGCTTCATGGTATGACAATTCTTTTGTGAACCTGAACCAATATAATAATTCAAAACAAAACGAAACAAAACAAAACCAACAACAACAACAACAACAACAAAAAACCCAACAAAAAAACCAAACCAAACCAAAACCAAACCAAACAAACAAACAAAAACCAAACCAAACCAAACCAAAACCCCAAAAACACCACAAAACCAAATCAGAATTGCAGCCAAAGGGAAATGGCTGATTAATTTAAGTACGCAAATTTGGAAAATCATTACACTATCTGCTTCCTTGACAGAGCCTGTCAACTTCATACTACTAGTGAATTAAAAAGTTAGCCAAAGTTCGGGGCCCTGATGGTTTATCGCCTTTAGAATCAGGAATGGGGAGTCTGAGTCAAACATCTCCAGACTTCCAGAAAGAACCAGAGATGAGTTCCTCTTTTCTTGAAGCTACTTTAACCAGCTACAGGTAGATTCTTCCATTAGAAACTGAAGAAGTCAGAGCTTTGATAAGGGCTGGGCTGAAGGCGTTACCTCAGCATGTTTTGGTTAAGCACTTACACAGCGCATACAGGAAACCAGGCTTCACTTAGTCCAGCATTCACTGAACCACTTCTTACTCCAACTAGTCAGTCCAGTATCTCCAACAGGGATGTAAAGCTGCCTCTCACCTCACTCTTCCTCCTGGTGCCTGGAAATCCTTCAACAGCCGCACTGTAGGTATTTCTTTCCCAGAGTTTCCCAGGAAGTGTGGCCTGTGTAGTCACTGCCCTCACAGTGCTTGATCACTACTTGATCTCTCAACATAATAGGATTGAAGCATTATGAGCTCTTTAAAAGCTTGAGCTGGCAGAAATACACTTTTTACTCCAGGTTTCCAAGAGGAACTGCTGAGCACCCCTCAGCCAGCAGAGCCAAAACCTCAGTCCTGGAGGCTGGTGTAAGGTACTGCAGGATGGTTGCTGCAGAACTGTTCCAGACAAGAAGAGCACAGGCATGACTACACTGGATGTGGAGTTATTCAGCCCACACAGAGCTGAGGCTTGCTGCATCACATGTGGGGGCAAACTGGGGTCTTTTCGAAAGAAAGATCTGAACCACAGATCTTGATTTTCACAAGAGTATGCACAGACTGTTCACCAAACCCAAAGTCACAACCTTCCCTTTAAATAAAATGCAGTATTTTACAAAGTAAGGATTTTTCCATCCTAATGTACCCTCATTAGTCAAATTAAATTAAAACACTAATTTTTTTTTTAACTTGTAAAGTTTTTTCAAGATTATTTCACTAGTAGTTACAAGAGGATTGATAGTGCTATACATCCATGCAGTAGCAGCATGAAGTTTACAGGACTACCCTATGTTAGACAATCCTAGTTTGTCACACACCCACTTTGCATGTTTACATGGTATTTTATATATCTTTTACTGACATTTAACACCTAGTAATATTGTGTTTGCCCAGTACTCTTAAATTTCCTTTTCATCTTCAAGCACTCTGCATACATTAACATAAACCTCTTGATTAATCGCTTCACTACTACTTGTTATTTCTCCCCCTCCCAGAAATGTTATAGGACCAGCTGAAGAGTTGCTGCTACAGTGCTAAGTTCATGTCTTAAAGCACCAACTTCCCTGACATGCACGTCAAACCCTTGATTCTACTGCAGTGGAAATTTACAGTACACTGAAAAAAAATTTGATCAGGCTTTCTTCCTGGATGCAAACTAATAAAAGGGTTTTTGAGGAGAGGTTGTCATTGCAAAGGGACTAGAGGATTTAGGAAATGAATCTCTAAGAAAAAAACTAAGACCTATGCAACCCTGGTGACATATGTCATGTATAGTCAAAGATTTCTTTTTAAAGGTCACTGTTGTATGTGCATCATCTTGTACAAAATACTTAGTATTTAAAAGCACCGCATATTGAAGAAATAGATTAATTCTCTCACCTAATACATATGATGTTTTCTTCAGAGGTAAGAAAGATGAATATGGGGTTAAAAGAGAGAAAGGACTGGTTAATCAGGATAGACAAAATCATAAGATTTTCTGAAATTATGACTTGAGCTCAGACAAAATGGATTAGATTAACTTTTCAAAAACAGATGGTTTGATGCAGGAGACCTCTTTGAGGAGGAAAGGATTTTCAGAGAATTCACATGCTTGAGGAGAAAATGAAACAAAGCTAATTCAAAGAAAAGTTTGAAAGCTGAGAAAAAACCCCCTGCCTATTCTAATAACATTAAGTTCTCAGTGGGAATGTCAATTTTCTTTTGGTTATAAAACTTGGATTAGTCTGGAAAATGAAGTGCTTGAATTTTAAGGGCTGAGTCAATCTTTGAATACTCTCTGCAATTATGGTCTCCCTGTAATTCTTTCTTGAACTTTATCCTGAGTAATCTTCACATGCATGCTTTGCATTCTAAATCATTAAGGGGTTTTTTCTACATTGTTTTGCATGGACCAAGGACTTGCTCCAATAGAGCAACTCCTGTACTCTAAATCAGTAGTTTTCAAACTATTGTTTGCAGTCATCCACGGAGAGCTGGCTTGTCACACGGTGCTGGCTGTAACCTTGTAAACAGAAATAAAAGACACTACAAAGATGTATTAAATACTTTCCCATTACATGGTCTAAGTGGATAAAACTGAAGGGACCATGCAGTGCTGAAAGAGCATGGGGAGGATTCTTGGATAAATCTTGGATTCTGAATGTGATTTTTGTGTACTTCTAAAGCTTCAGAAGCCTTCCACTGCTCCCTTGGAGTACCAGGACTACTCACCACAGAGAAATCTGTTAAGAGCATAACAGTAAAGAGCAGTGAAACCAAAGAGAGGAAGGCAAAATAAAACCAATATACTTCAGGAAGGTAGATTCCAGTAAACTCGGGGAGACATTAGTTAAGAATTTATGGCAAGCAAGTTCATGGGGGAAAGGACTTAAAGAGATCTGGCAATTCCTCAAAGAAATGGTATTGAGGCACAAGTACAAACTGGCCCAATGCAGAGGAAGGATGGAAAGCGTAGAAAGAGACCAGCCTGGCTAAGTCATGAGCTTGTTATTAGCCCCAAACACAGGAAGAGAGCACAGAGAAAGTGGAAATTAGGTTACACTGCTGGGGACAAGTATTTTTCAGAAGATACAAAACTCGGGCCAAGGCACAAAGAGCTGCAATTAGCAAGGAAGACAAAGAAGAACAAGAAAGAAATATATAAGCAATAATTACATTAGCAACAATAAGCAAAGCAAGAATAATAGAGCAAGAATAATAGGAGAGAGGCAAAACTACAGGACTTCAGAAACCACTAAAGAGATCACTTGAGAACACGAAGCTAACACACTTCATTGAGTGCTAAAATATAAGACTTGAACTTATGAAGAAAGAACAAGCTAGGCAATTTTTAAATATGTTATATGTGAAAACAACTCAAAGTAGCTTTCATATCAATTTGACCCATTATCAAAATTTTCTTAGCAAAATGCCTGATAAAACCTCAGGACATAAGCAGTCCTCTGAGCACTTGTGAAAGAAAACAGGGGTAAGAAGCCTCTGCAAAGGGAAAATACAATACATAACTTAATTTGGAGAGATAGAAAGAAAGATAAAGTGTTCAATGACTGAGAAAATCCCACTAGCAAATGAACAACTAGCAAACATAGTCAAGAATAATGTTTTAGGTATTCCTGTGGGGAGCAGGGAGTTGGACTTGGTGAGCCTTATGGGTCCCCTCCAACTCAAGACATTCTATGATTCTATGAAATCATGTCAAGCCTTTTCTATAAAGTACCAGGACTTGCAGATGAGGATGCAGCAGATAATTCCATGTTTCCAGACACTATACAGGCTTTAGACAACTGTCCCATAAGACATCCTCTTCAACAGCTTACAGAAGCTTTTTTTGACTCTCTTAACATAGAACGGATAACTTGTTGGAAATCCATATCCAGAGTGTGCTTGTTTATATTCAGCTGTCAAAATGGAAGGCAGTATTGAGTGACGCCATGACCTGAATGAAGCCCAGCAGGCATGCATAAAAGTAGAATAGCAGGGGTAATCTACCAACTATACAAATACCATATACAGAACAGCTGGCTAAGGAGGACCTAGGGGTAAATCAGAAGCTGAAAGTGAGCCAAGACAGGCTTGCTCTTACAGAAGAAGCAAAGACTCAGACTAGGTTATATAAACAGGATATATACCACAAAACAAGTGATGTAATCTGTCTGGTCGGATCAGCACTGATAAAACCACAGGGTGTGCAGGATAGGGCATCCAGTGTGAGGCACTGCCCTTCAAGAAAGGCTTAGATCCACTGGGCAAACTCTAATAGAATCACGGGATTTTCAGAAATCTTGGACACAGTACCTAGACAGAATATTAAAAAAAAAAAAAAAAAAAAAGCCCTGAAAATAAATGTGGTAATAGTGAAGAACATAAACATTACTGTAAAGAGAAAGAGATTGGTTTTCTCTGTACCTGCATCTGCTGCCATCTGCTGATAGAACGATTTTTTATGTACCTGTGCACTGACATTCCCAAATCTCAGGCACACTCCTGTGGTTCCAATCAGACATTTTAAAAACCATTGTAGAAGACAAATTGTGTTTAAGCTTTCATTACTGTAATGAATATACCATACTATAAACCACTCATACCTTCATACTCAACTCCTGCTCAGAACTGTCACATTCCTCAGCATGAGCAAAATGTAGTACATATACGGTGTTCCCAAATTGTCTTTATTTAATGTTTCTTCACTTTCCTTTTAAGACAGCACATCACCCAAAACTTACTAATGTTATTCTTTCTAGCTTCCTTTCATATTCCTCTCTCCTACACAATAATGACGACAAATTCCAGCTAGATAGCTTAAATAACATCTCTTACACACACACAGAAATCTCTCCTGAAATATCTCCGAAAAAATAAGAGTGCTGCTTTCCTGGTGACTGTCCAAGATCTGCTTTCAAAATTAAGCATGAGCAACTAAAACAGAAGTGAAAAATGCAGGGAAATCACAGCATCAAAATAACTTCAACAAAACACCTAGTCAAGTAGATCACCTGTGCAAAAGCAGAACACATTTTAAGGTTGAAAGCCCTTTTGTATCTCAGAGTGGAAATCACACTGAAACTCTTTTTAGGAATAATTCTTAGTGTTAGCTACTGTTTTTTTCCATAAGGGAATGAGAGAGAAATCTGTATCATGAGACCTGAATTACTTTGGTTTACAAAACTGCTGGACTGACAGTGCCACAGGCATTGATTGATACATTATACATTGGATGCATGGAAAGAATTCTTGAAAAGAAACAGATTAATTACTGCTTTAAAATACTAAGGTCCGAAAAGGTTCATATTTCATTAAGTCAGCAAGGAAATTAATGCAGAATTAAAACTGTGTTTCGCCTACTCAGACTAAATTCTTTCCTCCTTAAAATGCCAATCCTAGAAACCGAGATAGATTTGCAAACTGTTTAGATGAAATTTTAATTTTTTTTTAAACTGTTACTCATTTATTGTCCTGATAAGGAACCGCAATTATCTGATCTCCACTGCTACCACATTTTAAAGTTTGGTTAACAGATATACAACCAGGTGCTGTGGAAGAATTTGAGATTTCAAATCCTGTATAAACTGCTACTCCTTCTGCTGTCACCAGCAGAGAGTAAAAATTTATCCTCTCACATAATGTAAGTTCAAGAGCACCTATAAGGGCAGGTACATGAGTACAATTCTGCATGTACAAGACCATGATAGAGCCCTGTTTACTGCTTGAGAACATATTCTGTGTTCTTGAGGACAAGAGACTTTAAAGACTTAGAGACAATACCTAAGTGACAAACTAATTGGTTGGATAGTTTTGTATTTAGGAAATAGCCATAAAATCTTCACTGATGTTGCAAAATTCAAGCATTGAAAAATTAGAAAATACCCTCTGCAACCTTGGCTTTCACAATTTCACTGCATTTTTCACACTGAATATCCTGCTCCAACAAATTACATGTTCCTGACCCAAAAAGTTTCTGAGTTTTTGTTAGGAAAAGATAGCTTCTTCTAGTGTCATTTTAGCAACAGCCAAGTTGATACTCCTACAAAAAAACTCCAGCCCAAGACACTCAGATTTGCACAAAAGTCTAACAATTGGAAAATAAGCTTTTATAAAGTTTTACTAGAAATGGGAGGTAAATTTATTAATAACAAATATGTAATGTACACACAGCTGCAGGCACAGATGTATATACAGAACTAGTCCAGACTGGCAAAAATACTACAGAAACTTTGTGCCATTCTAACAGCTACAATGCTATTAAAATATGCAAAGGTATAATTTGCAATTTTTAAAAGAATTTGTGAAGCATCCATAACATAAACTTGTACTGTAGGTAGCATCCAGACAACCTGATTTTAATGGCAACACTTAAATTCTTTTGGATATGGTGTAATGCTTTTTTTTTCAATTTAGACCAGTGAGACTTTCATCATGCACCAATCTGCACAATGCAGTATTCACATTCTTTTTGTAAGAAATTGTACTGTCTTTTCTTCTTCATTTCAAAGTGCTCCCTTTCTCAGGGTACTGCTCTCTCTTTCATGGTGAGTCACTTGGAAGTACTCTAGCAGTGCTGCATCTTGCAAATAACTGAAGGCTTATGCTTCCTCCTTTATTTTGGTGGTCTCTAATTTGGGTGGTCTCTAATTTGCATTTGATTTAAATGTGAAAGCAGTTACTGTATGCTCAACTGATTTTTTTAAGGACACATTTAGTGATTGCCTAAGAAAAGGCTAAAATCACATATCTGCTATCAAGCAGGTCCTGACAAAAAGGATCATGTTCTCCTTCAGACATGAGAACAAGCAATAGCTATTACTAGTCAACAGTAATTGAAGAGAATAGCAGGGCTCATTTGAAGTTTAATTCAGGAGGATCACAGTAGCAGCACTAGTTCCAGTGTGCTGGTCATATTTCTGTCCTCAGAATGACCCTGAAGGGCTCCTGTTCCCCTTCTCAGCATCAATGCAGGCAGTCCCCTGAGGATGGACACTCCCCCACCTTCAGGAGGTTAGAAAGATTAAATAATAGATGCAAGATTTATTTACAGGTAACTGGGATGCTGCAGTGTTACATTTCTATGCCACATAGTTCAAAAGGTCTTGCAAAACACCAGATGATAAGGCTGGGAATGAAAGGAGGCAGTTTAAGCAATTTATCTATAAAGGAAGGAAATAGCTTTTTTGAGGATGAATCACAGTTCCTGTGAAATCAATTGATTCAGCGAGAGCAGCTATTCACTCTGGTAAGGTAACTTTAGTTGTTTGTAAAGGTAGCTCCAGTGTGCATTTACTGATTGAGTAAGTACAATTGAAGTTCATATTCTATTATTTAGAATTATCTCCCTGATTTGGTGAATGAACACACATGCTATCCCTTTAGACCACAAGTCTTACTTTAGACACTGGGCACATATTTGAGGAAAAGAAACACTTCGTTTATCAGTAGAATTCTTTTATACAACTATTCCTCTTCAACTGCACCCATAACACCCAAAGAGACACAGCAAGTCTGAAGTGAAAAGAACTGAGTGAAAATACAGGTAACATTTGTCTGCTCTTTCCATTCTCCTGGCTTTCATTTATGACCACTGCTGCCGGAAAGAGTTTGACAGACATTTTTGGTGTGGCACAGGATGGCAAAAGTAAAGAGAGAAAGAGACAGATGAAGCAGTCAGTGAGAAAGAGAAAAAGGAAGAACGAGAGAAAAAGAGATCGCAGTCCTGGCTCCAGAGCTGACCCAGCTGATGGGGTGTCCAGTGTCGTGGGGCCCACATGCACCCAGATTGGTGGTGGTGCCTTTTTACAGATAAGTTTTCCCCACCCTGGAGATAAATTTCTCTCTTTCTATGCAAATCAGTTCTCATGAGCAGTTCACTCTTTCCGACCTTTCTGGAAATGGGTCAGGGGGCTTTGGGGGTCTTGGGTGGTCCTGATCCCCCGTACAGTCCATGGCCACATTATGGCCTCATTCCTGCTGTGCTGTGCTGTGTTGTGCTTATCTCCAGGAGCCAGAACAAGGACATTTGTCCCAAAGTGCTGCCCTTGCTGTGTATGTCCCCTTCTGCAGTCACATCCTGTTCTTTCTCACAGCATGTTCTTACCAACAATCTTTGACTGGAATTACCAACAACCTTAGCTGGCTCCACAGCTATCCAGCTATTAGTAGATATGCCTGGATACCTACACATTACCCCCTTTATCTTCTAGGTGTCTACAAACTCAGCATAAAATAGGAAAACAGCTATAATTAAAGAGGAAGAATTTTAAGTTGATCCTAAGTAAGAAGGTCTGAATAGTTCCCAAACCCATGGCTTACAGACTGACTTTTTCTGCTGAAACTTCTAAAATATTTGATCTCTTTGTCTACATAGTCATTGGCATAGAGTTGAGATGCATCTGTAGACATTCAAAGTTATCTGCAATAACATATTACACAATGTCCAAATCAGAGATGCTTAATGAAAGTAAATTAAAGAGCATAACCAAACAGAAGACTATGGGAAGTTATAGAAAGGTAAGTATTGTAAAAAAAATATAGTCACAACACCCAGATTACTGGTGGGTTTAGAAAGATATTTCCATTGCAAAGGGATCATAGCGTTCCATCTCTCTGACTAGAATGCCTAAAATTCCCAGGCCACAAGCAATAAAAGGAAATATCTGAAGGATCCTACAGCAGCACAGACCCTCAGTCTTTGTCTTGCATCACTTGTGTGGGACTTCTACCATTTGTTTAAATGATGTATTTGAATTGCTTCTATTGCAAACATTTGCTGCCCCCAAAGACTCCACAGCTCAGTTCCCATGGCTCTGTGTACTTTAAAAGATGTGTCATGTGTGCAGTATCACATTTCTTTGGCTGCTATAGAAGTGAAAGTACATATCTTTAACAACATTAGAAAATGAAAAAAAGGGATATAAAGCATGAAGACTAAACAGCACAGTTTGAAGTTACTTACTGAGGGAGGTTTGGCTAAATTGGTAACTGATGTACCAGTGACTTTCTTTCTGTTTAATATTGATATGAAACACTAATATAATCAAAATAACCCCTTTATCTAGACAGTAGGAGTCCTGCCTATTTGATTTGTGCATTGATTGCAAAACTGTGTCCATTTGTTAAAAAAGAGTCAATGACTGATTAGTATCTCGTTATTTCTGCATTTTCTTCTGCAATGTAATTGTTCCATTACTTTCTGAAGCACATCTTTATCAGTGTTTTTAATGAACAATGGCACTGTGTTATATGTGTCCAAAGAGAGAATAGAAAGCAATCCTTGTGCTATAAAACTAATATTTTGCTGCTTAAATTCCCCATCCAGTCTGTAAAGAGGGGAGCAAAGTGCCCCTCATTTACTAACCTACAGAGGAAGAGAACCAACTGGGATACTGTATTTTGCAAGAAATTAAAACATGAAAGGTGTAAAGCAAGCAAAAGCCAGGGACACTGATAAAACATAAGCATGAAATAGCAAAATAGGATCTGCTTGTGGAAAGTAAAATCGAATCTGCTATGGAAGTAATTCAGCATCTCACACATATACATTGTTATATACCTTCTATACAAACACACAGAACCCATGTAAGCATAGTCCTATATCCACAAATGCAGGATAAACTTAAAGAGGAATGAGTGGAAAGACAGACAAATGTCCCAATAACATTTTGGCATCACAGCCAGTAGTAACACATGAGAAATAACATGTAAGTGTGCAAAGAAAACCCAATATATTTTGAAGTGCATATACCCAAATAAGCTGACATTAAGCAAAAAGGGCCTGTCTGCATTTTGTGCAGTCCTATTTGCAACCATGCCTGTAAATCTGGACTCAGCACATATGTTAGAGTAGCACATTAAATTCTTTTTCATCTGTTGCAGAGAGCTTTCCCAGCGGTTAAGCTCCTAAGAAGGTTTTCAATTGTATTGTATATACATTATATATATTATATATTATATATATATATATATATATATATTGTATATACATTATATATTGTATATACATGTTTCAATTGTATTTCTATACATTACCTTGCACTTCATACTATCATTCTGTTACTCCAGTCTCAAGACCATTCAAATCTTTCTCTGTGACCGCAATTAACACCAGGTGCCTCCCAATGCTATGGCAGTGCATACAGGCATTATGGCTCTTGTCTTGAGTTTATGGCCTGAAATTATTATGTAAAAGAGAAAAAAAATAAAATGAGAAATTAGATAAGAACTAAGGCCACTGAGTCTATATGAGTTAACTATAGTTTCATACAACATCTGTAACTTAGCCAAGACATGATCCCAGATCACCAGGGTCTCAGCTAATGCCTAAACTGCAAAACAGTGTTTTGTGGGTGGGAATCATGCTAAACCAATGAGTCCCCAAGACCATCACTGACATGACAACTTGGCATTTTTTCCTTCTTCTTAATGCTATCAGTGGTAACAATTTTACTTGCAAGAAACATTTGTCATATACAGGCATGATATTGCATTGTTTATATATCAAAGAAATTTTTATGCTCATTCAAGTTATAATGGCAGTGTTTCTCCCTTAGAAGTAGCTCTAGAAATTGACTATATACTGTTAAAATCCTGTCTGACAACAAGAATTTTTGCTTTCCTTGTTTTTCTCTAACATTTATTAATACAATATCTGAGTTGTTCATTCTTGTTAATTTAACTTTTATGACACTGATATGGAATGAAGGGGACATACCACCTTTCAGATACATTAGAGTTGTTGAGTACATACTTATATATTCTAGGCAATTACTCTGAAGTTTGCATTATTTTCTAGGCTTTCCCTGAAAAGCAAATGAGAAACAAGAACCAACCAACCAAAAAAAGCCCCCAGGCTATGAGGTTTGTCCTTTTTATTCTCTCTGGTTTTCCTTTTTTTTTTCATCATTTCATTTTTCATTTTTAAAAGTTTGTTCTTTTAGGTTTTGTAAACTAAGAGAAGAATTTTAAGCTACAAACACAGCAACTGTGCTAAAGGAGTAACCCATCAGTAGCAGCTGCTGTCCTCAGCAAGGCCCTGAGATGCACCAGGAAAAATTACCACTTGGCCAGACACAGATATACTAGCTCACACAGGAGCAGTGGAATGCAGAAAACTGGGTCATAAGTGTACTTTTATGTACCCTTTTTCACATCTCCTCCTCTCTTCTCTGTATTTCGTTATGCTAAAGGGTTCTAAAGTGCTGTGAAGAATGTGTCATGCATTGACACTCACAGGTCTTCCAAACATCAGTCTATATTGCCTCCACTCTTCGAGGGGGTCTACAGTTCTTAAGATCTATGTTATCCTAGTTTCGGTCCCATTCCCCTTACCTAAGCAGTCTACCACAGAACAAATGGGTCCATCTTTTGTTCTCCCCTTCCGATTTTATCCATGTTTAGACTTGTAGTCCCTAAGTATACAGCGATAAAAACTAAAAGGGAATAAATTCACGCTCATGGTTTACCATTCACTTTACCGTTACCAGCAACATTCCTTTGTATAAGTCAAATCCATTTTCAGACCTTATCTCTATTCTTTTGTTCCATTCAAACCCATCTTGCTTCCTTCCATAGGGAATCTTGTCGGTTTTCTCTTCCTTGACCTTCAGCCCATGGTCCCACCATTACCTGCCATTTTAGGCATCTATCAATTCCCTCTTGGAACTCTGTTCCATGAATTACACTGAACAGAGTGCCTCAAAAAGGTAGACTTTCTCAGCGATGGCATTTTACTGTACTCTGTTCTGTGCTGTGGGCTATATCCTCCTCCAATGTACTTCATGTTGGAATTGGCTCCTGCTGGAGCCCTTGAACAGACACTTTAGTCTCTTAATGTTGCTTAAGACAAACTGAGTGGAAAAGGCTTGGTAGTTTCTGCTGGGTGTGGTGCACTGAGGCAGCTGTCAGTTACCAGTGTCACAGCAAGAAGTAGGATAATATACCAAATGCAAGAAGGGGAAGGGAGGCAAGCAGGAAGGGAGTGGGGATTAAGGGACATGGCACATCTTGGTTTCCTAGCTTTCATAAGGAACTGCAGCCTAAATATTTTCTTCGTCTGTCTTGCTAAGCATTTATCAGCTCCATTTCTTGTCAGTTCCCTGTCCATAATATTGTACTCTGTGTGTGTGTGTGTATCCCATGCACCACCCCCAATTCAGTGCTCCATTCTCCTTGCCCATCTGCCCCCTGCAAGCCAACATTCCAGTCCCCATGCTTTCCCTGGGTCAGTCCTTTTCTCCACTGCATTCCAGTCAGGTATCTCCTGCCCCAGCACTGCCTGCACAGCTGGGGTGCAGGATAGACCCTGCTGCTCCCAGCAGCTGCTTGCCTGGAGCAGAGCTGGCCCACAAGCAGCTGGGAGTGACTGTGCTGAGAGAAGTTTTGTGCCTTGGCTACTGCACAGCACGCACAGCTGTGTTTTCAGAGTGACGTGTAGAGGCTGGCCAGCGCGAGAGGCCGTCTCCATCCATCTCGAGATTAAGGTGCTGAACTCTTCTGAAGTCTTGCAGCATATTCCAAGTGAAGTAATTCAAAGCGTAACTTGGCTGTGTGTGGGTGGAGCTCCATGGGAATAGCTATAAGCACTCTGCCAAGCTGCAAATACCATAGTAAAGAGATGGCAGGGCTGTTCAAAGAAGAGGTTGATGGATATCTTTCTTAATTTGAAAGTTTTCTTCTATCTGAATGGAAGAATTACATACAAAAACATGCCTCCAAATGCCCAATTAAAACAGAAATTCAGTCTGAAATGTGAGTAAAACCTTGAAAGATTTATAAGCAACCAATGATAGATTCCTAAAAAAAAGTCAGAGCTTTCATAAAAGACTGCTACCAGCCCTAACTTTAATTATTGTTGTATATGTACAGCTACAGATCCATGTGTTCTGCTCCTAGTTTATACAAGTTACAGCTTATTTCTTGCAAGTTCAAGGAAGTGGGTCTTGTGGAATTATCTGATAGGAGAAAATAATTTCACAGGAATTAGTTTAGGCAGTACATTCAGACAAGTAAGAAAAAAAGCAACAGCAACAAAAAACAACAAAGAAACAAAATCCACTAAAAAAACCCCAACGACAGTCATGATGTTTTAAACAACAGTCAAATTCACAGCAGAAGTCAAGTTTATCAGCACTTTAAATGGGACAATATGATATAAGTGTGTGGGCAAACAGGAAGTTTTTGAGATTATGAGATTATCAAAGACTTGAAATGCAAGGATAAGAACTGTAGACCAGGGACAGAAGTTAGTTTATGATATTATTCCACAAGGTAAGCAATGCAGTCAGATGGTAAACTAGAAGTATTTCATTAATTGCTTCAGAAACTGTAAGGGGCTATAATTTATGTACTTAAAAGGCTCATTTTCTGCTAAAGAAATTTATCTTAAAGCACTTTATAGTTTACATTTACAACATACATTAGAGCTAAATGTATAGCATACATTTAGACTTCCTTAAAATCAAACCTTCCTCTAATTTTTAATAGCTGAAGGTTAACTCACTCTTGAACCTCTTGTTAATACAGGTCTGTTTATCCTTAGAGATTGAGTTAATGGCAACTTAACACCAATGACAATATTTTTTGGATAGGCATAAATGAAAGGAGGATTCCACTGATATATCTCTAAAGCTTTGGATAAGACAATTAGAAGCAAAATAAAGTAAGGCCAATGTTAACTAATTCTGGAAATCTCTGCCAAATTGTTTTCACTTCTGAATGTTTTTTTTCTTACCATTCTGGCAGAGCTGTACATCAGCATGGCATGAAGTCACTCTGTGGAACTGAGTGAATAACTGATCCTTCAGTTCACCTAATAAAGAGCTAGATAATTTGTTGCCTAAAATAAGATGCTGCCCCTTGCTTTCATGTGTTTTGTCTCTTTTCAGTTAAATGTAGGAAAATTATTTCAAAACTATAACAAAAATATGAAATATGCTCATAAAAATCTCTATATCAAAATACCTGAAATTATTTATTGAGTTGGACAAGTTTTCACTGAGATTAATTTCTCACTTACACTTCATTTTCTAATTTTTCCAACCTCTATCCATTTGTTCACTTCTGTTTTAGTTTGGTCAAATGATTGATTGTGATTATTTGAAATTATTTAAATTAACTATATCGGGGAAAATGGTAAACAGTAACTTCTTTTGCAGTTTTATGAATTTTGTTTGCCTGTGATAAATGTAGCAGATGCAGTCCAAAACAGCAAAAGAAAACAAGAAAATTCCCAAAGATGCCAAATTACCATAAAACCTTTTATTATATTGATCACCTGAGTTCTGCGTATCTCTCAAAAAAAGAAAAAAATTATGAATGAAGAAAGCTAGCAAAGATCAATAGTAGTAGGCACTGGATCTGAAAAGTAGACAGCACTATATTGCTGAACTAGATTTTTTTGGTGATAAAACTAAAACCTGTATCCTTGTAATGCTGTTGGTCAAGAATTTGATCAGAAAATAAGCATGTATAAGCTAGTCCAATTCTTCATTAACAGAGAAAATTACTATTATTCATTGTGGCCAGAATATAAACACTGTCCAGATTATTTTGCATTCCAATTAAAGAAAAGAAACACGATGGAATGTTGCTGGCTTGTTTGTTTTTTAAGTTGGTTTTATTTTTTTTTTAACATAATTGATAAGAACTCTCTTTTTATTGACTGTGGTAAGATCAGAATACTTCAGGGAATTCCTTGCTCACAAGCCCAAGGTTGTCTTTCCAGACAGCACACAGAAAAGACGCCTCTTACCCTCTCTGTTTGCTAGTATCTCAGTACATGAATGTTTCCACCATTCCTCCACTCTTTAGATACTTTTAATACATACACACACCTATGTCCTCGTCTTCTCTTTTATAGATATTCTGCAAGACACAGCAAGAACCAAAAATCTCAGACACTGATCTACAAACAGCTGAGTCTTTAGATACTAAAAAGGCAACTCAGTCATCATCCTTCATCTGCTCACATTGCAAAGCTTGGGAACACTGAGAAGCAGCAAGGGAAGCTGGAGTCAGTATCATATGTTAGCAGCATTTATGCTTCAAAAATTTCTGGCAAACATTTCTTTCCTAATTGGGGAAACCAGCATAGCCTTGTTTACAGATGAATCCAAACCATTCTCCAGGTTTTGTGTTTGGATGATGTGTCACTGTTTCAGCCATCAATCAAAGAACAATAAATGTACTTGTTTCCACATTTTGACTGAGTGGGCAGCAGCTAACATACCTATCAACTTGAGTGCAGTCTGAAGACTCCTTAGATCAAAAATGCATTCACTAGCAGCCATTCAGCATCTAGCATAACATGCCATATTTTTTCACTAATGAGCTACAAACAAAATCTCATCTGCGTATTTGGCTGTACTGGAAAAGTTAAGAGTCACAATAAATACCTGACAGAAATGCAGACTCAAACTGATGGGAGTAATTAAAGTGCTCTCCAAAAGAACTTGCTGTGAGAAGGAGAGACCCAGAGGGGCACAAAATATCTGGGGAGAAAATGAGTGACCATCAAAACAGAAGCACCAGTCTGAGTCTGTCTGAGACCAAACTGATGTTGAGACTGAAGTGACTAAATGGGCTCAGATACCACAGCATGTTCAGCCACACACTTGTAGTTGAATGTCAACAAGTGCCACCACTTGCACCTCGTGCAGAAGCCATGGCACAGCCCAGGACAGAAGCTGGGCTGGCCAGCATGGTGCTTTCTCAAGTGACTTCCCTATCCTTCATCAGGCCACAATTTGATCCAGAAGAAAAGACACAGACTCATAGGTCATAGAATGGTTTGTATGGAAAAGGAGCCTTAAGGATTATCTATTTCCAACCCCCCTGCTCTAAAGTCCAGTCAGGCCAGCACAGACGTCACAGGGGGCAGTCTGGTGATCGTGGGGGGCACTGAGATTTGTACTTCTTTTGCTCACAGGCTTCATTTAAGGACTGTGGACCCTCTGACACATGGAGGGCATGTTCATGTGTTTGGCTACCTTGATAAATTTTCGCCTGTTCTGTGACCCATGGTGACTGACTGCTGACTGCTGCACTTCAAGCAGGTTTATAACTGGCTTAGTAACATTTTCAAAAATTTGAAAAACAAAGTAACTTCATTCAGGCATGAGTATATTATGTATTATGAATGAAGTTGCTCGAGATCCCTCCTTTTTCCATATTTGATTCATAGTCAGTAGTGCTGTTACACTACATAGACAATATTCAGTTTCTAATATATATACCATGAACAGCCCTATTTTCAGCTGTAAAAAACACAGCATACAAACAATCTGAACTATATTCATGGTTGTTGATTGCCAAATCACTGTATAAAATACAAAAATTTTTCAAAGCAAGCTACAAAATAGAGGGTAATAAATTGCAATTCCTGCCATAGGAAGATGAACAGAAATCTCTTGAACCAAGACTCAAAGCCAGACACTGTACTTCCTGTCTTTTAGATCTTCTAACATGTAAATCGACCATTACAAAGAGGATTAACCACTAGAAGTGTACAACTGAAGCCCAACATTCAGCCCTGCTCTTTATTCACCACCAGAGCAGACCAGGTGTCCAGAATCCTAATGCTGGGCTCTGCAGTTGGGGTTTATATGATCTGCATACTAAGCACAAGTCACCATTGTATTCTGGCTTTAATTTATTGGTGGCCTTAACAACTGGCTATTTTACTGCTAATTGTACTTTAAATTGCTTGTACAAAATCAAACAGTACTTGGGACTCTAAACACGCACTTTCATGGAGTACAGTTATTTTTTAAAACTGTTTATTTTATCAGAATTAGATTTATGCTCAGAGAAGTAAAGCTTTCTCACAGAAAATTGCCATTTGGTATTTTAGTTATGTTAATGGATTAAGCTTTTTTTTTTCTTGAAGGCTTTATAGTATGTACTGTAAATGAGATGATGGTATAAGAAAGCATTTTCAAAAGTTGACAGAATTTAATCACAGGTATATCTCTGTCATTGCCCTCAGCATTTGAGAATCTCCCCTTTTAGCATTTCTTGGAAAAACAGGACTAGGTATTCTGACAAATTTCATTTTGGAAAACCTGTCTTATTTATCAAAAGTCACCACATGGCTTCAGTTTGTACTTTAAAGTATATCTTGTTATGATGGCTGTGGAACAAAGCTGAGGGCTGGCAGGGAATACGGAGTCCACCTTGCCTGACTGCAGATGTGGATGTTCCTCTGGTACAACCTAGTCTGTATCTTCTGAGAAGCGATTTCCTCTTGGAGAAAACAAATTTAAACTACATGGCTTGTTAAATATTTTGGGATCTGTCTTGCTGAAGTGCACTGTGAAATAATAATAGCTAGCTTCTGTTCCTGAATCTCAGAGCACTTTATGGATCTAGAAAAGATCTCTCTTCTTAGACCATATTAGTAGATGAAGAGACCCTCAGGCTTAAAGGATTTAGGTAACTTATCCTGGGTCACACTAAGCCCCTTGTGCAAAGCTTGTAGCAGACACTGTATGTGTCATTTCCACCCTGTGGTCCAATAACAAGATCATAATTTTTTCAGTAAAAATTGAGGATCATCTTGATCTACACAAAATACAGGAATTGTCACATAACTCAGAAACAAGATCCACTCTAAAGACCACAGGACTGCATGCCTACTCTTCCAGAGTCTGGCTTCATTTTTCCACTTCAAAATATTATCCAGGCAGAGTTGATGGAATTCTTCTATTTCAATGTTTACCAGATGTGCAGTTACCCATGATGAAAGTAAAATTTCTAATGTTACGGGACTGCAAGGTCAGAAAAATATAGTGAGAACTATGGCAGCCAAACAGTACACTCTAGGTTATGTGTGAGAAGTTATTTGGTCCACTCTGTATTTAACCTTGCCAAGCAAGCTTAAGTCCTTCTGCTCTCAGAACATCAAACAATTGTGTTTCCATCCCATGGAGTACAGTCCTCATGTTGTCAGCCATGGAATAACCTGTGATGCTTCCAACAGCAGTGAAGTAGTTTAAAGTGCTTCGAATAAATGAATGAACAAAACCAAAATGAAGACATAAAGTATAATGCTCAAAAAACAAAAACAAACAAAACCCTCAAACAAACAAACAACAAAAAACCCACAAAACCCTCAAATTTTATCTCAAATTCAGATCATAAAAGTAAAATCCTGGTTGCAAGTGCTGCTTTTAAATTAAGAAATTAATTTAAAAATATTTTAGCAGTGTATTTTAATGAAATTCTTAAAAACAGTAAGCCTTGGTTGAAATCTGCAAACATTGGATGGGTTTTAATATATGATAAGCAGTAGATTTAAAATCTCTGTGAAAGATGTAAGCAGTAGTGCACTCTGCTTTTTAACTCCCAGAACACACTGAAATCTCTGTAATTTTCTTGAATGAATGCTCCCCCTGCAGAAGTGCAGACCTGCCCCTCAGCCCCATGGCCTGTGAAGAGTTGTTTCACAATGTGCAGCAATTCGGTGAAGAGTGCAAAGATGGTAACTGGACTGGCTGGTCTTTTCATTCTTTTCCCTTTCAACTTTGGCAAAGACACAAACCTAATAACCCTACTTTTAAGAATAGTGCTGTAAATATTTTCACTGTTCAGAGGAGGGCAAGGGCTTGATGTCATATTTCATTCAAGTAGCATCACTGAGATCATGTGTCAGATTAGCTCAGAGAAACTACTACAAGCCGAAATGCTAACGTGGCAGCAGCAAACACTTCGCAGGCTATGACATACAACTGTTGAATCTTTCAGAATAATTTGAGGGACCTGTTTAGATTGAAGACTGACATAGGATGTGGTTAGTCTATCAACACCTACAGCATTTTCTCTGATTAGAAAGATCTGAGAAGCTGCAAGATGACACTTTAAACTGTGTTACTGGAAAATCTGTGGTAGGCTTGAAAAAAGTTATTGACCCTTCTTTCTTCTATCTCTGCTTTCAAGGCACAGACAACTAAACCATCATTATTTATAAATTCTGGCAAATGTAAATAGAGTCTTGAAACTTTACTGGATCTTAAGTTTTCAAGGTTCTTGATTATTTATCTTTAGAAATGTGATACTGTCATGTGACAGAGGCTGGGCAGAGCTCTACTTTGTGCACATATCTGGAGTTGAATTGAGTCATAAATAATGACCTATGATTCTTTCCCTTATGCTTAATGTATATTGTGACAATTGTGTGTAACTAAAAATGAGGAAAAAAGTCTGGAACAAGGACAGAGTTATTCAACCTGATTGAAAGATAGTGAGTTGAAACACTGAAAGATTGTGAGCGCTTGATTTTAAAAGTCATATTTATGTATCATGTTTGAGCATCGCACATCAAGAATTTTACCCCTTGTCATCCTGTTCAACAGATTTGAGAAAAAAAAGGTTGGATTATTACTCTGGAAGATATACATATACATATACATATACATATACATATACATATACATATACATATACATATGCATATTTTGATGGTGTTGTCAATTTTCCTGTTCGATGTTCCTTACCTTCAGTCTTAAAATGTTTGAGGTGACTTAGACAATGTGTTTGGATTACTTGCTAATAGTTCAAGTATCTAAGTCATGAGAAAGAATGACACACATGTACCTGTCACTTCCCGTTGAAGGAGAACTAAGAGCTGTTCAAAGAATTGTGAGCAAAGGTGAAGGAGCTCCACTTCTATTTTGTTAAATAATAAGGCACAGAAAGATTGCATTGTTAAAACATTCCCAAATAGCTGTGAATGGTTCATTTTTAAAAAAAAGTCACCTTAAAAAAACCCATCACCATAAGCATACACACCCTCTTACTCTGTTTACTGAAGTCAAAATTTTAGAAGAGGAACGCCTTTTTTCCATAATTCTTCTCATTGTATAAATACTATTTGTGATATGTTGTTTGATAATTTGAAACTTGTTCTTCCACTTACACAGCAAAACCAATACTCGTGACATAAAATAACTGAAGCCATCCATGGTAGAGAACATACAGAAATATTAAGAAACAATCAACCCAAGGTCTTGTCTTGTCCTCTCGCTATGGTTTCTCCATCTATAAAATAAAGAAAAGATAATGAGTTACTGTGTGAAATATTTTCAAATCTGCAGATGGGAATCTCTGCATGGGAACCAGATATTATTTATTATAACTAACATTAGCAATATTGAGTAAAATCTACATTTTGGGAAACTAGCTTACATAGAACTTTTGCTAATTTAGACACCCTTATAGAGATGCAGATTAAACGTAAATATATATTTATATTTCTTTTCATCCAAGCAGCTGTACAGCAAGTCAGTATTTCACAAACTCATCTTACCGTACTTTCCTTTCAGAGTCTAATAGGAGACAGGATTCTGGATGTGTAACAAACAACATTAGACAGTCTGAAAAGACAGGCCTGAAAATTTGAAACCTTAGGGAAAATGTTCATGATAATCTGGATAATGCATGCAACCAGTATATACTTTTTCACTCTACACATGTCCTCTGACATCACTCTTGGCCTTAAGAATTAAAAATGAGGGTCTAATAAAAGTTTCCAGTTTTCCATAGATAATGTAGCCTTCCAATAGACATGGGTTTAACCGTACTTAAAATATTCCAGGAAAACTCTTTTCATGTGTATTGGGTTTGCATGGCCTGGTTTTTGGTAGCACGGGGGTGGGCTACAGGGGTGGCTTCTCTGAGAAGCTGTCAGAAGCTTCTTCCATGCCCAGCAGAGCCAATCCCTGGTGGCTCCAAAGAGGGAGGTGCTGCTGGCCAAGGCTGGGCTGATTGGAAATGGTGGTAATGTCTCTGTGATAACGTATGTAAGAAGAAATCAACCCAAAAGTTGTGGCGTAGTAGTAATTCTGAGTAGAGAAGAGTGGAATGAGACCAAGTAAGAAGAACAACTCTGCAGTCACCAAGGCCAGTGAGGTAGGAGGGGGAGGAGATGCCCATGGTGAGGCAGCTGTGCCCCTGCAGCCCGGGGATGAGCCCCACCCCAGAGCAGGTGGGTGCCTGAGAGCCCACAGGAGACCCAGGGAGAGGGGCCCAGCTCCCAGGCTGGAGCAGCCTGTCCTTGAAGGACTGCACCGCAGGGAACAGTGACCCACTGCTGCAGCAGTGTGAGGGGGACTGGTGCCCATGGGATGGACTCACATTGCAGCAGTTTGCAGGGAGCTGTTGCTCGTGGGATGGAGCCATGCTGGAGAAATTCATGGAGAACTGTCTCCAGTGGGAGGGACCCCACAGTGCAGCAGGGGAATGACTCCTCTCCCTCACTGGTGAGAGAAGCCCTGGGTGATGAACTGACCACAACCCTCATTCCCTGTCTCATTGCACTGCTGGGGTAGGAGGTAGAGCTGGGAAGGAGGGAACAGGGTGGGAAAGGTGTTTTTAAGGGCTTATGTTACTTCTCATTATCATGCTCTGATTTTTTTAGTAATAAATTCCCTTCACATCTCTAAGTTGATCCCATTTTGCCCACGACGATATTTGGTGAGTGATCTCTCCTGGTCCTTATCTCAAACCATGAACCATTCATTAAATTTTCTCCCCTTTGTCCAGCTGCAGAGAGGAGTGAGAGCAGCTTGGGTGGGGGCCTGGCATCTGGCCAGCATCAACCCAAAATGTTATGTCTTTTCCTTTGTTCAGATATCAAAACTGTTTATTTAGTTCAGCCCACCTTTTATTAGAGGTAATTTTCATTTTTGTATCTGACCTACAGAATAAAATACTGCTTTGCTGTTGTAATGAAGTGAGTAATATTAATCTCTACACCAGAATGTATCTCTTTGTGGGAATGCTAATTTACGAATATTAACATATCATCATTCTTCAGGTTGTTAACATAGTGAATAACAGATTTTCTTGGGGGGGTGGGGGGGTGTTGGTATTTTGCTTCGGTGTCTTGATTTTACCTATTTGGACAAAAGAAAAGAAGCATCACTTGGGTTATAGGTAATTCACAGTCCATTCTTTTGCCTAATTCTTTCCTCCACAATGACACTAATCCATGGATAGTGCCCCATGAAACTGTGGCCTACGAAAGCAGTGAATAAACCAGAAAATGTATACCCTTTACTGGGACTGGAAGCTATAAATTCCATGAAGAGTCAGCTGTGGGTTTGTTGCAGGTTTCAAGTAGTTGGCTACTGTGCAGGCATGCTCCCTCAGGATCACGTCTGAAACCAAAATATAAATCAAAACATTTTAATTCATTCACAAGGTTTCATCCATTCCATCTCTTTAAAGATGTCAAAACCACTACCCTTGCCTTAAGCATTTTTAAGCCATTCTATAAATTTACTGAACATACTTCTGTCTGAATGTGCATAAACTATTCTCTTTAAATCAAATGAGAAACTATAAATAACATTAAACCTTATTCGAGATTCAGATTCAATTGCAGATTCAGATTACAGTTAAATTTAGATTTATTTCATTAAATGCATTAAACATGATTCATGCTTTGTTCTTTCTGAAAAATCAAGACTGTTTTTCCATTTGAGAAGGCAATATTTCTGACTACATAGTTGAAGAACCTACGGCAAAAAACACAATGCAGCTCAAGCATTTCCTGCAAGAATTACCTGTGAATGATAAGATAGTAACAGACTTCTTTGTGATTTCTGATATTAACTGCTCAGTTGTTTATAAAATTACAGATTTCACTGTTATTCTACATCCTTCTAATATTTCTTCACTAGAATAATTTTTATTACTGGTTGGTAGATAAAATACTGCATCATTTCTGGATGGATATCTCTTCTACAGAAATGCCTTTAGGAAACTTCATTAATGTTTGGGGGCATATATACTGGGGAAAAATTAGACTGATATGAGTCTTCATATATATATATATATATATATATATAAGAATACTTCTTATTACTGTCCTTTTTTTCAAATTTTTCTGATGAACAAAGGAAAAATACATTTCATGTTCCTGTCCAAGCAAACAGTACTTCATGACAAATGTAAAAACTACCTTCCAGATATCTTCCATATCTGCTGCATATTTTGTGATATTGTTTTGTGCAAGCCTGCTTAGAATGAAATAGAAATACAGCAGTTCCCTGCCATCTATTTTACTAGTGGACTGTGCTAGCAAAGCTTAGGAACAAACCTAAACAGAGAACAGCAACATGCTGTCTGAAGCTGTCCTATGGCAGACCAACACTTATTATATAAAATTTCTGCAGGAATTCAGCCAATGGAGTTGGGTTGCCTGCAGCTTCTAAACATGACTGAAAAGCCATAAAAGGCAGGCAAAATTATAGAGGAAACTGAGAAAGGTATGCATCTTCCCTTTATGCTCTGAAGTACAACAAATACCAACAGAAGGGTGGGGATGTCCTCCGGTAAATTTTGCTGCACCAACATTTTAGTAAACAAACAACAGTGACAAGCATTAGAATTTGTGTCCTCCAGCAGTACAAAACCGGTAACTTACACCTACTGCCTATTAGTTATCTAAGTAGTCAATTATTATATTAAAAGTGTTATATTCAGTATAAGTCACTTGTGTGGGTTTTGGGCATCTCCCTGATGGAGTTTTACAGAATTTTATATTGTTATAGAAGGCCTTGAAACCTTGGATAAAAATGGTTGAAGCAATGGGCGAGGAAGGTGTATAGAAAGAGGAAGCTGGTCTTTTTTTGACCAAGTAATAAAGTCGGAAAAAACAAGCAACTGTTATCCTTGTATTTACTTATTTTGAAATTATTTTGAAAGAACTATATTTGTTTCACCCTACAAAATTTGATGATTTTCTCCTTTTAGTTTCCCTTTTAAATAACTGGGCTTTTTCTCAGATCTTAGTTTCAAAACATTAAGGTTGCAAAAGTCTCTCAGATAGAACTAGCTATGGAAAGTCTTGCCTGTGTTCAAATTCTCCAAATTTCTCTTTATAAAACTATTAGTTCTGGCAAGTCAGAGCATGCCTCCCAGTTGTATCCTGACTTTTTTGACTGTAACTTTGTTGCAGTATTCTGCAAATTTCTGTGCAATATCAGCCTCATGTTTGGTTTCTTTAATAGTTTAATATTTAAATTTTACTTTCAGTAGCAGGAGAAAAACAGAGACTGGAGTAATCTCCATATGTAGCACTGGTGCTTGAAATAATAGATCCGTGGAAAAAATACAGTCAGTTTCCCTTTTATCAATGGTATTTACTTCTGAGAGCCATAGCTCTTGTTCCTGGCATACTACAATGATTTGTGGTTTCTTTTAAAACACACTTCCATGCAGACATACTTTGCATTTTTGCTGGTAAAGCAAGCACAAGAATCCACAAAGAGGAATTATAAGGTGCCTGGTTCATACATCTCTTCCATTTCACAAAGACCATCCAAACTGAGCAGTTCCACATCTCCCTTCCAGCCCCAGCATATCAGAAAGATGAGGGAGGATGTATTGTGTCTGGTTTTCTTTTCTTTCTTTTTTTTTTTTTTTGATTCAAATGAACACTGCTTGTTTCATAATGAGTGTTATTTTAACACATTACATCTTTGATATAATAAAAACCCGGGCATGAAGTCCAGCTAAATTACTAAGAAAATGCTAGACCTTTTTAGTTGTTTTTCATGTTGATAAAAATTGCAGCTTCTGAATGAGAAATTCAGAATTCTCAAGGAGAAGAAAAAAAAAAAAGGAAAAATCGTTCATGGAAGCATGCGGGCTTATGTACCCTGTGACCCAGCAAAAAGGAAGAACAAAATCACGAAGCGGGTTCTAATAACTTTTATTTTCCTCTGTGCACTGGTGCATTACAAATGGGCCTGAATGCAATTCCAGAGAAAAGCAACAGCAGAAAGTGTGGGGGAGTTGTAGAATACCTGCATCTTCGACTTCAATAAAGTGAGACCCATCACTTGTAACTGAATCCAGTTCAACAGAAACCTCTGTTTATTTTTATGTGCCACTTATGGATGGTGAGTACTCATAGGTTTTGGGTTGTTTTAAATGCTCCCTTTGCTCTCTGGTAGTGACAGGAACTGCCCACAGGGCTGCTGTTGATGTGCTCTACCTCTTCCAACTTTTAGTCATATAATTCACTTGTTTACAATTACTATGGCAACGCTGACTGCTATGGCAACACTTAATAAACTGACACTACGAAAGAAAAGATAAAAGAAAAGAAAAGAGGAAAGGAATAAAAGAGAACACATCTTGCGCTAAATTGCAGGAGGATTAAACATTTTTACTTCAGCTCGCTTGTTGCAGGACCAGATTCCAATCCCCTTTCTCACTCAGTAAGTGAAGGCACAGACCTGATTAAAGAGAAAAAAGCTAACAGAATGAATCAGACTATCCTAATTTACCCCATGAGGTTAAGTTTCCCACTTCCGCAGAGCTCTTTTTAATTCTCACTATACTGCTGACAAAAAAAGCGCTTCTTTTAAACAGACCTTAATTTAAAATCTGTCACCATCACTGTTTTTACAAGTTACATGAATCATTCACGTTGTAAGTACCAGATAATTCTTAGTGTATTTAGCTTCAAAAAACTTCTGTACAGACAGTCTAATGAGCTGGGCAAACATTTTGCAGAGGGAAGACTGAGATACAGAAACCTCACTTAGAGATACAGACATTCAGTGCATGTAGTGTCATGAATTGCAGTTGAGAGCAAAAGCATGATACCATCTTAGGCTTGGTCCTAGCCATGGCAAAGGTGAAAAAAGAAGTCATTGCCTTATAGGTTCAGAAATGCTCTATAAGAGCATTCAAGTTATCTTAAATCCTAAGTTAAAAGACATGAAACCCAAATCTATTACAGGAATATTTTGTCACTACTATGTTCAGTCTCAGAAGGCTCAAAACAACCTGAATATGTTATTTTTGTTCATAAATAAAGAGGTACCAGCATGGCCATATTTATAAATATTCTAAGTTTCAATTTAGGCTTTAAGTTTCAAATTAAATTCCAGGTCACAGGGTGGAAAATAGTATTCTACTCATTTGAAAAATTGACACCTCTTAACAGGTTATATCTGGTTTTTGGACTGAAGATTTTTCAACCTAAATAGGCATTTCTGACTTTATGTTTTTTATACATTATGTAGAAGTGAGTCAACATCCTTATTAGGTTAACAGAATCCTAAGTTCAGAAGAGAAGGGTGCAGATTCAGCCTGAGTAAGAAGACAGTTCGAGGACAGAGCACCGCATGAAAACTGGAAGGTGTGACCTTTCTGAGAGCACACAGTATCTCTGTGAACATCTTAAGGGTGTCCATGAAGTAATGGGATACTACAGCTTCCTGCATGGGCAGGAGTTTTGTAACGCTTAGAAGATAGGCTGTAACATGAAAGGCAGACTTTAGGTAAGTAGAGCAGAGGTTCTTAGACATCAGTGTGACAGAAGGGAAAGTACTGAAAAACTCTGAAACCCTCCTCCAGAGAGTCAGCAATGTATGACCTCTCTGGGATACAACTAGTGGGGTTTTTAATCTGCCAAACCAAGAACCAAGATCTGCCAAAAAAAAAGCCAAGAAAAGGCAACTTTTTCTCTTCTCATAATCATTTTCAAGAAGTCTCTATCTGGCCTGCAGAATAAGCAGCCCAGGAGTATCTGTTCCTAGAAGTAATTAATGCAACTATTAAAAGTATCTGTTTTGCTAGTGTGTTATTTTTATGTTCCAACCCCAGCCAATATCCAAGCCACACAGCCATGCACTCACTTCCCCCCAGCAGCATGATGGTGAAGAAAATTGGACGGGTGAAAGTAAGAAAACTCACAGATTAAGATAAAGGCAGTTTAATAGGAGATGCAAAAGCTGCGCACGTAAGCAAAGCAAAGTAAGGAATTAATTCACTGCTTCCCATGGGCAGGCAGATGTTCAGTCAACCCCAGGAAAACTGGGTTCCATCACATGTAATGGTGACTTTTAATGGTGACAAATGCCAAGTGTCCCCCACTTCCTTCTTCTTCCCCCAGCTTTGTATTCTGAAGATGACACCACATGGTATGGAATGTCCTTGTGGTCACTTGTGGTCAGCCATCCCGGCTGTATCTCCCCCCAAACAAACTTCTTGTGCTTCGTCAGCCTGGTGGGGTGATGTGAGAAGAGGCCTTGCCCTTGTGCAAGCACTTCTCAACAATAACAAAACCATCCTTGAATTATCAGCATTTATTTCAGCCCAAATCTAAACCACAGAGCCATAGAAGATGCTACGGGAGAAATTAACTTTCACCCAGTCAAAAACAGCACAATTATTTAGTAAATCTCAGTCATCTTCTGTGGAAAGAAGAAGCCATTGCGAAGTAAAGAAAGTAAGCAATTTAACGACTCACAATCACAATTAACAATATTTGGCAATGGAATCATAAAATATAAGGAGTCACAGAATTACTAGCAAATACCCAGCTTTGCAGAATGCTTGATTTGCATACAAATGCCGATGTAAGGTATTCACATCAAATTTTCATTTTTTTTTCAAAGCACTGTGACTAAGAAGATAATTTTCTATATAAGTATATTTGTAAACAGGAGTCTAAACTCAGAATTTATGTCTAACACACAGGGAAGCCTTTTATTCCACATAGTTTTATAATATACTGTTAACAACCAAACAAACCAATGAAAATGTAGCTGAGAAAGTAATATATTCAGCAAGGAAAATTAGATAATCTTCTTTTTTATGCATTATGTCTAAAGACTGTATTTTATGAGAAGATGCCACATTCTGGTATCAGCTAGCATTGTTTGAAAACATGGGCTTACTTCAAAAACCATTCTCTGAAAAACGTCTTTAAGGGATGTCAGGTCTGAGCTGACAAATTACCTGAACTTCTTTACAGACAAAAGTAATAAGATAGAAATATTTCACTCTTTTTCTCCACCCCTTTCTCCCCAATAAAATGAGTCACTAAATCTTTGAGATGCTTTCTACAATCTTTTCTGAGCTGTTTTCTAATTTCATTCATCAGGTGAGATCCAAAAAATTAGTTTGGTATTACAATGCTTAATGCTTCAGTGCCAAAAAGGAAAAACCCAAGGTGCTGAGAAATTACCTATACAGTGATTGAGAAGAAGTGACATATCTAGGTAGCATCCAGTCTAAAAAGGAGGCAATACACCCAGGTGGCAGGAAATGCTAAGGAAAAAGAAATCCCAGAATTCTGTGGCTTGCCCACCTGAAAACTGCAGTGATGAAACTTCAGAACTCAGAGACCTTGGACACATGTGGTGCTGACACATGTGGTGCTGACACCTGGGGAGACACTTCCCAGTCAAGGAGGTGATTGAGCTGAAACTGCTGTTTTGTTATTGATGCCACAAGTTAATTCTCAGCCAGATCAGTCCCTCAAATTGGCCAACTGTTTCGCTTGGCTAGAATTCATTCTGGCAAATAAGACATTGGACAGCAAGTTGAGCAAAGGCTTACAGAAATCAAGGAACTGCAGCATAAGGATATGGTATAATGGTACAGCTAAGGGCAACTACAGCTGAATGCTGCTAACAGGCAGAACAGCTCTCCGCTTGGCCTGTGGGTGTTTGTTCCTTCCCTTGCATTAGCAATGGTGCTTCTTTGGCAGTTCAGTCACCCCAGTCAGGAAGCTAAACTGACTTAAAACAATGTTATAGGGGGAAAAAAGCTGCATTCCCATCAGATCATCCCACTGTCTGTGCATCCACCTCCATACCATGCGAAACACTGAGGAGGGCAACAGGAGTCAGAGAAGCGAGGCAAGGACAGCATATACAGGGAGTGAAGAGGAGACAGGCTGGACTTGCTGCTGGAATGTCAGAACTGTTTGCAGTAGATCTCACCAGCTATTAACAGCAAAAACCAAAGTCGAGAATTTCAATACTGACACAAAGATCATTGTTTTCTCCTAAAAGTGTAAAATTATGTAAGTTAAGACCAGTAGTTTTATCTTTAGCACAGAAATCTACTGATTTGAACACTTTCCTTGTCATTGGGAAATGCTGGTTGTGTTCTATTTTCAGAGAGGGGGTGTATTTTGGTGTTACATCACATATGAAGTACAACTGTGAAATGTGAGCACATGAAATGTTTGGAGTATTTTGGGTTTTGTAGAGTGAGTAAAGATGTCAGTAAAGATAGAAAGCATTCTGGTTTTCATCACAGGATAAATGAGGTAATTACAAAATAATGTGGGAAACAGAAATGAGATTTTTAAAAAAATATATATGCAGTTAATTCTGTAAATATAAACCCACCTTCTATAAAATTATTACCCTTTGTGTTGCTGTCTGTAATGTTTTAATGCTTGTTCTGTCTAGAAATACAATCTGTCCCAACACAAGAGCAGATATATTTTAACAGACTTTTTTTTTAACTCTGTCCACTCCATGGAGTATAGCTATGTCCTTATCTTCCTCTTCTTTGGACTCTTACTTTAGTCTGGATACACAAATCCCTGAATAGTGAGTACAAAATAGCATCTCTTTCTTTACTTTTCCTCAGTTTCAGAACTTTATATGCAACATTAGTTAGCCTTAAAAAGTTTCTCCAGGTTTTAAGGCATTCAGTCCATTGCCTACTTATTGTTAGGAGTCTTTATAGACATCCAAGTGCTAACAAATGCAGAATAAAAGAACCTGTTTTTCATGTTGCCAGAGGAAAACTTCAGACCAAAGGAAAAGCATGAAAAGAAATATTTGTTCAAGATTCTCTAAATGTCACTGAGGATGTGATTTCTAGTAATTCAGTTCTAGTAATGGCATTTCCTGCATTTTCACACACATCTCTCAGCTGAAACAATTCATGTGTAAGTAAAATGAGTGTGTAGTCATTGCTAATGCTTTAATCATGTTATGCAGATACTGAAGTCACAGCTGCTACAATTTCTTATTTTACCCCTTCAGAACAAGATGAAGCAGAGTAGAAAAAAATTTCAAACCTTAATTAAATAAGCCCTGTTTTCTTTTTTTCATCTTTCATTCAAAAGAACTCTTTTGTTCTTAGTCCCCATCTTTGGCAAAATCAAAAGAAGATCAAAATCAGGCACTCAAAGTGTAATTTTTGCAGAACTTGAATGCTTTCATTTGTGATAAGCAACATCTGCAGTACCAAATGTTTTAAACCAAAATTATTTACCTGTCCAAACTTGACATGCTCTGCATTCCAGATGCACTGTCAGCTATGCAGCTCTCACCTGAGGCCACTTGGAACCCACAGCAACTCATCCCTGTGCCTAAGACCTTAGAAAAAAATAAAAAAATAAAAAAGAGAAGAAAAGGGGGGGAAAAAAAAAAAAGAGGGGTCCTCTGCAGTAGAGAAAGTGAAGCTAATATTTACTTGGAGATGGAAACTCTGAGTGAAGAGAAGAATTTGTCCTGAGGGTTTATGCAGCACAGAAGTGGGTGTAAATGATCTCATTCTTATCTTCTCCAAATTTGCCCAGTAATTTGAATTCCTTCTAGACCACTTCACTAGGATATCTTAACACCAAATTATTCCTGTAGCTGGCATGACTAGTTTTGTAGCCACTTTTATTCATAAAACCAGATTTTTCCTAAGTTGTTCCCTAATAAAGTGTAAATTTACACAATTACAAAAACAGAATGGAACACTCTCTCTAATTCTGTCTCCTAAAGCTAAATATTCTACAGTAACCATAAGGGAAATAAAGTAGCAAAAGTCTTCTAATTAAAGTCTGTTGAAACTGATCTTGTTCAGAGCATCAATTTTGTATACATTTAGGATTTGTCTCTTTACAAATTTTTAATTATGTGGGCCTAATTCTGATGTTTATGAATTGCATGTAGTACTCCCAAACCTCTTCTTTTGTGACTTCACATCCAAACGGATTCACTGTTTTCCTTCATCAAATACTTGTGTTTGGGTGAAGAGATACTATTAATAGTGATTGAATTACAGTAATCTTGACATCTGGAATGCAAGAAGTAATGCACCAGTGTCCTGCAAGACCTAAGTATTTTTTATCCCTGTGTCAGCAATACCCTTGCCTCTGTATTCCTTATGTCACTTTTTACACTTTCCAAAAGGACTGTGTGGCTATGTGAGAAATTCGCTTCCAGCACAAATACATCCCCTGTGTGCTACACCCTAGTGCCTAAGTCTGCCCTGCTGGATTTCATAACAGAGACTGGAAAGAGACCTTGAGTTTACTTTGTGATGATGCACGTCTCAGGCCATGTTTAAAGAACATTACTTTCACTTCAGGAAAATATCAATAAGTTTGGCAGCTGAAAATAGTTCTGATTCCCCCCCCTTTATCTGTAGTATGCTGCTGCCCAAATTACAACCTGTTATGTCTTTCAAGGTAATGCCCTCAGGACAAACATATATCAACACAATGACAGATCTGTTTGATTTAAGGCCTTGCTGCACAAGATCCAGCAAAATTTTGAATATCTCCAGTGATAGGGAGTCCACAACCTCTCTGGTCCCTATTTCAAAGTCTATCACCGTCTCATTAAAAAAAACATCTCATATGAAGTCCCTTGTTCCAACTTATGTCCATTGCCCTCTGTCCTTCCACTGGGTACCTCTGAGAAGAGATTGTGTCTGTCTTCTGTACCCCCTCCCACATGGGAAATACTTGAAGAGAGCAGTAAGATCTGCCTCTTTTTTTCCTTCTCTTTTGAAGGCAGAACCACCCCAGTTCTCTCCTCCCATCTCACATGTGCTCCAGCCCCATGATCAGCTTCACAGCTCTCTGCTGGACTTCTCCAGCATGTCAATGTCTTTCTTGCACTTGGGAGTGCAACGCTTGACACTGTAGTCCGACTGAGGTTTAACTAGTGCCAAATAAAGGAGAATAATAGGCTCCTTTGACCTACTGGGTGCACTCTAAAAGTCATCTTGTTAATGTGGTTGGCCTTCTGCAAGGGCACACTAACATATCTTGTGAAAATATGCTGCTCCTAGCAGAGATAAAGGTACCTATGGTACTGACGCTGAGTTACAAGGCCAGCAACAACAAAGCTTCTGTTTGGACTGTACACTTAAATTTTATCATCAGGCCTTTCTTACTCTGATTTCAAACAAAACAGTCATGGATCTCTTATACTTTATCATCCACCTTAGGAGACATTCTCCACTCAAGATGGCAACTTAGCTCTTACTCCCTAAGGGAAAAATAATACAAACAGTATTTGATCCCAAAGACTGAAGAGCGTAATAGGAAAAACTGGTTCAAGGGAAGAGATGTAATGAGAAGGAACAGGGAGAAGTAATGACATGGGAAGAAAGAAAGAGGAACTAATGAAAGGGCAAAATGAGAAATGGTAGGGGAAAGGGCAAGAGAATTATTGTAGTGGTGAAAGCTGGGAAGAAATAGTCTTTAGTCTTTAAAAGCATCTGGAAAGTCTGGCAACACTAGCAAAGGCCTCTTCTCAAGCCCCAGAGCCTACTGCAAAAACAGACCCTGCTGACCTCCTCTTTCAAACCCTTTTAAAGTTCTAAACACTATAAAATCTATCCTAGTGTTTCAAATAAACTCAGTGACTGCTTGCAGTGCGTGAATCCTTGATCAGTCCTTTGGCTCTGCATAATCAACTTTCCACAGTACACTAAGACTCTGGCATTGCTCCTCAGTGGCCAGTGCCAGCAGCAACCTGAGTTTCAACCATTTTAAATTTGGAAGGATTTAAATCTAAATTCAGGGACTGGTTTGGCCTAAAGAGACATTCTATGCTTCAAATTTATTTTTTAACAAAATCACTCAACAAGTCTAGCAACAGTTCCTAAACCAGTTGATTTTCTGTTAATTTTTTGCTTTTCAGCTTTCGAGTTTTTTATTCAAACTGCCCTCCCATTTTTTTAGCCATTTGCCCCAACAGGATCAAACAGGGCATTTTTGTGAAATGAACTCCTTTCTCCATGACCACTGCTTTCACTGTGGACAGCAAAAACGTTGCAAATTGGGCTTTATTTATTTATTGTATTTGTTATATAACACCCATCCCCATGTATCTGGCTGCCCTACAAAAGTTAAAGGCAAGAATAAATAAAATAAGGCCATACCCAGTGGCCAGAGAGAAGCAGCTGTTCTGCCAAGAGAAGAGCCAAGAAAAAACAACTCTGAGAAAAAGAGCTGTTGAGAAAATCAAAATGATCAAAGATGCACCATCTAGAAAGGTCAGCAGAGTTTATTATTGAAGCTTTCACATGCCCAGTCTGCTTAATTGCCTTTTATAAGCATTTTACAGTCAGCCCTGGAGGCTAATGCAGGTGGAGATGGTGTGCAAACCTATCAATGGAACCAAAAAATGCTCAGCAGCTGTTCCAAAGTCACAGCAGTGTGAAAAAAAAAAAAGAATGAAGACATTCAACTGTAACAGCTTAACAAAGATGAGAACATGTTACATTTATTCGTTATTCATCATCATAAAATTATGTAAAAGTTATTGTGTTTGCATAGCAGAAACCAACAAAAAGGAAATTAAATTATCTTCATTACTAAAAATGAATTACAATATCATAAGTACTGAAGAAAAGTACTTTTTTCCATAGTACAATGAAGAGATCAAAAATTCCAAAAACTGAAAAAAAAATTATTAGCACTCCATTTATCTCCAATCCTGAGTCTCTTATAGAGATATTAGCAAACTGCACTTGAAATTTGTCTCTCCACAAAACAGTAAGGGAATGTTCTCTGTTCTGTTTGTTAAACATAGCAGAATGCCGAAAGCAGATAAATTTTGAACCCCAGCAGTACAGCCATATGATCGTAAATTCCTGCACAGTACAAATGCCAGCCAGATCTGCCCAGCTTTTTACTCAGTGTGACTATATGAAGATGTTGAGCCCTGCCTGGAAGACATACAGACAGGATCAGTTTACATTCGAGCCAAACGATGTCATTTGTACGACTGGGCAGGCAAGGAGATTGTTCTGGTCTTTTGCTGTTGCTTTTTCCACATGTTCCCGGCTGAGCTGGCATGCTCCACTAGAGATACCTGCTTGTACTAGAATGTATTTTAGGGCACACATGGGCTGTGTGTCCTTTCTGCTTGCAGCTGTGCCAGCTCTCACTGCTACAACTCCTATTCATCCTTGGCTACTCACTGGTGCACCCCTTGCAGTGTTTGCCACGCTTTCTCTCCTGCCAGCAGAGCTTTCCTGTAAGCACCTCCTAAAACATTTCAGGCAAATTGAGTCAAATTTACAGGATTCAGTGGGAAACTTACATGTATGTATAGCTTAAATAATAAATTCTAACAATTCAAAGCATATGTCCAGGCTAATTTATAGTAATTGAAATTGATAAAGTAATGACGCCGTAAGTAATACCTGTTGCTGTAAGAATCTTGTATCTCATTTCCTTTTATCACCAAAATCCTAAACAAAATTAAAACTTCCTCTATCATGATAATCATGGTTTGAAAAGCCTGCATCTTATAATTGCAATAAATAACCAGACATATCTTTATCTTCCACCAAAACCCTCCATAAGGCCTCCCCCGCCCCCCCCGGGCAAATTTCCAGCTATAAAGATTTTGTGGCTGTTTTCAGTCCCTGTATTCCTTTTAAAGGTACTTCCTCCCCAGTCTCCAGACTCAGAAGAAAAGACAGAGAGTGCATTCCATACAAATGTTACAGCAGACCCAATTCCCCAACAAACTGATTTGTTTAGTACAACCTACTTTATCCTATGTCTTCAGACAGAAAGCGCTTCAGGGCACAGTGTGTCTCTTTTCTGTGGTTAAAAGACACAAAAGGCCCAACCCGCCCTGGGGACCTGGGTGCTATCTGGATTCTAAGAGATGCTTTATCTCCCTTCATCATCAGGCCATCCCAACAAGATATCATCAGGCTGATGATTGGTCTGCTGAGGCTCTTTAACAGTTGTCATCAGACATTAAATCCATATAAAAATGAAGGTACATTTCCTCTATTTCTTTTAAAAGAACTCCTTGTCCTTAGTCTCCCAGTATGCCAGTCTCAGCACAATGAAGCTGTGGCCAAATCTGGGCACAGTTTACCAACACACAGGACCCTGTTGTTTGCAGCCCAGTATAATCTGGCCTGATAGTCAGAAACGAAACATCCCAATATACACAGTCAAATGTGGATTTTTGAACATGCAGAATTTGCAGATGCCATAGTCATGGCAGTAAGTACCTGGAACACAAACCCCTGTGAGCATTCTGACTCTGCTGCCCTTATGGAGTTACAAAATCACCATGCAAATACAGAGTGTTTTCTAAACTGCTCATCACATTAGGACCAAACCAAACACACACAGAGACTGAATTACCTGTTGTCCCTGAAGAAAATATTGCTTTAGATTGCAGGATTGAGGTTTTTGGCAGGGTACCAGGGAGCTCCCAGTGTGGCTGCCTGTATGACCCAGGAGTGTATATGGCTAGAGGGCAAACATAAGATTCCTGCTGAGCCAACATATCAACCTTTGTAAACACAAATATGGAATGAAAAACAAGAAGCAGCACAACCATATCATGCCATAGGTACATGCTGTATTTATTATTCTAGTGCAAATGCTCTGAATAAAAATATCTTTGTGGGGGTCCACTGCCTTTTCCCTCTAAAATTATGCATTTCTAAACCCACAACATCTGATGGGAATATTTTTTCTCAACTTGTATAAAGATCCTACAAGGAGAAATCTAGTTTAAATTTTTTTTTCTTGCTGCCTTTTCAGTTTTTATTTTCTCATTATGGTGTATCTGAAATCATTGATAGTTATTAAAATATATCTAAAGTATACCCCCGTAATGCTGTGTTCCAGAAAAACAGCTCTCCCTGAACCCTCAGTCACCAGCTCCCTGCACTGAGCAGGCTGCATTCTGTAGGAATAGAATTTCACATAAAACCTGTGTGGCAAAAGAAATTCTAGTAATTTGAATTGTCTGTTTTCATTGTTATGTAATTTGAAACAGATCTGAGGAAAACAGATGTTTTTCTAAAGTTGTTTTTATTGTCCTGTTTTTAACCTTTGATAGAAGATATCATAATGATGAGAAATACTGGGATTGCTGTTTCAATCCAGTTTCACTCTTTCAGCTAATTTGCACCTAGGTCTTACATGAAATTTCTTCACAATACCCCTGGGAAGAAATTCATAGCTCTTACTGCAAGCTGTGTGATATATAATGTTTTTTTCTCTGATTTTGCTCAGAGGATACACATTTTTCTGGAAACAAACCAGCAAAATTTCTATACTTCATCTGAATCATAACTCTCACATTTTCATGTGTTTAGAAACTCAACATTTTACTCTTCATTCACAAAGAATCCACAGGCACCACCAGAATGAGAGCTGTGCCAGGGATAAGGCAGCTTCAAGATCAAAGCACAGATTTATCAAGAAAACAATGAAGAATAGGAAAACAAAACCACTTTAACTATGCAAAGTCATTGTACATTCATACCAAGAAGATTTCACTCATTACCACATTTGTGAACAAAAGGGAGAAGCAAGCATAAAAAGGAAAGGCAGAATGACAATAATGAGGTTGAAAAATGCAACTGAGAGATTTCTCCCTCAAGTTTCACGTGTGAAATATAATCATTGATGGATTAACATGCGGGAAGTGAGAGGTTTGGAAGCTTTTCTGAACTCAGGAGAATGTCTAGTTTAAAAGTGGTGCTGTTGCTATTCTGAACAGTCTCTCCAAAAATGTTGTGAGAGTATCTATGGCAAAAGTATTGCAATATTAAACTTTCTAATAACAATTTTGTTTCACTCTTATTAAAATTTACAGTGTCAAAATGCAGGAGTGCCTAGAGGGAGAAGTTAATGTTTTCCTGTCTGAAAGACTCTTGTTCAAATATTCTACAGAATGCTACATTGAGAGCCTCAAAATACTGTAAGAAACATTTTCCAAATGTCATGATCAAGTCAACTTAAGTGAGTAAACCACAGTGGCAGTAAAACCAGAGAAATAATATATAAATGTGGTACTAGTGCATTTATTCTTTGATGATCCCTTTTAAGATTTTTCTGCTACAAATCCATCAGTCCAGAACTTTTTTCTTTGTGTAATTGCTGACTGGTTTTGTGGTTTACACCGAGCTCCTGTGATTCAAAAATGAGTGCAAGTACTGACTTTCACATGCTTGAGTATAGAAAAAAAGTCAGGGAATGATCTTACATACATTGTTAGAAAAGGAAAAAGCAACGTTAGTAAGGGCAAGGCTCTTTTTTGATTGTTTGTTTTGGAACAAATTCAGGAATAGAAGGACATTATTAGTATTGCAATATTGGCAGTACATAACCTCCTCAGGTCTGGCTGCTCTCATTAATTCCAAGTAAAACTGTGTCTGCTTTCTCTGCCCTGTGGTAGAACTAACATTCCTGTCCAGAGAGTGAAAGACTTCAAAGACCTTAGCATGAGAAGAATAGTTTTAAGGTTAACACATATAGGTTCTTCAAATATTGACGTCAGGGTTTAGAATCACAACACTGCACTCACTCTATGTCAGCATCCAGATTTCACTGATGTTTCATTCAGGAATTTTGATTTGTTAATAGTGGGAAGAAGGGGCAAGTAAACATGCAGAGCCATCTTTGGTTCTCTGGAAATAATTTTATATCCTATGCCAGCTGAGTTGAAGTGCTGGTTGAGACTGGCAAAGACCACAGCTCTTCCAAAGAGTTGTCTTCTCTCAGCTCTGACCACATTTCTACCACCAGCTGAACTTTCCTGTCTTTTATTGTCACCTGTCTCTGATGCTTGCTGGATCCTTTTGTGATTTGGTCCAAGTTACAAAGCAATGAGAAGTTTTAAAATAGAGAAGTTCCTAAATGACTTGTAGATGACTTTGCAGCCCAGGTTTTATTCCAGTAATCTCACTGGTTGGTCAAGGATTCATTCAAAAGCCACATATAGGTCTTAAAATAAGACTAGATTTTGCAGGCTCATAAAAGGCAAATACAGATTTTAGGAAAGTTCTTTCTTCTGAGGACTTTTCCTGGCAAGTAATGTGATCAAATGGCCACCTACAGAATATTCATGAGGGTAAAAGTAATTTTGAAAGATCTTTGCTTAAGAAATGCCGAAAGAAATCAGTGGATACCTTAACATGTTTTCTCAGATTGAAGAATATCTTGTGAACAAGACTAAAATCACCTGCTTAGAAGAATTTTCCTCCACAGTGGAGGATCTTCTCAAAACATCTAGCTTTCAACACAGTCAAAGATGCTGACTTATACTAATGCCAAGTAAAATAAACTTTTATCTACAAGTGACCTTAACATTAGAGTGTAGAAATATGTTGATTATTCTCTACTAGAAGAATGGACAATTTCTGCTATTTTTTATGATGATTAAGAATTACCTCAGAACCTTCTGACTCAGAGTTAATTTGGCATCTGGTGGAATCCATATTAAAAATGTAAAAATAACGGAAAGGTTATGTTTATTTTGAAAGAAAAGAAGGACAGGAAAAGGAAAAGGAAAAGGAAAAGGAAAAGGAAAAGGAAAAGGAAAAGGAAAAGGAAAAGGAAAAGGAAAAGGAAAAGGAAAAGGAAAAAGGAAAAGGAAAAGGAAAAAGGAAAGAAAAGGAGGCTAAAATCATCTTGCTGCTTGAAGATTGCTATTTATTCTGGGTGCTAAGACCTCATCTAGGTGTGAAGTATGAGTATCCTATTATATGGTACTCTGTTGAAAGTACCAGAATGATGAGAATAGTTCTGAGGTGGTGAGACTGAGAGGGGATATTATCACGACCTGATGCCCTACTGCAGGAACTGAATTCGCTCCTCCTCCAGGGACCTTATGTGAAGCTCTCAGACAATGAATAGGACTGTAAATTGCTCTAACAGTGCTTAGGAAACCAGAGCTGAAAGCTGACTCTGAAAAGCAGTTTAGTAGTAAATCTTTTTGAAAAATTAAAAATTCAAGAGGATGCTAAAAGATTTCTGGCGCTCCTCCTGAGACAACTTTTTTACAGTAATCTACATAATAGCAAAGGAGAATAATTTAAGAACTTCAACACAGAGATGATTCATAAAAAGGGACATGATAGGTTCTTTTACATGTGGCTTCAGAGGAAAAAGTTCAGAAAACAGTCTGACACAGTCGAAAAAAAAATTCTGAGTTTATTTTTACTTTTCAAACTTGTATGGATATTTGCAAGCTTAGTTTTTGTTTACTTGAAGAAACTTGAGGAAAACAATATTTGGGATGGGAAGAAGGCCTGTGAGCATTAAACTGCATCAACTACAAGAGTCTAGTAGGAAAAGATTACATCTGGGGTAAAAAAAAGCACCTCAAAAAGCTGTTAAAATAAGTAAAAACACTCCAATGAAAAGAATCATCAGCAGAGAGTTTATGAAGCAGGATGAAGAGTGTTGAAATATTCTATATGAATACTATGTCTTAACTGTTCTCGTACAAAAATCCAAGTGAAAGCAAAGCTATAGGTGATGGAATTGGGTACCTAGATGGCATCCATCTTAGATTACTGGGCAAAATGGATTTCCAGGATTATCTAGATATTCCTATTTAATAAATTCTCTATTAATACATTCATCTGAAACACAAACAGTGTGATTCATGACCTCTGCACTACACTGGCTTTTTTGAGGCTTTGAGGGGCTTTTAATAAATATCTGCTAAATATTTTTAATGTGAATGAGGAAAAGTTCTGTGATGGGCAGAGAGCTGTACTTTCTGGATCACTGGTCCACATTTTACAGAGCAGGGACTTGTCTGTGGAAGATGGGACTCACAGTGAGAGAGGGTTCCTGGGGTTTCTGATAATGAAAATCAAAAATACATTGAGGGTTATGCTACATATCTACTTAAAGCATAATTCTGTAGTACATTGTTGTACAATTCACAGCAGTGAAATTAGGGGGAAGTGAAATTAGTAGCATTTTACACTTATTTTATACTACATCAAGAAAGCCCTTAGGCATCAGGAAAGAAAGGAATGAAGCTCCTCACACATCCCTGATAATATAGAGGAAATAGAAACCCAAAAATTTTAATCTGAGACAAAGCATATTTGATTTTCATGGTATTCACATACGTCCATCAAAGTAAAATGTTATTCCTACAATCAAACAAGACTTCAACTGATTATGTTTTTTGTGCAAACAGGAGTTCTGAGTCTCATTTGTTACTGAACCACTGTAGGGTTTAATAGCTTGTGATTTTAAAAAGTTCTCATAACTTGTTTTAAACTGTTTGAATAGACCATGACAAAAGCAATTGAATGCGATCATCTCATTTCATTCATCTCTCATTTTATTCTCCTATTTTGTGTCATTGAATCACTGGAACTTGCTCTGTAATAATTTTTCAGGAACCTGATCAAAGACTTCAATGCTCTCATATTGCTGGGCCCAGAGGAAGTCAGGAATTACAAATAATTTATAAGAAGTATTCATATCTCAGAAAAAATCCTGGTTTAGTGATACTTTTCCCAGAGTGCCCTCTTCTCATAGGTGATATGTTTTTAACATTTAGCCTAAACCAAAATTACTGGGTAATTCTACAAAGAAATTTATAATGATTTTACAGAATTAATGAATCATCAGGAAAATAATATCAAAGCACAGCTGACTGGGCTCCTATTCAGCACTTCTGAATCACTGCTCATTGAGCAAAGCAATCACTGGACAATGGGGGTTTTGCCTGAGCAAAATGTGAGTCAGGGGACCTGGACTCGCATTGTCCTCACTGGGAGTTTTGCCGGCATATGGAGTGAGCTGAGACTTCTGGTGAATGGGAGCCATTCACAGAGTGGCTGAGCAAAGCACCCAATACATCACCATTCTGAAGTTAACACTAGGTGGTAGACATAACTGGAAGAAACACAGACATTTTTGGAGCCATGTGAAAGACTTGTATAAAGCAGCATTTCAAACTCATTGTCTCTTATTTCCCCTTATTTTGGCCTAAATGTTTTTGTTTTGAAAGGTATCTGGCTGTTCATTCCGACATTCCCTTTGGTTTAACAAATTAATTAAAATCCTTTTTGCATGTAGTTTGTAGGCGGAAGAGATGTCCCTGTTTGGAAGGGAAGAATTGACACCCTTGCAGTTTAAAAAAGGAAATCTGTTCCACTGTCCATAGCCTCTATCACTGTTTAGTTGGAGGAGGGAGAGGTTTCTCACTAGCCAGTTTTCAGCATGCAGCTGTGTGAGTGCATATCCACTGTCTGTAGAAACATCCCAGGCTACATGCTGATGATACAAACTTGTCCATGAATCCATGTCAGTATGAACAAGACCTTCAGTCCTGCTTCCCAAACCACTGAGAGCTGGTATAAGAAGAACACAAGTGAAAACTAAAGGAGAAAAAGAAGATACAGTGAACCAAAGAAAAAGAACAAGATGGCAGGACAAAAAAAGTAACATGAGAGAACAGAGAGAAAAGGAGTATTACAGACTACAAAAAGCTCATAAAATAAGGAATGGAATAGGCGTCTAAGAATCAAGTAGGGCCAAGGTCTAACCTTCCCTCAAAACCTGGATTCATTGATTCAAATGAAGACAAGACCTATCCTGAGCCATTTTTCTCTAACTCAAAGGAAACAAGTGGTGGAGTAAAGAGTAAAAGTGGAGATAGAGTTAATGGAAGTAAAGGGAGAAGAGCAGTGAACCTGTGAAAGCATGGAGAGTAGTTGCTTTACCAAGGAAAAGAGGGCAAGGGGAGACAAGGACATTAAATTAATATGTATTGGCATACAAGTTCAGAAAGGAACAGTATGGGTGGAGTAAGTGACAGCATGAAAACAAATCTGATGCGTAATGTGTAGTGAATCTGTAAATGAGGGATAGGATGCCATATTATGGGAGAGATATTTGATTTACATCTTCCTTTTAACAATTTCTGGTTTGAATGAAAGGACTACTCTTTGTTTTCTTTCTATAGATGCATTTACAATATATGTCAGAAAAGCTTTCATTGTATGACACGCAAATTGAAATAAAAGCAATCTACAGTGTATCAACCCTTCGTCTTGTTACAGAAAGACAGCATTAAAATGTGGACTCAGTGTATCTTTTTTCATTATTGTAATTAATTTTTGATTACAATGATCTGAATTTCTTTTGTACAACCATAATATCCATATCCTTTCAGAAGCTGAGTGAAGAAATGAGTGCTGACAGAACAAATTGAGGTAATATATCACACCAGTGATATCCCATCTTTCCTTTGAAACATACTTGTTCACAATCTTAATCTACTAAATTGTTCACAATCTAATTATCTAATCCTTAATTTTTCTATATATATGATGACAGGCATTTGATCACATTTCAAGAAGAACAATGAGTAATAAATATTAAAAGACAATTCTTGTTTTAAGCAAATTGCTGATTAGCAATGAGTTCTGTGAACTCTGGATCCCAACAGGGAATGGAATTTCAGAATGAAAAACACAGCAAGAAAATAAATGCTGACCACCACACAGCCTGACTGTCTGGATGCCAGGGATACTATGAAACAGATATTTTGAGATCTTCCATGTGTATTAAACAGAGATCCTCCAAAATAACCTATTTACTTTAAATCATCCTAGCCTATGTGAACTAAAGACATAGAAGCAAAATAGACTTTCTGCCACTCTGTTTTGCAAACCTGATGCTGCTTTTTCCTCTGCTGAAAATTTGCATGTTTTTCTCAGAGCCTGTTTCTTTCTCACAATAAACAATGCAAAACCCTCCTGCCAAAAAAATGTCCAAATGCTAAACAGTTGCTATTATAGTCATTATTATAGCAGCAACTTTGAGCTGTGTGCCTTTAAATTATAATTATTTTTACAAAAGATTTTTGTGAGTCTTGATTGCAGTAATTCTGGTCCATAGTAGTAAATGTCTATTTAAAAAGTCACGTTAGCTTACTGCTCCAGATAAATTTGTTTCCTTAAATGTACTTCATACAAATGAGTGGTTTTCTCTGTATTTATCTTACTTGCTATGCTAACAACAAACTAGGATGTATTAAACAGCTGATAAATCACTGTTTTGTTATAAAAATAGCTACGGACAAAGATGTCAAATGAAAAGCAGTATTTTATATGAAAAGTGCTTCATGCAGATAATATCATATTCTAATTCAGGAATGTCCATTCCTCTTTAGTGTTGTTTCTAACCTATCTGCCTTTTCTTTGTAAGGAAGTCATGTCAAGAAAAAAAGAAAGCAGTGGAAAAGGAAAAAATAATCGGAGACCAATCTGTTGTACAGGCTAGCACATGTGCAAGTGATAAGCCTGTACCTTGTTTAAAGAATATCCAACAACACAAGACCCAAGAAATGGATCTTCTTCAACAACAGGTCTGGGAATTAAGACAGAAAACCGTTCAGCCAGTGGGACACCCACAAATGGTGCTCTTATCCCAAATCAGGACCCATGTGGGATCACTGTTCTGTTGCTACCATGACAGGCAAGGATTGGAGGCCATGATTTAAAGTACCCATGGCAGTGCGTGCTCTCTGCCAGAGCTTCCCCAGGGCACTCTCAGTAGCTCTGTCGATTCACAAGCTACCAAAGTTTAGCAGCTGATCAGAGAAAAGGTTTTTTTAAAAAAAAAGAAATCGGGAAGAGGAAACTAAGAGGGACCTGAGTGACAGGGAGCAGCAAATTTCTGGCTCCAATGCTGTAACTAGCCACAATACTGTATTAACTTTTCAAATGAACCTGCCTCTCCCTCAACACCCTTTCAAGTGATTGCCACTGGCTGTGGAAAAGCCAGTGAAGCCTACTGTAGAGCCTTTTGCATCTGAAATGCTATTGGCTACCGACGAGATCCCATTAGATTTCTTACAATGACACAGTCCTATCCTATCCCCAATCCTTCCTAGACGACCTTGCCTATTCTTCAGTGAGAATCGCCCCACTGTACATACAGACATTCACATCCTCAATAAGACAGTTAGGGGAAAAGTTCATGAGCCACATCCTCTGCTGGTATAACTTCATTTCCCTTCCCCCTCCTCCCAAGAGTGAGTGCTGATCTGACTCCCTGTGTTGAAAGGAAACAAGGTTGTCTATTCAGCTGCAGTCAGACATACAGTGTGTGTTAAGGCCCAGACAGCCCATGATGCTGAGTAGAGATACTAAAGCTTCATGTTTCTCTGCTGGGAATTTTCACAGAGCAGAAAAGGAATGCCGTCTTTTTTGTTTGTAACTTCCGACTGACTACTGACAGAGCTCAAAAGCGTAAAATCACATTTATTCTCACGGCACAAGACCTTGAAATGTACGAATAAAAATGACCAAGAGGATTTGTTGGCTGGCTTGAGTGAGCAGTGTTAAGACTGTAATGGGACACTAAATAGAAACACAGAAAAAGATCCCTGAAAAATCAAAGTCCTGCTGGTTAGATTGGCCTGTACTACAAGTCATTCATCCTAATCTTACACAAAAAACTTTGCCTTTGAAGTGTTCTTTTGATGGAATACTAGCATTTTCTAAAATAATTTAATCCTTACCATCAACAGAACATCTTAACACTTTTTTTTTTTTTTTTTTTGTGTAGATGATCTTGCCCAGTGGTTTGCAACATATCAAAGATAAACTGAAGTTCAGCATGACCAGTAGAGGAAGCTTCCTCTAAAAATGACCAAGACATGCTTGATGCATTTCCTGGAGTGGTCTTAGAAGGTGTGAACTGGATTCCTTTAGTAGAAACAAAACCAGATCATACAGTCTAAGCACTAAAAAGTGTTTGGGGCACAAAACAATGTTAGAAGCAATTCAGTGTAACACTCCTACTGTGCAGATTCTGCAAACGTCATGCTTAGAACCAGCTATGGATCTGCAGATCTTTTCCTGCAGTTCTTCATACTTGCTAACTGAACATAGCCTGTGTCCTTTTTGATGAATGTAATGCACATGCAGGTATATAAATCACAGTACAATGTCTTCAATAAAGCCGTGTAATAGCTTTCTGTACATCAAATCTTAATAGAAAATACAGTACATTTTTCATGCTTGGCTGGCCAAAATCAAATTCCCCTCTGATATTTGAAAAGAAGAAAACTCTAAACCTCAATTTCTCCTACTCAGCATGCTCAAAAAAGCCAACCAAGTACCTCAGAAAGAAAACCATGCCATAGTCCTGTGGAAATATTCAGGAGCCTAAGGCTTAGTTCTGCCAAATATTTGCTAACTCGTATGGATTAAATTCAACCTCTTAGAGAGTCAGCTTCTTCACTGATACAACAGTGTATAATCGTAATAAAGAGTTCTAAGATGGATTGGAGCTTGAAAGGGAGTCATATATTTTCTTATTTTGTTCAACTTAATTGAAGTCTGGGGACATACTGACAGGCCATTTACCATGAATAAACATATTCTTTCACAAGAATTTTATTCCAGTTTTACCACTGTGTTATCAACAGTATTTCTCTGAGCTTCCAACTAAAAGTCCAACACTTCAGATTTTAAGCCAATATTAATTTATAGTGCTGGCTTATTAATGTGAAACCTGTGTTACTTTGAATGGTAAAGTTTATTTCAGCTGGGATCCATGCAGTTGTATTCCACATTTATTGCTATCTGGGAAATTAAAGGATTTGTTGCTTCATTTCCACTTTTTGCATTTGCTACAGCTGGCTTCCCTGGGTTTTTGTTTGATAGCTCTTGTCAGCTGGAAATAACAATACTTTGTGTTGGAACAGCAGCTTCCACTCTAATACCTTTACTTATTTCACAAAGGCACTCAGATACTGTGCAAAGTACATCTACTGACTGACTTTGTCGGGCACAACCAAACGGGGCTTGGGTTTGCCACAACACATGATTTCAGCTGGCTGAATCCACACTGCTTGGGAGGATGAAGTTCAAGTCATAGCCAGTCCTTGCCCTATACTTGCACTTCGCTGCTTTGCAAGCCACCTCAGGCATTATCAAAGAAGGGCTGAAACTGGAACCCAAAGCACGCATTAGTGTGCTGAGCTAGTATGTCAACACAGACAGGCTCATCCAGGCCTTAGGTCACTCCTTGTCAATTTTTATGGAAAAAAATACCACCCTGAATCACGTAGAGATTATTTCATCTACGTAAAATTGGCGTTTGCACTTATGGCTGGTACTTCGTGTTAGTCTACGAAACTTAACAATGTTTTTGTATATTCTTTGCCTTGGCTAATCCAAACTAAAGTCTACAATGTGTCTAATTTCTAAATTGGTCTTCTTAGAAACTAACACTGCTGAAAATGCTACAGGTAGAAGAGCATAGCCAATAACATTTAAAATTTGTCCTACTATTAAATGCTGCATACTAAACCTGTTAAATCTATTGTATCTATTAAGGGAAATTCCAGTACATTTGAATTACATGTCATGTCTTGCAGGGTGCCACCATGCTTTGAACTTATTTGACTCTTTATTTTTGCTATCCAGGGGTATCTAAAATACATGAGGTTTTATAATATAAGGGATAATACTCTTGGAAGTTGAAATCAATAAAATAAATGAATATCAGAAAACGAAGGAGAGAGGAAAAAAGACAGAAAAATTTTAACATATTGCCATAAAAGCTCTTAATATTTTGTTTTTCTACGAGCTGTGTATTAATATCTGTTATTCTCTTAGAGATAGTATAGTATCACTGCTGAGGTTAAGCTGAGTTGTCCTACTGATTATTGTTTATTTTCATTTTGTCTCACTGAATAGCTAATTCTCTCACAGGATTATCCTCATTTCCCATTGACTCCAGTATTAATGAAAGCATTAAATGATGACATACTTTTGGATCACCTCACTTGGGGCCTGACCCTGTCCCATTAAGTCAAGTGGATCATTACTATTCATATGAGCAGAGGGCAGAACTATCTGGGAGGTTTTGCAGAAGGCAAGACATACTCCAAAAAGAAAGATCAAACGAGCAGATTGCTAGAGGCCAAAGGTTAGTTAAAAGGTCAGTCCCCATCTACAGAAAAAATGGTGAAAGTATTTAAAAACTGCACCACAAAAAATAAAAATGAGATAGACATTTAAGATGCCAGAAAATACAAGGTGCAAGAAAATACAGCATGTGTTTCTGTCTTTGCAACACACGCTGTCAACATTTTTTCTTCATTTTTAAAGTCAATTAATAAGTTAATTTAGATGTTTCCTCTCTTAAGTTAGATACCAAAGATCAAGATTCTATGGTACACAGATCAATCTCAAACCTACATTAATCATAAGGAAATTTGAAATGACTGTTATATTATTTTTCTCTACATTATACTTCATTATTTGACTCACATTCAAACTGGAAAACACTTTAGCAAAACCATCTACACTGACTGTGTGGAAGCAAATCTGCTGTTAATTTTCTTTGTACCTAACTATTCTTTGTGTGTCTAGTACATAACTCTTTTCCCTGTATACCTAAATGACTTCTCTGGAAAGAATTTAAACATAATCTATAAACAAATCTTTACAGATTAATATATATAGATGAATTATATATTTAGGATAAGTTTATATAATTTTCAATTTACAATATTTGTCTTACAAGAAAATACTTTAAATCCCATGGAAGATGCACTGAAATACAATTATGGAATATTTTAAGCTGACTTTACCAATGTTTAAAATGAAAGTGTTCTTCTAAAAAGGAAAGTTCTTTGGGAATTCCCCTGACTCCCATCAGCAAATTCCTTTTCAATAATGCATACTTTGAAATGCTAGAAAAACTGAAAGCCACTTATTTCTCAAAAGTGTATATTTTACACTTTTCATTCATTCATTCATTCATTCATTCATTCATTCTCTGCTATTGAAACAGGTGGAACGCGAAACTTGCTATCAGTGAGTTTAAATTGCCAAACAAGAGGCAAGTTTTACTATGTATTTTGAATATCTACAAGAAACATACAAAGAATTGTAACTGATCATGTTAGAGAGAAAACTCTTTCCTTGATAATGCTCCAGTTGCTTCTGGAAGATAGGTCTGGTTCCCCACCCTGGGAAGAGTAGATCTTGAATAGCTGTCTTTAAGAATTAGAAAATACGCGATAGCTTCACACCGTGCCCATTTTTAGAACAAAGCAGCATGCTCAGATATTTTATCACTTATTTATAAAAGCACAGGGATAGTGTTATATAATTATGTTCAGGCTTTTCGGATGTCCAGTCTGGAATGCCTAATAAAGAAGCGCTCCAGCCTCCCCTGTCTGTGTGTGTGCGATCCTTCAATTCTTCCCGGATCCTGATTTTGCATTTCTAACGAAGCTGAACTGACAAAGCGTGAAAGTGGTCTAAAGGGAAAAACAAAGAAAGTGACCCTGCTTTCACTGTGCCAAGACTAATCAATATTCCAGAAGCCCCGCTCTCCCCTCACTGCCGATGTGTGGTTTGGGGTGGGTTGGTTTTGTCTTTTTTTTTTCCCAGAGCCGGGCTCGCAGTCTCCTCCCCTTTCCTTAAGTTACAATGATAGTAAGTTGCCGTATTCCAGAGCACATGCAGATGCCAGTTTTCTCCCTGGCGCTCGCTCCGCTCCGCAGCTCCGTGGTCTCCGCCGGGAAGCCCCCGCTTTATCCACCGCGCTCCTAAAAGTACGCTAAAAGTACGGAAGGTCCGAAGAGGTGAGTCCATCCTGTCCTTCCCGTGCGGGTTTAAGCGCGAAGTGTTCATTTTTCACTCTCTGCCTTTGTGTCTTAATTAATGTAATGATCCTTTGGGCTGCACCCATATTCTTTCTTGATCTTGATGTAAATTGCACAGGACAGATTAGCTGCATTAAACATCCTGGAAAGAAAGGCACTGTGAACGATCTCTTTTTTTTTTTTTTTTTTTTTTTTTTTTTACAAAATGCTTACATTAATCGGTCAGGAAAAAAAAAAAAAATCCTGCTTCCACACAGCAGTCTTGTCCACGGTAGACCACCTAGTAATTTAAATATTTAGCTCGGTCTCAGAATGTTTCCACTCCCTAATGCAGCAAAGTTTACAGTGTTCTGTTGAAATTCAGGGAGGATATTGCACTAAAGTGCCAGTCTTGAAACATATGGTAAAAGCAGTGATCAAAATCTACCAAAATAAACTTGTTACAGCGTGCGATTTTGTTTAAAACATGCTGGCTGAAACCCCTGCGTATTTATATTTTAGGTGCGTCTTAAAAAGAAAAAAGTTATTTTCGCACTAAATTTGTTGAAAATTAGATGTTAGAGTTGAACTGCCTATAAACAAAGACAAATTTCAGCAGAAGCACCTAACTTTATCCATTTATTCATTTCTAATTTCTTTAAAAAACCATGCCAGTGTATATTAACTAAGACTTCAGAAAATGGGATTCTCAGTCTGGAAAATACCTTTGAGGAGGCTTCATTATTAAACAAACTCATACCCAGCAGTCATCAAAACAAAAAAAACCCAAACTACCAACTAAAGTAAAAGGTAATATCGTAATGAAAAACATTTAATATTAGAACAGTTTAAGGTTGATTCAGTGTGTAATTTCTTAAAATCAGACATGGTGTGATTCTTGGGTTGTCCTGCACAGGGCCAGGATTTGGACTCAATGATCCTGATGTGTCCCTTCCAATTCAGTATGTTCTGTGATTCTATGATATATGCTTGTAATTGCTATCAGGACAAGCTAAACATTACTCCGCAATGTGAGTTGGTATTACAGTCTGAAGAAACAAGTAAAGTGGGATATTACTTCTAATGTTTTACAGATGTGCTTGGAGTAGTTTATACAGCTAAAAGATGAATGTTATCAACATAAAATTGTCAAAGGCATATCTTCTAAAAAGTGGTTGAGGGATAAATAAACTATTGCTGCTGCCTTTTTCCACATGAAAAGAAGGATTTGAGCCAATGCATTCAATCATTTTTAAAAATGTGAACTGTAGAACAAGTTAAATGTTTCAGTTTGAGCAAAATGTTTCTCTTCAATGCATAATGTGAAGGTGAGCTAGATATTTTTTTTCAAATAACAATGGCCTGATAAAAAGAACGAAAGCAAGCCTGACAGTTTTAAATGTTATAATGCCTTAAGTTGCTATGATTTGTACTGATTTTACATTTGTATATCAATAGCAAATATTTTAAAAAGTTTCTCCTGGGTTTTACAGCATGACAATAGTACAGGTTAATCTCTGAAGGCACAGGACATTTATCTGATCAGTCCATATAATCCTTCTTTCAAAGACACAGAGGCTTTGCATCAAAAACTGGTTAGATATTACGAAAAATACAAGTTTTACTGAAACACGAAGAGTATTTTCTTCTATGTAAATACATAGCTAATCATTCCTCTAAAATCTTACTGCAATGTTTGATACTTCTTGTCTTGCAGGTTTCTCCAGTGCCTCCCACTGAAAAGAGTCCTCCACTTTTCTGAAGGGATACTGACAGAAGTTAATTATAAAAGAAAGCTTTCAGCAAGATAAATGACTAAAGGTAACGGAGAAGATCCAAAACCTGGAAGTAGGATGGAACGAATTCAACAAGGAGTCCGGAAACGTACACTTTTGGCAAAAAAAAAAGTGCAGAGCATAACAAAGGACGATGTTAAAAGTTATTTAATGAGGAATGCCTTTGTGCTCTTCACTGTCGTTGCTGTGATTCTTGGTGAGTAATTCGTTCAATAGGAATATTCTGTTCTCAAGTGCATTTGACAATGACGATGTGACTGGGTGATTTGCATTACAAATGAGTTCCCAAATTCTTCTGCACTGATAAGAATGTTCTGGCTTGGAGAGTTTTGGCTTTGACAGCTGCATGAAGTTTAAGGAAGAGCCATTAAATTATTCTAGTTATTCATAAGAAAAATTTTGCTGAAAAAAACCAACCAGAATGGCTGTTTTATGAATTCTTCTCTTAAAGATTCAGATAAAATAACTGAATTGAGTGTTTTCAATTGTATCTTTTCCAACCAAAGCCAGGTGCAGCAAAATGCTCAGGAAGTAACTTTTATTTACCTAAAGTATCAAAAAATGAACACCTTGCAATGATGAATAGAAATTAGCAATGAATGAAATGAAGAGATATTTCTAAGCAAAGGCATATAATAAATAGAGCCTCAATCTTTCCAGTTTTCCCTTGATAAATGCAAATCTAAGTTTATTCTCTCTCAGTCACTCACAATCTTACACAAGCATCTTTCAGATGCAATTTGGGCAACAATGGCAATGTTACTTATTCAAAGGACTGAAAGATAGCACCTGATTAAATGCCTTTTAAGAGTATATGGGGAGGAATCCAGTACAGCAAACACCCTTTAAATTTGGAATGCACCAAAATGTAAATTCAAAATATTGCTACATACTTTGAATTAGCATTGGAAAGAGAACTTGATGAGAAAAACATGCAATTTTTTAAAACTAGTTTTACTTTAAATGATTACATGATCACTTATGATAATTTTTCTTTAACTAGAGATTTTCAAAGTGGCTCCATGTTTCATGAAATAACCACTCTTTACAGGGTGAGCAAGAACTTTATGGCTTTACTGTATGGCTTTCACTTTTCTCACTAGTTCAAAATATAAAATTGTGAATCTGCTCATGATGATGAAAAACCATATGTAAGGACCTAAAGATAATGGTATATATCCTTTGCTTATGTAGGGCCTAATGTCCTTCATAATAGTGCTCTGTACAGATCTGCTTGCTGTGTTTCTACAGCTCTTCAGGAATTGAAATTTTAGGGTTTTGACATGATTGTTGCTTGATGCCACATCAGCAGTGTTACTTTAAATTAATTTCAGGTTTGACGGTCTTTTGCTGGGAGACATTTATATTAATTTGCCTATTGGTAAAATAAAGTACTTTGTTGCTAAAGCAGTAATGTCAGTTTCTGATATTTATAAACAGTACTTGATAGTAGTTTTAATTCCTAATTAAGGATTTTCTCAGTGTAGAAGCCCTATTAATATCAGGGGTTAAAAATTAGGTGTTTTATCTACAATGGTCAGAAAAGGGAGAGCAAATTAAGGAAGTTTTGAAACACTATCCAACCTCAAAGAATGCAATTCTTTGGTTTTTACTTTTCTATACAGCATGTGACAAATTTTTCTGTTTTTGCAATTTTTTCTCTATCATCTACCTCCAGTGTGGTTCCCACAAACTTGTCAATGTGGGAAATGAAATGTAGACTGCACAAGTGTTTTTGCAGTTATTGATGGTTCCAATTAACTTTGGATAACTGGTGACACTCTGCCCACTTCTCCACTACCACCTACAGTAATGGCAGAGGATCAGTAGACACTGAAACACAAGTTGGAGAACTAATGAAAATGTGCAGCCTAGGATGAGCTGGCTGCTCCAGTTCTGCTCATGAACCTGTAGACATATTCAGTGTAATATGTGGAAGAAAAAGTCTCATTACTACCAAAGAATGCTCAAAAATTTTCTTACATTTATTATTTGTGGTGAAATTTTGCGGTACATATGTATGATTAAAACAGTAATTTCATGGTTAATACCTCATAAAAATGTAAGATTTGGGGCTTTTGAGAGTTTTTGGCTGTTGTGGAAATACCCAGAAGTAGGGAACAGATGGCTCAAGCGTTTGGAAAACACTCACTGGTTGAACTCCGTCTGTCTAGTTTGGCAAGGACTAAGTTGTTATAATCACTTAGTTGTTTGGTGATCTGTGGAAAACCAGATGGTAGGCTTGATCCCTTTCCTAGCAGACAGTAATCAATGTTGCAGAATTAACCCACCAATTAGCACTACTGTCTCTCCCATTTGAGATGCTTAGATGTGAGTCCAGGTGGAAACCAAACTGTATTCAGGCCAGGGTTGAATCTTTTACAAGAAATAACGCTTAATGCTCTGTAATCTGACATTTTTTAGAGCTGTCAGTCCAGAAGTTTTCATAGAGACCAAACCCAAGAAAAGGAAGATTTTACTCAGAGAGAGCAACGTTTCTTCAGATACATTTCTTTCACACCTCTTTTATCAAGGGATAGACATGAAAAAGCCTTTTTTAATAGAGCATTTCCTATTTCTTTGCTAAGGAGGATTGATTCTGGTAGAGGTTAAGCGCATAGGATCTTAGTTCCAGTACTGTACTTTATAATGGGGATTTGGGCTTGTGTCTGTGTTGCACTTTGTTATGAAATGGGTAACTACAACATGAAGTTCTTTCTGATGTATACGGATATTTTGCAAACAGAATGAGGTTCTTCTGGCATTCACATGGCAAGGTGAAATATAGCCTTTACACTAACCTCTGTTGTTGCTCTGATTCTAAACTGAATTCTAAACTAAATTCACTAGCTGCTACAATACCAAGCCAATTACTCATTAAAAACCTATTGATGAAGTTGCAAGAAGCTGTAATTCATATTGAGAAATACTTAGAACTATTCTCTATTTCCTAAAAAAATGCATGTAATGTCCTTCAGATTACACCTTCTGCATAGGTAGGGGCTGTCTAACACATTGTCATAATCATTGTTTTTATTTTTAGTGAAATTTAAGCTTTTTCCAAGCCCTTCAAGAAACTTTAAGAAAAGCATAGTTAGTAAGTGAATTATGATACAATTTTTCACATTCTTCTTGTACACATAAAGATATTATAAATTAGTTTTCTGCAGTCAATCTTGTCAAGACCCAATAGATGAGAACAATCATGTGAGACAAATTTGTGAGGCTGACCACTGGCAAATTGAGAATATCCCAATGGCCAGGAGCAATTTAAGGTAGGGTAGGGATCATGGTTGCTCATGGAAAATCAGAAGTCTCACAAACTTTGAAGTGCTAGCCAAATTACCAGCAAGATCTCAGGCAGTGCCCTCTCTCCCACAGTACTTAGAATCATCATCCTTTATCAGCATGTCTTCATTGTTACATCCCATTTTCTGAAAAATGGCGCAGGAACTCAGACTCCAACAGGACTCTAAATGTCAAAGAATCTCCTGTGGGTTCTGAGCTTGAAGGAAAGACCGAGATGCAGAGAGATGCTGAGCAAAGATCCTCAGAAGCTGTCTGCAGAGAAATGCTGTTTTAATTGAGGGGCTCAGTGAAATAGAGTCAGGTTGTGAAACAAGTGCTATGAAAAGCAGTTTCTGAATATTAAGCTCCAATTAGCTAGCTAAAATCCTTTTGCCAGAGGTGTATGTTGCAGTTGTCTGCTGGCACATTCAAGGGGGAGGGGATGGAGCCAATTCTGTTTTCTGACTACCTGTTTCCCCAAAGGGAAGAGGGAATGCAGCCCTGGCTGTGTCTTTGAAGCCAGGCTTCTGTAATTGCCAGCAATCTCACAATAGGTGTGAAATGTAGATAAGCCCATACAACCTCTATTCTGCAACAGCATGCACTTTGTGGAAGATTCCAAAACTTCCCAGCATGTTTACAAAAAATCTAGTTAAAAGTACAGGAAGAAGACAGGTGAGATGAAGGCCTTGTCAATGCACCTTGTCCCTGAAGAAAAAAATCATAGAGATGAATAAAGCCTTGAAAGGATCCTTCATGACACAGAAAGCAAAAAACCCACAAGGCCCTTACAGTATCTGAACAGTGAAAAGATGTGCAGAGAAACAGATTCTCCTATCTCTGCAACACTCCCTGTCTGAACAACAGTTTAAAGACTTAAGAGCTACAAGTCCACATATCACAATATGCAGGTAGACAAAACTTGGGATAATGCCCACAAAAAGGAATGTTGAAGCAACATCTTTTCTGCTATTAGCAGATCTCTGTATCTACTTAAGGGTGAGGCTGACGTACCCAGAGAAGGGTATTTGACCCCACTGTATATTGACATTAAACACTGTGACAATTCTAAGGCAGCCTTGGTAAAATTTGCAGGAGAACAAAGTGAGGACCCATCACTGAAGGAGAAACAGTTGGGGGACCTGAGTTTTAGGTGAAAGAATATGTTAAAATATAAAGGGAGAGATTATACAAAGAAAAAAAATAAGTTATATGCAAGAAAATCAAGATGGTTGGCTAAAGCAAAGGAGAAATTATTTTTATGCTGAACTCAGAGGCTGTCTGTCTCAGAGCTCTCCTAAAGAATCTACCTAGCACAATTGATTTCTCACTTGAGTGAAGAAACCTTCCTAAGTAATACTCTGAAATATTTGCTATCAAAACCTTTTTTTTTTTAGTATAAAAAAGTTATAATTTCGAAAGGAGAAAAAAACATAAACAGACACCATAAAACTCAGAGTGACACTTAAAACTTCAGAAGAGATGATTCTTTTCAAAAGGAAGAAAATGTAGAGAAATCCAAAGAACTTTAACTCTGCTATTAAGAAGACAGCGGTAAAAGACTGTGAAATATGAACAGTATTCTAGTTTAACAGTTACTTGCAAAATAAAATAATGTTAATACATTATCACAATCCACATTTCTTACCATTCATTCTGCTGTTACTGAAATGAAGCAGCAATGATTGTTGGACTGCCATACATGGCACAGAGTAACAACAATAAACTTGGCTACCTTGTGAATAACAATTAAGCATTCTGGAGAGAGCAGCTGTGCATAAATGCACAGCAAAAATGCAAAATCTGCCAAATATTGACTTACTTCTATCCTAACACTCTAAATTGTCTAATCAGTGGACTTGATAAGTGGTGTTCAAAAATAGTATGTCTGGATGGTCATAAAACAGTCCAGAGAAACATACATTCACTGCACTTTTCATACAGATTGTCAGAAGGCAGTTGAGATTCTCAAAATTATCTCTAGAAGTTAAAAATAATTGTATTTATGTAATACTGCTTCTTAAAAGGCTATCCTATTTTAAGGCTATCCTAGGCAAAATGCATGGCAGTAACTGCGTGAGACATTTAGGATGTAGTTTCTCAGAGAGTTTACAAGAAAATTCTCTGAATGCCATTAGAGTATGGCCATCATGCTAGGAGAAGATATGTTATAATTGAAACAGTAGTTATCTCAAAGATTCTCAAGAAAACTTTTGTGGTGACCCTGAAAGGGGACTGAAAAGACATTTCAACATGAAATAAACTAGTTTTAGGGCTTGCCAACCCTTTCCATTTTTCAGTGGACAGGGACTATATATTTTGTGAAAAGCAGCACAAAACCATAAGCAAGATGCCAATGATTTGTATGCTGAGTAAATATTTAAAATTTTTAGATCCTTACTAGCACTTGTAAAGCTAGAACAAGCTGTCATTGGAGATTAAATGCTTTTAAGCTGGCCGCAATGAAGGTGTGGTTGAAGATGGTATGTTCAGTTGTTCATGAATTCTTGAAAATTTCATTCATTTGGCTTAAACTTCTCACACAATTTCTTGAAATAGCCAGGCATCTGAAAGGTTCAAGGGATTAATGTTATACCATAGAAAAAAATGGTTTTACAAAATCCTTATCTTTTTAAGCGCATTTGAAAAACTGTACAAATAAATCCAATATCAAAGAGAAATAAACAAATGGGCTACATATCTTAGATGTTAACAAGGCTGCTACAAAAAAATAAATGCATGCATTGGGATAATTTGTACCCTACTGTAGCACAGACTTCTAGATCAGTAGCTGAGACATACTGACTTTATTTTTTAATGCCTTGTTAAAGGAAAATCAGACATTTTGGAACCACCAAAATAATATAAATAATACATATAGTCACATTAGTTGTGTAAATCCTCCAACCATCCTCTCAATTCCTTTTGTTTACTGTGCATTTCCTTAAGATATTGTATTTCATTTCATTTTCGATTACAACCCAGTAACCTTATGGTAAGTAAACTTACAACAAGGCAGACACTGAGGTGCTGGAGCGAGTCCAGAGACAGACAATGGAGCTGGTGAAGAGTCTGAAGCACAAGGCCTGTGAGGAGCAGCTGAATGAGCTGGTGGTTTTTAGCCTGGAGAAGAGGAGGCTCAGGGGAGACCTTATCACTCTCTACAATTCCCTGAAAGGAGGGTGTAGCCAGGTGGGGATCAGCCCCTTCTTCCAGGTAACACGGGACAGGACAAGAGGAAAAGGCCTGAAATTGTGCCAGAGGATGTTCAGTTCAGATACCAGGAAAAATTTTTTCATTTGAAAGGGTTGTCAAACACTGAAACAGTCTGCCCTGGGAAGCAATGGAGTCATCACCCCGGGAGATATTTAAAAGATGTATAGATGTGGCACTTAGGGATGTGGTTTAGTGGTGGACTTGGCAGTGCTGAGTTAAAGGTTGGACTTGAGATCTTACAGGCCAGTGATCTTAGAGGTCTTTTCCAGCCTTGATGGTTCTATAATTTGATGGGATTTAGCATATTTCATAATAGGGTTTTTTGCAGCATATTTACGATTCAGTTTAACTGCAGCTTTTGAGCAATGAGGAAATGCAAGTGATGATAAAAAAATACTTAGTAAGGAGCTAAGAAATTTCCCCCTCCCATACTAATTTCTCCATCTCTGTTGTTCATAGAATATGCTATGGTGTCTACAAAGTATATTAGAGAACAGCTAGGTTCCTCACCAAGAAGTTTTAAATTATTTATGGATACAACAAATGTGGTTGGAGTGAGGAAGAAAGTATGGAAGACAGCAAAAGAATAAATGGAAATTATTTCAGAGAAATTTTGCTAAAATATGGATTATTGTATTTATTATGTCGACCCATCAGACTTGAACCTGTATTGATAGTGTTTGCACTTTCAATCAACACAATGAAATCACAGTGTGTGTAACCACTTAAAATCCATACAAGAGGAATTTATTTTGACTATAGATTTCGTGAGATGTTTTAAAATCAAAAAGTCAAATAATAGGTTTGATGAGCTGTACAACAGTGAAAAGGAAAATAATTAAATGCTGGAAAAGAGGCAAAGAAAACCAGAAGGATACCAGGAGAGTCAGGACAGCAACAAAATATTACTGCTACTCATATTCCCTGGTTGTTCTCCCATGTCCTTTCTTATAACACCAGCTATATTCACCTTTTAAATTCTTGTTCAATTCTCTACATTAAAAAAAAATGCAATATATTGCTTGAAATTTGACATGTGTATATTTTCTATTGGCATGGATAGAAGACCATAAATAGAAATGGCTTGAGAGTTACAAAGAGTGTGTTCTTGTTTTTCACATTTTACTGTAACTTGGCATAACTGAAAATTAATTTATCCAAAATAAAATCTTTAAAAGATGGGGCTGAAGTTTTAAGCATTATTTACACTGCAACATAATCTGGCCCCTCAAACTGGCATTTACTAAAATGCTTTGGTTTTACCATGCACAAGGGATAAATGAAAAAAAAAGAGTAGAATTACCTTTGTATTACACCACCAACAATCAGAGAATTCTAGGAATACTGACCAAAGGTAGTGGACAAATAAGTCTACTACATATATTCTGATGTCTTTAAAAATTTTTTTGACTTGAGAATCCATACATTAAACAGACATGAATGTGCAATCAAGTCCTTCAAAGCCTAAAATGCAAGCAAAGAAAGCTACATATGGAAACCAAATCTCAGAGCTCTGTGCCTTTGCATGCGCTAGATCTAGGAGACTGAACAGGATAACCACACGAGTCCACAACCTAAGCATGTAACTGCCTAAAACTTGCCAGGAGATACACAGACAGACAAACAAACAGGTTTGCATTCTTACTCCCACTCCTTTCTGAGTCAGGACCATGCCAGACATTTTCACCCAGTGGAGATCCAGAAGCCAGAGAGTCCTCACCTTGGGAATGGTGTCAGCAGCACTTGAGGAGTTATGTTATTCTTTTCCTCTCAAAAGGCAAGTTACAGGAAGAGGGAATTCCACCATTCCTTTCGAAGCTGTGTTATTGGGCAGAGGGAAACGCAAGGCTTCTAAAGACAAATACATATGCCGAGAGAGCAAAACGCAGCATTGTGTTTAACCTAATGACTAAAATGCTCACCTATAACAGGAAGCCCCAGGCTGTGAAATGAACCTGGGAGCAAGAACAGGGACACAGGGTATTCCAAGTCCAGATAATTGTGCGCATTCTGTGTGACAGTTGTGTTCATTTGTTAGTCCCTCAGGACTTAGCCTGGAATTAGGCAAATAGGTGTTTGGGTCATGACAGTTCTGAGAAAAACACAAGCAGAATGGTGAGAACTGAGGAGTTTTCCAAATCAAATCGAGCAGTGCCCATTAACTTCATAGATTTCCAGAACTAAGCTTTTTTTATCTGGAGGGACTTTAAAGGTCACAGTTTGGACTCAGGTGCTTACTGTGTAATTAAGTATTATTCCAGGTGCAAATTTCCATTTGCCATTTTTGTGACCTTTAAGATAGGAAAATTCTACCACTCTGAATAACTCCTAACAGTGAGAAGAGAGGTGTCATTACCTGTACAGAGACTACATGTAAATTAATCATCTATGCTACAACATATCTTTCAGATGAGTTAACTCACAAGAAGTAAGGCATGATATCTCTTTTTAATCAACTGAAATAAAACATTTCTTGAAATTCATGTGTTGTAAGAAGCTGTTGGCAAGTAAAGAAATAGATGAAAGGTTCTATTTGGGAATAGTTTCACAGCCATACTGAGGATTTTAGGGATGAAGTGGCTCATAATCAAACATCTAGGGACTGAAAGCATCCTAGTTATCTTTTAAAAAGATGGTAACATGATTCCATGAATTTAAGCCATGGACCCAATTTTCTTATGGAAAGAATTCACTGAACAACAAATCAAACATTAAAAGAGGTGTTAGGGTAAAGCTTACACCTGATTTGGCAAAAGTCTTGTATTCTACAACAGGAAATGTTCCCTCTCAGTCTATCCAGGTTGTTTTTCTCAGCAAAATACTGGACAAAAAAGATCCTTTGAAATCTTTTAACAAAGTCTGCCATGTGATACGTTCCATGATCCAAATAGGTCTGGCATGGGCATATCTTGATTCAACAAAATACTTAAACCTCAGTGTCAAACAAGTCATTTACAGATTTAGACTATCAGCACTAAGCTAAATTAACAGGTGTTTTTGTAGGAATTAAGAGTTGGACTAGTTCCATAGAGATATAACTGCATAATTTGAATGTCCTGCTAATGATGATACAAAACTGCATATTGAGACAGTCCAACCTAAAATGAACTCTCTGTAGTGTGTGTGCAAGCCGGAATTAAAAAAACAAAGGCAACTCTCCATATCTAACTTCAAGGTCTCTGTCAAGCTACACCAGAAGTTCCTCAGAGTAGAGCTCTGTTTTCTGTGCATGTTTGCACAAAGTTCTTGGACCCGAGTGATCTCAGTCTCACTGTCTGCGAGTCCTTAGTGCTACTATACTGTAAAAAACACAAAATAACATGGATGGGCAGCTGAAACCATAGTAGGGAAAAGTAAAATTCAGTACTGGTAAGGTGTCAGCTTCCAGCTGAGGAAAAACAGGAAAGAAAGAAATGTAAAGGCAGGAAATGTACCCTATAAACTTTCAGAGCACAGCTTTTTATCTGTTTTGATCTATATTTTGTGGGAGTAAATACAACTTTTAAAAAAAACTTTAGTCAAGAATGTGAAGCAGCAAAGTAAAGCAGGCATAAAAGAAATAGTTATTATAGTAACTTTGTAAAGTACCGAGTAGTACCATAACACTAAATACTACTTTATAAAATAGAATCTGACATATATTGTGAATGCCTGAGCTTTTGTATATGCATAGTAAGAAATTATTCCTATATTTTCATGGAATTCTTTGTTATTTTTTGCATCAAAAGCATTTTTTAATGTAGTTCAGAGACTAACAAGAGTACATAAACTAGGCATAGTTTGTCTTTCAATGAAGTCTCTTGTCTGAGGATGAAATCAGGAATAATGTCCCTATTCCATTTAGAACAGTCTGCTTCAGTGCCAGCAGTGAAAACTCCTCTTCGTTCCAAATCCTCTACTAATGCCCTGCAATTACTTGTCTTAAAAATAAAATTTGAAAAAAAGAAAAAGGAGAGAAATCAGAGATGACAAACAAGGGATAAATACAGAAACAGTTCAAGGAAAACAAGTGAAAAAAAATTTAAAACATTTAAAGGCAAACAGAGAAGTTGAAGTTGGATAAAAAGAGACCAATTTTTTGGACATGTTCTCAAAGGAAGAAAATTACCTCCTAATTGGGGAAGACAGGCAAATGAGCCAAACAACTAGAGACAAAAGGGAAAAAGTGTATGTCTAACACTAGGGCAAAGAAATAGCAAAGGACAAATTTCAATGATTTCTAAAAAGCCTTTTTAACAACACTCAGAAGCTGTTATAGCCTCAGATTTGGTGTCCATTTTAGGCAGTATCTGATCCAATTGTGGCTTTACTCATTGCTTAGTTACATCAGTTCTTACAGCTTCAGACTCTCCTTTCCACTTGCATGCCTTCTGTCCACAAAATCCAAGAAGATTCTGTGGCTGCAAGCAAAAGCATCATGCAAGTGCCCAGCCATAGCTGTGAATTTGTTTTGGGAATTCAGGCTCCTCCAGAGTGGGGCAGAAGGTGGCAGGCAGAGTGTTTTACTAATTTTGAGTTGGGAATTAAGTGCCCATGTATATCTGTAAATCTAGCTCTGAATGCCCCCAATACACATTTATTATAAAATGCCTCTGCGTCTTTGCAAATTGTAACTGAATACTGGTGTTAAAAGCCTGGTATGGGTCTTCTGGGAAAATAATCTCTCTTACAGGATAAAGCAAACCCTCGGGGCCAAGTTCAGGGAGCAGGTGTTCTTGAGGTACTGTGTCTGCAGGGCTGTGGCTCTGTATCTCCCCAGCACAGCTGTGAGCACCATGGCACTCCTGTGGCCCCTGAGCAAAGGTAACACAAGGACTTCTCTTCTGGTCCAGTGGGCAATTCTCTGACATCAACGTGACTCTTACTTTGCTATACACTTGCTTTTCTCTGGACATGGCCCTTTTTGCAGATCCCAGATCTTTTCCAGATCCCAGTCATGTCTAGGATATCTAGCTCTTCCACACTATTTCTCCCGTGACTCCTCTCACGGTATGTCTCAGGCAAAGGAGAGGTAGCTGCTTGTGTTCAAATTAACCCATATTCCACCTTAATAAAGATTCTAATAGAGTAGCTTGGAGCACAGGTCCTTAAGCTCTCTGCTACAATGTCATAATGCAGTTAAAACCTGGTATTTATGTTCAACAAAATAGTTTCAAAGGGAACATACCTTCCTACCTACATAAGAAAAACCAGAAAGTAAGGAAGGAGGGATGATATATCAGATATACCAGGGGGTGAAGATTCAATATAAAATTATGAAACAAAAACTATGAAAATCAAAGTCATGCTGAGCAAATTGTGTGATTCTTGTGGCAAGCAAGGAAAGAAATTAAGAAATGGATTTTGTCGGCAACTTGAAGTATTTCTTATCACTAGAGAAGTAATTTACCTGTTTGTCTCAAGTAAATACAGTTGTAGACTTATCTGAAACTAGCTGTTAGAAGAAAGGTGTCAGAACAAAATGGTAAATTAACCAGAAACAAATGACCCAAAGAACAAAAGCAGTCATTCCAGAGCTCTGCAGGAACGTAGGAATGAAATGGCTGCGCAGCTAACAAAAATATACAATGCCCCATTAAACTGGTAGAAGCTTGATTCCCTTCATGGCTCTTGCCCAATTGTTGTTATAGAACAAAATGTTATCTGCTTGCTGGTTACAAGATTTTCTGGAACTGGACCATTAACAGCTGTTAGTCTAGAACAGCCTTTAATTCAGTGTAAGGTATTCTTTTTTCCAATTATTTTTGAAGTTTTCTATTTCCTGCTGAAAAAGCAAAGGTAATTCTGTACCTCATATACTAAAGAAAAGGGTATTGATATGGACCTCATTTTATAGTGTTCTGAGATTTACAGTAAAAAGCAGAAGTGTATATAACACTCAGTGGTGTGTTCTGATTGAACTGGCAAGCACTGATAAAGAAAAAGCACTTCTTGCACCATCATTGATATAACACATAGTAATTTCCTCTTGAAATATGTTTAAGTGATATTTGGTCAATTGAGAATTGCAACTGTCAGAATTTTGTACTGCTTGCTTGAAAACACAGCAGAGAGGGTGGGCATTGTAAAAAATGTAAGTTTGAAATAATTGTATGGTCTTAATTCCTGTGTGATTCTGAAATAAGATAGAGACCAGAAGCTCGTAAGATTTCATTTCAATAACTTGGTCTTAAAATAATGAATTATTTGAAGTAATGAAAAAGGCAATCCTTTCTCTTTATTAATTTTTTATATATAATTCTTCTAAGTGGGCCAGAAGTATAGACTTAAGCTTCCCTAAAGTTCTTGCATGAATGTTTAGATGTAAGTAAAGTCCCATCTTCCTTCTTCTAAGAGTTATGGTTCGGGGGTTTTTTTAATTGATGTGTTGTTTAAACTCATAGGTAGGTCTGCCACCCATTTCATATAGGCAACACAAAGAGTCATGTGAAGGAGCCTCCACTATTGTGACACCAGGGCATTTTTGTGACACAATTGAGGACTTCATTTTATCCAAGGAGGATTTTGAACCTCATTTTCAAATTCAATTAAGGAAATTGTGTGAAATTTTTTTTTTTTTAAAAACCAGCTATCTCCATAACATATCTGTTCCAAAAGATATTACAGAACAATTTTTGTCTTGCTACTTCAGACCCTGATTTTATTGCTTACTTCATCACACTTTGATGCTAATCCATTTAAGACATTTTTCATGGAAGGTTGTGTGTTTCTTAGACATACAAGTATATCCATAGTTTTTAAAGCCTGACACGAAGACTTTATTTTTTCCTTTCTGGTACCCAGCATCTAGAACTGAAGACTGTAGGCCATTCATCAGTGTGTTCCTATTTTTGGAATAAGGAATTCCAAAACATACCTACAATTTTGCAATTTCCATGCCATTACCCTAACTGCCAGAATTATTTTCACCTTCTGCTCCTTGCAAGTTTTAAATACTCTCTTCACTGTAGTCATACATATTGAATTTTATTTTGAACATCTACACTGGTATAAAATCAATGCAATAAAATGGTTTATCTTGTTAGATTGTTCTGATTGTCATCAGGATTATCTACAAATAAATTTTTCCATAAACTTAACTGTATCACTGACAAGAATAGCTCAAAAACCCATTTATAACTCTAAACTGATTTGCTTTTTCATTATGAACTGTGTACATTATTTAACAATGTTTCTGTTATACACTGTACATACGTATAGAATTCAGCTTGTTAACTTAAACAGGCACTACTAATTTTTGTCCAGAAAAAGCCTAAATTCTGTTGATAAATCTACTCTTTCCTGCAGTGCAAAAATGGTACACTATTAACCATTTGAGAAGTCAGGCTCTGATAGTGTTGATTAGCTGATTTTTTCTGTTACAAAGGGTAGACAGAAACCTGCACAACAAGTTGTGAGAGCTTGTTTCACACAAGGCTTTGTCTCATTACAATTTTCAGAATTAACCTGAAACTTGAAACTTTTACTGAGAAAAACCGCTTCCAATATTTAGCCTTCCCAGTCTTGGTCATGAACGGTACTAAGCACTAAAACTCCTGCCACACACAAAGCAGATAGTTGATGGAATACTGCACACCTCCCAAAGGTTTAGTGCCTCCTGCAAGGCCTTGGTTCAGGACTTTATTTTGATGCTTTGTCATTGCTCCTATTTTTAAATCATCATTATATGCTGCTATCTCACTATTTCAAGCCTGTGAATGTTGGTTCCAAGAAGCTAATTCAAAGAAGACAAAGCTACCTTGCCAAATTTAACTTTACTGTTTCAAGAATTTTGTTAATTCAACTTTATCAGATGGGATATTATACCCACTATCTAGTTATTCAAACTCAGAACAGAAAATGAAGTTCAATCTTAATTTATTCTAAGATTGAGAGGGACTGGTAAAATCATGCTGCTCTGCATTGATTACCAAACGCTACAAAAAGGAAATAATTTGCTTAAATTTCTTCTTGAGCTACTAAGACGACTGTGTGAATACAATCAATTTTCAGAAATATCTGTGAAACAACTGCTACTGTGTCTATATTTCAAGCAGGTAAACTGAGTCAGAGAAAAGTTCTCATGTCTTGGACATGACTGCATACAAATCAATAGCAGTGCTAAGATTGAGGCTGAAGAATTAGTAGCTGTTGTGTGTTGACCCATTTCAACATAATGCACTACCAGGGCACATTTTTTTCACATTGCAGAAATTCCTTCTGTAAACTGCAGTGCTGGGCAACCCTGTAATTATGCATAGAGCATGTTAGGATAAAAAAAGCCAATAATTTTTGGCTCAACAGGTTTACATGGCACTTCAAAAACTCACTCTCACTACTAATAATATTCATTCAAACAGCCAACTTAGGTCACTTGGATGTACTGCTTGGATGGCAGTGGAACAGATAATCGAGCCCTTATAGCATAGCATAAGGACTAGTTCTTATAGCAGCCTCAGAAACCCTTACCAACCCCAGTGAGGCTTTGTACTAGTGCAGGGATTAATTCATGTGGAACTAATTGCAGGACTGTGGCCTAAGTAAGAAACCGGTCTAGCTCTATTTGCTTGTTACCCAGTTGTCAAAATGTAGTGCTCATTAAGTGCAGAGACAAAAGATCCAGATGGATTCTTTATATCTGAGAAATGTGTTTCTCATACAAAAAGAAAATAATGAGTATCTCAGCAGTAGAACTTAAAACTTTGTTGAAAAGAAGAGAAACTCTTAGGCAGGTCTCTTAAACAAGAGTAATTCAGATGCCCTTCTTCTACGCATTTTATGATGTAATTTTACCTAAAAAATAACAACTTATGCAAAATGCACTTTAGCTACCTGAACATAAATGAGACTAAACTAAATGCCTTCCAGTCCTGCCACTCTCTTCCATAACGTGAACTCCATGCTTGGTGCCATTTGCATTTTAATCACTTTTCTCCCTGTCCTGTAATACTGTTCTATTTTCTGTTCTGTGCAAGATATTTCTCAACTCCTCTAGCTTAACCAGCCTGCTGAAGTCCCTAAATCATGATAAGACAAGCAGAGGTCACTGAATTGAGAGTCACAGCTGTTTTCTTTCACCAGCAGATGTCAATAATCTAGTGTAGGAGGCATGACAGCATATTTTAGCTAGCAAAATTTGACATGAAGATATTATCCACTCTATGGAACTACCAATCAAAAAATCTTTAAATTAAAGCAAAACCACAAAGTGATTAAGAATTGGAACTAGAGTTGTCAAAACTGTTGAATGTTACAGCTCTTTCAGGATGTACTAAAGTTCTAACAAGATCTAGAATTGAGCTAGAATGCTCTGCTGCCTATTACTGAGGAGCAGTTTCATAAAACATTTTAGGAAATCTGAGTCTGCCTATCTTTCAAAAAGGGCAATCCCAGTCTTCGCCAAAGTGCATTTCTATCAGTGAAATACCAATACCTGTGTAGCCATACAAAATAGTTGCCTCAAGGAATTGACCTGGCTAAAAATTGACCCAGTAAAATAAATTCTGATCCAGCTTTCTACACAGTCACAGTTAACCAAAATGCCAGTCCTAGACAGCTGGGAAGACCATGGAGTCATGAACGGAGAGATAGTTGAGTTTCACCATCTGTATGGTTAATGTGTTCCAGATAAAGCCATGAGTTATTTGGCTGGGTATAGAAGACCTACATCAGACAGGCGCCAAGCCATTTAACAATTGCAAATTGCAACTAGTCATGCCAGCTGACCAAGTAACTAAATAAATATGCAAACAAAGCTGTTGGTGGCAAGTACAGGGCAAAATCTTCAAAGTTGTAGCTGGGAAATTTAGGTTGCCACAGGTCAGCCCATCTAAGGCTTCCATTTGTAAATGTATTTCAAGCATCATTTATCTGTTCCCAGCAAGATAAATGGATCCAGGCATTCCCTTGCTCCTGTCCCTCAGGCATTGAAACCCACCACTTAATTATCCAGTAAGGCCTTCCAATGCTGATCATCTTCTTCTTTGCAAGTATCAGTACTCCTGAAGGTAAGCGTGTGTGGAGCTGCTTACCTCCCACTTCTTTTTGACTACAAAAAGACCAAACCACAAAGGGATTCTCAAATATGTCTGTCCTGGTTATCCCTTTCAATCTGAAGCACATCTGCAGGACCAGGCCCCACAGAGTAAACAGGCACGGACAAGACTTCTGAAGACTGCTAGTTAGTATGTGTATGCATTGCCTATATGACTACAGTCAAAATCCCAGAATTCAAGACACTTGGCCACAGTAGCTGGGATTGTTTCCTTTTCATTAGCACTCAAGATATATACCTTTGACAGTAATCCTGATTTTAAAAAATAGCAGTACAAAAATCCTTCTGAATAACTGTTCTGATTCTGGCCAGGAGAGGGTTAGTTTTTGCAGTAGCCAGGAGGGGGCTTGGCTAGGACCCAGAGGTTATTCTATACCACCCAACATCATTTTTGGGGCGAGGGGAAGGGGCCCCTTCCGGGTCTTGGAGCACGTTGGGGATTTCTGCATGGTGAGCACTTGTGTGTGAATCGTTCGCCTCTTGTACAATTTGTTATTAAAATTATTACTGTTCTTTTTCTTATTTCATTGCTGTCTCTAGTAATTGTTCTTATCTCAAGGCATGATGTCTACATGTTGTGCCTCCAGTTCTCCTCTCTATCCCACCACAGGGGAGGGAGCAGGGAACTGAGCAAGCTACCCATGGTTTGCAGTGTTTCACTGGGAGCACTAAATTGGGAACACTGTTCCGAAACCATGACAATAATTTCAAGTTTTCATTAGGACTACTCATAGTAGTAGACGATACTGGAGAAAGTAAATCAGTGTAGTAAAAACTGTTACAATTAGATATGTCAAGTAAGTACTCTACAGATGGTCATGTTCAGATGTTACTACTACTTTAAAAGACGGAGTAATGGTATCTTTTTCCTCCCTTCAGGTGTAATCCTGGGATTTTCTCTTCGATCATATAAGATGAGCTATCGGGAAGTGAAGTACTTTTCGTTTCCAGGAGAACTACTCATGAGAATGCTGCAGATGCTGGTCCTGCCACTAATTGTCTCCAGTTTAGTCACAGGTAAACAAAACCAAAACAAAACACACCCATATTTTTCTCTTCTTTTAAATAATTTTATAAAGATGCACACACCAAAATCTAAAAAGTAACCATTCTATATCCTATAAGTGCTATTACCTGCAGAAGGACACCGCATTGCTATTGCTGGTTTAGAGACAATGTAATAAGACATTTGAATTAATATACAGAGAAACTGAAAGATGTTTTTCTGAATTCCAAGACAGACTAACTGTACAAGTTACTATATGTGGCTGCTATGAAACTGACTCTGTACTCCACTCTCTTCCCTTACTTTCTGAACAGATATTTCCTCCGCAATGTCCTATTGTTATCAAAGATAACATATCTCAAAAACACACTGCCAAAACCCAAGAAAGTTGAAACTGTTTATTGTGGTCAATAACACATGCCTGTAACCACAGATATGTAAAACATCTGTCTGCCTCCTCGTGTTCCAGCAACAGATTAGAAAAAATGGAATCCTATCATAGAATGGCTTGGGTTGGAAGGGGCCTTAAAGGGCATCTGGTTCCAACCGTCCTGCCACGGGCAGGGACACCTTCCAGTAGACCAGATTGCTCAGAGCCACATCCAACCTGTTCTTGAACACTGCCAGGGATGGGGCATACGCAGCTTCTCTGGGCAACCTCTGCCAGTGCCCCATCACACTTAGTAAAGATTTTATTCCTGAGATCTAATCTAAACCCACCTTCTTTTAGTTTAAGCCATCTCCTCTTCTATCACTACAAGCCCTCTTATAGGCCCTTCAGGTACTGGAAGGTGTTCTAAGGTCTCCCTGGAACCTTTTCTTCCAGGCTGAGCAACCCCAATGCTCTCAGCCTGTCCTCATGAGAGAGGTACTTCAGCCCTCTGATCATTTTCACGACTTCCTCTGGACCCACTCCAATAAGTCCATGTCCATTGGTGATAGATGGGATAGAATGGAAAGTTTGGAAGAAACTTAATTCCATCAGTTCTGTTTCATTATCTTCTGGTCAGCAACTCTATTAAGCTTTGAGCACTCTTTACCAAGTTGTTCCTCTAACTAGTGATATATTTAATTTCTTATGATCATATATGCCTTGGCATTCCACCCAAGGTTCATGGAAGACCTCTCAGATTTGTTATGAATGTTCAGGATGTACCTGTGATGTATTTATTTTATCAATTACCTGAAGAAAAGAAGGCATGGATTTTAGTCTATCAACAAATCAGCTTGGAGAACTTAATCAAAATCACCCACTGTGCAGTCCTAGGATCTAAAACAGCAAATACACTACCTTGATTGACAGAGGATCCAGAGACTATAAGTTGTTTTCTATTTAATTGATTGTCAAATATGTTAATATTAAGATCTCTTAAAAATGCAAATGAGCACAGACTCATATCTTCACAGAAACCAAAAGTAGTGTGTATGAGTATAAGGTGTTAATGCAACAGCAGGAAACTAGGGTATTCACAGTAACAAAACTGTTTGCCTTCTCATATTTCAAAGAAAAAGTGAAGTTTGTTTCTGTACACACACATTATATGGATACTGAAAATTAAATGAACCCTGAAACTAGGGAGTGATTTGTAAGTTTTGTAGGGGAAATGATGGCAGGTTTTATTCCCAACCAGGGCATAATTCTGTTACATGTCATACTTTCTCCCATCTTCTTGTCCCTTTCACCTGTAGAACTCCCTGGGTTGGCAGGACACTGATAGAAGAACCATTAAAAGTAGCAAAGGAGAGACTTTTACCCTTTTTCAATGCCAACTGAGACTGGCACTGCTGCTCAATTTTGCAGGATGAATTCTTGCAGGAGAATTTAACTGTTGAATTCTCAATTCCTTATAACTCTGCAATCATACTGGTTCTCTCAGAGAGCTCAAGGTAAATTAGGAAACTAGGTAGATCACCCTATACAAGGATTTGAATGATTTTTAACAATCTAAGTAGAAACACAGGTAAAGATCAGGAAATTACCTTAGAGACTCACAAGCATCACAAGGAGCTGGACTTTTGATAAAACAAGTTCATTTGCTGTGTCACCAGGTCTCAGTAGAGATTTTGTGAAACATCAGAAAAAAAAGTTTCCAAGTAATCCTATTCTGAAAAGAATCTTCATTCTCTGGATTCAAACAATACCCCTCTTTTTGATGTGTTTTTTCTTTCCCTTTAAAACCCTTTATCCTTTTTTAAGCCTTTTTTTTCGTAACAATCGATTCCTTTATTATAGACAGGCATTTGGCAAAGAGAAATCTTATCCATCAGTAAGATTTGTCCTATTATCATACAAGTGCCTTGTAATATTAAATGGATTATACTTAGAGTTTCCCTTTGAAGTAGAGACACTAATTTTCAAGGTGAATAACAACATTTTAAACTTCTTGAGTTGGGTAGGGAACAATCAAAGAAAACTCAATGCAATTCACAAATAGCAGATATAATTTCTTTTTTAAAATCATTCAGTACAGCAGGACTATGCCCTTTTTCATGGGAATAAAATACTTTTCCAAGTTTATTCTAAAAACTGTGGAAAAAACCTGTTTTCTACCCTGAACAATACTTCATTTAGCATACAAACTGTTTTTTAAAAGGGATGTTTTTACATTTTTGCTGCAGAACTCTCATACACAAATGAACATACAGGCATTACTGAATATCTAAATAATAATTAAATATAACCTATATAGGTGTACTACTGTGCCATTTGATGTATGGTTGGATTCTTTTTTTACACATTATATAATTAATTGGATAAAAGTCTAATACTTCTCAAGTCAGTCTTAAGACCACTCAGTATCCTTAAGCCAAATCTCTTATTTCCTGTATTTTGTTTGGCAAAGCATAGTGGATGCCTCTTAACTAATTTAGAAGTGACTCCTCCAGGTCTTCATGCTGATAACATACTTGCTTCTTCCAATTGTCAATTATTTGAATAATACTTTGCTGTGTCTCCTAGACATGATATTCTGGGTTTCCTTTTGTATTTATGCAAGAGTGATGGATGTAACTGTGGCAAAACCATAACCTATGGTCTCTGTGGTATTAGAAATAGGCTGGGGATGGTTACATTCCCTTGCGAATTTTGTGAATGTCAAAGAAATTAGAATAAAATCAAACTAATAGTTAATGGGCTATTATATTAATAAAAGATAAATTGTGAAAATGAAGACTTCTGCTATACAGGTGAACAGTTCTGATGGTTATTCACAGACCTCAGGAAAATAAACTATCCAAGGTGAAGTCAACCTAGTAATATTTCTTTACCCCTTGTTTTCGTATTTAATGAAAGAAGCAATGTAGGATCATTCAGAGGCTTTTAGTCACCTTTGCCTTATGACTTACCATCATTGCATACGGTTCAAGCAGGTATGCAGCTTTCTCCATGAGATTCTATCTTCTGATGTGTGTGTTACCAGGCATGTACTAACATCTGCTTGGGAGAAAATGGAGGTTACTTGCATACCATTCACTATCTTTTAATGTTTATAGGAAAATATGATTATATGCATGTCTATTATTTATTTTTGTGGTCTAGACATAAATTCAACTGTTGGGCTTTATTGTCTACAGTCTTTAAAATGAGAGAACTCCTAAGTCAGCATTCCCAATTGGGATCTCATATAAAGTCAAAGGCAAAATTAAAACATGGTGTATGAGAGGCAATATAAATAACCAAATAAATAGATTAAATTCCCATTTGGATTGTATTATTGCCAAGTCTTTAATATTAATTTAAATATTAATTCTTATACAAACAGAGGACTGAAAATTTTGCTCTGTTTTGAATTTGCAGCAGTTATACAAGAAAAAATATTTTATGCTTTCTCATTTCTTTACAGCTTGAAGCATCTGACATTAAAACTGACACAGTTATTTTAAAATACACATTGTCCCTAAAAGGTATATAAAATAAATATGTATGCATATGATAACAATTCAACTCATCATGAAATTGGCAAAGCTGGAGAAAATTGCATCAGCAATAAGAGTACTATGCATTAGTATTTTTTGAGCTGTTATAGCAAGATGATAATGAAATTGAAATTCCAGTCCTTAAAACTAGCCCACAAGTTTTTTTCTGTGAGTTTCAGGTATTCACTGAATATAATGTTGTCACAATGAGGTATCTTTTCCTAACAAAAACATTTATTTCCTGAAATCCTTTCCAGAAGAAAGATTCACAGCCAGTCTTTATAAAGAGCACAGTTTGAACATAACATTTATGAGAAATATTAAAGCTAGAGAAATTTTATAAGGGTTATGTGCAAATATTTTCACAATTCTAGTCACAGTTCAGTTTAACAGACAGGTTGCTTTTCCTTCCACAAAATTTTGAGAGCTTGGAATTTAGTTTTTACAGAGACCACTATTTTTAAATGCAAGTGAACAGGGATTAAATTCTGTGCTATTCTTTCAAATATCTTTGTCTGGTAAATTGTAACAAAGCATTAAAAGCCCATTCAAGGCCTGACACTAATTTTTCCTGCACATTGCAGGGACATTAAGTCTACAGTTTATTTAGTAACAGACATCAAGATAGTGAAGGAGAATAGGAGTATAGAAACAGTGAAACTGAGGTCTGCTGGCTCACCAAGGATTACACAGCAATTATAGAATCAAGCAAAGATTCCATTTGTGAATACCAATACAACACACTGTGCACTAGACAATACCGCTTGTCCAAACTGTTGATGGGAGTAACACTAACGTGGTGCAAATGAGTCTTAACCACTTACCAGGATTTTGTGTGCAAGATTCTGTACAAACACAGATGGTGAGTCTCCTTCCAAAAAAAAGAAGGCTGTATGGAAAAACAGTGTAAAAGGATGAGCAGAGAAGATTTACTTCAAAGAGGAAGAGCATTTTAACATGCAGATTGTATAATGTCTTCGTTTATATTCACTCCTCTTTCTAATTCAAATAATAACGTAACTTTTGCTAATGGGTTCTGGAAGACACAGAAGCTTCCCTGCCTCTATGGGGTTTCAATAACTGTTGACAACACTGAGTACTGCAGGAGACACAAGTGATTTTGCTTGGGCAGATAAGGTTTTGCCCCGAAACTTTATCAAAATGTTCATAGTAGTTACTGCCACAAAAACTATAGAAAGTATTGACAAAGAGCAGAAAGCGGGAATTTCCATGAATGGATGCTTCCTAACTAGCCTCAGATGTGCATACGATGCTTTTGATTTCAGCTATCGAAGGAATGCAATGAACGGTGCTTGCTAAAAGCATTCAGTAAGGAATAAAGGCTATCCCCTCAATGAGATAAAATAAAGGCACACAAAGTCACTCAAGTAATATAACAAAGCACTCTCAGGGTTCACAACTAACAGACAAGTTGTAGCTGCAGTTGCTTAAAATTGCCTACAATGAAACAACTGTAATGTTCAAACAACTGAACTTGAGGTATTCTCCAAGTCACTCCCTTACCTAAGTCAGGAAAAATGCAGCATCTGGACATTAACATATTCAATTGCAGAAAGGCAGTTTTTTCCCAGTGCTACCTGTGGATGCAAAATGTGGAAAGTCAGTGTTGTGAGATGTTGTGTAACCTTAGGCAAATCATGTTTTCCTTTTGTATCTCTGCTTTTTTTCTTCCTTCAGATGTAGTGCTGGTGAAGTGTTGTTTGGGGTTTTTTTATAGCTACTAGGCAGAAAAGAATATGACTACATGTGATGGAAAACTCAGCAGATGCATATAGCTATTTTAGTTATATATATTTAGGATTTAAACTAGGTTGTATGACAGGGGACTGTGATACAATGGCTCAGCCTCCCACATCCAGATAGCAGATGTACACTGCCTTCTGTAAAGACATAATTCTAGAAAACAGTCTAATGTTATTACAGTTAAGAAATTAAGTTTTGTATTTGCCTTTCTAACATTGAAATGAGACAGTAAACAATCCATCAAGTGTAACTAGATGCAAATGCTATCAATCATATCAAACCCCTATCCTCTAGTAGTTTTTTTCATTTTGGCAATGGCAATCTCCTTTATTAACATATTAAATTAGTAGCAGTAAACATAAAGGGCCAGAATTTCTCTTTTACTCTCTTAACCCCTCACATCAGAGCACAACAGAGGTGTCTGGCATAAAGAGACTTGTGCATTACCTCTTCAAAAAAGAGGCTGTGAAACCAACATGTGTCTAGGTTTGTGAATCAGTAGTGCTTGAAGCTTCTAAGTAGCTCCTGCGTTCTCCTGTCTACTGGGTGAGAAGTGTACTGTGGAAAAAAGGCTGTCACCTACTACAAGGTCCCAGGTGCTGTCTCCTATCAGCTACAATATTTATGGTAATTTCAACAGATGGAAAGTCTCTCATTCAGGCAGAACAGACCTGTGGAGCCAGTTATCGTTATCTCAGGAAAAAAAGAAAAGGAGAGACCTAGCAGTAATTCTCTTTAATTCATTCTGCCAGAACAGACAGATAACCAGTGCCTCTGAAACCTCTTAACTACTTACAGTTAAGCTGGAAGGTGAAAGCATTAATAAAAGTCAGTCTTACGCTGCTATGTTTAAGAAAAGTTTAAGAAACACAGTGTTCCTGATACAGTTCATACACAAAATCCAAGCAGTTAAGCAGTTGTTTGGTCAGTTTAGCTGAACCAGAGCAATGAATCCATTTTCCAAATTCTAAAAATTGGCGTATTTTCTGATTTTCCCAAAATTCTGATTTTGGCAAGGTCTAAAGAAAGAATTTTAGAAGTCAGAATAATAAATAGTCACTAAGTCAATAAAAAGTTTTACACTGATCTCAGCTGACTCCAGTTATAGGGGAAAGAATTAACAAATTCTCTCTGAACAAAGCACTTCCTAGATTGTCAGTGCATTTGAGCTGCCTATGTGCTTGTATTAGGATCTCTCTGCAGAGGAATCCTGTAGATTAAGCCTCTATGAGTAGTATTAAGCCTCTATGAGTAGTATTAAGCCTCTATGAGTAACCAATCCATGGACATCCCAGGAGTGTATTATTTTTTCATTTATGACTTTCTTTTAATAAATAAAATATTATTTTAAAAGTAACTTACCTTCTTTTCAGGCAACTCTTCCCTCTCCCTTCTCCCACCCAAAGCTTTATAAGCATGTCAACATTGTAAAAGCTGAATCGCACAGCAGCTTTAATTTTATGCACTTGTACATTTCATGCACACATGAGTTCATGCATTCATGTAGGTATTTGCATATGCAATTTACATAACAGGATGACACAGTTATTTAATTTGAACATCCACCTACTTTTTCAACCAAATAAAGGAAAACTCATGCTATATTTGTGTGTGTCCAAAATAGAGACCCTCTTAAAATGTGGGCATATAAATTGCTAAGTTAGTAGGGATCCAGTTATCTTGTAAACAGAATAACCTGTTGGGTTTGGCCAATTGAAGAAACATTACAAATATTGATCCATGTTCAGAAACAATTTCATCTCAGACTAGAATCTTTATGGTAGATTCAGGCCAACGGCAGCTAAAAATATACAAACACAAAACAGTAACATAACTATTATAAAGACCTTCCCTTCAGTACCTGTATTTCTGTGTAAAAAAAAGGTCTGGCATATAACTTTCCAAAATCATTATTTGTATAGGCACTCAAAGGTGAAGAAATTGGAACCTTTTTATACTGTTATATTCCACAGCCTTTAAGGCTTTAAGGGAATGTGGGCAATATATGTTTCATAATTATGCCACGCATTTCTGAAATATTTTGGACAAATATTTTCAAAGTTAAAAAACTGAGTTTAAATAGCAGGCAACTACATTAAAAAAAAGAAGAAGAAGAAAACCAGGGAGTTTAGGAAGCATTCAGCACCTAGAAACATCAACTTTCATGTCAAAACACAGAAGAAATGATATGCAGATTCTGAGCATGCTGACAATCAGTTAGGAAACAAGCTATACCCAGCATTTTGCAAGGCATGGATGTTAGAAAATCATAATGAAATGTCATGAGTATTTGTACAAAAAATATATCTTTGGGTGGAACCTCTTCCTCAAAAACTGCTATGTATCTTAATCTGTGCCAATACTAAAAGCAAGGACTTCAGAAAGGTTCATAAAATTAAATTATAACTCATTATTTCTGAACCATTTCTGAAGCAATTTGGCAATAGGGGATACACAGAAATCTGTCTTCACAAGAGCCTAAGAGAACAATTCTAAGTGAATTCTTAGTCAGATCTGACTAAGAATTAAAATGCAATAGCAGCAGAGATTAAATTCCTGCATAAAATGACAGTCTGTATAAGATAACATTTGATTATAGCATAAAAAAGAAAACTTAAGAAGACAAAGAGCATCCAAAAGCAGAAAATACACAGCAGTGTGGTTTTTGAAGTCTTAGGCTCTGCGAGCAGCAGTGCACAAACAGCAGGGGTGTTCAAGAACAAAGTCTGCAATAACTAAAGATAGTGAAACTAGAAAACTCCTCTAAAATAATTCAATTTTGCTAGTGGTCCTTAACTGAAGGCTGATTTAAACTTCATTGCAAATATAACTTCAGCTGCTGCCCAAAGTATTGAGTAACAGCTTCTTATACTTTTATTCAGTTTGCATTCTGCATGCGATTCCAGCTGAATTGACAATAGGGAGCAACCTCCCACCCACAAAGATTTAGTTTTGCTTTTATGTCTTAGTTCAAATGCATAACATCAATACTTTGCTTCCTGACAAAACAAAAATCAAAAACTGTTGAACGAACACATAAGAATTAAAGCATCTTGCCTGAGCACTGGTGGACCATTGTAAAACCACAGTCTCCTTCTTAACATTTTAGTCGAGGGCAGAAGGACTGAAAATATATTAAGGAAAACTCAAAACACTTTTTTGAGTTTAATACGAATATGTGTTGGTTACAGAAAAACAGCAGACCTGAAAATGAAAAAACTCAAAAATACTACAAAATGTAAAACCAGCTAGATTAGTTTGAAAATGGAAAAGACTTGGTTTTACATTTTGTACAGTAAAATGCCCAAAATGCAAAACCAACTCTCAGCATTTTGAGAATTAGGACAAGCATTTTGTTCAGGATATTGCAGATTGAAACTGTAAAATGAAGACATTGTATGTCTTCAATAATGAATGAGTCTGTGATAACATGACAGGTGAACTAGAATGGTGCCAAGTGCAAAGTAGTACACCTGGGAAAGGGGAACAGGCTACACCTATAGCACACCTAATCACAAGTTCTCGGATGGGCACTAGTACAGGCAAGAGTTCTCAGACTCACTGTGAACAGTCCAGAGAGGGTGACAGAGCTTATTACTGGAATTAAGTTCTAGTAAAACACAAGGAGGAATTAAGCAGACTTCATTTTTTGGCTTAATAAAGATACAACCACAGAAGTTGCTGCAAAAGTCCACAGAAATCATGAATCCTTTGTAGAGGCTAAGATGGAGTAATTACTTATATTTATATATCCTAAATATTTTTCATAATATAGGAAAAATAGCGTGTCCATTGAAATAACAAGAGCATGCATTTATATCAAAGAAAAGGAAGTACTTCTTCACACAAGACAAAATTCAATCATGTTGTATAGCACCACAAGCCAGAAGTTTATAGTTTGAAACTAAAGTTAGAGGCTTCACAGATACAGTAATCACTGTCTATTAAATTTGTGGAACTAGCAATTTAGCAAGGCCCTAGATCCCACTGCTCCCTAGTTGCAGGGAGGGCAAACAAGGGCAATTAACTCTATCTTTTTATGTTCCTCACAGTCTTTCAGAAGAACCTATTGTCAGATAAATGTGAAGACAAACGAGTTGGCAGATCATCGGATTAATTTATTTCCCAGTTTTGTGTTGGTTTCGCTTTCTTTAGAATTTCATATCAGATTGACGGGATCTCTCTGTTTTCACTTGCTAAGATTTCACTGACCAATTACTCTGAGGCATTGACTACTGTCTACAGTTTCAGCTTTCTTTCTGACACACAGCTCTTCAAGAAGCAGTTCAAAACCAAGGGAAAAACCATTCCAGGATTTAAGAATCATCTCACTTGTCAACAGACATTAACTCACTTCATTGGCATGAAATTAGACTTCAAAATAAAAGAGCTAAAGCAAGACATAGGTCAAGGAAGAGGGAAAGAAATAAGCACAACAATATCAACAGCTCTTAATTGTCCCACTCTAGGGAAATTTACAAATAGCAACAGTGTAAGAGCCACTATCAAAATGTGACAAAAAACAGCCAGAAGATTGTGAAGAGTTCCACATAGTTAGGTACACAAAGGCTCCTTTCCAGCTTTATCAGCTTACACTTTCCTACTCCTTTCACCCCCCTAGCTCTTCCTTGAACACCATGATCTGCATCCTCATTTCCGACATGCAAATACAGCACAATTCTATCTTATTTTCTTCCTTGTCAGTCTGCCTTTGCTGTAACTGTTTGTGAAAACTGGAAGAATCTAATGAAGAAAGTTCCTCAGGCTGGATTTTGGGAACACCAGGAACATTACTGGAAGTACTTGCACAGCAGAAGAATTAACATGTATCATTGTTTCTTCAGCACTGTGAAATGTGACAAAGTACGAAGTACTTTCTGAATAACTGCATCAGCTACACAGGTCATTGTAGAACACGCAGAAGGTTGTCACTTTCAGAAACAAGGTTCTGTGATACTATCGTCTCTAGCCTTGTTTTCGCTCTGATTTTTTTTTCTGTTTTTTGATGATGGATAGTTGTTGACCTATAACATATTATTTCCACTTAATTCTCAAAGCTAATTGCTGTATCTCCTACCTACTCTCCTTCAGACATGTATCTGGTTTATAAACTTCTGTAAGGCAGATCCATCATTATCATCATTACTGGAGGCAGAGGTGCTGAAAGCCAGTGTCTTGACAGCATTGGTGGAAATTCCACCTGAATTCTGAGCAATGGAAAATGAGGAGAGCCGCTGTGGACTACAGGACCTACATGACTCAAGCCTTGGGTCTGGATTCCAGTAAGATGTTGGATTGTCTGGAAGAGGAGGAAGGCTTCCCAGACAATTGTTCATCCTAATATTCCAGCCACATGTCACAGCTCTCAATGGTGGAGAATAAGAAGGAGAAAACGGAAATATTCAGAACAAAAATTTCTAAAAATTTGTTGAGACTACAGATATAACTAAGGACTAGCAATATCTGGGATTTGAGTTATATGTCAGAGAGTCACAAAGCAGTTCCTGCATCTGCTAGAATTCTTTTCATCCAGACACTCCTGGTAATGCATTATTTTTTTCTTTACTTACAGGTTGTTCCTGAATATATTCTATACCCAGATCTTAAGGAATGAACGCAACAAAATATAAATGATACTGTTGTATATGGTGTGGAGAATTTCTCAAAAGATAATCATTGCAAATATATAAAAGCTGACCTTATCGATAGGATTGCTTTCTAGTTCAAAGTTCATTTTTATAGTTGTTAACCTTTCACAGAGACATGGCAGCACAGGGTAGAATATCTTTTCCTTATTTCTTTGTTGCCATGTTGTCTCCGAATGAATGCCTGAGACAGTCACGAACATGGCAAAGTATTTGCCGCAGCCTAGAATCTCCTCACAGAATTGACAGTCTTTTTTAATTGGGTGGAAAGTATCTTGGTGTAAACATTTTCAGACTCACACAGTCAGATCTTTTTTTCATCTCACAGGTGAGTCTAGGGTTCAGCTGTTACACTGCTGAAGTTTGATGAAAAACTCTTGTGACATAACACCAGTCCCAGAAATGAGTGGGGTTTTGTGATGGTGGCTTATGCCAGAAAGCAGCAGTTTGGACTAAGTCTGGGCATACTCTGCCACTTTTATGCACTGCATCAGATAGCTCACTTGGCCCTCCCTGATGGCACATTTCTCCATGTCACAAGGCCTTTTTCCTTTGATTCTCTCTCTTCCCAGAGAGATCTGACTTGATTTGACTGAATGATGCCACTGATACACACTGCAGCAAAGCTACATAAATTTACCTAAACTCCAATCTATTACTCTCTGCAAGGCAGCAAGTGCCATCTGTATTCCAGAAACAGAGAAAAAGAAATTTTACAGGTCTTTACCTGTCCTCAAGGTAGTCCTTTCTTGAGTTGTCTGTCTGTTTCTCAGGTCAACAGAGCTTGCATTTTTAGTGTTTTTGATCTTGGACAAACGCACATTGCACTTCCAAAGGAAAGAGGGATATGTCCAAGCAGTACAAACACTGATTCCTCAGAGGTTTGCACACTTAGTAAAAAAAAGCAGTTTGGTACTTCCCAAACTTTCAGCTCCAGGTAGTGTGGGCACAGTCATACATTGCAAACTAGCAAGAAAATCACCTGGAACAGCAAGCTCATAAATTTTGGTTCATTGGGTCACCAGATACAGAAGTTCTGTGTATTCCTTCTATCAACAGTATCTTGAAACGACCTTTTTCTCTGCAGGAGTCTATCAAAAGAAGATATACTAATGACAATCTACGAAGACAAGTAAAAACTATTGGAATACAGAGAGACTTGTGCAAAAAAAAGAAAAAAAAAAGGAAAAAGAACTATCATGCAGAAAAGAAAAGATAGTCCTTTACAGTGTCTCACAGCTGAATAGCAATTCAGTTCTAATACTGAGGGATTAACATGCAAATAAAGAAAATTTAACATTTGTGCCAACAGAAGCTTTCAGATCTTAATGCTGTTCTTAAAGAAACATCATCTCTGGAAGTCAAAAATCAAAGCAAACTAAACTCCAGACCTCCTGGTTGTAAAAAGAATCTCACAAATAGATCCTAACTATATTCAGAAAACTCAAGAGTCACTCAACAAAGAGCATTTGTTTGAAAAAATTTTGGGGTTTACCATATTCTAGTATTTGGAGAACATGACTTCTGGTTCCTGATTGATCAGATCTGGTATTAATCTTCCAGCAATATTCATCTTTACTTCACTGAAGAGATTGAAGGGCTTCAAGTGCACACAAGTTGTGAAGAGGTTTTTTGACTAAGTACATTAACACAAATATTTATTTAGATGCCTCAGTTCATCACATTTTCAGAATCAGACTTTGGTTTGTTATAATTGTATACTTAAACAGGATTAACTCTTTTTCAGGTAAATGTGTTTCTTCATTCTCAGACAATGATACAAGTAGCTCCTTACTGGTGGTAGATAAGAAAAAAATAAGTACAGCATAGCACTAGAAATATACTATCTGCACCACAGTTAGAAAAATAATTCTGTTTCTTTCCTTCACAAACAGCTCTCTCAGTACTAGAATTTTCTCTTTACTCACATGAAAAGCTAAATACTTTATTCTGTTGTTTCCCACCCACTTCTAACTTATTTCTGAATACTTAGATAATATCTGAGCTTCTCCAGTGAATGTAGTTTCTTTTCAGAGCTAGGGAGAAAGTAGGTTTTGGTCAAGAGTTCATCTAATGAATGGCTATTTCATTAATGAATACATTCTTGCACTGAAAACTAGCTTTGTCCAGATTTTAAAATTTCAGTATGTCCTAATTCCCCAAAGTCTGAAAACCAAGTTAGAGAACATATGCTTACTAAGTCTGGCTAACATCTGTCTCGTGGCTAATGAACCTGTGCAAAGGACCATCATCCATTAAGAAAATAAATCTTTCAAATTCAAGATAGGATGATAACTAGTTTGTTAAAAAAAAATAGGCTAGTTTTCTGTTCTACAGAATATCACAGTCCAGTAATAAGAGTAATTTTTAAAAACTCTCTTTTCTCTTTCACCTGTTTAGTTTGAAATCAGCTAATAATTTTCTTTGATACCTCTGACCTCTCACAGAAATTCATATTCTGAATCTTGCCAACAACCAGATAATGCCCAGATGGCAACTGTATAGCGCTTGAATTGTGGAAGCCAAACCCTCTTCTTCAGCTGTACTTAGCACTGCAGCATCCTGAAAAAAGTTTCATAATATTATTAAAAAGTACTGATTGCTACTGTCAGGCATTCCAGAGAAAGTATTAACTTCTTTCCTTTGCTTCCTACAAGTCTGTAAGGTGAAGAAATACAAAGAAAAAAAATGTACATCTTTGATGTTGCAAGGCTGTAACTGAATCAGTGGCCCAAAGTTCAAGAGGTCATTGAAACAAAAGAGAGAAAAGAAAGAAAACAAAAGCCTGTTCACAAGAAACTCCAATTCCACACTTTCTTAATGAGTTCTCAGAAGAGCCTTAACATCATTACTGAATCGTGAAAAAGCCCCACCAAATTATAATGACAATTTAAAACACAATAGACTAACTGCAGCTAAAGTAATGACTCCTTAGTATTCGTATAGCATATTACCAGAGGACCTTAAATTCACAAATAGAAACTATTTTTTTCTTAAACTTGATTTGATTGTTACTCGTTAAATTCTTGGGGGGAATTTTGAGTGTAATTAAGTTCTGATTTACTCCTATTAGAAAAAGGGAAAATGTTATCATGTTATGCATTAAGATATTCTAATTTATTATTTAATGTATTAGCTAATGGATTATAAGTGGGGTTTTAAAATGCTATTAGTTCATAAATTTAATAATGTCTATACAATTTTTTTCAAATAATTTCTGCATCAGATCCCATTCTCTTTAAATAGACTTGGTTATATGTGATAAAGGAAGTCTCAGATTGTTTCTAGATTCTTTATCAACACAGGATTCAGTTTTTGATAAAAAACTTTATGTGGATGATTTACCAAATGCAAGTTCTTGTGGTTCTTTAAAAATAAGAATCCAAAACGTAGTCTGTATTGTCTAATTAGTTATTGCTCTGCAGTTTCTAGTTCAAATAATGACTTAGATGCATGAAAGAGCTCTGTGTATTTCCTTTTGACACGGATAGATATTGTGTAGTGGTGCATCTTATTTGTGCCTGAACTCTCAGGGGAACTGAGGCATCACTATATGAGGTCCTGCATGAATGTCAGTACACACTTGGGCATAATGTCTTTCAGGACAAACCTCCCCAGTCTGAGAAGATGTTATACCAAGATCCCTGTCATAGAGAGGTAACTCAGATAACTTATTGCTATGGAGAGCAAAATAGCAGTGGCACAATGGAGTTTCACTCAAAGAGATTTATGTTGCTATGATGCAGATAGCACCTCAACTTGGTGGAAGTTAAAATTATACTTGAAGTGTGAAAGGAGAAAAGTCAGCAAACGAAGTGTGAATCCATCAAGAACAGCACATGTAATCATACATAGTGCTGCAAAATAGAACAAACTGAAAAAAATGCATGGCACATGGGGAGGAATGTAATAAACTAAAAGGATTATGAGGACATGTAAACACCAGCAGAGTGTATGCAACATAGACAAAAGGAAACCACTAGCTCCATGAGCAGCTCATGGAAGATCAGTGAGTAAAACAGCAGCAGATGAATGAACTGCCAGATTGAAAGCAAAAGGAACACTTAGAACTTTTAAGTTGGACACAGATGCACAAATCAGTGTTGTATCGCTGACAAGATTTATTAAAAAAAACCAACAACAACAAAGCAGAGCTATTGTGATTATTAATAAACTGGTGCAAGAATAGATAGTAGCTACTGCAACAACAGAAAACATGGAGGGTTCTTCAGTGAGTGAACAGTTACTAGTGCAACTTCAGATTACCCAAAAAAGGAAGTCTCACTATACATACCTAAAGGCAATGTTACTCTGTTTCCAAATTTTCTTAGCATTGCTGAATTAACAAGGAATGATCTTAAGGTTTTAAAAATTGTGCTAGAATTAAAAATCCAAGCAGAAATCCAAAGGCCAGGTTGTTGCCAGATCCATTAGTCACACACTACTATTGGTTCAAGTATGTATCAAGTCACGAATCCAACTGGGCAAAGCTTCCTTCCAAACGATGGTTGCTGCATGAACTCTATAAAATTAATTCATATAAGTGTCTCTTCAGGCACTTGTTACATATTCAAGATGTAAAAGAAGATTATTTTTTGCACTAGACTGCACTACTAGCTACTGTTCCCTTATGGACACCTCTAATCTCCCATTATTTTTTCAGTAGCAACTAATGTACATCCCAAGTGATTTAGTATAGTAAATAGTTTACAGCTTTGCCGCACTGTATAGAGCCAGCCAGATAACAGAAGCACTGTACATTTGTGGAATGTTGTTTAATAAGTGCTGCACATACAAAAACATGTCTGTGAAGAACTCCAGGCACAGCCTGCCAAAACTCAGACCAGCATTTTACCAAATTAAAAGTTTGCACATGTGTTTTGAGAAATTGCATTATGGATTTTTATGGAGCACTGAGTAGTGTGCTCAACACCATCCAGAAGGTAAATGTAACTGTATCGCTTGTATCTTGATAGGATGCAGTGCATTTCATGCTTAAAGCATGAAAGTATTTTTGGCAACAGAGTCAGAATAAATGAAGACTATTATTTCATCCTCTGGGAATAGGATAAAAGTCTTACAACTACTAGCATATTTATTTCAGTCTTGCAACAACATGCGCTTTAGGATTTAAACTAATTTAATGTGCTTTGGCTTATCAGCTACCAAAATAAACTTGTTCCCTGATTGAACTGAAATAATTTACCACACTACATTATGCCTTTTCATAAACAAATACAGTTATTTCTTTCCCTCCATATAAAGAAAATAATCAGTTTTATGCCCAACATAAGAATCCCATTTCCAGGAAAGCTTAGTCCAAGTGTCTGGACATAAAAGGATGTCTTTTTAGAATTCCGCTGTGCAGGTAGCAGTAGTGTTTTGTTACCAAAAAAAAAATTTCTGTGTTCCTGGGTCTCTGATTCTTGGCTTGAAGACAGTCGGTTCTTTGTACTCTGTTATTACAATGAGGTAACCAAAGAAAGAGAGTCTTGGTTTGAGACTGTCAGCTGTTACTAATCACTGCTCCATGGCTTGCTGTGAATCCCTGCTTGCATCTCCCTCCTGCTCTGCTTAACACACATAAAGAAGATAAATTACTCCCTAGTTTCCCTTCAAAAAGCATATTGTTTGTCACATTCCAATACTGTGAGGAAAAGACAGAATAATGCGAAGAGTTAAATGAGTATCTCAACAGCCCCACAGCAGGGTCCTTCTGAGGCAGATGTGTTTCAGGAAATGTACTTTCCTAGTGGTTCTTCAAATGTATCCTGTTACATTGCAAGCCAACTCTACTTTTCAGAACAGAAGAGCATAATCCTGCAGGAGTTTTCATGTAGTAATGTAAGCATCACTGACATTCAGTAGATGCACCAAGAGTACCATATTGACTTACTTCATTTTACCAGGAGGTGTTTATAAATATTTTAGCAACAACAAGCAGAGTGTGGGGTGGTTTATGAAATTCGTCCTTGCCCTCAGTGACTCATACTGACAGAGAGAAGAATTTAAAGGGAAGAAACACAGAACATTTTGCGTTGGAATGGACCTTTAAAGTCATCTAGTCCAACACCTTGCAATCAGCTGGGACTGCTTCAGCTAGATCAGGGTGCTCAGAGCCCTCTCCAGCCTGACCTTGACAGTTTCCACAGACGGGAGAGCCACCAACTCTCTGGCTGAGAGTGTTTCAACTCCCTCATTTTAAAAAAGTTATTCTTTATGTTCAGTCTCAATCTCTTTAAAACTATCACCACTTGTCCTGTAACAACAGACTCTACTAAAAAGTTAGTCCCCATCTTTCTTACAGGCCTTCTTCATGTTCTAGAAGGTGCTAAATGGTCTCCCCACAGCCTTCTGCTCTCCAGACTGAACAACCCCAACTCTCTCAGCTTGTCCTCAAACAGGAGGTGGTCCATCCCTCCAACACCTTTGTGGCCTCTGGACCTGGTCTAACAGCGCCACGTCTTTCTTGTGCTGAGGACGCAACAGGTGGATGCAGTGCTCCAACCCCCCCACAGGTGGGTTTCATGAGGGCAGAGTGGAGGGGGAAAATCACCTCTCTTGACCTGCTGGTTATGCTTCTTTTGCTGGCTCATGTCCAGCCTCTCACCCACAGCACCCCCAAGTCCTTCTGGGTAGGGCTGCTCTTGTTCTGTTCATGCCCAGCCTGTGCTGATATCAGGGGTTGCCCTGACCCAGGTGCAGCACCAGCACTTGGTCTTATTAAACCTCATGATGCTCCCATGGACCCACTCCTTAAGGTCGTCCAGGTCCCTCTGGATGGCATCCAGTCCCTCGGGCAGGTCAAACACCTCTCTCCTTGGTGTCATCTGCAAACCTGCTGAGGGTACACTCAATCCCACTGTCTGCATCATTGATGAAGAGATCAAACAGTGCTGATCCCCCCACAGATTCCTGAGGGACCTCACTCATCACTGATCTCATCTGGACATTGAGCCATTAACCAATCAAATTATTTGTGCACTGAAACAAGCAAACTAAGATGAGAGCAAGGCAGCGGAATACCCAAACATGGAAATTGTTAGGATAAAAATTGCTGTCGGTTTAAACCTCAAGCTTAGTAAATTTTTAACCAATACTTTAGACTATGTTTCCCTGCTGTATCAGAAGGCTAAACTTGATGTCCCAGAAAATACTTTCCAGCATGGATCACTGTCATATTTTTTATAACAATTAAAATGCACTGACACCAAAGAATAAGTTTCATAAAGTAAGCTATTCTACTGAAAGAGCACTATCAGTGATGAACCACAACAGAATGGTCTTTCACTATTCATGGTTAACTGAAAGGTAAAAATCACTGTAAAGCCACAAGAGATTATTTGGGCCCCTTCCATTTACAGCACTCGATGTTCAGGTATTATTGTGCCATGGTTTCACAAAAATTCTCCTTCTAAGGACTAAACTGTAGCTAAACCAGCAGGTGTTTGCTAGTTTTCTGCCCTAAACATTCTTTCCTTCTGCTTCTCGTGTAAAATTCTGGGGTTCACATGACACAATTCTGGGATGATTCAAAATGACAAACTGTCAGAAACAACTAACCCTACAAGACCCAAAGTTGGTAGTTTTCTGGTGGCAAGGATGGGGCAGGATTAAAAAACTGTGGGGCAAGGGTAGTCATTTAGGAGCCACTCTTAGACATTTAATTGGCTCTCTGAATTGCATTACTATATCTCAGCTGTGGGTTTCATTAGTCAGCTTGGCTTAATCACGGTCACATAATTTTGGTTCAAATACAACTGCTAATTTTCCTCTGAGATATTTGCCCAGATATCTTAACAGAACTGGAGAAAAATAATATAATATCTAATTTCATTTTCTAAACATTCATATTTAAGCAAAGATAAGTTAAATTGAGATTTGGGAGAAACTTGTCTCATCAGTTCATGTAAAAAGGCATACAGGGCTATATTTCAGACATGCAATTTATGTGGCTCCAGGAAGTCATTATCTGTATTGATACAGCATTAATTAACTTCACCAATACTTACAGTTCTTTGAAAACGTTATTTTACTGTTACTGTTAATAAAAATCATAATCTAGAATTTGGAAAAAATTTGTACCTGATCTTGTGAAAGGCTCAATTGTCAAAGCCTAAATTTAACTTCTGTTTTCTGGGAATGCTCAGCAACCCAGAGAACATGTTCGGCTGCAATTAGAATAAAGCTTTAGAGCTTAATCATGTTAATTAAACTTGGGCAATACCTCCACTGTCTTTACCTAACTTGCTTTTCCTTACAAATTTTCTGTCAGCATATTTTACTGTGACCTTGCACAGTGTTATTCATGTCCACAAATCCTCATCAACATACACAAAAGGGATTGTTCTCATGGTCTCACACTGTGAGTTTACTCATCACACAGCGCTTAGTGGATGTAGGGGGTGGGAGTAGCCCATTTGAGACTGCTTCATTAGGAGAGTGAAAGACAACCTTAAAGAAACAAAATTAGGGCAACACTCCTGAGTCAACAGCTGCCATTATTGCTGTTCCACCATAGGAGTCCTTAACAAGCAACTGCAATTTCCTAATGAAGAGACCGTAAAAAGCAAACAGGAAAATAATTAGGAATAAAAAGATGTTCCGTTCCTAATGTTTTGTATTTAAAGACTAAGTATAAAACATCCAAAGGGAATTTATATAAAAATCTCTCCACTGACAAGGAAGTGCCATTAATTCAGCTGTAACATGCTGAATAAGGAAAGAATTAATCGCGGTCATAGAAATCCTCTTTTTTTTGTTTCAGTAAGTCAATATGTATAAGGACCAGAATGGACAGTTTGTTCTACATAGTCAGAACTGCTGGATTATTTTATGCATTTTTATCAACATATTGCTGCATCTTGGCAGAATCCTGACCTGGAGGTGTTCGGTCCTGTGCCCACAGATGGGAATCTCAGTCAAGAGCCTGCACCAGGGCTCTGAGCACAGAGTCTCTCCTCTACTGAGCAGAATTACCACTATTCTGTGAGGAGCAGCTGAGGACTTTGGGCTTGTCCAGTTTGGAGAAAAGGAGGCTGAGGGGTGACCTCACTGCTCTCTGCAGCTTCCTGAGGACAGGATGGGGAGAGGGTGATGCTGATCTCTCCTCCCTGGATCAAGTTACAGAACCAGTGGGAATGGTTCAAACTATATCAGGAAAGATTCAGATTGGATCTTAAGAAACATTTCTTTCCAGAGGTGGAGGTAGCACACTGGAACTGCCTTCCCAGAGAGGTGGCCAATAACCCCAACCTGTCAGTGTCAAAGAGGTCAACGCCTTTAATAACTTTAATTTTTGGTCAGCCCTGAAGTCAAATTGGCCTAGATGGTCACTTAAGCCCCAGCTGAACTGTTCTTTATTTTAAATGGTCATCATTATACATCAAAAGGGATTTTAAAGAAACAAAAATTTTAAAACATCAGGGGAAAAAGCTTAAAACCACAAGAATTTTAGTGTAGGAAAGCAAACACATAGTTTTTTCAAAGGTTCTTAAAGGGCAGAAAAATACTCAGAAGCAGGGACTTTCAATATGATAAGCAGTAGCTGAGCACTTTAACAGTTTTCAAACTGAAATTACAGTCATGCATAAATGCATATGCTGACTTGCACACCCTCTACTCCCAGTGACAGTCTTGCTTGCTCTGAGGAAAGATAAAATCACCAAAAGTACTAGAATCAACACTATATAATGACTATTTTTCCTCAGAGGGTTGCTCTTTACTCTGGAGTGAAAGAAAATATATTCTATTTTAAAATTGATATTTATGGGCTCTCATTTGTTAGTTAGTGATTAATGCTGGGGCCAAATATAAGCCAATGTAAGCTTTGCTGACTAGGAGTTTACACGCAGAAATAGGGCTACAGTCATACCAGCTGCTGACCAGCTACTGTTGTGGGAAAAATGCATTGTGCATCTGATTGTGTAATATGTATATTCCTTCTTTCAAAAAAACCCAAACCTTCAGGTATAAACTCTTAAGTAGTGTAATAGGAAAATCAGGCATAAACTCAAATCTCAGACTGAAATTGCTCACTGAGAACATTGGAGTGTTCTGAAAAAATCAGTTTCTTCAGTTGTGCTAATTAAAGGGAGAAAGTGTTCTGAAGCTGTAGGACTTTTTGCATAGGTTTTACATTTCAGCTTTTAAAACAATTCCTTGGGACTTATTCTTGAACAAGCAGATTCAAAGCTGCTATTTACTTAAGCATTATCTAAAGAAAACATGCTCAGTTTATTTTACGTTTGATCTTCCAGGAGTGTAGTACCACCCCTCCACATTAGTGTGCCCTAGTATAGTCCAAGATTACACATGGATTATGTGCAGCATGCTTTCAAGATCTAGAAAATTAAAAACAGCAACAAGTCTAGATTTGGTAAATTTTAGAATTCTGTGTAATATAAAATCATAAGTACAATATAAGCAAATGTAATTGACACAAAATTAGTCACAATATAGTAGCTATTTCATGAAGATTCATAGAATCAATAGCTCATGCCAGTTTACTGAACAGTAATCAAGTCAGGTGAGCTACCAGATTAGCAACGCAGAATTTTTAAAGTCATCCTAACTAGACTTTTTTTCTCCTTTTCTCTTTATCTTTTCTCTCTCTTTCTCCTCTTGTAATTATATATTTACCTTCTCCTTGCCTTTCCTATATTTTAAAATATTTTCATTTCTTCTCTTAACATCTTTGTTAAAGAACAACGTAGCATTTTGCTTTGTGACACTCTGGAGAACTCCTTGTCATGTCTTTATTTTATACACAGTGGTATTTCTCAAGAGAGGGAAGGGGTAGGTGAAGGAAGAAGACAGGGCTGAAGGCTTGGGTTTGCTTGCAGTTTTACAGATTTAGGCCTACTCCTTTCTGTCTTTTCTTCCCTTCCTTCTCCCCGGCCTCCCTCCTTCCCCATCAATACTTAAAAAATCATTCCCATTCATGTTGTGTGAGCGCACACGCTAGGAGAAATTACGGGGGCTCTGCTCCAGATCACCGTGACAACTTCAAGGCATCCCTGTGCGTGGGGACTGGTGGCACAGCAAAGTTTCCCAGGCCCCCTGGGGAAGGGGAGGGAGAGGAAGAGAGGAGGCAGAGGTGCTGGAGCCAGTAGCGTGTGGAGGAGAGAGCAGCAAGCAGGATGAAAGGGGCACATACATCTCCTGCAGGACAATGGGGGTTTTGCTGGCTGACTGTGAAAAGACACACTGAGGATACAATGCTTTGTGACACATGAAAGCTTTGGAGACCTTTCCAGAGTCCCATTCAGTTCTAAGAAATCTTGTCAACATCTTAAAATGCAAAGAAAACAGCCCCTTTCATTTTCTCATTCTTTAAAAACAGATTTAAAATATTATTTTAGGCAATTGTTGTTGCTGGTATGCTGGAAACTTTTGCAGTTCTCTGAGTTCCCAATAATTCCAGTGGGAGGGGAGACGACCCGGAAAGTCCCCAGTAAGGGCTCTCAGAGGTGAGCACTTGCTTCCTCCTCATACAGCTTTTGTTCATACTTAGGCCTGTCATCCTTCTGCTTTGAATGCTTTCTGCTATATGTGCCATGAGCAGCTACAGCTCAAGAAGAAAGGAATTGCTGTCCCTGTGTTAAAGCTGAGAAATAATTTATATGATAGCGAGAGCAGGAATGAGACTGAGTGACCTAAAATAAGGAGCCATGTAGTCCCAGCCAGAGTACACACCAGGAGACCAGGCTGGAAAGCAGCTTACAAAGACAAGAGCATGACTCTTGCTTCCCTGACATACCACCTTCACATGGTTCACCACTCAGTCCCAGAATCAGTCCAAGAAAAAAACAGGATCACAAAATCTAATGCTTCAAAACAGCAATCTTTACTGGTAAGGTATGCCCTACACTGACTCTTAGTGATTTCTGGAGTATAGGAGACTCAAGGGTGAAGTACAAATAAACTGTCAGGTTTGGTTAAAGCACAGGCAGGTGTGGTGGGAAATCCTCTAAGACTGACAGTGCTTAGCATCTGGTGTTGAATCTATTACCTGTAAAGGGCAGAATGCTGGGAACCAACTGATTCAAAATCTCTGCATTTCCAAACATTCCTACCAAACTGTATAGGTTTGCTCATGTTGTAAAAAAAGTATAAAAATGGTCTTATGCAAAATGAAAAAATAGATAGACCTTTGTTGCTACTTTAGAAAGAAAAAGAACATTTAAAAAACCCCAATTAACACATACAAAAATTAAATTGACTGACTAATATGTGAACATTCATTTTTCACTTTCTAAGTTATGTTTTAAGTTTCTTATTCATACTTTAAAAATAAAATTTGTAATAAATGCTGTCTGAGATAAATGCTGTACAATTCAATAGCAGATCTGAAATTCTCAAAAAATTATTAACATTATTTCTTGCCTTGGCTAACCATATTTGCATTATTTTATATTTACCTTACTTGAGGACTCCAAAAAAATAACCAATCTTCCATTCACGAGTAAGAGGGCTACAAGACTTCCCATTTGTAAAGTTAAGAAAGCTCTTTGTTACTTGCTAGTGTTTACCATTTTCCTCACAGAATTTCAGAACATAAATGTAAACTTACCATGAAAATTATAATACAGTTTTGCAGGCGGAAAATCTGAGTAGAGAAATGAAGGATCAAATGCTTCAAATGTTGGATTTCCATGTTCAGTTTCTTGCTGTACCAATAACATTTTTCCTTCCACTACAATGGCACACATAAGCCAAGAAATTTAGTGTGTGAATCTAGTGATGGAATTCCTTTTGTGTGTACGAATCTTACTGGCTCTAATGATTTCTGCCAAAAGGGCAGAAAATGAAGAAAGGTGAACTGAAAGGGTAAGTATGAAGCATGTGATTGGTGTAATACTTTGAAGATTTGATTAGAGCCTGGGACACATCCTTGATCTCTGCTGCATCAGGGACTACAGTACTTTCACTGTAGCTCCAATAGAATGTATCTCCTCCTTTAGAAGACAGACAGAAAGATGTTCTATCTACAATGATTTGAAGAACATTTAGTTTTGCCAGGCAATGATTCAAATTTTATATTTCCATATTATTTATATTCCTGCAGTCCTCTTGCCTTATTCTAAATGCTTTCTCCTCTGAGACAGACAGCCAGAACAGAAGGTGGTCAAATTTTTTTATATGTTCAAAGGTGGCATCTATATAAATGTGTAGGCAGTCCATGGAAGTATGGGTTAGGCAATTCCATATAGGAGGAAATAATAAAGCTAAAAGATCCTTTCAAAACTCCTTTTTTCATTTAGCACTTTGAAAGCTTGATTGCAACAAGAAGCCTGAGCCCTGGTTTGAGACAGATGGCACAGGCCTCCAGATGGAGTATGGGCAAATATTGAGGAGAAGGAACAGTGGGACATTTTGAGGAGAAGAACTAGCAAGACGTAGCTGCGACTGCTGGAAAGAGAAAGAGCATTTCCATTTCTGACAGTCCTCATGAGACGTTCCTTCTCAGAGACTCAGAACTCTTTCCCTGACAGAACGGCACCTTCTTTTAAAAAACATATTGCAGCTATTCATCAGTGCAATCTCATGAAAAAAATACTATAGAAGATGCCATAGGGAGCACCCTAATATTCACAGTAGATCCAAACAGAGCCAAGAATTAGGATTAATGTTGCAAGTCCTGCAAGTTTATGGGAGGCAATAAAGGTTTATTCATACCTTTATGGTAAGGATTTTCCGAAACAGGTTAGCAGCATTTAATCTGTTTTAAAGTCCCGTGGCTTGGGACAGAGGTAAACTGAGGTAGCCCATTGGGGATTAAAGAAAACTGTTCATATATGTTAATTGTAGCAATCATCAACATCACTCAAGAGTACTCTATTTTCTATCTTACAAATTATGTGCAGCACATTTTTCAGACTGTTGTAACTACACTAATCAGAAAGCATGAATTGTCTCACTGGAATATATAGGGAGTGCCACACTGCATCAGACCAATGATCTTTGCATTTAATGAAGTGTTAAGAAAGCACAGAAAGCTGTAACTCTTGTTATAGAAAATTATGTAACTAGGGGTGGAGTGGGAAGATAGTGACAGAATGAGCTGCAAAAGAGGGACATCTTGCCTTGGGTAGCTTTAAGTGTCCTGGTCATCAAAACTCTTCCCACAGAACTATTTTCATTATGCTTAGGTCATACCCTTTACTCACAACTATATCAGTTGCATGTTGTTGTGCTTAAATTTACTAGGAATTGCTGCCCTGGATAGTAAAGCCTCAGGGAAGATGGGAGTCCGAGCAGTAGTCTACTACATGAGCACTACTATCATTGCTGTACTGATTGGCATAATCATTGTGGTCATCATCCACCCCGGGAAAGGTACAAAGGAAAACATGCACAGAGAAGGCAAAATTGTGCAAGTGACAGCAGCAGATGCCTTTCTTGATTTAATCAGGTATGGCTATGATATTGCACATTTTCTGTACCAATAGCTATGATGGTAATATTTAGATTCACAGAGAAAAAAAGTAGAGAATTTTAAACAGTGACTGCATAAAGTTGCCAAATTTCTTTCAACTGTGTGATATCAATATCTCTAACCCTTACAATGCTACAAAAGGATACATGGATTTATTTCCAAATCAAGCTGTTGCAGGGGAAGAAACTGCTTTTAATACTGAAAGAAAGACCGATTCTTTCTTTCTTTCATGCACAAAAGAAAGACCTCTGTTTTGCTATCTGCATGGGTCTTTTTTCCTTCTTCCAAAGCACAGACCTTACTACCAAATTCCTCCACTTTTCTTCTAACTTGCAACAGTTTTCTCACTTCACTTGAACCCCTGATTTAGTTACTCATTTTAATTTTGATTTGTAGCTACCAATCTGGGTGCATCTACTCAATTTATTCAATTATATGAATGGGAAATAACTTCCAGGAACAGGCAAGTAACATACTTGAAATAGAGGGCACAGATGTAAAACCTTGTTTTCTCCTTGCTCAGAGACTCTGCAATAACTCTTCTATAGAGCTAGTATGCCACAGATGTATTCTAGGGAGTAGGGAAGCTGAGGTTTTGAACTCAGGAGCTTTTCCACAGGTAACACCACCAAAGTTTTTTGTTCCGCTAACCCATTTGGAGAATCCAGAGACACAGAGAAAGGCCTCCAAGGATCGTGCTGCCAGGAAGGGGGACTACAGTAACCTCCATTAAGAGGTCTGCGCTCAGATTCCTCAAGATTTATTCAATTAGGCTGCTTCTAAATCCCTCAGAAATGCACAAATCAAAGAAAACAAAGAAACAAACCCCCATCTGCAACAAATGTACACACACGTGTATGTATGTATTATTATTATTATAGAATATTCAAACATCAGAAAGATTTGGGGTTTAGTCCCAACAAATCAAGTGATAAATAATAATCAAGTGATAAATATCATGAAGTACTAGGCTACATAAGAGCAAAAACTATTTGAGAACTCAAAATACATTAAGTATTATTAAATTATTTATTAATCTGGATTCATAAAGCATTAATAAGTACAAAATTAAAAGTGAGTCTTGTCCCATAGAGCTTTGTACATTTAGTAATTTAGTTAATGTACTGCTCCATAACCAGACTTGCGATACAATACAAATACAGAGATTCCAAATGCCAGGAACCATCCAATCCTACATTTCATCCCAGTAAAGCTAACCAGGCCAATGCTATGTGCAACGGTCTACTCACTGTATATGTTATCACATATTTGTCTTAGGATTCCTTCAAAAATTAGCTGGTCAATTCTTTCATTAGCTGTGTCCTTACTAAAGGAATTATTAGCTTATTATTGCTTCTCATGTTACTTTCTTTCTCTTTCACAGAAATATGTTCCCTCCAAATCTGGTGGAAGCTTGCTTTAAACAGGTAAAAATATTTTTTTTTGTTTCCAAATAAAACATGAAGAGGTAAGAAATTAAATGTAACCACATTTGCCTTAGGAATATCACATTCTTGTTAATACCACTTACAGCAGAAACATAACTTATATATGCTGCCAGCTGTCTCAAAAACTCCTGAACTAAACTAACCAAATCTATGCTCTGTTTTCAATCATATTGAGACAACAATATTTGCTATGAGAAGTGAAGAAAACCAGGCTTGGCAAGTCAAAAAATTATTTTTTTCAAAATGTCAAATTCAGATGTTGACAGCAAGGTTCATTAAAATGAACTCAGGATTTGCCTTTCTAAAACAGTGTTATGTTAAACTGGGAGATACTGAGATATTCACCATCTGTGCAAAGACTGGAAGAATTTAAGAATGTCATGTGACAAAAAGGTTCGAAAGAGAAGAAAAAAATTTGTGGACATTATCAAAAAAAAGGCAAATTAAGAACTTCCTGTCACCTGTGGTAGAAGTCCATAGGAGTACGTTTTTATATTGCTTCTCAAAAGCCTCTGTTGTTAGCTTGGTCTTAACCTCAGCTGTCCTACAGAGAAAATAACAATAACTAGTTACATTCTTTTTTTTTAAAGGAAGACATTATAGATTCAGTGAAACCTAGAATGTATGTTTCCATAATCTAATTGCTTCACATTGACCTCACAGACAATCTTGAACTGATATTACTTACCAGCTACTGCTGTAGCAATAAAAAAAGCTGAAATGTGAAGGTCAAGAAGAGCATAAAGTATAAACTTTCCAAGGCCAGCTGAGTTACATCTTGCAGAAGAATTGAAAAGAAATTGTAACATTCTCTCTAGTTATATAAACAGAAACCAATAAAAAGGAGTGACTTTCTGCATTAAAGATTTCTAGATTAAAATTTAAAAAGCAAACTAGACGCAGGTCCAAGACTAACAAATACCATGCCTCTGTCTTCAGCAAGGATGTTGATGAACTCAGTACACTGATGCAGAAGAGCAGTATAGAAATGAAAACCTCTATATCTAAACGAGAAATAAATTCAAAGAATTTAATGTAATAAAGTACAGGAATGATATGATCTTTATCTCAAAATAATGAAATAATTAGGGCATAAAGTTATAGACGTAGCAGCAAGTATTCTTCATAAATCTCTCAAATTTGGAAGTTATTATCTAGAGGTCTTGAGAGCAATCAAAGTGCCTTCCAGATTGCAGTTTCAAAAAGATTTGGGAAATTATTTAAGCAGATAACAAGCCATTCATTTGATCTCAGTTATGTTGAAGGATATAAATGCCTTAAAGGAAAAAGTAAGGACTTCATAATAAACAAAAATGGAAAGTACATAAAGCAAACAAATTAGAAAAACCACAAAGGTTTCTGAAACATAGTTTGTATGGAGGTAAATAAGATAAAAACATACAAAAAGAAGATGAAATCACTATTCCTGAATTTGAACTGGAAATCAGTAGTTTTTAACCCTACGTTACTTAAAAGTTGAATTCCTGAAAGCATCTTCATTTAGGAGTTATAGGAACACTTCAGCAGTTTTCCAATACAGATTAAAAAATTCTTTTGATAAAGTATTCCATAGCAACAGGAAACTTGGCTCAGTGACTAGCAGTTCTAAACCCATGTTCTTAATTAAAGATGTCCTGTAGATTCTGTTAACATTAAATATATTGTATTTCTCATGTGCTTTACATCTTAAGGGGTTTCTAGAAGACAATTCAAAAATCCAGGACATATTTAGTGAAAGCTTTTACTGACTTTCAGCAGCAACTGAAAAGTACCAGGATTAGTGAAGTACCAGGATTTTAAATTTGTCATACTATTACTTTTTCAACTTGGTACCAAACCCTAGATTTTTATCTAAAAGTTATTTTGTGGTAGTAGTAAGATCTGAACTTGCAAGTATGTGTAATATTAATAGGTATCCAGATGATTTTTTATATCCGACCCCGTAACTTTCTTTTCAAAAAGAAAGTTCCATCCATTCGGTCATGCATTTCTCAGAAGATTTATGAACAAGAATGATCCATCTGGCACAAATCTGTTTCTGTAACACTGTGTTTGATGGCCCAAACACAAAACACACAAAACTACCCGTAGCTGTCCACACTCAACAGTGTAATACTGACCCACAGCTTTACACACCTGAAAATAATCACTGGAATATGCACTGAACATTTAAATCACATCTTTGGATAGATCAGATGTGCACATTCTGTCTCACAGCATCTTTAGGCAGGTTTCCTTCCTAGTTTATACTGGAACTCACTGGAAGGTGTGAAAAGAAATGGAACTGCGTGAGGAGCATAACCAAAGTGGGAGTGCTGTTAGGAGGAGTTGGGAAAGCTTTTACAGGATTGCTGCTGGGAGATGAAGAGTCCAGAAGGGAGACTGGAACCTTAGGACCTATCCAGGAAATATCTTCCTATATTTCCTACTGTTCTCCTTTCAGATTAGTCCTTTGGATTCCGTTTAGTGTTTCTTTCCAACTAGACTGTGAGGCAAAGCTGCCTCCCCTTTCTTTTACTCCTCCTCATCCTCCTTCTTTGCACATTTTATTTCCCAGTAGATTTTTTCATCTTGACACTTGACTGACATGAATTTTCAAGTATGATGGAGAGTGGTTTGCTTCCCTCAGGACCCTGGGATGCATTTGTCATGTCCAATAGACCTCCATTCAGTTTCATCAGGTGATTCCAAGCCTTTGCTTACAGCAGGAGGGACTTTGCTCCTCCAAATTCCACCTGAACATTCAGGGACTTGAGAGATGGAAAGCCTGACTGCCAGACAATGAAGACCAAGACAAAGAACTCATTGAGTACCTCAGCCTTCTCAGGCTGATTCTTAAACAGCAGATTATTAATCTAAATAACATGTCTTCTGGTGCTGGTGATTTCCGTATGACTTGTGGTTATATTTCCATATGACCTTCACTATGCACAGATCATTTGAGGTTTTCGTGACTTTTATGAGTAACGAGAGAATCTGAATATATTGACTGCAACTAGATACTCCACATATACCTAAAATTAGATTACTTTGTTCAAAATTTTCTCAATGCCCCTGCATTCACCCCCAGTTTAAGGATATCTGAAGAAATCTTTGGGTTTACCTTGCAGCTCTGGCCACTATCTCTTAGTTTTTCTTTCTCTGCTAAATTAAGAAATTATGTCTAGCCTGGGGCTGAGCAGTAGTGAGCAGTCTGCTTATTAAGCAGATACTGCTTCTTAGCTACTTGTTCTTTGTGCTGTGCTCTGGGGGTCTATCAAAGAGCAGAAGAAACGCAAGCAAACTTGTGGAATTAAGAGACAGAATCAATCTAAAAATTTGTGGAGGGTCATTCTGGTGTTAATAGGTAGAACTTGATGCCAGCTGAAGCTTAAAGAACTGCATTCCTTCTGAGATATTTTTGACTACATATTCTTTCCTGAACTCGTCATTATCAAAGGAATTGGAAGTGTTAATCATACATCCAGAAATTAATACTACCAACATATGGTGTCTATTCCTCATGATAATTTGGGCTAGTTAATATATATTATGGCTTGTGTCATCAGCTCTTAGGCAGAAAATTTAGAATGCTTTTGCACATATCCGTATGGAAAACAAAGATAAAAACCACTTAAGATGGAATATCTCTGTCTTAATTTCTTTTAAATTTTTAGGGTTGCATTTAAGCAAACTTGTTGCTTTTAAAGTCAGTATTGTCTAAATGCAGCATCATCATACAGACTTAGCAAAGACAGTACTAATTACATTATCTCAGAGTAAATTATGACAGTGACTTATGAATTTCCAGAATAGTTACCTTTTCAGCAAGATAAGCCACCATGATGTGCTGCTGCCAGATTACAATGTTTCGTCCTTGAAGTCCTTCAATAGATCCAAGTCAAATGACTATGTGTATCTTGAATCACTAATAAAAACAAAATAATAATGAAAGCGTAAACAACTGATTCAATGCATTATTCAATACAGCAACTATATTGTCTATTTCATAGTGTGCTAAGTTAATTAAAATTAATTTTCCAGTTGTTCATTACCACTATGTCTTGTAAAAATGCATTATTTTTGCATTTCACTTGCAGACATGATTTTTTATAGAAAGCTGTTCAAATTAATGCATTCAAATATCACTTATCTTGCTCCTCAACTGTTCTCGATACATGAACTTAAGGAAAAATTATGAGTATTTTGCATCTAAAATCTTACTGGGCAAAAATACCTCTTCCTGGAGAGATAATGCTCCAAGTATCCTCAGAAATTACAGGACTTCAGTGATGTTGCGTAGCCCATCACATATTATCAGTGAATGGACCTCTGGTCTCTCTCCTGAGACCCTTAAGCCTACAATTAGCAGTTTTATTTTGTCTAATTTCTTCTATTTCTGAAAGTTGCAAAGGAACAGGAATCAGCCAAATCAAAATGTGATATTAAACTGTCAGTTTGAGCTACATTAAAAGCTGGTAACTCTGATTGCCACTGAGATAGAGATCTGATGAAAATAGGAATGTTATAAAAACTCAAAAAATTATTTCTTGCCACCAGTTACTCTGCACAGCAGAAATAATCAACCCTGCTATTAACTCATCTATTTCAAAACACTCTCTAACATTTTGAAGGTGGTTCTTCATCCAGTCACTTCCTATAAGCAGTTGGCTTTTTCACCATTTCACACACAGAAAATACGTTTTGTGGTGGTGTTTTGCCTTTAATGTAATTTAAAAAAGCAATACTAAGAATAAAGCTCAACTACACTCTACACTGTTTTCCTTAGTAGATACATCCCTTGTGTTTCCTGTATCTGGTCTTCCTTGATTTCTTTTGCTTCACCAGGAAACTTCTCATTACTTTTGATAGACAACTTTGGGCGTAAGATCCACAGAAGGTATATCCACAGGGATGTCCTGGGGCTGAGCCAGCTATAACGAAAGTAAGAGCAGCTCAAATAAATATTCCAGAGCAAATAAAGTTGCTCTGCTTCCCATTGCTTAGCTTATCATTTTGAATCACACTTTAAATAAGATGTTTCTCCACTGCTCTAGCAGGGGTTCCATAAAGACTATTCTCCCTAGCAATATTTCTGAATACTTAAGTCTGGTGAATAAGGTGAGTGATCAGGTAAGACCTACATCTCTGTGGCCCAGTATAGTAGATGAAATGGAAAAGGACTTTGCTGAGTGAGTTCCTAAAATCCACATTATATTTCTAAAGAAACTTAAATAACACAGAATTAAAAGCATGTTCCTGCTGCAACAAAATTAAAGAATGAGCCCAAAATTAAGGCCTATTCATATTACCATGTCAAATTCTTTCTAACACAGGTTTTTGAAGGCAAGAATCTTTGTGTTTGATGTAAAGTGTTAGGCGGTATTTTAACATTGCTGACAAGACAGAATAAAAAGCACTTCAGTGAGCACATTATATTACATTTCCATTTACACTCTGTTACTTAAAGAGATAACCCCATCCCACCTTCCCTGGTTCTTCCCTGTCAGTCAGTGAGAACTGATTCACCTCCACAGGTTTTACCCAAAAAATGGTGACTTTTTTTGCTTGGTAAGATTTCTGCCACTTTGAAAAGTAGAATTATCTCACTAAGAGATCAAACAAGAACTATCACAGGTTGGATGTGAGTTGGTGAGGCAGTGGTAGTGGGCTTTTCCATGTCAGCCAACTGCTCATAGTGCTCTCAGCTGAATTCTGCACAGCCCAAATTGTAAAAGATTTTAACAAATTTTATTCAAGACTCAAGAGTATCTGACCTTCATGTAGGTTTGTTCTGCTACATATTATTCAGAAACTTTCTATAAGTATCCTGCAGCAGGTTTTATTTGACATTCTGAAAAACTTAGAGCCTTTAGAGGGATACCTCAAATATGTTGGAAGGGGTGCATGAAACTATTGAGGTGCAGAAAGCAACATCAAATCAGACTAGTGTTGAAAGATGATGATACTTAGGTTTCCCATCCTGGTCATAATTAATTCATTTCACTCAAGTACTTCTGAAGTGTTCAACAGTCTCCAGATATCAGTAGTGATACTTAAACTTGGGGACATAGTTCTCTTTTCTTGGTAGCTCCGAAACAATAAAAATCCAAACCTTGACACCAGTGTTCTGCTGCTTTAATGGACTAATTAGCATCCTGAGATACATAAGAAACATTATACTAGTGATATTCAGCATGCTTTATGCTTTGGACAGGACAGCAGGGCTTTTTGAGCCCAGATAGAAATATTTGGGATGTAAATTTCTCTTTGGGAAAACATTAGGGGGTGAAAGACTGGTTTTCAAAGCACACATTTAGGACCATACTGATATTTAGAAATCCATTTGTCTGTTCCATAATGGAACCATTTAAAGTATAATCATTTCCTTAATTAAGAAGTGTGGTGACTTGTACTGCAGAGTAAACTAATGACTTTGCCATAACAAAGGAAAAAAGAGGTATGCTGTATTCAAGTTAGCTTCAGTCTAATTTTTTTTAATACAAAAAGATGAAGAAATAAAGAAACTACAGAGCACAAAAAAATATTTTTCACTAGCCAAAAAAAGACTATAAAAGGTTGGAATTTTGTTGCAGGGAAAAATAGCAATTTATATAAAACACAAACTAAGAATCAATAGTTTTATTACCAGATACAGGAGCATGACAAATCTGAATCTTTTGCAGATGACTTTGGCCTGTTTATGAGAAAACGATTTCTAGAAGCTAAAACTAAACCTTTAGTGTTAGAAGTTATTACAAATTTTTGTTGCTTTCAGGAAATCCAAATTTTCATCATAGCACATTTTACCAAAAAATATTATGCAAAAAATTCAAATGTCCTACAATAGTAAATAACTGTTTAAATTGTGATGATTTAATAATAGTAAAAACAGTAACTTTGTTTGCTATGATTCACCGAATTTCTATCTTTCTTTTATTTTTGTTTTAACAGTTCAAAACCAATTATGAAAAGAGAAAGTTTAAAGTAACTATTCCATCCAATGACACATCCACGGTGACTTCCATAATCAGCAACGTGTCAGAAGCAATGGAAGCTCTCACCCGAATGAAAGAGGAAATAGTTCCTGTTCCAGGTTCTGTGAACGGAGTGAATGCCCTTGGCTTGGTGGTGTTCTCAATCAGCTTTGGCCTGGTGATTGGGAGCATGAGGGAGCAAGGTCAGGCATTGAAAGACTTCTTTGATAGCCTTAATGAGGCTATCATGAGATTGGTAGCTCTAATCATGTGGTAAGTGCCTCTTCGATAAATTCCTTTCTAAGCTACTAAACAATATTTTTTCATCACAGTTCGGCACTGGGCACTGTTTGGCAGAAAGTCAGACAATAAGATTGTATCTACCTTGTAGCTTTTTTCATGAGTGAGCTCTAGAGCTGTAACTCTCTGTGACAATAATTTGCCCAAACACACCAGCTCTTTCAGTGGGTTTTGCTTTTGACATGAGAAGAATCAGGGTCTATGGCAGAAGTTTCTACCCTTTTACAGAGGTATTCTATGTCTTCATAAAGATAGCAATCACAGCGTAAGATGTTGAAGTTTCATTATATCTTAATCTGAATTCATTAAAGAAAACCAACAAACCTCTCCCATAATCTTATTTCTACACAGCAAAACCTCATTATCATAGTTTTCCAGCACAGCTAGTTCCTGTAGTTGTGGGGTGTATCCATACGTCCTTGCATTGTAGCTGCACTGCTCACACATACACATAATTTTCCTGCTTTCTTTATCGTGTTCATTAGGTAAATAAAATAAATACCTTTTCCCTCAAGGTATGAAATCTTTTCAAATTCTTTTCATTATTCTCCAGGTAGAAGGTTAACTATGAAAAGAAGTAACGTCTTGTTGCCTTCTTTACTACAGAAAAAAACCAAATCAACTCGAAGAGTCTATCCAGGAGCAAACACATATACAGCCACACTAGATATGAACTCCAATAACTAAAATCTTTTCTCCTTCACAAGCACATTTAAAATTATAAAGCAGAGGATTCAGATAAATTTCTGCATGGACGTGATGGCGTAAAGGGGAGCTGAGATACAGTGAATAGATTCTGTTCTGTGGTATCTTACCGTGAGAAGACAAGTGAACATTTATAGTAATAAGGCTGTACCTAAAGTAGTGCTGCAGCAGAATTATGTTCAAGTTTTATGCCCAGCACCAGCTCTTTTTTCACCTCTAGCTGTGCTTCCTGATAGGGAAAACCAGTTCATCCCATCTGTGCTGCTGTCCCACAATGCAGCCAACATTTGTCATACAGATTTCTTCGTGCTGATGAATATATTTATTCAGTGCCCCACTGGATGGAATGTAACACAGCCAGAAGTGATGCCTGGAAAATAGAAGAGATCTTCCCAACAACATTAGAGTGAATATAAAAACAAACCTCTAGTTGAAACCTTTCAGGTACACAATATGGCAAAAATCACACTTGGTATACACAATTTTTATAAGGTTAGTCAATTAGTATACCTATCATACACCGTTCAATTAAAAGGTTAGTTGGCTAGGTAATAACTCCTGGGGTCCTGCCCCACTAAAAGAAGTCCAGAGGTTTCTTTTACCCCACTGTTGTTATATCTGGTCCAGATTCTGGTTGGAAAACAGAGCATCCTTGTAGTTGGTTGTCTTCTTGGAATAAGACTGAACAATATTTAGGAATGCTTTAATGAGGTAAGCTTCTTGCTCCTAAATGTAGGGAAGAAAGATAGGAAAAATACTAAAAGCTACAACCATGCTTTAGCAATCTACAAAGCTACGAATATATGGAAAATATAAAAAGCTAAATATTTTGGGCATCAGAAGCCGCTTGAAACCTTCAGAAGTTATCAGACTTCTGTGCAGGTTCCTTCCCCAACAGCATGGGAAACAGCACTAGAATAGAACTGGGTGCTTGGCATAGTCTACACATATGTTGGTAGAGTCTTCATTCACACAGGCAGAATTGTAACAGAATTGGCTAAAATAGCTTTTAAACTACACCTGAATTCCAAGGAGAGTTCATTTCCCTGCCTGTCTAAAAGGTGATGCTATTTCAAGATTTTATACATCTTGAAATCCTTGCCAGATGTTGAATCCATTGAATCCCACCAGAAACATTCACTGCTGTGGTTTAATCCAGGTTGAGCTGTTCAGAGTTGAAAAGTTCTTGAACTGCTTCTGAATAGGAGCATCCTAACAGTGAAATTCTGCATTTATGCATATAAACACAAACAGTATGGATGGGGGACTGAATCTCTACTTTGTTTTGTAATCCTATTTTGATTTCTTGTTTGCAGGTATGCTCCACTTGGAATTCTCTTCTTGATTGCTGGAAAAATTGTTGAGATGGAAGATATGGGTGTGATCGGTGGTCAGCTTGCCATGTATACTGTAACAGTTATCATCGGTTTGCTAATTCATGCTGTCATTGTCCTACCTCTTCTCTACTTTGTGATCACTCGTAAGAATCCATGGGTATTTATTGGAGGCTTAATCCAAGCATTAGTCACAGCTTTGGGAACATCTTCCAGGTATAAAACAGTATCTTAAAGCCATATTGTTTTTATAGTATTACTGGTTTAAGAAACAATTTTGCCTAATGTTTGGTGAACTCTGTATTCACTTGGGCACTGTATTTCAGTTCTGCTGCTCTCTGATACTGACTTGAACTCTGTTTTCTGTAAGAAACCCTGAACAGGATGAAGTTATTCTGCTTGGTGATGCAGACTGTACGGCCAGAACTGTTGTAACTTTGGTCAATCTTGGTGTTTGCTATTTTAAGTAGTTTGTAATGGCTTGATAATGAAGGATAGAGCTGGAAAAGGATATGCATGGCCTAATGGAGCAGCAAAGAAAAGTCCAGAGGGGATTCCTATCAGCAGCTGACATTCTGTGCCCAAAATCCTGATAGAAAATTATGGATACAGAACCCACAACAGAAATGTCACTTTTTCTCTTTGGAGATGGTCATAGATATGTCATAGGAATTAAAAAAACTGTTTGCATGTGTGACAGAAGGAAACATTATTACAATAAAGTGTATGTTTCTATACCATTTGACCTTTTGTAAAACAGCTTCCATTTTAATAGATTTTAAAAATGTCTCCTACAGATGGGGGATTTCAGTTGGAGATTCTGTAATGCTAAATTTGAGTCCTTGGTGTTTGAGATTATTTTGAAGTAAAAACCTAGGCTGATGCAAGACAGCATACTGTACTGCAAGTGGATTTAAAAACCATTTAAAATTCAACTGTAAGATGACAGTCAGCAAAGATATTTTTCTAACACAATCTTCCACAGCGCCTCTTTATTTTTTGCCAGTATTTTATAGATACTGATAGAGTTTTCAAAGACTACAAAGTCTGTTAAGTAGTTAGTAATGAAGGTTTCACTGGGATCAAGTAACCTGAATTGCTGTGTCTTGAAAAACCTCTTTACTTTGGTGAGATCAGATGCAGAGATACAGGCCTGGCTTGGACAGAGTTAACTCTTTCTTCATAGCAGCTCATATAGTGACATGTTTTAGATTTGTGGCCAAAGCAACAATGATCACACACTGACATTTTAGCTGTTGCTGAACAGTATTTGCACAGTATCAGGACCTTCTTTGTCTCTCACTCTGCCCCCAAAGTGAGTTGAGGAGTTCACAGTGGGCTGGGAGGGCACACAGCCAGGCAGATGAACCAAACTAGGTAAAGAGATATTCCATGCCACATACATCATGCTCGGCAATGAAAGGGGAAAGAGGACTTTAGGAAGGCTGGCCATCTATTACTTCAGAACTTGCTGGCCACTGGTCTATCTGTGGGAGGTGGTGAGTGGTGCTTATGTATCACTTGCATTGTTTCGTTTTCTTCTGCTCTTCTTCCAAACTTCTCCCTCACTTATTAAACATTTTTATTCTCAACCCTTCCATTTTCTTGCTTTTGCTGTTCCTTTCGGTTTTGCCTATCCCATCTAGGTGTGGAGGCAAGCGAGTGGCTGTGTGGTGCTTAGCTGCCTAGTGGTGTTAACCCATAGGTGCAAAAATAATGCAACCATTTATCAAAATGCTGTTTCCAGGGAAGCCTGCAAATAAATAAGAGAAAACATGCTTTTTACTGAAGGTTTGAATAGCCCATTCTGTATACCTTCAAGGAAACAACGTTTAGGGATGATTCAATCACAGCTCCATGACTCAAAAGTGAGAAGCAGGAATTTTAAATAGATCCCTGTGCCTGGCAGAAGAACCTTGTGTCATAACACTGAATTTAGACATTTTCAGACTAGGGATTACATAGAGAATGGCAGTAACTAACAGCTGGAAAAAGTTTCTAAGAGCATTAGGAGAACCCTCATCATTAGAAATGCTTAAATTCATGATTTGCATTTAAAAATTGTTCTGGTAGATCACATAAAAACTAAGACAGAACAGTCTCTCTTGTCATTATAATGTGTGACACTCCTCTCTTTCCCTCCTTGTAGAACTTATATCGTATATTATCCTCTTTCTTTTTGTTTCAGTTCTGCAACACTACCTGTTACATTTAAGTGTCTGGAAGAAATAAATGGAGTGGACAAACGAGTTACAAGATTCGTACTCCCAGTTGGTGCTACAATTAATATGGATGGAACTGCTTTATATGAGGCTTTGGCTGCAATTTTCATCGCACAGGTCAACAACTTTGACCTGAACTTTGGGCAGATTATCACAATCAGGTATGGAAACCACTGTTACCTACATTTGATAAAAAGGACCTTTGTGATGACCCCTTGCTGGTTTATGTGGGAGTAAACATAAGTATCTAGAGCTAAAAACAAGAACTGTTACAGTATCAGATTACCTCTACATCTTCTGCACACAAAAGGACCCCCAGCATGTATAGTCCTTCAGATAATTTTTTTAACAAAACTGTAACATGACACACCCATTACTGCACTTAATAAAGACAACAAGAACAGGTTTTAATTCATTTCAAATTTTTCTTTCTTAAGAACTCATGCAGCTATTGGGACCTACAGTCCTATAATGAGTATCAGGTAGTTTATAATGCATGTACAAAGCTGAAGCATAAAATCGTCACAATGTTACTGCTAGGAGAGGTAGTGTTTTCCAGGTGTCAGGATACAAACAGGGCTAGCTGTGTAAGGAGCAGTAATACATTTTTATTGCATCAGCTGATAGAAGTGGTGAAGACAGGTTATGTTTTCAAGCACACAAGCCTTCTTGTTTGAAATAGAACAGCAAACAACTCACTAGTTAGCATTCAATGATAACTGATCTGCTTTAATTTCAGTATGTTTATCACGGTTTAAGGAAAAAGGGTGATGGGTACATGTGCAGAAAGGAAAGTCAGCAAGGAGACACGAGGGCACTGTGGGACAAAGACACATACCTACCACTCAGGAACACTGAAAGTTCATATATAGTTCTTCTCTCCATAAAACCCTCCAGTTTATTTCAATATTCATTAACATAAGGCAAAGCTCTGCCTTCACCCTCCGAGGCAATTGTTTCATACTCATTATTACTAGAGCTGCTCCCTGAAAAACCACCTGAGAAAACAAAATCTTCCTAAACCGGGTGTGAACAAGCATATTTTTACTAAGTCAGTCGACTGTATGACTCAGGTTTTCTGGCAGTTTTCTGTTTTCTGATGGCAGAATGCCAACTGCTGGAGGACAAAGACTTCACCTGGCATGAAGTTACAGTGAGATGGACAGAGAGCAGAAGTTCTTGTGTTAGATCTGCCAGGACAGAACTACCTCCTCAGCTTTTTCTTTTAACGTGTTTGAGCTTGTGGAGTGAGTTTTCTCAATGGGTGGGGACATGTAACTTTAATGTTTTTGTCTGGCCCTTGGCATCTAGTACGGATTTTACCACCTAACAAAATCATGTTTCAAGGTTTCTGGATAAAGGTTTACTGAAACACTTCGGATCAAGAGTCATACTCCCCTGCAGCTATAGGGTGTTCAGATAAGGGACTAGGCTCATGTCTTTATTTACTACTAAGCAAATACCTTCTTGTTTTACATCTGGTTTTAAAGTTTGACAGATGATAAGGAGAGGCTTTTTTACTGTTAATTGCTCTTGCCATCTCTTTGCACAGCATCACTGCTACAGCTGCCAGTATTGGGGCTGCAGGCATTCCTCAAGCTGGACTGGTCACCATGGTCATCGTGCTCACATCAGTAGGTTTGCCTACAGATGATATCACTCTTATCATTGCAGTGGACTGGTTCTTGTAAGTATTTTTATGGAGTTGCTAAAGGCTTAGACCATATTTAGCAGTGAAATAGCCTGGGGCATTCTGGCTATAATACAATGTTTTGCTGTAGAGGGAAGTTGGATACAAATACTAAAAAGAATCACTGTTTCTTGCTATTAAGGTATTTTCTTAGAGCAGATGATGAAGGGCTGTCTCGGTTTTGAAAGACAGGTGTCTGCTAAGGAAGGCAGAGGCCCCCCTTGAAGTGGCAGATATAACCCTTTTTCCCTCCAAGTTATTATATTTTGAAATCAAGGGCCTTTAGGCAAAGATGTGGGAAATAGGAATAACAGTTCTTTACTATATATATATATGTATATAACCAGTCAAACAAAACAACAACAACTCTGGCAGTACCAGCAAACAATCACAAACCCAGTCCCAGCCTTCTCGGCTGTCAGGCCCTTTCCCCTCGGGTGCAGTTCCGCTCGCAGCCGGCAGGGGCGCTGGCGGCTCCCGGTGAGCAGGGCAGGTGCGATGGCTCCCCCGCGGCTGCAGGGGGCGCTCCGGAGCGAGCTCGGGAAACCCGCGGCTCTGGTGCCCTGGGATCCCGGGAAGGGATGGAACAAAGGCTTCACAAACCCCTGGGCAGCCGATCCCGGGCTCTCAGGAACAGCAGGCTGGAACGGCAGGCTGGAACGGCAGGCTGGAACGGCAGGGACGGACGCAAATCCCGGGTGGCAGACGAGATGTATCCAGATGGGAGAACCCCACGGAGGCCCAGGCAGGCAGGGCAAGCAGGGCTACAGCGTAGCGAAAGCTCCAAGCAGCAGCGGAGCAGGACAGCCACAGCTCGGTCTCCAGCAGGGCAGGGAAAGCGGCTTTTGGGGTCCCGGCGTTGTTTCCAGCAGGAAGAAAGAACGGCCAAAAAGAAAGAAGCAGCAGCTCCTTTCTCTGCAGCTTCTCTCTCCGGACGCTCAGAGCGAACTGCCCCCACACCCAAAGACAAAGGAGTAGCCAGGCCCGCCCCACTCCCCTTTTTGTCTTTCTTAAGTACAGCTATTTGTCCCCTAGCAACATGCATATGGGAGAAAATTCCTTTAACAGGAAAACCTAAGACTAAACTAAAACCCCAACAAGGGCATTGCTTAATGATGGTTCCTTTTGCATGCAAAAAGTTTACTTAGAAACCTGTATTGTTAGGATACTAAGAAATCTTTCAGATACACTGCAATTAAATAAGCAAAGAATTGCTTTAGTCTTTTATTTTTTGTAGGATGGCAATGAAAACTTTTCAATCAATCAGGCTCAGAATTGGATCAGATCCAACCAATTCATTGCAGCCTTGCTGACTATCTAACCGAGGAAAGGCTCATCTGTCTACCCCACGAACACAGAAATGAAAAATAATTGTGTTACTGCCACCACAAAGTATTGCCCCTCAGTTTTTCCATTCATCTATCTGTAGACATACACCTTTAGATATAGATATATAGATATATAGATATATAGATATATAGATATATAGATATTCCCCTAGGTCCAGGAAATAAACCAAAGGAAGGGTCTCTCCAGCCCCTATTTCAATTAACACTTATTATTTAGCTTTTTTGGGGCTTTTACCCTTCAGTCTTCTCAACTGTTCCTTGAAAGAAGTTGCCTGTGTTGTTATCAGATCATAATGTCTTCAAGTTATTATCTAACCACCTGATGTAGCTGCTTACCTACTGACGCTGCCAGTCACTCCTCGTCAAGATGCCTCCTGCATCTCCTGGGCAGAGCCCTCTGAGAGGGATGAATTTTTGTAGTTTAATTTGAGTAATTCCTGCACAATTCCACCCTAAATTACACATCATAGTTTGTGGTCAGCAGACAAACAAACCTAACAAGGTAGATTCTTGCTGGCTTACATGTTCAGAGGATACTCTTGCTCTTGATACCCAAGAACATCAAAATGCATCCAAGAAGCCATAAGCTCTCTTTGCCATCCTCATCATGTGACTGTTTCTTGCTGTGAAGTTGCTAAGAGTATTAACATATTTTGTGACTCCACATCCCACTATATTTATTAATTTCCATAGAAGAAATCGTGGTATTAACAGTTCAGATAAGTGAATGCACATAAAACAGGTGACTCACCTAGTGGCTGCTTAAGGGCCAATTTAGCAGCTAGTCTGCATGCTTCCTTGAGCAAGGGATGAAATTAACTCACTACTTTTTCCTTAGGGATCGTCTCCGTACCACTACCAATGTCTTGGGAGACTCCATTGGAGCAGGAATTGTTGAACATTTATCACGGCATGAGCTGAAGAACAGGGATGCTGAAATGGGTAATTCTGTGATAGAGGAGAATGAAATGAAGAAACCATACCAACTGATCTCGCAAGAAAATGAGAATGAGAAACCAGTAGATAGTGAAACCAAGATGTAGGCTAGAGAAAGCGTGAGTTCAATGCTACAAGTGTGAGAAAACACACACTTTTTCCGGCAATTTATATCTTGAATTCACCAGCTTCAACTATTCCTTGATTTCTCCCTTTATGCTCGCACTGGAAAGAATTAATGAAAATATATTCCAAACTAGCAGTGATCATGGTATATGTTGGCTTCCCACTTAAAAAAAAATTAACAGGCAACAACACTGGTCCTGCTAGACATATGCTAACTGGGGATAAAAAAAGAGATTGTGTATATGTTACTCAGTCCTGTGAATCTTTTTTTTTTCTTTTTTTTTTTTTTATGAACTGGAAAGCAAAAAAGATAACAGAGCCTGAAAATGGTTTTATTTTTTTAAACACCTGTTGCAACATACTAAACATCTATAAACACACAATCAACACTTCTAACTTGATAACTGCATCCAGCTAAGTAAATTAACAAGACCTTTGCTATTTTATCTGATTTTCTTTCTCTAGTGTTATATTATTGTTCAAATACTAGCAGGACAATAAAAAGCAGGAGATTAATTGAGGGGATAAAAAGGGGGAAGATATATAAATAAAGAAAAGAAAATACCCCCAAATCAGCACTTTTGCCAGCTGAGATGAAATATTTCTGAGAAAGTTATTTTATCTAGACAGTTTTTCAAATTAGTTTCAGCTGATCTTTATAAAATTTAGCCTAGTTGGCTCCCACTGCCTCTCAAACATTTACATATGCATGTATGTATTTCCAATCTGAATTTGCTCCCTTAATTTCAACATCACAACCCAGTTAAACAATCTGTGTGTGTAAGTGTTTGTAAGAGCAAGGCCCTGGTCTGGGACAGAAGCTGTGTCGTCATCCGTGTCTGGATAAAAAAATTTGCACACTTTGGATGCACTAATGAGCTACTTAATAAGCAATTGTAAGAAGGCAATGCCAGCCTTCTGCAGAAGGTGCAGAGGGTGAGATGTTCAGATCCTAAATGGGCTGGATTCTGAATCTGAATTCCTGAGACCAGCAGAGGTTTTCTGATTGGAAACATCCCAAATTCTTGATCCACTAATAAATTATAGAGGTATTAACTGGACTCACTTTTTTCCACCTGGAGAAGGCTCCCTATCTTAATGTGAAATTCTGAATTCCTAGAGAGTTTATCAGTAGCACCTGAAAAAGAAGAGAAAAGCCTTTAGAAAATAAAACTAATGGGTGCTTTTGTACGTTTTATTAGGAAAAGGTATGCAAATTGAAAAATAATAAATACTATAATATATGTTGAAATTTTAATTAGAAAGGATTTTAAGATGAAATATTGTAGGTAACTTTCAGGAAATAGATAAGGAAAGAATGAAGAAAGGGAAACAATGCACTTGTAATACAGTGGCTTTTTTGTTCAACTCGAGATTATTCCCTGAAGAAGCCCTTTTCTAGAAATACAAGTTATGTACTTTTTCCTTTTTGTCTTGTATTATTAGAATGATGCCTTTTCCTGATCTTAAAATCAAGAGTCCAACACAGTTAGAAGGAAAAAAGGGATTTCACCTTGGTATTTATTTTAAGGATCCCTAGGTGCACATGTCCAGGTGGAATGCACTGAAATGCACCCCGCCAAAAGATCGGGTATAACATTATAGGTTTTATTAATTAGCATATCTATCAAAAATTCCCCAATGAGAATGAGCCCCCCCTCCCCAAGGAGCCTTCCCCTGGATGGTTCTACCTTAGTTTACAGAATGTGTTCTGGAGAGGACCTTGGGGTCTGGGGCACACTGATCCCTAACTAAGAAGCTTCTAAAATGTTTAGTCTCTTCGCTGAAAAAACAAGTCCAAGAATGTAGGCAAAAAGCACTAAGAATACAGAAGTTGTAAAAAAGGTATAACAGGGGTATAAAAGAAAAGGCAAAAAATCTTCATGGCATCAAGAGAGGTTAAACTGGAAAGTTTCATAATGTAGAAACAGTTGGAAGAAAGAAAAAATATTAATGGACAGGCACAATAATGTTTAATGATCTGTTTTATTAAAATACCCAGTTTTCTTCTTTATCCCTCCCCTTGCCAAAATAATTCTGATGACAGAAATGAAGGATCCCTTTGCACTGTCCTAGCTGCCATTTAAAAAACATTCAATATGTTGCATCTGTCACTTATCAAGTCCATAAATACAGTATACAAGTAACTGTAGTGAAAATGTCAGCATGCTGGTCAAAGACAAATCTTTTCCCAGGCAAGATTAGATTTTTGGGATTGAAAATTCCCATCCATCTTCTCCAGCTGAGTAATCCAGACAATATGAGCAAGAACTCTCAAGTGAATGAATTGAGCAGGGTTTAATATAGGTTATTGAGCAGTCAAACCAAGAAGGCTCTAAATGAATCTCTAAATGAACGACTGAAAGAAAATATGGGTTGATTTTTCTTGTTTTCTGGTTTGTTTTTTTGTTGTTTTTTTTTTTTTTTTTGCTAACAGAATGCAAATCTAGGATGCAGACAGGCATTTTCTGATATATAATTAGAGATATTTTTATATAGATACTGTATTCAGAATGTGTGTATAAACATTAACTGTAGAATTTATGGCATAACATTTTAAATTTTTGTTAAGATTTTGTTTGGAAATACATTGCAAAGACAATGTAAAAGGCTGTCTTTCTATGACATCAGCTGAGAAAAATGAATTGCGTCACAAAGAATGTGATTTTTATACTAACTTTGTTTCTTATGGAAATCAGGTATTATAGAAAGATTCCCTTCCCCATCCCTCACTGGTTCTGCATTGGTATGCACCCAGAGTGGATTGAGAAACATTACTTTGTAGATGTATTTTCAATAAAAATAGTTTTACATTACTGCTCTTACTGTGATCTAGAATTTCTTTTATAGGCTCTGTAATAGAAGCTCCACACAAACTCAGAGATGAGAAACTCAGAGTTTAGGATTTCAGGAATTACAGGCCATTTTGTACAGCAGGGCTTCAATATTACAGGGCTTCCTCACAACAAATACATAAAGGGTGGGAGGAAGGAACATTAAGAATTAAAGGAGCCGGTGTTTATCCCACCAAGGTTCATCCAAATTCAAGTACATAAATGCATATTAATACCTTCAAAATCTAAAAAAAATAGTATTTACATTTCCAGCGTTTCAGCTACTGCAAAGTTGCCAGTTCATTTTGGATGCTTAATTACATTACAGCTTTTTAACATTACAACCTTCTTAGATAATCCACTGTTTTGCTCATGAAAGTAGTTTGTGGTGCTGGGTTCATTTGGCAAAAACTTCAGCTTGCAGTTATTGTCTAATGGAAGTGAATATCCCATCAGAAATACTGGAAAGGTATAAAAGATAGAAGTTGAATCACTTGCAACTGAGAAGTTGTGTTGTTTGGAGCAAATGGAGACAGCAGGGAGATGCCCTGCCTTCCTGAGCATACACCAGCAAAACACCTGAGTGACCGCTATGAACTTGTCTGCGGTGTTTTAAGTGTAAACAAATTTTGTAAAAGAAATCAGAGAAGACAAAAAGTTCAGAGAAGACATGGTGTTACAGAGCACATGAGCATAACTTTTCACAATTTTTTTTCTAGTTATCTGCATGTTCATTCCCCCAATCCAGGTAAGCATCTTTGTGTCTCTGGAACTACTATCATGATGGGAAGAGTTAAAGAAAGAGGGCTAGTGTATCACAGAATCATTTAGGTTGGAAAATAGCTCCAAAATCATTGAGTCCAACCTTTGACTGATCAACACCTTGTCAACTAGACCATGGCACAGAGTACCATGTCCATCCCTTTTCATCCCTCCAGGGATGATGACTCCAACATCTCCCTGGGCAGCCTGTTCCAATACCTGACAAGCCTTTCTGTGAAGAAATTCTTCCCGATGTCCAACCTGAACCTCCCCTGGCTTAGCCTGAAGCCATTTCCTCTCATCCTATCACTTGTCACCTGGGAGGAGAGACCAACCACTGCCTGGCTACACCCTCCTTTCAGGGAGCTGTAGACAGTGATAAGGGCCCCCCTGAGCCTCCTCTTCTCTGAACAAACATCCCCAGCTCCCTCAGATGCTCTTTACATGACTTGCTCTCTAGACCCTTCTCCAGCTCCATTGTTCTGCTCTGGACACGGTCCAGCATCTCACTTGGAGATATTCATGGCACAGTAGCCTTGCTTACTCTTCTGTGCCCTCATGCAGAAGTGAGATCTCTCGTATCCCATAATTTTTCAGCAGTATTTTCATTTAGAAGTTGGGGAACAAAACAGCCTTGCCATTCTTAGGTAAGAATTTGTGTCTCTGTAACAGTGTGTGGCCAGTATAAAGCAAAGTGAATATGCATGTGGAAAATCAACTACTGGCACAGGAGAGTATTTCTTCTGAAGGACTGAATTCGCACAAGTGACATTTGTGTTCCAATGCAGGCACAACTGACAAGAAATTTAAAGCACTTTTTTTTCAACTAATGCTTGCTTTTTTTAATAAAGTTACAACAGAAAAGGTGCAGAAGAGTGTAACTTCCTTCTTGCGTGATCAACAGTGTCCTAGCTGTGGTAAGAGTGTGTGATCAACTTGGTTCTGGCGTGATCAGCCATTTCCCAGAACAAGACAAAAATTCTGAGATGAACTGATAGATCACTGCATGTCTGGATTTCCCTCTTTCTAAAGAGATTGGCTTATCCTGGAAGCATGGAATAAGACAGAAGAAGATTTTTACACCTTCATGCAAAACTGAAAACTCAGACTTGCAACATCAGTGAGGCAGCAAGATTACTTCTGGTAAAAGAGAGCAGTAGTCAGATGACATAATCCTTCATGATGAGCCCCTTCCCTTGCCCTTTCCCCCACCCAGCACCTCAGATGTCTCTGAGATACACAGAGGTACCTAAAATTCCAAAATTTTAAGACAGGAGCACCCGCATCTCTAACCAAAGTTTTCTTTAACATGCCTCATTACACAACTAGGGCTGTGCAAATAATTGATTTTTCGCTTCAGTGAGAGAACTGAAAAACTGGGGAGAATAATTCTTCCAGGGCATCATCGAAACAAATTTTTGTGCTTAAAAAAAAATAAATCCTACCTCACTTTTAGATTGTTTTTAGTCTATTTTAAATTAAAACAAACTCAGCTGTAAAATGAACTGAACTTAGAAATAAAACATTTGAATCATTTTGTTAGGAAAATGTCAAAATGAAATATTTCAACTTTTCTATAATATCTCCTCACTTTAAAGCCAATTGTATTTATAGAAGTTGGCACAGCTTCACAAGTACTTGTCTCACAAACTGCATTTTTCAGCAGTATATTTTTATATTCATGCTATTTCTTTGTTCTTTACAACTTCCTTTCTCCAGACATTGCACATTTTTTTCTGGTTTTCCTGATTACTTAGACTTTTTTTTTCATTGTACTATTGGCTTTTTAAGAGCTTTTTAAAACTCTTGATACTTCATAAAAATGCCAAAAAATCAACTCCCTTCTGATATTTGTCCACTATTGTTACTGTTACTCTGGCTCGTAAACCTGTGTTCATTTTCTGCATCATTTTTTTTTCAATCAGTTTCCAATTTTCTGCAGTACCATATCCCTCTGTCCATCTGTCCCACTTGCTCTCATGGTTTTACTCCTCTTTTTTACATCTTCTCCTCTAAGAACTCCCCTGCAGCAGGGCTTCGTATACGCAGATTCAGGTCTCAGGAGTATTCTCAGTCTTCAACATGACTCAGCCTTTCTGAGTTTTGATTCCTGACCAATAAGATATGGACAACAGTATTGCCCTCACACCAAGTTTTCCAGAGAATTTAATATTGTGGAGAACCTGCACAACGGGGCTGACATAGACACCTGGGCCTTGTCTTGGGCACCATCCAGACCCTGAGGATTTGTGTAGCACCCTTGTAATTTTATCTCCTGTGCTCTAGATACTAGGGTGAATTTAAAAATTTATTCTATCCTCTCTTGAAAAAAACCAGAAATTAGATGAATTTGTTCTTCATAATTATACCTAAAAACAGGCCGAATCACATAGTGCTCCCTGGCTCCTTCCACTGGCAAAAATACCATGAATAGCAAAGAGAGGAGTGTGGGAGCTTGGTATGGGTTCGATGGTCGGGACGGACGGAGACGTGAGATCTCTGAAGTCAGATCTTGGAACATGCGGTTTATTGCAAAGGGCGTGGGTACAGGAGCACTGCTTAGAGCTGCCAGAGTCAGCTCGGAGCAGGCCCAGGAGAGCAAGAGTGTAAGCGGGTAAGTAAAGAGAGAGAGAGAGAGCGAGAGAGGAATGAGAGTGAAGAAGAAGTAATGAGAGTGTAGTAAGAGTGTGAGTAAGAGAGTGTAAGAGTGTGCGAAGAGTGTCTGAAGTTCTGGTTACAATACAATAAATCATCTTCTGTACTGAATATTCTAATTGTCACTAACCAATCTAATACAAGATACAAATCCTATAGCATTTACATACAGCCTATAAGAGTTCTTATATTACCGTAGAGTGTTACATCTTAACTTCTAAAAACTACTCTTTGGACCCCTTCTGCTGAGCTAGTAGGGTCTGCTCTGATCCTTGGACCTGCCTGCAAGCAGAGGGTATTGTTCAATCAAGAGGGGATTACCTTCAGTCGGCCATACCATTGTTTTCCAGTTGTTCAGTAACTAAGATTTGGTATTTCAAAAGTGGCTTTCATTTCGATGTCGCCTGTAGTTTTCATATTCCCAAAATCTTTTGTCAGGCAATCATATTTATAAGGCTTTCCTGTTTCATCTTCCCCAACAGAGGAGGATAAAATAATGATCTGACTTGGATTTCAAGCACTACGTTGCAAATATACTCAGAACAACATTAGTGCTGGTGGCAGATGGTGACTACCATTCTTTCTGAGCAGGTGCCACACAAACTTCCTTTCACAGATCTTCCGGTTCGCCTTGCTTGTGACCCACAGTCCCTCTCCTATTCCAGTCCTGCTCCTCTCCCAGGCAGCAGCTCCTGGCCATGCCAAGTTGCCTGGTGGTTTTGTGATAGACACAAATGGGGACTGGGATGAGACCACCCAACTTGCTTTCATTTACAGGCTCAGCCAGGATGTAAGCCCAAGCCTCCAGAAGAAAAAGCCGACAGTACTAACCCACTGTGTCACTTAGCCTGCACAGTGCAAAAGAGCTATTCAGTTGCTGCCAGCGCTTCATTTTCAGATGTACTGTGGCTCTGTAACAATCAGCCTCCTAAAAACTGCAATTTCCCAGCAATGACAGCCAAATTTTTTTGTCTTGCTGGATTATGCTGCCATCATGTGGCAAATATTTTTAAAAGGCACATTTTGTAGCCAATTAAAAAAATTAAGCTGAATATTCTGATGAACATTTGAACACAGCACTTAATGTACTAAGCACAGAATTTAACATTTTTTCAGCTGCAGAATGTTGCTATTGTTGTTATTACTTTTATTACTATTACTAGGCTTACTCACATAAAGAATATACTCGTTCATCTTGTCCTCTGTTTGACACAGCCTTGAAGAGGTTTAGTGAGGGGGTTTGCACCCAGCATGCCAACAGAAAGGAGCCCGAAGGTCTAGGCTGCAACCCCTCTGGAAGGTGGCACACACAAAAATGAAGGGAAGAGCTTCTCACCTGAGAGAGCAATCTTCTCTGAGGCAAGTGTAAAGGGCACGCAGGCAGAGGTGAAGAAGAAGAAGAAAGGGGACTCTCCATATGGATTCCATGCTGAGGTTTATACAAGTGAAGGGACAGGGACAAAGAGCTGAATTTTTGACAGGGTCCAGGGATTTTATAGTGGGGATAGGGAAGGCAGGGAAAGGGATTACAGCAAATGAGATAAGGGAAAGTAGGCGAGGTTTACAGTGAGGGAACCAATGGGAATAACACATAGGAGAAACTTGGGGAAGGAACCAATGGGGTGTTGAGTACCACAGAACTTTCTAGAACTTATACATATTAACTAAGGGAAATGAATGTACATAGACTTACACATAAAACTGGGAGGGGAGCCAATCATAGGGAAAACATGTAAATCAAAGAACTGGGTAATTGTGGGTTCTCACCCTCACCTGAGTGAGCTGCTTTAGACCTTGGTGCCTGACCACCACAGCTTGGTGTTGGTGGTATTCTCAGTGGTCAGAATGGCTGGAGCTACTTGCACTACCACAGTTTAGTGTAACACTGTCACTCTTACATTGATTTTTTTATTTCTGTGTTCATTGTCTTTGCTTTCTCTGAGCATCTTTCAGGCAAGATGAAGGTGTCTTGGGGAAAATGTTTGCTGAAGTTCCCAAAGCGTTCCTTTATGTGTATGGGCTATTCTGCTAGCACTAATTGCTAGCATAGCAGGGTTTCACACAGTACTAACCTGTCTTCGAGTCTCATTTGTTTCTCTTTGAAGGGCTTTCTCTTGGTAATCTGATGTGCCCCTATGTTTTATGAAAATGCTAGATTTGCACACTTGGAATCTGTACCTGCCAAATCGTGTCCCTATTGAAACATATAGACTGTACCTTGATACAATTCATGTCAAAATGGTGAGGAGCAGTTGAGGGACCTGGGAGTGTTTAGCCTGGAGAAAAGGGAGGCTCAGGGAAGACCTTATCACTCTCTGCAACTGAAAGGAGATTGTAGAAGTGTGTGGCTTGGTCTCTTCTCCCAGGTAACAAGGGACAGAATGAGATGAAATGACCTCAAGTTACACTAGGGGAGGTTTAGATATTACGGAAAGTTTGTTTGTGGAAGGGGTTGTCAAGCATTAGAATAGGCTGCCAAGGAAGTGGTGGAGTCACCATTTCTGGAGTTTTTTTAGAGCTCTGTAGATGTGGCATTGGGGACATGGTTTAGAGATGGATTGGCAGTGCTGGGTTAAGGCTTGGACTCAGTGACCTTAGAGGTCTTTTCCAACCTAAGCCGTTCTGTGATTCTAGGAACCAAATGCTGTGTGGCATCTGTCCAGGGACTAAGCTGCTCCTTTACAAACCAGCAGTGCTGCCAATACTTGTAGTACCAAATACTGTATTGCAAACTCCTAAAGACAGATTTGGGAGAATTTTGCTTACACCGTCTTTAAATCCCCTCCAGCCCTTAGCACTGTCTAAAAACATCACATGACAAAAAGAACCAGAAAGAAAAGAAAAAGTTTAGAATTACTATTTTAAAGTCAGATTCAAAAGGACTCAAGTCACAGTTTTGAAAATTAGATATCTGTAATACTGAATCCTATTAAAATTACATCCCTCAAAAGTTAGTCCAGAAAATATTGACCTTCCTGGCAATTACTTTGTCTTTGTCAAACTGCAACAGGTCTTTCACAGTTCAGCACTAATCAAACCACCATGAAACTCCACCGCTATCTAAAAGTGTGCCATCTGCTAAAAATACAAGGAAGAGTTTTAAAATTGTAAATACAATTGCAGGAGCATGGGCTGGACTTTGTTTGCCACCAACACAAAGCAGCTCTTCTATTTCACAGCCATCACCAATAAACTGCAGTCAAACTTTGCTTTTTCCCTCTTTTCTTTCAGTTCATTACTTTCCACAGTATACTTTAGTCTGGTGGGTAAAGCATTCTCCAAATATAAGTTCAGCTGTGAACAAGAGAGAGAGAATTGAAAGCATAAAAGGGTGCAGGGGAGATATTGGGAACAGAGCAGCAATTCTGACTTCCTGCTGTGGTAAGATAATAATAGAAACTCACTCAGCACATGAGCAAACATAGAAGGATATTGCTAAGGAGCTGACATGATTCCAGCAAAGACAAAATCTGCTGCAGGGAAAATCTGCCTCATGAACCTATTGCACTTCTTTAAGTGCACTAGGAAGGAAATTAGTTGCACTAGTGGATGCAATGTATCTGAATTTTCAGAAAGCCATAGATAATGTACTACACCAAAGGTTAATAGAGAAAATAAACTGCCATGGACTGAAGGATAGGTCCTTTATGGATATAAAGCTTGTTGCAAGATGAGAAACAAGTGATAGGGTTTAACTAACACTTCCTGGTAAGAAGTGTTTAAAGTGAGTCCACACACAAAATGGTTTGGGGACTAGTTTTATTGAATAGCTTTATCAAATCCATGGACAAGAAATTTTACAGTGCAATCTCTGTAAGTGATCAAATAACATTTTGATCTTTAAAGTGCATGTTACTTGGCAGTGGCATCAAAATGTAGAAGGAGCCCACTAATCTGAATGGCGGACAGGTTGCCAGGTGATCCTCCCTTAAGACAAATACGAAGTAATGCACCTATGGGGAAAAAAATTCTAAATGGCAACTGCATGATGCTAAACTCAAAACTGGCAGTTATGAGCCAAAGAAAGGATCTTAGAGTTGCTGCTGTTTCCTGGAATCGCTAGATCAATCCACTGGCCAAAAAAAGGCAGCAAGATGCTGGGAGTCACCAGCCAAGGTAGTCAGAACAAGGAGAAAAGAGGACATAATTTTGTTCCAGTGTAAATCCTTGATGCAGCCACACTTCAAATCCCTTAGAATGTTTCAAGGATGTAGAGGAATTTAGAGAGGTGCACTGAAATGAATGCCAAGTAAAACATTCACAAGAGGTGATACAAAAATCTGGGAGATACAAAAAAGTCCTTAACTGCAGAAGCTGTATGATGAAGAAAAACAGAAAAACAAGAAGGAAATGCATAAAGCAAAAGTAGAACTGCTAATCTCCACATCCAACAACACCAGTCCCAGGGATAATTTGATGACACTGCTGGGCAAGTGCTTTAAAAGAGTTTAAGCTGGTTAAGGAATACATCTTTACAAAGTGGGCAGTGAACTCTGGAGCTACATTGTCACGGGACATGCAGAGAGACAGTATCACAATGAGGCAACAGTGTCAACAGGTTCAAAAAGGGATTTTATGCATTCAGAAACGGGCCTAAAAGCAGATACCGAAGGAATAAGGAAGGACAAGTGCTCCAACATCCTTAATATAACTACTTTGAAAGTTACGGAAGCCACCCGGAGAAGTTTCACTGAACAGTGTCTCTAGTGCTGGGTTTTAGCGGAGCAGTGGTCTGATCTAGCAGGAGATTTCTGTTGTGTTTATTTTTTCCATCTGTTCCACAACTGCAAGCATTTAGGCAACATAGCATGGTTCATTCTGTTATCTGCCAAATTCTATGACACAATGATTCCTTCTGTGACTTTCCACTTCACTGACACATTCCTTCAAGTTAAGCATCTTGAATAAAGTAGTCACTCTGGACCTGCAAATTGATGACTCATATATTTCAGGAAAATATATTTTCTGCCTTCCCACTTGTGATGTTGTGTGTGCTCATGTGTAAAATTCACTATCTTTCTCCTTTGCCACATATTTCAAAATTCCTTTGCTAAACCTTTTACAAAACTGACATAAATTCCCAGGCACAGGCCTCTCCTCTGGGCTTGGAGTAGCAAGACCCACTCCCAAGAGCTCCCAGTAAGCACCATTATGCAGTTTGGGTGATGTAAGAAACACCAGGTGAGATGCTGAATAAAATGTCACATCTTCTCATTTCTTGCTTTACTACTCCTTAATCAATTTCAGAAAACTCAGTGGAGCAGCCTGGCAAGTGCCAATACTGAGCTGTAAACTAATGCTCTTCTGTCTTCCAGACAATAAATTTTTACAGACAAAGTTCAAAGTCTGAAGCAGGGAGACTTCAGCTCATTCACATGCACTTTCCCAAAATACTGCTTTCATTATTCTTATGCTTCTGTCACTGTATCAAATATTCTCTTAAAGAACTTGGGAAATTATTGGGAATAATTACAAACACCTCTCCAGAAGTGAGACTTTTTTCCAGATTCATACCACTCCTTTGGTTGGGGAAAGCAAAAAGAGATAACAAAAGACAGCAACTTGATGAAGTAATTCATCATCTGTTAATGAAAGTGCAGCTAGAACCAATCCCTGAAAAGCTCAATTTAAAACATCTTTATTACAAATTATTTTTAATAAACTAAATTATTATTATTATTTTCTAACACAGACTATCATTTAAGTGTTCTTGTTCAAATGTTTTATAGATTTTCATCTTTGGTTATCAAATCTTCGAAGCATTTTATTAAAAACATGTTACTTAGAAAACCTAGCATTAAGATATATGGAAATAGCACACATAATGTGATGTTCCTATTCTAACCAGTGTGCCAAGTGTATGGGAGTGTGAGACTCATTATTTCCTTCCCTGAACAGGTGAGGGCTGTAAATAGTTATAATCCAGTCACAGAGACATCACTGATTGACCCAATTAGCCAAGATTAAACATACCTTCAGCTGACAACACAGAACGAAGCACACATTTATAGCAGAGTACAAGCAGCTCTGTTTTTGATATTTATCCCTTTTTGTCTTTCTTCTCCTTTACTCAATTTTGTCTCCTGACTCTTATTCTCTGGAGCTCAGACTGGTGGGTTTTGTACATTTATGTACGTTGCCTGTTAAGCAAGAAAGCTCCTGGAAGTCCCTCTCAGAGACTGGGCAGTGAATATCTATCCTTGTGTCATGAAACTGGTTGAGACAAGAAGCAGCTAGAACAAGAACTTGTAGCTCCCACGTGCTAGAGATTTTGCATTTTTAAGCTGCACTAAACCAGTGAGGTTTGAAATGCTTTCAGCAGAGCATTTTTATCCGGAAATTACACAACACGGAGGAGTGCAGAGAAAGCTTGAGCAATAGATGTGACACACAGTTTTGCAGATAAAGCAAGTCCAGAGGCTGGGAGTTGTTTCTGCCTCCCTTCCTCACGTGGATTCATAGTCTTTGCAGTAACCCCTATCAGGATGAAATTCATCCTAGTTCAGGTAGGGTGAATTCATTCTGCCTGACACCTAGTGGTCCTAAACAGAAATATTTTCAGCAATTCTGGGCAGCTTTTCTTCCAGTTTCCCATTTGGATAGTACACACTCAGCCTGTATCTCATGTGAAAAATTTACTGGCTTATGACCTTTTCTAGCATTTTCCTCTGAAAATTATTTAAATAAGCCTTTTGATCTGAATTCTGCTTACCTTTCAACTGAAGAAAAAAACTTAAATAGAAGTATAGAGATGTCAATTGATTTTCAAGAGAATCACTTGTCATGTGTCTTTCCCATGTGCACAAGAATGTTGTGGAAGAACAGCTCTGATACATGACCAGCATAATAATGGTACTATGCTACACAATCGTCATGCTTTTAAAAGTAGCAAAAGTACAGATTTTCTGGGCTCATTTTCTTACCTTTGAACACGGCACTAAGTAAAAGAGGTGTGTGAAAATTCATCTTATAATTTATGAGCCTTAATTTTAAATTTTCATTATTCATATTTAAGAAATTAATATCTTTTTCAACTACAATTTTCAAAAACAAACCTAAGAACTACCAGTATGAAATGCAGTATCAAAAAACTCCAAACCCTGAAAGGACAGATAAAAGTAGGAAATAGTTGTGGAGGGTTTTTTCCAGTGGGTTAAATAAAAACTCCTCACTGTTCATCTTTGGCTACATCAGTTCAGAAACTATGCAACAGCAAAAAAGCCTTTGAAGAAAGACAAGACTCCCTTGAGGGCAGAGAGGCCCTGCAGAGAGGCCTGGTAAATTAGAGATAGGAAATCATCAACCATGTCTTTTTTAACAAGTAGTTAACATCAAGTTCTGGATTCTGCACCGGCGGCAGGGCAATCCTGGATGTGTGGACAGACTGGGGAATGAGAGGCTGAAAAGCAGCACCATGGAAGAGGACCTGGGGGTCCTGGTTGATGGCAAGTTGAACACGAGTCAGCAGTGCCCTGGCAGCCAGGAGGGCCAACCCTGTCCTGGGGGGCATCAGGCACAGCATCGCCAGCCAGGCAAGGGAGGGGATTGTCCTGCTCTGCTCTGAGCTGGGGCAGCCTCACCTTGAGTGCTGGGGCAGTTTTGGGTGCCACAGTGTAAGAAAGGCATTAAATGATTAGAGAGTGTCCAAAGGAGGGCCATGAGGATGATAAACGCCCTTGAGGTGAAGCTGTGTGAGAAGAGGCTGAGGTCACTTGGTCTGTTCAGCCTCGAACAGCTGAGACTGAGGGGAGACCACATTGCAGCTACAACTTCCTCATGAGGGGAAGAGGAGGGGCAGGCACTGATCTCTGCTGAATGAGTGACAGAATGACAGGACCTGAGGGAATGGCCTGAAGTTGTGTCAGGGGAGGCTTAGGTTGGGTATCAGGAAAAGGTTCTTCACCCAGAGGATGGTTGGGCACTGGAACAGGGTCCCCAGGGAATGGTCACAGCACCAGCCTGACAGAGTTCTAGAAGAGTTTGGACAACACTCTCAGGCACAGGGTGTGACTCTTGAGGTGTCCTGTGCAGAGCCAGGAGTTGGACTTGATGATCGTGACAGGTCCCTTCTAACTCAGGATATTCTTTGATGTTGTGATTCTATTAAGAGAAATTTTACTGGAGGAATGGAAAATCTCCCAGCTGAAAGGAAGCAGTAGAACCAGTTGGAGTGCCACTAAAGAAGCTGTTAAGAGGCCAAGACCTCCATTAAGTATAAAGAAGATGCGTCATTTATGTTCTCCTCTAATGAAGAAGCCAAGTGGCAGTCCATGAAATGAAAGGCTGAAAATTCACACACTGCAGTTAGTTACTTCAGGTTATACTGAGGTGAAGATTTCAGCAGAATCCAGGAGTTTCCATGTTTATAAAGACAGTAAGAACTTTCATACAACAGATAGAATCACATATAAACTTTTGAAAGAGGTAGAAATTCATTTCCCTCAGGGGACCCATTAGTCTCTTAATACTGAGCAGGAAGAAAATCCCCTGGGAGCACATTAGATTACATGCTGCGTTTAGAAGTTTTGCACTTTCTCTGAAGATTTATCTTGCAGTTGTTGCCAAAATCAAATTATCAAATGAGTTGGACTCTGAAGGTCTGATCCAGGATGGCAGTCCTCACATCCCCAGTTACCACAGCAGCATGGGAAAGCAGAAGACATTAATAATTATTACTGGAGGATGGGAAGGCAAGAAAGCAGGAGCCCTCATACCACTGATAGCAAACCATACATCTCCCGTCATGAATTTACCATTTTGGAGCTTACCAAAGCTCCATTTTAAAAGCAATTCGGATTTGGCTTTTTACCTCCCTCTTTATATTGGAAAGCTCTTTCTTAACCTATCCAGTGGTTAGGAATTTCTTTTTGATAATCTATTTTATATAACTATTTGGTTTTGTTCTAAATACTTTATAGCATGTACATACCTCTTCTCTCTCCGCATGTTGACTTACAGGATTTCCTTTCAGCCTGTCTTTTTCTGGACTAAGTAAATTTTTTCAGGTTGCTCCCATGTATCTCTGCTCCCCTGATTGTGCTAGTAGTCCTCTTCTGCTTTTGAGCCCTTACCCTTCTTGCATATAGGTGACCAAAACTGCTAATGGTATTTCAGATGAAGTTTAGGATGCACAAAAAAATATATTCTTCCTAATAGCTACCAAATACTTCGTTGACACATCCCAAAATCTCATTTACTGCTTTACTAGCATCTCATTCTCTCTACATGCAGTCATCCTTTAAACGTCTTTGACTAATTATCTCCAACTTTATAGCAGAAATCCTCACTATTTCTCCCTAAGAGCAATGACTTTGCACTTAGCTGAAACGAATTTCATTGCATTGCATCAGTGCTTGAATTCTTTTTATATCAAAATCAATAACAGAATTATTAAGACTGGTCTCAAATATGATATTTTACTAGTACCTCCCTCCCCTTCAATGTCACTCCTCTTTTAAACAGTGTCTTGAACACCTGAGTAGTTCAAACTAATCTTCAATGCAGTTAATCGTTTTCTTCAAGACCAAACATTATGTTAAATTAGTAAATTATTTTTGTCAAGAAAATTACTTGTATTTAGAAAGAAATTATGCATCAAGTTTGGCTTGATCCATATCTCATGATTTCACACTGCATTTTATCCTGTTTCATTTAGCCCCCACACCTCACTTCATCTCACTTCCTTCTGAAGTTTGCCAAGCCTTACACTCTCCTAAGCTCAGGCTAGACTTGGTATCACAGCCACGAGGCTGCTGAGAGATCTGTCTAAATGCTTATGCAGAGACAAGATCTGGTACAATCAACATTATCTTTGGGAGATGTTTGTCCGACCTTCTTTCAAAACAGTATGGCTATTAAAATCTTCATTTAACCCAGTTAGAAGTATCTCCTAGTGTTCATTCCAAGCCCTCTCTGCAACAAAAAATGCTGGTTTATCTTTTTCTTTTCCCACACAAAAGAGAAAATTATTGATCGACTTTTGATAGAAAGACTATTTTGTTATAGTCTTGCCACATGGATGGACTGTGGCTGTTTTACTGTCTTCTTCCTTGACGTTCAAACAAACCCCATTCTCTCAGCCACTCTAAAAAGCATGTTTTATAAATGTGCATCTTACTTCATATCTTTCTGGGATTTTCTCTAATTCATTCAATAAAACTATTTAAAATTATAATCTATTTATTACATTTTACAATACAATATCCCTAAAACCAGGTAATTCCTGTTTCAAACATGAATGAAATATGATAACTAGTACAGTGAGTATTTGTTGTGTAACAAGTACATGGAGACATATGTGCCCATACAAACAAATATACACAAAATGAGCCTTAGTACGAAGCAAATATTTCACTGGTTATTGGTCAAATAGATGCACCTGCTGCCCATTTGAGTATTTTTTTCCCTCTCCTCTATATATCAGAAGCCCTGATGCCACAGACTTGAAAACTTAAGTCTATTCAATCACTCTGCAGAGTTCATTCCTACTGTTTTTGATGACTACTTTGAAAGAATTATTGTTAAGGCACACAAATTTACATTTTGTGAATAGTGCCTAAGACAGACAGCTAATACACTTGCTACGTTTATGAACAGCACAAAACATCTAACAGTATTCAAAGCTATTCAAAGAATATTCAGATAAGATTTTAGTCAATACACAACCTTCCACTTCCAGCCTTCCTTCAAGAACTGATCACAGGGTAAACCAGCTGTGATTGCCTGCTTGGTCACAAAGTACCCTGTCTTCCCTGGAAGAGAGAGACCCCTGTAAATTGCTATTGAACACTCATGTAACATTGTCTGTCAAGCGTCAATTTATCATAATTCCATGTTAAATAAGATAGATACTTTGATCCCATGATTCCATATGCAATAATCTAGTGATGTTCAGGATATAGAGCATAAAAAATGCTGACATAAAAAACCACTAGAATACAAAGCCTTGGAGACTTGTCTTGGGAAAACTGAGCCTTGTCATGCTCCAAGATGTCCTATCATGTGCTGAAGGGACTCCTAATGTTTTTCCCATGGAACCTTTCCCCAAGTAGAAACCTTAGTTCACTTTCTAGGTTGGTTGTTGGCTTTTTTTTTTTTAAGATCAATTAATCTTTATAATTTTGACAGCAAATATAATTTCATCTATCTCACACATTTTTCTGCAGCAATGATTTATTCTTGAGGTCCTCATTGTATTCTAATTCAGATACTAAGCAATATGTTTTGGGGTTTTTCTTTCACTCCTTTCCATCACAGAGGTAACTAATCCCTTGCTGTCAGCTCCAGAAGCACTGTTGCATCAGTTTACAGGCTTGAATTCCAGTCTTGTTGTCTGAACAGCCATGATGAAAGTGCTCAAATATCTCATGCAAGAGCACATTCCCCAGGTGGCAGCTGCACCTTATTAACCACTTGTTAACCTTGACCCCTCCGTTTCAGAGAATGCTGCAATCCCCACCCCAAGTCTTCTCTGATGCTCAATGACAGGAGGACTTTCAGCGACTCACTCTCATCTCAGCTTCTGCTGCCCTGTGTTTAAAAGAAAGAAGCTACAAAGGATGTTGACCTGCAACAATCACAGGTTTTAGAATGAGGGTGCGTTCCGGTTCCAGGTAGCTTTTCAAGCTTCCCACTTTCTGACACTATGCTAATCTGTGAAAGGATGTCTCAAGGGGTTTCAGGAACCTGGGCTTGCTTGGCAACACAGAAGGAAAAACCTCTGTTTTCTGCAGCTTAAAAGGCTACAGAAACTATCTCCTTGTAATTTGAGAATTCAGAATCAGTCCTATTTGAAAGTATCTTCTTGCAAAAAGCCAAGAGAGCTTTCAGCTGCTTTTTTCTGAGTACAATCACTGAGTTTGAGATCACTATGGGTCATACTCTGACTGTACCTGCTTACAAAACTACTCATTTCAGGTAAATGAAAAGCTCAGGGTGGAATTTAATCACATTTTCTTCCTGTTCCCCTTTCTTCCTCCTCCCCTCTTGCCCCCAACAGTCATACTATAGGAGCCAGGTCTAATCTATCCCTTACAGCACTGACCGTAGGGACCGCTGTATATTTTCCTCTTGAAGACTTGTGCTCTTGATTTCCCAGTGATAGTGCTATAAACACCTCTCTCTTTGGTAAGAAAAGTAAGATACTGGACCTGAGATGTCCTTTGAGTATACCTCCTCAGGGAAGGAGATTGCCCTGTCCCAGATAAAAATATTAAATTTGTAGCAGTTGCTTGAGTTATGTCATTGTTTGTTACCTAAATGTAAGGGGTGTAACACCTAGCATTAGCACTTACAGGCTGCCTTCCCTGCAAGTCCTCCACTAAATACTTCCATATTTATTCTTGTTTATGCTCCACTTGGGCAGAAGCCTGGTATCTTCCCTTCTAGAAAGCAAGCAGTTAAAATTTGATTTGAAATAACAGTTCCCAGAAGTTTCACTCAATTAGTAATTACTGCTTAGGGAAAGGAAAAAAAAAACAAAAACAAGTCTCTAAATCCCAGTACTTTGCTGATAGTTCCTCTTTGCCACTGACATTGTATTTACTGATATAGTTTAATTCAAGCTTGAAAAAACAGTCAAATACCTATAACTTTGTTATCCAGAGGCTGACAAAGGAAATAATAGAGTAATTAAATGACACGTTGGAACAGGCTCCTTAAATATACCCACCATTTTACTGGCAGCAGCATCTTCATTAAAACTGATTTTAGTGTCAGGCAGAGGGAAAGGTAAAACAGGGAGGGTGGATGGGAAAGTGAGAAAGAGAATGTAGTAATATTTTGCAGGATGTTTTCCAACACAGGAAAAGCTGTGGGATGAAATTATATTTATTTTCTGTTAGAGAGTCAATGCTAGCAGTGACTACGTTGAATTCCCCTCACATGATCAATGGTCTTTTCAGTTCACACCTGAGTGACTTTATAAGGGAAATAAATCACCTTGATTCAGCAACAGAGAAACTCCTGCGAAGTGCTGAGGAGACAATAGGGTATTGTGCTCTGACCTGCACAGGATTAAAGGTGTTCCTGCAGGATCCACCTGTAAGATTCCAAAGGCCACAGGAACCAGTCAACTGCTCACCATAAGGCACTTACCTAAAGACATCAGCAAACCCAGAAGAAATGTACCCAGATACAGCCCCCACGCTAGATGTGCCAGTATCCTTTCTTAAGCCAGCAAAGTGAGCTCAGTGTTCTGTATAGACCCTAATATTTTCAATGAAACTTTTATTGTCCTCTTGAGCACTAGGTAACTAGCTATTTGAAGAGGTTGTTTGCACATTTCACAGCTCTTCTGTTTTCCTGATTGAAGGAAGTGGCATTTACAACAGGAGAGACCAGGTGGGGAAAGTTTCTCTAGGCCAAGGACATGCCCTGTCTAAATCTGCAAGCAGATGTCTTGAAATTACTAGATTCACCTGGGGAATTTATTTCTGCCAGAAACAACAAATCTGCCTCAGTCTGAGCCTTTCAAGCTCACTCAAGTAAATATCTCACTGTCTTCATAAACTGCTGTGTCCAAATCATGTTTATAGCCACAGTTCCCCCACAGAGAAGTTCTTCCATGGCACCTCTGGCTGTTCTATGAAAATCCAGCTTCTGGTACCAACTGCTTTATTAGTTTTGTATCATCTGATGCGGAAATAGAATGCCACAGAGCAACCCCACCCCTCCCTTTCCAGTCCGTACAGGATTCATGAATCCAACATTTAATGTTAACTTGGAGTAAGAAATCCGTGCCATGCATAGGTTGGAATCATTTTAATTTCAAAGAGTAATTATTCAGCTGGCATAAAAATGCATGAGTCAGATGTAGAATGGGGTGGCTCAGTGAGCAGGCCCAGCAGGGCAGCAGCTCTCTGCTCTGCCACCCGGGAGAGGCCGGGACTGGTGGGAGTGCCCTCGGAATGGGCAGGTGCTGATTATGCCATGCTTGACAGAGATGGAAGATGCATTTTTACAATGGCAACAGCAGTCACGTGCTGGCATCTTTGAAATGCTTTCTGAACATTATAAATTAATTTCAGCCCTTCTGTTCCTGAAACTGTGTGAAGGAAAATGCAAATAGGGCAAGAAAACCAAAACATACAGCAGAGACAGGGAGTTGCTGTAGCGCAACCCTCCTCATCATCACAAAAAGTGGCTCTGGCATAACCTTGATACATTCAGGGCTGGCAGGATATATGGAGGTCTCATAAGCCAAGGAAGCAGATACATAACTTTGTAAGTCTCTAAAGACCTCAGCAGGTCTGTGTTTCCAGCAGCACTTCCTCTCATCCTAGGGTGACAAAAAAAACTATTACTGGCTTCAGAATTAAATGTTAAGAAACTACAAATGATGTGCCCATGGGAATAAGCCTCACCCCAAGCACTCAACTATTTTGCAACCCATATAGCTCCAGCTGGGAGATGCCATTAATCTCCTATATTCTAAACTCTGCACAAATCCTGATAAAACTCTGCCCTGCCTCTAAAATTACCTGAAGTGCAAAGCCAAGGTGGAGTTTTAGGGCAAACAGACATACAAAGTAAAGGAGGTGGGCTGAGGGATTTGGAGCTAAGGGAGTGGCTGGTGTGTCAAAGGGTAAGGATGGCCACAGAACAGATGGTCATATTCAAATTCTAAGGATCATTATCAGCTGGGTGGAGCACCCCTCATTCAGAACCAGAAACAAGTCCTGAAAAGAAAGGAAAAACAGTGCCTCTGTATGTGGGCCAGTGAAAGGTTAAATAGCGGTGAGGTGGTAATGCTAATGGCTGGAAATGTGCAGCAATGTCTTGGGAACAAAGATAAAGAGGTTTGGGTGAGAGTATGTGATCAATGAATTTCATAAGAGAGCAAGGAGAGAAATGAGTATACACAAGAAGGGTGGATCAGAAAGACTCAGACTGGTTTGTGATCTACCAATATAAAGGCAGAACCTGGAGGCATACAGATCACCAAAAAGTGCAGTGATGGAGCTAAGACCATCTTGTGTAATAAGGAGATTAGAACATCCCAAACATAAAACACCAAGTACACCTAGAGCCTAGCTCAATTTCAGCCTCTGTTGATTTTCTTGGGATTACAGTATATATTCTGCCCTGAGAGTTGTTTAATCAGCTGTTCTGTTCAAATAATGGTTTAAGCATTATTCTGTCCCTACGTGTCAGCCTCTGTGCAGGATTGATCCTGTAGGCTACTTCACGTCAGAGAGAGTTGTGGGATTGCACACTACACAAATAATAATCTTGGGGGTCTGGTTTCCTTATTAGAAAACATGAACAAAGAAACTAAAATCTGTGCTGGAACCAATGTGAATCTGTAGTTACTGTAGTGCAGCTCTATGCTTAGCTTTTCAGTTCTATGTCTAATTGCCCTGAAAGGTCCTTTACCCGGGCTTTTTGCAGGAAAACACAATTCATTCTTTGCATTTAGATCAATATTACAGTAACATGATTCTTGTGGGCAAAGGTGAGCAGATTTTTGTACACTGGGTGAACTACAGGAAACTTCTGTCTACGTGCTCTGGGTGCATACCATTTGTAAGGCAAAGTGACTGAGTCTGCCTTTCTTTCACCACAGGCTGATCTTACACGGGAGTGATAAAGTTCATATGTTGGAAAAGTAAGGTTTGTGGAATTCACAAATAAAACAACCTGAATTAGCATAAAAGAGCACTGATAAACCCCTGCTATTATGCAAACATACTCACAGAACCAAAGAGCAGTTTTTAAAAACTGGTCTTGTCACTTTACTCAACAGAGTAGTAACTCTTTGAAGAGACTGAGAGAAAATGCCGTCTCTTGCAAAACTTGTTCAACACCCCAGAGAATAAGGAGGTAGGCAGCAGTTAGAAACAACAAAGTTTAATTTTACACAAATTGGCAAACTTTCGAGTAACTCCAGCTTCTCTGTATGGGTCACTGTAAACTCTTTCTTTCAAAACAAAGACTTTTTAGGTCATCAAGGATTATATGGGTAATGGTACAAAGCCTCATCATGAGGTTCAGACTGGACATCAGGAGGGATCTCTTTAGGGGGAGTGTGGTCAAACACCAGTGTCCTGAAGAGGTGAGAGTCTGCCCCAAGTCTGTCAGTGTTCAAGAGGCATTTGGACAGTGCCCATAATAACAGGCTTTAACTTTCTGTCAGCCCTGAAGTGGTCTGGCAGTTGGATTAGATGATCATTGCATGTCACGTCCAACTGAATGATTCTAGTCTAGTCTAAAAAAAGAGTGTGGATTCCCTTTGATGTACAACCTGCGCTTTCTCCAGATTCCTTTCCAGCTCCTCATATCCTTTGCAGGAAAAATACTCCACAGAAAAGTCTATGGAAGTAAGAGCAATGCTATGGAGAGGCTGGTATCCAATGGGGAGGAACAGATATTTTTGAAATGTTTGAGCAGAGTGTAGTCCAACACAATGCATTCCAGATTCCCAACTGTAAATTTTAGCTTCTCCGCTAGGGATAAGATCCATGCAAGACTCCTAGAGGAAAGATGTGTATATAGGCCACAGAAAAATAAAAAATCCAGGTTCTTGACTGTAACCTTCTGTCAGACTGAGCCTGCATGTGTGCTTTAGATCAAATGAAAGGATTCATATGTGTCTTTTCTCATTCCGCCTGCTGTTTTGTCATCCTCTTCTAACACAACTCCGGGATCTTTAGCCCCACAGGTAAAGGCTGCTAGCATTGTGTAGGAATTTGTACACTGAGGTTGGGTCTCCACTTTATTTCTGTGAGGAAGCTTAGGGTGCTGAGTATGCATGGTTCTTACAGTGTAAGAGGGAGAAATGACCAAGCATCACTCCCAGTGCATGCAACTCACTGCATCAAATATGCCTTTTGTGGAACAGTCCACAGGGTTCTTCCCTTGCACATCTGGTGAATAAAATAAATGTATTTCCTAGAGTCAAAATGTGGTAGCTGGACTGATTGTCCTTACCCAAACACAATGCAAGTACCACAGAAAATCCCAAGAGTACAGGAAATCAGTAATGTGATTCGACTTGTTGTATTGGTGTTTTCAAAGGGTCCTGTCACCACAGATCACTGTAACCACAGCCTTTCTGCACACAGGCAAGATTAATCTCATGCTGCAGTAAATCCTGGGCCACTTGGGCTGAAACAAGACACAAGGTAATATGTTCATGCTACAGGGGTCACAAGGAGGTCAGCTGGCATTAGCAGCCTTTTAGGAACGGCTGTTTCTCAGGCTAGAGCTGGGTCAGGCTCCACTGCTCTGCAGCCAGCAAAGCTTTGAGCATTCAGCAGGCCAAGCAAAGCTCGTTAAAAATAAGAAAGAGTGGGGGGAGGAGAGAGGAATGACAAGAGGCCAAGTGAAGAGAACATAGCCAGTCGTTGTACAATGGAAATCTCCTACTGGCTTTAAGCCCAATGGCAGCCATGATCCTTAGTGTTTAGGAGAGGAAACGGGACAAAGGTAGCAGGACACAAATGTTAAGAAAAAGGAATAACTGCCACTGATGTAGTTGTTTATTTTGGTCTACTTTTGCACTAATTGCTTCAACAAAATCAACTTTACTTGAGTTTTCAGTGTAATGATGTAGCTCAGTTTCTGGGCTCTTTCCATTAGGAGCTAATGCCTCCTGCATGTAAGGTGCTGGGTAGTCAAAGACATCTTCAGACACGTTCCAAATTAAAGTAAAAATCTCAAGAGAGTTTCCAAAAAGCTTATCTTTATGGCAAATTCTTTTTTTTTTCCTAGTTGCATCTGATGTAACATTGCTGGGTTCCTCTGCCTACTTCAAGTATACTCTGGAGCTACCTAAATGAGTGTAATGGAGAGAGATAGAAATAAGTTACCTTGCAACATTGAAGCATTACAAGGAATGTCAACAGACCTGTCTTTCTTTGTCCCAAAAAAGTGCAGCAACTTCAAGGCTATTTCCATTATCTTCAGATTTTCAACCTTTAAAGCTGGAAAGTGCAATGTCCTCAGCTGACTTGGCATGTAACAATTACTGAGGCAAAGGGCAGCTGTGAGCTGGGCAGAAGACATGCACTGGTGCTCATGTCCTCCACCAGTGCATGCAAGTATTTTATTCCTCCACCTGCTCTGAGGCTCCTCTGACAGTATTCCCACCACAAAGGGATACTGTCTGGATGGGTAAGAGACGCAAGAGGAGACAAAACCCCAAAATACACTGGAGTCCACTCCTCTCCAAACTTCCAATCTGACTGCAGGCACGAGCATCCCATGAGTTCTCTAATTTTAAAGTCAAAATGGAAATATGTATTTATAAATAACACTGGGAGAGAAAAAACAACAACAACAAAAAGCCTCATAAGTAAAGCTTTGTATTACAGCACACTTTTCCACTTTAAAGATGAATGATAAATAATCCAATGAGATTTCATTTAGATGACACATTAATTTTCTTTTCATATTTAGGCATAACAAACTAGCTTGCTGTTTCTCTGAAGATTATTTCATATCTAAAATATGTACAAAATGAAGGTGGCATCTCTTTGATCAGGGCTCTGTTTGGCTGCCTTGATGGGTTCACTTTCAATCACAGGTGGAACTTTCAGGAGTGATTTTAGGAGCCAGATGTATTGAAACTGTTCCATGCTTAGATGTGTTCAAACCATTTGTGGTTCTTCTTTCACAGAAAGAGAATTCCGCTGCCTGGAGCAAATAAATACGTTAAAATACACAACTGCAAGATAAAAAAATTTACAGATTGACTAATAAGGAGAAAATTCCGCTTTGCTTTCTCACAGAAAGTAATGTAGGTAATCTGCTTAAATCAGAGGTGCTTGCTCCTAGACGTTGTGCAGAGCCTAGTGTGTTTGGGCAGCTTCACAACATGATAAAAAAATGTCATTTGATGTGAAATGCAGCACCTTATTGTTGGTTGTCATCATTTATTTCTGTTTACGAATTCTAGGGAGGTATAAGTGAGTACACGTAAAATATTGACCTTCTAGTCACAATCTGTAGTGATTTCTGCTGGAGAATGGAAAACTATCTGCAAAAAAGAGATTACCACAGTTTACAATTCTTTATACAAATAGCAGAAAACTGTTCTCATTATATCTATTCATGTTTTATTGCAAGCATGTCATTTGTGCTCATCAGAAAGATGACTATATTGTTATCTTGTCTTTAAAATCAAATTCTCTCTTGTAATTGTCATATTGAAAGCCTATAAGGACAAATGATCATATTGGAGATTTTTAAGATAGTAAAATGACTACAGTTTATTTCAAAATTGTATTTGCAATTGTTCTAGCCAAATCTCTATCAGTTGAATGATGCTGTATTCAACAAGAGCAGAAAATGCTGTTTAATGCTCAGCTGTAATATCATTGTTGCAATAATTGTGTTTTCTCGATTTAATTCCTTAAAATAGTATTTCCCTCACGATATTAAAGGTATTTTAAGCTCCCAGTTCATACCACCAGAGGGCAATATGATAGGGCCGATTTTGCAATGTGAATAAGGAAGAAACCATGAGCTCTGAAACTGTCTTCTGTATTAAAATAGTTTAACAAAATTTAAAATGCATTTTCTCATTTATTCAACTTTTTCACCATTTTAATTTTCATAAAAAGGAAGAAACTGTGTTGCACATCAGTGGACAAAAGGAAAAAATACAACAAGAAAACCAGAATATGTGGAAGAAGACATTATTTTCTGCAGAAAAAGACAAAAAAGAGAACAGAGCATCTATAACATTCCTGTTGTTCCAAATCACTGAATCTGTACTCTGAGGTAGGTGGAAAATTGAGGGTCTAGAGGGAGGAAGAACTATGGTCTTTTAGTATCTTTTCAGGCAGAAAATGGTGATTAATAGACTGTAACTAAAGGCAAACTTCACTTAGTTTTGAACATCTGTTTATATGTTACAACCAGGTGTAACAGCACATGATGCCTTTGCTATGCTGGCAAGAATTTTATCTACAAGATCTCTTTATAGTGTGTATATAAGTGCTGCCTTACAGAAGAAACCTGAAACTGTGTTTATTGAAGAACTGAGAATTCAGTTAAACTGAAGAAGGCTGATATGTAACTCATATCAAAAAGGAGGGAGAGAGAACTATAGGGAAATTCATAGCTAAAAAAAGAGTGTACATTTTCAGAGATTATGATTATTCTTACAAAATTAAGACTGGACTCTTAATTTCATGTCATTTTCCTTCAAAGTAATTTGCTTTCCTTTTTAGGTTTTAAATAAAACTCAGAGGTGAGTTATAAATAAATGCCATTTGAAGGCTAATTTGTAAGAAGATGCTTTTAAAGACAGAATTTCCATAATACAGAAAATAGGATTTTATGCAAAAACAGTATTTTTAATGGGCAGTCTTGATGTCCACTTAAAATCATCCAGGCCAAATGAGGAACGGAAGAGATTTACCCCAATACCCACGACAGTAGCAAGTTCTCAGCTTCTTACATTGAAACCACATAGATACCAGCTTATGAACAAAAGCCCCATTTTAGAGTTCTTCAGAGTTTGAGACTTTTTAGTTCCAAAAGGAACTGACTACTTTCCCACATATGAAAATTATTACAGAAATCGCACTCTCCCTAATTTTGGTATGGTAATATTTATACTTAGGTAATTAAGAAGGCACAAAGGCCTGGCTGGCATCCCTCACTGAACTTAAGAAACCGTTACTTGTGTCCATGCAGTATAAAATGAACACAAAATACAGGAACAGTATGTTATCAGTGAGGATGGAAGGCACGTCCCATCCACAGGTTTGCAGGGCTCCCAAAGCCTGGTAAAATTAACAGGACATTTTATGGACATCAGATACAGTAAGTGCTCATTTTGTACAGACAGACAGGACTTTCTAGAAAATGGCTTGTCAGTCAAAAGAAAGGCAGATAATGAAAATGACTGCAAGCTTTGTGCAGTGGGAGTATGCTCACCAGAGAGAATCAAAAGAAAAATAACTGGGAAGACAACAGAATTGCAGCAGTGCTGATACTTTGCTTTTAGATGTTATCTTCCATCTAAGAAAACTATTTCCCAAAAGGAGGGAAAATATCTGGGAAAATAAAGGGGTAGGATCTAATTTAACCAGGGCCACATCGTGAATCAAAGACTTAGGAACAAAAATCCATATCTGCTACCACCTGCTCTGTTCCCCAAAAAATGTTTTTACTACCCATCTTTCTAAAAGCACTGTTTTCACACAGCACTACCACTTTCACAAAGAGTCATCTGAAACTCGCTTTTGCACAAGCTGCATTCACATCCTTCAGTAGGTTCTGCTTCATCATGACTTGCAATATGTGTTCATCATTAGTTATAATAAGCATAATATGTATATTCCAGTCAATTGTGGGGGCAGCACAGGTACATTTAGATTCTGGATTGGTCCCTGCCTTAGCTCCAGCAGATTTGGCAGAGCTTGCACACACTACCGTGTTCAAGCAAGCCTTGCAAGTAGTCTGCAGTGCTGTGTCTGGAGAACACATCTGTCTCAGGGCAGCTAAAGCCAGCACCACAAACAACAGAAACATCACAAACTTGCTGAGACTCAAAGGCAAATCTGACCTATGTTCTGTCTCCAGGCTCCTTTTGGATTTCAGCTTCATTCAGCATACTTCAGTGGCCATGAAAGAGTATGTGATGAGGAGGGGAATAAAGAGGAAAGTTATTTACAAACACAGGTCTAGCTGGAATTCCACCACTGTTTGATGTTTGAGTACTCAGGCCAGTGTCAAAACAGAGCTGGCATGCATCTTCAGGACACACTTTGATGAGAAACTACTGACACATCTCACTTTTAACTATCTGGCACCAGTTAGTCATGGTTTCGCCAGCAATGCAGTGGCACTTGTAGCAGCTGATTCCTTTGTCCCAAACAAAGCACACTACTTAGGGTAATTCTCAAATGCAAACCAGGGAATTTAATGGCAATACAGAGTGGTTTTGAATGGTCAGAATTGTCCTCGATGGTGCTTAAAGTGAACACTGAAGGCCAAAAGTGCCCTGAAGCATTATGCTTTGGCTTCTTTCATGTTAGAATGTTGGCAATGCTCTTTTACCTCTGGGGTGCAGTATTGGACAGTTAAAGTAAATTGGAATCCTCTTACAACTCAATAGAGCACAACTGATGCCTCTTACACGCGTTGTTGATTTTGTAAGATTTAGTTTGAAAGTACCTGCTTTTTATTATTTTTTAAGTCCATTTGGAAGAAAAAATTCTAATGCTATTTACTATTTCCTAACCTGAAGCACTCAGTTTTCCTGAAGTATATCTGAGGTCTCCTATAGCCTGGTCACCTAGGGCCAAAAAAAGACACATATGGTAGACCATTAATTCATAAAAGGGGTCTGGACCTTCCATCATGGTCTGCTCTTTCCACATAAACAGCCCATCACCAGAATTAGAAAGGTTTGGGATTTGCTAGCTGTAAATATAGCCATGATCCTCTCACACATAAGCACAGTGCTTGCCAGAAGTGAGCCTTGCAGTAGTTGGAGCTCAAGTCACATCACCAGTATGAGTAGGGGAGAGTGCCACCAAGACAGATTATATGTCAGTAAGACTGTGGCGTTAGCAGGAAAAGAAAATTAGCCAACACTTACAGTCACATACAAACATGCTGTATATTTATAGCTCCAAGTTCACCAATCTCCCAGGCAGTGAATCAAGTGTCCTTGAAACTGTGCTGACTTCAGGGGATTTATGCATGTCCCGCAATAGTTAATACAACTGGTAGATCAAGCTTGAGTTTATGTAACTCTCTTGACTACACTTCAGAGGACAATTAAGAAAAATTACAAAAAATGCACTAGAGGTACAAACAGGATGACCAGGAATACACAAGATCTCAACTGCTTTTTCACTGAGGAACTTTAAAAGACCTAGGTTTGATTCTAAAATCCTGTTTTTATAATAAATAAATTAATCAGTTTTAAACCAGAAGGCCTCACCAGCTTCTTCTGTCCAAAGCTAGTATTTTAAATCTACAAAAATACTCTACCTGCAGCTGTAAATGATGAGCTATCTCAGATTTTATCTCCTTTGCTTCAAGTACCGGCTGGTGTTTAAGTCCCTGAATGTTGTTTACCCCTCCCAATATCTTCTCACAGTCCTGGCAGAATCACCACATCCCTCAAGGGACTGACCCTAAAGGATATTTGAGTAAGCACTTAAGAATTGCACTTCTAAGGCTCTCTCATGATGTCAATTTAGCTTAATTAAACTTCCACAACACGACTGTACCTATTCTTTCTTCTTAAATCGCTCTTTCAGTCCCAGCCTTAGAATTTCATGCTGCAGAGTTGTGTTGTGGTATTTCTGACTGAAAAGGGTAAAGGAATGATACTCAGTGACCTCTAAGCAAAGACATCTTCCTGTGGAATCTCTCACTTAGGCCTGCTCTGAAGACTTCTCTGTTCAGACCTTCACATAAACAAAAGAGTGGAGGAATGAAAAAATGATCCAGCTCATTCTGTTCCTTTTAATACTACACATTTTCTATCCTAATCTGTCTTGCAAATTAGCTTTGAGCTCTGCAGTACAGTAGTATATCTCTTTGTTACTTTTCATACAACAGCAGGAAGCCTTGATATTTGTTATTTCAGGTAGCATTGCTATCTAAATGCCTGCAAGCTCAAGAGCTTTGCTTATAAATGTTTTCGGCACATTTACATGGCTGTAATAATGTCCAAATAATCAGATTCCACCTCTCCAATTGAATTTTGCAAACATTTCATTATTTAATATTTTTAATGAGAAACTGCTAGGCTAAAGGGAATCCCAGATTATGGGTTTTATAAAACTTAATAGCACAAAATCTCCCCAGTAAGTTTCAAAAATATTTTTTATTTCAAATGGAATAACAGTGTGCTAAAGAAGAAAAACAATCCCTGCAGGGTTTGCAACCCATGCACTGGATATTTTTTAAGTACAGAGTTTCTGAGAAGCTAAGCTATTTCCAAAACAAGAGTAGCAAGACATAAAACCTTTCAGTTTGGGGTTTGTTAAGTAGCACAGTTAAAGGAATGTTTTGCACCTGCCAGTTTTAAAATTTTGTCTGTGGTTAACATAAAGACTTAGTCAGTGGCAATAAAGCTGAAAGCTACAAGAGGAGATGTGACCAATATAACATGCTGGTCTGGAATAAGGTGGACAGGAAATGTGGGGCTCCTACTTAGAACATTTGCTTCATTCTCCCTGTTATTTTAGTGGTTTTTCGGCTTAGCCCTTAATTAGTCCTTAGAAAAACTCATCTTGAATAAGGGCCTCAGGCTGTGGCACAGATGTAAACACAGTAATGAACATTTTGGTTAACCTCTCTACAGGGGGAACAAGGCTTTCCAGTTTTCTGTCATGGACAGGTAACAGAAAATCTTTGGTGCCACAGCAAGAATTTGTGACTTTTCAACTGAATTCTGATTATGTGAATTCTGTCCTTGGGCTGTATGAGCTTCTAGGCTATCCAAGCAGAAATCTGGATGACCACCCTGGAGAACTGCAGGGGTCTTACTACAAAACTACTTTTACTGTTGAGCATAATGGAAGAGTCTGTTAGTATCAAGGAAATATTTAACTTCTTCTACTTTTTATTGGAAATGCACACTCTATTTCTCCCTTTAAGGTTTAAATATTCAGGGCAGCATCCTAGGAATCACTGGGAAAACTTAGTAGCAACACCTCCTATCACTAAGGTAATGTGTTGCAGGAACACTGAATGAAGACCTTTCTCCATATAACAGGACAAAAATTCTTTTGCAGTTGCAAGATATTTCAGTTTTCTAGCACAAAGCAAATATGTGGCTCTAACTAGAGAAAAGAGTTTTATAAAATGTAATGCAAACAGATATATGTAGTGTATATGAGAATGAGGGACTCAGTGTGGAAGTGATTTCCCTGATCTCCCAGAACGCCTATGACCAGTACTGCTTGTATATTTGTGTGATGTGTGGTAGCCATGGGTGTTTTTTAACATGTTTTGGATTTAGAACCCAGAAGAAAGAAATGTTGAGCTTTAAACAGGTTGAGTCACATGGCCAAGCCTGCTTAGAGCATATGCTAATTTAAATGCTTGGATTTCATAGAGATAGTTTCTCATTCAGAGTAATGAGATTTTTAAGCCATTGCAAAGAAGTTGCAAATGCTCCAGCTGCCTAACCAGCATATATTTTCACAATTTTTGTATTGTGCATTCAGGAACGTTTTAATGGCTATTTTTCTGTAGTGCCAACAAGAACCATACGCCTTTTTTACTTAAAAATGACAGCCTTAATTTTCACCTGTGCTTGTTTAAATCCCACTGTGAAGAAGAAATGATGGAAGAGGAATGGAAATACTTCTAGAGATGCTAAGTAAAAAAAAATTGACAATTAAATGTAGAATACAGTTAGCACTCAGACATCTTGACAACATTCACTGCACAAACAAAAGTATGCTGGATTCCACAGGTTAACAGAGATGAGAAGCAGCCAAAACACCATATAGCATTAATTTTCCTTTAAAGTTCAAAGTGTAGCCATGATGTAAATGTGTATTATGGAAAGATTCTTACTAGGCAAAGAAAGGCTGATAAATTCCGCCAGTTTTACTTTCTTCTTGTCATCAGATAAGTCTCACGATGTGTAGGAGAGGTCAGTCTTTCCTTGTTGGAAACGCACAGATAGATCCCAGATAACAGACAGATGTCTACTACTCTAAGCAGCAATATTTTATTAAAATTCTTAAACGTTAAACACACCTAGTAGAGGTATATTTGCATTATCCCTCCGTGTCACTGTCATCCTGGGATGTCCTGTCTTACCGCAACTTGTTTGTGCCACTGCTCAACCATTACTAATGGAAATAATTCTATAATCCTGTTTTTCTAGTACACTGGAGAGTAGCTAAAGTCTTCTGAACATTTAAATAGGTTCTTTTAGACAGTATGAGTGTCTAAAAAGGTCATTTTAGATACTGTAAGTATCACCCTAGGGACAGTCTATACATTATGCTTCTGAGTCAGTCTGCCTTCCACACTGAGTCAACAGGATGGCTCTTTTATCAACCTAGTGCCTCCAAAGAGCCGATTCACTGTGTGGCAGCTTGTGGATCATCCCTGCCTGCAAGAACTCTGCAAACAGACCAAAGTTCAGCAGCCAAGTAAAATACAGACCCTTAGCTATGCTGAGAAAGCTTAAGGACTGGCTGTAATGAGTCAGTCCCTTTTTTTTGCTAAGGATGACTGAATGAGAAGGCACAAACAGGATGAAAGAGAGGACAAACAAGTCTATAGTGATGCTGTATGGTTGCAGAAGAACATTCTACATTTGACAGGCACAGCTTTGTGCTCCCATTAGTGATTGTTTTGAGCTTTTACAATTTTACAATTTTACAATTGCTTTCAGATGTAGCTATTTCTCAAATCACAAGTGGCATAAATTATTTCCACATCTCTTGTAGGCTTCCCCTCTCATTACAGAGCTCCCTTAGTTACCCATGCCTCTGGCATCTGGACTGGCTCACTTCAGGTGATTCTGAATCAAATGCAATTTAAAACACTAAACCAAGTAATCCACAAGGGACACGATGGAATATTTACTAGATGAGTTTTTATGGGGAGCAGAAGCTACACCAGTTTTTCAACTGCTGTCTTTTACAATTATTTCCTCTTTGATTCCACACAGAAGTTCTGGTTTACAACCTGAAAAACAGTCTAAAGGGATCATCTATAGATCACCAACCTACATGACAGTGAAGTCAGAGAGTACTTTAAGATACTTAAAATACTTAACTTTTTATTCAGACACAAAAGGATACTGCTATTTATTTATTTATCCACCAGAAAAGCCTTCTACTTACAATTTAAGCTTCTGAATTGACTAATATGTTTTGTTCATATCTAAACTCAGTGAGAGACTTCTCTTTTATTCCTCAGAGGCTTATCTTTTGCAAATAGTGGGACAGGAATTTTACCTCAGAAAAGGAAAAATTATTTGTGATTTATTTAAATTTCTGTGCATTTTCCTGAAACAAAAAAGAAAAAAAAAAAAAAAAAAAAAAAATTCCTTTTATAAAATTATTAAGAAATTTGTTTTCAAATTAGAGTTTTGCCATAGAGGAAATTACTTGAATTACATAGTGAGTAATTAGGATCTCTTGGAGCAACTAAGTTTGAGCTTGCAGTGTTTGGCAGACTTTATGTTGCTTTTATTACTTTGGATTGCAATCCTTTGTAGGTTGCTAGTATCTATTCTAGGTACTTACTGCTTAATTAAAATAACAATAATCATTAACTAAAAAAAGACTCCTGTGCATTTTCACTTCTGAGCAGAAAGACAAAGAGGAGAAGAAAGATATCTACACACATAAATCCCCCTCTGACAATGACCATTTCTGACAATCTGAAGTTTATATCCTGATGTTCATACTAGGAGTACCTGGGAAACCTGAGCTCTCCCCCTTAGTCATAAAGCATCTTAAATCAGATTTTAGTGAAGACTGTTAGCTGCCACATGGAGCAGGATGGATTTCCTCAGCTAAAATGAGCAAAGCAGAGGAAGGAGAGCCCTAATGGAGAATGGTTGTGTGCAAATGACTCACTGGAGCACAGGGCAGCACCACGACTTATCTTTAAAAATACACAATATTTAGTCCATTATATGCATGTATATATGGACAATAGCAAAATTATGATCTGAATGTCATTATCTGAACTGGATAGTTTGTTACAGTTCAGAGGACTTTATAAAGCCTATGCTGCAATTACCTTTGGCACAGCAGACAAAATCTTCTCCTGTCAGTAAATAATGTTCTGTTGACCCACTGACTGACATGGGTTCTGAGTAGTTATGGTCTTCCATGTCATTGATCTGCAAACCAAATGTCACCAAAGGGGACTTGGGCACTGTAACAAGTGCTGCTTATCAGCCTCAGAGTTATTAGTTCACTAAGCAGAAGGATCTACTCTGATTTTGCCTATGACACTCAGAGGCCTTAGCCATGCTGTTAATTTTTGTTAGAACAGACAATTTCTGTCAAAATTATGCAAGAGCTTGAGGATGCTCAATGCAGAAAAAAGAGATGTGTCATCTCTGTTCTGCTCCGTTCTGCATCTCTCTCAGCTAACTAATTTCCATCCTCTGTACCTTCACTTGTAAACTAAGTAAAAATATTCCAAGACTTTTAAGGCCAAAGGGACCATTGCACTAAGCCCAGTGATTTGTGTTTGACTGAGCATATCTTCCACATAACTAGTTACATAATATAATTTCATACATAGAATTAACACAACTTTATATCATCCTCTAAGTTCTATGAGTAAAAAATAAATGTAAAAATTATTTTAGTTATGAAAAAAACCTATTAAATTAAGAAAGGAAGAACTGAATGGAAATTACGTCATCTCTCTTAACTCATTAACATTTTATTTGAAGTTCTCCAAAGTTAAATGCTTTTTTGAAAAGAAAGGTATACAGGATTTGGGTATGAGGTCTATGGCAAATAAATATTAAAAAATAATTATAATAATTTGAATTATGACAAACTGAATAGCAGATAGTAATTTTTCAAATATTTTCAGCCTGTTCCATCAGGTTCTTCAAATGAATTGAATAATTTCTTTTTGAAAATATCGAGTTCATTGTCAACCTAGTACAAGTAAGCAACAAAATGTTTATTTTCATAACTTCCTATGGTCACAACTTTAATGAAAAAAGTAGTCCCCTTTTTCCTTTCAGAAGGTCTAAAATCAGTTGAACATTCAAATAAATCACCAAGTATATGAAGACAGGCTCATTTCCAAGTTCTGCTTCTGAAACTCTCCGCGTGATTCATTGTACAGCAATAAATGTACAGCAATAAATCCAGCTACAATCTCAGTGAGTTAGTTGCTGCTTATTTTCTCTTTATTTATCTACTTGAAAAACATTGATATCTTGGAATAAAATGTTGGAATTGTAATGCTTTAATGAGTAGTTTAGAATCACTATGGTATCTTCAAGATTAATTAATTCTATTAAGTCTTTGGTTTGAAACTAGATAAGATCCAGATTATTCCATCCTTCATCTTGATATAACCTAATAAAATTGTCTCTGCTTGGGAGAAAACTAGCAGAACAGGAAGTGCTTTCAAAGACTTTTCCTGCTTGTGCACAAACTTCACGAGCTTTAGAAGTTTTTTACTGAGATGCTTATATTTCTGTAGCAAGTCCTTTCAATATTTTTTCTTCTGGAAGAGAGAGACAGGAAAGAAGGAAGAAGAAAAAAATACATAGTTTAAGGTTATATATATCTTGTATGTCCCTATTTTTATACCATAGGTAATAAGAAAGATAACAATTCAACAGGATACAATGCATCAGTGTCAGCTTTGGAATTTTTATTATGATAAAATAATAAAAGTACTCTACCAAATGTGATAATCTTAATCTGTGCTGTTTAAAATTAGTAGTTTTATATCAAGTTACAGAGTGATTTAGCAAACTCAGGCAGAATACAATAGCAGCTAATCATCAATTCTACTAAGTAAACTGATGTGCATTTGTTATAGAATATATTACCATTAATGTAATTTATTAAATAGAGAAAAAACCCAACCACAAGAGGAACTTTTGAAACAAATAAACAAAATCTGATAACCTTAAACTACTCTTCAGAGGTTAATTACCTCAAATTGAGATTGATGAAAGAGGATCCGAGAAACTCCAAAAAAAGCAATGAACACTGTGGAACAATTAGCTAATGATTGAAAAAATCACTTAGTCAGGTTCTGACTCCCAGCCCTGATCTCTCACTGCCTCTGCCTTCAGGGGCTGTGTAGGTTCATTGCTTACCACCTCGGGGGCAGGGGAAGAGAGTAAATGACATGTATCACTCATCAAAAGCAAACAACATCAAACAACTAAACAACACAGCAGTTCCTTTGGCAATATCTATATACAGAGGCCAAGACTTTTGTGTAATATCATTGATTTCAATGGAACTAAACAAATCTGTACTAATTGAAGTTTTGGTCTGATAACGGCTTTTATAAAGATATCAAAGAAAAAAAATGTTAAGTTTCCACCAGCCAGTTCTAGGTTATCATCCCTGTTCCCTGTGGAAGAAAGGAATACACATTTCTTTCCATGCTGTCTCTGTATCTGCTTTGTCAAGCAATCTGTAGAAAATTAAAACAGTGCCATAATCCTTGCATTTTGGAAAAAATAATTTCACTCTAGGTAAAATGGAAGACAATTCCAGTAGGAAAATCTACCAATAAAATATTGTCTCCAGTCAAGCTTGAGAGTGTTTAGTTTGCACTGCAGAGTGCCAGGGGTGTGTATTGTTAGAAATTGCTCACAGGGTCTGTGTTCCCACCTGTGAAAGCCTTGTGGGTGTTCCTGATCACAGCATTGTCTTCATATAGAATGAGATCTTCAGCATGAACAATTCAGAGTGCTGTTTTCGTTGAATAATTATCAGGACCTGAGCTGACTCCTACCCTTTGTATCTGTGTCAGTTTCCCCTGAGAGTCAGATCCCTTATGCACCAAAGATCTCCAGTCTGAATACTGAAACAAGCTTGTAAATCTAGCAGGCATGGCAGCTTCTGGAATCATTGCTGAGGTGGTTGTTATCCTAAGTGTTTGGTATGAGTTATTTCACAATGAAACAAAATGTTTACATACCTCTTTAACCATAATGTTTTCACTGATGTTACACGCACTGCTTCGTTTTGTCCTAGAAGCTCTACACTATAGAAGTAAAAATCACCAAAAAGACACTCTCTTCAGACCCCAATTCAGAAGTGAAAAATACATTGTAGAAGCTGCTGAATCACTTTATTTTGTACTACAGGTCAGTGTAGCTTATTTGCATTCATTTTTCAGTGTTCTTAAAGCTCTTCTCAATCCTCTTTTCAATGCCTTCTTTGTCCTCTTTGAAATTCTGTGATTGCTCTCATATTGCCTGAAGTGCTTGGAAAAATCTCACTCTCCATGGAGAAGGCAGAGTGGTAGGAATAGAGCCATTTCTATTCTGGTCTTCAACTAGCTTTTAGGAGAGAAGAGACTGCCATTTCCATGCAAACCTCTATGCATAGGCTTTGAAAGCATAGGGTAGCTGCAATCAGAGAAAAACACATGCTGTGGTACCTCTTTGAAACTCTGCAATTTTTGTCTCTGTTCCCTTCATCCAGGTATACCTCTCTGCTTCAAGTCCTCAGGAAACATAACACTTAGCCTCATAAAAGCATTCTATATTGTCTCTCCTATTTTGAAGTGGAAGGCTATAGTAGCAGCTCTCTAGTTTTAGCATCTACAGCTTTTTTTCCTCTGGAAGCCAACCATCCCCCAGCAGGCTGACAGCATTCTTTCCATCTACTCTCTCCAGAGCTTAATAATTTCTAAATCTCACAATAATTTCCAATATGCCTTTCCATCATTCAATATATATTTTTTACTCCTTCTGTTTATAATAAACATGCCTGTAAAGCTTCAGTAAGTATTGTTATTTATATGTTACTAAGATGATATGTGGAGCACATTATGCCAAAGCAATCACATATTAGAAAATAATATATGTGTTCAAAAGGAAGAAAAAGAAGAAGCAGAGAAGGAAGAAGCATAAGACTAAAAGAAAACAAGAGGAAGAGGAGGAGAAAATGCTTCAATTATGAATGCAATACAAAAGCTGTAGTGTCTATAATTAAATTATTTTTCCATTAACTTGTCATCTATACAATGTTTAGTCATATAAAGTAGTTTAGCTTATTGTTGTCATCTCTTGTTCCAAACTTTTTTCTGATTTTCTTGATATTTTCTACTACAAATGCTTATACCTATTAGTGTTGGATATTGACATGACAGCAATTGCACCTGCTGTAAGCTCAAAACCACCTCCCTCTTTTCTTCCACAGCTCTCACTTTATTCTTCACAATCTTGCTGCAGAAAACACTTGCACTACTGTCTAAGAACCTGACTCTGCAAAAACTCTCTTCTGACTGCTGCGTTTCTAGTACAGGCTTTAATCTAGCAAAGTAAAATAAGTACAGTCTATTGTCAACAAGTTAAGTACGTGGACTCAGATGCATACATCAGTCTCCACTGAACCAGACCTTGCAGTATTGTGTTAATACTCAAAACATTATGGTACAGATATTTTTATTCTTCTCCAAAATTCAAATGCCCAAATTGCATGTGACTCTTCTGAAAAGCTGCCTCCAATCTCAAGTGTATATTTCAAAGTTCTGTTTATCAAATTTCCACAGCAAAATATGAAACCTTCTACTGGCAGTATTATTCTTGCAGGTATTTTTGTTCTGAAGAATGGCTAGTTTTCAATTTTGCACTAAGGTATTTAAAAGAGACACATTAAAATGTGAAAATTACTTTATTTAGTAGGACTCATATAAACCAGCAGATTGAAACAGCTAGCAGATTTTTCCTGTTACTCCTAAAATAATTTATTTTAACTATACATTTAATTACATCCTACAGCTGCATCAAGTATTTAAAGTCCATATTCTCTTGTTCAGACTTCAACTTAATCATGAAATCTTTATTATTCTAGTAAGGAATGCAGAATTGTATTTAAAAATACTGCGATTCCTACATACTTACTAATTCTTTATTAGCATAGATCAAGTACTGATACAGTCCCAAGGTAACACTGAGAGTTAATCAGTTAAAACATAGCTTCTGTATCATTCCATTGGAAATAGCAGGAATGCAAAGTAGGCTCTTCCAGCCCCATCCACAAAAAGGTTGCAATTCTTCTTGGTATTTTCATGAGTTGCCCGAGGCAGGGGAATCTCCTGAGCCACTCTTTCCTCTGCTCACCTGTAAAAAAAAGAACCTAGCCTCAGGCAGGCACCTGAGGATTTGGTTCCCTAAGTAAGGTACTTTGCCTTCATTACAACTGGTAGAAAGAAACAACTTCCAGTCATTTTTTGACTCTCAAGAAAATCGTAGATTGGGTTAAAATTTAAAAGAAAATCAGCTATTTATTTGAAATGAAATAGCAAAAAGAATAAATGTTTTTCAACATTCCTCTTTAAGTTCCTATTTTCTTCCTGAAAGCATATGTGATTTTTCTCTAACAATAGAAAAGGGAAGAAATACATAATCTGAAAAAAAATCTCAGAGAAGCTTGTTAATGTACAGAAGAAACTGTCTACAGAATTTGAGTATTTACCTTAGATATAATCCTATAGAATGACATATTAGTATCAAGCAGGGTCTTTAAACAATTCTCTATTTTCCTCTTAACAGGATGATCTATCAAGATTACATTTTAACTCTTTCGTTATTAACTCTGGTGATGAAACTGCCTTCCTCTCCCATCACAAATGACTTGCAAATACTGAGGCTGGTCAGTGGTGATGAACAGTATGGTATTCCATTGTCTGGAGATGGCAGTAGTGTCTGAAAGCAGAAATTTCACTGAAAAATTCTCCTGAGTATGGAAGTGTTGCCTTTGTGGAGGACTGATGTGGACATGGTAGGCCTCTTACCATTTAGATACCGGCTGACATACTAAAAGGTTTTAAATTTATAAACATTTCATTTACAAAATGTCAGGGGAGTGTGTGATACATACATATTCACTGGTACTATAACACACCATGGCTGTGAAAAATAAAAAGCAGCAATTGATGCCCCATCTGTAGAAACAACATGTTATTTCTTTTGCTGCTCCCTGTGCATTGTGCTATTTTCCTAAGCAGTTTAACCATGAAAATCTGCAGGATGCACCTCATGTATTGAAAACACAGAAATGCTTCCCCACCCTGCTGTCACGGTATCTGGAGGGAAGGCATCAGGCAAAGAACAACCTTCCTTAAGAACACTTGTATTTTCTAATAAACAGTTAAAAAATAAGGAGGATTGTGAAGTTGATGCTACTGAAGTGCAAACTTGAGAAAGGGGAGAGGTTTCACATCCAAACACAGCTTTTGAGGGGAAAAGTGAGCAGAGTGTTTGCAGTACTTTAGAGTACCTTAGAGCTCAGAATAAACTCTATGTTCTTCCGCTGAATTTTCTTCTCCACAGAGTAGATCCCATTCAAATAAATGCAAAATGGTATTTTCTTCTTTAAAAAAAAGAGAGAAGCAAGAGGCAATAGATCCTGCTGCCTACTGCATATCTCGCTGATGTCAGATATATCTGTAGATGTATTTGTAGATACTGTAATATACATATATATGCGTATACACAGATATACTGCCATGTACATATATAAGTGTAGATACTGTAAACAAAGGCAAAATTGGGTGTTAAAAGGATGACTTTGATGTTCATAAAATCCTCTAACAAGACGCTGAAAATTACATTGCTGTTTGGAGGATGGCTCACTGCTGTAAGTGTATCCTAGTGGTAATCCTGAAAGCACATTTCTAACACAGAAACTTGTAAGTCAGACTGATTTCCTGAATCCTTTTCAGAAGAGTGCAAACATAAGTGCTAATGAACAATTCTCAGCACACCCTGAGAACAGAGAATCCTTTTTTCCAGTGACCCAGTAGTTTTCCAAGTTTAATGGTCAGAAGAGATAAGAATCCATTAGAGAAATCAGACCAATAAATCTGAATCATTCACTGCTACAGAAAACTTCTGACTTCTCTATCTAAATCTGATGGAATCGAAGTGGTTTGTGACTGTAACACAGGCTTACAACAGTTTCCTGGGAATTGTGAAATGTGAATGGTACTTTGTACAGAATGCCATTTTAGTGAGCAATTCCATCTCATTAACCCCAGTATATTTCTCTGCCTCCAGCTGCTTGGAAAATCTTCTGTTAAGCAACTATCTACAATTTCTCCCTAAAGACCTTCATATTGCATCATTATGTAGTTTTCCTTTTTCAAATGTTGCTCTAAAAACTTGGGTGTCTTGAGTTACATTGCTTTTAGAATCTTGTACAAGCAGTTCCTTGCTTTCACTATTTGTTGTTTGTCAAAAATATGCCTCACAAGTTTCTGCCTGTGCTCACGTTTCAGATTTAGCAATCAATTATGTAATGGTATCATCATTTTCTAAAATGTAGATTGTGTCTTACACAAATATAATGGAACTCCTGATGACCTCAGATCCAAGAAGCCACTTGAAAACCTAACAGTGTTGGTTTTTATTAACTTTTATTCAGCATTCTGCAAACACAAGTAGACAATGTTTAAAAAAGGAGTTCCAGATAGCATGTGATTAAGATAGTAGGATTCATTTAGAAACAGATTCAGAAAGCACTCCAGTTGTTCATTTTTAAAAGATTATTTCTTCCAGAATTTCTCTTCCACACCAGTTTCGCTTCACTTTGTAAGGCCAGTCCAAGGAATTTTGAGGGAAACATTTAGTTTTAACAGATGTTGTGAGAAACACTTAGTTTTAGCAAATAAAGGATTAATTAACTGAAATACGCTGTTAGGTATCATGAAGTTTTTACACCCTCTCATTTTGCACGTGTACAATACCCTTCACCTTTCTCTTGTGCCTTTGTTGCTAATTGAGCCTCAAATTAATCTCATTCAGTCCTGTCTGGCATTTTCTCCTCTTCATTGACAAGCTCTTTTCTGTCATACATACCACAGCATTATACAGCCTATCACTGTCACTAAGTTCATGATAAATTAAGAACACACTTATACTTACTTTCTCTCTGAAATATCCAGATCACTGTGCCTTACTACTCAGACTACACTGAGGAAAGTCACATAAATAGAAACATAGCAAGGAAAACTGCTGTATTTCTGTGATTTTTAATTCTTTTTTTAATATATAACCAATGCCATCAAAACTTTTTGTTGGCATACAGAGTTTGAAATCTCTCCCTGAAAAATTTTCATTATGTAATGCTCACATTTAAGGACCTTACTCATATCTGTAATAATTCCCAACTTACCTGGCTTTATCATAATGATTGTCCAGCAATCTAACAGCATAATTTTTAATAATAATCTGACTTCCTTGGCAACCACAAAGGCATTTTCATTTCTTCCTGCCACACAAAAATAATGCCATTACCTTCTTGGTACTATGTAAAAGTCCAGTAATTCGTAATTATTTTTATGTTCTATTGCAATACTTGTGGGTAGGAGACACCATCTCTAACATGTCCTGATATATGTAAGTCATCCAGTCCTTAAAGCCTTTTTTTGCATCCTGTACAAGGTAATTAGGCAGGTTCCAGATCTCCTGGCAAATACTGGGGTAATACTCTATGCTTCAACTTACTGCCCCAGCCTTTCCACTCAAAAGTGAAGAATCTCTCCACTGAAGTCAAGCCAACTTAAACCATTTACCCCAGTTTCAGTTAGTTCATTTCTGGAGTCACAAACTGCTCTTCAGTCAAGCTTTGTATCTCTGTCAAGAAACCCAGCCAAGAATTCATCACTGCTGGCTAAGTGGGGCTTTGTCCTTTTGCTTAGTAAAAATCCTGCAGTTCTTGGAAAACTCTGAAGAAAAGTTAGTGGGTTTATGCATTTGTTCCTTTTATTTAAAAAAATGACGTAACAACCCTCTTGCCTGACACCTCTGGTTTGTGATCTTTTAATGAAAGATATTTCTCTTTGTAGCCAATCATTTTTCTTTCATGTTCTGCTTTAAAAAGGCGAATTCCTTCTTTTTAAAGCTTCCAAAATTTTATTTGTGAAACAGAATTTTTATTATCCTTGTAAGTACTTGCTATTTCCAAATTCGTGTCCATATTTCCTATGTATTATATTTTTACATTAATACCTGAGTCTCTTGGGAAACTTCACTCAAAACTATTTGCCAGAACTCAGCATTTCAGAAAAGCAGTTTTCAATTCGTTCTGGGAAATAGATTTGATATTTGAGGCCTGTGGATTGTGTCAGGTGATCTGACATATATTTCCTGGGGATTCATGGACTGTGCTTAGAGTAGTATGCTTTAACCTCCTTAGACTGCTCTGATCAGCCTGCAGTCTCCTGCTGCAAAAGATCTTGCCAGGATCCACCCTCTAGAATAGGATTGCTCTTGGGATGCCATAATAGTTCTTTAAGAAAGTGCATTAAATCTAGAGTCTTGGTAGAGCAGTGACTTGTTCTAAACCAGCCAATCTTTCTGACAGTGAAAATGATGACAGTGGAAATTGTGGTGGCCTGGCAATAAGGATCCCTCCACTGACGTCCTTGGATTCCTTGGTGTCAGCTCTCTGTAACAAATCCATGTGGTTTTAAACTATCAGAAGTTTAGGTTCAGCTCCTTGCTGAGTAGCTCATCCAGCTTGTCACTGAACTGGAAGGTAAGATGAATCCTTATATTCTTTGTAAACACAGTACTAGCCTTGAGTTTCCTGAACCTGGAGTTGTCAGTGCATATGAAGATGCCCAACATCAAGCTAATGTCTCCATACCACTGCCTGGTAACTTTCCCAGAAGTGGAGAGACCTCCACCTGGGCACAGTCCAGACATACATTAATCACACATCAGGTCGGTTAGGCTGTACTACTTTGTGCCATCACTATAGCTCCTCAGAGAAGCAGGTTAAAAATACCTGCTGGGTGGACTGCTAGGCACAGCCCCCTAAAAGACATGGCCTGCAGATGTGAAGACATGGTAAGAACATGAGGACCTGGACATCTAGCAGCCCACAAGAACTCCAGAGTTACTCTTACAGGACTTTATTAGGCAAGGAGTCAAATTTGCCTTATGAATCATATGAAGAGCAATAGGAAACAAGCATGTACTAAATTCTTGTCCCCATCTAGCTTTCACCAGCCGAAGGCTCATCTAACTCCCCTCAGAAGAGTGAACTTAGGACCTTAATTAGAAACTCTTGCAAGTATTACAAATGTCATCCCTGAGTGGCAAGCTCATGTAGGAAATTGTTGGCAGATACAAGCATAGCCATCCAAATCAGGATCGGTTCTTTCCTTGGATACCCACACATCTTTTCTTTGTGATATGCCTAGCTGTCAGAATGGTGAGTGGGAAAACGACATACCTCCTTGTTCTGCACTAGCAGCTCCTGCTGTGATAGTACAGGTGTCAAAAAATGCCATATCAACTAAAATTTTGTAGATTTTCTCCACTATGGTGTAACTGTTATCAATGTCTGGAAATCTTAGTCTACAAGCCAAGTGCATGTATCTCTATTGGGATTTCAATAGGATGGTATCTTATCTGAAATCAAGCACAGTGCCTTACTGCAAAAGGGGAAGGGAGAAATTAAACATCTTATATCCAGCACATGTAGAATGTTGAAAAATGTATACATGTAACAATAAATGACAATGAGTAAATTGTCTAATAGATACCTTAATTAATTTCTAATATTTGTGAACTAGTTCCAAATACAGAAAAATTCGTTATTCATGGGAAAACACCTACCCACATAAACCAGCTGAGAATGCCAAGAAGTTTCCTACATTGTACTAGTAAGCTGTGTTTTCTAAGAGAATAATAATAAAGTCTGTTTCTTGTATGCCTTCCATAATCTCTCAAATAATCTGCAGTATACTGTGTAAATGTAGATTGCCTTTTTACAGTGACTTCTGAATGAAGAAAAATTATTGGCCTTTTGATACCCAATGAATTGACTAGAGGAATGATCTTATCAAAGCAGGTTGTCATTATTTTATGAGCTTCTCCTACCCCTAACATTAATGCCCCTCTTTAAAAGAAGCAGTGACATAATATAAAGTGTATTTTAATGACTAGTTAATTATAAGGAAGAGTGAACAACTTAAAAACCAAAAATAAATTGTCTTTGCTACCATGTAACAAAAAAGTGTAATTATCAATAAAATAGGATACTCCCATTTTGACAGACAAATGGAGAACATGGGATCCCTGGAATGCTTCTCTCACCAGGATGCATGACAAAGGTAGAATCTTTCAAAGCTGTTACAGAGAAATTCAAAGATAATTTGGTTAATTATTTAAATTTTTCATATAACAACTTTGAAACTGCTTTTATCTTCAGATATATACTTCGAAAGCAATTTCTTTTGTACTTGTACAAGTCTTGGAGATTCATATGTGCATGGACTCCTTTCATTTCTACCAATTTACTTCAATAAGTGTTTAAGAAGAATAAAGGTTCAGCTCTGAAAATGGCTGGGTACATCTCTGGGGCATCTACAGAAAAGTGACGGCTTTACAGAGACCACAACACAGTCCAAGCATTATAGAAATGATGATGCCCTTTTAAAAGTATGATTTCAAATTCAGTGCTAAGGTATATTGCACCTTCAGTTTACATCCTCTGCTCAGAGTCTCCCACAGATTTTATTGCAGAGGCATTCTGCTTTTCAGGTGGGTAGTCCAGGATGCTTCACAATGTCTTTTAGCCTCAATAGCCACTATTTCTTTCGATCTTTGGATTTAAGCACATTTTATGAATATTGTTAAATACTACTTTCCAAGGTTAATATTTGGAGGTTCCAATTAGGTATTAGAAATATTTTTTTAACTGAAAGAGAGGTTAGGCATTGGAATAAGTTGCCAAGGGAGGTGGTGGAATCACTGGTTTTGGAAGTGTTCAAAAGGAATCTGGATGTGGCACTTCAGGGTATGGATTAGGGGTGATTATGGTAGTGCTGTTGGACTTGAAGATCTTGAAGGTGTCTTCCAACAAGGATAATTCTGTGATTCTGTGATTCTTGAAAATGTTAATAAAGATTTTTTTCCAAAGTATTTATTTCAAACTCAATAAAGGAGACCATAAGAGGCTCCTATAAAGGATTCACTTCTTCTTGTGCAAATCAGTAACTTTCTTACAAACTGACTTAAAGATACTACCCAAAACCTTTTGTAGATGTAAAGACACCTGGCAAACCTCCAGCACTAGCTCTTGGAAAACTGAATGCATGTGTACATTGCATGTTGGATGCTGTATGTATGCATTTGTAGACTGAAGAGCAGTGAAGAATTTTTGAGGGAATTTTTTCTTGAATCTTCAAAGTGAATGGTGAAGGTCCAAATTACAGAAGTTTGGCAGTCACTGTTCTCATACGTAACCCTATTTCATCATAGCAGAACACATCTATCAGATTTCCAGTGAAAACCACAAGCTCTGATTTGCCACCCTGATAACACAAATACAGACAATGGCTTTACAAGACCACTTCCTGATTCCTGACCAGTTGTGCATCAATTCCCAACCCTGCTCAGCTGGGTCATAATAAGAAATCACGCTCTAGTGTATGCAAACACTATCTGCAGCAGTAGCTGCAGGAGAGGGGGAAAACAAGGCAGAGTAAAGGAAAAGGTAATGTAAAGCCAAGTAAGTTCTGGGAACAAGAAGGATTATGAACAGAACACCAATATAATAGTTTCAAAATACTACACATGCCATGAAGGTTCTTCAGCACCACTTTGTGTTCTGCTCAGACATTTTGCCTTGCTTGGAACGTCTCAGTGGCTATGAAATAAAAGGCCTCTATTGATTTCTGTGCAACAACTGCTCCTCCAAATGGCTGTATTTGGGAAACAGCACATACAGATGGTAAATATTTTAAAAATGGAAGGTGACCACCAGTTACATAATTTCAATTTTCATTTTCTTTCGCCCACATGAAATGTGATTCACTATGGCAGCTATAAGCCATCTCAACCTAATAATCAGGTAGTTGGCGTAATTCTCAGGTGGACAAAGGCAAAAAGCAATCTTTTTCTCACAGTTTATTGCTATAATCCTAGTAATTAACTCCTCCTTATCACATATAGATCTCAAACACAAAGGTAAACTGACATTGTGTTTTGTGGTATAAATCATATACCATCATTCATCTAACATCATTCCATATGAATATCACAGTTTAGGATACACAGCACAGTTAGCCTAATGTGATTAAAATAAGCAAACTGAAACTCTCACAGGCTCTTGAGCTTTACCAGTCTGCCTCTGTTCAACTTGTCAGAAGATTTCACTCCTAAATATATCCTATCATATAGCCCAGCAGATCCCACAGAAACAAATAAGCAAACAAGCAAACATATCTAAACAAGCAAAGCACAGAAGTCTGTTATCACAGAAGCTTGTTATCTTTCCTACTGTAGAACACCAAAATTATGCAGTGAAGCTCGTGGTGGATTTTTTTTCAGAACCAAGGAGAAGGAGATCAGCATAATTTGCATCACATCTAATTTTTGCAGCCTCTTTCTCACTGCTGGTGTAGGCTTTCTGCTGTTTATGAAAAGTCCAATATTTGCATCTTTATGAATGAAGATGAAAGAAACATTGCTGAGATGGTGTCTGAGGAGGAGTGGTGCGGAGAATAAGTGTTCTGAACCCACAGAGGAGTACTTAGAAAAACAGTCTGCTGTTATCCAAAATACTAGGATTTCACTTGTGATTATAAATGGCAATGATGCAGTTATAATGAAGGGAAGAATACTGAAAGGGTGCTAGTCTGTGGCCTAAATACATCAGAAGGAAGAAAATAATAATACTGATTTTGCAAAGGAACTGAAAAGCTTATATGATTGATTTTGGGTTTCCTTTCACACAATTGCATATCTTACCTGCAAGAATTATGTTGTAAACACACCCAGAATTCCTCTGTTTCCACTGCTTCAGTTTATAACCTGGCATTTACCAGATGTTATGTTGTACTTGCTGCTACACTGTAAATCAACTTACTTATTAACTAAAAATGCAAGTAAGATAAATATATAATTCTCCAGCAGCCAGTCATAAAGCATGTGTTTTAGTTTTCTCATACAACTTGCCTACTAATTGGTAAAACTCACCAGATTAAATCAACTGGTGTCTCTGCTCTACGGCAAAAAGTATAAACACAAGGTATTTCAACAGATCCCCCAAAGAACACTGTATTCCCTCCAAAATATCACAATACTTCATAATTCAAATTATTTTCCAGAAGAATAACTGATACTGAGATATTACAGTACTCTTTTCATAGTTAAGACTGACATCAGGTTAGTCTTGCGCCACTTTAGTTTAGTATTGTTGTAGACAGCACTGGTATTCATCTTCCTAAAAATTACAAGATATACCCTGAATATAATGTAGGCTCTGCCTTCAAACTTGGAAAGAGAGTTGTCCTACTTTTTCAATCAGAACATTAGAAAATTATTTGGCTAAAACATTTTTAGTTTGCTTTACACGTCTTTGGCCTTAGATCAAAGATAACTTTTTACTGGTCCATCATACTTCCCGTAAGTTTTGTTTCTTTGTAGTCACATGTGCCAGCTAACATATTAAAAAAATTAATTCTATGAAGAAATTTTGCTCTTCACAGAATATTGGCTCAGTTCTGCTTCTATTGGTATCAACAATTATATTGCCATTGACTTGAGAAGAAGTAGAGCTGTGTTGTGTGTGATAACATAGGTATGGCACCTCTTCACATTTCTTCAGTAATTTTCACTTAAAGCAAATTACAGACTTCTGCAACCATCATGAGGAACTTCAGCACTGAACTCCACCTAATCTTGTTTGATTAGAAAGCTAATGCTCTGTTCAGATGATGACATTATTGTGTTCAAGATTTCAGCATGCAAGTGTCTTAAGAAATTTCTCCTTTCAATTGTCAAAGTGAAGCTCTTTTTACTGCCTGCATCTTTAAATACAGTAAGAAACACTGACTAACTGCCTTCTAAATTTTCATCCAGCTGATAAATAATGATCTTATTCTTGATAATGATTTCCTTCAGGTAATCATAGGTTCAGGTAGAGAATCCTCTAAAACAATATTGATTGCTTATTTGCGTGATTTGCTGATTTGATACATGTAAATATAAACAGAAAGGTACTCCATTTCTCAACACTATTCCACAGAATCACAGAACGTTCTGAGCTGGAAGGAACCCACCATGATCATCAGAATCAACTCCTGGCCCTGCAAGGCACACCCCAAAGGTCACACCCTGTGCCTGAGAGCATTGTCCAAATGCTTCTTTAGCTCTGTCAGGCTGGTGCTGTGACCACTGCCCTGGGGTGACTGTTCTACTGCCCAGCCATCCTCTGGGTGAAGAACCTTTTCCTGATACCCAACCTAAACCTCGCCTGACACAACTCCAGACCATTTCCTTGGGCCCTGTCACTGGTCAGCACATAGCAGAGATCAGTGCTTGCCCCTGCATTTCCCCTCATGAGGATGTTGAGGACCACAATGAGGTCTTCCCTCAGTCTCAGCTGTTCGAGGCTGAACAGACCAAGTGACCTCAGCCTCTTCTCACACAGCTTCACCTCCAGACCCTTCACCATCCTCATGGCCCTCCTTTGCACACTCTCTAATCGTTTAATGCCTTTCTTACACTGGAGGGCATCCAAAACTGCCCCAGCACTCAAGGTGAGGCTGCCCCAGCTCAGAGCAGAGCAGGACAATCCCCTCCCTTGCCCGGCTGGCGATGCTGTACCTGATGCCCTCCAGGACAGGGTTGGCCCTCCTGGCTGCCAGGGCACTGCTGACTCGTGTTCAACTTGCCATCAACCAGGACCCCCAGGTCCTCTTCCATGGTGCTGCTTTTCAGCCTCTCATTCCCCAGTCTATACACACAACCAGGTGTGCCCCATTCCAGATGCAGAGTTCAGCAGAAGCTGTTGTTAAACTTTGCATGGTTGGTAATTTTCCAGCCCTCTCATTTCCCAAGGATTTTCACAAGTTCTTTCTGCCTTAAAGGGACCCAACAGCTCCTCCCAGTTTTGTACCATCTGTGAACTTGCTCAGTATCCCTTCCAGTACTGCATCCAAGTAATTTATGAAGACACTGAAGAGCACAGGGCTGTGGATGGAAACTCCACTAGTGACAAGTCACCAGTCTGATGTTACCCCAGGAACTGTAACCCTCTATGCCTGACCTCTGGGCCAGCTGCTCACTCATGGCAGGATGTATTTACCCAGCTATGAGCTGGACATATTGTCTAGGAGGACACTATGAGAGACAGTATAGAAAACTTCGCTGAAACTAAGAAGATTCAAACAGCTGGCTTCCTTCGATCAGCTACATTGGTTATTTCAAAGGACTGGGTGTTTAGAAGCTATTAGCTTGCCTGTAAAAATTTTGAGCAATGAAATTTTCTTAGCTTACAGAATGAAGAAGTGAACATTGCAAAATGTACTAGAATTTATATTAAAATTATATCAAGTTAAATGTTCTTGTCTAACAAGCTAACGTTCTTGTCATTAGAACAGCTGCCACTCAAAGTATGTGATGACATACAACATCCCACTTGAATAAATATCCAGTTAAGAAAAGTACACAAATCTTCAGTGGATTTAAACACAAAACCATGATCATAACCAGCAAGTACATTGGTATTCTAAATGTGTTCTTAGGGCCCTAATTTACATCACTGAAGTTCATGGAGTTTTCATCATTCTGTTTAGCAGGACCAGGATCAGAAGCTGTCACAGATTTTTAGCTCAAAGACACTGTTCTGTCATGACATTTACCTGAAGTTTATTAATTTTCTCAAAATTTTTGATGCAAGGTTCATACCAGTAAGAAAGTTGGGTAATCAGGAATACACCCAAATTTTCAGAGTGAAAACTGACTTACAACTTTTAGTGACGCAAACCCAAATTTGTATGAAGATAAACATGATTGTTGTTTTTCTTATCCAGGAACAATTTTTGCTTTTCCCAGTCCCTAACTGAAGATGCTTTCAATGTGCATGATTCTTAATTAGCTCAGTCTCCCTGGTAACTGCTGGGAGAATAGAGACAATTGTTATCCTATGGTTACGTACAGTAGTTCCCATTGTGAAAGGATAGGACAAAATGGGGTGGACTTTCAAGAAAAACAGTAAACAATTACTCTAGAGGAAATTTCAAACTGTTTTGTAGATGTGAATTGTTGCAGATGATATTACTTGGCCCTCACTTCTGAGTTTTCCTTAAGTGATTAACAGAAGAAAATGATTATGCCTCCAATTTATATTTAGAAATCATATTTTCTTGAATAAAATGTTATTGTCTTTAAAAATAAAAGGCCATTTCCCTTTTCAGAATATGGACCTTAGTACTCTAAAAAATACAGGAAGATTAACTAAACTAATACTTTAGTTTATTTATTTACACTGACTTGAGGTAAGTGTCCTCCCGTAGCTGGGTAGTTTGTTTCCCAAAATTTAGGAAGTGCTTTTTAAAGGACTTTTAAAGTTTGCAAGGTTAACAATAAAAAGTAGTCATGGAATGACTGAGGACTACAACTGAAGTGCAGGCAATAGGAATCCACAAATGTAAGTTTTAGTCCAGAGGATAAACAAACAAACAAACACAATGAAGATTCTGAATGCAGAAATTTTGGGGGACTTTCGGGGGACTTTTATGTTTCAGAAGCATCATTAATGCTTAAACATGGATGATATTAGGAATGTGAGAGATCAGAATCTTAATTTCTAAAGTATTTATTAGCAAAAACCTTATTAGCAACCAGAAAACACAATCCGGATTAAATGACAAACTTAACTGGAATAGTCATGTACAAAGAGGACGTATCTAGATCTCTTTTATGAAATATAGAATTATCAAGTGAATTTCCCACCACTGCAAGAAAAAATGTATATATTTTTTATAAATTAGTGTGAATTTTACTTTTTTCACAGATTACATGAGAAGCTACATTAGGTCAAGCCGTCTGGCCTTTGAATTGAGGGTTGTCAAGAATATATCTGCTGCAGATGTTTATATTTTCTTTGACATCTGCTGCAGATGTTTATATTTTCTTTGACATCCTAGCTTCATTTGCACTTAAAGCAAAACCTCTCATTAAGAAGAGAGTGACACCTTCTTTTCATGATTCCACCAAGTTGTGTCCTGAAGAGTGAAATAACTTGTAACAAAATCCTCCCTGCAATTTGTGATGCAAGGTACAATAATCTCTATTCCGGTACTGAAGAAACCTAAGGAGCACTACTTCATTTGCTTACATTATCACATTTCACCTCAAAAGTGATCCCATTAATGACCAGTGAACTTATTCTTGTCTAGTTGTAGCAGGAAAAGTAACTTCTGGTTTAGACAGGTTTGAGAAAAGTTATAAATCACCTCTCAACTGCCACAGATAGACATTAAATGACTGAGAAAGGCTCCTGCAATTAAGACCAGGTTGACTTACTGTTTTAAAATCCACTACGAAATCTGTAATATTTCAACACTTTAAAATAGCCTGGGGTTTTGTGAATAATATGGTGTATTCTCTTTTATTTTAAATCCTTTTGTTTTCAGGTTTTTTCCTGATTTTTCTCTTTTCTCTTCTAAACCCAATGTACTGATTTCTGTTTCTTCCTACTGAGTTGAAAATAATCTTCTCCTGTTTAGAACTTACATCTAGGAGGTAATGTTTTCAAGCTGCTAATAAATGGAACAATTTCACTATGTTAAAAAATCATTCTGTGTGTACCTTTAGAAAATCTTTATTGAACATGCAGAGTGATTAATTTTCATAACCTCACTTGTCATGACACTGATTCCATCATTTAACTTCAAGGGATATTGTTTCCCATCCCACAATCCCAATCATGTCTGTGTAGGTGTACTGTACATAGCAGAAGGAAAACATGCCATCTTCATTTCCATAGTACCTCTCAAAATGACTTCTAAGCACTCTAATTAATAGTCAAGAAAAACAGAAATTTACATGCTACAGTAAAATACAGTATTTAAAATGGTTTTTCTTTGGCTTAATATGATGTTGGAATTAATATTTTAAATGTGATGAAGTGATGAAAGTGGTAAAGCTTTATGGTGAAAGTTAATTATCTTGCTTCAGTTAAAAAACTTGTGAATATACACCAATGGAACACAGAAGAATTTGGGAGATGAAATTTTCCTTTGTTCAGGTTATAGCCTTCCAGTCTCTTTTTTTCCCAGTGACTGCCTGTAACAGTTTTTTCCTCGAAGTAGAACTATTGCAAAGATGAACAGGAAAATGTTAGAATAGTACTTTCAAACAAAGTGTAGCATCAGTTAAGCACCACTAAATTAATTTAAAAATTCATTTAAAGAAGAAAAAATTTTTAGAAAAAGAAGATTAATTACCACAATTTCTGATTCAGGTATTTTCCAAAGAAGAATTTTCCTTTTGCCTCTTGTTAAAGAAAACATGTTTTTTCATAAACTACTGTGACAGTTGCTTACATCCAGCTGCAATAATTCCTCCAAGAACAAACACATAATAGAACAAAACAGGCGCTGTCTGTGTTAGCAAGGGGCACAGGGCAGTAGTGGTGATGAGGACAGATGTCCTTCCTGACTATGTTGCCTGGCTCGGTCCCCTGAGCTGTGTGACCATCACATTTTGGCCACCTTCAGGCTGCTGGTTCAGCCTTCTCTGAGCCTGTTGTGCAAAGGAGAACAAAAGTAAGTTAGCTGCTTGCTTCAAAACTGAAAAACTAATGAAGATGCACTTTTAATTGATTTTCTGATGCATATTGGACCAATAATATGACCTCATAGTAGAATAGTGTTGTAGAAAGCAACTTTTTAAAGAAAGAACACCTTAAAGGAAAAGCATTTGGACATGTGAAAATCAGGATGGTGAAGGGAATTAAAACTTTATAAAGTTTGCCCAAGTTTACTTTCAAATACGTGTCATTTTTCTAGAGAGATACTAACAATTTTTATACTCAAGTTTAGGATTTACATATTAATTTGAACCAAACGTAACTAAGTATTAGTGCACCCAAACTAGCTAAATTTATCCCTGGAAAAAACACTGAGTATTTCCCAAAAGGAACATGATTAGTTAAGTTCTCAGATCAGATACTCAAATTATGTAAGGTATGAAGTCCTACAAGGTATCCCTTTTCCCATTTACTATTATTAGCTGTGTTATCTACCACCCAAAAGTCTTCACCATGGTACTAAATATGAATAAAAATACATTAACTGTTTCAAAAAGACTACAGTGTCATCTTCCAGTACAAGGAAATTACATACATAAGGTTGGCGCAAGGAGAGGGAGCACAAAGTAACAGCTAAACTAAGATACACAAAATGATCTATAGAACTGATGATGAAAATGAGCAAAATACGGTTATTGTAAATGTCATAGGAAAAGAGATGGAGAAGAATTTTGAAGCAAATTATTTAATTGCTTTGTCACAAGATTTTTTTCCATTCTCAGGGACAAGAGGAAAGAAAACAAATATTTGAAAGGAGTAGATATTTGTTGGGCAAAAAGGACTGTGAATGTTGCTGAGGTGAAGACGGAAATCACCTTTCCTATACGTCTGTAATCCAATGAAGCAAGACAGGTACTAGTAATAAAACTTCTAGAGGTAGACGGCAGTTGGTTTTACCACATTAATTAAAAATTGAATGAATAATACATGAGAATAGTGCCTTGTTTGTTCCTTTCACTTTGGATAAAATAACAGAACTACATAATTCTACAGAAATGTTTTTCCTGAACACCTTCAAGGTATATCCTCTTTATCTGTGAAAAGTAAAATACGAAATAAGTTAAATACTGCTACTTAGATGACTGCTTCAAATGATCACCGTAGGCACAAAGCCCAAATATACAGAGAAATAAAATCTCATTAGTCTCAATTTCCTTTTATTGGAAAATATTAAGTAGCAGAAATAAAAGTCATGCACTTGAAAAATGTTTTCATTCTGGAGGTGACTGTTGGGGTCCCTCCCCCGCCGTGTAGCCCTGGCAGAGGGGCCCTGAGGGCACAGACACGGGGTTTCCCTGCCCCTGCTCAGCCTCGTTCCCATTGGTTGGTTTGTGTTCCCTGCGCGGGCAGAAGGACCCTTGGTCCCGTGACTGGAACAGTTCCTGGGCAGAGCTCCGGCCATGCGGCTGGAGAAATAAACATCTCTGAAACATCTAGCAAGAATCAGTCCGTAGATATTTCCTTTCCACGGGACTCCTGGTTTGGTGCATTGCGTTACAGAATCCCCGCTGTAACAGGTGACCCCTATTTTCTTTGTCTTTCCTAGTAGCACAAACATACAAAGGTTGTGGTATACAATGTAAGAGCAAAATTGTAACAGCTTGTTGGAACAAAAGGTGCTCATGAAAGGCGTGCTAGCCACTTTAGAGCCTACCTCTATTTCCTTTTAAGTGCATAGGAGAATTTTACTAACAGTGTCGGATTTTAGGTCAGGCCCCTTATCATTCCTGAACAACTTATCAAGCAAATGAATCTAATACGCAGACCAAACTATACCATAATCATAATCCATATCTTAACTAAAAGACAGAAGATACTGAAATGTGTTATTTGAAATTGAATACACCCAAAACACACAAGAAAAGAAAGCAGACAAATATCATTTCCCGCCTACATAATAAAGTCATCACCACCACTATAGGATTTGAAAATCTACAACCCCTGATTTCCATGAGCAAAGTTTTGGCTTTGCTTATGTCCCTAAACCATCACAGCTATCCCACCACCATTAGAGTGTTTGAAATGTGGCTCATAGCTTTCTTCTACAGAAAGTATCAAAAGCAAGTAAATTAATCAAAAACAAATGTAGTAATAATTAAATTTCATAACAAACAACTTACAGTTCTCAGCTTGAGAAAGACTTTTATCATCTATGAGTTGCTGTAGTCTGGAGGAAAAAAAACCAAAATCAGTAAACCAAACCAAACCAAAACCAACCAAGCAAAAAAAACCAACCGACCAACCAACTAACCAATCAACTAACCAATAAAAAGTTAAAAGGCAATAAAATTTATTATTGACTAATGTGCATAGTGTAAATGGCAAACAAAACTTCTTAACCCCAGCTCCATACTTTAAATTTCATTTAACATAGTTCAGTATTTTAAATGTAGTCCCGGAGTCAAGACAAGGTTCAAGACAGCCATTGCAGTGGCAAGGGCTCGCATCTACAAGTGATGCTCTGCAGCTAATGACTAATGCAGATTCATTAGAAATAAGTAATTTCAAAATAGGTACAATCTGAAGGGTTTTAAATAAAAAGATTACATCAAATCTGTCCTTCTTGAGAAAGAAGGACTTCCTTATATTACTGTGGAACTACATGAAATACATTCATATAGGTACAAACCACATTACCTCCAGAATACAAGGAATAATTAAAAAATGCTTATCATCAATGTCTCATCAGAGAGATGAAATTTATTTTCTTTTTTGTAAACTTATATTCCAACTGGAAACTAAAAATGCAGGTCTTCTGCTTTTAAAATAACAGTGCAGATCTCTACCTGCATTAATAGAGGACAATAATTCAGATAAAAACATATGTTTATTCACCCTGCTACTCTCTGTGCCTTTTTCTCACAGCTGACTTAAATCTGTGAAGGACGTATAAAATGTAAGAATCATAAAGAATTGAAAGGAAACTGATTTAGTCCATTCTCATGCCCAAAGACAAGATCTAAACTGCTCACAGCACCTGTGATAAAGATACTACAATCTGTCCAGGCTATCTATTTCAGTATTTAACTATCAAATTGTGAAAATACTGGCTTTTGTTTTAATTTTTTTCCTTCTAATGCTTAACATAAATCACTATTCCTGCAAACTGAGCTCTTATTTCTTGTCTCAGAACACACACTGGTGTTTGCCTTCCCATTTTCAGATACACTTTACATATTTGAACAAAAGACATCATACCTGTACAGCCAGAATTAATTTTATGTTATTTTGTTCATTCATGTTTTTGTAAAGTTCATTTTGTTCAAGTTGTTAGGCATGTCATGTTTTCCAGGAGGTTGTTCTTACTGTATCAAGTTTTGCAGTAGGTTTCCTGTACTGATTCTCAAGTTGTCCAAAACTTGAATGAAATACAGTCATCAAAACTGAAAAAAACCCCAGTCTGTTTTAGTTTTTTCAGTTTCAAACACAATGGACATACTACGTCATATATCTTGCTGAGGATATTTTTATTTAAACATACAGATATTGTGCTTGATTATTGGATTGTAGTATGACAGTCCTGATAGATATTCAGGATAACTACTAATATGCTCTCATCTTTCTTTGTAAATCTGTCATTTGCTATCCTACATTTTTCATTTTATTATTCCAAGCTTCTTCACTTTGAAATAATGTTGTTAATATTTTTTTGAAGGATCTGCTGGCATCCTGAGATCTTTATTCCATTATGATCCTTTACTATGGGATTCTTTACTAATGTTATTTTTATTTTCATCCTAGAATTCAGGAGTTCTACAATTTCACTTCCACAATCATGAATGTTGCTTTTCACCTTCAAATTCTCACAGAACTCTATACTGATGATTTGAATGTCGGATGCACTTCACCTTGTTTTCCTCCTTAAGGTTGAAATAACAAATGTGGCCAATACATTCCAAAAACTTGTTAATATTTTGCGTCCTGCTACATGCTGTACTTCTACCAAAGTTCAGCCTAGTCTGAAATGTTTTGATGTTTTATCCTGACTGACCACTAAAGCACCTTTGTGATTTTTCTCTTTTATCACCCCTTTGGACTTTAAACAGGTATAGCTACTGACAGATTCTGTCACTCAGAGTAAGCATGTGTGCCCCAATATATGGAATAATATCTTACTCCTCTTTTTTGACTGTCATTCCTAATAAGTTTCATATTCTATATTAATATTTGAATCATGAGGCTTAAGAAACTACTGTTAGTCCAAACAGATGATTGTTATCTGCTTAATTTGTTTTTGTTCTCACTTCACAAATGGATGTATTCCTAACTAGGTTTCCAAACAGTGCAGTATGATAGAATGGTTTTTAAACCTGATGAATGCATAACACTAAAACAAATCACCCACATTAAAAAATAATAATACTAAGGGCAATAGAACTTTCCTAAATATAGAAAGTGTCTGATGCAAATTTTAGATGCAAAATTTTTCAGCAGCTCATTAATGCTGGGAAGTTGTCCAGCTGTGCTAATATCATTATTACCCTATCACCAAATACTTATCCTAGTGTCAAAGTGTATTTATATTACTATGTTGTTATTGCCTTAGGAAAAAATATTTTTAATTGTTTTATATACCTGTACTTCTAAATTATATCAGAAACAATAAATGGACTGTCTGGTACAATTATGAAAGTTTACTTACATTTTCATTAAATTTTTCTTAAAATCATTTACAGCCGAACAAGAAAACCTTTTAAGCCCATTGTTCATTTTAAGGATTCCTTTAATTGCTGTCTTAGTAAGATATTTAACTAATGTAATTTAAAATGTGTATTTTCTAGAAAGCACACCTTAATTTGAATATTATTCTAATGTGTTGTGCAATTTATTGTATTTATTTATATGTCTTGTTCAATGAATCATTTGTGAATATTTTAGGAGATAAATAATATGATTTGGCAATAATAGCACAGTACACCTGTTATGTCTGAAGCTACTCAGAATCCTAGGGAAACTTAGAAAAATTAAATGGTTGCAGAACTATGAGCAAGAATTTTCTCTGAAAACCCACATTTCAAGCCACAAAATTTCCTAGCAGGATACACACTTAGATAGTGAAATAGAAAACAAAGTAGTACGTTTATTAGACTCTTTTATTGATCAGAGAGAAATCACACTTTTCTGTAGTAGCTACTAAGACGTTCAATTTTCAAATAAGCTTTTTCGTGGGTAAAAAACATAACACATTGTTCTTCTACATTCTTTCTGCTCACCACTGCAGACACACAGCATGCAAATTAAACTTTCTTGCTCCAGCTGAGGCTATACTTTGCCGACTGAGTAACTTGTCTTTCCAAGAGAGAAAGCAGTATTTGCACCATTAACCTTCCCTAAGACTTTACTGGGGGAAGATTTCCTCATCATTTTGATATGATTACATAAGAGTCTAGGTATGAAAACCACCCTAGACAGAAACACATCTGGGTATGTCCTGGCCATGGACCTTGTCTTACCCAGTCTTACCCATTTAAGTCACAGCACGGGCTCTAAATGATGCTTTAAGACAACTATAAACTGTTTTTACCCTTTTCTGTGAAACTTTCTATTATCAGAATGAATCCATTCTAAATTGTGTTAGCAGAAACTGACACAAATTAGAGGTGCATTTGAATCCTAAAATAGTTTATTTGGAAAAATATGTACCTTTGAAAAAGTCTTATAGCAAACAATAAAGTTATCAGCTGGTGCAACTAGAATAACCTGTAGAAATAAGATTTGTCTACTAACATCTCTAGATTTGTCCTCCAAAATCAAAATAATAACTTGTTAAATATATTTACTTGGATTTTTCTTTCTTTAATATCTTTAAGGCCCAAGGAAGTCAGATCCCCTCGTCAGTTCAAAAAATAGTAGGAAAACAAAATATTCTCAATTTTTAAACTTCTAAGGTAAAAAAATAAAGAACAAACAGCATAACAAGATAAGCATTGAACTCAGCCGTTCAGTTGTTTTACTATTCTGTTATTTCCCATTCAGTCCTTCTTCCCTTGGCTGTTCATCTAAACTGTAAGCTCTCTAGGGTGAGGGGGTTGTTTTCTGACTCATTGTTAATACAGATTGCTGGCATTCTGTACTAACAAGCAACTATTATAAACAACAACATGTATATTCTGTTTCATATGAACACAATAGATTTTTTAATGATCAAGAGGAAGGCTTAGAAAACAGACTCTAGACCTCAGAGTAGAAAATTCAAAAGTAGATGAGATGAAGTAAATGAATGAGCCAGATCCCAGAAGTTAAAGCAGAGATGTTGGCAGTGCCAACGGCAGCAAGAAGCATTGAAGAGACAGAAGAGAAGCTTCTATTCAAGCACTGGAAGGGGTTGAAAATGAGACATGAGCTAACCACTCTAGTGTGAATATAGCTCTCATTCAACAGAGCTGAGTGTTTCTAACTAGAAATCTCACATTCTACAGCTTCCAGAGAGTTGAAATTGCCCAAGTCAAAGCACTGTTGAGAAGAAAATTCCAAGCTTTGCACCAACACTGTTCAACAGATAACAGTGACTGGGTCTGAAAGAAGGTATTTCACTTTCTCTCTGGCCAGTTCAGCAATATCACAGTGACACTACAACACAGTTATTTTACAGACACCTCTATCTGTAGTCTAATTGATTTCTTTTTTTTTAATGGAAAAATTTACTATGCCAAGGCTAACCAAAAGTTCTAGTAAATACTGGTTTTGTTTCAAAATGGAAATAAACAATATGTGTGCTTATCACTGAAGACACTATATAATTGGTAGATTATCAGATTCTCTTAAATGATTAAGAAAATTACTACATGTGTAATTGCATGTACTGAGTCTACTTAAGAGGGAAACATGATAGGTAAGTTTATTCATTTGAGCAAATAGCTAGATGTAGAACAGAACAGACACTAAATGAGAAGAATAAATTCATAGTTGTATATATGGAATTTGTAAGAATACATTAAAAAAGTTCAATGCACATTTGCCAGTCTTAAAGATGGGGACTCAAACCACATTGCAGAAAAGCATAAACTAGTTTTCAGTCCTGAGTGGCAGTATTCCTATTTATTAGAATACATAACAACAATTCTATATATCACAATGATTAGAAAGTTAGATACTAAATGCCTTTGACTAAGTCTTGCTTCTCAGTGCATTTGTGTATAAATTTTGCATAAAGTCATTACTTTTGTCACTTTACCTGAATTGATATTACCTGCTTATTTCAAGACAAAGCTCTAAATAATTTTTCTGTTTTGTCACCTGTAAAACTTCCATACTTCCTGTATCACAACAAAACTATCATGAAATAAAATTACTGTTATAAAAATTTTCCCAGAATACCTGGAACTACAGCCTAGAAACCCTGATGTTCACTGCAGGAGAATTGGTAAACATGATACTGAAACATGCAAATAATGGACACATGGATAAATACTAGTAAATAGGGAAGTGTGAACTTGGCTTCCTAGAGTCAAATCATTTTTCACAAATCTCTTGGACCACTCTAGATACATATCAGATCTTAATTTTTCTATTGCATGTAATCTTCCTGGATCCAATTCTTAATACACAGAATGCTCTATACCATTTCTTACATTTCACTTAAATATATTTTCAAATGTCAGTTAGCTCCTGGCACAAACAAATTTGGCAGAAGGTGGCAAACGTAATTAAAAGATGGAAAAATCACTTCTTTGCTCAACACTAACAACTTTCTACACTAACTACTTTTTAATGCTGTTGCTTTACCATTTCATTAACCTACTTGCTCCACAGTTTATATTCTTTTTTTTTTCTTCTTTGCTAAATCTGAGTGTTTCAAATTTGGAAATCTGATGCCTAAGACTGTGGTTCCAAAAATCCTTTACTTCAGCAACAAAACTGTGAATTTTTTTTTCCCCCTGTTTCTAATGGGGATATCTAGATGTCTTTTGAAATACTCTTCTTCGAATGCAGACTATGGTAGGTAGTAAAAATAAAGACAGAAACTGGATGAGAAGGAGAAATGATTGTGGCAACTAGATAGAGCATTAGGAGAAATGTGTTAATGTATATATGTTCACAGAGTAAGAAGGTGGACAGGATCTTTTTGTGACAGCTTATATCCAAGCACTTGTACCACTCAAGCTGAGAGGGAAAACTAAGTTGTATGTAGAAATTCCAGCAAATACATGCCACAACCTTAGTAAATGTCTCTAAGGGATTTTTGTGTTATTTGTTTATTTTTCATCCACTAATGCAACTCTATTGGTGTTTCTAACAGTGGAAAATGGGCAGGACATATTATCACCATGTCATCTGATCCTACTCAGGGCAATAGCAGTATGTGGATGCTAAAAAGCTAGGAGCAGAGGAATTTTCCAGCTGCTGAAGCATTTTGTGAATTTTTCCTTTCTCATGCAAGCTAGCTGAAAATAGTATAGAGATTTTTTAAACCAAGACTTTATCTTGCACCTCCACAGTCTTGTTATGGTACACTAGAGAAAATATTTTGGATGGGTGTTAGAGAACCTCAGCCAGTCCTTCTAACGGGTGGCTGGTCAAAGGACCAATGATCTCCTACCACTCTTGCAGACCACATTATATAAACCGGTTTATAATTAATTAAATAGGGTTATTCTCATTGGATCTGTGTTGTGATTCTTGCCATTTCTCGGTACAACTGCGACAGTAGTAGAGAAAAATTATCACAGATTTCTCAAGAAAAAGACTTTTTACTACCTATAAAGATGAAATAATTATTTCACCTATAAAGATGAAATAATTATCAATGTTGTGAAAAGAACATTTGAACAACCACAAGGGACATAGTAGGGCAGGATGAGTGACAGCATCAAGGTACCTTTCAAGAAAGTCAGAAGGAAAGTCTGAACTGGTAAGGTTCAACCAAGGTGTTTTGGCATCTAATATTAATACTCATACTGACAACAACAAAAATATATTGGAAAATCTCCTGTTTCCTAAAATGTCTTACTTCTTGCCTATTTCTAATAGTAACAACTTGTACTGGGATGTTTTCACAACTTAGTATTTCAGAAATTAAAACTGGATGCTGACAAAGAAAATTGCAAAGCCCAATTAAAATTTTTCAATGTAGGGAGTGAGTTGTTTATTTCTTTGCTAAACTACACTAAGCAGTTCTCTTAGCCTGTCACTGACGATTAACAAACAAAAGCTTTCCAAATTAACTTTATTATTCAATGTTCCTATTTTCCATTTGCTGTATTTTCATGGTTGTAGTCTGCATCTCAGATAACCCACATCCTTTTAGAAGAACCAGGCCTTAAGAGATGACATGCAGAGGATTGAGGAAGAAGCATGGAAAATACTGGGGAGAAATAACTGTGGAGGAATTCTTTTGCTACTGGTCCACACTTATAAAACTGCTCAATTAAAGAGGTTTTTTACCTATTTATTTGAAAAACTTGAAGTTTCACAGATGAGAAAGAAGTGTGAGACTTTTAATTGCTATCAGTGACTTTTCATATGCACAGTTATTTTCCCACAGCCCTTAACATCAAGTTACCTAAAGTTTATATCATGTATTTTTGATACAACTACCTACCTGCATTTCTAAATATATTCACAGCTTCAACTTCTGCTGCTGTCTTTGCATATTAAAAACTGTTCCACAGACATCCCTCTGATATAACTAAGATCTCCCACAGAATCATTCATGCCATAAGGATTGATAGATTGTTATGTGCTGAATTAAACCATTCTTTTTGAGTTAGACAAAAGACTGTCTAACTCATGCCATTTAGAAAGTCAAATTTCTGAAACAAATATTCCTCCAGTGTCCTAATAAGTTTTGCACATTCATTGAGTGACTCAAATTCTTCCTCTCGCTTTGTAAAGTTCGACCTTCTTTATAACCTTACCAGAATCTTTTACAAAAGAAGGAAGAAGTTTGTTTTGAAAGTACTCTTAATTGTCTGCTTACATCTTACACGAGTCGGAATGTGAACCTGCAGGAGGTAGAACCTGATGCTCTAGAAGCAGGGAAGCCAAAGCTGCTCCTGTATCACCATCTAGTGGGGAAGAGCCCTGCTGCCCATAACACAGCCGAGCTCCAGGAGTGTGAGAGCAGGTTCCTGACTGAACTCCCCAGCTGATGGATTGCACACTACCTGCTTTATATAAATCTTTATGCCCCGAGATCAATTAACTTCCAGATAGGAGGCTGGATGTTACACCAGAGTACATTCAAAATAACAACTAAGAGCTCTGGGTATGTCAACTTTTTTACCCTGTGGCTTCCTTGGACCAAAACATTCAGCATGTTTTTTTGAATATAATAAATTTCATGTTTGGAGGTGAAAAACTGGAAGCTGTTCCCTAACTGTGTAAATTTGGTGTAAAGATTCATTACAAGTAATGGATCTCTTGCAAACTAATGAGCCACAAAATTGGCGTAATTATTTTAGGGAAATAAAACAACTGGGCACAATTTGCTCAATTCCTGAAACAAGGACAAGAAGGCACTACTGGAAAAATCATGTCTATGTGGTAAGCATTCAAAGAACAGAGAAAGATTTCTAACACTTATTATCCTTTATTATAACATTAAAGCAGTACCTCTAATGAAATAGTAAGGCAAAATTTGGTTCCAAGACAAATTTTACATCCAGTATGGCTAAAATTTAAAAGCTATATTAATATTTTCAGTGACGTTAGAGGGACATGGTAACTATTCTCAAAATTGACTGGGGCTGAGGTAGCACAGTGCATGTACTTTTAATAGATTTCAGCTATTAAAGAGTGTTATTTTTATCTTCACATATCAATGTAGCATTTAGTGGGGGGTATTACAGGTGGTTCTGGCCTGTGTATTTTCATACCTAAATATATTCACAGAATCACAGAATGTGTCAGGTTGGAAAGGCCCACAGTGGGTCATCTGGTCCAATCTCCCTGCTCAAGCAGGGCCATGTCAGAGTACACAGCACAGGATTTTGTCCAGGCTTGGATATCTCAGGTGAGGGAGAGTCCACAACCTCTCTGGGCAATTTGTTACAGTGCTTGGTCACTGCACAGTAAAGAAGTTCTTCCTCATGCTCAAGTAGAACTTCCTGGGCACCAGCACACCCAAAGACCCCAAAACAAACCAAAAACAAAACCCCAAACCCAAAGAATTGTAGCCATCTTGCAAGACAGTAGTGTTAAAAAGCACCTTTCTGTGTAGAGAAGGGGTAAGGAGGTCAACAGAATCAAGGACTGCCTCAAAAGTTCCCAGGGCTCACAACACTTTCTCCAATGAAAAGGAAAGCTCTACATTTAGTTGAAGACAAGCAAACAACAAAATTCACTGGGTGAGTAAAATACCCTAATTTACACGTTTTTTTTAAGAACTCATCCAACTCTAAGGAAAAGCAGACATGACTCATTTGCGATGTGGTAAACAAAATCTTGCAAATTGTTGTTGTTATTTTGTAAAATGAGTTTTCCTGCTCCTATCACTTTTGAAGACTGTGGTTGCAGTTGTACACCATGTGTGCTTTCCAGATTAGATAGCCAGGCTTGATGGTGAAACATAAACAGAAAGCACAAAGCACTTTTCAGACCAGAAGTTATGCAACTGCAATAAATTCAAATATTCTAATGCCTAATATGTCAAAAGAAATATGATACCAATATTCACGATTTGTCAGACACCAGCACAAATAACTCACCTTGCTTGGCCTTAAGCAGACAAGGAACTCTAATTCATAGATCCATTCTATGAACAGATCACTTGGGAGGCTTCTGGAAAATGCTCTCCTGCACCAGTAGAACTTGCAGAAGTTTTTCTGCCAAAAGTCTTTCCACATGTTCCTGCTACCAGTGCAGGCCTAATAATTAATAACTTGGATTAACTTTAATAAATTGGAGTAAAATTAGAAATTTCCTCCTGCATTTACTTTAAGCTATATTCCCTCCTTTCTTCCTAAAAAATGTAAATGGCTCTTGCCATACAGTTAAATATGGTTCAGGGCATTGTCCTGTGAGAATCAGAGAATAAAAGTGAAAGGCAAGAAAAAGCCTGATTCTGAGAAGGAATCTGGAAAATTTGTTAAAGATGGAAGATACTGAAATGAAAATATTTAATTGCAGGCATTGACATCAGTGTAAACTCCAAAGGGATCCAATACCCTAGGAGATGATGTGAGGAAGAGAAATGGAATTTCTCTCTAATATGGCAATAGACTGAAGAGACTAAGAATTGAGAAGAAGATTATAGGGGGTTTTATATGCTTTTATTTTGTTTAACAAAAGGTTTTTTAGGAATTGAATTGCCACTTGAAGTTAAGGAGAAGAAGGAATAGAGAAATAAGGAATAGTTAAAAAAAGGACAAAACCCAGAAATTTCAGCTAAATGACCCTTTGCATTTTATTATTTTAAAAAGTAAGTACAAAATTTACAATTTTCTTTAATCCCTCAGCAGCTGCAATTGGGAAAGACTGTATATCAAAAACCCATACCATCTTACCTTAGACATTTAAGCACTTAAATTGGGAAAGGCAGGTTGGGACCCCAGCTCTCAGGCTCAGAACACCTCCATTTCTCCAGTTATTGCTGAAGAGAAAAGTTCCTGAGAGGTGACTGATAGGGAAGATGTGTGCCAATGTCTGCAAACAGTTCTATGGGTGAAGATATGGGTGTTAACGTCTCTGCTAACTTCAAGAAGCAGGTTTGTTGCAGAGCCCAGACAGCTTGGCTCCTGAAACAGAAAAGTGGGTCTTCAAAAGCCTGGACTTCCGAACTTTGGGGTAAAACGACAGGTTCAAGGGGGGATATGGGGTAGGCGGTTCGGGAAGGCTGCACTTTCCCAGTACCTCAGCCAGCGGGGAAAGGAAGAGAGCAACATGCAGCCGGGAGCTTAGGATAAAAGGGGGCTGCGCCCTCTGAAACCTCGAGAGAGATAACCCCGGGGGCGTGTGCCACGGTGGACTCTCTCCCTTTATGCGAATAAAGTTGCAGGACTCCTCTGTCTCCTTTATGGACACTGGCTTTCCATAGAGTGATTTTTCCGTACGTGACTGAGCCCACCTGAGGGAAGCAGCCGTTCCGGCTGAGCGAGGCCGATGCTCCGTCTGCTGGGATGAGGAGATTGCTCACCTGGGGGGCAGGCAGGTACCGTCTATACAGGGTCTACAAAATTCTCCAATGGGAATCATAAAAACAAACAAACCAGCAAACAAACAAACAAAAAATACAACAAAACCCTCCTCAGTTTACCCAAGCACTGTTTAAACACTGTCACACGTTTCCCCAAAACTACGAATAAAACACGTTGGATGATTTTACCTGATGGCATATAAGACCGTTTTGCGCGTGGGTGGTCGCTGCCCCCGTTTCACACCGCCTGTTATGAAGTGTACTCACCACCCTGACCTGCCCGCGGTGTTCCAGCGCAGCAGAGCCCGAGGCAGGATCCCACCCCGCCTCCGTCAGGCAAAGTCTTTGGGGTTGGCAGGAAAGGGGTTAAACGCGAAGCCTCGGCGCCTGGAACTCGGCGGACTGTTCCATTACCTCGATAGGGGGGTCCCACTTACACATTGCTAATTATTCCCTATCAAATAATGTTAAGAGTCAAAAAGGAGAGCTATAGACAGTCGTTATAAAACATGAGAAGCAGGTCTGTGAGTTAAAACTGGTGAACCTGAGGTAAAATCCTGAAGCCACCTCTGTCTTTTCTCCTGCGTGGGCAAGCTGCGCTCAGCCCGGTCTGAGGGAGGAGGCGAGGCGGCACCCCGGTAGCGTGTTTGGGGCTTGCAGGGCGCTTTAGGAGTTTTAGATGCACTTTAATTTCTCCTTTCAGCATCGCTAGAGTTTTCCTCTTCACTGGCTGCTTGTAACAGGCCTTGTTTGCCTGAGCGGGACTGGGAGGAGAGGAGGAAGGGCGGCCAGGGGAGCGGTGACGGCAGGAGGGTTCTGAGGTGACAAAGGCGCGGGAAGCGGCCGGGGCAGCCCGGGGTGCTGCTCGGTCAGGGGGTCAGTGGCTTTCTTTGGTTCAAATAATAATAGAATCGGTAGCGCCGAGCCCAGTGGAAGAGGTGTGACAGACAGGTTTGGGAGTCCTGAGCAGAACCTCGAGTAACTCGGCCGGATTTCACAGGCGGTATTAGAGAGACGGGGCTGAGATCCGCCCCAGGCGATTCGGGAACAGGCGGAGGGCGTCCTCAGACATCTGCTCACACCAGTGTTTTGGAGTGTCTTAGAGACATTGACTGTGTTCTTTAGGATCGATTTAATATGTCCGTTTAGGAAAAAAAAACCCTACACTTTTTTTTTTTTTTTTTTTTGCTATTAATGATAAGAATTAAGAAAGTGAGAAACTGGGTTCTTAGGTCTGCGCCTTGGCAGAAGGAAACTGAGGGCACTTCAAGTGTTATGAAGGAGGTGGTTTAAGAGGAGCTATTTGTGATAGAGAGCTTTCCATCATACTAAAAATATTTCTGTGGAATCACAAGCATGGGCAGTGCTTCCCAGGCAACTATAAAATGCCAAGCCCACTTCCTTTGAGAAACTCAGAAACTTAAAAGCAGACCAAAACCACACAGAATCAACACATTTAGTGCTTAAAATGAGGGAATAGAAGGGGCATTGTCTTTGAGAAGCAAAAATAATTTTTGTAACATATTTTCTTCTGTATTATTTATAAGAAGATTTCTTGTCTGCCTAATTATTTTTAAGTACCAGCTGAGCAGCAGTGTTCCAGTAATACTGTGGTAACATAGTATAGGTCGAGAGTCCACATATTCCAGAGAAATGTATAAGAGGTTGAACTACCTGGGTGTCTCTGGGGTGCAACAGTGAAACAGCACCAGGAAGTGTGCTTTAATCATTATTCCTGCACTGTTTGTTTTTGTGGCTAAATAAGGATCTCAGTGCACCAGACTAGCAATTCAGAACCTTTCTTGAGCTCTACATTACCACATAACCAAAAATAGTGTTTAATTAAAAAGTTGCAATATGTTTCTGCAATCAAAGGCAAGTGTATATGCCGGAGAAAACCTATTAGATGAATAGTACTGTAAATTTTTGCTTGGCACATACAGAGTTCTAAGAGCTTATCCATTAATTTCTGCATATGTAAATTCCCCCCCCCCCCCATATTCCTAGGGGCAATAATTAAATATTATTCTACAGCTACTTAAACATGTAGTTGTATTCCTATAGCCAGGTTATTACAGCTCTATAGCTTCCCTGAAATTACATGTGAAATTTTCTATTTCAGGCATTTTGACAGCAGTAAATAGCATTTTGAATGAAATTTTTGGGAACTGGACAGATTATATCTATTACATGTGAAGAACACCAGCCATAAAGAAGTCTCATATAGACATCTCTGAACTGCTTTTAGAAGAGGGTAAAGCTGGTAGAGGCCTGGTAAGAAAATCTTCATTTAAATATACACAATTTTGTTGTTGGGAGGGAAGATTATTAAAGGAGTGAGAAGGAGGAAGAAGGTGTAACTGCTAAAGTTAATCATTTTGGTAGATCTTGAATGTTCAACTGTTACATAGTTTTACCATGAAGGTCGCTGGAATGATGTGCAACACAATGTCCATCGTAATGAAACAAAGACTCACAGCCAGGCCATCAGACACGTATGTGACACTCCTTCCCCCACTGGCCATGTTATATTTTTGAGTTAATCATAAACAATAAAGGAATACTAAGGATTTTTCTCACTTTTCAAGTTCTAGGTGGTATTTATGAGAAGATGTAAAAAATAAAGGTATGCTAAGGATATCATGACTAACTGTAAAATAAAACATACTTCCCATTCAAAATTCTGATGGACTAGAAAAAACTGCATTTACCTTTATAAATCTAGTTTTTAAAACCAAAACAAACTCCCTAAATGCCTATCACTAATTTTTTAGATAATCAATTTTTCATGAAATTTAACTCTTAAGGAAAGCTCAGATATGGGTAACATCTCTACTTAGCATGCCCCTAGGCTGGACAGTCAACTTTAGCATTTCTGAAGACTATGAGGCAACATCCGAGTTTAGCAATATGCAAAGTTATTCACAGACAATCATAAACACAGAACATTTACATTTTAAACTAAAGGGAAAAAAAATTGCACTCACTAATCTAAATGAAATCTGGTGTGAAAAAATTTTAAGAAGGAAAGATCATATTTTCAGATCTGCACATATATAACAGTTTTTGTGACAGTTTTTCATGTAAGTACTTTTTCTGCTATCCTACAATTTAAACAGAAATGGCTTTCGCAAATAATCTTTTTACCAGCGGATTATCCCTTATTTAACTGAACTTTTTATCCAAACATTATTCAATCACAAACTTGTTTTCTACAGTATTAAAATGGTGTACCCACCAAAGTAAGTATTTCATTCACTTTCTACTCATAGTACATTCTTCTTTTGTTTCTCTAGGCATTTGGCTATTCTGTAAACACTATTTATAAGAAAAAAATAAACCCAGTAAGATAAATTTTTATAGAGACATCCTCTTTTTAAGCCAGTGATTCTTTAAGCGAAGCAGATGGAGATTCACATCATGGATTATTTTGCCAAGGAAGAAGAATCAAATAGGAAAATAAAGAAAATAAGGGCTTTTATATGCTGCCTCTAACCTTTGGGAGCATGTAAGAAGGAAACAATCCAAAATGTTAGCAAAAACACAGCTTAATGGCAGAGAAAAGATAAATATTGCCCAAGGAAATGCAGGAGAAAAAAAGCACTTTAACCAGAGGAGAGTAATCACTAGTGTAGCCTGGAATAAACAAAAGACTTCTTAAGTCTGGAAATGAGGGGAAACAGCAATGGGAGGTATGAAAGTAATGAGTAAGTTTAGGAAAAAAGTCTAGAGAATGAAAGTATATAAAGTAATTTGTGGTGCATTTGCACATATTTTCCTGACAGGGATATGCATATTTTGAATGCTGCCAGATTATTGTAATTTATGGATCTTATTTAGAAGGCAACTGTCTTTAAAATTGGCCATGTATTCTTACTTCATTTGACTTGGTTAGTGCAGTGTCTCTGGTCAGGAAAAATATATTGCATCAGATGTTTTGATGCACTCTGTTTATAAAGACTGTGTGTACGTTCTTTCCCTCTGAAGCCATGTGAATGTTTCACTCAAAATCTCAGCTCCTTTTTGGTTGACAGTCATCTTGAATCTCTCTTGCTCTGCTTTTCTTACAGCTACATTCCCAGCGATTTCTCAGGCCTGTGTATGGGTTTCTGTGTCTTCTCTGCATCTGTTTCTATGGCATTTTACGTCTTTTTTTCTCACACATGCCTATCCTCAAATATCCAACAAAACATATGGCAACCACATGTGTCTTTGTTTTTGGTGGTGACATGCACCCATGTTCTTGTGGAAGCTGGTTCTTCTTTTTTCACAAAGTTAAACTACTTCTTACAATGATTTTGAATAGCGCTGTCTATGACAATTTGCTGTGATATGTATTATCTAACAGCAATTTTATGGACAGCAGACCACTTTAATAAATTGAAGTCAGCATGGAAAACACACTAGCAATAGCACAGGTATACAGATCATAGCCTTCTCAGGACAGTCACTATATAATTTTTCATATGAGTACTTGCACTGGAATGTAATCGACAGTAGAAAAAGTTGGCAAATCTACAAAATGTTCAATAATAATTCAAAACTATAATTAACAATGCTGTGCACCCTAATGATCTTTCATTATCATCAAGATTTTAAAATTATTTCCACTTATTTATAAACTTTAAGAAAACTGCTTATGCTTAGTGTGTTATTTCTCCAAATGTACACCTCTGAGGCAAAAATTTTCTATGGTGTTCTTTTATAAGATGAATTATGTTTAAGAAACCTGAGGAAGTTGAGCACGTATTTTAAAATAGTGGAAAGATAAATACAGAAATGTAAACATCAAAACCTGAAATTTAAATACATCATGATCCAGAAAAGGACATTTTTCATAAATAGATCATTTTGATGGGATTTTTAGTCTGTATCACCTAGAAACATTTATTTGTATTTAATTTGAGCTTCTCCAGGTCAACAGCTCAGTTTTCTGGACCACTTATTGTCCCTGTCAAAGGTGAAAGAAAAATTTTTAAAAGGCTTTGTGCTTCAGAATGCACAGTATTGCAAGTCTGTGAGAAATTAAATCGGTGACAAATTTATACTGCTTTCTGGTTCACTAATGGAGCATCCACACATATTCTTAAGTCCCGACAAAGTAGATGCACTGCTATTTGTCCTTGTGGTCATGCTGAAAAGCAAATTTCCAGTACAAGTCTAGCTACGTTTAAAAAAAAAAAAAAAAAGTTATAAGCAGAACACTCAGCATTCAGAAAATAACAGACGATTTTTTATCTTTATTCCTTTTCTATTCTTATCTTAAAATCAATAAATTACACTTCAGAAGTAATTTGCATTACAAATTGTTATTGACAGCCATAACCCAAAGGAGCGCAAAAGTAACTTGTGCTTATTTAATTTTATTGCACTATGTTTTCTCTTCCTGATCCCACTGTAACATCCTTTCATAAAGGCCACAGGATGTCTAAACCAAGACAGACATCTGCTGCAGGTTAGAAGTCTGGTTTAGACACTGTGTAGGACTTTATAAAATATTATAAATGTCTTCATATCAACGAATTTCTAAATTGATAGCCAAATATCAATCAACATTCTTTTATCAGGTTTCTGGATAAATATAAGGTCATTAATTGCTTGAATAAAGAAATACTTAGAAATGTGAATGTGATTTATCCCTAGATGTGGAACCACAGTTTCTTCTTACCTTCCTTTTGGCAAATCACTTTGAGAGGATTGCTTTAGGTGTGTCTGTAAAATGCAACATAAATGGAACATGCATGGACACTGGAAAAAAGCATGCTGGTGTGCACTTTCCCAAAAAATTCCTGTGCACAATTTAGGACTTCGCGTTAGTCAGGAACCATTCCCAATGGGCAAAACATGCACATGACTATCCTGTTTTGAAGAATAGAAGGGTCAAGCACAGAACATTATCTGGCCACAAGCAGCAATGTCAGAGAACAGTCCCAGGCATGTTTAACCTGATATTTTATTTAGCTATTTAATGCTTTGGCTGAGGATAGTTAACAGTTCTGAAGAACAGGAAAGTTCTTTCTCCCAAGGAAGCAGTTTTTAAAGGCCTGAGCCTAAGAGGCTTTTTCAACATACATTAAATAGATAAGCATATCTCTGTCTTAAATCTTCGTTTCACTGGTAAGTTCATTAAAAATGGAATGGCAAGGTATCTAAAGCATGTTATGATATTCTCAATTTTTTTTAACGCATACAAGTATGACTTTCAGCTGAATACAACAGCCCTTAAGGCCAATTTTTAACTTCTGTCTTTTGACAGAAGATGAATGTCCACATTTATTTGCTGGCCTGTGAAGCTCTGTATTGATTTATCTTTACTTCTTAAGAAGTGGAGAAAGAAAAAAAAAGTCTGAATATTTTTATATTTCTGTCTTAAAATTGTCCATAGTGGGCCTCAACAGCATTCTTGTAGGAAATTGAACAGTATTTCTTATGTGGCTAACATGACAGTAAGTTGTTCTCCCAGTGCCTAGACAAACCAAGACAGTTGAGAGGATAGAGTTATATAACACTCAAATTAAGGAGAGAAAAAAAAAAAAAAAAAGAAGAAAAATTTTGGGAAATCACAGCAGTTGTATCAGGAATACCTGCTTCCTTTCTGAAGTTCAGCAATGGTGAGAAAAGAGCCTAAAGAACATCGTTGGCTGGATTTCAGATTACTTCCAATGACACTGTGTAACTAATCATTTATCTTCCCTAAAAAATCAACTGTTACTAGGTATGTTTTTATGGCCCTGATGTAACAATATTGGGACAGTCTACTTGTCCAGCAGTCTATCACTGGCCTTTTTCAATTATATATTGTGTCTTATTATTATGTATGTTTTATGATGTAAATTGTCTTATTTTGTCTTTATTTTAACTTTATTCAGAATCCCTAGAGCCTTGCGTAATCAAGAGCTTACTTTAACATTCAAATGAAAGTACCAGACTTCTGTCTTCTGTCATTTTCTCTCCACAGAAACACTATACATTTTAATATATATGCCTGCCATAGAATTTGTATTGTGTACAAACAGAAGCTCATTCTTAACATGGTAGAGATAATGCAAGTTTGTCACTTAAAATGAAATAGTACTATTTAATTTCATATTAAATTCTTGTTAGTCAATTAAGCTAAATAGTTAGAAGAAGGAAAAAGTATTACCTCCATCTGGCTTACCAGGAAAAATAAATAAAAATCAGTAATCTCCATAAAGTTGTAAACTTAAAGCAAGTAACCATACAAATATTTGACTCCTCAGTCTACAGGTTTCCTTGGCTTTTTATTTAACCTGTACCACTGAAGGTTTCATATTTGGGTTGCTTACTTTTCACAGTGAATATTCCCCAGTCAATCAGTTACATGGTGCTATTATTTGTTCCTGTGAACTAAAGGCAATGGAAAGAACATAACTTTGTATTACTTGTCATACAGCATACATTATTAAATTCTTCCTAATCATTGTGCGGTACAGCCTTAACACCAGATTCTAAATAATTTCAGTACTTAAATTTAGGATGATAGCTAATGATTGTGTTACTGTATTCAGATAACAAGCTCCCTCTTTTTATAGCAAAGTTATTTTCAATTATTGAGAGAGTAGATAAAATATACAACCATAATTTTAAAAATTATTTTACTGACATGTCCTATTTATTTTAAAAATCTAGCTAGAAATACTGTAATACAGGTAATATACATACCTGTAAATTACTAAGAGGTAAACACAATGCACAGTGTTTGTGCATCACATAACAACTTAAAATGACACGTACCTGAATGTTGTACCGGCACTTAAAGAGACAAAAATGGTAAAAACCGATGCATTTTTCATTCATTCTACAGAAAAAAAAAAATCTAATTACAACAATCACATCTAAGAAAACATTGGTGCCAGCTGTATTTTCACTCCAGCATTACATGCTGTGCATAATTTATGAAGCTGAATAACAACATGTAACAGTCAGGGAAGTTAACATCGGAGGGAGGTTCCTTCTCTACTTTCAGCAGTGTACTCACAAATACTATCTTTCCATTTAGAAAGCTTATCTCAGTACGCAGTAGCAGAAGTTGTAAACAGCAGCAAGAGACACACCTACAGCTTTCCATATATTTTGTGAAAATTGTTTGAGAAATGTTTTAAAACCAGTACTCTCTACATTGAGATCTTTAAATCCTTCCTTTTGAGTTAAGATTTACTTTGAAGAACAAGAAATAAGTCTGAGAATAACAGACTGTATAAATAGCTTAAATTTATGGGAACCATAATGACCAAACAGTCATTTGTTTTGGGCAAAAGATGCATTCGCCCTTGACATCAAAAGGAGTAGGATTAGGTTCTAAAGCTTTACCCTGAAACTTGTAATTCATTTTCTGGACTACATAGGTGTGGATTTGTCAGGGGAATTCAGAGAGTTCTGCCCTTCTCCACACTGCGACCAGCTTTGTTCATGCAGTGTATGCTCCTTAGTGTGCTCCAGTCATGGTTGCATGGCTGCATAGCTCCTCCCATACAGATTAGGACTATCCCCACCCCATGACTAAGGCCTGGAACAGAAGTACGGTTTAAAGGCTTTTACAGTCGTTTTCAGGTATCTGAAATACTTGATTTATCACTTTTTCTGGTCATTTCAGGCATAATGAGATGAATCCTGGGCATACCAAAGTATTTTTAGGAATATAGTGAACCTCCATTCTGCAATAGACTGCTGTAAGTGAGCTTTTGAAGAAGACTACCACTTGTCCACATGCAGAATTCGATCTTTCATTTAAAAAAGTGAATTATAGTAATATCCAATGGAATAAAAAACATTTAATTTCCCTTAAGGAAAATAAAGTCCTGATTTGCCCATATGTGTTACACATCACCTTCTAAAAGAACTAAAGGCTTAAATTAGTTGTTCTCTCGTGCAGGTAATACAGCATAGTATCAAGTAAAATAGCTTTTTTCTACAAGTTATTTTAGTTGAATGGTATTTTAAAAGCATAAAATGGTCTAGTGCTAGTCTCACTGAAACCATAATCAAACAGGTGTTATGCCTGACCATGATGTTTGTAAAGTCTAAAATGTATTTGGCATTTGAAAATTAGAATTTCAATGTTCTCTTTTTAATTTACATATTAATTCACCAACTAAGGAAAAAATAATTATATAAATAAATAACTAAAATCACAGAAAGACTCCATCAACATGAATTGGTAACAATCATTTAGAAGTAGATTGAAATAGTATTCCTGAACTTTGTAATTTTAGAATTACATTTTCCTGAGAATTCATAGATGTATAAGTAAACATCTACATGATACGTGAACTCCAGATAGGGAGTTCATTAATTATATTTTTTACCAAGAGAAGGTAAATAGTTTTCTCCTTGAGTTACAGAGTTGCAATGTATTAAATTAAGTGCAAAGACTTAAGGACACACTTCATTTGCAACACCAATTACTCCCCTTTATTTCAAATGGATAACTTCAAGTTATAAATGCATAAACAGTTATAGGATTGGGACCTTTTATATTAACTTGAAACAAAGGTCTATAATACATTTTTTTTCAGAACTCAGTTTACTCTGTCTCTGTTAATATGAGCCATTAGATAATAGTATTTCCACTACTGAATTACCGTATTCTCCAGTGCCATCTTCATTTTTGTACCTTTAAACAAAAACACATACACTTATAAACCAAACTTTGATTCATCCAAAATTGTGACTTTTGTAGTAGTTTAGGCTTGAGAGAGGCATTTGAAATCCGTATTAAAGACAGAGCACTATTCAAAAAATCCTAAATATTGGAAAGATTCAAGCGCATTGGTGTATGATTTTATCCCTTTTTGCAAATAACATTCATCCAGTGCTGAAAGGGTGTGTTTATATGTCACAGGGTATTTACAGCTGTGTCCAGCTGATTCCTGAAGTCGACAGACAAGCAATGCTTCCTCTAGAAATGAAAGGATTTTTGTCCAAGTACTGATCAGCAAAACGACATTAAGTGAGTACTAAAAGACACAGTTAATTCATGGGACATTAATGCTTCTTCATTATTATCCTGTGCTATGATTATTCAGTTTTACCTGTCCAGAGGAACACCAGAAAGTCTTTCAGATTAGAACATTCTCTTTTCCAAACACTCCTTCACAACACACAATTAAAATATTTCCAGTAAATCAGGTGGCGGTGGAGCATCAGCCTCCAGCGAAGGACATCCTGAACATCAGTATTTTCCCCAGTGCTCGTCCAAAAAGGCTGTTTTTTAAAGCCACTCCCGTTCGGTATGTCCATCTTGAAATCCCTCGCCCCGGCAATGCTTTGAGCAGAGGGTCTTTCGGTTCCTGAGGCGCGGCCTTTCACATCCACAGAGAAGGGCAAAAGCGGCGACAGTAGCTCCAGTGAGTGTCCCACCCGCAGGGGCTGCCGCCTCTGAGGGTTCAGTGTAAGGACCTTCAGTCTGCCTCCTGCGAGGCAACATTTTGTAGTCCTTCTCCTCGTCCTCCCCACCATGCTTAGGCAGGACAAAAAATAAACACCAAAATGCGTATTCTTTTTCCAACGGTCCCTTCTTCACAAATCCTCATCGGAGGCTTAAGCGTAAACTTCGGTCTCGTTCCGCACACCAAAAAGGCTGGGGGTGGGGGGGACGTGGGGGTGGGGGGGAGGGGAGCGGGGGAAGCAAAACAAGAAAAAAAAAAGAAAGAGAAAGTTGTGCCGCAGCCGGAGGGGTGTGGAAGGGAGAGGACCTACACAAGGGAGACTCTACCGGGAGAGGCGAGGCAAGGGAGCCCCTCCAGCTGCAGCGGCGGAAGCGGCGCTGGTGGAGCGAGTGAGCGATCGGGCGAGGAGGAGGCAGCGGAGGGAAGGGGGAGGCTGCTGGTGTTTGGCGCCGGTGGAGGGAGTCATTCCTGCCGCTGCACTTCCGGTCGGCATTTTGTTCGGAGAGGGAGCGAGAGAGACACACACAGGATCCTTCCCCCTCCTCGCCCTTCTCTCCCCCTGCCCCCCCCGCTCGGTACCGACTCACCGTGCCCAGGCCGCCCCTCCCCGCCCTCCTGCGCTCGCACTCTCGGAGGGAGCGGCGGCGGCGGCGGCCCCTTGGCAGCGCTGCCCCTCGGCCACCTCCTGCTCTCCCTGGCTCGGAGCGCGGCTCGGAACCGGTTCGGCGCGGCCCGGCCCGTGTTGATGTTGTGAAGCAGGCTCGGGGGGAAGGGATTTGCCTCGGCCGCACACCCCCCGGCTCTACATGTTCGCTGCACTAAGGAGGAGACGGAAGAGGAGCCAGCCCCCCTCCCGGCCCGGATTATTGTTGTTATATTATCTCCCCTCCTCCTCCTGCTCCGCGGCGGCGGCGGCGGCCCAGCGGCGGCGGCGGCTCCTCTGAGGAGGGAGGGGGGCGGATTTCTTTCCCCCTCTCTCGGATTCTCGTTGGATTCAGACGCCGATTTGCTCAGGTAATCCCCCCTCCTTGTCTCCCCTTCCCCTCCCTGCCCTCTCCACCAGCGGGCCGGGCCTCTCAGCCCAGCGGCCCAGCACTGCCGGGAGCAGAGGGGATTAGCTGTTATCCGGGGTAGAGGGGAGTAAGTGGCAACCGGAGGTGTTTATTTCGCAGCCCTCCTTCCTGCTCGGTCGGGTCTGGCGGAGGAGGTTGGTTCCTGCCGGGCTGCCGGGAGGCCCAGGCCCGGCGGAGGGCGCAGGCCCGCCGGCCAGCGCCTTTACTCCAGCTCGGGGATTAGAAAGGCGAAGCGGCTGCTCAGTGACAGGCCTCAACCCGAAAAGAGCAGGAGGAGGAGGAGGAGGAGGTGGAAACAATACAATTAGTCGCAAATGTGCACTGATCCTTTGCCATATTTACAACTTCACCTAGGTCAGGGAAGGAAGGTCCCAGCGCAGAGAGCCCTCTGAAGTGGGCCAGGAGTAACTGGCGGAATAGGGGAGGAGAGACAATGTAAATACTAAGAAACAAAAATGCCACCTCTCTTTGCTATTACCTTCTTCTTCTAACCAACTGTGTTCTGAACATTAAAAAGTTTGAATGCTTTTGGTTTTATAAACTGCAGGCGTTTAATCTCTAAATAATATTATTGATTAGTGTGTTAATGATTTAGTATATTTATAGTATAAAATAGTGCTTGAGGGATGATTGACACAACACGGACACCTGCAGACCCAGGAAATACAGATAGACAAGCATATTGTATCAGGTACTCCACACAATCTTGCTGTCTTTGTGCTGTATATGTTACAGAAATATATATTAAAAAAAGAAATACCATTTTCTTCTTCTAACAAACAGAAAACAGGCAATGGATCGTGTGTAAAGTGTTGCGTTTATGACATTTAAGGGACCAAGGTGAAGATGAGATCTTAATCAAAATACTTGAGAATCAAATGTCAATTTATTTAAGTGAAATGTGAGGAATGCTTAAAAAGTGTCATCTTTTCTTGTCAGGACATATCACTTTGAGATCCTGAGGTTGTTATTGGCTGTTTGTGTCCATGATGTTTGAATATGTAATTAGGTGTCATTTTTACAGGTCAAACGTATTTTGAAAATTACTATTTATTAGTCTCAGGTCTTTGTAAATAAATGGTAGCTGATTTACAATAAAGTAAGTCTTGGACTTATAAGTGGTAAAGTTGTAAGTGTTGCTAAAAACTCAGGCAGATTTAAAACAAACACCCTGTGAACTAAAAAAAATACATAAATTACATAGTTGCAGGAAATTTTAAGATGCAAAGTTTTCATCCTTGTAGCAAGGAATTTTGTAAGTGGCAAATGAGTATTGACATTACATAATTTGTTAAATCTTCAGCAGGTTTTTTAGTTGTTCAGGTAAATTTGTTGTTATAATATATGGTTACTATATCTGATAGAGTAACTTCTGGTGCATCGTGCTCAGTCTTATAAATAAAACTCTGCTATCGTGCCTCCCGCGTGGCCTGATACATGTTTAAAAGGGTGAAGTTAATATAGCTGTCACGTAGAAGGCGTGTTTTTAATGCTGTAAATCCGTGTAGTAGTCAGTAGCGTGTCCGTGATTTGTATTGGTCAGGGAGCAGTTTGAATTTTAAAAAGCCAGAAGATCCTGCTGAGCCCCAATCCCGGCCTCCCTTCCTCCCACTAATCTCCCATTCCTGTCTTTGTGCTGCCTGGTCCTGTTAGACACTGTTTGCAACAGGGCCTCAGGCCTACGTGCGTGGAGAGGAACCATTTACAGTTCGAAAAAGCAGCTTTTTATTTTTAAACTTTGTGAAATGCAGAGGGAGCCACTAGTCGTCTCTAACTGTCCCCACCTCGGTGTGTAACAGCGGAATTGCTGTTTGCTTTTGGCCCACAGCGTGTGTTGAAGCCGAGTGTAACTCTGCCTCACAGGAAAGAAAGGACTGTGCAGAAGTAGTTGTAATTCCTGGGTAGTTTTCATCATCAAGAAGCGACATTATAGCCCTAGCGTTTCTTTCGTCTCTGTTTCAGGCAGCTGCCGTTCTAAGAAGAATATGTTTGTTAAGCTAACAGTAGTGAACTTTTCTGACTGATTTTTCATTTAAGGAGGTTTGCTTTAAATATTCTAGATATGAGCAGGAAATGAGCTACTGCAGTTACACAGTTCCTGTCAAATTTATCTTGCCAGGGTTGTGTGGTTGTGTTTACAGCACCCTTATTTTTTCCTTTTTCCTTTTTTTTTTTTTTTTTTAATCGGAACTGATGCACTTTTCTGGAATGAAAAATACATGTATTTATAAAGGGAAATGTAAGATGTTGTCTATTTTATTTGCAATGAGTTTTTTGGGTTTGTTCTTTTGAGCCATTATGTGGTTAATCTTGAATTAGTTACTTTATCACAGTTTATACAGTTTTACAGAAATATTTAAAGTCGAAGTATTAATAAGAGAACTTATTCTTCTTTTGAGTTGCATGTTTTAGCATATTTAAGAGAGTGTGTATGTGTGAAGCAGGCATGTGGCACTTTCATACTACTTTTTCCCTGATGTTAGGAGCTTGTACTGATCCAATGTTTATCACAACAGGCAGTTGCTTAAGGACAATGTATTTCTTTTACTGATGTTATAGAAATACTAAATTAATTATTCTCAAAACATTAGTTGTAACAATTATTTTAACAAAAAGAGGAAAATGCTTCTTTCTGTTTTATTTTGTACTTTTGACTGTTTTGTACATTTTGAATTTGCTTCCTCTGTACAGGTTTTTTTTTTTTTCCTCAACTTCTTGAACATTTTACCTGACGTTATTCCAACAAAAATCTGTTCCTGAAGTATTCTGCTGTTGATTAAAGCTGGTTTTATACTTTTTAAAAATAAGGACGTAGAAACAGGCATACCAGTAAAATAATATATTTTTTAAAATTTGAAATGTTTAAGTTTTGATTTAGAAGCAACAGACAGGATCAGAGAAGCAAAATTATATCCCTAAGCCCTTTTGAAGATCCTTATTCTACATAAGAGCACAGGTACCCCTGTGAAACCTTATGCTTGAGACTCCATGTACATAAATGTTCATACAACTCTTCTTGCAGAGTTGAGGCCGTAGATAGTGATTTCCTTAGGACAGAACCTTTTTGTTTGTTTGTGGTGTTGTGTTAGTGTGATTATTATGGTAATATAACTTTAACCCAAGGTTTTTCACGTATATAGTCCTCTACAATATAAATAAACTATATTTTGGAGGATACTAGATGAAAAATGCAAATTGATTTGAGCTAGAGATCCTATTCCTATTTTTATGTGTTCAGTGGCAACTTGACTTTTAAATCTGTTATATTACAAAGGGTTAAACTGATTAAATTGAATTTATATTAATATTTCATAAAAATTGCACAAGAAATGTGAAATTTCTGGATAATTGCTATAAGTAGTGAGAAAAAAAATGTACTTCTGTCCTGAATATCTAGACCTAGGAAAGAAATCAAGTGTTCAATTTCACAATTTTATGATTTCCAGAAATTATGTTAGAGGAGTGTGTAATATTCATGAATGTGTGTAATTTGGATAACAACTATGAGCATACTTAATCAGAAAAATATGAGTAGTGATAGCTTTAGAATTTGGTGACTGGTAGGTATAAGGTGGGTCATCCAGCATTAGGGTGGCTATTTAGTGTCAGAAAACACTAGGACTGTTTTTGAAAGAATAGCCATTTCAATATCATACCACTTACTTTTGATCTTGTTTTTCATTTGCCTTTATTAGAAGTAGTACAGGTTATGTTAGTTTCTGATTTAGGAACAACAGCAGTAATGAACATTCAGTTGCAGAGAGATACATGCAAGAAAATGCTTGAAATCGGTGACACCTGTGTATTTTTGCTAATAATGCTGTACAATAATGATCCCTTTTAATAATAAAAAAGGAAGTACTCTTGAAATTACAATTGTTAAACACTTGTTTTCTTAAAGTCTTTAATTAATCTACATTTGTATTTTTATTTTCTTTGTATTACAAACATGCTTCTTAGTAGCTGATCCTGACCCCCAAAGCAGGTGTGAAAGAAGTGTTTTACATTGACATCTGTGACACCCCATGAGTAAGGAACTGTGTTTGAGGAGAATTGTGCAGGACCTGTGATTTGCGTCTCACTTCCTGTCCCTACTGTTAACCGTGGAAAATCTGCCCAGCAAAAGGGAAGGGAGAAAGGATTTTGGCCCAACTGTATGTGGAAACTAAGAGGGATTCCAGTCAGATTGAACATGGTTGTTGATACTGTATTTGAAGGTGATTACCTGGTCTACACAAATAACTTTAAAAGAATGTAAATATCCAAGACCAGTTTTCATGTTGAAGCCATAAAAAATTCTAGAAAAAGTTAATTTTTGTGGCCTTTAGAGTTTGTATTAGTTTTAAGTATAAGTAATCAGAGATCTCAGATTTTTTATATGAATAGATAATTAAATTTTTCATTTTATTGCTGTGATTTGATTTGAAGCACTTTGGTTTTTGTAGCAGTGTGTATGTGTAGACATGCAGTGCATTTTAGATGAACAGTGTCAGAAAGCCCTAGGCTGCAAAATAAGGGAATTAGACAAGGAAACAGCAGACTGAGGAGCTGGGCCTTTAACTGCACCATTATATTCAACCCTACCCTTGCAGCCCCAGTTCAGTGCCTCATACAGGGCATGGGAAATGACGGCTGACCACTATACTCTTATAACCTAGTTTATATACTTACCATTCAGTGTGTAGCCTGCTGCCTTATTACCTGCTGTGTACATCCCAGCCTTTCAGGAAGACTGAAGTGTTTTCATATTTTAATTTGTAGAGTTATCTCAAAATAAAGTGCTTTGCAAACATTAGAGAGCTTTGGTTTTGCACATCTGTAAAATACTATTTCACTTTTATAGATGAAAGACTGAAACTGAATCAAAGTAGTTTTAAAAACTTATAAATCTTGTCTATTGTGGCATGTATGCTTTACTCTTCAGATTTTTAAAGTTACTTTACAGCACTAAGGAAGTTAATAATATTGTTTTTGTTGACCTTATTTGTGGTCATGTGTGTTCTACATTTCGACATGTTAGGTTCATTGTTTCTCCTGAAGCTCTAAAAATTATAGAATGGATTTTCACTGAGGGCCTTAAACATCTATTATATTTCAACTCTTTTGATCATGCCAACAAATGGAAAAGAACAGACTTCCTGCCTGAGAACCTAAAAAAGAATCACCATCTATCTCTTGAAGTTTATCAGGGAGACCTGAGAACGGGACTAGATCGTAACCCAAATGCCGCAAGTAATTAAACATTGTGGCTACAATATTGAACATAGAGATACAAAATGTTACTGTTACTCTCTAGGATTGCTAGTTCCTGTTGGAAGGTGTCCAAAGTGTTGGGTTTTGATTCTTGGGGGGAAAAACTCTGGCTCTTGACTTGATGATAATTGTTGCAGTTGATGTAGACTGCTTGAATGCCCACCTCTGCATCTAGTGGTCACGCCACTGCGATGTCAGTCAGTTGTCAAGCTCCCCTAAGACTGTTAGGGAAGCAAAGCTGTTCTGAGGTGTAATAAGTGCGTTCCTGGTCAGAAAATTGCTTTGGGGATGTAGGAAGTCCAGGCCCAAATGCATAATTTGTATCAGAGAGAGAACTCAGAGAACTTATTGAACTTTTTTCTTCCCCTGTGGCTTTTTATATCATGTACTCAAGGCATGGCTCAGGGGCTGTGAGTACATTATGGAACAAGCTGAATAAGTAGCACTTTAGTCTTATTAACGTCTTTCCTTTCTATATTTACTTGTGAAGGTTTTCTGTGAGAGTATGTATGTGGAGGGTTTTTGTTAATTTGTTTTGGTTTTTCTGGTTTTGATTTTTTTTAAGAAGAGTTGATTTTCGTAAGTGTCAGTTCCCAGAAAAAGATGTTTTGAATGAGAAACTTTTAAATGAATTGGTTTTATTAACTGTGTTTTATTAAAATTCCTAAACAGGAACGTGTTACGTCCCACATAAGGGGCCTCCTACTTTTTAAGTTTGTGTTTCGTGTCATGTGCCATAAATGGGGCAGTGATCCTGTCAATGACAAGAAATGGTATATGATGACTATCACAACACACAAGGGACTAAAATGTAGATATAAGCAACCATAATTCTGACATTTCTTAGTACTTTGATGCTTGTTTTTGTAGTACTGACCTTTTTTCTCTCTTTTTTCCCCCCCAAGCTCGCTGAATAACAAACATGTGTTTGTGATAATGCAATTTCTATCTCTCATCTTTGAACTCAGCCTTTTCTCTGTGTTGGCCAGGTGCTCAGAAAGGATGAGGTTGCAAATACTCTGTCTCTGAAATTTTGTTTTCAACTCTTACGACTTAATAAGACTGTCCCCTTTTCTTTCATATTATTTTCCCTTCAGATGTGTTGCTTTCTCTCTTTCTTCAGATATGCTTTCTGGATATTGAGGATAGGAGGAAAAATTTAGAGGGCCCTCACCAGATGCTGTGTACAGCAGCTGACTTAAAAAAATGTCTGTAGAAAAAATAAGCTGGAACCTGCTTTTTGTAGTCTAAAAGCTGGAAAAATTTTGATAAGATTCTAATGAGGCTGTGGTGAGAATTTGTGGGGAGTTCTTTGTGAAGATTTAAAATCTTTGATTTTTTTTAAACTTTGTTGTTTTTTTCTGGAGGGAAAATTTAAAATCTACTTGATGATGTGGATGCTAACTTTCTAGTTAAAACTAAGGTGATGTGATTGCTTTTTACTGTGTGGATGCTATATGTCCTTCTTTTTTTCTTCTGAAATAGTGGGAAATTGATTTTTTTTCTGCTAGCATGTGCAGTGATGGTTGGTTCTTCTTCGCAGTTTCTTTTAAAAACTCCTGTTGAGGCATAACCTGTAACAGAGCAAAATTTCATTTATTCTGTTAAAATTTGGCAGTTACAAGGATGTGAAGCATTTCTTAACAGATTTACTGGCTGACTTTAAGAATGCTTGTTTCTCCTTGCATATAGGTAGGACTGGTAGTGTTCTCCTCTCAGTTTCCTGCTTACTGACATACTATTTAAAGGTAATGATTTTACTTCTGACTTTGCTGAACTTCGGTCATTTGGGCCAAAATCTTCCATGTTGAGTGAATGCCCTTTATTGACTTACTCTCTGAATAATGTTTTAAATTAACATAGTTCACTGGCTTCTAAGGGTCACAATAGAGAAAAAAATGTTTAAAAATTATTCCTGACCTTTTTTCCAAGCAATTGGAGCACCACTGTTTTTTGGGAAAAGGAGTTTAGAATTTCAGTGTGAGATGACTTTTTGAATTAATAATGTGCATTTTATTGCCATTTAAAAAGCTTTCCAAAAATTGGCCAAATTATTAGTGTCGAAAAAATACACTGGCTTCCCTGATTGCAGGCACTATTGTTGAAAAATTTTGTGTGCACAACAGAGCTTTCCTAATAAGTTCTAAGCAGTGAGATGTGGTACAAACTCTTAATTTTATGGTGTCCATTCCCTGCTTATCCACAATACAGATTAATTTAAGTGTGTAAAAGACAAGAAGTGAAGTTGCAGATGGATGGAAGGGTGAACATATGGAGAAGGAGTGTGGTGGACTGGAACCAGACGTACACAGATGGGAAGGGAATGGAGTTTGAAGGGTAGGAATAATTGGGAGGAGGTAGGAGCTTTGAAGTTCTTTAGGAGCAAGGCCACTCCTTAAGATGATCAACACATCTCCTATGAAGACAGTCTGAGGAAATTGGGATTGTTCAGCCTGAAGAAAAGAAGGCTCTAGGGAGAGACTTCATAGCAGTTTTCAGTGCCTAAGTGAGGCATTTTGGGAAAGTTGGAGAGGCATCTTTTACAAGGGCATGTAGTCCTAGGACAACAAGGAATGGCTTTAAGATGACAGAGGGAAAGTTTAGATTAGGTTTTAGGAAGGAATTTTTTACTGTGAGAGTGGTGAGATACTTAATATGTTGCCCAAAGAAATTGTAGTGCCCCATCCCAAGAAGCGTTCAAGGCCAGGTTGGATGGGGTTAGTGGAAGGTGTTCTTGCTCATGGCATGGAAGATGACCTTTAAGGTTCCTTCCAACCCAGGATCATTCTGTTATTCTATGAAATAATTACTGAACTATGATGACTGGATAAAGGAGCTGGTGGGGCAGATATAAATGTCCTTAAGAAAGATAAAGCAAGAGCTGTGAAACAGGCTTATCAAGCAGCCAAGGCAAAAAGGTACTGTAGATTTGCTTCTACTGTCAAGGAAAGCAGTTTGGGGATGAGAACGGATGGGAAGTGTCTTCTGAGAGAGGCCAGAGAGGGGAAGGAGAAGAAATTGCCTGAGAAGCCGGAGGTACAAAACAAGGATTGGCTGGGCAAAGAAGCATTGTTTCACACAGAGGAATTCATTGTTTGAATTGTCCCTTTTTTTTTTTTTTTTTTCCCCTTCTAAACTGAGAAAATAACATAGTAAGAAAAAAAAGCTCAGAAATTTGGACTACTTCTTATAAGAGCAAATGCTAGGAGATTCTGTAGTTCAGATTACCTGTGTAGGTACCTGGTATGTGTGCCACCTTTGTGAATGCATTGTGGTACTCTGTCATGCCTTTTTTACTGACAACAGGATGTCTATTTCACTGACTGTGTAAAGTAAGTTGGATTGTGTTTTATAATTTTTTTTTTTTTTAATACAACGGGTATGTGGACATCTCCTACTATTTGCCTTAGATATTGTTGATTCTGCCTTGGGGAAAGGGATAAACTCTTGAAATTGCTTGCAGTCCTGTCTTTTATGATTAAACATCTTGATTTCTCTTTGGTGTTCGGTGTATAGCCTTTTACCTGAATTGATTCATGTCATGAAGCCCTGCTCCAGAGACAGAAGTCTTAATTTCCTCATAGGCTTTTCTGTGGTCTGTATTGGAATCTTATAACGCTCCACAAATGCTTATTTTTAAATGTTTTTGAGGGTAGTATATGATCATGCAAGTTGAGTACTGAGATGCAGAACTTGGTCTTTATTAACTTCGGAAGTCTAACTGGAACAAGTGTACAGCCTTAATTTTAAATTAACTTGCTTTTTTCTTTGCATCATGATTTGTATGATAATAGTAGAACAAATCTTGTTAATTTTGGTTACAAATATGACTAATCAGTGCTTGTTCAAATTAGGCTTTGGAGCCCGCAGGATGAAAGGAACACAGAAATATTTACCATTGGTAATAAAAATAGAATGAGATTCCCAAGAGTGGCATTTTTCTGTTTCCTGCTATCTGATCTGAAGCATCTTTCCCTTCATATTTTCTTTGTGTTTACTTGGAGCTGAAGTGTCATGTGTACAACAGACCTTACAGCCTTATGAATAGCTGCTGATTCATTTCCAGAGCAGATCACACCTGTAAGCTGAAGGAAGATTGGGCCTGGGGGTATCAGGGAAGTGTTACACAATTACATAATCCAAGGACTGTGTTGGAATTCTTGGAGGCAAGGGACATTTATTAACTTTTGATTGACTTTGCAAAGACTTTCAGCCTAGGGGTGTGGGATTTCCTGTAAAAGTCTAGGAACCTATGAGTTGATACTCAGAAAAAGTAATGTTGTAGTTTGATACCAACTTTTTAGTGCTGAGTGCTCTGTTTTAGAGGATGTTTTTAAAGTCATACCTCTTAACATTTTTGAGAGTTTTTTATACAGCTCTGCATTTAGTGTGATACATTTTTAAGCATTGTCTTTTAAAATAGCTGTTACAGTGCAATAAGTAAAATTTTCAATCTTGATTTCTACATCATAAAAAGGAATTGGAGTGAGATCAAAAAGGGACTTTGTTGTGATATTGCTGTTGAAACGATCAGCCCTAGAATGTCAGTCAAAAGTTTGAGATGTGTGAGAGTGCAAAATGGAACTCAGCTCCTGTGGTGCTAAGTGAGGGATCCATATTGGTTAGTCAACATTGGAGAGATTTTTACATCCTGGAATTCAGTTTAAATCACTTTGTTTGAAAATCATATTATCTTCTTCACTTTTTTTCCCTGTTCTAATTAATTTTCTTTGCACTGTGATGTAGTACTATTTCAACAGGAGGATTTTTCAACTGCCTCTATACTTCATGGATATACCCCATGAAGTATAGAGCCAGTTAAAGACCCTAAGAGATAGTGACAAAGGCATGTTTGAGTGTCCTGCTGCTGAGGAGGATTTCCGAATCTGTATCTGATACCTCGAGCAAGTGTTCTATCTCTGTGCTCCTGAGATTTTGAGTGAAGTGTTGGAGGCAGTGGCTAGTACATAGTGCCAAGTAATCAGTTTTGTATGTTAGGTATGTTCAAAGCATCTGTATGACTGGGCTTTCCTACTCTGAAGATCTTGCCCAGGCTTACATGTAAAACAGGTGTTGAGCTGCTTAGTTCTGACATACACTGAAGCAAGGTTGTAGGTGAACTTTTCTGGTGATAAGTTAGGCAACTAATGGCTTAGAGAGTTGTAGGAGCACGCTGTGCACTCTACAGTCACTATTATAAAAGATTATTTAAAGTTATGACTCTGCATATTTACTCACTGGAGTAATTCCTGCTGGCATTCTATCTAGCATGATGTAAAATTTAGTCATGTTGTTTGCAAAAATAGATAATTATTTTTACCATGGAAAATATAATTAAAATATTTGAGGAATTGCAATAAAAATGGTACCATTTAAAGACTGGTTTGTCTATAATTCGCTAAATATCATTACATGAACAAGTCATCATTCTTGTAAAGTAAACATTCTCAGTTTTCACATCATACTATAATTTTAGCCTGCAACCTGGAGAAAGAATAATGAGAACCATTTATTTAATTTAGTGGCATATTAAATGCTTGTATTGAATTAGTGGACTTCAGAATAGAAATTCTCTCTTGTTTTGTAAATGTTTGTGTTTATTCCTGACAAATCTTTTTTCTAGACTCAAAGTAGACATATGATGTCATGAAATTAAGCAAGTTCCTAATCATATCTTGATAAACAATTAGTCAGTAATGTCTTATAAAAAGTTCTGTAGGTGGACTTCTGAGAATTCAACACAAGTCCTGATAATTTGAAGTTATTGCATGCTCAGTTACAGTGAACATTCAATTGTGCATATGTAGCATGTGGCAATTGCACATAACTTGGGTTATTTTAAACCTGTTGCATTGTTGGTTAAGGAAGGTTAGATTAATTTGCATTTTTCATGGGCATTATGTACAGTTACTGAAAGTCAGCTGATGCACAGTTAACTAGAGAGTGTAATCTACTTGGGCTAATCAGCTTGCCTGAGTGTGGCTGACACTCCATGTAACCCTATGTAAAATTTGGGAGAGAACAGTATTTGTCTGAAACAAAAACACTTAAAGGCTACTAGCTGCACCTGATTATTGATACAGGTGTAAATTGGACCACGTGTTTTGGGAAGGACAAACAAAATGGGTGAAATCGTCATTGTAAAATACACAAATTTTGAAATTTGGATAGATGATATCATAAAGCTTGTTATAGATGTAGCAGATAATTATTTTAAACAAGAACAGAAACATCAGTTTTATGATGATGCTTACGTGCTTATACTATTTTGTAATGAATCAAATAAAAGTTAGAAAATCGACAAACTTTAGTTTTAAAGGTGACCCTATAGAAATAGCCTCAGTTACCAAAGACATTAAATTTACTGTACAGAACTTAGAAGTTTTATTTGCAAAATGACATTCACCTTGATAGGAAGAATTCAGTTTAGTTTCATGTGCGTGATTATGATGAATAAATATTCTGTTAATAAAGCTACATGCAGGTTCATTAATAATGCTTTGAAATGATACATTTGCAAATGGATTACTTTCAGTGGGTTTACACATGTATGATTACTTAAAATTGATGTCAACACATTTGCTTCCTAAAATAAGAAATAACAAGGACCTTAATGTTAGAGTATTCACATACAATAAAATATTTATTTAATGAACTCAATGATTATAGTAGTACATAGTGGGTCCACACAAGACAAAATAGCTCTTTTTTTCTTTAAATAATACCTAATAATTTTTGGGCTAGATTTACCCGATTAAGGCTAACAGTAGCTTTATGATCCTGATGTAGTTACTTAGTATTGTTCCGTGGTTAATTTGGTTTTTTCGTAATCCTTGTTTCCTGGATCTTTGTAAGTTAAGGTTTGTATTTTGGGGGAATGGGTTGAGAGTGGGTTGTGGTCTGGTGTGCTAATTGCTGAAATGTAGTGCTGGGCTCCCACTTGTGATTGCTTTGCAATAACTTTGCAATAACTTTCTGAACATAGTTTAAAAATTCAGCACTCATTTAGCTTACTAACACATTTATCAGTGGTGTGTTAATTAGCGTCAGATAACTTGAAAGTTTTGAGGATTTTTTTATAAACACCTGTGTAAAATACTTATGTGTTTGCTTGGTAATAACTCAGATACTTGCCCAATGAAAAAGCAGAGTTGTCTTTGAGAATTCACCTTAAAATCTTTTAGAAATAAGAAGTACCTCCTTGACAGTCAGTGTCTTAGAAAATGTAGAAGAGGATGTTTGTTGTGAGTAAACAGTAGGAATAATTAGCAGTGGGGGGAGCTCAAGTTCCTTGTAATATGAACCTGGAAGACACAAAAGTAAGTGAATGTTGGATTATGTGAGATAGCAGTTTAGTACTATACAGAATACTACTGTCAGTATAAATTTGTGTCTCAGACACAAGTATTATCATGTATGCCAAAGCATGCAGACAATGATGTCAAACATTTGGCCTGGGAAGGCCGCTTGTGGTTCTGCAGACTCTAAATTATGGTCTCCCATGGCAACTGTTAAAGAGAAAAAAAGGATTATGAATTGAGTTGTGTCCCAGGATCATATCCTGTGAGTTTAACGTGAAGGGTTTATTTTTTTCTGGACGTAAACAACCTGTTCACACAAGAACAGATCTTTACCTTGCTGCTAAGGCACTGTTCTCTCAGTTGTGTGTTTAATCACAGAGATTGGTAAGTTAGTAATTATTCTGTTGAGAAACAGGACAAAAACTCAGTAGTTTTATGGCCTGGACAAGTGGCTACCAGTGGTTAGTGTGCCTGCGTGTATAGGTGCCTTGGCATCCAAAATAGGGATGAAATAGTATTAGCTACTCCTTATTCCTACTTCAGCATGTATATGTCAGTTTTGATGCAAATCTAAGGTATTTGATACCTGATCCATTTCAGATGCTTCTGGTTTCTCTTCAGATGGCATGTGAGTGAAACTAGAAGGGTATCATCCTTAATTTTTGATGCTTCTGAATTGTTAGAATATTCCCAAAAAGATGTGTCGCTTCTGTGTCTGCTTTGTGCTAAAATAACTTTCAGTTTGGAAAAAGAACATGTGGATTGCAGCAAAGCTGCAGAGAATTGAGAAAAAACTCCAAAATGAGCTTGTGACTTGTGAAACAATGTTAATGTTTCATAGCAGAAAGATTGAGCCATTGTTCTAAAAGGTGGGTGTTATTAACTGCATCTCAGGAAAGACTGCAAAGATCAGCTTTAGTCTTCCCTCAAAGGTACTGCCCTACAGGTATATATTTCTAGCAGTGCTATGGTTTACATCTTACTTTGTACATACTTATCTTCATTCATCAGTGATTTATGATTGGCAAACAACTGTAACTGTATTTGTCTTACGAGAGAGTGAACTGAAAAGCATAGCACATTTATTTTAGGATATTTTAAAATGTTTAGTTTTAAAGTAAGTAGAAGATACAATGATAATAATTCAATTTTGTGAGGTTTTAATATTTTTTTCAAGATAGGTAAAATTTAGCTCAGTTGGTTCAAGCGTACTACTAGTAACACCAAGGCTGGAGATTTGTTCCCTATATGGGCCAATCATTTATGAGCTGGATGATGATCCAACTCAGAATATTCTGTGATTCTTTGTGACACTTCAAATGTAACTTACGTTATTTTAAAATCCTCTCCCTTCCTAGAAAAAGGGAAAATGTAATTGCAAGTTATTGTGGTTCAACAGATTATGAAAATAAAGTGCTCAGCATCCAATTGTATAAATTCTATTAAAAAATTAAGCATGACTCACTAATCTAGTCTTCAGTTTATTCATTAATTTGATGATCTGCATGGTCAATTATGATTATCCGGTATCTGTAGCACATGGGCCATGGTTCACCTTTACCTTAGCAACAGCTGGAACAATAATGCTGTCTAAATTCTAGTCAAAAGTTTTGTATTAAAGCCTCAGTGAAATTGAGAGCTATAATTAGCCTTCTCTTCCACAGTAGTGAGGTTCAAACCTTTAAGAAGAGATGGTTGTCATTTAGAATTAAGTACCTGGAGAATAAAGTACATAACAGATAAAGAACATCTGTGGGTTGTCAGGGATGGAAGGATTCAGTGTTGACTTTTGTGGTGTGACCATGTGAGGACTAATTTAACCTTCATGAAGGAGTTCTTGGGCCTTCCCCATGTGCCCATAACATAGTCCACTTGGCAGTGCAGCCAGGAACTTGGAACTGTGTCCCTGGCCTAAGACATACTTCTTTTACATTAGCTCATCTGTTTAGAATTTAGATTTAGATACAGGATGCACATGGATTTTTATTTGATCAATTAAATGGTATCTACAACTCATAGAAATAAAGTTCACACATGGAAAAATGCAGATTTTGCAGTTTTGATCATTAATTAATGACCAACTTCCTCATATTGGAAGGTGTGACTTATTTATATAAATATGGAAAAAATATGTGCTGTACATTAATGAGTAAAGAAGCAGTAGCAATGCATTTATCCTCTCTCAGGTTTTACCAGTAATTTCTTTGAACAAGTATTGCTAAGAGCACTTTTTTCTTTCACATATTAATGGGGTTTTGGTGTGTTTTTTATTTGTCAATTTCATTAACTCCTTACTTTTGTATGTTAGAGTTTGTATATGTGACATAATTAGAATATACTTGCTGGAAAGGCCATGTGAATACTTTAGTAAGTGAAGTTGAAAACAGGCTTAGCTAAACCTAAACCAAGCTGCTCTTACACTGAGAATTAGGTTTCTGCATTTCTCTGATGCCAGTTTAAATATCTACTTTTTAGAAAAGTGTAGTTGTTTTTCATTATTAAGGGCTTGCTCATCTCTTTGTTTTCCCACCGTCCCCCACAATTTTGAAATTGGCTATTTAATCACTAGCTCTCATAAGCCAGTGAAGAAGCCACATCATGAAAGACTGCTCGGGGGGTACAGGGAAATAAAAATCTTTCTTGTCCTGTTTTACTTTGGAGCATTGACAGAAGATACTGGTTGGGTGATGTATGAATGAGGCCAGAGCTTTGCAAGTATGTGACATGAACTAGATAGTCCCTTTCTCGCCTTGCAAAATATAAAGAGAAGTATTTTGACGTCAGTAAGTTGGGTAGGTTTGTGGGAGAAAACTTGATTTCTGAGGGAGCATTTGTTGTTGATTTGCAATGAATTTCATTGTTTGTTTTATGGTATTGCAGTGCTTGATTAGAAGTACTTATAAATGATTTTATAATCAGGAATACTGACTTTCAAAATATGTTGCTAAAATAGATCCTGAGAAATGTTTTGGCTGGTTGGAAGATACTAACAACTTACACATTTCAATATAATAGATAATTCTGCCTGTATCTTTTATTTTCTTTGCTTTTGGGGTAAAATGGATTTACATGTATGAATGTGTTGTCTTGTTTTCTTTCTTATATTAAGTTGTAGTGGTTATATGATCTAGTGAGGACTTTCCGTATGGAATGTACAGTTTTTGATGATACTCTGCTCCGAAGCAAAATAGGAACACTGTATAGCATCTCTGTTTTTTGGAAATCTTGCATCAGTAAAAATCCTTAATCTGACTTTTGAAAACAACATAGTGATATTTGTGGGGAAAATTCAAATCAAAGTGTACTAGACCTGCAATTGTAGAATGTAATTGTTTTATTTTAGAAGTACTGCAATGTTATAAAGTTGAAACAACTAAGTTCTGTTATTTTAAATTAAAGTCTATTTCTAAGATGTGTCCACTTTGACATATGACAGTGCTCAGCGAAGCATTCTAATTTTAAAAATTCTCATTGAGTTAAATGGATAGGTGTTTGGGAAGGGCATAAATATTTTCTCTCTACCCACTGAAGGTGAGGGAAGTGGGATTTTCACCAATGTCCAGTGTCTCCCCCCTGTACTTTATTTATAGGGGTCTCATATGCTGTAATGTGATCTGAATAATGTCCTAAAACTTCTGGCCATTAAATTATTTCTGTTTCTGTACATATGTAAGTTAGTAGCTGTAAGATATCTTCCAGTCTTGTATGCTTCTTGTTTTTCCAGTTATTTTCTAGAACCTATCACAGACCACTTCAGAGAACCTTAGACTGCTCTGAACTCATAGAGTATTTAAAATTTTTGTTAAATAGGTAGGTTTATTAAGATATTACAGGAGATGCCAAGGACTTAGGGAGAGGGTTCAGTTGCCTTGTCACTAGCATGATTTTTTTTCCTTTCTTTTTCCTTTATTTTTTTTTTCCAAAAGACTATTGCCTGTTTACCAGATCTATTCTTGGAAAGTACAAGACACAGAGAGTTAAGATGTCTGCGGTTCAGTTTATCTCTCATCCTTAACTCTGCCTGCTATATTTTTTTTTGTCAAGTTCATATGACAGGACAATTATAATATGAACAACTTTGCTTATTCAGCTCCCCAGTTTTGAGTGTGCTACATTTAAATTTCCCTAAGCTAAAAAAAAATACTCTGGGTGCAATGATTATATTAAGACCAGCTAGGTAAACTATGGTAGTCAATGACATTTAGCTGAATTTACTCCTGTACTATAAAATTGGTGGTTTAGTTATATGAGTTTGACAGTATAGTACTGGGGAAGCATAAAGATTATTAATCCAAGCTTTTATGGATGATGCAAAATTAAGCCTCTCTTTTTAGAGCAAGGAGGTTTGTTGGGAGTGACCATGCCTAGTCAGTGCACACCCTATCCTAAATTATAGAATAGGTACTTTGTTTATCTGAACAGTGATACTTTTTTCCACAATAGATAGTGCAGAAGCTTTGCAATTACTGACTTTAAATGAGTCTATTAAACTAGTTTATTCAGAACTGTTGAGTTGTAGTGAGAAGTAGTGGATGTACACGGCTCTGATCTTCTGACTGTCCAAAACTGGAAAAAAAAGGAAAAATGCTTTTATTCAAAATTGGTGAATGAAACCTCACTATCAAGTTTTATTTACCTTTTGTGGTAAGAGCCTCCTTAACACTGCAATTTTGTTTGAATCTGTTAAAAGGACAGTCTTTAAAAAAGATTAAATATCTGTGGTAATACCGTTGCATGCAGTCATTACATATTGACTGAGAGTCCTTTCCGGTTTATATATCTTTTCCTTCCCATGTTTTGTGTTCGAGGTGGAAAATACAGAGTTTTACATTTGTTTTAAAACATGTTACCAAATAGATTGTCATATGCAGGAGTTTAACTGTGACTAACAAAATCTGAAATCCTCTAATAATTTTCTAGTTTCACAGTGGTTCTTCTTTTAGCCCTCATTTTGATATTGCTTGTCCAGCCACCCTTGTAACTACAGCTTTAGTTTACTCAAACTAAAAAAGATTCATAATTTAGGTCCTGTTACTGGTAAGTGTTACTGGCCAGAAATTTTTATGATTGGCTTGATATCATTAATCTTGCTTGTATTATCTGAGTGTGTGTCTGTGTATAATACAAAGAGAACTAACAAATGTGTAATTTGAACACCAGTTTGAGTACCAGGCAGAAAAAGCCCCAGGCAGTCAAACTGTGACTCTTAACAAAAAATGTATTGATTCCTAAAAAACAGCCTTTCAGAATATTTGATTATTTCAGTACGATTATGTCAGTTGCCTTTCAGTCTATTTTCTGAAACAATGGAAGACTTGCATTACTGTGTTGGAAATTAGTTTATTATTTTTCATAAGGATTTGTCTATCCAACTGAACATATTAAACCAGTGAGAGACATACTATGAGACCATATGTTAATATTAATGGTGTAATCACTCTTCTCTGTACTTGAAGTTATCTCTGAGTTTAATTTCTTAGCTTTTCAAGTTCTTAGCTTGAAGAGTGTGCAAAACATGGTAAAATGATGTAGAAGGTGGTATGACTAAAAAAGGAAAAAAAATATTTTTAAAAGCTTTGCAACTTTTAAATTTTCCAGTACCTTCAGCAGAGGGTCTGGCTGGTCAGGTGTCATACCCAGCTTAGAATCACAGAATTGTGTTGGTTGGAAAAGATGTCTTAGATGAAGACCAACTGTAGATCATTGAGTTCAGCCATTCCACAGCTTACACAGCTTGTGCCTATTGATACTTGAAATTGCGTGAAAGATTAATTAATTGTTAATTAAATTATTAAGAAACAATTGTTAAGAAGCACCTTTTCTAACTACTGCTTGAGAGATCTTGGTTGCATTGTAGCAGAAATGTTGACAAGAAGAAAATATTTTTGAAGTTAACCGCTAGAATAGTTATACACTGTTTTGACATGTGAACTGATATTTTGAAGAATGTGTTATTACATTCTGTTGGTTAGGCCTTGCCTTAACCATATATTTTGCATTTAACTTTGGATTTTCTGTATGCTAAATAGGTTTCACTGAATTCCTGTGTAAGGTTATATGTTTAAAAAAGTCTTATGTTAAGAGCTGGAAATACCTACATGCAGTTTAGGGGTCAAATGCTTCTCCCTGTTCACCACATCTTGTATTGATTAGGCATCTCTGCCTACCACCCTTTAAAACTCAAGATAACTTTCTGCTCCTTTACAGGCCAGTGAACACATCTGCAGGATCCATAAATATTCCCAAGAAATATTGCTGCTGAATCCCAGGCTTTACTTGCCCCTTCACTGAAGTACTACTTAATTTCTAGTATTTACTACTGCTGTTGTTTGTGAGTCATGAATCATCTTGGGTCATTAAGCTTTTTGAAGAGGATTACTTGACAGTGTTGGAGTTGGTGCCAAAATATTGCTGAGGTTTTACACAGAAGATGTTAATGCTTTAGAAGGCCTGTATTCTTAATTTGGATTTGGAGGTCAGGCACAGAATAGAATTCAAGTTACAGAAGAGCTTGCCCTTTATATTTGAAATAAGAACCTGTATAAAATGAGCCATTTTCAGTGAACAGTGAGGATTAAATTAAAACTATGCCATATATTCGTATACACAGTCTTGCATGATGGGTTAAATATCTCCATATATACATAGAAGTTGCAGACCTCAACCATGAGTTGTTTTCAGTCAGTTTATTCAGTAGACCAAAACCACCTTCAAATGAACTGTTAGGGTTTACTTGGCCAGTGAAGTATCAGGTGGAGTTTGAGTTTGATTCTCCAGAGAGCAGCATGGGTAATTCTTCTACAGTATAAAAATAGAAGTCATGATCATTTTGCTGATATTCCAGTCTACAGTAGTAGTAACTTGGTTCAGTCCTAGGTGTTTTTCTCTAAAGTAGTACCAGTGAAAATGGCCAGATGTTGCCAGGGTTGTTATGCTGCTGCGCTGCAACCAGTGTAAGGTAAAGTTTCATGGATTCTGCCAGACAATGTGGTAGAAATTCTTCAGTGACCTGGGTGTATTTTAGTGATTATATGTCTTCATTTTAATTTGGATATAGTATGTGGTGTTATTATATGTATATAAATACATATATGTTGTCAGGTATGTGGGGACAGTCAGGGTGTTTGACAGTTGCAGAACATTGGGGTGTGAGTATTTAAAGTGACCAATTTCCCCCTATAGACCAACTAACTATCAATAAGATGGTCGAAACAGGTGAAACAGAAATTACCTGCTTTGGATCACTGCATAGTCTCTGGAGTAGTTGGAGGTGAGAGGCCTTTCATCAGAGTAATTTTCCTCACTGATGGTAAAGTTCCCATGATGTTTCTCTCTTTGTGTGGGTTTCGTTTCTTTATTTGGGGAGGTTCTTTGTTTTTGTTTTTCTTTGTAGTTTTTTGCCCCTATATATTTGCCCCTATATATTTGAGGTATACATCTCAGGTTTGAATTATTACTCTATAATATGTAAGAATTTGGAAATATTGATAGATAGGACAGAAGAATTCAGTGTATCAGTGCTCTCAAACATTATCTCCTTTTCTCATCCGTGCTTCCACTGACACTGACATTGATGTACTATACTGCTGGTGTCCTGTCATGAGGTAGCAAAAGGAGCAGGATTAATCCTAGTTTTTCTTGGTGTTTATGTAGTAAATATTTCTCTTGATCTTTGCATGAAGCAGTGGGGACAGCATGGAAGGAAACCTGGCTAGTGAATACAACTGAGAGAAATGGAAAGCAGTAAGAAGTAAAATAGTTGATTTTGAGAAAATATTTTTGCAAAACAACATTTTGAGGAGTTGCAGGTTACAACAATAGTAGGAAAGGAGGTACACTTGTTTTTTCTTTAGAGGTTGGAAATATACAGAAAGAGGCAAAGGGAGATAAAGAAATGGTTAGTGTCTTTCTACTATTTCTCAATCCAGCTCTTAATTGAATTAGAAAATTAAAATACAGACTTTTTTTGAGTACCCCCTTTCAGGTTAAGGTTAGGTCATCTCATTCTTACCCTCCTGTTTGTGTACTATATTGTCTTTTCTCATTGAAATGAATAATGAATCGGAGACAGTGCTGTGAGAACAGTAGCTTTCGGTGGCAGTCAATTCAGCTGTTACTTGGAACTTTATCCTCTGCTTTATGTCAGCACCTTTAGTGCTACTACTCTCACTCAGCATCTCCCATTCTCAGGTTGTCCTGCATTTACTGTTTTGTGTGTTAATTTCTATTTACTCTTCCTGTTTCTTGATGTGTTAATTTACAGAAGGCCATGGGACTAACTTTTGTCAACTGATCATGTTATTTCTTGCTCCATTTTTTCTGTTTATGTAAACAATACAGTAAACTGTTTAAATTCTTTTCGATTGTGAACAGTCTAAATTTTAAATATATGAATAATTCTGAAGTGATTCAGATTCCTGCTTCCATGTTTTTAATCTAAACCTATAATACAAACTTTTTATAAAATTGCCATACTAATGCAAAAGTAAATGAAACAGAAATCTTCCTGATGTAGAAAACACATGTTTTCTGGGCCTAAACTTCCGTTGTCAAAATACGATAGCATAATGTTTTTTGTATATTGACAGAGGCTTGTTTGCACTTTTGCTATATTTTTTTTGCAAAGCTGCAGGAAGTCAGCAATGACCATAGCTCAGCTGGTGCACAGCAGCCTGAAGAAGAGACCTAAGCTGGAATATTGGCAATATAAACTCATTCTGCAATTTGTCAGGAAAACAATCAAGTCCATACATGAAATAAGTAGTTTTTCAAAAGTGGTGAAAGAGTAGCTCATTACCTCAGCTGTACAGCTGCCTTCTAAACCAAAAGTTACAATAACTTCTCACTCTCAGGAAAGATGGGGTAATTTGTGGGTAAATAAAGTAGGTAAATACAGTTACATTTACAAGTTTATGTAAATAGTTGTCGTGGTTAACTCTACCCCAGCTGAAACCAGCACCTTAGTGTATACAAGTTGTACCTTTTTCAGGATAATCAGCAAGTGTTCTGTGCTTTTTAAGGAGAATATTGTTCGAAAAAGATATCAGGGTGGAGAACACAAAGGACTTGTGATGTATCTAGGAAATATACTTTGTGTACAGAAGACAGAACAAAGCATTCAAAACATTTGACTGTTAGTATGAAAGGAGCAAATGATAGAGGAGGCTGGCCTTATTGACAGTGTGGAGGAGGTGGCATGAAATGTGGTGTGAGACAAAGCATGTAAGTGATACGGGAGAAACTGCAAAATCTTGCAGCTGTAACATTGTGGGGTAGATATGGAAGCTGGTTGAAGATAGAAGACAAAAAGGTGGACTCAAAATGCCATGATGACAGTTGTAACAATGAATTATGCTGTGGGGCATGAAGACAAAATCAGTCTGAAAACAGAATGTAAATGACACAGATAACAAAAAAAAATCCCATGATAAAGCGTAGCAAGTGTGACAGAGGGCTACTGAGATGATATGGGGCTGAAGCATGAAATTTAGAAGGAGAATTTGAGGTTTGGTTGCTGTGGTGAAGTGAAAGCTAAGAGAGGGATTGAAATGCTGTCTTTAGCTGGCTGATAATGACCATTTTTGTAGAAGGCGAGGCAGACTCCTCTGAGGTGCAAAACAAAAGAAGCAACAGCTGCTCTTGCAATAAGGGAAATGCTGACTGGGTTTAACTGGAAAAATGCACAGTGAGTCTCCATTCTTGAAAGAATTCAGATTTTGACTGGGATGGCCCTTAGTAACCTGACATAACTTTGAGATTGCTCTTCCTTTGAGCAAAGGGTTGGTCCAGATGCCCCTGTAACAGTAAAGAGGCTGATTTTGTGCCAGCTTCTGTTTAGAATCATTGTCTACACTTGGTAGCAACAGGAGTTATTGAGAGAAAGCTTTGTTAAAATACTGGTCCAGTTCAGTCTTACTTGGATGATGTATTCAAGATAATCCAAGAGTGAATACAAAGTTTCATTTAAGCACAACATTTGGAGGTTACTCGCCTGTCTAGGATAAGTTATATGGTACCTCTTATGGATCTGATGGAATTAGACGTTTCAGTTAGATTAAGATGTTTATCTAATTAAAATGTAATTTCAAATTTCGAGATCTGATTTACTGTAATTGCATATCCAGTTTTTGAAATTCTATGTTTAAATGATGAAAGAAACAGTGGGAATCATTGTACTAAAGTAATTTACCTAGAGGTGTTTCCTGATGGGTGTTACTCAAAGCAATCATAATTAGAAGCTCAGTTTCTTCCTAATATTTTTATTTTTTATTTCCAGTTCCTATGGATGTACCTTTTTTGTAGGTGGAGACTACTGTTATATCTTCAACTCAATGTTCTTTCACAGTAGTGATATTTAAAGAATGTAATCTAATGTTTTCTAAAGAACGTACTTTATTTTAGCTACTGAAAAGTTATATGCTAGTTGAGAATTTAATTTTGTAGGTTAGTGCAAGAAGGAATGCATTGAAATGTACAGCAGTGTTAGGCATTAAAAGGTAGTTATTAGGAAATAAGAGTTCTGGAATATGAATCCACAAGCTTTATAAAATAATGACTTGTTAAAAAGCCATGAATAAAAAAAGAAGTTATCACTTGTGGATATAAAGTTGCTGTCTATCCTCAGCATATGGAAGGTTGGGAATACCTGTCAGGAAATATTTGATGACCTTGAGAGCAGCAGAAATAAAAGTAGGGTAAAATTCAAGTGCGAAGTGTTGGTACATTTAAAGATTCATTACTAGAATTTATGCTGAAAACAGACAGCATTTCAGCGTTGTATGTCAGAGGAAGCATAAGATCTCTGTATACTAATGTTATTACAAAATACTTAGTCATCAGTAAAATGAGACTATTAAAAAGCGTATGCAGTTTTTTTAATCTGTCAGGAAAGATATGTCTTTGTAGAAATATTCAAGTATCAGAATACATGCATTGACAATGTATTGGTGTGTGATTCTTTTGGGCTCAGGAGAATAACCAGAAAGCATCAAGTGTAGAGGATAATAAGAAGGTTGGAAAAATTTATGCGAAAAATTATTTTTGCAACAGAGGGCTCTCAGCATAAGCTACAGTGCAGCTAAACTAATTAAAACTAATTAGAACTAATTTGTTTACATGACTTTTGGGCTACAGCTGGCTCATGTCCGACTAGCTTGGAGTGTTTACAAGTGGTACTCTTAATATTTGACCTATTCATGCCTCAATTCCCAAGCCTTTTTTCTCTCTTGTTCCATTTCTGAGCTTGGGACTATGTTTTGGGGTTTTTTGGTGGGTTTTTAAAAGTGATTCTCCTGCTGTTAAATTTGTCAAGAGTATACACTGCTTGTGTTCTACAGCCCTGTCTTTAGGGGCTTGCAGAGGGGATGACACAGATGAGCTCTAAATTTTCTGGAAGGAGTCACATCTGGAAAGGAGAGGAGCTACCGGACAAGAGGATGCAAGAAAAAGGGAACATAAACTGACTGAATAATTCCGGTCTGGAAATTTATATAAAGCTCTAGAATGCAAAAGAATGAGATACTGGAATTGCATTCCAGTAAGAATGATGAAGGCAAAATGTTTATGAAATTACTAAGTATTTGAAGTAGATTGTGTGATGTAAATTATAATGGTCTGGACTTCATGATCAAGGGATATTCTTATTTTGTAAGACAACACTGTGTGAAAATTGTTTAATAATTTCTGATGTGAAAATATAAAGTCTGTAAATAACAAAAGTTGCAAGAACCTGAATATTATATATATGGGACTAGTATATTTAGCCGTATTTCGAGTAATGGAATTACTGGTAGTTTTAGACTGTAGCTGTCTTTGAAAGGGAACTTAATATCTAATTTAGTCAGGCAGCCTTCTAAATGTATACTGAATTTTTACATTGATAGCTAAAATTTCTGGGGTTTTGTGGTTTTTGTTTTTTCTGTTGGGAAGGTAGAGTCATTGGTACTACTAAAAGGTGAGATTAATTTGTCCCCCTCACTTCGTTCAGCTGGAACTTACTATTCATACGTAAATCCACTGGTGCTAATAGGATTAAGATTTCTGGGTATCTTAAGGTGGAAATGAAACAAACATTTGTAGTGTTGAGCTGTTTCCATTGAAGGATTTTGCAAGTATAATGCAGGACCAAAGAAGTGGTGTGTTTGAAAGGAAGAACCTGATTTGATGCTGCGTTTGAAGGTGGACACTTAAAAAACAAATGCACTTGCTCTGCATGTTCCTTTTCTTTGAAATGAGTACATTTCAAAGAAATGGTGTTGATTTGTAGTCAATGCTGCTATAGGAGCTATTTTTTTGAGATAAGAGAATGGCATTGAATGTGCTATGTGATTCACAAAGAAATCCCGTAGTTAAGACCCTGTTTTGGAAAGCTTGCTTTCTAAATGCGTATTGTATTACTCAGTCTCTTTACCAAAACTATTTCTGTTGCTGAAGTGCATTTCTTTGTTTCAAAGCAATTGACTGTTTCATTTCTACCCTAGAATAGTTTTGCTCTGTCTTCATGTATACTCAGAGGGGACTTTTGTTCGTGAATGCTTCTGTGAATGACCATGTTTGATAAATTTTAGAAAAGAGTGTGGAAGGAATGAAGGAGGCTGAGTAGTTTTGTGTTCTGTTTCTGTATGTTAGCAGATGTGCCATCCCATTCCTGTACAAATTTGAAGAAAAATTGAGGCATCAACAGGTGAGTTTGCCTAGACCAAAAATCATGTAGCAAATGAATTGATAGTTAAAAAAAAGAACCATGTTCTTTCTAGCCCAGTTTGGAGGCCCATGCTTTTGCCATGATTTCAGTCCATATGCTTGGAGCCAAAGAATGGGTTGCTTATGATAGAGAAACTTGTTTTATACGAAAATCAGGGACCACGTGAGTTTAATCTACGCCTTAAACTGCAGTCTTATAAACAATGGTGATGGACATGGTGATATATCTTCCCTTCTTTACCGAACAAGGTTCAGTGATCCTTAACTGAGGAGAAAATACATTGCGAATTCCCCTATCCCAAGAACATAGTAAATAGAGTGAATAGCATTATGATACTTGGCTATATAATTATTCTTTAGTGGGTGTTAATATAATGAAATTTTAGAACCATTTATAGTCCCCAGTATGCAATTTCTGTCCCTCGCAGTCAAAAAAGGATGAAAACTTTCTGAGTAAAAACTGATTCTGTTGTGCTCTCTTCCTCTTAAGTTTTTTGATTAATTGGAAATAATTTGAAAATGCATTGGAAGAAAAACTTTTAATTTTGGCAGTTACAGAAAGTTAAATACTTACAGTTCTTGAGGTTTACAAAATTTGTGTGAAACTAGACAGTATTTCTACATTTGTAAAATTTAGGTTTGAACAAGCAGATTCAATTGTATCAGTGAAGTAAAGCTGGAAATAAGTGTATGTAGATGAGACTTTGGTTATATTACTTTAATATTCTAAGTTCCTGCTGGTTATGTTGCCTTCATTTCATGACTTACTAAATTGCAATAGCATTTCATGATCCCTCTTCCATTGAATCATGGATTTGGTAAACCACCTCTGAGTTAAGTTGCTAGTCTGTTCAACTTGCTGACTATCATATGTCACTTTCTGTAGTATTTCCCTATCTATTGAGGTAAGTTTCTTAAGACTGTGAGTGCAGTTCCTTAGCTTAATTTCTTACAGAAAGAAACACAGTTGTACCAAATTCTGAAACTTTTCTGCCAGTCAGCTGTGTCTGAAAGAGAGGCACAGTTTGCTGTGGCATGCTTCATGACGGCTGTCTTGGCCAAATGTGGCATAAGCTTTAATTAGTTCTTCCCAGCCATGTTGTCTCAGAATAAAATCAGTCATAACTTCACTTTATAACATTGTCCAGCATCCATGTAGCTCTGAATTAGGAATGGGATGTTGTGTGTTGTATGTAGTATATCTGTAACCTGATAAATAAGAGTTATCCATAAACTGATAGATAAGGGATAAAAGCTGAAGTTCAAGTTGGTATGAATACGAAACTGCATAAAACAAGTTCTCCTTGGTTCTGCAGCACATGAAACTGTTTTGCTCTATCTCCGTGTACAGAGACAGGGAGAGAAACAAGAGTTCTGGAGGGTGCCGGAATTCTCAGATGATGAGTTTAAACACTGGTTGGTGTAAATTCTTCTGGCAATTCTGAAACACGAGTGCGAGAGGGAAAACCTTGCAGTATTAGTCTAGTTTTGTTATCAGGAGGCACGCTTAAAACAACCCATAAGAATTCTCAGCTTTCCTAGCCTGAAGGCAGTTTTGCAGAGGTGAAATACAGTTTCTAAATTCTCACATACTTTCTTTCTAAAACTTAAGAAATCCTTTTTAGTCTGCGTTAAAATTGAGTTTATATAATGGAGAAACCTTTATGACCCAAAGTATGTACACAATAATTTTCTTTATTCTGGTTACTTGTTTATATAGTGCTATAAATTGATACATTTTTGTTTGTTTGGCTTTTTTGCATTAGATTTTTCAACAGCTGTTAGAATTACAGAAATTCCATTCTCCTCTACAGCTGTGGAAGTAACTACTCTTAGTTTTCATTGGTAGCAAAGGGTTGTTTATAAGGTAAACTGCCTTGACTTGCCTACCTTTTCTTCTATTCTGCGCACTGTTTGTTGCAAAAATCAAGTGCTTCAGGTTCTTGTAATGTTGAAAATACTTCCCAGTATTTTGGTTTTACTGGTAAGACTGTGCTGTAGGAATTGCAGGCACTGAGGCCAGCTGTATGCTGAGTGTTAATAATGGTTAGTTCAGCAGTTGAAAGGCATTGTATTTGGTGATCCAAGAGAAGGGTTGCTGCAAAAGGAGAAATCTAAACTACAGGTACACTCTGATTGGGGAAATAGAAAAGTCAGATACTTGGATGTGTTCCTCTTTCAACTTCATCTGGTTGCAGAAAGCTTGTTTAACCAAAATTCTTCATATTTGTCAAAGCAAGACTGGGAAGCCTGTGACTCATATCGAGTACTATCACTTAAAGCTGAAAGCTGAGTCTTGTACAGTTCCATGAATACGTGAATTGAGAAGAGTAGAAAAGACTTCATTGTATCCACTAATCATGTAGGAAAAAATCTCTCTGTCATTACAGATATTTTGAATTTTGTTTAAAAGGCCCCTTCCAGCTGGAGATGTTGAGATACTCGTTTCTTTTTGGAAGATGCTTTTTAAAAGCCTCTGGTGGTTTGTATTGGGTTTGGTTTTTTTATTTGTTATTCTTATTTACAGTAGAAGGGATTTTTTTTTGACTATTTACTGTACATGCTAGCTGTCTTCAAGCAAGTAACTTACTTTCTGCATTCCATCAAAGTAATGCATGAATAGAATTAAAAGCCAAAAGTAAAAACTACAATATGGAATAGCTTTGGAAATCAAAGTTTAGTGTAGACTTAATTCTTTGTACAATTTGGTACAATTTCTGAATTACTGATGTCCTTTTAGCTTGTGGTAACCTTTTATAGTTGTATATACTCTTGGTATATGGTTATGTGGTTAATTGTGACTTACTTGGTCTAAAGATAGAGGCTAATGTTAAATTCAGGAGAAGTTTTTGCTTTGTTACTGTCACTGTCAAGATTAGAAATGTTACTTTCCCTGGGGCCTTTTTAATCTAAAACTCTCACTGCTTGCTCTTAAAATGAAAATGGAGAAAATGACTACTAGAGTAGGAGTTCAAAAACAGAGTATTCTGCAATTATTGAAAATACTAATGTCGCTAATATAATGTTGCTCAATGGATTGTTTACACTTTGACTTTTTGAACAGAGAGCCTTAGATTTTGGGAAATATTTTTTTTCCTAAGTCTAATAAAAGAAGTTGTCTCGATGGTTGAATTGTCTTTGGATTTATTTTGCTATAGAGCAAATCAGGTACTTCTGTGCCATCTTAAATAAAGATTACTGCTAAAGAAAATAAAGTGCATAGTCAATTTGAGTACATTGATTCTTTAAAAAATGGGAGGGTTTATATCCCCCTCCCACCCCCCTCCCCAATTTTCTGGACATCATGGTGTCCCTGCTTGAGTGGGAGATTGGACAAGATCATCTCCAGAGGTCACTTCCCTCAATATTCTGTGATTTTTTTTGGAAAAATGTAGTGAGATAATTACTCCAGGATGCATAAACACAGTAGTAGTTCTCTATTCCTTCCTTCTTCCTCAAAGGGTAAGGAGGTGGGGGGAACAAAGAAGGGAAAACAAATGTGTGTTCAGTGTCTTTGGTATTTGTTGTCGTGAACTGTTTACCTCATTGGTACTGAAAGGCATTGTCCAGCTGCAGACGTGATGGCAGCTTGCAGTCCTTTCAAATTTAAAATTACTTGTTTTCTGCTGTTCTTTGTGTTGCATATTGAAAAGGAGACCTTTAGAGAAATATCTGCATGGGCAGACCATATTTTATGCAATAATGGGATTAATACATACATCATGGACAGAGCTAAATGATAAGCAGTTGGAGCAGGAGAAAGGCAGGTCAGGATACAACAAATGTGTGTATTGTGCCTTCAGTCGGCTAGATGCTGTTTTCAAATGTTCCTAAACATTTTGGAAAGTGTATCTTTGTTGCTTTTTAGTTATTTGTCTTTGTGCTGTCCACTGCATCGGCAGAAGCCAAATTCCGTAACAGGATGGGAATCCCAGTTGGAGTTACTGCTTAGATTTATCTGAACTCATTTTTCCATCTACCTCCCTGGTTTCTGTAAGTGCGCAGCCGTGTCTGCACATCTACCTGTCTGAGCCGCTGAGCTGCAGCTTTCTAACCATGTGACTCAGCCTCATCCTTGGTAATTGTGTAAAAACAGCTGGTGAAACAAAGGGCTAAAGGAACAGAACAAAACCAGACTGGAATACCAAGACATTAAATTTAAAAACATCCATTTTGGATGTGGGAAAAAGGTCAGCAAAACATAACTTGTTTGGTTGGTAATCACATTCATTTCATGGACTGTTCAGAAAGCTCTTTGGCCTTGTCTCTTTCATCCTTCTACTTTGTGGAATTGTTGTGAGATGAGGAGGTAGCCATGACAGATGGGCCATGTTCTGTGTTTTTCGAAGAAGTCCGCAAAGGAAGTGAAATTTTTTGCACCATTCCTCAGTTCTCAGCTCTTTGTGTCACAGTTTATGATCTGCTGTGCTCCTTAAGGTGAAAGTAAAATCTACTATATTGACAACAGTTCAATATCAAAATGTCATAGCTAATCTTCTGTTTTCTGTGCTCTACACACTTTTATTGTGATTGATAAGTTTGTACTGGAAGTTCTGATAAGAAATTTATAAGGTGTAACTTGGAATTGTTCTTGTTTCTTGGAAAAACAAATGGGAAGCTAGTTCATAGGTGTATTATTTGTGGTCAGCTGAACCGTTTCAAAATGTGTGACTTTGCTCAAATAATTAGAAGTAAAGGCGTTGCTCAATCCTTGTCTACCTCACAACACTTAAGACTTTTAATGCAAATTAACAGGAGGAATTAATTTAAAGTGATTGAGTTGAGCTACATTAAACATTTGAGTTTATATTCTCTTTCAGAATTAGCTTAAATTCAGTTGCTTTTATTTTACTATAAAATTAAGTTGTATTGAGTGAGCTCTACTCAAGTATGAAGAAAATTTCCAAACTGGTTTCAGTTAGTTAAGTTTGTTAAAGAAAAAAAATCAGATGCATGTTTTAGGCAATTTCTATGAAAAGGAGATTTTTCCTCAAAGTAGTGTGCTTCACTGTACTTGTTATATAGTAACTGGGTCATGGTATTCCTATCCACATAAATAATTACCTTTTTTTTTGCTGTAAATTATGACTTCTACAAGTATGTTGTCACTGTTGACAGCTATTCTGTGTTTCTTTGTGTTGCTGCAGTACCCAGTGAAAGTGAACTGAGAATGTTTAACATGGACAGAACACACATTAAAAATCCCCAAACATTTTTTGTGCATGACCATCATAATTTCATCTGATTGTTCTTGATAGAATGTTTGTTTATGGTGTGACAGTGGTAAGTTTGAAAACTTCCTAAGTTGCAAAGTGTAATCTTGGTGGAAGCTGTGAGCTTGCCTTAGCCAGTGAGCAGCTTTGCAAACTACTTGGTACAATTCCTGTGTAGTTTTGGTTTAGATTTGTAAATATACAGGCTATCAAGAGTAACATGTGGAAGATGGTCAGTAAGGTGAAGAGACACCACTTCGGAGCAATTTAATTTTTTTTTAAGTGCATCCCTCCTTTCAGTACAGTTTGTGAGCTTAAGAAATTTCTGCTGTGTTTTTGCTGCAGCTGTAGGAGAACCAGCAACAGCCACAGAAGTTCAGAATTACACAGGGCACTTTCATAGGTAACGTGGTGAACCCGTCCCCAGACCTACAAGGACCAAACACCAATATAATATTTTTCCTAGCTATTGAGACATTTCAGATTGTTACTGTCTAGCCCCAATTGCTCGTGGTAAGCTGGCCTTTATTTGAGCTTAGTTCATTAACAGTTATTGCAGCACAATATGTCTAGATGTGTGTGCTATGCTTCAGGGTTTATTATTAACTTTTTAAATGTGTTTGGTTTTTTTTCCCTGAGCCCTAGTCTCCATTTGTTTTCTGTTCTATGTCTTTGAGCTCATTCTGCCTCAGAAGGTTAGCTGACCAGAGTGTGTGTGGGACTATCTCGGCTGACTAGTGATACTAGTTTACAGGCTTATTGGTAACTTCTTTTTTATAGTGTTAATAGGGATTGTAATAAATAGGATAGGATGTATTCCTTTAAATACGTTCCTTTAAATGTCATAAAGTAAAACATCAAGGAATCCTGATACTAATTGTAGTCACAAAGTCATGGAGTTCTACAGTTTTAGCGTTGATAGGTTGGATGGTGTGTTGTTCAAAAGGCTTATGTAATTCTCAATTTTAGCACACAAACACTAACTAAAATCAGTTATCAAACAGAAAAATTTAATCTCTTGGAGTCTCTTACACAGTTACGGTATTTATTAGACACTAACACTGCAGTTGGGTTTTTTTGCAAGTTACCTTTGCTCTTGTGTTCAACCTTCTGTGGCAATATGTTTTTGCACGATGTTATTAATCTTAATTAAAATGTTAAATTGCATTGATTATTTAGGGGTTTTTGTCTCTTAAATGTTAACATACTTTCCTTTAGAGAGTGTATCTGCCTGTATGGTGCATAAACAATATATAATACCTCATTTACCTTGGTGAAATGAACCAAACAGAACAAATTTTCAGTAGTGAATGCTATAAAGCCACAAAAATAATTATGTTGCCACTAATGGTGCAAATGGGTACAGCAGGACAGTATAACGGGAGCTCTTTGTGTTTCTGCACACAGTCACTAAAAACACTGATTAATTTAATAATTTTCTACCTATTGATCATTAGGCACCTCTTTATCTGTAAGTCCTTCAGCCTAATAATTTTGGAAAGCATCAGCAAATTTCAGTTATAATTTACAAGGCCTGGAAGTCTCAAGACAATTTAGTTTGTGGAAATTGGTTGTTGAATAGAGGAGATTCTTGTGTTCCCATTGAGAAAGAGGCTGCAACGTGTGCTGTCTCTCTTCGTCCAGCAGCTGAGAGGTGTGGGAGTGGATTTGATTTGAGAGAGAGAAACTGGGTATGTTACAGCAGGCTAGTAAAGAGAGTCTTTGCATGGAGGAATTGCTTCATTGTGTTGAGAGGATGAGGGGAAGTAATACACCAATCCAGAAGAAAAGCATCTTAGCTACCTGCAGTGCTATATAGCATCTCTCTTGTACGTGTGAGAAGTTAAAGTTGAAAAACGGGCAACAAGATGAGTATTAGGACAAACGAAATAACGTATCATTGGTCAGTATTAATTCCAATATGAAGAGGAAGTGATGTGCTTTTGAAATGCAGCTCACTAAATCTGTTTATGTAGAATTTTCCGTTGGTGTTTATTGCAGATGGTTAAAGAAATGGTATACTGGGTGCATCTGTTTCCTTAGTGTGTATGGAAGAAGTTTGGAGAGATTTTAATTAATTTTCGAAGTCAAAAAAGAGGCAAAAATTGTGTGTCATGAAGACTTGTCTAAAATCAACTGCTGCCTCAAGAGGTTAATTTCTTACCGGTTTTGTTTTGTAAAGGTTATGAAGCATCTGAGAGAGTTCGAGGGCAGAAATGCAAGATTAAAAATTGGAAGAGACTACTGTATTAAGTAGGTTTTGGTTCAGTTTTTAATCACTAGGCTTTTAGTCTGGTTAAATTCCAGCCTAGTAAAAGAACAAAGTCTTTAAAATATAAGTGGAAGTCAGTACACAACAGTTCTTAGGAAAGGGCAGCATTAGTAACAGCTAATATGAGACACTCCAGAAAGTTGAAAAAAACCAAACTGCTACTTCCTCCCTAATACGTGTCACAACTATTTTATTAACAAAGATGGATATTGCAATCTGAAGTGTTCTCCATTTGACAGAGCTGACTTAAATGAACTCTTTTATTTGCTTTTGCTCTTCTGTACATCCCTTAGCTATTTTCTTTCAATAAAATGAACTGTATCTAATACCAGCCACTGCATATGGGCCTGAGCAAGCACATGGCTATGCTTGCTAAAAAGAGCTTTTACTTTCTTTGTTGAAGTAAAAATTGTGTGTGGAATATGTACTGCAGATGAGAAATAAATGTATGAGCAAATGAAGTAGGTTGGTGTTTTCCTTTTATGTTTTTTTCTCAGTGATGGTTAGTATCATGACTGCTCCACTTAAACTTCACAACGTTTTGCACAGTCCCACCTCTCAAGCCTGTCTTGGTGCTTCTGGATGGCATCCCTTCCCTCCAGTGTGGGAACTGCATCACATGCTCAGAGTTGTCAGCAAATTTGCCATGGGTGCACTCAATCCCACTGTCCCACAGATCAGGGAAGCTGCATATTACCTATAGGTATCTGTTCTCTGCAAATGGCTTGGTCTGAATTCGGGCATGGTCTGATTGTGTCAACTCCCTTTCTCTCTTCCCCTGGGAAGAGTTATTACAGGTGCAGAGCACAACTAATGCTTACCCTGGTAGAAGTATGTGTGCTCCTGCATTAGGGGATGTCTTTTGCTGAATTCACAGGCCAGTCTCATTCTGTCTGTGCTTCTGCTGCTCATACTGGTATTTCTCTTGCCATGTACTGTGGTGTCACTGCCACTGGTATCACATGGGCAGGAGAGACATCAGTGTCATTGTTACCCAATTAGAGCAGCAGAGACCAAAGGAATGTGGCCGTAGTTACAGATTAAGAAACTGGATGCTTTAAATTTTTTTTCCGTAAAGATTGCTTTATGCTGATAAGCAATTTACAATTGTACAGTATAGTATTTTTCACTGAGATTTTTTTTTTTTTTTTACAGTGGTTGTAGTTTGTGGTGATTTGAGCACCTACTATAGGAAAACACATTATCCTAATACTGGTTTAGAAGTTGTACTAGGTGATCCTTATCTCAAACTTTTTCATTTTCGACTTGTTTTGTCAGCATCATTGGTTCTGCTGCCTTATCACTTTATAAATGAAACATACAGATTTCACTAGTACACACACACACACACCCTCCCCTGCTTGCACCCCCCCTTTTCCTTTACCTCACTCCACATGCTGCAACCACCTCTTTGGCTGTTCAACTTAAATAAATATCCAGTAGCTTCATGTTTTCTTGTGTTACTATTTTAGCCTTAGACAGCTGCACCAGGCAGCTGATTAATTAATATTCACTCTTCTGTTTCCAATACTGACTTTTTCTGAGATTGAATTTGTGTTAAATACTTTATATTGTAAATGTGTATGTTTGCCCCTCCCCGGATACTTAAGTATCAAATTATGTTTTGTCAACAATATCTTCTTCTTTAGTATGTTTTTTGAAGTATTTTTGAAAGCATTTAGTTCTGGAAACTTACTGTCATTGTATAAAACTGTAGCTGTGGAATGGAAACCAGAAATCTGCCCTCTTGTGGATAAATCTGTATGATGTACCTCAGTCACAATACCTTATTTGAATTAGAACTAAACGATATTAATTCATTCTCTTTGTGATTCTCATTCTTGAAGCAAATTTTTTAAAGGATAGTTTAGGGACTGATAGCTAGCAGAGATTTATGTAGTAACAAACAAGAAAAGCAGTTTTTTGCAAAATGTAGAAGTTTAAAACTGACTATGAGACAAAGGTTGCTAAATTGTGATTGCAGGTTTGCTGATTTAAACAAAAAGAAAATGTTCTCTTTTCATCTAAATTACAAATTAGCTACTATATAGTTGTACTGGTTTAATTTGCATATGCAGGTGAAGAAATCAAGATCCTGGTGCTGTCATTAAATCTATATGATGTTACTCAATATATAGGAAACTGGAACTACTTTTTAAAGTACTTTCATGTTAAATAAAGATTCCATGATCTAAATGAAATAAAACAAGACTATTTAATTTTAAAAAGAAAACCATAGGTGTCTAATATTGTAGCTTTTCTTTAAAATTTAATTTTAATCCACCTTTTTACTTCCTGGAAAATATCATGTCAGTTACATATAATTTATTGTTTTAAATCCAAATATATAATAAGTTGAAGAATACCCTGGAGAATGAGGAATGAAACATTTAAAACTTCTGAATTCTGAGATAGGTTGCTTGTCTTTGCATTGCTACTGAGCCTTTTTGTATTAGTGCATATAAACAGATTTTTCTTTTTCATTTGTTTTTTACTGTTCTTATGCATGCATGTAGCAAAGCTGGGGAAAACCTGGTATTTTTGTTAGATACAAGACAGTTTCTGAACCAAGAGGAATGTTTTATAAATGCAGAGCTTATACCTTCCTATGATAACCAGTGGTCAGAGTCCTCTCATAATTTCATTGGTAGTTAAATGCTGCAATATCTGAAAAAATACAATTGCAATTTGTTTCTATTTCTTATTTTATTTTAACAAGGTAATTTTTTTGGTTTGTTTGCTTGGGTTGTTGCTTTTTTTTTTTTTTTCCCTTTTATGCTTGTAATTTCTCTTCACTGGATGTCAGTGTCTGTACTTAAATTGTTCCCAACTTACTTTCATCTTCTCTTCGTCACTTTATTTTGCCCTTGCATTAAGGGAGAATATAGATAATTAAAACAAAAAAAGGGGGGGAAAGAAGATAACATACAAATATAGATCATTAAAAAAAACAAAAGTGAAAAGGATAGCTTACAAAAATAACACTTAAATGGGTACTTATTATCCATAGCCTAAACTTTTTAAATATTACTTTCCATGCTATCTCGGCTTGGCTTTGCTTTATTAATGTGTATTATGATGATAACTTTTTCATGTGTTAGTCTTTAGATACGCTGCCATTTCACTGTTTTCCTTTCACTGAGGGTTTCTTTGTGTTGCTTCCTTTGTACATTGCAGTTCCTTCCTCCCTAAAATGTCTTCTATGGTATCCGTTTTTTCTTATAAGGAAGCAAGAGTATAAGTACCTATATACTGAATATCCAAGATCTCATACATATATGTAGACTGAATTTCTTGTACTCTGTTTGAACTGCTACGCTGCAGTCTAATGCATTGGTTAAAGGCCTTCCAGTGTAGATCTTTGATTTCCTTAATTCAGCTAATATAACTAACAGTTTCACTTTTTTCAGTTAAGGGGTAAAAATGTTATAGTATTGATAACAATTACTGAACAAACCTGGCAATGGAAAATTTTTAGATATTGAAAATGATGATTCTTCTTGACTAGTTGTGAGCTGCTACAATAGCGCTTCTAACTCTTCTTACATTTGGGGAATGGTGGTAGGGGAGAAAACCCCAGCAAAACTTGCCTGACAGTCAAGCTATCATTACATGCTGTTCTGATATTTTGTATGGAAAAACCTATACTGTCTTGAGCTGTCAATCTTTATTCCTCTAAGTGCTTGAGATTTTAAGATCTTTAAGCCAGTGAGTTTATTGATGTTCTCAGTAGCATCAAGTTTGAGTTGTAATTTCACTGGATCCCAGTCTCTGCTTCTGGAATTGAATCCCACCTTGTTTGCCAATTTTATAACAGATGCAATTTTCCCCTCAACACAACAGCTGTAGTATTTGGACCCAGATATTACTATGTGGTTTCTTCATATTGTGTTTGTTTTATAAACTAATCCTATCACTTAATCCCATCAGTCTCTCTTTCTCTCTTGTTTACTCTCATCTGTTTATTCATTTCATCATGCTTGCAAAAACTTCATAATGTCAGAGATAGACTTCCTGAATTACCATGCTTAGCCCCCAGCTGGTGCAGGCAACCACATCCCATCCCTTTTGTAACATCTGTACAGTCCGCCTTTGGAGTAGTGGTGTTGCTTATCTATACTACTGGAAGGCTGTTCGAGAAATTGGCAGCTCTGATGGTGAAAAGCTCTTTTCTGTTTTTCTTCTTGCTTGCATTCACGTGCCCATTTATTGTTGTGTTAGCATTGCTCTGTGGCTTTCTTCCTTTGTAACCTTCTTTGATCGCCTTAGAGAGAGCAACCACATCCCCTCTTGACCTTTGTTTTGTTAGTTAAACAAACCAACCACTTTTTCTCTTCTCTTTCAAAGAAAGTTTACTTTTCCCCTGACCATCCCAGCTCACTGCACTTGCTCCACTCTCAGGTCTGGACCTTGCCATGTTCAGGTTTCTTATCACATATCTGTGGAAAAGGTTTCTAATTTTATGTGTCTGGTTTTGGAGGAATTTTTCCTGTAAAATGTCTGTATAATTTATTTATTGTGGCGGTAATACTTGAATTAGGAATGAACTTGAGTTAGGAGTAACAGCCTCTGCGTTAACAGCTTTCTCATGTGATGAGGAAGTGAAAGTGAATAGACTTTTTTTTCTTATATTTCACTATTTCTGTGCTACATAAAAATTTCCGATAATACTGGCTAGTGATGTGGCCTTTCCATAGATGCAGTTTCAGTCAGGAGAAGCCACCAGACATGACATTTTTATAGTAAATGTAACTTATGCATGAAAGGTGTTCTTTAGTTTCTAGGCTTTCAGTGAAAAGTTAGATTCTAGAAGTGTTATCTCCTGTGGGTTTGTTGCTGCAGACTCATTATGGGACTCTTAGAGTATTTATTTTATTTTTTTTAATTTCTTTTTTAGAATTGCTTATTTGTGGAATTAGGCAACCAGTGAAATTCTGCATATATTTGTATTCATTCAGGATAAAAAACCCTTGAGTATTGAGTAGTACTTGAAACTGCTCTGTGGGATGTTTTCTCCTGGATTAAAAAAAAAAAAACAAACCAAACACAGCAACCCACATAGAATAACTATCTGTAGTCTGTAGCAGTTTCCTTACTTACTAGATTTCTGTATCTGCAATGTACTATATTTTTAATTTTAAAAAAAGTAATTTAGGTTAGAATGAGACTCTGGCAGGTGCAGCAAAGGAAGTCAACTCACTGACAGTTCTGTTAAACCTCAGTATTAGTATTTTTTTCAACAAATGTGCAGACAGGGAATCTTTGAAAGCGTAATTTCAGTGGCTGATGAAAACTTTGAGCAGAAAAAGACTTATAACGTTGTTTTCCTTGTCTTGGAGTCTATATGTATTTATAAGCAGTGGTATTATATATATTGCTATATATTGCCGTATGTTGCTACATTGGTGTGACATGAGAAAGAATGAGATAAACGTTACTAAGGAAATGACAAGGATCTTGTGGTTTGTATGTATTTCATATGTAATTCTCAAAAATGTAGGCTTGTAAAGTAAGTGTAAGTAAATAATGATTTCAGCATTTCAGTAGGTAAGAGAAATGCTTATGTAAGGACTCTTTTTACAATTTCCCAAACTGACAACACAGGTGCCTGTTTACAACAGGTAACCACATATCAAATTCCTTTAATGTCTTCAGAAAAATCATGTCAATTTCATTATATACTAGGGGATTGTAATGTGTGATGTTTGTAAATTTCTGATAGTTTGGAACTACAATTATTTTTTAGCAGTGTGGACTTCCTTACATTTGGGATCTTTACAATTAGTGAAAACTGAGTGAACTAATTCCCTTTTCTGTAGTTGAATATAAAATGTGCTGTTTTACAGGAAATAAATGAGCTAGTTCAGTGGTAGCAAAGCTTTGGTTTTTTCCCCAGGAGGAATTAATAGTATTTCTGGTAGTAGTTTGACCAGACAGTGATATATTAAAAAGATATTGCAATAGCTACTGCTTTTATAATGTACTTAGATTTTGTATTTGTCAATTTGTTTGCTCCTTTATTTTTGAATCTGTAAATTGCTACTTTTAGTTTTGCTAGTCTCTTTAAGAAAATGTCTCCTTCTGCAAAACTGGGAAGTGAATATAACAGCTAATTACTTCAATTGGTTATGCATTAAGTCCTATCACACTTCAGCATGAACTAACAGAAGTTTTGTTACCAGTTTTTCAGTCAGTATTGTATAACCTGACCAAACTATTTTTAATTGCCTTAATTTGAATCTTTTTTTGATGAAGGGGTTGCTTCTGAGACCAGAAGGAAGCTTGCTTTTTAGTTGTCTAATGCCACCTGTTTTTAAAAATCTTCACTGTTCTATCCACTCTTGAAAAAAATTCACTCAGTATGCAACTAAAGGTAGTATGGTCTGTTTCATTTATGTTAATGAATTTAAAATTTTTCAAAAGTAAACTGAGAGATTGTATTTGGTTTTGTTCTTTTTGTTTTTGTGTTTAGTGCTTGGGAGATGGGAAGTAATGATAGCTGGCACCTGAACTGAAATATCTGTGTAGGCACTACTCTCCCAGAACTTCAGGATGAATGGGGATATGCCTCATGTTCCCATCACTACTCTTGCAGGGATTGCTAGTCTTACAGACCGTAAGTACTATTCTTTTTCTTGTCTTTACTATGCTGTTTTCTACCTCTTTGGTAAATACCTGCATTTTCAAAATACTAAAAAGATTTTTATTTTAGAAGTTCTTTAGAGTTAAATCTGTTTAAAATCAGACTTGACACTAAATATGTTAGTTTTGTTATTGCTGGAATTGTAAAACTCTATCCAAAAAAATCATGCATATTTAAGCATAAAGTGAAATTCAGGTTAAAAGAACGCTTGAGGAGACCTGAAACAAAATATAGGAACTCATTATTTGTTTGGAATATCATTCAGTAACATATCTGGGTACTGCACAAATAAAGAAAAACATATAGATGATGAAGCACTTCTCTAAAATATGTATCCTATCATCTTCACTGAAAAGAAAGAGACACAGGATTAGACTGATATGCAACTTATCAAGAGAGTTGTAGAATATGTTGAATATACTTGAAACCTTCATTAATTTTGAACTTTTTAATAGGTGCACAAAATGACTGCTAGAATAAAAATAAGCAGCTGAACCTCAGTCTTCTTTCTTTGCTGTTCAGCCCAAAAAAGGAGCATATGAAGTGTGTGTGCTGACTTTAAATACGTCAGGAAGACAAAATGCAAGGAAAGAAAAAGAACTATTTACATTAAAAGCTGGTACTGACACAAAACCAAATCACTATAATGTGACCAAAAATTAATTTCTAGTGAAAACTAAGAGGAGATTTGTTATTCTATAGTGAAGTCCTAGAACAATCACTGCAGTAAGAGCAGTTGGGACAAAGGGGTGTCTTGGTTATGTAAAGTGTAAGAAAGACTTTATAGCTCAGTTTTCTGTCTGAGGATAATTGGATTCAGTGACCTAGGTGCTTCTTCTAAGCACTTCTGTTGTTACACTGTTGAAAATTGAAGGCTTTCCAAGAAACACTGGAAGTATATATCCAGCAATTGAATTTAATTCCTCACAGTAAAAAAGGCAGATGTGTTGGAGGAAAAACCCACTTCATGTCCTTCTGGTATATTCTGAAGTATTTAAGTGGAAGATGCAGCTTATGTGTTTAGATGTGTATGTATGATCATGTATGTCTAATAATAGACCATCAGGATGCAAATAGTAAGTTTCTGGCTATGGACAGTTTTCCAGAATTAAGCATTTGCAGGTAAGGTTACTTAACTGGTAGAAGTCACTGATGAGATTCTGGTGTAAGAGTTCCTTTAAACACTGAACTGGAATGGACAAGACTAGTTGCCCTGAAAACTGGTGACATGATGCCTGAAGGCAGCAGAGTAAGCTAGCAAAGTTTGCGCAGCTTTAATCAGTATGTTTTGCTGGTTTTGCTAATTTTTCCAAGTTTCAGGCACATTCAGGGTAATCTGATGCAAGTAATGAAAGCTAGTGTTTTTAATATATTACACACAGCTATATGAATTGCAATTTATTTCTAAGTACAGCAATGATATACATTATATGGGATAAAAATGCTGGAATCACCCCAATTTTTTTTAATAAGTAATTTCAAAATATGAAGGAACCAAAAGAATATGTTTCACTTAGGCGGTTTTGGGTTTTTTTTCTGAAGTTGTTTCTAATGGTTCAGTTAAAACCTTGATCTCAGGGATGTGATCAGCCTGGTAACTTGCAGTTAGAGTCAGCTTGTTTTCCTGAGCCCACTGAAGTGACCTTCCTCTGTATCTAGCCTTTGGGCCTCCTCTGGCTTACCTTCCTCTGGTCTGAGTAACTCTGCAATCATCTGGTCAAGCCTTCTTATATGTACACTTCCTTGTTATGTCTGAAGACCTAAGAATGCCCTCTTAAAATAAAGTGTGCTTATAATCTAATTGAAATAGTGTTTTCACTAAATCTTTTATGAGATTTGTAAGTTTTTCTGACTGAATTGGCGCTTCAGCGAACACACCAACCAACAATACTAGCCCTGTCTTGAGAAGATGGTTTGCATAGGAATAAATACAAGAAGAGAAAAAAACCCTGAGAATTAATTAGTGGATTTAATTGGTTGTTGGGTTGTTTGGTTTTTTGGGGGGGTTGTTTTTTTAGGTTTTTCTTTAAAGACCTTATGAAGTGGGAACACCGATTAAATATTGAGATTTGAGTAGAAAACTGGAAGTATATGTTCAATGCATTCATAGTACTGCATGTAGCTACAAAAATTTTGAATTTCCTTTTCTTAATCCGTGCTTTTGGCTCCAACAGAAAGATGCCATAACATAATAAATAGCTTAATATTCTTGAATGTTTAGAGAGTCCAGTGTGGGTGTGTGAGTAGGGACGTGTGTGTTTATGTGTATGTATTCAAGAATTTTAAAAAGTGTAGAAGTGTTCCCTGTGTTTTAAATCTAGCTCTTCCCAACATCTTGTGTAACTCCAAACCTTCAAGGTTCTAATTTTTCTCTTCATATTGCTACTGTACGTCATTTGCAAAAGATGTCTTTCTTAATCTCATAAGAGAGTAAGGGGGTATCCACATTTGTATGTTTGTGTCTTGTGAATTGATTCTGAAGTTCTTCTGTTTTCTGATAACAGTTTTGAACCAGCTGCCTCTTCCATCACCTTTACCTGCCACCACAACAAAAAGCCTGCTTTTCAATGGACGAATAGCTGAAGAGGTGAACTGCCTTCTGGCTTGCAGGGATGAAAATCTGGTTTCACAGCTCGTCCACAGTCTCAATCAGGTGTCAACAGATCACATGTATGTATTTTGAACTTCTACATCAGATCATCATCCTTATTCCTTGAAATCAAAACTAACTGGATTGAGAAGGAAGTTTGTGAGAGTATGAAAATTAGAACATGCACGTTTTTCATTAGGCTTACTTTGCAGATGGCTGCAATATAAGACTTAGTCAAGTGTTTCAGTCAGACAACGTTAATAATTGTTCAGCACCCCTTACGCATAACTGTGGGGGTTATTTTATAGATCTGATGCTTATTCCTTCCTTGCTAGTTAAGAGTGCAGACATCGTGGTGTTGATTGTGCAATACTAATTTGTGTTCAACGTCAGTCACTAATGCGTGTAGACAAATTACATACCCAAAAGAAAATTTTTGACACCTGTGTCAATTCTGATTAGGTATTGAACTTCAGTATTTTAACAGTTGAGCCATCAAGTATGCTAATGTATTCTCTTTTTGTTATTTTTTTTTTATTTCTCCCTGGTGTCCTTTGAATTGTTTTATGTTGACAACACTGTCGTTTTCCTACATGTTCTAATCAATTGTTTTGTTCAAGTGGAACTAGCTTTAAAAAGTCCTCAAAGCAAACAAGAAGTGAGTGCACAGATGCATTTATAGAAAATCCATTACATTTCCTTATGGTTCAGAGGGAATCCTGTGATCTCAAAGATATGCCCATTTCCCCTTTTATAAAAATAAAATAAAAAGATTTTCAAAGCATTGAGTTGAAACGTGAATGTTATACATTCATGCATATGTTATTTTCACTTCTACAATAATACGTTCTTGATGATATGCCAAAGCATTCTATTATAGAGAAGACCATGGTATAAAAATGTGCCTAAGAAACTTCTTATGATAGTCTGAAACTGACAGCCACATATACAATGTATGTAAGAGTTGAGTAATAGAAAATGACTGTGAGGACTAGGAGGAAATATTTCTTCTGCCCGTCCTTTAAGAAGAGAGTGAAAAATCTAGAGGCAGGAAGCAGTGCTTTGCAGACTTGATTTTTCCTATATTTTAACAGTAAATTGTCTTCTTTCATTTTGATTTTGGTTTTTTTTTTTGTTTTTTTGGTTTTGGTTTTTTTTTACTTGACTCATAGTTTCTTATAATTTGAAAATGCATTTGCCTCTTTATTTGCTTACTTCCACAATTCCAGAGAGTTGAAAGATAACCTTGGCAGTGATGATCCAGAGGGAGATATACCAGTCTTGCTGCAGGCTATCCTGGCAAGGAATCCTAATGTTTTCAGGGAGAAAAGCATGCAAAACAGATACGGGGTACAAAGCGGTAAGGATTTTTGATTATCTATTGGTTAATTTTATGTTGTTCTGTAAATCTAGGGGACTGATATTAACCACAAATATGTATGGAGCACAGCTGTTGTATTTATGCCTTGCCTTGTATTTGATAGTGATTTAAAGCTATGTACCTTAACATCTTCTAAGAGCAATTGTGTTGTAAAAAGAAGGAAAGTAAAAGCTACCCGGTATTTTTCTAAAAAATGTTTTATTTCACCTCAAAATTTAATCTGTAGGATAAGTAATTGGATTTTATTTCAAAACAATTTTATTTTGAATTTTTTATGCCTAGGTTAATATGTTCGTCTTAGTAAATAATTGAAGTTGAAAAAATATGTGTTGATCTTACTGAAAATCTGTATGGTTATAGTGTATCATTGCAGTGAGAATTCTTAACAGTTCTGGAGTAACGAATAAGGTTGAATGAGGCATCCTTAACCACTCCTCCCTTCCATTCCTCATCTTAGCAACTTGTGATGCCCTACAGCTCTAAGCTGTTTATGAATTTTGGGAGACTAAAACCTTGTGCATCTTTCCATAAATGTCAATTACTTCAATAATTTTTTTACATTTATACAAGAACTCAAGTGCACTTTTGCCTGTAAAAGGAAAAAACTTCACATGGGTACTTTTAATAGGAATATATATTTCACGGAAAAATCATCTGTTGTTGAGCTATCCTAGCTTAAGCATGTATGCTGTTGTAATACAGTTTAGTTGTTGAAGAATTTTTATGTAACCTTGAATTATGATTTTATGAAGTGCATTCTTTGCCATTTGATAGGAATGCTAAAATGGATTTATGCATATTGCTTTTTTATAAGAAGAAAAATTGTAGTAAGACTGGGAGTATATGTAAGGAATCTCATTCTAGTAATGTTTCTACTAGGATGATGTTTTCTCAGTGCTATGTAGTAATATGACAACAATGTGAAAAAGTAAAAGAAGATACTGTAGTGCTAATGGCCCCAGACTGATTTCAAATCCCTTTTAGACCCAGTGTTTGGGGCTTGTTTTTAGTTCTTTCTCATTACATCATTATCACATATACAGTTATCTGTCTGGAAACTTTGGAAAAACCTGTTTTTTGGTTGTTGGGGGGTGTTCAGTTTTGTTTTGGTTTTTTTCTTTCTTTTTTTCTTTTTAAGTTACCTGGACTGGGCCTACCCTTGCCATCCATAACAGAGATAGCGAAGTGAGAGCTATCCATCACAGATTAAGTTAATTAGGAGATTTTTAAAATTACATTAGAAAATTAATTATGTGTTTTCCATCATTCTTTTAAAACAAAAACGAACACATCTGTGGTTCAAAGCATGTTTTAAATTAGGGAGGAGAAAACAAATAGATATATTTTTAAAGCCCTTGAAAAGAGCACTCTGTACTTTAAGTACAAAACTGAAACTTTGTCTGTATAGTTCATGCTGATACGGATACATTATGTCAGCTTTCTGTACAGGAATGTTACGGTTAGTTTTTTGGCTGAAATATTATACCTGGCTGTGTTGAGAGTGCCAGTGAGCGGTGAGGGGGCAGTGGGCATGCTGGGTACTGGTTCCAGCATAAAAAATCCTTGGGATTTCATGTTCACTTGCCTCTGTGTGAGGTAACCAGTATCCATTTAAACAAATTTTATAGAAGTTGAGGAGTCCCCATCTGTTACTCCGGACACTGAAAAGTACTCTTATATTGAGGTATGGAAGTATCTAACTTTTTACAGCACAACACAGGACTTTAACTCTTGTTGAGGGCCAGTTTTAGTGTGCTCAAGTACATAGAATGCAGCATTTACCACCTACTGGGAGGTAGTAATAGCTTAATTCTTGCGGGATTATCTCTATCTACTGGAGAAAGTGGAGGAGCAAAGAGGGTGACAGGGAAGGTTTCTGAATCTAGTTTTGCACATGTGATTATTGCAGTAACTGAAATTGATGATAGAAACTGTAGGATTAACAAAAATCTTCCAACAATTTCATATTGGGAACTTTTTGTCTAACTGTCTAAAATACGAGTGAGCTTCTACCTATGGCTGTAGATCACTTGCTTTGGCATTCCAAGATACTGTGTGCTCATGAGTTCTGACACTTTTTTAGCTGTAAGACATGAAATTCTGTCACTAAAATAACTTCAAATTCATTTACATTTGTGTGTAAATGAAGTGTCATGTAGTTGTTAGGGTGTTCTTTATTCCTGTGTTGAAGAGAGGAAAAAAAAGATTCCTTTAAATTGTCCTTTACAGTGATGTGAGTCAGAACGGAATAGAAGAGAATATTTCAGTTGTAAGGGACCTACCATGATATCTAACCCAGCTGTCTGACATCTTCAGGGCTGACCGAAAGTTCAACCAAATTAAGGGCATTGTCAAAATGCCTCTTAAATTAGTTTCAAGAACTGCGGTACATGTGGCTTGCCAGCTGGTTCGACACCTGAACTTCCAAAACATGACTATGGTTATCTACTAGCTGTGGGAGCCACAGCTGGGATATTGGTTCTGCCTTGCTATTGAAATATTTCAGCACCCTCTTTGATAACATTCCTTCTAAGCTTAGCAGAGGTGGAGTAGAAAGCTTTTTTCTCTGAGTAGGAAGAGACCGCTAAATATTATTGGAGCAGTGAGAATATCTTGCAGCACTCAGCCCAGGATGACTGGTTGCTATACTTGCTCCAACAATTGAAGATAAGTTTTCTCTGTTCTTCTGACTTGTGAATCTGCCAGATCTTTTGCTTATTAGCACAACGAGTACTGTACACACCAGCCTGAGGTGCTGAATATATGTCCTGGCTTAAAATGTTTCTCTTTACTACTAGGTTTTGACTTAGAAAGCTCTAAGGAACAGGTAGAAAGAAAGAAAAAAAGAAAGAGAGGAAGAAACTACTGTTAATATTTGTAACTGAATTAACACAACTTTAGGGAACACAATTTTATGTCATGATGTAAAATGGACATTTTACATGAATTCAGTAGTTTCTAATGTTTTTTAACAGTTGAGGGTAGATGATCTTATTGTCTGTTTTATAATCTTATTAAAGTTTATAATCTCATTGTATACAGTAAATTCTGAAATGAGATACTTCATTGATTGAAAAGGAAATGCGTGCAAAATAATGCTGCTATCTTTTTTTTAATAGGGATGATGATGTCACAATTTAATATTTCTCAGAATTCCATGCGTGGTAGTCCTGCATCTTCCAATTATCAACAAACCACTATCTCACATAGCCCTTCCAGGTAATCCTTTCTTTTTAGTGGGGTGGGAGGGGAGTGAACTTCAAGTTCTTCATACACTGACAGCCAATTCTTGTAGCAAGTATGTAAGTAGAAGATGATCGGTGTCACAACAAATTTTGCATTTGTCTGGCAGTGGGGTAAGTTTCTTGATACACAAAGAAATATCTTTCTGTCAGTGAACTAATCCCTGTATTCCAAGGATTCATCATGAATTCTCCTCTCTCTCGCTCCATCCTGTAATTTGGCCAAGCTTTCTTTCCTGCCTAAGGAGTCCCTCTGCGTCCTGTTACCCTCTGGTTGTCTTCTACCCGTGTCAGAGGCTGAGACTGGTGGCAAAAGGATAGCAGAGAATAGAGTGGTGTGTTCCAGCATGTCCCAGTACTGGTTTAGCAGAATGGTGGGAAAGAAGATTTATAAAAGCATGGAGTACTACTGTAACAGGTGTACAAAAGGCTTCTTGCAGAAGGATAGGCCCAATAGTTTGGCCAGTCTTCCAGCAGCATCCTTGTCAGATTTCTGGGTTTTTGAGTGTTTGCAAGTAGCATCTACCTATAATTTAGGCTTTTATTAATATATTAAAGTAGTCTGGACCAGAGGAGAGCATTCTGCATGTAGTTTCAACCCAGGTACTGGGCTTTAAAAGATCCCATCTTCAGTTATTAGATATCATTATTAAAATAAACTGATTTCAGGTTTCACTTCAAGTTACTGTAACTGTTTGGCAAATGAAATGTTCCATATCTTCACAACAACCAGTACACTTCTTAACTTTTATATCTAAAAGGGATATCTAAAAAGATTTTTAGATATTAAGATATTTAGATATCTAAATATCTTAATAAGATATTTTAAAAAGATATTTAGATATCTCAAAAGATTGTGAATATTACAATGAATAGTACAAAGTTTTCTTGAAATCCTTGCAAAATTCTTGTGTTAAGAAACTTGCTGTTTCTTTCTATGGAAGCTTAGCTTCATGGAGTTCCTATTTAGAACCAAGGGTTATGAAAATATGAAACATACTTTCTCATGTATTTATTTGGTTATTTTAATTCTGAAAAGCTCATATAAGAATGTAAGTAATAATGTACTGTTACAAGTCAATGTTATTTTTATGGCTTCCTCTCTGTAGAGTGAATCTGAGATAAAGCCAGTGAAAGAGAAAGTTGTATTCAGTGGGCTCGGGTCGGGTCCTACCTAACTGCCTATCACATTCCTGTATCTTGACAGTGTAGTTCTGTTAGACGGAGTTACTTGAAATCTTACTGGAAAGTAAAGAACGAGTAAATGGCTCCTTGTTAATCCTAGTGACTGAGTTGTCGATTAAATTGCTGTCACTTTCATTCAAATTTCTGAGATTAACTTTCGGAAATTGCAGATCTAATTTCCATACATACTGGTGTCATTGTTTTCTTTTCCTAGGTGGAGGGTCCTATGAATGCTTTTTATTATCTTCTGACTCTTAAGTAGTATTTGCAGTTAGGAAAGTATAGGCAGCTTAAAATACTGCTTTTGAAGGAAGTTCTTGACTGTGCTGTGGGCTTTTTTTATCTTAAATAAATTGTCATGTTCTGAAGATATAATTTCCAAAAGAAATAATGAATTTGTCTACATTTTCTAGTTCAACTTTTAAAAACATTTTTTCAATTTTGTTTTCTTTTTAGCCGGTTTGTGCCACCACAGACAAGCTCTGGTAGCAGATTTTTGGCACAACAGAACAGTCCAGTGCCTAGTCCATATGCTCCTCAAAGCCCTGCAGGCTACATGTCGTATTCACATCCTCCAAGTTATACAGCTCATCCTCAAATGCAAGGTAAGTCTGTGATGTTTATTTTGTTCTCCTATTTCATGTCAACTTTACTTTCATGTGCATGTTTCATGGGTTTCTAATTTCTTTGAAGGAGTTACATGCTTAATGCAGATGTTTGAGGCAGGTGTATTTAATCTTTGCTTTTCTGGCTGTAAAGAGTGGTAGTATCTACTTTGTTTTTAAAAGATTAAATAGAAGAAGAAAAGGTAAAACACATTCATGTTGCAATGCTCCTCTATTTGCATCCAGTTTGCATTGCTGTCCTGTATACATGACAATAAAAAAAATCTGAACAACCCAAAAGTTACATTTGTTAGCTGTGACCATCACTTACATGTACTAGGGAAAATCTCATTTCTGCCAAGGAAAAGTTAAGTTTTGCTGGAAGATTCTTTAGCCTTACTGGCCTTTTTTAGTGTCAGATTAATTCTTAATTGGCTTGAATTATGCTGAAGGTATGCAGTAACTGGCAAAGATGACCTTCAGAACGAATGGATTTCTTTGTTCTTCCTTTGTCTAAAAACAATCTTGAACCCATGAACAGTATTAAGGTATCTAGGGCATTTCTATGTTGGTAGGTAGAATTCTATTGGATTCTTTTAAACAATTTTTTCTTGAAGTTTAACATTGTGCTTAGAATATATATACAGCTGTTTTATATGTAATGTTGTATCTCTCATTGAAAGCTACTAAGGTAGTGAATTCAAATTATATAGAAGTAAACAAAGTTTTCTGTAATCAGTAAGGAAGATACTGTAATTAGAACAAATATGGAGAGAAATTTGGCTAATTTGTACATGGAATTAAGATTTTAAATCCATTTGAAAAATCTTAGATAATCTATTTTTTATCAAGGTATTTGTAGCAAGTTGGATTCTTGTTCAGACTCCAGGCTTCTTGCATCCAACTTTTTAATATCCACTGTTAGGGTGTTTTCTCTGAAACTTTTCAAATTCATGACTTGTGAGTGTATCAGTACAGTTACTTACTTTTTTTATATTTCAGCTTCTGTATCCAGTCCCATTGTCACAGCTGGGATGAGGAATCTCCATGAAAATAAAGTTTCAAGTCAGTTGTCTGGAAATTCAGCTAATCATCATGCTGATAATTCTAGACATGGCTCAAATGAAGACTACCTACAGATGGTGCACAGACTCAGTAGTGATGTATGTTAAAAATCTGTTTCCTATGATAAAGCAAGTATATGTTTAACTGCCTTACAAGTCAGATATTTTATGATGTTGTTGATGGATAAAACCATTGAAGATAGATTTCAATTTCAGATGTGTAGACTCAACAATGCAACTTTTACACGTGCAATTAAATTTTTTCTAAATCACTCTTTCTTTTGGAACTGTTTGCAACATTAATTCTGATGAAATTAGGACAAGAAAAAATCTTCACATAATTGCATAGTGAGTTAATTTTAAGGATATGGTAGAGCTTCTCTAGAAATACTGTAGCAATATGTTAATGCAAACAATCTAGGTTCTAAGTAGGTGTGTAGTTATCTTACGTCTCTGGCAATCTATGCAACTGTCAATTTGATTTGACATAATTGACCAAACTATTGGATAATATACTAATGGTGTCAAAGGCAATAGAGATTTTTTTCTTAATGGTCTCTTACATGCTTTTATGGCGTAGTTTCTTTTGAGGATGTTTTCCCTTAGTGAATTTGTTTCATATGGGAGAAATTCCTTCTGAAATCCTGAATCTAAAGGAAAAAGGCCTCACATCTTTCTCCCACTTTCTTTTTGAGCTGCTGATTCATTTTCTTCGTAACCATCCCATTCTGTGGATAAAACTGGTCAAAATTGTTCTTTGCAAGTTTGGTGTGCAATCTGTTTACAGATCATAAACAGAGAGTCCTTAAGTTTCAATTTATTTTTTCATCTAAACCCCTTAAGAAGCAGGAAGCAGGCCTCTATCTTTTGTGTGGCTGTGTGCATGTTTTATTTGGCTTACAGAAACACCAGACTCCTTAAATCCTCTATAGGGATTAATACAGTAGAACTCAAAAAGGGTTACTGGGTTTATTATTCATCTTGCTTTTCTCTTAAGTATAACAATTACGGTGGTTAAAAATATTTGCTAAGAAGTACTATCTCAAATGAGAGAGTGTTGTAATGAAAGAATCTGTCATAATACACAGTCATCAGATGTTTTTCTGTCTCTGCTTCAGTGCTGCAAATTCCTTTAAGTAGGAAAATATTCTTTGCTTTAGATGTACAGATATCCCTCCAACTATATTAAATGGGCACTATCAAGGGAATCTTGGTTTTGAAAAGACAATTAGCAGAATTTAGTTAACAGTTAAAACATGCTTTTTTGAAAACTTTTGTATTAGGATAACTTATTTCATATTTTTAATGAATAAGCATGTTAAAATGTTCATCCCTAATTTTGTGATCCAAGCAACGCAACCACATCCTAATTCATGAAAACTAAGATATGAAACCTTTAAAAGCTGATCTTAGAAGCTATCATGCAAAAAACAATTTGAAGAATTTGGATTAAAGTTTTGCATCTATGTATGAATAATAATCATAATTTTGCAGCCTTTTCTACTTTGGAAAAGATCTTTATGAATGAGTATTTTAAGAATCATAAGACTCAAGAACTTAAATTATTTTAGCATAATTTCTAAAACTTACATTTTAGGATTTTATTCCTTTAAAAAAGTTAGTAGTTAACGGAACATTGTGTGTCTCTGAAATACAAAATCAGCAAGGATACCCTTAAATACACATTCACTCAATGTAAGGACAATTTTTTTTGTGAATTTGAGAGCATTCCTAGAATACAATTTGGTGAAGCTCCAAACCAAGAAAGTGTAAACGCACATTTCTGAAAATTTGTCAGCTTTGGTAGGAATGACATCTCTACCCAAAATGTCATATACCTAGTTAGTCTGTTTAGTAAATTTAGTAAAAGTTGTCTTTGCCTGTGTCTTTGAAAATCATGGTTAAAGGTCCTCCCCTGACCTAATAAAACATACCTGATAAGAAGTTCCTAAGCTTATTTTTCAATATTTTGGGGTGTTTTTTCGCATTTATTACAAGTCAAAGAAAAGTCCATTTGGGAAAAAAAATATCAGTTCCGTAATTTCAGTGTGGTAGCTAAATGAGTAACTCAGTATTATATCAATTCAGTTTCACTTAAAATAATATCATAGACTTTTAATATGCAGTTCATTTTATTGTGCTATTACACTCCTTTGCCCATGAGAATTTCCTCACAAGGCAACAGCTCTTTTTGCAAACACTCTTGCAAAATAAGTGTAGTTAATAAGTGTAAGTTTTAGGTTTATTGCGCTGTGAATGTAAAGAAAAAAAATCAAATGTAACTGTGTGATAAGTGCCTATAGGTGGTGAAACCAGTGAAATCTGATTTCTTATGGATTTGTGTTCTTTGAGTTGCAATCACCTTAAGACCATAAACTTCAAACTCTCTTCTTTTCCCTTAGCAGTGTCATCTACCCCTTAACAAGGCATAGTCTGTAAATGGCCCAGTCTACAGCTACACATGTGGAAGTTGGCTGTTTGGCCATCGTCAGAGGGGCTGTGTAGTTGTGCATCTATACAGGCTTCTATCTCCTTGAAATAGCAAATTAGCTTTCTATCTCACTACTGGATGCTGATTTTGTTCATGCAGACATGTAAAAACATAATTACAATTAAACCTTCTAATATTCTGTTAATTGGGTTGGTATTGGTCAAAAGGTTAAAAAGTATTTGTCAGACAGATAATTCAGATGAAAAAAAAGGAAAGAAAAGGCTGTGTGAAAATATTGCCTGTATCCAGATACCTCAACAGGGGCCACATTATAATGTTAGGTACGGAAATAACCAGTTTAATTAGGAAACATGAAATAACCGTAGAACTTATTTGGAGACTTCCTTTGTTTGTATGGCTGTACTTTTTGGAAGAATGACATTTTTAGAATTTGTTTATAATTATAGAAATCTTCTTTTCAAAGGTACAGAATTTGTTTGTTTTTCCTTTCCCCAAACATTCTCAGAGATGCTGTATTAAAAACAGTAGTTGAAGTGGGAAAATTGAAATTTTAGTTAGGGCATTTCCTGAGCTAGTAGTCGTGACCAGCAGAGGGCTTCACAGAAGCATTGTAAAAACCCATGTAAAACTCTGAATGGAAATTGGAATAGTGAGTTTCATATTTCATGTAAGGATAGTGTGGGGGTAAAAAATAAACATTTACATTGCTAAAAATAGAGCATGGACATAATTACATTGCAATTAGTATTATATTATGAAAAAGTTTGTCTGAAATTATTCTTTGGAGCATTTGGGGAAGTGCTTCATATTGCCATTGAGTTGTTTCCTGTTTAACGCTTACAAGCTAATATCACTCCAGCTGTGTTTTACTTGAGACTAACCCAGCTGCTGTAATGGGACTGCTAGAGATTCTGTTCAGTCATGCCTTCTGTATGCTAAGGATATAGATACAAAGTATTACTTTGTTGAACTGTAAAAGCAAGATGGCTTTCTAGATAATCTTAAGTTAAAAACCGGAGTTTTAAAAATCTACGTTTTATGCTCAGTTTCTTTCAGATGGTGTTATATAAATTCATGTATCTGCTCTTCTCTACTATGAGTACCTGCAACAAAAAGTTCTAAGTGGAATCTTAGTGCACACCCAAAAGTGCTTGTCTAGCTAGAAAACATGTACAAAGCTTTATTTTTGTGTGCCTATTCTGGTTATAGATTCTTAGGTCAGATTGGAGCATTGCTTATATAGTAGTCTAATAGCAGTCTAAATGACAAAGATTTTAATGTAAGTAAATATTTTTCTAATACTTCTTGTATGCTTTTTTGTCCAATCCATTTTATCAATTTATGTACTAATTTCAGTTTTTATTTTAACAGATGTTGATGTTCATAATGTTAACTTCTTTTATCATTATTACTTTAGGATGGCGATCCTTCAATAAGGAATGCTGCGTCTTTTTCCTTGAGGTCACCACAGTCCGTTTGCTCTCCAGCTGGAAGTGATGGAGCCCTTAAAGGTAGTCTAGTAGTCATATATATGTCAATTTATTTTTCCCAATTTTAAAGAACAGAGAGTTTAAAGAGGTATTTAGTTTTTCCTCCTGACTTCTGTATTTCAATAGTATATAGTAAATAGTAATAGACTATGTCATTATGTTTTGGATACAAAATTATTTTGAGCCCTGATCCAGAAGAAATTTCTGATGGTCTGAAAATTGAGTAATCGTCTTTCAAAATAAAGCTCAAATTTATGGAGGACAGAAGGATTTAAAATCCTTTCCAATCTGAGGATTAAATTCTTTATAAGAATTCAGTTGCTCTACATAAGAAAAGTTTTAAAGGCAGCATTACGAGTATTGAACCCTTAACCAGCTCAAGTGTTTTAACATGCAATATTTGTCGTAATTACAATAATGAAATTCTAAAAACATGAAAATAAATGAGCTCAATACACATAGCATGAATGAAGTCTGGAAACCTTAGCTCTGGAGAGGAATAGGGTGAACTGTCTGTCAGTTGAGAGGAAAGAGAAAAAAATCTGCTCAAAATAATTCTTTATACTAAAATCCACTTAGTAAGGTAGGGGTTGGGACATATTCTTGTTAATTTTTTTAGTGATTATATATTTACAGGGCAATAATTGAAAGATGAAACAGTGCTTTCTTCTGTATACAACTGAAACAAAAATATAAGTCTTATTAGGTGATCAGTTTAAGTAGAGAAGGAGAACAGAAGATGGGGGAGATTACAGAAAAGGTGACAGTATTATGCAGCCTGGATAAGAGGATGTTTGGCAGGGGTCGACCTCAGGGCAGCCTTTCCGTGCCTATGAGGAGATTATCAGGAAGATCTAAGTCAGTCGTTTCATTGTTGTGGAAGAAGGATGAAACACAATGGATTTAAATTTTAGGAGGTTCTAACTAGGTCGAAGGGAAAACTTTTTCACTATTAAGACAGTCAAGCAGTGGAAAAGGATCCCCATAGAATATGTGCATCTTCTATCCTTGAGGTTTTCAGGATCAGGTTGGATAAAACCTGGCATAATGTGTCCTTGCCTCACTCTGCTTTGAGCATGAGGATGAACTAAACATCTCCTGAGGTCTCTTCTTAACTGAATTATCCTATGGTTCAGGTGGCAAGGGAAAGTATGTGTATAGGATGCCAGCAGCTTCAGTATTTCAGGAGGTCTTGTGCTAAAGGACTTCTTGTAAGACTTATGTAAATGTGGTTATTTTTCCACTCCTTGTCAAACTTACAGGTTTAACAAGGTTGTGGATCTAAATTAGTCCACTCAGATTACCACTCAGCCAGACAATATTAAAATTATTTTTTTGGTTAAAGTTGCTGCTATTTCAGTTGGCTGTCTTAGAACCCAGTTTTGAAGGGATACCTTTTCAGATTATTTCTGAAAACAATCTGATTGCATAGTTCAGATGGTAATATTTCAGCATTAAAGGGACTGAGAAAGTGCAAGAGGAGCTTTCTGATTTATTTACCTCTGTGTTAGCTTTACTTTTCCCTTTGATAAATTGCACGACTGAAATACCGCTGCTAATGGTGTTAGCATTTTGCCCTCTTTAAGATATTAATGAACCCTGCTTGAGAGAACAAGTTCTTGATGCTGCATCTAGTATTTTAGAAATGTATGGAAGAGGTGTAAATAATTGCAGTGTTATTAAGAACGTGGGATCCCCTCCAGGGAATTTTTCGCCTATGTTTTGTAATGAAAGTTGGGATGAATACAACAAGAAGTATCTATCTATGCTGAGCTTTTTTGTTGCTCTCTTCTTAGACCCTGAAAGTTTGGTTGGCAGGCCACAAACCTTGATAAAGAAAATTAGCAAAATACTTATCATTTGTCTGTAAGGACAAAAAGAATGGCACTAGGCGTAACCAATCAGAGAGAGATCTCAGGAAGGTTGTTGTAATGTCTGAGCTTTCTTACATGGCACAGACATTTGAGGCATTTGCTGAAGGTTTCAGGACTTCTGGAGACATGGAGAACATGACTGCACAGTCTTGAATTACCTTCACACTGAATGTAACTGTCTGTTTGACAGAATCTGAATGTGGGAGAAGTTTTGTTTGCAGCACAGGCAAATATTTGAGAGATGGCAGGACATAACATTTGTGTTTCGGGTGGTTATTCACTTAATCAGTGGAGTAAAATTTCACTATCTTTGCTTCACTTCTGCTTCAGTAAAGGTACAAGAGTACCTGAAGTTTAATCCCAAAGGCCTAGGCTGGTCTTTATCCTATGTTTTTAGTATAAATTTTTTGGTTTTAGCTATGGAAACATCATAATGGCTCTATTTTCATGCTGTCATCTGTTGCCACATCCACTTTTTAAAAACTCATTCTGTGAATAGAGTATGGAGTATCATGGAGTGTTTTCCTTTTGTTGACCTCGTAATATCCTCTGGATTCCATTACTGAAGATTGATTACTTGTCACAATATTTTATCTGTTTGTTCTACTTTCCTACTGCTATGGAACCTCACTTGTTATTTTAATTCTTAATTTTTTCTTGAGGAAACTTCTAAAGATTTGTATAAAGGAAAGCCTTCCACAATGTTTTTAGTCTGTTGCTTACAAAGAGGCATGTTCATATCATTTACAGTCCTGTTTCCACGTAGTTTCCTAAAGGAAAGCATCTGTAAGGATTAGCAACAATTCTTACGAAATGATGTAATTCGGCACTTTTTTCCACAAATAAGTTGTATTCCCTCCAGAAATTGTTAATGAGTATTTGATTATTTTCTGAATAATTTGGAAAGGTCATTTCTATTTTCTTAGAGCTTCACAGAACTCCTCCAGGCAGATTCCACTACACTTGGTCTCTGAATATAGGGTGGATAACCAGGAGAATTAGGAATCCTCTCAAATCTGTAGTGCAGACTTCAGTGCTCTCAAAGGTACTTGTGAAGCAAAAATATCATCTTCCCTTCTCTCCTTCAAAAGAAAGGCAGAAGAAATTTATTCAAGGATTTTTTTCTGATAGTACCAAAAATAAAAATTCATTCTTGTTTATTCCTTCAAGTCTTAATTTTTATGCAAGGAGGCTTCTGAATACAGCCATTCTCAGGTAGAACAGCCAAAGCTGGGTTTTTCACGAGGCATTTCAAACTCTGGGTAGAGTGGAGGGACTCTTCCCTGAAAACTATTGGAAGAGGACGTGGAAAGTGAATGCAATCTGTCCCTAAAAACTTTTCAAATGTATGTTCTTTATCTGTCTCATAGGATATCCCTTTGAGTTTGAATTTTAAATTAAGGTATGCTCTTTGAAAATAAGTGTCAACGTTGTCTGCTAATCAAAATAAGTAACGTTTTCTGTAGTGCAAAATTTTGGGAGTTTTCCAGAGGAAGATTGTAGGAATTTTAGAAAGGCAGGAAAGGCCTTGAGGACTTGCGGTCTTCTTACACTCATGTTGGCTGAGCTGTAACAGTATCATTCTCAGTAACTTCGATGTATTTTAAAATGTCGGTAACAGTTTCCTTTGTTTTGCCGTGCAAGTTATTCAAATTTTTAGTGTTCGAAAGCTCCTAATGCTTAACCTGTACCATTTTTGTTGCAGTTAGTCATGATGCTTCTTGACTTATTTCCAGTGGGCAAAGAAAAACAGGTCACATTCTTTTTTTTTTATAGCAGACATTTACATATCAAAGCGCATTATCATGTCTTACACTAATCTAATCTACAAACTGAACAGCACCGTTTCTATTACCTTTACATAAGTCATCATTTCTGAGCTTCTAATTCTCTTTGATGTTTTTAACTGACTTCTAGTTGGTCTACATATGTCTTGATGTTCTACTGTCCTAAGACACAGATACATCTCTATTTGAAGACTTAGAAGGATGAGCAGTCAGTAAAGTAGTGGAGGCTGCTTTGTGATACTACTGTTGTATATGACAGTATAGCTGCTCTTTGCTGGTAACTTAGATTTATATTGCAAATTGTTTTAAACATTCTACTGTCTTTCTTTAGAGCTTGTCTATCTTCCTCTTATTGTTTTGCAATTATAAGAAGTTTGTACTTCTTTTCACTGAAATTGTTTTGTTTCAGAAAGTTACTCGAATTAGTCAAGAAAACTTTAGATTCTATTTTTAAAAGTTGTCCTCTCAAAGACTTGAAACCAAAAGCAGTAATGATGTTTAGATTAATAAAATTGTCTCTAAATCTGTTACATGAGAAGGTATTAATGACAAATATTTTAAACTATTATTGTTATGACAGTGCTCTGAAAAGCTGCACTTGTTCACATATACTCACTTCATCCATTTTTATTAAGAAAAATTGAATTTGTGTGCACATAGCTTTACAGTACAGTTTACAATAATCAACATATTTTTGTCTAGATTACACTAGATTAACACTCTTCAGATTGTTAGTGAAATTATTATGAGAAGCTATATAGAAAGCCATGCTAAAATCCAGATATGGTACTCAGTTCTCTTCAAGATTTGATTATAGTTATTCTTAATGAATTAATTTTGGACTACCACTTCTTCAGTATCTCAGTTCTTACAGAAAAATTATTCTAGTATATACTTAAATCATACAGACTATGTGTTATACTCTGGGCAGGCCTTTACCGTCCTTTTGAAGGAACTGTTCTTCCCTTTTTGAGTCTACTGGGCGTGCAAATTCTGAAAGTCATTATTACCAATTTTGAGACTTGTTTAGCTGGAGTTCCAGAGTGAATTTGTCTGATCCCATTTTCGTGAAAACTTTCCTTTTATGTGAAGGTGATAAATAAGATCATGTTATTGGGGGGGGGGGCGGGGGGAGGAAGACACGCTTAATTTACACAGTGTAACTGCAGTCTCTTAAAATCTGTTGGCAATCGTGTGTTCCTCATGTTCTATAATCACAAGGTTCCTAGCTTTCCCAGACAAATGTCATTGTGTATGCAATAAGGGTGCTCTGGTTCTCTTCTCCTGCTTCAACTTGTGCCCTTACGAACTTACTTACCGTACAATTAGTCATATATGAAGTCTTAATAATTCACATGTAGCACATACACCTTTCTTACAGTGTCTTTCCAAAGGATTGTCCAGTAAAATGTCTGGAATGCTGTGTCCAGGTTTATACACCAATTTGGTACTTATTGAAATCATGTTCCAGGAGTGTGGAAGATCACTTTCCTATAGATTTCAAAAAGTGTAGTGCTTCAACATTCTTGAAGTTTCTCTCCAATGTGCTGTGAACCAAGTATTAAACATTAGTCTTCATTTATTCTCTAGCAGTCTTTCCAGCTTTCATGCTTAGGAAATGATACTTCTGGCAAAACAGGGTGTAGAATGAGTGAAAAGCTTTTATCAGCACCCAAGAACCTTTGCCTGCAAGGGAATTAAAGGAATATTAGGATAATGTTTCATGTGACCCTTTGGAAGTTGTTACTGTACAAGTGGAAAGGTAATAATTTTTTTTAATTCTGAAAAATGTGTGAGTCCTGACTTCCTGATAACCTTAGTAATTGCTTTTTAACCATGTGGATCACAACACGGAATGTGATCAGTGGTGTGACTTTGCTGCATCACCTGTGAAAGGCAAGTGACATGAAGAGGATTAGAGACAATCAGAGGAAGTATCATGAATACTTAAAGAAGTTGTGAGTATTGTGATGTGATTAGCAAGTACAGACAAAACGGTAAGATGGAGATGTCAGTGATCTGTGCAGTCTCCTGGACAGAAGCTTCCTTGTTTGCTATCCAAGCTAGTGACACACAGTGAGCAGGTATAGCCAGCGTAAACAAACTAGAAGTGGATTCAAAACTTTACGTTTTAAAGGAGGCTAAGTCTCTGTCAATGCAATCAAATTCTTTTTATAGTTGATTATATAGGATTTGATAAGGTTCCAGTCAAGACTCACAGAAAAAAAGGTGTTTGCAAATTGCTACAGCAGTTGGTAAAACTTCTTCCATACTTGGTGCCATCTACCATTAGGAATCAATAGAAGAACTAGGAAATGTAGAGAACCTGTCCTAGGGTTATCATGGGTGCTCTGAATGACTGTTGCTGAAAGACAAGAGAGGTATTGTTGATGGTTGTGTTTGTTCTCTGTAGAGAACAAACATTTCTCATTTCCTATAATGATACCTGCTTCTCAGTTATGTTTGGTGTTATCTGGTTGAGTACCAGTATTTGCTGTTCAGTAATGATACAATGACATTCCTGAATCAGGGGAGAACCTCCTTTTATCTCAGAAGTTGTACATATTCCTGCTATATAAACAGAGAATGCACAACGTTCTTTTAATGATACTATCTATGGAAAATCAACTACAAAAAGTCAGATTTATTTTTCTCCTGAATTACTGCCCAGCCCTAGATTTAGACTCAAAAGTTGCCTAAATATTTTCCTGTTCTAAAATAAGAAAGTTGGTTCATTCCTAAAGATATTTTCTGAAGATTTGTATATTATTTACTGCATCAACAGCATTCTGTAGAACAAACCTTCTCTATCTTGGAATCTCAGCTGGTTCGGCAAACTCTTTATAACTGTGTTCTTTAAAAAAACTTTTTTTTCTGTTATCTGGTCTTGGTAATGATATTTATTCTCAGACATATTCTCAGACTTCTCCCATAGGAAATACTCCAGACTGATCCCAAAATTAATAGCCAAAACCCTCTCTGTATAATGGGTGTAGTTTTCATAGAATCATTAAGGTTGAAAAAGATATCCAAGATCATCTGGTCCAACCTTTAATGGAAAACCATCATGCCAATTAAACCATAGCATCAAGTGCCACATGCAGTCGTTTCTTGAACACCTCCAGGAATGGTGACTCCACCACCTCCCTGGGCAGCCCATTCCAGTGCTTACCCACCCTTTCAGTGAAGAAATTCTTCCTGAGGTCCAACCTGAACCTCCTCTGGTGCAGTTTGAGGCTGTTTCCTCTAGTTGTCTGGGAGAATAGTCTGATCCCCACCTAGCCACGACCTCCTTTCAGGTGGTTGTAGAGAGTGATAAGGTCTCCCCTTGAGCCTCCTTTTCTCCAGGATAAACACCCCCAGCTCTTTCAACCACTTCTCACTGGACTTGTGCTCCAGCTCTGTTCCCCTTCTTCAGACTCACTCCAGCACCTCAGTGTCTTTCTTGTAGTGAGGGGCCCAGAACTGAACATAGCATTCAAGGTGTGTCTTCACCAATGCCGAGTACACGGGGACAGTCGCTGCCCTGGTCCTGCTGGCTGTGCTACTGCTGATACAGGCCAGGGTGCCGTTGGCCTTCTTAGCCACCTCAGTACACTTCTGGTTTTTGTCTGAAGCCTCAGTATTGAACAGAATGTGCTGTGTGTTCATTGTGTTGTACCTGTTCAAAACTGCTAAAGTTTGTGGTAGGGTGGAACTGTTCAAGAATGCTTTTCACCTCCATACACAGGCATTGTAGCTTCCAAGCCTCCTTGTTATCAGAGGCTTAACCATCATTAAATATTTCAGAAATATATGAAGTTATTGCTGGAATGTGCAGCTTACAGGCCTTACTATCAAAACCTTTCAAGAATTTCCTTCAGGAGGAAGATATTTCCAAATACTTATTCGTAGTGCTGCCTAGGAGAGGCAAAACTTTACTTTTGTTACTTCATTTACTGGATTCTAAGACTGTTCAACGGAATGCACTGAAATCCTTCTGACCTCCTCAAGTCTATTCAAAGATAAAAAGAACCACTTTATCTGTTGCTGCAGTGTTACTTTTCAACATGAGAAATGCCAAATTAATACCAAATCAGATTCATCTTGTCATATTTATTCAGAAGTTTAGGACAAGGGAGAATCGAATCTGTTCCCTGTGTTCAGAAGTGTAACTCTGAAAAACAGTACGTGTTCCATTGTTGCAACTTTAAAAGTATTCATATAAGAGATAATTCAAGATTAAGATGTCAGTTATATCTCTTTGAAAAGTTCTGAGTCGCCTCTAGTATTTGTAGAAATTATCCTGCAGCTTGTATTTCCTGGGTGGTAGACATTACCATAAAAGAAAATGGTAGCTAATGATTCCTGCTACACATTACATTTGATCTTGTTAATTACCCAAAGAAATGGTAATTGCGGGGAGGAGCATAACAAGAATAGGAATCTGGTGAAAAGCAAGGGAGAAATCTTCTTAGGGTGTAGTGAGAACTTTGGTACTGGTGGCTGAGTGTGGTATCTGATTTGAGGAAGGGAAGTAGAGTAGTAGAAGAGTTTTGAAAATTTTTGGATGAGTCAAAACAGGGCTTCCCAACTTTGTGGATGATATGACAGAATATGGAGTTGTTGCTGATGGCCAAGGATTAAGATAATCCCATGTCATACCCTGCTCTCTACATACAGAAGTCATGGGACTTCTTACAGAATGGTCTAGGGAGACAAAATAAGCATAGCAGTCTGTAAAAAGAGATCATCAGTAAAAGCACACCTTTCATGTGAATTGAAGCTTTGATAGAGATATCCATTCTGTTTTTTCATCTACAGGTCTTAGATTCTTAACATTTCCAAAAATATCTGGTAGAAATTTAAGCCACAGAATAAAGCTGCTTTCTTGTTTAGTGGTGTTTCTTGAATGAAGCACATGGGAACTGTATTCCAGTTAATTTTGCTTGTTGTTAGAAGTACTGATGCCGTGACCAGAATGACTAATAACAATCTCAGTCACTGCTTTCTGAAGATCAGTATTCCCCAATGGATGAATGGAATCTGAATGGTTGCTTTAAGAAGAGGAGACTGTGTGTGTCCCCCACCTTGCACAGTATTCCTTTTTAAGCCAAAAATACAGTTGGGACAGGTTGAAAAGCTTCTGTTTTTCAGATTTTTTTCTGGGCTAACAGAGGGAACTGATTAGTTAGAGAAATTAGAACTTCAAATGTAATTAATTGGAGAATTTATTTAATTAGATGGATGCTCTTATTTAAGTTTCTGTAGATACACTCAAATCCTGTAAAGAATGCACGTAGAAGCAAAAAATTGTACATTAACAAAAAAGGAGGGGAGATAAGGCAGGGAATGGTAGAAAAATGCCTTCAGATAATGAGTGTTTTCTAGATAGTAATGAGTGGGGGAGGTTGGAATAAATTTACCTAAAATAAAATTGTAAAAAAGACAAAAAAAAAGAAAAGAAAAAAATGTTAAAAATGAAATCCAAGTTAAGGAGGTTGCGTATGTTTTGGTTTTTTGGGTTTTTTAAAATTAAAAATGTGTGGCTGAAATGGCTAGTGCCTGTACACTGATCATTAAGTCTTCATCACTGACTGGGCCTTAATAAGAATCTTTTTGATCTTTTCTTTTTTCTGTCATCAACTTGCTTTCATTGATCATTTTCTAATAGCTGGTATTCTGAACCTTAGGTACTATTTTTATTTATTCTTTTTTGGTGGTGGGTTTTTTTGTTCCGTCTTCTCTGAAATGATCCCTTCTCTACTTGCAGTGGACAGCTTAAATTCCTAGGAAGTATACTGCAACTATCTCGATTGCATCTTGATCTAGCAATGATGTGCTTCCTACCAATCTTATTTAGACCTTTTGTGAAACACAGTTAAATGTAGAGCTACACATTAAAATTATATAGGTTATATTTAGAGTGTTTTTATATAAACATGAAACAACATAACTGTTCAGTTTTTCTGAATTATTATTCTAGGATCAAGACAACCTTTAATCCAACAATCTCAGCCTCCACCTTATTCATCACCTAGAGATGTTCCCCCAGACATATTGTTAGATTCTCCAGAAAGAAAGCAAAAGAAACAAAAGAAAATGAAGTTAGGCAAGGATGAAAAAGACCAGACTGAAAAAGCTGCAATGTATGATATCATTAGCTCTCCTTCCAAGGACTCCACTAAGCTTACATTAAGACTGTCTCGTGTAAGATCTTCGGATATGGACCAGCAGGATGATATGCTCTCTGGCTTGGAAAACAGCAGTGTGTCAGAGGGTGATATTCCTTTTAATGTGCAGTACCCAGGACAGACTTCTAAAACACCCGTTACTCCACAGGATGTTAACCGCCCACTAAACGCTGCTCAGTGTTTGCCGCAGCATGAACAGACAGCTTTCCTTCAGGCACAACAAGTGCCTGTTTTACAACAGAACACTTCAGTTGCTGCAAAACAACCTCAAACTCCTGTGGTACAGACACAGCAACAGGTTTCGCAACAAGGAGCTATAACGTCATATGATGAAGTAGAATTGGATGCATTGGCTGAAATTGAGCGGATAGAACGTGAATCAGCTATTGAAAGGGAGCGATTTTCAAAAGAAGTGCAAGATAAAGGTAAAAGGATTGTGTGTGTGTATATACACTATATATTCTATAAATATATATATATGCGCATATAAACCCCATATATATATATAAAAAAAAAACTTCCTGTCATTGTCACATAGTTCAATTCTGTTTACTCAGTGTAGGTTCTTCTGCAACATTCATCTCCATTCCCTTCCAACAATGAACTGTAAGCTTTCATATATGCATATTTTGAATATCTGATAGTCTTTATTTGGGGTCTTAATGGACGGAAAGTGAAATTCTTATGTTTCAAAATTCTTTTAAGATACTCTTTACTTTGAACCATGAGACTGAATGAAGTACAATTGATGTTGTTTATAGTTTCTAAAATCCCAGCAGTACCAGAAATCAAAATTTGTAGTGAGTTTTGATAGTTGTATTATTAATCCATGTTGCCTAATTTAAGAAAATTCAGGAAACGGTTTTGTCCCATTTCTATTCATATCCCCATTTGGATTTAATGTGAAGGAGATGTTAGACTAAAATCACATCTATTCTGTTCTTTTAAAAGTAGCGTAATAATTGGGTAGCATATACAATTATGTCGTCTGTAATGTTTGTTCAACTGAATGTTAATTATTATATAGGCATTAGAAACTTTAGAGAACTACCATATATCTGTACGGTCTCTAGCACAGAACCAGGTGGGCTTCTGAGATGTTTTATCTTTGCTTCAGTAGGTGCACTTGTCTTAATAGATTTAATTGAATCTATCAATTTTTTCATTTTGATTTCTCTTTCTGTTGTTAATTGGTTTGAAGGTCTTCAGTGTCAGACGTATTTTTTGAATTAGATAATAATAATTTACCATAAGTATTTTTCAGAATCTTCCTCTGCACCGTGTTTAACTTCTGAGAAAAAGATCTTTTGTAACATAATCCTAATTTATTAGATACTCTCGAGAAAAGTCTTGCAGAATGGAAAATGGTGAAAATTCTGATTTTGGAAGTTCATAGGTAAAAATGGTCCATGGAGACATACTTGAATGGAATGAATTTACACACAGTTTGGGTTTTAACCACCAGAGAGGGTGCAAATTTGCTCCCTTTTCAAAGTGGTTTTTCACTTTTTAAAGATGCCTGAGTGATGAGGGGAAGAGAGAGTTTGTGTGTGTGTGTGTGTGTGTGTGTGTGTGTATGTAAACATTGTTGCAGTACTAAATGGTTGAACTTCTAAGATGTTTCTTATTTGGTAACTGAATCAATCTTTTTAGGAAAAACTATTTATGAACATAAGGAGAAAAGGTGTGTTCACCTCAAAAAAGATGTCTACTGATCTCTACTGTCTTTAATTTTAATTCAGTGAAATGGGGAATTTGTTTATTTGCTTAAATCTCTTCCATTAATTATAAATTTATTGTTGGAGAGCTTGTGGTTTGTGGCCTAATACTTCAAAAGCAACATTTATGTCCACACACTTGAAATAGAATCTCCACGTTTTACTTGAGAAGCAGCTGAAAAAATGCACAGCAGCTTTCAAACACTTTGATTAAGACTAAAAACATACTTTCTGTTTTGTTTTGGCTTTCAGAAAATGTTGAGTATTAGTTGTAAAGTTTGTTTACCATAATTAAACATCCATGGTCAGAGCCTTGATTTGTTTCTTTTGGGGAAAGGAGTGATTTTTGTAGAATGTGACCCTTCCTGTTCACCACTGGTCAGTAACCATCTTCCCAAATACAGATTCTGATCTTATGGTTTCCCCTTAGCTGCATCCACTAGTAGGTCTCAGATCTTCCTGAGTTCCTATACTTGGTATAAATCAGGTGCAAGAGTTGCTGCCTCATATTGGGACAAATTATAACTATTTATTCACTTGTGCTAAGTTGCCTCTATGATAGACAGCAGCACTTTTCACTTTGGCTCTTGAGGTTTCAGCCATGACTGCATAGTATATAGTAGAAAGATTTTTAGCAGTCTTGGAACAGATTTCCTGAAAATGTTGCCTCAGAGAAATACAGTTACTACTTTTTTGGTAGTGCTTTTGCCATTGCTTGTAAGTTTGTGCTATGTCTAGAAACTGATACCCTCTGGGATTTTTCTAGTTAGAGATGTTTAGTTTGGTGAGGCTGCAAGAGGAAGCTTCCTCTATTATTCCTATGGGAATATGTCTGTTGGAAACATATTCAGTAACTTCTAAATATGTCATTCATTTCTGCAAAGCTGCGTATAGTGTATTTATACAAAAGCCTGGCATTTGTGCATTTTTGTACATGTACTGTAACTTCAGATCACATTTTGTCTGGAAAAGAGTGTGGGTGTAGCAAGTGCTCAGGCTAATTAAAGTGAGAGTGCATAGTGCCAGATGATGCTTTACAATAGCAAGCGTTGTTTTAGAGAACTTACTGAGAATGCTAGCACATGCTAAAATCTGCATGGAAGCTTCTTTGCTGCTTTTGTAACAGAGGCATGGGAATGCATATTACAGCCATATGTGTTTTCTGTGTGTACTCACACCAGTTTCCATAAATTACTTTCAGTAAAGTGGTACTCACAAGTTTTGATAGTAGATTAGTGGTCTCTTCTGTCCTTTATTTCAGACATGAAATCTCAATAGTTCTATGCTCCATCACAGATTTTCAAATGCTTTCTTTTTAACAGTAATGGTTTGGTTGGATAGGACATGTTCTTCTGAGGCTAATAACCAGTAGTGTGGAGGTGTTTATTTCAGAGAAGCAGCAGAAATTTTTTGGGGGGCATTCTTGCTAAAAATTATACAACTTGGCTAAGGCAATGCTCAGGTCTGGGGTCTTTTTTTGATGCTGAGGTCCTTTTATTATATTTGGTACTGGTGGGAAATGGGGATTGGAGCCTTGTGGTAATTATAGTACTTTCTGTAATAACTCATTGTTTCTAATAAAACTGTAAAAATATTTAACTTCTACCAAACAAAGTCTCTCAAAGTGGGAGGCAGTCTGTGTTTCAGAAGAGGAACTAACACAGGGTTTTGCAGAAGTGCCTTCTTTGAAAAGCAGCTTATCATTCTGAAATCTGATTTTCATGCTTTTGCTTTATTAAGAGGAATCTTTAGTGCAAAAATCACTACTGCAAAATCCAACAAACTTGAGCTAGTGTGTGTCAGATATGCATAAGGAGTGATTTTAGATTACAGACTTCCTTCCTCATATCTGAGTGCTTTCTGCAGCTGTGTTTTTATAATTCTGTTCTTTTGGGGTACTTGGCTCTTGGATTAAGTGGAGTGTATTGTCTTTGATTGTCTTTTGAGTGTATTGTCATGATAGAGAGCTGTGAAATTTGAAAAGCTGTTTTCATCCTTGTCCTCTGTATGGAAGGGCAGGAGTTCATCTCTTTCTACTTTCTCCATCAAGAAAGTCTCTCCATTGATTAGTTTCACAAGTAAGTTTTCTGTATCTGTTAGTGAAAGGAGATTTGAAGATCTAGGCAGTTGGCAGCAAAAGTTACATTCTAATACATCCATTACATTTAGTAGCTTCAGTACTGCTAAGTAAGTCCTTGGAACGTGACGTAACTCAGGTCTTCAGTTCCCATTGCTCCCCTCACAATGGCCTCTATACCCTCATCAGATACAAAAATGTGTAGTATTACAGATAGATTTAGCTGTTATTTCTCAAGACTCAGATTATCTGAGTTGGAAAAAAAGTGATTCAAAAGGGATGTTACAGAAGTGGATTGACTTTTTCCACAATGATTTCCACAGGATTGACATCCTCTTCTCTAGTTACATTGTGATATTTTGATGGTATAATTTCTTCAGGAAGGTAGTGAAACTTAGCACACACTTTCTTCTCTTCTAACTACTGCCAGTTGTCACATTTCCTGTATTACTTGGTGCAGTTGAAGGCTTTTGAAACAAGTAGAGGTCTATGTTCTGAACCAATTTTGTTTACTTAACTGAAATTGTGCTTTGTTCATGTTCTGAAGTTGACTACTCCCAGAAAGTTCAGGAAACCCTCTTAAGTTTTAGAAATTGTCCCAGGAATTTCTGTTGTTCTCAGGCATCTTTTTTCCTTTTGGGAGATGGGAATGTTGAGGGAGAAATTTCATTTTGGTAACCTCAGTTCTTTGCATTAACTTGTGCTTTGCCACTGTTCAGGTACACGAGTTATTTTTGTGTGTAGTTAAGCAGTTCAAAGTTAGTGCATCACTTGCAGACTAAACTTTCCTAGAACATTAAATGAAGTTCTTGTTTTTCAAGATTCAGACCTGCTACAGAATTAATTTTCAGATACAAAGTTTATACATCAGGATCTTTCATGGTTTTCTAAAAACTCCAAATACTGTGAAACAAAAATGTTTAACATATTAATGCTAAAAGGAGCTCGAGTCTTTTAGCAACAGGAAGAGGGAAGATAACCTTGAAAATTACATAAAAACCCAGAAAGTAACCCATCTTTTTCAGATACTCTTTTTCAAATTGATTTAGCTTTTTTATTTTACTCAGATTTGCTAGGTTTTAATCTGAGCTCTTCCATACATAAAGTGTGTGGTTAGATTTTAGGCATCTTCAAAGATACTTTTCTATAATACCACTGTTTTTACAGATTGAGGAGTTCTGCTTTTGCTTGTAAAAGGCACTGTTTTCTGGCATTTGTGAAAAGAGTAATGAAATCATTAACCATTTCATTGGGAGGATAATATTTTTTTTTAAACTTGAAAGCATTAGATGAATTTTTTTAATGAGACAAACTGACTTGTTTATGTGTGTTTTTCCCTATATATTTTACCCCTGAGGGTCCATTTTACCCACTTCTTTGGAATCTTACTGTGGATTCTTTGAATTAGGAAGTATGGAAGCTTTAATAACTTTATTTCCAATAATTGGATCAGTTAGGGGGCATTTGGATGCCTGCTGTGGGCCCTTCTTTTTTTGGTTCGTTCCAAGCCCTTAGCAGCAGAGACACACATCCCAAGAGTGTGAATCTGCCGGAGCAAAACTCTCAAAACTACAGTTATAGGTAAGTACCCTTTTTCTCTTACTTTTTAAGTTCTTACCCGGCTCCTCTCCCTTTCTCCCCATTACCCATCTCCCCCATAAAATTCCCTAAAGAGGAAACTAACAGAAGAATACTATTATGAATGAATAGTTTGTTTATGTCTAATTTTATGTAGCCAATTAATGAAATGACAGAATGTGTAATTATAACCAGTATATTAGCATTCATTTTCAAAAATGTTGTAGGGGGCTTATTTCCTTAAAAATGGGGCTTTAAGTAGTAATTTGTATAGTAGTTTTGCAGATTACAGTCATTAATACCAGAAGGTGAAGAGATACAGTGCGAAAGATAAATAGCTCTGTGTGTAGTAGAGTGTGAGACTTAGTTATCATGTATTTTGTGTATAGAAGCTTTCCTTAGGTCTGCATTTTGTAGAGTAATGTAATGGATGAAACTGGTGCTTCGTATAGCTCTTCCAAGAAAAAGCAGCTTTGCAGCCTCCATGTCGTGTAGAAGACAGATATTGTGTTTGTGTGTGTTCAGACATGTTTTAAGAAAAGTGAAGGGAAGAAATTCCTGTTCTATTAGAGGAATTGCAATGAAATGTTGCAATGTTTCTACCTAGCTGGGAAAAGTTACTTCCTTTTACAGTTTTTGTAAAGATTAAAATACTTACAAAATGATTTTTTTTTAATGGTAGGGTCATATAATTTAATAGAATTTTTATTTGTGCTCATATGTAACATGACATCAAAATTCCCCTATTTATTCTAGGTCGTGCTTTACATAGGGTAGTGTAGAAAACTGCTCTTGTAAGAAGGTGTAGGAAATAACTAAACTGTAGCAGTTTAGCAAGAAGCCTTCTTTGTTTCAGTCTACACCATGAACTAAGACTAGAAAATTCAATATAAATTTCATGTAATGTATACCCTTGTTTGTACCTGTTGGATGAAAGGATTTATGATACTATTTACCCAGTAACAACTTACATTCTGGGAGACTCATTTCTCTATAATGTTTTTAAATCTTGATAAAGAAATGGCATGAGTAGTGAATAAACCCTATTAAGAGCTTAATCCCATCATTTCTGTAGTTCGCAGTCACTAAGTTCACTCTGACATCAGCCTAAGAAGACACAGATTTCTTTTTCAATGTCATGCAATATAAATGTTACTGATCTAGTTAATTGATGGTATTTTTGAGTGCAAGGCGTTGTGTCAGAACAAAATCAGCAGCTTGAAGGGAGAAGGGAAAGTCACTTCTTATTTCTAAAGTTTTCTGTCTATACAAATGAATGAAAATCCAGTTGGATATGTTAGCTGTGGTATTAGTGTGTTGCATTTTTCTTGTGGAATTAGATGCTGCACTGGGTATTTCAAAGTAAGTGCACTTCAGGTTTTGCTCAGGTATTTTGAGATTACAAAACTGTAATTTTGCACAAAGCAATCACGTGGATAAAACCCGGTGTTTATGTTGAAAAATCTATCTCATAAATAAATTAAAGTTGTATGGTTTGTAAGACAGCAATATTAAATTCAGAGAGCTTAAGTTACAGTTTCCAATCTCTAAACAAAAGTAGATATTTGATTATACTTTCCTGCAGTTTAATTTTTGTTATTTCCTGGTGTAGTATTTCCTTTATATTACTGTAGTTGACAGAGAATAATGAGTTACCAGACATCCTTAAGTAGAAAAATTCGTAACACAGTATGATGAGTGTGTTATTGCTATATTTAAGCAAGCAAACAAAACTTCAGAATATTCATTTTGATAAAGTCTTCTACACCTTAAGTTATGCCAGGGATCACTGTAGCCTTTTCGTGTTTTGAACTGAGTTTAGACATCCCTTCTGATGGGGTTTCCTTTTTGGACAGTGACCAGAAGTTCGATGAAGTCTTTTAACAGGTCGCTAAAGATTAGCAGCTGTTTCTGTTCTGAGTCTTGCAAGTCCCTTTCTTTGAACTGCAGCAGCTGGAAGTCCTCTGGTCACTTCTTCAGAGATTTTTGGAATTACGTGCCATTCTATAAAGCTTCCTATAAGAGGTTCATGACTGTACTTTCTTGATTTCTTCTGTAAGGGAGGAAGCAGTGAGAATAAAATCTTTGCCTTGTGTTGGCTAAATCTCTCCTTCAAGGAGAGGAGCTGGTACTGTGGAAGTCTCTTCTACTGATGTGAAGGGTTCTCTTTGGTTGTTCAATTCTTTTTTTCAGTTGGCATAGGACTTTGAGGGGAGATCAGATGGGAGCAAACTCTCATGGTTGTCAATGGTGTGCATTCATGAAGGAGTAGGAAAGAATGGATTTTTGCCCTCACTCCATTGATAGGTCATCCATTGGTAACCATTGAAGTAATTTTAAAGATTCCTTGTATACAGATTAGATTCTTGTGTTCTACAGAGCACTGTTGGTTGGGGGAAAAGGGCCCTTAGACAGCTTTGAAGAGATATGTGAAAAATAACTAAGAAAAGGAAACAGTTGACTGTAGACATATGTTTCTTATTTGGACATTTATCTATGTGTCACCTGTTGAAAATTTCTGATCTTGATTGCTAGTTTAAATAAGATAAGCTTGTAATTTGCCTCTGTCTGACTTGTCTCTGATGTTGTTAAAAATCGAAGGTTTGACAATATGTAATAACCCCTTAGGACTACTATATTTGAGTTAAATTTATTAATTAGTGATGTCATTAAATAAGTGATATTTCAAATGAGTGGAAGTAATCTCTAATATGAGACATTAGAAGAGTTAGAGCTTTAAAAATGTAAAACTCTTAAATGGTATGCTTTACAAAAAGAAAAGTTGTACTTTCAATTACCATTGAAATGGTTCATCTAGAATTCAGCATTAGAGGATCAGTCTTATTTGTGTCTCTGAAGAGGGGAATATTCATATTTAACCATTTTGGATATGAAGTCTCCCACTGAGTCCCTTGCAAGGTGTAAATGGGAAAACAAAAATTTATCACTTTTGTCTGTTTATAAGTATACCAAACAGTATTAGTAGAGGGAAATGTTACCATTCTACTAAAAGGAAGCGTAGCAACGATGCTCATGGCTATTATTTAGACTTGTTACCTTTTCACAGATACTTACAAAAGGCCCATTTCAATTTGCTAGGCCAAGCAGTTCTAGAGCTGGGTATCATTCAATTATACTTAGTTGTTTTAAGAGTTTATTCTGGGATTTAAGGCAATCATCAGGCTTTCAAGGAAGCAGTAACCTAGGGGTTTCAGCATTAAAGGTGTTTTGACTGCTGCTTTGGAAAGATTCATGGGTGAGTAAAAGAACAGAGATACTTTTATAATACAGCTCTCCTCATCCAGCTGCTGCTTCTAACACTTCCTCAGCTTCCAAGCATCTTTGTTTTCAGGATGAATGTTCTTCAAGTCATGTTTGCCTCGTAGTTTCAGCAGAAATGTATCTCAAGGTGTCTGTGGTTATTCCAGTGCAATGTGGTTTTTTGCACAAAGGTTCCACAGTAATTAATTAATTTCTTAATCTTAAAGTATTCGTAACTTGGATGTGCAGGTATTTCCAAAGGTGAAGGCCATAACCTGTTTCCAGGAATACTGTTCATAAAGGGATTGGTGGGAGATTACCACTTGGAAATCCTGCTGATTTTTTTTGCCATGTCACACTTGTGGCTCCAGTAATGTTTTGTTTCTTGTGCCACAATGAATAATTTCATTTGCTAGAACAGCTCTACTATTTTTCAGTATAATGTAGCTTATGATCTTGCTTTGAGTTCCAAGGTACTGCCTTTTTTAGTGAACATGTTGCAAGGTAAAAAGAATATTCTTATGGATTTGCCAAGTCAAAAGGATTCATACGTAGAGTAACTGGGATCAGACTGTTCTCTGAACTACCATAAATTTGTTAAAGGAATTGGAAAAAATGTAGATATATTTTGAATATATCTACAGCCTCAGAGAAAGGTGGAGGAGTGAATAATGGTTTTGGAAACAATCTGAAAACAACGAACTTGTATACCAAATCATTAATATAGTCAGAAAGCTCTTCTGTAACTTACTGCATATTCTTTTTACTATGAAAACTGTTATAAAGATGGAAGCAAAAGTGTCCTGATCACACTTTATTGGACTAAAGAGCTTGTGAGCCAGCATATTTGAAACTGCGACAAGCTTTAGATCTAGGTCTGTAGGATTTCAAAGAAAGACATTAGTCTGATATTTTGGTGAAGTCCTAGATCCCCATATTAATAGAAATACTACTGTCTATGGAATGAAGTGGATGAAGCTTGGATACTGATGCCTTGAAGGATATGAAGTATATTTCAGTGGATGTTGTAAAAGTTCATCTGTTCATTTTGGGACTCATGACTTACGAAGCAGGTATATGCAAACTAGCATATATTTGACTGTAAAAGAGAAGATCTGAACACATCTGTTTTCAGAGGTTCACTACTCTATCCTCATCTCTCTGATTCTAATGCTCATATAGCTGAAAGTGAGTTCAAGATTTTATAAAGCCCACAAAATCCAATGGTATATTTCAGCTTTCAAATTTTTGCAGCTATCATGTCAAATTAAAAAGTTTTTATCCTTGTTCAATGGAGTTTTTTCATTATACTTGATGAAGTCAGTGGAACTATGTATTCATCCTACCTTTTTTCCCCTAGTTCAACCGGATATTTTCTTGTACTCGGGACAGCTTTTTTGTCCTAGATACAGAATTCTCATAGAGGCAAAGCAGTAATGATCGAGTCTAGTTTTGAGGCTCACCTTCAAGATGCACTGGAAATACAAAGAAATCTGTGAGTCATCTTAACTCTGTCTGCAATCACCTTGCCATCTAAGAAAATAAAACTTTTGAAGGTGTCCCTTTCTTCTCAGACAAGATGTCAAGTTACTAAAATATCAGTATGCTATTGTCAAGAGAAATGAAGAATGTGCATCAGAAGAGCTATGTATTTAGAGTGAATATGTGTGCCAAGTTGTGATGTGACCATCTACTTTTGTGTTGTCAACTTACAATTTGACATTTTGGATGATGAAGAGCAGCAGCATGTTGAGCCTGGTCACTTACAGAAGTCCAAGCAAGAAAATTGGCCCTACTTGAATTATTTTGGTTGTTTATTCTTGGTGCCTTCAGCATGAGGGCTCTGAAAGGTGAGTTTTGAATGATCCAGCTACAGCTGTTTAAGGCACCATAGCTTGTGGCCATCTGCTCCTATAATAGGCATAAGAGAGGAAAACATTTTCTTGCTTTTAACTGCATCATTCAGCCTGGTAGGTTAATACAAACCACCTTCACTGGTGCCTTATGGTGATGCATTAGACAGTGAAATGTAGTTGTGGAAATATGAATGCGTGTTCCCTTCTGTAACAGGTAATAACTTCAGTTAAAGGGATGGGGCAGATAATGAATAACAGTAATGTCTTAAAGACTACTGTTAGATCCACCATCAGAGCTTTTACAGGATTTTTTTATTGTGCCTGGCATTTCTGGACTAAAATGACAAGGCTGACCAACTTTCTCAAAAGAATGCAAGTTTCTGAACTTACGTTTCAAAATTTAAAGAGTTTTAATTGAGAAGTAAGGTAATGATGTGTGTGGATGTATTGTATATTTGTTTTATCCATAATGTAGAAAAAATCATCTGTGTAAGTCCTCATATGAATCCAGCAGCTGCTGTAGCACAAAAAAAGCAAAAATCTCCATGCTAAAAAGCTGCATCTTTGATTTGGAAAATTTATTTTGCTTCACACGTCTATCATGAAGTTGGCAGTCATTCCTACAGGCTTTTATTGAGCTTTGCAAAGTTCTTTTTTTGCAGTTGATCAGTTTCTGCATGGAGTTTATTGTATCTGTCCTTACTGTCTTCCAGCCACTGAATCTTGTACAGAATTTTTGTGTTTTAGAAAGTTAGAGATACCGAAATAGATTTGAGGATGAAAGTGATGGGGGGGAAGAAGCCTGTTTGCATCACTGGAATTGACCATGTTACTGCTTGTTATTGTGGCCTAATTTTCATTTTGGGGGTGATCCTTCCAAGTATTTCTAAATAAGAATGTTCTAAAAATTTACAAGAAATTAGAAGTCATATATTGTAATTCTGGTTTACAGTTACAGAGGAGTGTGTGGCTTTTTTCATTGGGATTTATTTCCCTCTTTCTTGATTGCATCCTCCTTACCATTCATTCACCTGCTCTGAATAGGAGAGCTGGTTCATTGTGTCTAGTGATAAGGCACCACAAACGTAGGCACAAAGTACAACATCTTTCTTAAGTTGCATTTGTGGTCTAGGGATTTTGACAATACATCTGTGTTTAGTCATTCCTTAGACTTAAAATCATATTCCCTGATTACAGAGAAAGTAGGATTTTTTTTGACAAATTACATGGTGATAGTTGAGAAATGAGAATATATGCCTTAGTGCAGGTAGGGCATCTAGTTTTCATGGCAGAAATTATTTTTAGTGTAGAGTTCCATGTTGGTAATATAAATGGGTTGAAGTTTGTACGAGTAGAATATACTCTTTTGGATACTTCCATGTGCTTCTCATTTCTATGAATTCTACCAGATTTCAGGTTGTGTGGTTGGCTCACTTGATTTTTCTTTATTCTGCACCTAATGATTTTTTAGTGTAAACTGAAAGGCTTATTGCAGAGTTGGGTTCTTGACAGAAAATTATCGCTATACTTTTTGTTTCATCTGTAAAAAGCATTATGATTGCAAAGGGAAAATACTCAAGTTTTTAAGTGTGTAGTGGTCCCCAACCTAATATGCATGTGTTATGGTAGAGACTCCAACCCTTGGTGTACTGCTTAGCTTCAAAGAGAAGCATGGAGTGGTGGAGTAGTTACTTTATCAGTTTTGTTCATTGTTTGTGTGTTCCCTGACTAAAATGTGTGAAGTCCAACTGATGCACTGAACCAAGTAGGGAAAACCTCTGTCATAATCTTTGCAGATCCTTGCTTAGTACATGTATAATAAAGCAGGTTGAATCTGCAGAAGATATCTTTTATAGTAGTATTCCTCAAAGAGTAGTTGTGAAGATGCACCTTAACTTTGACTTTTCCAGCTTCTGCTTCAAGTGTAATTGAGTAGTTTGGGGGTTTTTTAAATGGCATGGGGTTTTTTGGTCTTAATGTATTTTAGCTGCTTTATTAGGTGGTTCTCTTGGGAATTACACAGGGCCTTTGATTTCATGTGTTTTGAGGGAGGGGTTTTTTAATGACTAACTGGCATCTGTGGTAGACTGACAGTGAATGATAGCCTGAATACATGAAAAAGTATTAGCTAGAGAAGTCCTATTCTTGCTTTTAAATTCAGTGGATTTTTCTATGTTTGCAATACATGCTGAGGAGGATTAATTGTGGGAGTGGAGGGGAATGGACATTCTTCCTTGGACATTTATCAGTTTTTATATATAATTTGTGATCTTTTCTCTTTTAACTTTCAGATAAGCCTCTGAAGAAGCGAAAACAAGAAAACAAACCACCAGAGGCTGGAGGTGCTACTGGAGGAAATAGAGCAGCTTCTCAGGAGACAGGTTCTGCAGGAAATGGGGCAAGGCCAGCATTGATGGTTAGTATTGATCTGCAGCAAGCAGGAAGAGCAGACTCTCAGGCAACAGTAACTCAGGATTTGGATACCATCAGAAAACCTGAAGAAATTAAGCAGTATAATGACGCATTTGTGTGTGTTCCCCAAGAAGACACTGTTGGAGCTCTTAAATTTAAACCTGAAAACCATCCAGAAATTTTTAGAAAAAAGTCAGACTTTGAAAGTCAAAAGACAGATATCCAGCAAAATGAAAGCAGACAAATGGAATTCCAGCAAAATGAGAGCAGACGGTTGGAAAGTAAATACAATGAGAGCAAGCAGTTAGAAGTGAAACATGAAAGCAGACAAATGGAAATGAAACAAAATGAGAACAGACAGACAGAATTGAAACAGAACGAGAGCAGGCAAATGGAGATGAAACAAAATGAGGGAAAACAAAATAATGGCAAACAGGAAATACGGCAGAGGCCAGAAACGCCGAAACAGAAGAGTGAAGGCAGACCTGAAACACCAAAACAGAAGAGTGAAGGGAGGCCAGAAACACCAAAACACAAACACGATAATAGGAGGGACTCCAGTAAACCTTTGTCAGACAAGAAGATAGAAATATCTAGGCACAAACTAGATGTGAAATCTGATCCTTCAAGGGTGAAACCTGAAAGTAGACCTGATCCAACAAAACAGAGGCCTGATGGGCGCTCAGTTTCTGATACACCAAGGCGTGACCATGATAGCCTTAAACAAAGATCTGAGGACAGGGGGGATTCAGAGAGATACAGAGGAGATCCATCCAAGATTAGAAGGCCTGAATATTTGAGATCCTCAAACAAAAGTGAACATGATTCTAAGCATGGTATTAAATCTGATGGTTCAAAACCTGAGAAATTTGAAAGGAAGTATAGGCAAGAGCCTGGTGATTCAAGGTTTTCTTCTGGGGAGCAGAAATCAAGACCTGATAGCCCTCGTATTAAACAGGAAGGTAAAGGGGATTCTAGCAAATCAAGACCTGATAAACCTGGTTTTAAGTCACCAAACAGCAAGGATGAACGAAGGACAGATGGTAATAAGAGTAAAGTAGATAGTAATAAAACACATGGTGACAATAAAGCAGAGTTTCCCAGTTATTTGTTGGGGGGAAGATCTGGCGCATTGAAACATTTTGTCATTCCAAAAATCAAGCGTGATAAAGATGGCAATGTTTCTCAGGATTCAAGGAAAACTGAATTTAGAGGTGAACAGAAGGAAAAAGTAGAGAAGATTGGGCTAGTTGAAGATCTAAATAAAGGAGCTAAACCTGTAGTTGTCCTTCAAAAGCTTTCTTTGGATGATGTGCAGAAATTTATTAAGGACAGAGAAGATAAATCAAGGGGCTCTTGTTTTAAACCTAACAAGAACAAGTCATCCAAACCTAATAAAGGTAAGATTGTTTTAATATTAATTGCATTATATGTTTTACACTCAAGTTCTTGTAGATTTTCTACTTCTGCTGTTAGAAATGAAATGCAAACATTTGCTAGTTTATGTGCTTGCTTATATGGGGATTTTGAGAAATAAAGTGAAACTAGTCTAAGGACTTGTCATTATTGGAAATCTTGCTACAATTGAACCTGAAATTATTTATTTACTTCAGTACAAGTTCTTAATCTGGCAACACTTAAATGGTCTTAGGCTGCACTAAATGATACTTCAGCTGCATTAGTTTAATATGGTAATTTATCCAGTGAAATGTAACTTTTGTATGTATAATTTTACCGGGTTTAGGTGTGTCTGTATGAAGTACTACCACTACTGTAAATAATGTAGCTGGAGTGATGGTAAATACTAAGTATGCAGCCCTAAGATTCTTGTATGTATTTAATTTGAATTGAAATGGGTTTTTCTGAGGCATGTTTTGACAGGGTGGTAGTAAGAACCTAGTTGCAAAGTCCCATCTGCCTCTTTAATACTATAAATACAAGTCAGTTGAGGAGGTTCCATGATTGAGACTTTGTGATAATAAACTTAGAAAAACGTTTGGTCTGTAGAAGAATTCATATATCATTGTCTCTAGTGTTCATTATATGCAGAAAGAAGAAAGCTGAACAATTGGCTGGCGTTTTGAAATTAGTATGTGGGCAGGAAATAAATCAGAATAGCTTGTAGGTTTGATATTTAACTGATTATCTCTTCTGCGGATTAACACTTTTTAAAAATAGGATTGCTTTTCTTTTTGGTGCTTTAATTTTGGCTTCTTTGGTTTCAGACTGAAGTAGATAATTTCACATTGTGAAATCAGTATTACTAACTAGTCAAGTTTCTGGGTTTTTTAAATGTTTAACATTAAAGAATTTAAATTTCTTATATAGTCATGTCTGTAGAGTTGTTGTGCCTTAAAATAGACAGATCAAAAGCCATAGGAGATGTTTGCAGCTGTATGCAGGATGATTTATAAATCCATTTCCAGGTGTATAATGAATGCAAGATGAAAACATTTTCTTATATAGCTGATCTGGTTAGAAATTATGTAGAAATCATCTTTGTGAGTGTGTTAACTATTTTACGTGCATCTATAAAGAGGTGTTGTCTGTATCATCAATTTCTTGTGCTATGCCTGTTTTCTATCTACTAACTTGTTTATATTAACTCTAAAAAATCTTAATAATAATTCATGATGTATATTACTTCTTTGTAAAATACTAGCCTCCTTATTAGGGATTTCTCTTTGTCCTGGAAATAAGAACATTGTCCCTGTCTCTTTTTGAGGTTTAAAACAGGCAAAATTTCTATTTCTAATAACAGGTATCTAGAGTTAGCCATAAAACTATGACATCTTTGTTCTCAGTTTAATCGGAAGGTTTCAGATAAAACCCTTATATTCTAGATAGGAAATGCTAAAAACTTTCCGATGGAACTAGGGTCTAGTGTCGCTAGGATAGATTTTGAATTCACACAATTCTATGCGCAGAAAATCAATTCCTTTAAAGTCTTCAGAACAATAGGCAGTGCATGTATGCTTTCCAAAATGTTTCTGAATTATTTTTTCTTGTAGTCTATATTACATGTGGTTATGTATCTAGAACGCTTTAGTAGTGTGTAAAGGTTTTAATGACTTTTGGTGTGATTCTAGTAGCTGTCACAGATGAGCAAAGCATTGATTTTAAAGTCAGGTTTATAATTTCTCTACAGTGTTTTTCTGCATTTTTTTTTTCTTTCTGAAGTAATCTTTTTCTTGCGTACTTTTAAATAACTTGGGACATATTTGCAGGGGAAAAATTGTTTGAATCTGATATGAGTCTTTTTGCAATTGTATTCAGAATAAGGTTCTTACAATGATACTAGAAATAGGTTTAATGAAAAGAATAATGTAACTATTTTTATCTTACAAATCAACTTTTGAGCGTCCAGCAGGCAGATTTTGGAGAAAGTGTCTTTGAATGGCAGATTTTTGATGTGTAATTTAGTTCTGTATTTTTTTCCCTGGTAACTTACTTCCTAGAACACATTATGCTAATTAACCAGGTGAATTCCAGTGTACCTTTGAAAAGGTACATAATTTATAAAGTTCTCTCTCTTCATCAGGCAAAGTCTATTTGTCAACAGCTAACTCATATAGATGTGTTCGTGCCACTGCCACAATGTCCTCAGTCCAGTTGAAATAGTGTTCACAGTTCTACTTGGTGCCATTTTTAGTTATAAACATTTTAATACACTAGGAAATGTAATTTTCGTAAACCTTCTTTTAGTTCATCCTATACTGCTTAGTAGATTGTAGCAATTCTTTTCTAGTGTTGCCTTTTAGCATCATTATTCAACTTCTCACATGCCTCTTATGCCATGTAGCTTAGTATATTTTACTTTATCTTATTTCATTACCCTTGTATCTCTTGTCCTTTCTTTTTTGTTTTTCATCCATCCCTCCCTCAAGAAAATGTCTTCTCCTGGCTTTGTCATGTACAACTTCATTGCTATAAATTATCTGAAATGCAGTTTAAAATAGGGTTGCTCAGCTGGTTTAAAACACCATGTAGATAGTCATTCTGTCTTAAGGCACTAATTCCCATTCATTACAAAACTCAATAACATTGACTCATATTAAGCTACAATTAATTCTTTGCAAACTGAAAGTTTGTACAACTTTTTGCATTGTTTCAGTAAATTTTGAAATTGTGTCGTTATTTGCATTGCACTTCAAAAAGACAAAGTAACATTCTCACCGAATTTTACAGACACATTTGAAATTTTATCAAGTTATGAATGGGAGGGGTAGCCACAGTCTGTGACTGTTAATATTGAATCAATCCAAGAGTCCCTTTTGGCATTTACAAGGAAGAAGGAACTTTTCTCTCTCTCTCTCTCTCTCCTGATCTTTGAGCATTTTTCTGAAAGATTCTCTATATCTCAGAGGAAGTTTTGCATTTTTTTCGAAGTACTTTTGTTACAGGGTCTTGTGGTGAAGTCTTGTGGCCAATTTTGTCCAGGTCAGAATGAACTGTGACATTTTCTTTGTCTGATTTTAACATCTGTGAATGTCTTTTATCTTGGTTTTAATGCAAATGTATGTTGTTGTGGGATCCATGAAACTTTTCCCTTTAAGCTTGTGCCTGCGATGAGGAGGTCATGTTTGCTGTCCTTTCTTTTCAGAGCTTCAGCGAATACCTTTTCTGCTGCTTTTTAGACCTATGCTGATCACCTGTGTTGGGATGGGAGCTGTTAACAGCTTCACATTACTGCATTCTGAGCAAGACAAATTTTCCATTGTTAAAGTATGAGTAATGAGAGAAGCTGTAACTGTCTGTATAAGAAGATGTCTGAGTAGGTTTAAAATATGTTTGAAGGATTGTCTTTGCAAAATAAGCATCTTTTGGATATTCCTGCATCACCTAAAAGGAGTTTGTTGTTTTAAGGAAAAAAAAGGAAATTCTGATCTGAATGCTATTCTTCCATTATGTGTCTTGTTTTGGGATTTCATTATCTGTACAACACAGGACTGAAGACATAAGATTTTATTGCTCACTACAAGTCTTCCTAAATATACTCTGTTCCCTGCTGCCCTGGTGTGAAATTTGAGTAAAGATTTGACATTTCTTTGAATGTGCTCTCCATACATACTCTTTACTGGATCAGCTAAAAATCTTACTGCCTAATTGTCTTCATGTCATTAAAATAATGCTTCTGGATTCTTCTGTGTTCTGTGCTTATATGGTTTGTTTGGGGTTTTTGGTTTGTTTGTTTTCAATTCCAGGTGACTTTTTCAGAGCCTATAGTAACTGATTCGGCATTTGTGTAACATGACAGTCTGTCTTTGGGTTCTAGCACTGTTGGAAATAGTTTCACTTGTGGAACAGCAATCAATTATCTTCTAGTAGTGACAAGAAAGGGAGTATTTCAGGATGAAAAGCTGTATCCAGATTGTGTGGGCTCAGTTGAGTGAGCTTGTGATGCCTCTCACTGATTTCTAGTTAGCACTGCCAAACTGCTTAAAGGTGCTTTATGGTACAGATGAAAACTGTGGGCAGAAAGGGAGTACCAATTTTAAACATTGTTTAAATCCTTCATGTATAGGACTTCTCTAAGGACAAAAATGGGTTATGGATGTTAGCAGATCAAATTTGAGAGTTCACACAAATTTATTTCCAAAATAACAATTTCTTGATGCTGAAATAGACATAGAAATCAGAAGGGCTGCAAGGAAATAACGGAAGTAAAAACATACTACCCTTGGAAAGGGAAAGCAAACTCAGCTTGCTTCCCATAAATTGTACTTTTGTAAACGTTAGCATTTTGAAAATCCTCAGTTCCATATATCTTGAATTTGAAATCACTGTCTTGAAGTTCCTGGTAGCAACTGCATTTGCATGTGTCAAGGCCAGAGTAATAACCTGCTGACCATCTTGCATGTGCATGCAGCACCGGGGGGATGTATAGAAAATTATGCTGCATTTCATAGGAAAAAATACTGTATTTTGGCATTTATAGCAGAAAATTTGTAATGATTTTTCTCAGCTGAAATGTTTAAACCTTCTTCAAACTAAAATTTAATTGCAATTTAGAAAAACAGCTATGACTTTCATGAGAATTCTACAGTCTTCCTGTTTTTTCTCTTTTCTGAGATATGAATGATTACCTCCTCTCGGCTTGACAGGAGGACGGACTGGCTCACCCTTGTGCCATTAGAAGTATTTCAAGATATATTGAGTTTGCAGAGGATCCATTTTAGTATGCACTTTGTTAATTGACCCCTGATTATTTGTTTTTCCTTTCTGGATTAAGAAGCTCACATTTTGAAAACTATTCCAAGCATTGTTTAGGTAAAAGTCTAAACTATATATAACTTGTTAAAGTCTAGGAAGATCTGATTTCTCTAACATGCTTTGCACTGGAATGGTTTGTTCCTACTTGCAGGGAATTTTAAGGCTTGGTGTGTCTGTCCCATTCCAGAAAGTAGGTGGGATTTGTATGGGCATTGTACATATCCTCTTGGGCCTTCATTTTTGGTGCTAGTTTTTCAGAAGTAGATGTTGGATGAACTGGTATTGGTACAGAGCAGGAATCAGCCACTGCATACTGGAGTAATTTCTTGTGTTGATCTGTTACCAGTAATAGAGGTGACATTTTCAGCACAGGGCTTTGCCTGGTGGCTGCTTTCCTACTATTTGTTTCCTACTTTAGACTTTTCTGCTAAGGTAAATATTTTGATTCTTGCTCCTACAGTATTTCTCTGGATAGGAAGAGTGAACTTTGTGTGTGTCACATCCAGCTCTTAGCAGCAACAATAAATTTGACCCAATCCACTAGTTTCATTATACTTTGATTCATCTGAAATATGATGCTTTGTCTATTTGCAGATTTAGGAGTGCATTGTTGAATTAGTTGATTTTTGAAAAATTACTTTGGCACATGTGATACACATTTGTTACCTAATTTGTCAGAACAATTTCTTCAAAGTCTGAAACTGCTCTTGGTTTGTGGACATGGATGCTTGATTGAGTTCCTCTTGCTTTTGGGAATAGCTAAGGGTATTTTGCATAAATAAATTTTGCAACAGTGCATTGCAATGTGTAAATGTGGCCCAGCAATTTGTCTGATGTCAATTACAGTATGCAATGCGGACTTGCTCAGGTGTCTGAGGATCTAAATATGGATGTTAATCTTGGATTATGTGCAGGGATATGTGCTTGAAATTTTTGGTTTTAATTTTCTTCTAGCTAAAGGGTAAATTTGGCTAAATACAAATAGTAGAAAGGCTCACATTTGCTTCTGGAAAATTAACATCTCTGTTGCTCAACATTTTCAGCTGTTCTAGGTGACTCTTTTCATATAAGAAAATTTAAACTGTTTACTTGAAATTTGGAGTTTATTTTTGCTCCATGGGAATACTACCAGCAAACAGAAAAGAAGAGTATGAAATGTTTTTTGTCCTTCAAATTACTGTTGTTTGCATTGAATAACTTTTCCTTAAAAAATATATATTCTGTTTAATTATCTTCCAAGCAATTTTCCTGTACTATTTTATATTTAAAGCTAAAACATCAGCAATCTTTTGTTGTTCCTTATGTAATTAAGTTACCTTGAAGAAGCAAACTTAGTGGCTTCATGCAATAATTTCAATGATGAGGACTGAGAATGTTTCCATGCAATAGTGAGAAAAATAAGCAGGTCTTCTTGATGTGCCTAGAAGTCACAGATGAGATATAAAATAATGGCTTTTGCCATTTTTTGCTTATTCTCTGCAAAAGTTTTGGTTGTATTATATTCCTTATATAGAAGTTTTTCTCTAATCAGAATACATGGCTGGGAAAATACATTAGTCGTAAATTTCAGATCCCAAACATTAATCATCATAGGGTCAAAAAATGGTTTGGGTTGGAAATGATCTTAAAGATCATCTCATTCCAGCTCCATGGGCAGGGACATCTTAATGCTGGATCAGGTTGCTCAGAGCCCTGTCCAGCCTGCCCTTGAACACTTCCAGGGATGGGGCAGGCACAACCTTCCTGGGCAAACTTGTTCCAGTACCTCACCATCCTCTCAGTAAAGAACTTCTTTCTAACATCTGAACTAAATCTCTCCTCTTTTGGTTTAAAACTGTTCCCCCTTGTCCTATTGCCATCTGCCAGTGTAAAAAGCCACTCTCCCTCTTTTTTTATAAGCCCCTTTTGAGTACTGAAAGGAGTTTTAATAGAAGAATATTAACAGAAAAATGCATGCTGAGTTTTGCAACTCTACAAAATACCTTAACTTCTTAATACAATAAATTGAATTGGCCTAAATTTCAATGCATATGTTCAAAAGCAATGAAGCAAAATCCAAAAGCACCCCCCAACACTGATTCATAAAAGCGAGGGAGTTTGTGCAGCACTACATTTATTTCAATTGCCAACCGTGCTCCTTTTTATTCTAAGTACTGCTTTTTTTTTTTGTACATCATCTTGGAAGACCAGACTGCTCTAGCCTTCTTTTTTCAATTTGTATACAGACAAAAAGCCAGCAATAAGGCCAGCAATAAGTTCCTACAGCAATCAGATAGCTTGAGAACATCATTGTTGCCAGTGTAAATGTGAGTTCTCTTGGCATCTTGGGAGAGTGTTTGTTGGATATATTCCCTGCTCTCTGCCTGGAAATTTCAGAGTTCTCTCTTGAAGTCTCTTCCCTCCTTCTAAAAATGTTTATTTTTTCTCAGAGTATTGTACTATTGTAAAATTGGTTTTGAATCTAAGCTGCTTAGCTGTGGTTAATGATGATCTCCATTGTGTCATGGAATTATTCTGTTTCCATGTCCAGATCTTCTCTGACCACCTGGTCTAGGTCCCATCTTTCAAGGCCAGAGCTAAGGATCAGAGTAGAAGCAAAGAGCCTGAAACTTGTTTTTTTTAGGCTGGGAGCCTTTCCTTTGTGCTACTATTGGGGCAGATGAGGTAGAGTTGTTTCGAAAAATATGTTCAAGCAGGTTCTATGAAATGTAGGGCACACTTCTCCCCAACACTACTTTTCTCCATCCTGCTAAATTCATTGCATCAGAGAATCCTGTGCGTGCAGCCCCTTGGATAGTGGTGAGAGCATCTGAGTTTCTTGCCCTTTTTCTGGCATGAATGTATGTGAGGTGAGGTCTGGAGTTACCCCTTCATGTATGTAGCCAAAAGGTGAGGGTAAGGCACTCAATAGAGGGTTATATCCTTTTGCATACGTCCTGTAGGAGGTAGCTGTATACCCTCCCATAAGCTTTACAGCAGTGAAATGGAGAGGGGAGAGGAAAGAGAAAACCTGCTGGAGTAAATGTACTACTCAGTTTATTTTTACCAGTATTCATTTATGATGTGTTTTTCAATTGATGATAGGGTATCGAGATAAAAGCGGGACTTCATCTTATGAGCAGATAAGTCCTCAAAACTTAAATTCACCTAATGAAATTATTGGGATTTCCCCATGTTTCCCCTTCTGTTCTTGAAACTGTTCAGGGCACAAAATTATTTGGACAAGTGTGAAGCTGGTGAGCAGCAGACTGATCACCAAGGGCTCAGTGCACCATGTAAAGAACACACTGGAGCATTTTAAGGGGGAACCTGGTGGAAATTATATCGTTAAATTTCCACACTAGAGAAAGAATCAGAGATTTTCAGCTTTAACCAGCAACCTCTTCATCAGTTTATAGGCAGTCATGTGGCCCTTTGCACTGCAGTGCTTGAATACTCTTAACAATAGTTAGCTATTTTAGAAGGGTGTTTATTTTGTAAACAGCTTCGTAACATAGGGAGTACTTCTATCCTTTCTTTTTTTTTTCTTTTAGTTCCTTATCTAAAGTACAACCTTATCTGCATGAGTAGTTGCTGTAGATTAAACTTGTGAGTCTCTGCTTTTGTAGCTACAATGACATGGCTGTTCAGCAAGATAGCAGCACTCTTCTTATGGAATAAGGATCATTTATTTCATTTAGCACAGGTTTGAAGGTTGTTTGGGCTAATTCAGAAAGAAACTGCTTGCCTTCCTGCATGTATATGCCTGACATAAGGGGAAAGTTAGGCTGTAAGCTTTTATTAGATAAGGGAGGAATATCCTTTATCAAATCCTCAGAGAGGACATTTACGGAAGGTGAGCTTGGCCTCTGTGGAATAATAGCAAGACTGGGTATATTAGTCATCAGCAAAATAAGAAAAGTCCAGTAGCAGGTAATGTCTTTTGTGACCAAAAAGGAACAAGAAAAGGACAAAATTGAGCTGCAGCCAGTAGGGGCTTATTTTTAATGTCAAAATGAAGACGAGTGACAGTTTTCTAGTATAGAAGTTCAGTGGTCAAACTTCAATTTCTAAATGCTGAGAAATGTGAAGTAAAGATTCATATCCTCACCCCAAACAGGTGGCATTATTTCCCTCTCAGACCCTTGTGTGTTCTTTCATATAATGTCTTCATAGTTGGAAAAAGTTAATATGAATTTGCATTAACTGTAGTTTTGCTTATTGCAGACAATTAGCACACAAAAATGGAAAAGATATTTGTTTCCACTGTATTAATTCTCTCTTACAGTTATGAAAGTAGCACTTCAGAGTTTAGATTTCTAACTGTATTTGTAGTTCATAGGAAATTGTACGAAGATCTGATCTAAACTATGCATTTATTTTCCATAGTTTGGAAAGCAAAGATACATCATTACTGAAAAAATAAGAGTTTATTCATGTTGGTTTTGATTTCATGACAGGAGCAGCCACTCTGATCCTGGAAAGCTCACCTAAGCATCAGTAAGAATCATCCTCTTTTCCACAGGTGCTTGTTTGAAGTCGTTACACCAAGCCTGGTGAAACTAATGTGAACACAGATTGGTGTGTCAAAAAATAATTGTGCTGTCCATATTGAAAGGACCCAGCAAAAGTCCATAAGGGTGATCTGCCTGGATCAGGAAGATCTACTTGACTTGCAAAGTCAACACAAAGTGACATTGGATCCTCCTAAAGATTAGATAGGCATAAATATTAGCTAAAGCTGTTCTACAAAGTCGAAGCTGCAAAACACAATACTGAACTGTGACTCAGATCTGTTCTGCTCCATTAGTTTCTTAAACCATATGTGGAGAAGGGAAATACTACATCCTCTAGATATTTATAGGAATCTTTCTACTATACACAGTAAAACCCTGTGAAAAGCTTCCCAGTCTATAATAAAATATGGGAGCTGGCTTACAGACTAATTTCTCACTGAGATTCTCTGTTGATCTTTAAGCGTATTATATTTTGTAAAGAAATGCTTGATGAGAAAACACATTATCTTGAGGGTCAGCGGACATTGAGTAGTAGATCAAGATTCATTAATATCTTTCCTTAGAAACTTTTTGATAATAGCAATCAAGCAAAAACAAGAATTTGTTCTTCGGCAAGTAACTAGCATGTAAGTTGTAGACAGCATTGCATATGTTTGGAGAAGCACTGTAGAAGTGACTGTTCATGTATTCAGTTTGTTGAGATAAATTGTTCTTCTGTGTCCTCCCTTCAGTTTCACCAATGTGGAGTTTGTTAGCATGCTCTTCTTGGCAGTTTGAAAAATAATTTGTTTTGATGGTTCTTTTCTTCTGGGGTTTTTTTTTGGTTGTTTGCTTTCATAGTTGCAACAGCTTTGAACGTATACATAAATGATATATGAAGAATATAGATGCCTATAGTCCCATTTCAGGCATATTGTGTACACTGATCACACAAATTGCAGAAAATGGGAGTTTTTCCATTGGTGATGACAGTCCTTCAGCAAGATATTTGGGCATTCTATTAGATTATGAAGTAACTTTTTTGTAAGGTTACCTTCTCTTTGCTGTTTAAAAGGCTGTGCATGCTATAGCCAGATGTAACTGATTAAAGTGAAGACATGGAAGTAGGTACTAGGTCTTAGCAAACTTAGCAAAAAAATTGGGAAATTGAAAGTGATTGTACATGGATTTGTAGATTTCAAAGAGTTCTTTGAACAAACAAAGAGTGTTGTATATTCTATTAATTGTTTTAGGAAAATTTCCCATAAACTGAAAAGACATTAGGTTGTGTTTATAACTAATTCTTGTTGCCATGTGACTGGATTCTTATGGTGAACTGGATTCTTGTAAGTATTTCTTTACCACCCTGAACAAAAAAATAGTGCCTATATTATAAAATAGAAGATATTAAAGAAGGAATTTAGTAGGATATTTCTAGTGACGTTTGGGCTGCCCTGACTCAAGGTAGCATAATTAATAGAGTAAAGTAAATATTAACAAGCTCTTGACTTGACCAAAAATATCCCTGATTTCCTTCAGAAAGGATGGTAAATCCTTCTCCATGTATATTAGAATTGTTCATATGTGTACAGTCATTCTTAACTCTTTTGTACTGCGTAAGTAAAACTCTATAGATTTGGTTGTTTACAATCCTCAGCAGCTAAGAAAACTGGGCACATGGTACACTTACTTCAGGGAACATTATGACAAAAAGAAAAACTTCAATGATAGCTTACAGAGAGCTTTATAATAATTCTATTTGTTCTCTTTTCTGCTGTTTCCTACTTGAATAAAGTAAGCTTTACCTATTTCCTAATAAAAGAAAAATGGGTGAGTTTATACTGTAATCTGAAATATCTGTAACAGGAGAGAGTGCAAATCAAGCAGTAGTTGAATTTAGCACTGGAGGAATAGAAACTTGAAACTGTTGAGATGGAAATAAAATTAGTTTTACAAATATTTAAAGTAGTAATTTTTTTCCACTTATGTCTAGTGAATGCTGTGATATTTGATCTATATTTCAAGAATTAGCTCAAAATGAAAAATCAGTGAGAAAAGAAAGCAAGAACAGATATTCCTAGGAGACGATAGAATAGCCTGTGAGTTTTGTTTGCTGTTTGAGGATAATGCAACTTTTGTTCATTTACTTGTAGCTGCCTTGCAATGTTTTTGTTTGGCCAGATTTACTGTAGACTTTATGCTGTGTGTATAGTCCTGCTGATTTTAATGAAATTGCCAATGGGCATAAAATTGCAAATACTATTAGAGAACCAGGCTTTATGGCACTCTATCAATTTCATCTGTGGAAATTTTCTTAAAGCTTGTATATGTAAATTTTCTGTATTCTGGTTCTCGACGTAAGCTCTTCATGCACTGTATAGGCATACAAAGTATGGGGACACCACTGCTCAGATGCACAGCTCTGCAGCATCCCAACTGGACCTGGCTGTCATCCAGTCAGCTGCTGGTACACACAGAGGAAGTGGTCTACCCATGCTGCCAATACTTCTACCTGTCTGAAGTCAAGTGCACACAAAATTAATTATTAACCAAGAAATATGGCCAACCACACCATGAAATGTTTTACAGCATTTTTGAAAGCAATATTGAGAATTTAGGTAGCTTTGGTACATGGTGATTGTATAAGGATGGCAACCTAACACAAATAGGTAACAGTGAACACAATGTGAAGGAAGAAGGGACAACTTTAACTATCACTCTACTTTGTATATGTTTCCCTACATTACTTCAAAACCCCCAATATTTGAAGTTAAATTGTTTTTTAAAATACACTTAAATGAGATGACTTGCAGAATGTATTTTGATGCCAGAATCTCATAGTAAGACTCTTCTAATTCCATTTAAAGATGTTTAAAAAGAGAAAGAAAAAAATCCAAATACTTTCTTGCATTAGAAGTTAGGATATTAACACAAAAATGGAAATAAGTTTTAGAAAGTTAGGGTAGTGATGTAGTGAATGCAATTAAAAAGTATATTATCATCCAGAAGTGTTTTTGAGGAGGAATATGTGTGTATAGAAATTTGGAAGTGATTTCCTCTCTCAATAAGTATTCATTGGGAAGGAGAGAGGGGTTCTTGTGACAAAAATGTTTCTTCTGTTGCTGGAAAAAGATTAACAGTTTAGTCTGATGACCTGCAAATCTGTGCAATAGGTTCTTCAAAAACTAAAAATAAGACATCAAATAAACAAACCCCAAAGAAATACCTTTGAATTAATTTAGTTTCCTTTTGTCAGTTTGAAAAGTTTTGCCTGCAAATCTCCTTCACTTTGACTGCACATGGGTTTAATCTTGATTTCAAAATGATGAAAATGGTGTGATGTTGTCTACTTATTTATCACTGTGGAAAAGAAGCCTGATTTGTGGTTCAGCTAGCTGTTTGTCTGTATTAAATAAAAATGTTTCAATTTTGTTTTGTAAAAAAATCAAGCAAGGATTTGTGTTGCATAATCAAACTACCAGTAGGAGGAAAGAAAAAATCTGGAGCAAAAGTTGGGTTGTCAATGATTTGGTCTTTATTTAGGGATATGACTCCCGAAATTTTGCCACAGGTTGTCCCTCCTTACTGAAAAAGGGTATGTTACTGTTTTGTGTACACTAATCTATGAATGATGGTAAACAGAAATGTTATTGAGGCACTAAGAATCCGTAATTTACTTATAACTGTTAGAAAACATGATAAATTCAGAGGATGAACTGAAGTAAGACTAAACTTTGTGGACTAGAGCAGGGATATCATTCTACAAAGGTAACTCAAAAGGTGATTCAAAGGTAGTTCACTTATATGACTGACAAAATATTTTATTGAAGGAAATGTGTATGCAATTTATTGTGTTAATTTCTCATTGTAGTGTGAACTTTAAAAAAAGGCTGTGAAATACCTTCAGGTCTATCTAACTGTGATCTAACTGATTGTTAGTGGTTATCCTGTGAGTGGTTCCAGAGAAGGGATTGTAGTGTTGGGCCCTCTTTTTTATCTTCAGGTTCACATTTGCTCTTCTTACTCTCCACTAATAGGTAGCATAGATCAGTCAGTGTTAAAGGAGTTGCCTCCTGAGCTCCTGGCAGAAATTGAATCCACCATGCCACTTTGTGAACGTGTGAAAATGAACAAGCGCAAACGTAGCACAGTTAATGAGAAACCAAAATATGCTGAAATCAGTTCTGACGAAGACAATGACAGTGAAGAAGCTTTTGAATGTAAGTAGTACATAATTCTGTTCCTTAAGGTAAAAAAGCTAATATTTTGCTTTTACAAAAAGATACACGTTTTTTTAAGTTGACTACCCTAAAACATACAGCCCCAAATTTGCTGTCCTGACTTCCTAGCCAAGAACGCTTGTTTTAAAAAAAAAATTACTTGATTACAGTTTGTCACTCAAGATGAAAAGCAGTGAGTTGTTAAATTTATTTTTCTAATTACTTTACTGGAAACTGCTGCCTGTTTTTTTGGTTTGTTTGTTGTTTCTGGTTTTTTTTTTTTTTTTTTGCTTTCAGTTGTACCAGGAAACATTCCTAACCAATCAGATTAAGGAAAATATCCTCTAAAGAAGCACAGAACTTACATACAATTGTATGCAAGGAAAAATTTCATTAAATAAATTTTTGAGTTATTCTTAGTTTTATTGATAAGAAAAGTGAAAGATCCGCTCTTTAATTTTTCTGACATAATTAATTGAGAATCTTACTGCACAGAAGTTTCTTAAAATATTTCTTCTACTATTTCTCTTGTCATATCACTTGAAAAACTGGAGTTGGTCTTGATGGATTCTCAAAATACCATTTCCTGCTGATACTGTTCTTGAATTAACTGTTTTCAAGGGGAGAGAAGAAGCTTCTAGTTAGAATTTTGCTGTGCAACTGAATGAAGTTCCTGAGTAAAAAAAAAATTGTTATTTGCCTCTAAGTTAGGAAGGCATTTCCTACTTGTTGATAAAAGTATGGTTGGTTTGTCTCTATGGTTGTAAGTTAACCAGCAGTGGAAATAAACTCTTAGAACAAAGTGAATCAGTTCTGTCGGAGCTGTGTAGCCGTGCAGGACTACAGGAGCCTGAGAAGGAATCTTGCTTATAATGATTTTTTCCCAAGTTTTGCACCTTTGTTTATAGAAACATCTTAATGAACTTCCGTAAAATATAATATTTTGGGGTTTAGTATTTCTTAAGGTCCAAAGGAGAAAAATTTGTTTGTTCAGCTTATTAGTATGTTTCAAGTTCTCATCCAACATATATATACGCTGTGTTTTTGCACATGAAAATTATAATACTGATACCTTTGATCTTTATCAAAGAAGCTGAAAAGAATGTCCTGTTTGTTTTCCCTTTTAATTCTAACTGAATAATGCTTCTCTGTGCATGAATGTGATGTCTTGAGGTAAATTGTAATCAGTCTAAATTATGACAAAGGGTTAATGATGACTTGCTTCATTCAGGAATTCTATATTCTCTGTTTATCATATCATATCACATCACCTGTTTATGATGTTAATAATTTGGAACAGTGAATTTAAAAAATTAATTAACTAAGCAAAGTTATTTAAGTTGGTTGGGAATGGAGAGAATTGTCAAGAATTTCAAATACCATCATCTATATATTAGCCATAGTGGCTGTTGAAATTCTTAAATACAAAGTAGAAGAAGTTAAGGGAAACTTTCACGGTAATTATATGCCTTGAGGAATCCTAGTTTCATTACATCCACTCGAGATCTGGCCATCATTCTAATCAATTCAGTAGTACATCTGGTTTAAAAATAAATTACAGTATTTCTTAAAGAATACTGTAGAACTGAATTAAATTTAAAACAAGACAAAACTATCAAAAGTGAAAGATTTGTGGCAAGTACACTGAATAGATTTGCATTGTTAGAAATACATGTTTTTTAATTATTACGTTTGCCTAAAAATTAACTTAAAAATATGAAATAGTGACTAGTATAGAAAAAGAGAAGTTTCTTTGAATATTTCATTAAGAAGGGACATGCCGTTAAACTAAATAATGAGAAATTAAAGATTGATGAAGTCATTCTCTTACAGTAACTGCTAAATGTGATATTGCGTAAACGTTTGGAGAATTCAGAAGGAAATTGGGTGTTTATATTCCAAATACTATTTATGTAAAAAATCAATCATAACCTTTGAAATGTTATTAATACTTAAATTTTTAGTCAGTTTTATTGATTTCAAAATAAATATTGTAGAGCAGTGATTGTGAATAGCTGTTCCAGTGTTCACGTTATTTGTCTTGTAGAGCTAGCAGAAGTGTAACACATTCTGTTCTGTCACGTAGCATTGGAAATTCTGCCAGAACACAATATTGGAAGTTACGTTTCTTTTGGAAATGTAACTGAGGTCAGAATTCATCCTACAGAGCTTAATGTTATAGATGATTTGTAAACTGTGGAGAAAGATCGATCTGCCTTCACAAAACACTGTCTCATGGGGTAAAGGAATAAGTTGTGTAAAGCCTTTTCCCATAAAACTCTTACTTCTCCAGTACATTTACTCCAGGTATCATAGAATGGTTTGGGTTGGAAGTGACCTTAAAGGTCATCTAGTCCCAACCTCCCTGCCACGGTCAGGAATGCCTCATTAGACCAAGTTGCTCAGGGCCCTGTCCAGCCTGGCCTTGAACATTTCCAGGGATGTCTCTTCCATAGCTTCACTGGGCAACCTATTCACTGCGTCACCACCCTCACATAAAGAATTTCTTTCTGCTCTCTAATTTAAACCTACTTTCTTGCAGTTTCAGCTCATTACTGCTTGTCCTATGATTCCATGTCCTTGTAAAATAGTTCACACAGGCTAACCTCTAGAGCCTGTCACAATCCCTCTGGATGGCATACATTCCATCCAGTGCACCACACAGCTCTGTCATCTGCAGCTTGCTGAGGGTGCCCTCAATCCCACTGTCAGTGTCACCAAGATGTTACAGTACTGGCCCCAACACTAAGCCCTGAGGAACACCACTTGTCATTGGTCTCCTTTTGACAATCAAGGCATTGACCGCAACTCTTTGAGTGTGACCATCCAGCCAGTTTCCTACCCACTGAGTGGTCCCAGATGGCCCACCATTTTTTCAGTCACAGTTAACTCTCTCAACCATTTTAGGCAGTGCTTGTACCTCTGCCATCCTGAACATGACTGTACTTTTCCAGAAGCAAGTCTGATCCAGACGCAGTGCAGCTTGAAGCCTGAACTGAGTTATTACATTGAAGACTTGGACCACCTCTGTGCAGGAGTTTTATATTACATTTTTGGAATTTGAAACCTCTAGGGTTCATTGCAAAATAGAAGTACTCCCTCAGGGTTTTTTTTTTTATTAATTCTGATCCTGGGCTGACTATTGACTATAACCTGGTATGTTTCTTAATAAATGAGTTGTGGTAAGAACGTCTCAGTTCAGTTCCAGTTCTGTATAAGTGCTTTGAGCCATTCTGCTCAGAAACAACCTTATATACAGTCATGCCAAGGAGGCTTTGGTAGAGGCACACAATATCAGGACTGTTATATGCAGGTTCACAAGCAGTAGACTGGCAATAAACACTGCCAGTCTAGAATGTGATGTTTTGGAAGTGTTTTGATCTTCTCAGTACAGTCTGTGTTAGACATCTCTTTGGTAACTCAGTTAGCTGATTGTGTTAAAAAAATGGAAAGTTGGCTGATTTCTTGGAGGAAGCTACCTCCTCATCCATTTCCTTTTCTGTTACAACTGAGAACTCTGTCATCTTCAAAACATACAAGACTTTCTTTCAAAGTAACAGAGAACTGTCATTCTATTCCCCTATTTTATTTCCACCAAATCACTGTATGCAATATTTACTCCAGCTTCTCAACATTCGCTTTTGCTGGGCCTGTGTGAAAATTAATTGTAATAATCATCTGTGGTAGAGGCTTGCTGCTTGGCCCAGAATTGTGACTCCAGCTTTCTCCTTTACACAAATTTCCTGCCATATATACCAAGGCAAAATTTTAGTTGTCTTGGCAAAACAGAATATCTTTTAGAAAATAGATTACTAAGTCTCATTGGAACTTGGTGTGTTAGATGGGCAAGGCAATCACTGAACTGGAACATGGACACCCAGTAATAGTCGCAATTTACATAACTGAGGAAATTATCTCAATGTTCTCTTATAAAAGGATGAAACTTATTTTGATTTGTTCCACTTTCCTTACTTCACTTTTTAAAGGACAAATGCCCTGTAAATTCATAATTTTAAATGTTTTCTGGTATCTTTTCCAGTTTCAGGCACAGTTTTTGTGTAATTCAAAAGAAAACATTAGAATAAATAATCCATATCAGAATTGAATAATATCAGAAAGAATCTGATAACTTTAGTGTCCGTTTGATTTACAGAACAGCTATGTAAGAGTGTTTGACTTGAGAATCATAGAATCATTTAGGACCTTTATGACCATCAAGTCCAATCATACAACTAATGCTGCAAAGTCCACCATTAGACCATGTCACTCAGCACTACATCTGCACATCTTTTAAATGCTTAAAAGTGTTCCATTTTGAGCTATTAAAAGTGTAAGTTTTGTATTTAAAATGAAAATGCATTCATTTCCAGCTTCTCGTAAGAGACACAAAAAGGATAGAGATGAAGCTTGGGAGTATGAAGAACATGACAGAAGAAGTTCTGGTGACCACAGGAGAAGTGGTCATTATCATGAAGGAAGGAGGATTTCTGGTAGTGGCCGTTACCGTAATCGCAGTCCCGATGACTCTGATATGGATGATTATTCTTCTCCTCCTAGCCTCAGTGAGGGTAACTGATCATTATAAAGATTTAATTTTATTCCATACTACTAGTGCTTTTTTGATGAATATGTTAAACATTTTTAAATGGACATAATTACATGCAATATTGAGCACAAGTATAAGAAATGTAAGTAATCCTGTCTTTAAGTTTCGAGAAAGTATTTGTTTGACTCCTTATTCTCTCAATTAGTGGCTAGAAAAATGAAGAAAAAAGAAAAACAAAAGAAGAGGAAAGCTTATGAACCTAAACTAACACCTGAAGGTAATTTAAGAAGATTTATTTTTGACAGTTTGTATTTTCTGCTTTATATTTAAGATAATTGTTTATGAATTTCCCTTTTTTTTCACCAGAAATGATGGATTCTTCAACCTTCAAAAGGTTTACTGCTTCAATAGAGAATATTTTGGAAAATCTGGAAGACATGGATTTTACAGCTTTTGGTAATACATAAATTTTCAAAATGCTTGCCACAATTAGAAATCCAAGAAGCATTAAAAAAATTGTATTGATATTTTTGAACTTACTTCATGGGGATTTAATTACACATGATACTTGCTAGGGCATACTGGATTTATATGGCTTCCACCGTGAGTGGTGGCCTTTACCTTTCCAATTTCACTTGCCACTGCCTGAAGAAGATCTTCTCTCTGCAGAATCCAAACAGGGCATAAATCATAATGAATAGTCCCCTTGGAGTGGAAAGGAGACTTCTCTGGGATGTCATTAGGGTGTTGCCTTCTGTCAAACATGTTAGCAAGATGGTTGTCTTGCTAGTAATGTCTGAGGCACATAATTTTACATCTGTTGTGGCCTTTGCCCCAGCAGATCCTGATTATTCAATTCAGACAGCACAGTCCTTGTGAATTTATGGCTGAGACACTGAATCACTTACCTATTTCAGTGGAAAAACAGCCTCCTTAGCTAAGTGTTTGAGGAAATAGTGCATGTTGCCAAAGGTCACTTTCTTTTGAAATGGCTAATGGAATATTCATTAATTTTTTTTCTACCATCTTTGTCACAGGATTAAAACAGGGGAGAGGCATAGTAAACAAATCTCTATAGTTTTTAAAGCTGTAGTGTATGCAACCTTGAACTTAGAAGTGAAGTCATTGCATTGGATCTTTCTGTGTCTGGTAACATGATTTTATTCTAAGGTTAAATACAATTAAGACTCAGATTATTTCAAGGTGCTTAATTTCGTATGTGCTTTTCATCTATTGCTCTTGCCCAGATTTGAACTTTAGGGCTACAATAGTTTAAGATTTGTTTTACTGAATTGAAAATGATGGCACAAATGCTGCAATAAATGGGATTTGCTATTTTAAAAACTTTTAGTTTGTGACTTTCAGAAATGCATGCCTCATATTGGGCTCTCAAATGGTATTTCAGAACCAGTCAGGCTTAACAAGTAGTCGTGGTTTCAACACAACCAAAAGGTGTCATTATCAGTCTTTATTAGATGCTAATTGTTTGGAACCATTAGATGCTGGCTATTTGAACAATCAACTCTTTTTAAGTTTTTTCATATTGGAATCAAAAATACTGATTTCCTAGAAGTCTTACTAGAAATATAATTGTTAATTTTTTACATTTTTTTTTCTTCTTAAAGGTGATGATGATGAGATTCCACAGGAATTGCTGCTGGGAAAACATCAGCTTAGTGAGTTGGGTAGTGAATCTGCAAAAATCAAGGCAATGGGCATTATGGACAAGGTACCTCTTCATAATTCAACGTTTTTTGGAACATAAAATATTGATTAACATAGAAAAACAAGTTTCCTCTGTAATAACATTGCACCCTCTTCAAGGATGCACAGAACGGAGTAACAGTTGAGCTTCTGCTCGCTTAGCTGAAGTGCTTAGGAAGTTACAACATCCTAACTTACTGTTTCAGAAGTTGAGACATTTTTGTTGAAAGGTCCTCCTCTGTGTCAGTGTTGACTATATGCCAATATGTAACACCTGTGCCAACAGTAAAATCTAAAATAATTAACCTGTTTTCACAAAAGCACATCAACCTATAGGTTTTGCTCCTTTCAGCTGTATTGGAACAGCCACAGTTAATCAGAACCTGCTGGCAAAGTAAAAAGTTCCACCTTTCCTCATGTATGCCATCAGTGCAATGTAGATGTATGATGTCCAGCCAGAAACGCAAAACAAAAATCCTTACAAAATTTACCATGCCAGGTGATAATAAGGTTAATTTTCTGTAGACTGCATGCTATGGTTTCTTTGCCATGTTCTTCCCCAGTCAGTTAGAGGACCTTTTGTTGGTGCAGACTTGTTGATGTCGCACTTCTAGAAACAGTGTTGGTGATTTCCTTTTATCTTCCTGGAACTATTGGCTTTGGGCAGTCTTATGTTAAACTCTCTGCCTGCACTTCTGTTTATGGAGTGTCTGTGAAACCACTTACTATAATAGTGACTCTGGACTATTCCAAACTTCTTTAATCCAAACTTAAGATATTCTTCCTGGATTTTACTTCAATCTCCCTGCATTCCTTTGTACTTTGTGGGTGGCATGATTGTTTCTTTCCTTATCGTTCTCACCCTTAACCTCTGTTTCATATTTTTCACACATACATATATACATACACACACATCTACATAAAATCAGTTTTGTTGCTTTCAAAGGTGAATAGTATCTAGATGAGAGAAACTGGCTCTCCTCGAGTTTAATATAGTCCACAAATTATTTGATCAGAATGCTACAGAAGATCATAAAGTTATATTTATATATATTTTTATATATATAAATATATATACATATATATTTATATAACTTATATATATAAAGTTATAAAGTGAGTTATATTTACCTTTTTCAACATGCTACTTCTTTGAAGTTAACACTGATATTAAGAATACATTTCCCTTTTACTATCTTTCGTGGGAATTTATTTCTCCTTGTTCATGTAGTTTGGATTTTCTCCTAATTAAGCTCTCTATGGTCAGTTAGAATTTGTAGATCATACTTGGATTTGGCAGGTTTCTATTTCTAGAAGCAAAAATGTGTAACTACACAACATTAATGACAGTTGAAAAATCTGGTTCTATGGATTTTGCTGCTTGAAAAAGCAGTTTAGTTGTAATCCTAGAATATATTTTACCTGTTTTCGTTATCTGCATTCTCCTTATGCCAAATTGCTTACAATTTAAGTGATTCAGATTGTACAAGCTGTGTCCTTCATTCCTCAATGTTCTTTTCAGCAATTTGGAATCACTATTCTTCCTGCAGTTGTTTGATATGTTTCTTTACTTGTTTTAGCTCTCAACAGATAAAACAGTAAAAGTCCTGAATATTTTGGAGAAGAATATTCAAGATGGATCAAAGCTTTCTACTTTACTTAATCATGTGAGTTTGAAATTTCATAATTCCACACCATTGTGCCGAATAGTTTTCTTCACTTGAGTCCTATTTAGCAATAGGTTCAATACTGTATATGTGTGTGAAAGGGATTTCTGATATAACATGTGTGATTGACATTGCCAAATTTTAATACTTGAAGCAAAATTTAATTACTTATATTTTTTCAGTACTAATCATGTTTTACTATAGTAGTGATGTATTAAGAGCAATTGTATTTTCTTTTGTTTAATTTTAGATATTATAGTTTCATCCTGAAATATTCGTGGTAATTCAGGTGTAATTTGCATTGTTGGACATTTCTTTGCTATATGTCCTTAAAACATCCCTTAAAAAATGAAAGAAGTACTGCAGTTTTCACATGGAGTGTTTCTTTCTCCTGAGCATTAAGGGGGAAGTTTAAGGTTTAAGTGTTCTTACACTGCAAAGTGACAGTTGTCTATGTAAATAAAATTAACATGAAGTTTAATACTATAGGACGTGGGGTTTTTTCCTGGTATACCTAAAACTACTCAAATATTTTGAGGTTTTATGAGGTTGATGTCCTGTATTTCACATTTGATGTATTTATTTGTACACTTTCTATTCAAAACAATATTCTAGCAAGATTAGAATTGAGTTTTATAGAAAAAAACTCCTTATGTGTAGAAATAAGAGAGTAATTGTTTATATCAGAAAGGAAGGATTTCAACTAGCAAATGAAAACCAGAGACACATTATTTATACCTAAATACTTTCATCTAGACAGTTTGTAGGGGTTTCAAAGTTTCAGTAAACGGTTCTGTGTCTTTGGCAGTACAAAAAATGCATAAAAAGAAAGTGCTGGTTTACCTGGTCTACTTCACTGTGATGAAATTTTTATGGTAATGATTTTAAAGTGATAATTTTCTTCTAGCTTTTTGAAGTAAAACTCAAAATTATTAAGTTTTCAGTTAATGAAATTGTCCAGTGATTGCAATTCAGAGACAAACTTCGATTAAAAAAAACCAAACAAATTTTAGATTTTTCTTAAAACTATTAAAAATTATTAAAATCATTGTGGCAAAGAAAGCCTCTGCTATGGAGTAAGCTCGCTACTTTTACAGTGCAATGAAGGTATCTTACCTCCATGTCAGTGTATTTTTCAGAGGCAGAGGATGCTTTAATATCCTTTTCATTTCCAAGATTAATTTGGGGAAATTTTTTTCTTTTCTCAAGGTTTCACTTGTGTAAGTAGTAAATTCCTTAAAGCCATTATATCTCAGAAATATGCAGAGAACTCCTGATCTGCAGATTTTTGTTGATTCTATAATTATGTATATCATCTATATAATGCACTGTTCTATTGGTTCAAATTCTCTTACCCCAAAGGCAGAAAGCTGTTACAGTTTCACTGATGTGTAATTTTTTCAAGGAAAGTCAACCGTGTTGAACTATGGTGGTTTCATACAGGTAGTAAATTAGACCCCTTTTCTCTGGAGGCTCTGTGTGTGTCAGAGAAGCTATGAGAAATTCTACCTAGCTTTGCTGTAGTAATGTTGCTACAATATTTAAGTAGTGCTGGATGGTCGTAATTAACCTCATGTATGTTTGGTTTAGTAGCTTATACAAGCACAGTAATATAGAGACTCAATAGCCTATGGTATCTGAATGGACATATTTGATAAGACGTATTTTAAACCTGTTGATAATAGATGGGTTGGTCTATGAAGCAAGAAAGTTGTGTACTTACAGATTTCATGTGACTTGCAACAGTCTTTTTGTGTAAGAATTCCCTCTAGTGGCAGAAATCAGATGGATCAAAGCAGCAAGTGGTGCCAGTGAAGAAAACACCAAATGAAGGAATTAGATTTTGCTTAATGTACAGTGGTCTTAAATAGAGCATGTAGCAGTCTTCCCTCATAGTGCTTCCCAATGAGACACAGAAAGTTCTTTGTATTCTAGCAGACGAATACAGAATACAGGACTTTGAAGACGTGTAGCTTAGGGAGGCATTACAAACATGTTACTAGTAAAACAAATATTACTTGATTTTTAAGACAAATTATTTTGGTATGAAAAAGAAAATACAATATTTTATATAGGCGCGTTTGTAAGCATATTAAGGTAATTGTTTCTTTTTTTTACTTGGTGAGAATAAAAATTTTACTTCTTATTCATGCTCTCCTGTGTTTCTTGCCTTGCAGAATAATGACACTGAAGATGAGGAGAGATTATGGCGAGATCTTATTATGGAAAGAGTGACAAAATCTGCTGATGCGTGTCTTACTGCTATCAATATTATGACATCACCAAATATGCCTAAAGCTGTATATATTGAGGACGTCATAGAAAGAGTTATTCAGTACACAAAATTTCATTTGCAAAACACTCTCTATCCTCAGTATGATCCTGTGTATAGAGTGGATCCTCATGGTGGTTAGTATGCTAAGAAATCTTTCCATATTAAAAGCTATAAAAATTTCATCTACTGTATGATGATGTAAATGATATGAGTTTCTGGAATAAGATTTTTATATGCAACTTTTATACCGATAGTTCTTTCTTATCACATTCAACATCCTGAATTAATGCACTGTGTTAGTCTGAGGATGATGTAACATAGAATAAAAGAACAATTAAATTTGTCATCTGAAGAACTTAGTCGTATAGCACCTTGGTTTACTGCAACAATGTCAATGTAACCAAAGTATCTAGGATAAAGTATTTAGAAGTTTGAAGTTCAACTTTTGTGTATAGTTATTATAGGTAGGAATAAGTAATTTCACAGTCATAATCTCCATGTATATAATGATTTGTTTCAGGGAAAACTATTTAGCTTCAAGGCTCTTGTTTTCATGTACACACCTACAGATGCATGACTCCAATTTCAAGAACCTTTCTAAAAACCTCAGGTCCAGAATTTAGAGTAATTATGAAAAATAATTATCATGTGAAATTCTTGTTTTCCCACTGATGCTACTAAGTAGTTTTTCTAAATTGCTTTTGCAAAGCTGTAGTTGTTTTGGGGGCACTCTTTGAGGAAGATCATCTTTCTAGTATTTGAAACACTGAAAACATTAATGAATATATATATTTTATTTTATAGGTGGTGTTCTAAGTTCAAAAGCAAAACGTGCCAAGTGTTCCACCCACAAGCAAAGAGTTATAGTGATGTTGTATAACAAAGTTTGTGACATTGTCAGCAGCTTGTCAGAGTTGCTAGAGATACAGCTTCTCACTGATACAACTATTCTTCAGGTAGGTTTTTTCAGAATTCCTGTCCAAAAATGTTAGCTTTGCTTTTCCTAGAGTGAATGTAAAGTATGATTGTCTCAGTGACATGAAGTTTGTAATCAGTACAAGCTTTTGAATTCTTAACATCAGAGTGACTAGTTTGTTGTGTAGTATGTCGTCTGCATCTTCTCTTGTACACTTAAGAAAAGTTTAACTTGATTGTATTCAAGTATAGAGTAGCAGAATCATTTACACTGGAAAAGATCCTTAAGAACATCAAGTCTAAACTGCCTAGTGCACCACTAAACCACACCCTTAAACATCATATCTACATGTCTTTCAAATACCTACGGGGATATTGGCTGAACTGCTTCCATGGGCAGCCTGTTCCCATCCTTGACAACCCTTTCCATGAATAATTTTTTCTTTAAATCCAATCTAAACCATGCCTGCCACAATTCATGGCCTATTTCCTTTGTTTTATCACTTGTTAGCTGGAAGATGAGACCAACCTCACCTGGCTGCACCCTCCTTTCAGGGAGTTGTAGAGGATTATAAGGCTTCCCCGACCCTCCTTTTCTCCATGATAAGCGGCCTGATAATACCCCCTCAGCCACTCCTCATAAGACCTGTGCCCTAATTCAATAACTATTTTAAAATAATATGAAGTAATGGTTGAATGCCTTACCTGCCGAATTAATAACCTGCTTGTGAAACTGCATGAATACCAGTTTGTTAGTCAGATATACTTAAAGTAACTTCTTGCCATTAATAGGTGTCATCGATGGGAATAACACCTTTCTTTGTAGAAAATGTCAGTGAGCTACAGTTATGTGCCATCAAATTAGTGACTGCAGTAAGTACTTTTTAATTTATGTGTTCATGTGCCTGTACTTCTGAGAATTCTTAGGACATTTACATAGGCTGTATTTTTTCTCTGGTAGAGAATTGGAATGTAGAATTAATGTTATTCTTGCACATTTTTACAGCTTGATATCATAATATAGAAACAGTATTATATCTACCTGAGCTGCTCCTATTTGTAGAGAACTTATAGAAAGAAATTGCCTACTTCAAGAAAAAAGCTTCTCAGTTTTGGTTGTCATTTAAACACAAACTCCTTCCTCTTGCCTGTCCCTTTTTTTATCGTAAGAAATCTTTTTTTTTGTAATCTTAAATCTTAACTGTGTGGCTTTCCTTGTTTCCTGTGTTAAGATTTGAAATTATGCAATAAGGCATAGAACTAGTATGGTATTTCTGTATAATAGAATAAATTCTTTTCCTCAGAACAGGTGACTATATGAAAAAGTCACAGGACAGGTAAAGTATTATTTCAGGAAAAATGTAGTGGAATACAAATGACCTTGTTCAAGTGGGAGCTTTCCATCTTTGTAAGGATTATATACTTCAATATTCTGCCCGAACAAAAGGGGAGGCAAAATCAGCAGTCCTGACCCTGTAAATTGAAAGAATATGTCATGTCAGGCAAGCATTTAAGCCTGGCATATAAAGTAAAACTGTTTTCTCAAATGTACTCTGCAACCTACCTGTGTTCATGTTAATTGTGTTACCCCAGTTTTTCTTTGTACTGAGAGAAAGAAATACAAAGTCCAAAAACTCAGTATTATACTGTTTGACTTTATAGTGTGTTATATCATCGGCAAAAATTTTTTAAATAGGAGGTATTTTCAAGACCTGTTACACATTTATGTTACATAAGGATTTTTTTTAAATCTATATTTGGAAAAGTTTTTATGTATTTTATAAAGAAATGCTTGAATTGAGAAAGCATTCAATTAAAAATCCATTAAAAATAAGGTGAATTATAATTTATTAAAGTGTCATGTGAAGTGTATGCTGTCATGTATAATTATTTACAATATATTTTAAAAGCAATATTTTATGTAACAATAAATCATTGTCTAATAATCCTGTAACTATTAAATAGGTGTTTTCCCGGTATGAAAAACACAGACAGCTAATTCTAGAAGAAATTTTCACTTCCCTTGCGAGACTACCAACTAGCAAGAGGAGTTTGAGAAACTTCAGGTAACTTCTGACATAAATTAATAACTGGTAGGCTGTAGCATGTACAGTTTTGTAGATGTAGGATTTTAGGCTTCATTGATAACTACACTGAAAATGTGAATGTAGCTGCACTTTTTACAGGTTGAGATTTCAAAACAAATTGTTTGACAAATGTCTTGTAATAATTGCTGGGCTTTATGCTATCACTTTAGTCGCTATTTACAAAAATAATTGAAATATCTTTTTATTTTTCTCACTAAGAATGTGAATGGGTGTAATGTTAGCATGCGTTGAGAATTATTTTTTGTTGGTCAATTCTTTAATTCTGTTTGTATGGAGTTACATAATTTCTTCATTGTTAAATCTTTATAGGAAAATTCTGTCTGAATTTCTTTGAGGGTACACTCAGAGCACCCTTTTCAGGAAGAGAATGAGTTTCATATTCATATCATCTCGTATGTCAGGGTTTACCACCTTTTCATGCTGTTAAGCTTAGCAATAGGTGGTACTGGTATATGTATGGGCAGTAAACTCATACTTTTTCTGAGCTTATGTTAGGGAAAAACAGACTTCTTACCAACTTAAGACAGTTGCCTGCTGAAGTTTGTACTCTGCTATGCTGCTGCAGATTGTTGTAGATGTAGCTGTTGTACAAGTCAGTCCAGGTCATGGTCATTTATTTTCTGTTGTTTAAATGTCCTACACATTTCACAGATGTTAAATACTACGGAAAAATTATTATGGCAACAGTTCAGTATGTTTTGCTGTGTTGGAGAGGACATGGTATTATACATAATAAGCTTATTATTACGTATTTTAGTGGTGTATTAGGTGTTTGATTTAGTAAATATTCCTGTGGCTTTTTCAGCTAATGAACTGTGTGCTGTTTCATTTCACCTCTTCTGTGCAAGAGCAATACTTCCTGGTTTTGTTAGATCAAATGTTACACTGCATAAAAATAAGCAAATTACTAGATAAATGTCTATAATGTAGATTTCTTGCTGTGGTAATAATTTTTGAAAGGTACTGCTTAGGAACAAAAAATTTTCTTGTGTTTTGTCCTTTTTGTTTAATTTTAGTGTTAATACTGTCTTTTCTTATTAACAGGTTAAATAGCAGTGACACTGATGGAGAGCCTATGTACATTCAGATGGTAACAGCACTAGTTCTGCAACTTATTCAGTGTGTGGTGCACTTACCATCAGCAGAAAAGGATTCTAATTCAGAGGAGGAATCAAACAAGAAAGTAAGATATTTTAAAAAGCCATTTTTATGTGTGTGCAGAAATTACTTATGTGCGTTCGTAGGTATAATACGTTATTACACTGCTCTAGTAATCAAATATTATAATTTTATGTCTGCTGTAATTTTTTGATGCATGAAAAATGCTGATCTGGAAATTATAGATCTATGCTAAAATAATAGACAAATGTATCTTGTTATTTTTAGGTGGATCAAGATGTGCTTATTACTAACTCATATGAAACAGCCATGAGAACAGCACAAAACTTCCTTTCTATTTTCCTTAAGAAGTAAGTACTGTTGCATTCTTTAGTGTGTTGATGAAACCAACTCCAAATGAATACTTCAGGACAAACCTGACCACTGAACAGTGATAAATACCTATTCATAAAGTTGTTTTTAATAATATATTTTATAGATGCCTAAGAGAGCTTCTTGCCTAGACAAAAAGTTTATAGAAGAGAAATTCTGCAGAGTGTTCTTCATACATTTAAGAATCTGTCTCACAGTTCATGTAGGATTCCTTTATTACATGTCTGTTATTTATCTGAAGCCTGAAAGAGAAGGCTGAGCAAATAAATTTAAGTGGTGAAACCATATTGATTCAGTCATCAGATATAAAAAAACCTAAAAATTACTTTCATTTAGCTAAAGTTAGGAATGTCAGTTGCTCAAAAAGGAATAAAAAATGTACCTGAATTAACCATAGGATTGCAAAGGGTAAGTCTTTAGGTTTTTTATTGTATTAATTTCTACACTTAATGCTGAAAAGCTATTTAATAAGCCATCTAGCAATTGCATGCTTCTGATGTTAAACTTAGGGATGAAAAGTCCAAAAGTATCAGGTATGTTAACTTTTGGGGTTTTGGTTTGTTGTTGGTTTTTTTTTTTGGTTTTTGTTTTTTTTTTTTTTTGCATTGACTGGAACCTTTGTGAAGCATAATACTAAGATGTCTTATCACTATCAGATAAATGAAACCAAGCTTAAAGAATATAAACATTCCAACTCTTAAATATCCTACTCTAGCTTCATTTTTGTAATTCTACCTACTTTTTCTGTACAAGTTAATGCAGACTTCAATGCAGAGCAAAAAATAAAAAAATCTTAGGAACAAAATTCTACTATCATGTATTAGCTGCTTTATTTCCAGTGCAACTGGAAAAGTTGCACTTTTTAAAGGTATTTTTAAGCTATTTTTCTGCAAATGAATAAAACAAATTTTCTGCTAGTATTTCAGATTTGTTTTCTTGGAATTGCATAAAACTGTTTTTTCTGATTAAACATAGGATTACTTCTGTTTACATTAGAAGAAAACCATATGTGGCTGTTAAATTCACTTACAAAAAGCATTTTCTTTTCAACAGGTGTGGCAGTAAACAAGGGGAAGAAGATTACAGGCCACTGTTTGAGAACTTTATTCAAGATCTTCTTTCAACAGTCAATAAACCAGAATGGCCAGCTGCAGAGTTGCTACTTAGCTTATTAGGAAGGCTATTGGTAAGGGATTCTTGGTTTTAACTATATGAATTCATTTCTTATTACAATGAAGACTTGTTTATTTCAGCATATATCACTACTATGTAATAAATAATAAAATTTTGGTTAGAGGATCACTCATAAAGAGCTTGTTAAAAATTGTATGTATAGTTTCTCGTGGAAGTCCAGTTCCATTAGTTGATTACATTTTCAACATAAAAAAGTGTCATTGCATAGCATCTAAGAAGTGCATATATTTATTTGGAGTAAAGTCAGCCTAATAGCTGTAATTATACATATTAAATATCTTCTCTGGACTATTCCCTTAGCACAGAACCAACTAAGAAAATAACTGAGTGGTTTGGTTTTTTACAACTACAACAAGTGCTTATGACATTCTAGAGAATGGGAATGTTTTTGTTTGTGTGTTTTTTGAGTGTTGCTCTTAAGTATTATAATGTAATTAACACAGTAATTTGAGCTGCTTCTTGAAAAAATATTGTATGGTCCTGTTCTTGGTATAATGTAGCTTTATGTTTGTGTGAATAATGAGGAGGTAGCAGTATGGTGCTACATAAGGTGCACTTATGGCTGCTGTTGAAGATCTGCTGTGCTAGTTGTCCAGTTTGTTTAATGAAAATACATATTTTAAAAAACTCTAACAGACATATTTAGAGAGAGAGAGAGAGAGACCCAATAAAGAAAGAAGCATTAATATAAAGTAAGTAAGGTGTGTGTGATATAATAGTAAATTACATATTTTTATGCAATATGGAAGTTGGGTGGAAGTTTTAATAAGGTAAAGCAGTCTTTTGTGAGAAGAATATCAGTGGCATAAATATTTATTTTTAAATGTCTATTCTGCTTTTCTTAGGTTCACCAGTTCAGTAATAAATCTACAGAAATGGCATTAAGAGTTGCATCACTTGACTATCTTGGAACTGTAGCAGCAAGACTGAGGAAAGATGCAGTCACTAGCAAAATGGATCAAGGATCTATAGCCAGAATCCTCAAACAGGTGCGAGAGACATCCATGGCAGCCAGATGGAAATCTATCCATTCAAATATTTGAAATTTTTAAATATACTTGAAGAATTGACATGATGGAGAATCAGTCTTCATTCACTGTTTAGGTTTCTGAATCAAATATACACAATTTATAAGTATCACATTTGTTAGCTCATGTCTTCCTTGCACCATTTCTGTAGTGATCATATAAATCAATTAATTACAGTGGTTAGCCAGTTTTCTGGTGACAATACTGAGGAAATCATGGAGCAACAGTTGGCTTCTATCTTAAGAGGCCTTAAAGATACATATGAACCTGCATTTGCTATTGCAAAGTGGAACCTGAGCTTCTGATGCTCAAATACATGCTTTAGAGAGTTAATCTATTAGTCTTGTACGGTTAGTTTTTATGTGGTGTAATTTGAGGGTTTGGGGGGGTTTTGGTGTTTTTTACTGAACTTGCATATGTGTTTGAGTGGGTTGATGCTGGCCAGATGCCAGGCCCCCACCCAAGCTGCTCTCACTCCTCTCTGCAGCTGGACAAAGGGGAGAAAATTTAACGAATGGTTCATGGTTTGAGATAAGGACCAGGAGAGATCACTCACCAAATATCGTCGTGGGCAAAACGGGATCAACTTAGAGATATGAAGGGAATTTTCTACTAACCAAATCAGAGCATGATAATGAGAAGTAGCATAAGCCCTTAAAAACACCTTTCCCACCCTGTTCCCTCCTTCCCAGCTCTACCTCCTACCCCAGCAGTGCAATGAGACAGGGAATGAGGGTTGTGGTCAGTTCATCACCCAGGGCTTCTCTCACCAGTGAGGGAGAGGAGTCATTCCCCTGCTGCACTGTGGGGTCCCTCCCACTGGAGACAGTTCTCCATGAATTTCTCCAGCATGGCTCCATCCCACGAGCAACAGCTCCCTGCAAACTGCTGCAATGTGAGTCCATCCCATGGGCACCAGTCCCCCTCACACTGCTGCAGCAGTGGGTCACTGTTCCCTGCGGTGCAGTCCTTCAAGGACAGGCTGCTCCAGCCTGGGAGCTGGGCCCCTCTCCCTGGGTCTCCTGTGGGCTCTCAGGCACCCACCTGCTCTGGGGTGGGGCTCATCCCCGGGCTGCAGGGGCACAGCTGCCTCACCATAGGCTGCACCAGGGACTGCAGAGGAATCCCAGTTCCAGTGCCTGGAGCATCTCCTCCCATTCCTTCTCCACTGACCTTGGTGTCTGCAGGGCTGTTTCTCTCACGTGTTCTCACCCCACTTTTCTCTGGCCACCATTACATCTGCACAATAACTTTTTTTCTTTCTTCTTGAGTACATTACCACAGAGACATTACCACCATTTCTAATTGGCCCAGCCTTGGCCAGCAGCACCTCCATCTTTGGAGCCACCAGGGACTGGCTCTGCTGGACATGGAAGCAGCTTCTCACAGAAGCCACCCTTGTAGCCCCCCCAATACCAAAACCAGGCCATGCAAAGTCTTTCATTAGAGAGTGCATATTTGGATTTCTGCTAATGCTGCTCAAAATCTGCAGGGGTGGCCACATATGCTAAAGCAGTGTATGCATTTGGGCTCTATACAGTACATAATATAAGAAAATCTCGTGTCCCATGTGTCCTTTTAAAAATGGGGACTTCCGTATTTCTTATGGACGCTATACATTTCTCTCTGAACTAACTGTTCTCAGGATTTCCCTTTCATTTCCCTGAAAAGACTACAGATCTATTACATTTACTTTATAATGACCATTAGATTTATATTGAAGGAAAAACTTCACAGGCATTCAATTAAAGAATTGAAGTCATCTACTCCTTTATGAGGCTGATTCTTCCCATAATTTTTTTCAATTAGAAAATTCTACAACATACATTGTCAAATCTTTATGTCCATGGCATAATATAATTTATACTTCTATATACTAAGAGATTATAATTCTCCACTGTTGACAATGATTCTGACAATTTTACATTATACTTAGTGAGGAAGTATTTTAGAAGAATCCTTTTCTCTTTTGTTATCCTCAGAAGTTGTAATAGTATTGAAAAATATCCTAGAAAGATTTATACCTGAGCAGTGACCTGAATTTTTCTGTTTGGTTTTGGGTTTTTGTGGGATCAGGTAGTTGCTAGGCATTGGCGTCTGCAGAAAATAAAATTGCTGTGGGCAGTAGGGTGATAAAAATATTTCTTTCAGTTTCTCAGGAGACCTAACATCAGTAATGGTAGACAGTACTATCCATGCATTGTTGGAAGGTGTGTACTATGCAGTACCATCAATCAGGGTAGACTGTTGTGTTATTTATAAATTTGTAAGAGAAGAACAATGAGTACAGGACAGCTGAACTTCTCTTTCCTGTTCAGATGGCAAGAAAATAAGATCCATTGGTAGCTGTTGTCATCAGAAACTTAAACTAGTATTTCCATTCAGAAATTAACTCACACCTCTACAGATTTTTCTTTCCTGCTAAATTGAATACTGCTGTTGGATATTTTCTTCTAAACGGTGATACTATTGCCACGATATTTGTCAAGGATTGATAAATGCATATAAGTGCTCTCTACTATGGTTTGGACCCATGTTTCATAGAATAGGTTTTAGGGGAAAATCTATTCTGTTTTGACATTTTCAAACATATATTTTTTTTTAGAAATAGATTGTCTAGTTTGTTTGAACACTTGTGCATGCTTTTCATGTTTATCTCTTGATACGTTGATGTCTGGGCTTGTTAATTGTACCTTTCTCCTCTTGCTGATGCTTGCAAGCTATGTTATAGCTGCATTTGTGTCAAGATTCGCGGTCAGTGCTGTTAATACTGAACTTAAGATGGTTATAAGTTAGAAATTTCATTGCTGAAGAAGAAAGTTTTCTGGCTGAAGAATTTTAAGCCAAAAATTATTCTTCTGCTTTCATTTTGATTACTGAATATGATTTGTTACAGGCTTCACAGTTTGTCTTTGATTGTTCTGGTTTTTTTATTTGTTTGAAAGTAGCTAGGCAGTTAAGCATCAAGCACCCTTATATTAATACAGTTATTCACAGAATTCCAAATTTATCAAAGGCTGGAATTTCTACTCACAATTCGCACATATGTCAGAGTGTTAAATATATATATATATATGCATATATATATATATGTAAACCTAATCACTATGTCTTGTAGGCATGCTTTGAAGTCTTGAACTCATTCATTTTGGAGTAAAAAAAAAATACCTTTTTCTGCTGTAATATCAGCAACTGCAAGGATCTGCATGTTTAAGTATAATATTGAGCAAATAAAAGTGGTTTATGGGTTTTGCCCTTTTTTCTTCCTCTGTGACAGAGGGTCCTCATGCAAGATCATAGAAGGAAAACAAACCAAATCAATCAGTCTGTCTTAAAACCAGTCTTATTCTTGTCTTAATATTTTTTTGACTTTTTAACTAATTGGTTAGAAAAATTATTAATGCTCTACAATTATGGAAACAACTGATTTGAGTGTATTTTATATGTGGACATGCAGATTTTAAGACAGTAATTATGACTGTGCAATATTCTTGTTTATAGCTATCTTTCTACTTCTGACAGGTTTCGGGAGGAGATGATGAAATTCAACAGCTGCAAAAGGCTTTACTAGATTATCTGGATGAGAACACAGAAATTGATGCATCATTAGTGGTAATTTTCAGCTTTCTTTCATTAGGAATGTATATAAATAATTTCAGTAACATACTGAATAAAATGATTTTTGATTATGCATATTAGTGCTTCAATTAAATTGTCACCCTAACATATACTGTTGATTGTATTTTTTAAAATAATGTTGATGCATTAGATGCATTCCCTAAATCTCATTATAAATCTGTTAATTTTCTTTTTCTGTATCTGTTGGTTTTGTTTTCTGTGCATCCTGCTCTATTTCTCCAGTTTTCTCGGAAGTTTTATGTAGCTCAGTGGTTCCGTGATACAACTATGGAGACAGAAAAAGCAATTAAATCTCAGAAGGATGAGGATTCTTCTGAAGGAACTCATCATGCAAAAGATGTTGAGACCACAGGACAAATCATGCATAGAGCAGAAAGCCGCAAAAAGTTTCTTCGCAACATCATTAAAACTGCTCCATCTCAGTTCAGTACATTAAAGTATGTTTCAGTACCAGTTACTTCTTTATTAGCCATGCATTTGATGTTTTAAATAATTTTTTTGTGAACACATTCTGATTAACGCGTGGAATTTATTTCAGGATGAATTCTGATACTGTGGACTACGAAGATGCATGTTTGATTGTTCGCTACTTGGCCTCTATGAGGCCGTTTGCCCAGAGCTTCGATATTTATTTGACACAGGTAAACTGTGCTGGAAGTCTTAGTATAGTGAGGCATGGTTGGATTCTGATTCCAAACACTTTCACAGCAATGTGCCATATCTGTCCATTGTTGACCAGAGGTATTTACAGGCCATGATAACACCATGTACTTTCATATTCTGTATTGATGGCATAAGTGATTAGGTTTCTTTTTCTTGCATGCATTTTGTATGTGCACACATTATTTTATTTATTCATGTATGACTGTGGCAAAATCACTGTATGCACACAGTCAGAGGATCGTTACAAAGTGTTGAAATATTTTTCACAGCTTCTGTAAGGTGCTTGCTCCTTTGGTAGGATTAGCTCATGAAATTGAGCATAATTTGATTTGAAAGGAAAAGCTAGACTGGCCAGTTGTTTGCAGTCCATGTTACTGTCACTTTGGAAGCTGCTGTTTGACCAGCGTAATTTCTTGCTTTTTATCGGAGAAGGGGCACTAACATATTGGCAGAATGACATGTTTGAAATTCAGTACTAGTTTAGGTTGCACTGCTTAAATTGATCTGCATACAAAGCCATTTTTAGAGTGCCCATATCCAACATTGCTGTTAAAAGAACCATGGTGAAAGCTACAACTGAATGACAGAAGTAGACTTTGAAGTTAAGAACCTTTTAAGCCATCTTAGAGAACTAGCAAATCATGGTAAACATCCATGTGCAGTTTTCAGTGCCATGAAACATCACTTACATGCACCTTTTTATTCTCTGAGAAGATAAACTCAGCTTTTAGGTATTATTATTTTAGTAATATTATTTGTATGTTATTCTGCTGCATTTTTGCTCTCAATTACAATTTGCTACCTTCCCAAAACAATTGAATCTTTGTTTTTGTTCTGTTCTAGATTCTGCGTGTACTTGGTGAAAATGCAATTGCTGTTCGAACAAAAGCCATGAAGTGTTTGTCTGAGGTTGTTGCTGTAGACCCCAGTATTCTAGCCAGGGTAAAGAAAGAAATATCTACCCTGCCCATATCATCCTTAAAATAAATCTTTATTTCTTAATCTGAATCTTTGCTTCATATGTTCTTTTTAGCTGGATATGCAGCGAGGAGTTCATGGGCGGCTAATGGATAACTCCACTAGTGTACGAGAAGCAGCTGTGGAGCTGCTCGGACGATTTGTGCTCTGTCGTCCTCAGCTTGCTGAGCAGTATTATGACATGCTGATTGAAAGAATTTTGGTACGGTGACTTGTGGTATTTATGGTAAAATAAGTGGCATTGGAAAATTTGGTTTTAACTGAGCATATTTAATAAATTGGAATTGTTTGAATGGTGAGCCCTCATGCTTTTAAGAGCAACCTTGTAAAATGCACCACTTGCTTCTAGGGAGGCTTTATTATGTTGAAAGGTAAACTTCTACAGAAAATTGTACTGCATCAGGACCAGGGTTACATTCCTTTTGATTTCATTATTAGTGCTCAAATTAGCTATGTCATGGTTTAAGCCCAAATAAAAGTTTAGCACACACCACTCAGCTGCTCACTCAACCCCCCACCTCTCTTACCCCCACTCTGGTGGAATGGGCAGGAGGATTGCAGTAAAATTCACATGTTGAGATAAGAATATTTAATAATTGAAAATAAAGTAAAATGCAATAATAATGATAAATAATAATAATGGTAATAAAAAGGAGACAAACCATTGATGCACAAAGCAATTGCTCACCATCTGCTGACCGATGCCAGAGCCCCGTTCCCAAACCTAGATTGACTGTGCTTCCTGGTAACTCCCGCCAGTTTATATACCAGGCATGACATTCTGTGGTGTGGAATATCTCTTTGGCCAGTTCAGGTCACCTGTCCTGGTATGCTCCCTCCCAGTTTCTTTTGCCTACCTCCTCACTGGCAGAGCATGAGACCAGGAGGGGGGAAAAAAGATCCTTGATTTAGGATAAACACGACTTAGCCAAAATGAAAACATCAGTGTGTTATCAACACCGTTCTCATTCTGAATCCATAACACAGCACTGTAACAGCCACTGAGAAGAAATTAACTCTACCCTAGCTTTAACCTGGACAAGATGAAATAAGGAATTTTGCTATGTATTTGAAGTCTGAAATATGGATCATTGAGGGCAGCTTTTCTATGCTATTTTTATATGCTAGCTTTTTTGAAAGGCTTATTAGAGTTTTTTTACAAAAAAAGTGGAGGTTTTGTCTAGTTGTTCAATGTTAATTTAACTGTAGAATAACATTAGCTCATAGCATCCATGTCAGGATTTTAGTCAAGTACTACACATGTGCTATAGTTACAGGATGAAACAAGTTTGTGAAGGCTTTTGGAGGTAAGTAGGTCACGTGCATACAATACTGCATAAAGCAGTTAAACCTGACATTCAGATTCAACAGATTTTTAATAAGGTGATACGAAGTGGAGCTCCTCATCTACCTCTTTAGATGAAGCCTAGTAAAATGAAAAGGACTGCTTGCATGTATCTTATCCATAAGCTTTATCCAAAGGCTTAAAGTATTACTATCCAAATCTATAGGGAATCTCATGTGTTCCAATAAAGTAGCTAAAGCATCACTGCATCTGGCTTGTAAGCTCTTGAGTTAAGAAGTGGATTATACATTTACAACATCATGAGCTCTTAAATAGGAGGGTATAGATGGAGAAAGTGTTCCAGCATTCTGGGAACTCAGCCAGAACTTTTAGAACAAGTTATGCTGAGCTTTTTTTAAATGCATTCCAGAAGATTTTAGTTGCCTTTTCTAAGTAAGTTTTGCAAGTCAGATTGGGTGATCTTCAAATACTAATCCGTATAGAACATAAATTAATGTTTCTGAATTGTTTTCAAGAGTGTAATTCTTTCTCTTTACAGGATACTGGTATCAGTGTCAGAAAAAGAGTCATAAAAATACTTAGGGATATCTGCATTGAACAACCAACATTTCCCAAAATTACAGAAATGTGTGTGAAAATGATTCGGAGAGTCAATGATGAAGAAGGCATTAAGGTAGAATGAAACATATCCCTCAGAATTTTAGTTATTGTTACTTTAGTGTTTCCCTATTTTGACAAAACAAAAGAAGTATTGCATTGCTCCTTTGTAATAATTATGAGTTATGAATTTTTAAGAGCCAATATTTTAGCTTTCTCTAATGCTCTCTGACTTATTTCTCTTTCTTTTCTATCCTCTGTTTTCTGTAACTTCTTTCTGAGAATTGAAATATTTTAAATATTTTCCAGAGATTTTTTTCTTCTTGCAAATATTTTCTCTGGTGCTTTTCTAACAAGCAAAATTGGCATAAAACTTACTTCTGCAAATTAATAAATTTTAAGTAAAAATTAACTACTTGATATTAATATATGCCATATATAATTATTAAAGTTATAAACTATTTATCTGTGCTAATTTTGTATTAATTCTATGAAGCAATTATTAGCTCTAAAATGTTGCTTATGTGCTCATACTCTACGCTTTGTGTGGTGTGTGTTTGCAGAAGGGCACAAACTTAAGATAATGTGTTAAATCATAAACCTGAGGATTATTTTGTTTAATTTGACAAAATAATTTTAAAATTTTTGAGTCATTCGGGATACACCTGTAATAATTTTGTATCACACTCTCAGTAAAATTTGAAAACTTTAAAGCTGCAGCAGATATTTTTACCTCTTGAGGTACATTAATGTAAAGTGGCTTTCTGAGAAGACTCTTAATCAACAAGTAGATGAACAGCTAAAGCCAAGGTGCTGCTGGAAATGGAGGATGACCTTGTTCTCTCTCCTCCTTCCTTCTACTTTTCTAACAATATGAGAAAAAATGGGGCATTAACTTCAATGTGATTTTAACAATTCCATTAATGAGAAGTAATTTGGAATAATTTTTGTTCACTTGCATTCTATTCTGTATTGTCCTCCATTCAAAAACATTGGAAGGGAATATAATTCCTATATTTGAGTATAGAGACTTGGTTTCTCTCTCTTTCCCACCTTGTCCCAGCTGTTTTGTAAACTAAAGGAACCTACCACTGCTGCTGAAGTTCTGCTGTAGGAATTGTTTTTTCAGCTGTCACGTTCTCAGCTGTGTTTTCCTGAGGAACACCAATTAGTGCAAGAAGGTGGTAACTTTATTTCCTGTAACATCAGTTCCCATTGTTTCATTTTGCTGAAGTTTGACTTGAGATCATTATAAGTCCTGTAATAGTAGATCTGGGTCTGTCTCCGACAACATTTCCTACTACAGTCTCACTTAATTTGCATAATTCCTTATGAAATGGCACAGATCATCAGCAAATCTATTGTATGTGGATGTATTAGAAATAATACTTATGTGACAATATAAGTTTATTTATTTCTGCTAATATTTTATTTTCCTTCAGAAATTAGTAAATGAGACATTCCAGAAGCTCTGGTTTACTCCAACTCCACACCATGACAAAGAAGCAATGACAAGGAAAATACTAAACATCACTGATGTGGTATGTTAAACAAATTTTATTTGTGTGCAAACTTCAATTTTGTTTTTAGTATCTTTGAAGTATTATCTGTATTTTTTTGAACATGATAATTTGTCAGATGATTTCCCTTTTGTATTTCCTGGCATGAAATGTATGCCAAAAATATTCATGTGATTGAGCAGGCTGTAGGAAATTTTCAACGCTCGCTAATCTGCTGGCAAGAATAACTGTGATCACAGTATATTCAGGTTCTATCAAGTACTTGTTCAGTTAAAATACAACCAATTTCTATTGTATGTAACATTCTGCAAGAATTGCTAGTAGCAGCATATAGTTAAGCCTACCTAAGAACTTGTCTCTTAAAAGAAAATTTTCCTCAAACAATTGATAACCTTTATTTGGCAAGGTTAATAAGCTTTTTTAATAAATATAGGGTCATGTTTTTGCTCAGAGTAAATTGGTGTCTGCATAATTGTATCTTCATTTTTAGGAGCAGCAAATTAAATAGCATCTCTCCAAAATAACAAAATCTGTTCCAGATAAAAATGCTTTAATTTGTAGTGAAAATGTGTTGTATAAAACCACTGTGCTGAAAAGGTGTTTTAATATCAATTATACAAAGATATAAATCTCAAATAAAAAACTCACTTCATTACTTACAGTTTAAACTTCATTCTGCTTTACAGTATTTTGAAAAATTACAGTCTAGTTTGCATTTTTGCTGTCTGACAAGTCAGTCAATTTGACTTCAGTTTAATTCTCAGTTCTCCTGCCAGTTCTAATTTGAAGCACCTGTGTGCTGTTCCTGGCATACAATACCAGTGAAGCTTGGTTTGGTTATATAAAAATATGTGTATATATACACATAAATAAATAAATATGTGTATGTGTATACTTCTCTCTGGTGCCCAGTGTCTGGACACAAGGGAATGGCCTGAAGATGTGTCAGGGAAGGTTTACGTTGGATATCAGGAAAAGGTTCTTCATCCAGAGGGGGTAGTTGGGCACTGGAACAGGCTCCTCAGGGAAGTGGTCACAGCATCAAGCTTGGCAGAGTTTAAGAAGAGTTTAGGCAATGCGCTCAGGCACGTAGTGTGACTCTTGGAGTGTCTTCTGCAGGACCAGGAGTTGGACTTGATGATCCTTGTGGATCCCTTCCAACTTGAGAGATCCTGTGATTCTATGATATACATGCATGTCCATTTTCAAAGTGTCAAATTTGTACTTAAATTCGTGCAAAATTTTCTACAAAACAGAAGTTTGTCTTGCACTTAGAGACAAGTCTCCAGTAAAGCATGTAGGCTTGTGTTGGAAATTTGTATTTGTACGTAATACAAATTACAGAGTCACTTAAATGGTGGGAATTATTTTTCAAATGTAGAAGACAATTTCTGGTCCCCATTGTTCCTAATGCACATGAAAATGTATGCACGTTTACTGTTCTTTTGAGATGACATTTGTATTGAAGTAATTTTTCCTCATATGCCTTTTTTATTAACCAGTTTATTCTCAAAAATACTTATAGGTTGCAGCTTGTAGAGATACAGGGTATGATTGGTTTGAACAGCTTCTTCAAAATGTAAGTAAAAAATTTTGAATGTATAGTACAATCATTGTTAGAATTTTAGTATTCCTTTTGCTTCTAAAACACATGGAAGGGGGGGGACTCCAAGAGCAGTCCTACAATAGAGAAATTCAATTCCTGCCCTTTAAACATTTGACCTTTTTTTCTATCTTTCTCGGTGCAGTTTTCTTTGACGTTAGTTTCTGTCTTTGCAAATGATCTCTTAAAAATACTTCACTTCTTGGTTTTGGGATGAGTTTCATGTGTTTGTTTTTAATTTCATTGGTTCTTCAGTAATGACTGACATAACACAAAGTCCACAGCTAAGATACTTAATTCTGAAATAAGGTATCTAGTAATGTAGATTTTTTTTAAACAGTAGATAAGTGTGTTTTCACATTCATTGTCTTTTCTACACAATTTATGGAAGCAGTGAATCCTCAGAGTATAAGTTACTTCTGCATTATATTCTACTTATACCAATATTTCTAAGAAGTTTGCTTTGTTTATAGCTCTTAAGTTGTGTTGTCATTCTGTACATCTTGCATGCACTGGTTAATTTTCAAGCAAAAAATCCTTTGATATGAGTAAATCAGAGCCTCTTCATTAAGAGCCTCTTCACTGAAGAAAAGGCTATAATACAGACTCGATCCTTCTTAGATACTAGAAGAATCTTCATGGACACAATTTTAGTATCCAAAGTCATATGTAAAAAGTTTGAATAAAATGTTGATACACAGGTATGTTAGATCCTCATTTGGTATTTTAGCATAGGGCCAAAAACATTTGTTTTGAATTTGCTCTTTATTTCTCTAAGCATTTAAAAAATCTTCTAACTCCTGTTAGTTTCTGCATTATTTCATTAAGCATAAAGCAGCTTTCATCCCAATGGAAAAATCAGGAGAACTTCTACAGATTTTTATTGCAGTTACTTTTTCTTTACTTATGTTGTATTTTTACTTCCCATAATTTTTTTTCACCATGTAAGTTTTATGGAGAATTAAATACTTTTGTAGTCTAAAATTCTTGTGTATCTGTAGTTATTGTTATAAAACCAGCATGTATCCTATGCAAATGAATGCAGCTTTACACTAAACCATCTCCTGTTTCATCTGCTACAGCTGTTGAAGTCAGAAGAGGATGCCTCATATAAACCTGTGAAGAAAGCCTGTACTCAACTTGTTGACAATTTGGTTGAGCACATTCTTAAATATGAAGAATCTTTATCAGGTAATATTATTTAAAACTCAGCTAAAATCCTTTGAATTTTTTATGATACTGTAACAGTTGTTCAAATCACTTCATTGTAAGAAGTTACTGTTCCAGAATTCCTGTTATAAAGCTGATTGTAATAAATCATTGCTCTTAAGTTATGAAATTTTGAGCACTGTGTAATAATAAAACTTCCCTAATCTTCACTAGCAAACTACAATAGGAGAACTACTTTTAAAATAACTTGTTCTAAATTTCAGATCACTAAAACCAAAACAAACGTGGCAAATTTTGTTTGCATTAGTATGTTCTACATTGTAAGAGGAATCATTAGCTGGGCTAGTCTAACATTTACAGTAGGGAGTTTAAAAACTAGTGATGTCTTTGATGCATCTTCACTTCTTTTTGAAAGTCTTTTGTGGTCTCTTAAAAATGTTAACACATTATGTTCCCATTTCTAATAAGAATATTCTGTTTTGATCTTGAAAGAGATGCAATGAAAGAGGTACTTAAACAGTAGGTCATATGTTTTTCACTGCTTAAACAGTATTTGGTCTTAATATCCTTTTCATATTTTCTAATCTTTTGCAGATTCTGACAATAAAGGTGTAAATTCTGGTCGCTTGGTTGCTTGCATAACCACTTTGTTCTTATTCAGCAAAATAAGGCCCCAGCTAATGGTCAAACATGCCATGACCATGCAGCCATACCTGACCACTAAATGTAGTGTAAGTAGAGAAAATCAGTCTTTTTTTCCTCTAGATAATTGAGCATGAAAATGAACATTGATATTGAATACTTGATGAAGTTTAAGGTAGGAAAAGAAAATTTAACATTGTAGGGTTTTTTTCATGGGCATCATAGCTTTGGAACTTACTAGATCCTTTTGAAGATCCCTGTAGCTTCTAAGATGTTCTTCCTCACCTTCTACCTCCATATTTTACAGCCAAATGAAACTGAAACTCTTTCCCAGGTTTTCTCCTGTTAGGAAGTAATTTCTTAAAATTTAGTTTACAGTCGCGGTCTTAAAAGTAGTTAATATTTAACATATGAGTCATAAGACTAAGGGTAAGGTTCCATAAGATAGAGTGATCTAATATATAGCAAATATATGAGAAGAAAAATGTCTTACTCCATTCTCTTCTAGACTTCATCTCTCACTTCTCTAGCTCTAGTGCTCTTGTATTCCTCTGTAAGACATTGTAGAGAGTGCTAACACTGAAAACCTCCCCAGCTCAGGTCTCTGAATCCTTGCAGTGGTTTCTGCCATTTTGATCTGGCACCCTGATCTGTTAGAAGGAGCAGGGCAGGATCATGCACCCATGGCTCAAGGAGGATGAGCATGGGTGGGTGGCAGCAGTCCCTTTCAATAGGTAAGCTGCCCAGGGCAGGCTTAAGGGGTAATTTTCACCAACGTAGGTTGTAGGTACAGCCTGGCATTTTCCAGCCATTTTCCACATTCTCTAGGCACATTTACAACAGACTCTTAGAGCTGCTTCTGAACAAACAGTATTTAGAGTTATCTAAATATTTACTTGCTGCAGCTCCTTTAGTGGGTTGCGTATGGTTTGTATTTACACATGGTTGAGATGAATCATAGAATTACCACTGACAGCTTGAACATGTCAAATGGCTTGATACTAGCATTAGGGATTTATCCTGATTAGCGAGCTGGATTTGTCAAAAGTCCATTTCTAGCAGGATGTCTCTTTAATAGATAAATATTTTCCATAGGTTCCACACTTAACATATACATACAGTCACAATAATGCAAACCAGTAGTAATTTTAATTGTAATTTCTACACTTGTGCAAATTATTACCTTTTGTTTTAGGTGCATTAAGTCATAGCACAACTTCATGTTGTTGCTGATACCTGTTTTCAGGTGTTGTGTTTCTAGTGTGCATATCTCAGGAAGAGTTCCTAGATTTCTTGTAGGACTGCAGAAAGTTACCAGACCCAAAGGTTTTCAGGTCTGATGCAGCCTTGATAAGAGATGTATCCTGCTCATCCAGACTTTTTTCCCCAGAATACCTGTAGTAAATAGAACTGAATTTCATAGTAATACGTCATTTAATAGCAGGTGTAAAATATATAAATATTCTTTTAGATGTTTACCAAATATCTTAAATAAGTTGGAGTTTTCAACTACCAGTGCATATTAATAGTACTTAGCATATCCATGGCCAGAAATGTTAAACACCATAAATGCTGTTTTTTCAGACCCAGAATGATTTCATGGTGATCTGCAATGTTGCAAAAATCTTAGAGCTTGTAGTGCCGCTAATGGAGCACCCAAGTGAGACCTTTCTTGCCACTATTGAGGAAGACCTCATGAAACTCATCATCAAATATGGCATGACAGTAAGTTTTTTATTGCTACTATTCTACTGATTACATTTCACATGACTTTGGTTTAAAGACAGTCTTGTCTTTATTATGAAGATAACTTCTGAGTCATGAAAAATCAGTGTACTTGGTTTACGGGGGTTTGCACTGGTTTTGCTGTATTTTAATGAGTTTGAGCAGGTTTTCAGAGCAGTCTAGGGATGGACATCACATGATATTAGATTGTTAATTTTAGTTCAGCATAGGTTTTTCCTGCATAACTTCACAAAAAGCTCAATTTAAACTTCTAAATAGATAATACATTTGTTCTTTCTTGCTCCTAGGTTGTTCAGCACTGTGTGAGCTGTCTTGGGGCTGTTGTGAACAAGGTCACTCAGAACTATAAATTTGTGTGGGCCTGTTTTAATAGATACTATGGTAAGTAAAATCATAAAAAGTAATTGTCACTTGTCAGTATTGACTACAACTCTTATCTTAGGGATATACCACAATTAAACACTGTGATAAAAACTTTTATTTTACTGCAGGTGCACTTTCTAAATTAAAAAATCAACATCAAGAAGACCCCAACAGTACAATACTTACTGCCAATAAACCAGCACTCCTTAGGTCACTTTTCACTGTTGGAGCACTGTGTCGGCATTTTGATTTTGATCAGGAAGATTTTAAGGGCAACAGTAAGGTAAAATAACATTTATTCTCCATGTCTTATAATGAATGCTCTGCTTTAATTTGAAAGCACATTATTCCTAGTCCCCCAAAGCTATATATTTTTCCATAATGCATATGGTATAGCTTTCTGGTTTTTAATACATGATTTTGCAAGGACCATGCAGTGAAGTTGTGTTTCTCCTTTTCTTTTTGATAGATATGCTTTTTATAAAAGATTAAAAACATCTGTTTCGTCTTCAAATGGCTATTATTTTTGTTTTAATTTGCTCAGGTTAACATTAAGGATAAAGTACTTGAACTGCTGATGTATTTTACAAAGCATTCAGATGAAGAAGTACAGACAAAAGCCATTATTGGTCTTGGTAAGAAATTAATAGTTTTTTTTATTCTGCTCTGGTAAAAATCCATGTGTATCAGTAGGAATTCATGTATTTGTGCAGTCACAAGAGAGTTCGCTTAAAATCAAAACTTAGTCTGTATTTTGTTTGAGAACTGGCCATAGAAAAGCTGTCAAAGGGTTGCTAATTGCATAATTCTGCAGCAGACTGGGTGCTTTTGACAGCGAATGCCTTTTGATGTGTGACCAAGTTGTAGAGAGCAGCAAATTTCCAAGGTAATGAAGATGTTATTTTTTTTCTCCACATGCAAGTATGTTTTAACTCCAAACCTTGTTTTCCAGTCTACAAGGTAAAAAAAGATGGAAAAACTTTGAACATTTTAGGGGTAGGAGCAGACATTCTGCAGGAGTCAAGGGAACTCTGCAGTTCATAGTAGCTGGATGGCCTTTGTGGGATTAATATGTCATTTCAGTGATTTGCAGTAGAAAATGAACTTCCACTGATTTAGGGACAAAAATCATAAATTGGAGAAAATCTTGTTTGGGCAGATTGGTCTTGGTTTCTAGAAGAGTTCGGTTCATGGTTATTGTTTGGTCTAAAATAAATTGTCTCCGAGGCATGAGAGCCTCTGTTGTATGATTTAACTACAGACAAGAATTTGCCTCTTTGTGTTGCTATTTAGGTGGCTTTTCAGCTATCCTACTCTAATTCAGGCTAGTGAGGGTTCTGAGGATAAGGATCAAGACTGAATCTTCATTTCATATTCTATAAGAAACCATTTCAGGCAGCTGAGCAGGATTAATGGCACTGGAGTTGCCTCTGTTGCAGGAGCAATGCTATGGTTCTCTGGACTGCTTGGAGTTTTTCTAGGCATTATGTCAATGTATACAACACTTAACTATAGTCCAGTCCAGTTTAATTGCACTCTACAGAATATTGCATGTGGGGTAGGGTCTGTATTCCTAACCATAGACATGATCACTCTGCTCATGGATATACAGAGTGCAATTTGCCAAAAATGTTTCTGAATTATAGACTGAACTGTGATCCGTTTTGTCAGTAGCCATTCTTCAGATTTTTTTTTCTGCCTGTAAGCGTGTCAGTCTTTATTTTAATTAAACCTCACTGTTTTCAGTGATACATTGATTGCATCCAAGTACTGATTCTGAAGATAGCTGTTGTGTATGTGTGTATGGCGATGTGTTAGCAGTGCAAATGCCCACCTCAGGCTGGTCACTGAGCAAAGTTGCCGAACTCATTCAATGTTTTTGAGCAGCAGTATGGTGAAAAGGACTAGCAAGCTAACTCAACATTTATATATGGTGAAAAGGGTCATGTGAAGAGTGAACATTCCTATTAGCCTGTCACGTTAGTAGGGACACTCAACAGTTTTAGCCTTTGTCTTGGGATGTGCCACTGCTGTTGAGGGATTAAGCTTAATCCTAAGGTTAATAATTGTGGTTATGCTTCTTTTCCAGATGTGTACTTGCAAAGCAAGTTGAGGATATAAGATTTTGTTAATAAATTTAGCTAAACTTTTAAGTATCTAACAGTTAACATTTTACTCAACCAAGTTCAGTGCTTACTCTAAAGATTCTTAACAGAGTGAAAACAAAGGTGTGAAGAGAAATGGTGTGACAGCATCTCTCAGATGTTAATTCAGTCTTTGAAAAACATATAGCAGGTGCCTTTCATCTGCTATGACAGCCTCTTATGCCAAGTAAGAGTTCTTCCCCAGTTAACTGGGGCTGGAAAAGTAAAAATTTCTCTGAAAATACTGGTGGTTTAGACTTCTTAAAGCGAATGAAGAAAAAAGCTTTATGAGTCGTTACACATATGTCCATGTGCCTTTCATTTTCAAAATTAACCATAAGAAATGGGTTGGATTCTGCACAGAGGTGGTCAAGTTACAAACATCAATATGCACTTTTATAGACTGCACAATCATACCACATAGTCCAAAGACACCATAATTCCTTTTTCTTCTCTTTTTCCCTTCATCTCACCTGCTTCTCTCCTTCTTGTTTTGGGACTGAAATGAGATCTGAAACACACTGAGGGCTTGCCTTGGACTTAGCCTTTACCTACACTGTCTTTTCGTGTGTATGGAGCCTATTTTAAAAACTTGACTCAACCTTCCCTCTGTTACAGCTATTTTTATATATTGCTTTCGCAATTTTATTTGCTTTCATTTTTTCCCCCATTTTTCTTTTATGTTCCTATATTTTCTGTGTGCTCATTTAAAATCTGAATTTTTTGTGGTCATAGAAAATGCATCTAATGTCTTCTTTTCCTAAACAGTCTTAAAAAAATGAAATAGTTAAATGTAAATTAAATTAGGATGTTATGTTCCCATTACTGTTTTTCTAAGATACTCTGTAGTCAGCAGCACTTCTAAATCTACATACATTATCTAAAATGGTATACACTACCAGTAATTTAGAAAAGTTTTTATTAAATACAGACTTAAGGACAGCCAGTTCCTTGACTACAGCTAAAAACAGTTCTGTAGTGTGTGTCATCCAACACACATAGTCTTGGGAACACTTCAGACAGTCCTCAAGAGAAGACTACAATAGGTATATGAATAACGACAGCAAGAGGTATAAATTTTACTGTGTTCCCTGGAGATTATTTTTTCTATTACAGTGTTAAATACTCATGATATTTATCAATTCTTCCACATTTTCTCTGCATCCATGTGAGTCACATTTTACAGTTGCAACAAAATGTTTGTCTCTAAATGTATTAGATTGTCTGTATTAGAAAAATAACAGATAATTTTTGGTAATGTTCCTTTCTTGTTCTTATGATAGCTCCTAGTCACTGAGATGCAGGCCACTACACTGGACCTGGTTCCAGACCTGTATAACTTTCTGTGCAGCTGCCCTGGGTCAACACTGCATTTTATCCATCAAACAGAGTTGTGGTTAATAGAACTGATATGGCTATCAGAACTCCTTGTAAGCAATGGATGGTGTCCGTACAGAAACACGATACTGTTTGGACTAGAAAAAGCCATGCTGCTGGGAGGAGATAAATGTCATACCTTTCTTCTGAAGGACTTAAAAAGCAGAAATACAATTTCTAGATTATAATAATGAGAACCATTTCCTCTTTTCTCCACCCTTAGGATTTGCATTTATACAGCACCCAAGTTTAATGTTCGAACAGGAAGTGAAGACTCTGTACAACAGCATTCTTTCAGATAAGAACTGTTCTGTAAACTTAAAAATCCAGGTGTTAAAAAACCTCCAGACCTACTTGCAGGAGGAGGATACACGTATGCAGCAGGCAGATAGAGACTGTAAGTGCTGAGTTCTTCTGTGCTCATGAGCCTTGCAAAACCTGACTTTGTTGCATACAGTCACTATATATCTGCACCGAGTCACTTAAAATTGTAACCAGATCAGTAGTGTTGTACCCAAAGTATCTTAGAATGATTTAAAAAGAGGTATATGCATAGATGTATTATTTACTTCCAAGATGTATAAATACTGGAAGCAATCCAGAATTCATAATTGCTGTAATGCTGGTAATAATAATTTTTATCAAAAAACCCTCTAAGTTTAATTTGCAGATAAAAAAATAAATACTACATTTTTAGAAATCCTTTATTAAGGAATTAAGACTTGAATTAAAATTTTGTCTCTCTAGTTTTTTATATATATTTATACATTAGCTGTTCTGTGTTTCATGAGATCATAAACCTATTTTAAGACAGCTGAAATGTGTATTTATTGTGAAACTTAAAGATCAGCATATATCAAGTCATGGCAAAAAAAGTGATTATATTATGGTGAGTGTGCTATTGCTTTTGTCCTTTTTACAGGGAAAAAAGTAGCAAAACAGGAAGACCTGAAAGAAATGGGTGATATTTCCTCAGGGATGAGTAGTTCCATCATGCAGCTATATCTCAAACAGGTCCTTGAGGCTTTCTTTCATAACCAGTCCAGTGTACGCCACTTTGCTCTAAATGTCATTGCACTGACATTAAACCAAGGTCTCATCCATCCTGTTCAGGTATGATAGGCTTTTGTGGTGGGACTTTATTCATGTTTTTAGAGGCTTTCACACTTACTATATAAATTTCCAGGTCTTCTCTTATGTTACAGTGATTTCTTACTGTAGCAAGAGGCCTTTACAGAAGATATATTTTGAAATCTGACTTATGTTTTTAGCCCATGAGATTCCAAATGCTTTATTATCTATTTTTGGATTAAAATGTAGAAGCCCAAGCAGTGCCTAAAGAGCATGTAGATATGTACTTTGGAGCATATTTCTGTTATAACTTTGAGGTATATGCCAAAATGTTTTCTTTGTTTAATTCTTTATCCTGTGTCAGCTTGCTTCCACCTCAATCCCTATATCCTCCAAACAATATGGAATTCCACAGTCAGTGTCAGAACTTCAATCATCATCTCCATCATTCTTTGCTTACACAATGTTTTGTAATTAATTTTTGATACTGCAACCATTGCACATGTTCAGTCATAAGTGGTTGTTCGGGGGTTTTTAAATGCAATTTTCTGTATTTTAAGTTGACTTTAGAGATTGAGAAAAAGGGAAATACTACCTGACATCTCACACAACTTTGTGAGAATGCTGGTGTCTCATAGTATTTTGTTCTATTTACTTGAAAAAGGGTAGTAAGTTGCATAGACCTTCGTATTCTAATTTCCTCAGTAGAAACAAAGAACAAAAACTGAGAAAGAGGAGGTACAATGCCTCTAAATAATCATTTCATTTGTTTTTCAAGTGCGTGCCGTACTTAATTGCTATGGGCACAGATCCAGAGCCCTCTATGCGAAATAAAGCTGACCAACAGTTGGTGGAAATAGACAAAAAATATGCTGGGTTCATTCACGTAAGTAATTCTAATTTAACATTTTACAAAATACTCTTATGTTCTCTAGTGGTTTAACAGTTGAATATGCTTCAGCTTCAGAAAAAGGGTATAAAGTAAAAGAATAAACAGTAACTGTAAGCAGTTGTAAAAGATGACTCTTCTCCCTGTTTGGAGATTTCTTTTCTGAGAAACAGAAAGGATAATATATTTTGAAGTGTGTCTTCTAGATCAAAATTTCCTTTATGATTCACAGTCATGTTTTCCACACTAAATAGTACTTAAGAGCCTTTATTTTATAAGAGGTAAGGACAAGTGTTTCATAATGTTTAGCAATGATTTTCCTGTATCAGTGGACTAGAAAAGAAAATACCATGTAACAGTCAAAAGAAGTCCTTAGAGTATATATATTAGAGCGTGCAAGTCACCAAGGCTTTATAAAATATAATCTAAGCAGAAGGAGCATAGGAAACATCTGATGAACCTTGCTGAAAGGAAAAACTGAGGGCTACGTAAGGATGTGGAGTTGTGGCATAGCACCAGTTCTGCTTAAGTTCTGAAATTAGGCTGCACCATTCTCCTTATTTTGGAAGATCGCAGTCTAGGTTCAGTGTGTGTACTATGTTATAGGACTTCTCACATATCCTTCCTTGTATTCCACTGCATTTGGAGCATTGCACTGTTGGTGGCATCCAAACAAATACCTCATCCATTAGGTGAAGACTAGCAGTTGGAATTTGCTGTGTTAGGCAGCTGGGATTTAAGGCAGCGTATAGACACATAGACAACTTTGCTGAACAGCAACAGATGTAGTATGAGGACAGTTTGATATGCAGCCTAACTAGAGATTCAGTGTGTTCTGAAACAAGAGCAGGATCACTGAAGTGAGTAAAATCAACTGGAAATGTTTGCATATATAAAAAAAAAACCCCAAACCACCTAATTTTCTGTTTGTTAGTCCTGTTGTGCTCATATGGATTCAGTTATTGGTTTCACTACAGGTGATACCAAGCATATACATTTGGTAAAATATTCTATTCATGTATGAAAACATTTCAGTGTTCTTGAAAGTCATTTAAATACCTGGCTGTAGTGGGTTAACAGATTAGCTGTGTATTCCTAGCAGAATTTACAGTCAAAGCAGTTCACAAGACATTCTGACCTCTGCCACAAGTTCTGTTTGACAGCTCAAATCTGTTTGCCACCTTGAAAGGTAGTATTGCCTCAGTGCATGTTTTAAATTTAAGTCTTGAATGAGCATCCCTTTAAAAGGAATCAGTTGTACTTCTTGGATGCAATGCTTTGAATAAAAATAAATACATTTCCATTTCAGATGAAAGCAGTGGCTGGTATGAAGATGTCTTACCAAGTACAACAGGCAATTAATACCTGCCCAAAAGATCCTGTAAGAGGTTTTAGACATGATGAATCGTCCAGTGCACTGTGTTCACACCTCTACTCCATGATTCGAGGGAACCGTCAACACAGACGAGCCTTTCTAATTTCCTTACTCAACCTCTTTGATGATACTGCAGTAAGCACCACATTTCCTTCACTTAAAAAGAAGTTAAAATGCAGTGTTACAAGCTTAAATTCTCCTTTTATGATGTATTTTTATGACATAATTATTGATAGCTTCGTCCCCAATGTACATTTTTTGCTTTGTAATGTAAGGTATAAATATAAGGTATATAAGGTATTCTGTGTAATAGAATGCATGTTACATCATTCTGTACCTTTTTATACTCACTTTGGACTGATCAGAATTAGTGTATCTTCAGGTATGACTAAATTTTGCATGTATATATGTTGTTTAGAGTGGGTTTGGGGGCTATATAGAAAAAAATTGTGATCATGTTTTTTGCTCTATACCGTTAGGAACACAGGAGAGGTGTATGAATCCAAGATATTTGCACGTGTATTTATATGTAATCTTTTCTTTAACTTTCAGAAAACGGAGGTGAATATGCTTTTGTACATAGCGGACAATCTAGCCTGTTTTCCTTACCAAACACAGGAAGAGCCACTGTTTATAATGCATCATATAGACATTACGCTATCAGTTTCTGGTAGCAACCTACTACAGTCATTTAAAGAGGTATGTGCATTTATATTTTAGTATATTTATTATGGTGGAAATAAGTTTCTCTATAATGTGGTCAATTTTTCAATGGATGCAGTACCATTATTATGGTGTGAACCAGTTGCATTACTTTGCATGTAACCAATAGTAATAAAACAAGTCTGTTCTGACCTGTATCTGGTAGACACTAGAAAACTTTACTTACATTGATGCTTATATTATTAAAAAAGAATTATGAGTTTTGAGATCAAGTCTATATAATTTCCCAGTATGGCTGAATAACACTTGAGTGTATGCATCTGAAAGCACATGAACCCAGAATCATCATGGAATACTAGTTTGTCATGGTTGTTTGTAAAATTTTAACAATAAAATCCAGTTTGCAGTTTATTTCATTGTCAAGTAGCTGATGGCAGTTGCGTTCGTGTTGCCTGAGAGATTTAAAATGCACTGTTTATTGCAAGAGAGGAGCGGGCAGTATTTCTTAAGGGAGCACATAAGAACCTTAATCATGATAGAGTGCCTGTTGTTATGGCAACACACAAGCCTGTAAGTGAGAGTCCTCTGCTTCTTAAAGACTTCAGTGTCTTCCTTTCCTAAATGACTTTTACCGTAGAAGATGCAAATTGTCAGGAACCAAACCAGTTTCTAGAATGTCCAGATTGACTAATAAATACAAGTCAGAGTTGATGCCTGAAAGTTCACTGCCTGAAGAGTACTGTGCTTTAAACTCTCACCCTACCAAAGTTGATTTTTAATCTGCTAGAAAGAGACGATGCATTCTTCAGGTTGAGAACCAGTGTGTAGCACCCAGCACCAAAAGGTTGAGATCTTGATTAGGTCTGTGTCATGAAAAATCATACTATGTGCAGTAATAATGCATGTGTGAAATTTTGAAGATGTACAAGTAGTAGAACTAATCATAGAATCATAAAATGTCTTGGGTTGGAAGGACCTTAAAGATCACCGCATTCCAGCTGCCTGTTATGGGCAGGGACACCTTCCATTAGACCAGGTTGTTCAGAGCCCCACCCAGCCTGGCCTTGAACATTGCCAGGGATAGGGCAGCTGATTATTATTAATCATTATTAATTCATTATTAATTTGATCACTTTGGTCAGCACTGCAATTAGTGTCACAGAGTTTTAAGAGATGAGGATTTAAAACCAGCTTGGACTAGTCTGTACCCAAAATACATGTGAAAATCTCCATGATACACTGAAATTATATTCAGGTGAAAGAAAACCAGAATTTTCTTCCTGATTTATTGTGTTTGGCCTTCTACTTGTGTTTTGCTGTCACTGCTAATGAACTTCAGCGTAATATGAATATATGAATATTCATATATATATATATATAATTAATAATTATCATTAATATAATAAACTTTTAGTGATCACATACTAGGGGAGTGCTTGTTGCTTCACTTCCTTTTGTATGCACCTCACAAGAAAATCTGGGCTTTGGATAAATTTTTCAGTATCTTTTTGCCATAAATAATTTCAAGACTATCAAATTATAAATTAATAACATTGTTCAGGTAATTCTTGCTAATTTAAGCCACTAATGATTTTTGGACAGATTATTTTAGGAACATACATGATGTTACTTACTCTAATTTTGGAATGTGTGTTAACTTATCTGTCTTGCAGTCTATGGTGAAAGACAAAAAAAAGGAAAGAAAGCCTTCATCGGATGAGGAGACTGAGAGTGACAGTAACAGTGGTAGCGGGAGTGAAAGTGAGGAGGAAGCTTCTAAGCCTCGGAGGTTACGGAAACGAGTGGACTCTGATTCAGATTCTGATGAAGAAAATGATATAAATGCAGTGATGAAATGTTTACCAGAAAATTCGGCTCCTTTAATTGAATTTGCTAATGTCTCCCAAGGCATATTATTACTTCTGATGCTGAAACAGCATCTAAAGAACCTCTGTGGATTCTCTGATAGGTAAGGCTATTTAGGTAGTAGGACACTTGTAATGCAGTAAGCTGTTTGGGAGTTTTTTCTATTTATTTAAGCTGATTGTAACTACTTGTTTAAGCAATAGATTTGCTTGTGTAACAGAGAAAACAAATTTATTACGTTGAATGTAATGAAACTTCGGCTTAAAAAAACCAAATTATTTTATTTCTTACCAGGCTATCTATTGTATATGGAATAATTCAAAGATAAATACTTACATTGGAGATTTTAAAAGCTTTTTGTTCAGATTACTCTGGACTTTCCTTGAAAGATCTTCTCTTTTGTTTTCTTTAAACAGTAAAATTCAAAAATATTCTCCATCTGAATCTGCGAAAGTTTATGATAAAGCTATAAACAGGAAGACAGGAGTGCATTTCCATCCAAAACAAACCTTGGATTTTCTGCGGAGTGATATGGCTAATTCCAAGATCACGGAAGAAGTGAAGAGGAGTATAGTAAAACAGTACTTAGATGTAAGTAAAGTTGCTTTGCAGAAAGTCTGAAATCTTTAACGCAATATACACTTGAAAGTACACTTCAAAATGTTAAGTTCCTGGTTGTCTGATATGATGTGTGATCTTCCTTTCAGGATGTTTAGCAGAACTGTATTTCAAAGATTTCTAATAAGTTTAAACTCAATGATAATTTCAAGTAAAGGAGGTTCATCTTTATAGAGTATTTTCTAATTTCTGGCATCCATGTTGTATACCTGTCCCGTATTAATTGTTCACTTTATTCCTGACTGTTTCCATCTGGGAACAGAGACTGGATGTAGTTTATTAACTGCCCCTCACCTCCCAACAATAACAATAAGTTTGAGAAAACTTGCCTTTTGGAAAACACAGGAAGAAAGCTTTTATGTATCTCCAAGAAAAAAAAAAAATCAGAAAGTTAAGTTTGTAGAACACAACAAAATCGGTTGAAGTTGTCTACTGTTTGTTTTACCCTGTTTCTTTATATTGCATTTTGTTTCTAACATAATGTGGTGTGATATAAATGTCCATTTTTAAAGTTACAAAGTGAACTGATTTTTTTTTTTTTTTTAATAGTTCAAGCTCCTTATGGAACATTTGGATCCTGATGAAGAGGAAGAAGACGGAGAGGTGTCAGCTAGCACAAATGCTCGCAACAAAGCAATTACCTCGCTGCTTGGAGGAGGCAGCCCTAAAAACAATGCAGCTGAGACAGAGGACGATGAAAGTGATGGGGAGGATAGAGGAGGAGGCACTTCAGGGGTGAGGCGGAGGAGGAGTCAACGTATTTCGCAGCGTATTACGTAAAATGATTTTTATGTGCTTATAAATGTCAGTTTATTATATTAAATGTACACCAAGTAATGTAATCCACATGAAAGAAAGCATTTTGTAGATAGAGATTCTCTACTTAACCGTTTATACAACTTTTGTAGAAAGTTTAACAGAAAAGACAATAAAAAAAACCAAACTAGAAAATGAGATTTATCCCGTATAAAAAGTTATTAATTTTCCTTTGGAATGTACTGTGTGTTATCCTTTTTATTGTTGCCAAGTTTTTATGTAGCTTTATGATTCATGTGTATATATAATTTTATATATCAATAAGAGATAAAGACACGGGTACAAATTAAGAGTATGTGGTTTTACAAGGATATGTTAACCCCTTGGCGCTGGCGGTCGCGGTGCGTCTCATTGCCGGCAATGGAATGTGTGCCGGGGAATCCCAACTCCCGGCGTCAAGGGATTAAAAGCAATAAAAGCAATAATTTCACTAAAGTTCTTTTGTGTAACACTTGGTCTTTTTTCCCCCCAATGTTTTAGTCATTGAGAAGGTCAAAACGAAATTCAGACTCTACGGAGTTGGCAGCACAGATGAATGAAAGTGTTGATGTCATGGATGTCATCGCTATTTGCTGTCCAAAGTACAAAGACCGACCACAAATTGCAAGAGTAGTACAGAAAACCAGCAATGGCTTCAGTGTTCAGTGGATGGCAGGCTCCTACAGTGGCTCCTGGACTGAGGCTAAGCGCCGTGATGGCCGCAAACTGGTGCCTTGGGTAGACACTATTAAAGAGTCAGACATTATTTACAAAAAAATTGCTCTAACGAGTGCTAATAAGCTGACTAATAAAGTTGTGCAGACTTTACGATCGCTGTATGCCGCCAAGGATGGAACTTCCAGCTAATGAATTTGTACATGCAGCCAAATTTACAGGAATTGAAATAACAGAAAAACTTGAAATACCAACTTTCTGGCAAAAAAAAATCAGTTAAATGAAGAGTAAGAATGGAACCTGGGACGCGGGGAAAAAAGAAGGAAATGTTTGGTAAACATTTTTGTGGGAGCTTCCTTCGCTGTTGTGCAGCAGAAACTTCTCAGTTCATTTTTACTCCCACTGTATTATAGTTTAACAAAAAAATTGTTTATATCTTGAAAAAAAAAAACCTTTCTGTTTAAAAAAAATAAACAAGTGAATGTTGGAAATTAGTCTGTTAATGTTCTTAATAAAGTGTTCTTGGAGTTTAACCTAGCAGCGGATGGCTTTCTTTAGCTTAGCCCAGTTTCCAGGGAAGCATTGTTTTTCCAGGCTGTAAAGTGGCAGAATCTCCTGGATATATAATTTATTCTGTTGAAGAAAAAAAAAAAAGAAAAAAAAGCATGCAGTATCTATGACCTATCTGCAGGAGGAGTTTTTGTAAATGTAGATTTTGATGTATTAGGTCACCCTGAAATAATACAAGAAAAGGGATCCCCAGCAAATCTGGTGGAACGAATACTGCAATAAATTTTTTTACTTCTCTTTGTTACTTGTCTGTTTCCATTTGAATTTCTTATTGTAAAGATCTGTTTAAATCCATTTATATTATTTTGCAGTCTTTTATGTAAAATTTACTATATCAGTGGTTTTCAAAACAAGACATAAAATATTGTTTATACAGTTTGTATAGGCTGGCTTCTGAATAATTGGTATCTTTTTATTTTTATCCCTAAAAGGGTGTAAACACAAGTTAACTCCAGGGTTTTATTGTATCCTGCAATATTTAGTATTAACTATATGATTTAGCACTGTGCCAAACACATTTTCAAGAGTACATTTTGATATAAAAAGAAACTATAGTTTATTCCTTGTATGCTTCAATTTCTTTCTAATGCTGTCCAAATGGTAATTTATGATAGTTCAAATTTTGGGAAAGCTGAATGACTCCTGCTTGGGCGAACTGGCCATGTATGCATTTCTCTGGGTTAGTACAGAGAGGCTTGTGTCAAGAGGAGCTAGCTACCAGTATCTGAGGTGTGAATGGGTATGAGTCTGGGCAATTACACTACATTCCTTCACAAATGAATTTTTTTATTTAAAGTTTGTATATTAGACTAATTTTTTTACTAATTGAAAGATGTTTTCACATTTTGTAAATTGAAAAAATGTTATTGAAATCTTCCAGAAGCATTTGCTTCAACTGCCTTGCCACAACCTTTCATAAGCAGTTCATCTTCCTGGAGAGTAAGAAAAGCAGCATATTTAAAAACAGGGAAAAATCTAAAATAAAGCTAAACTTTTTAGGAGTCTATTAAACCATGCTGTCTTCTCAAATGTATTTATCAAAAACAGGTGTTTCTCAACATAATTATTTTTCTATTATGTTTTGTTTCTTTTAAAAATTTAATATATCGTAGGAGGCTGTTTTTATGAAACTGATTTGCAGAATTCTAATACATTATTCAATTTGTGAGGAATAGTTACAGTATTCCAAAATATTCATACGTTAAAAAAACCAAACAACACATTAAACTAATTATTAATAACTCCTCAGAATCCAGTTAGTAAATTGTTGGAGAATGCCTTTTTGCTGTTTCACCACTGGAATTTTTCTTAACAGAAATGTTTTCACACCTCTTTTTTTGATAGTGTTGATAGTGTTTTCTTCACTATACAAAAAGCCACCTCTTGGGCTAAGATCAGTATTGTTAAAGTAGGGAGAAGTAGAAGAAGCAGGAGTCAGTCCTCTGCAGCTCTGGAAACAGGACATTTTTGTAGCAAACAATGAAAGACTATATTTCTCAGGGCCAGGTGCAGCTTTTATAGTGTCAAACTCATACTCGGAGGATAGAGGGGTTATATGACATGTCACATATTACTGATAAGCAGAGTTGAAAATTCTTCACCAAGAAACTCCTAAGTGATAAACCCAAGGATTTCATACAGTTGCAGTTTAGAATTAAGTTGGCTGTTAGTAATTTCTGATGCGATTTATATTAAAGCATCTTATTTTTAGTAGGTAATACAAATATTTCCTTGTTCATTTCCTGTCATGTGGCTTTTCCAATAGCAAAGATGGGGATTTATTTCAATTTGCTTGGTATTTATTGGAATAAAATTATCAGAAAGAAACTATAATTAAACAATATAAACCTGAAGTCTAAAGTTGTCTTAGTTGAGAGGATTTAGACCATTACTATGTTGTATGATATGCCAGTGGCATACATGCTCCTTGATGGGATGTGATGGCTGTTATATAATTTACAGTTATAAAATTGATTATAGATTATTAAATAAATCGAATATGATTCTTACTAGTTAAGAGTTGAATTTTGCCCTCCCAAAGTACACAGAGTAATACCTAGTCTGGTTTTGCCAATCACAAATACTCTGGTTACCTGCTGTGAAAGGAGAAGGTAGCAGTGCCCCGTTTTGGGAAACACTCCTGTTTGCTGTGCATGACGTGGGCTGGTTGTTCTCTGCACCATGAAGTCGAGGGCCCAGACTTGACATCAGTGGCACCCCAGTGCAGGGCTCAACCTCTGAGTAGCAACTGCAGTTTTACCAGCATGAACCACATCATTAGCAACAGCACGTACCAAGACAAGAATTTTTCTACATGAAAAAGTGTTTGGTTTTGTTTTGGTTTTTGTTAAAGTGCTGCAGTGCAGTAATTGATCCAGTGACACAATTTTACTCCTTTGTATTGACATAGCTTTGTAGTATTTTTTCACTGTATGACTATAGATTTTTACATATGTAACTATAAGATTATTGAATTTTTTATTCTTCCTACTTTTTCCCTTTGAGTACAGGATCTGTACATGGAACTTGTTGCAGCAGCTTACCTAACAAAGGGGTATTGTCAAGCTCTTAGAATTAACACTAGCCATATTGTACTTTTTAAGAAAACACAGACACTTCCACAATCTAAATAAAAATGAAATTATTATTTTTAATCTTCCACTTCAGTACTGTAAAATTGCAGAATAATTCTTGAATATTTTCAAGATCACAATAGTTTTTGACAGAACTGTAATTATAAGTATTTTTTTAAATGATTCAGTAACACCCTTTTGTATTTTTGAGGTTCTTTATTGCTTATATTAACAACTCTAATGTGTATAAAGTAGGCATGGGAAATATTCACCTAAGTATTTTAGTGAGGTGTGGCCATTAAAAAAAACTATTTAATTTTTGAAATGTGAGTCAATCTTTAGCCTTTGTTTTGCTTATGTGGTGTCACTAGTAAGAATATTATTACTGTGGAATAATTAGGTTGTGCTGAACATTAGCTCTAACATGAAATACCTTGCAGCACTAAAGTAGTTCTTAAATGTGTTTGTGGCTCATGTCAAAAAAAAAGTTTTTAATCAGGTCTGGCTCATCTGGTGCTAGTTAGCAGCAGGACATTCTGCCAAATGCATGTGTTAATGGTATTCCAGGAAAAAGAATGGACGAGTTCAGCTGATCCTTTGCTTTGACTCCGAGCCCCAGGCAGATCTTAGTGATGCTGAATTCAGACAAAGACGTTTTCCATGCTTTCCTATGTCCCGACACTCCTGAACTCTCATGCCCTGCAAAAAGCAGGAGTGCAAGCCACAATTCCTATATCCTAGTTTTCCTCCACTCACCAAAGAGCCACACCATGATCGTATGAGCGTTTCCATATCCCTCAGAGAATTTGTCATCTTATCATTGAAGTTCTGAGTTGTAATGGGTGAGTTCTTAATGTAAGTAGCAAGTTTTTAGATTTCATGGTTCCTTGACTAAATATTAAAGTGTTATTGTTATATACAAATAAGTTCATAGTATTTTCATATTTCATTTATTTAAAATAAATGTTTTAAGAGTTCAGTTTGGACCCTTCTAAAATGAAACTTGCAAGTTTTTATCCTAGAATGTGCATACACTTTGTTATCCCTTTCTCACTATGCTCACAGTGCTCAAATTATGCCTGGGCACTTGTAAATTATCCAGGGAACGCACTTTTGAATTATTCTGGGAGACTTCTTGCCAGTCTGTGTTCACCCCATCAGACACAACTACATTTCTAATTTCTGCGTTATCCAGGTAAAGTGCAGCTGCATGCGCTGCTCACAGCTGCCCAAGCTATATCCTCCAAACACCCCTTACCCTACGGGCTGGTTCGGGGCCACGGGCGGGGGCAGGGGAGGGATTATCCAGCGAGAAGCAGCACTGGCTCAGCCACCAACACCAGCGGGGTGGTGGCCCAAGTGTGGCTGTGCCCTTGGCAGCCATCTCAGGGCAGGGACTCCCTGCACTGGCGTTACAGAAGGACGTCACCAGTGGCTGCCTGTGCCACCTCCAGTGTCTGGCACAGAGAGACCCATGTTTCTCATTATTTCAGCGACTTATTTAAAGCAATCTGGTTGGGCTTCAAAGAAGATTTTCTCCATCACTGTACTTGGTGCAGCTGTGTTGAAAGGCTCGTATTTCTACTTTGAAACATGATCCTGCTTCCTAAGATCTAGAAAGGTGATTTATCTGATTTCCACCCCCACTTTCCTGGGGACTGGTCATTAGCAGGATGTTACTGCTGTGCCGGCAGTGCAGCCTCTGCCTCTCAGGAGCTGTGGTCCCCAGCACTGAACTGTGCTGGGTGGGCACTCTGGTGCTGGCTGCACCTCACTCTCCAACACGGTTTGTCAATCGGCTCCCTTTCAATGTACTTCCTCCTTTCCCTTCTCCCAGGAGAGCTTCTGAATTTCTTTTACCTGTCCCTTACCTGTATTTCTCTTCCCAGCTATAAAAGGCTGCAAAATTTGTTGGGAACAGCCTCATTTTGTCATTACATGTAATTTATTTTTGAGAAACCATACAGGGGGCCATCTGCTTTTCATTTTGACTTCCCAAGCTCAGACTGAAGACTTATGTTTTCTCTGAGCAACAGTCTTCTTTCAGTCTCTTATTTTGCTTGTTTTGTTCTCTTGTTAGGAGTTATGACTGTACAGAAATACTCCTTAACTGCAATTAAATTCCTGAAATCCATGTGTAGAGGGAGATATTTGTGGGTTTCCTGCTTAGACTAAATGTATTCTTTGAGCAGGCAAACGAAGTGTGATGATTCCTTGAGAAAATATATTTGTTTCTTATTTATGAGAGCTTTTTTATTTTGAATAGTCTCATGTGGAGGTGGATGTTCAGATTCAAGGTCAGCCTTGATCATCGCCTGTGCAATGTGTTCTGCAGTTCCATCTCCACTGACAAACCTGCAGGTCAGATCCATGCAATACCAAGTTCTGTGTGATTTGGATCACTCCTCATTAAGGCTTTTTATTTGCTGTCCAAAAGTACTGCTGTTGCACTACTCGAGAGAGAGAGGATTCCTTTCCTTCCCTTCATGTTGAAATCCACATGAAATAATTGGTGCAGAAGTTGTTAAGTCCATGTTCAGCCTTCGAGTCATCCAGATCAAACTTTCCAGACCAGTCATATACAGGCTTCTACACACTGAGTTTTTCCCTTTGGGCAACAGATCCCAATTACAGGATCCTCCATCGTTAGAGTAAATTTTTCCTACCTTTGATTTTTAAGTCTTGGCTGAGAAACCCACTCAGGCCCCTTCTTTAAATGTCATGCTAGATATTTGTAGGAGGGTGCACATAACTGGTCATTACAAGGCATGTATTACTCAGCAGGCCCGTTTCAAATTTGAGTACATTTTGAACTTTCCTTCCATCTATTAGTTGTGTCTTTCTATATCAGAAAAAGAAAAAAAATCCTTCCCTTATTTTAGTGTATTTGAAAAATTCCCAGGTGAGGGAATAGTCTTTTGGTGCTTTACCTGCTCTGTTTTATCTCAAACTGACAATATGATTTCAAAAGCAAGTTTTAGGGTTGTATTTATTGTTTGGGTAGTAGTGAAGTTTTGTTCATTTTTCCTACGAAATTTTACAAATTGTAGTGCAGATTTATCTTGTGTACACATACCAATGCCACACATAATTTCTTGAAGCCTGTGTAGGATCCTTAAAATTCCTCAGCTGAAGACACTCACTTCCATCTTCAGAAGGTGCGAGTGTGGCTTTGAAGAGAGAGGGTGTTGGGGTCCTTTCCCCCCCGCCGTGTAGCCCTGGGAGAGGGGCCCTGAGGGCACAGACACGGGGTTTCCCTGCCCCTGCTCAGCCTCGTTCCCATTGGTTGGTTTGTGTTCCCTGCGCGGGCAGAAGGACCCTTGGTCCCGTGACTGGAACAGTTCCTGGGCAGAGCTCCGGCCATGCGGCTGGAGAAATAAACATCTCTGAAACAGCTAGCAAGAATCAGTCCATATATATTTCTTCCATATATATTTAATCCCCACTGTAACAACAGGGAGCCGGAAAGGAAACTGTCTTCCCTTGTATGTTCCTCTTGAAACATAACTATTTCTCTTTCTTCACTGACCAGTGGTTTTGTAGACAAAACACCAATGCCAGCCGTGTGTATCTTAAAGTGTCTTTTCACAGAATTTGACATCTTGTTAGTAGTTTCCAAGTTTAAATATCTCGCTCAGCCAGAGCTCTGGCTTAGAGACAGCTCTGCTGAAGGTGCTTATCTCATGTCAGCCAGTGGTAAGTACCATTTACTTTATTACTCTCTGAGTCCCTTAATAATCAAGATTTCATATTAAAGGACCAAAATAGTTGAAGTAGTATGTTCTTACTTTTGTAGCTTTGTCTTTTTCATCTTCTTAATTCTTGTACTTTGGGTTTTTTTAGGTTGGTGTTAGGTGCTATCTACAATATCTCTCTTCAGGGTTTGGTTAGTGAGGTTTTTTTTAGTTTTGCTTTTGGTTTTACTTTTAGTTTTGCTTTGTTGTTGGTTTTTTAAACTTCCTGCACAAAGGTTTTCCTGAAATAAGTTGCTTTTGGCTTTTTAAAGCTTTCTGACGGAAAACACCAGAAAATAAAGACTGAAACATATTAAAATGTAAAATGCGTGACATACAGAACACAGCCTCTACACATGATTTAATCCAGTGCAAATAATCATATGCTTCATCTGTGAAACTTAATTTCTTTCAGTCAGATGGAAATGTCATGCTATTAGAGTGCTAAATGAAGTTTAGGTCTCTTTGGATGAGATTTCTAAAAAGCAGTGGCAGAGGATGGTTACCACAGCACCCAACCTCAGTAATGGGTCTCAGAGGAATTCACTGCACTGAGGCCCTGTCACAGTTGCCAACAGTGCCCAGCCCCAGCAACATCCCAGTGCAAGTGTCCATGGCAACAGCCTCAGGCAGTGGCTTTAATGATGGTTGCCATGGCACCCACCATCCTGGCTTTGTCAGGTGTGTCAGAGAAAGGGTTGCCGTGGTCCTGCTGCACTGCCAGCCCTGAGGAGCAGCTGCCAAGGTGTCCTGCAGGGAATGACAACAGAAGGCATCCTGCTGGCACCCCTGTTTGAGCACTACTCCTGCATCAGCTACAGACCTGACAGAGCAAGTCACTGACTCACACACAGCTGAGAAACCTCTGGGTCATCCTGTATCTAGTGGGTGATATGCACATGCAGATGAGCAAGTTTAAAATTCCAAAAGAGAATTTGTACTTTTAGATGTTTCTGTGCAAGGAAGAAAATGGGCTTTTAATGTTTAAAATGAGATTTCTTACATAGTGACTGTGGTAAAAGATGCCAAGGAGCTTCTGGGGTTAATGACCCCCAAAGTGCATCACTTTTCCCGTCATCTTGCCATTAATTGGCAGGTGCTGCACTGTCCTCTCACTGCTTGGTTAACAAAATTAATGTGGCATTTCAATATCACCATAAAGAAATCGTAAGACTCTAGAATAGAATAGTACAGAGCTGAATAACTTTGGTTGGAAGGGACCTACAACAATCATCTAATCCACCTGCCACTTCCAAAGACCTTTTTGCTAATCCAGAGACTACTTCAGGACTGAACAAAGGTTAAAGCCTATTGCTAATGGCACTTTCCAAATGCAAACACTGACAGACTTGGGGCATTGACCACCTCTCCAGGATGCCTGTTCCAGTCCAGAACGGCACATAGGATAAGGAAATGTTTCCCAATGTCCAGTCTGAACCTCCCCTGGCACAGCTCTGAACCATTCCCACGTGTCCTGTCCCTGGATACCAGGAAGGAGAGCTCAGCACCTCCCTGTGCCCTTCCCCTCCTCATGAAGCTGCAGAGAGCAGTGAGGTCACCCCTCAGCCTCCTTTTTGCCAAACTGGACAAGCCCAAAGTCCTCAGCTGCTCCTCACAGGAGGTTCCAGCTTTGTTTCCCTCCTCAGGATGTGCTGAAGGACCTTCCCATCCTTCTCCACCTGCAGAGCCCAGCAGGGCCCACGCTGAGGCTGCCCCAGGGCTGAGCCCAGCAGGACCATCCCCTCTCTGTGCCGGCTGTGCCGTGCTCGGTGCTCTGGGAGGGGGTTTGCCCTCAGGGCTGCCAGGGCACTGCTGACCCACACCGAGCCCAGCACCAGCCAGCCCCACATCCCCCTCTGCAGCTGTCCAGCCACTCCTCTCCCACTTTATCCCTGTGCCTGGCGTTACCCCATCCCAGGTACAGAATCCAGCATTTGGACTTGTCAAATTTCACCCAATTTATGATTGCTCAGTGCTCCAATCTGCCTCTGCAAGGCCTCTTGTCCCTCAAAAGAATCCACAGCACCTCCCAGTCTGGATCACCAGCAAATTGCTACTGATGCGTTCACCTCCAGCATCCAGACTGTTGACAAATATTTTGAGCAGAACTGACACTGTAACTAAACAATGAGGATTTTGTTTGCATCTGGCAATGTTATTCTTCACCTTCCTTCTCATTTTCCCAAAGAAGCTACTTTGAATATTTCCCACACAAGCCAGTAACCCAAAATTAAAATAAAGTTATGTTTCTAACCATTTATTCTGTGCAAAGTGTAAACATACATATGCTTGGAAACATTAAGTATTTTTAGGAATTCATGAAACTCCTGGAAAAGAAAGCCAAACATGTCCTGGGCTGCATCCAGAGCCCCGTGGGCAGCAGGGGAGGGAGGGGATTCTGCCTCTCTGCTCTGCTCTGCTCTGCTCTGCTCGTTCTGGTGAGACCCACCTGGAGCACTGCATCCAGCTCTGGGGTCCTCAACATAAGGCAGCTGCTGCTGGAGCGAGTTCAGAGGAGGCCAAGATGATCAGAGGGATGGAGCACCTCTGCCACAAGGTCAGGCTGAGAGAGTTGGGATTCTCCAGCCTGGAAAAGAGAAGGCTCTGGGGAGACCTTATAGCTCCTTCCAGTACCTGAAGGGGCTCCACAAGAAAGCTGGAGAGGGCATTTTTACAAGAGCAGGCAGTGGTGGGAGAAGGGGGGAACGGGTTCAAACTGAAAGAGGGTCAGTTCAGGCTAGATATAGAGAAGAAATTTTTTCTGTTGACGGTGGTGAGTGAGTCACTGGAACAGGTGAGAGGCTGTGATCAAAAAACCACCAAAAATTAACAACAAAAACCCCAGAGAGATGGCAAAAAATGAAGCAGGCTGGATAAAGAAGGAAAATTTACCAACTTCCTCCTTTGCCAAAGTTTCAAGTTCTGCGATTTGGTGCTTGAGGAAAAAAACCTTCAAATTTGAACATAACCACTAACTTCTCTTTCAGCTTTGTGAGAGAAACTTTGACCCTAAAAAGTCAAGCAAGCATAAGACAATTAAACTGTAAACCAGTTTGGATTAGCAAATACAAATATATTTCGATTACCTTTACTAGGACATTAGAGAAAATGGGCTTTCTAAAATTTGTTTCTAAAAGGTTGCAATCATTTAACAGATTTTTACTTGTTTAAACCTCCTAACTTCCATGACAGCAGACCTCCTCAAGGGTTTTTTAATGTCTATTTCAAAATTTCATCCATTTCAAATGACTATCTGCTTCTGTCAGAAAAAGATGTATTAAACAGTTTCCTCCTCTTCAGCCCTGAAAGGACTGAAAGGAGCATCATAGAAGAAGAGAAATTGCAAAGAAATTTTTGTGAGACCCTGGCAGCAGCTTAGTTAGGAGATCGCTCTTGATGATCCTCCCATGTGTCCCAGGTGTTTTTTGTCACTGCTGTGGCTCTTGCAGGAGCAGCTCTGCCTGCCCAGGCTCTGCTGCTCTCACAGGTCAGGCAAAGCGTGAGTTCAGTGCTGACATCCTGACTGGGAGGGCTTTGAACTCCCTCTCTGCCCTTGTGTTAATGATTTGTGATGCTGCGCATCTGAAGGCACTTCAAGAAAGTACTTCCTTTACTACTGTTAAAATGAAATGGACTGACTGCTTTCTCTTCCTTCTCACAGCTGGCTGAGGGCATAAGGAGATTGCCACACTTGGCTAAACCAGTATTTTCCGCAGTATTTTTCCACAAGGAACAGAAAGTACTTCCTGATGATTTGTTTGCTGCCTCTCTGGAGAAACACAGTATTACACTTTGGGTAAAGTCACAGTTTCACACTTGGACTGGCTCGTCAAAGGCAATGGCCTCTTTCATTTAAAGATGATTTAAACCAAACCCAATATTGAGTTTTGTACTCTGGTCAATCCTGGGAGAAAAGCCGATGCAGAGTCTGAGGATTGCTAAAAAACTTGGTGTAGCAGATTCGGTTTGAAACTGGTCGGAAACACCAATTTAGTGTAGTGGTTTGGTCCAAAATACTCATTACTGTTTATCTTCTGTGAGATAAGAATTAGGAGAAATGCAAAGCAGGCACCAAACTTGAAAGAATATAAAGAAGTTTATTAATAGACCTAAAATAAGGACAAAGAAAACAGGAAAAAAAAGTCCATACCACACCTTCAGAACACTTCTCCTCTCCCCCCCCCCCCCCGACCTTTCTCCCTTCTCCAAGTGACAATGTAAAAAGACAACCCTTAAGATGTTCAGTCTGTTTACCACTTCCATAATAACCTTGTTCAGTCCATTTAGGAAGAGGAGTCTCTCTTGTTCATGCTATGAAAACATTATCACAATCAGCCAGCCGCCCAGGCTGGTTCTCTGCTCACATGTGAGTCCCTTCCCCCAACTTGCAGCTTTTCCCACAACTGCTTTCGAGGGTTCCCTCTTTAATTACTGGGGTACAATTTTAAGGCTGAACCGTTCAGAAACAAAAGTTCTCTTCACCCATCTCTGGGAGCATTTCATCTCTAAGAACAGAGGCCCTTCTCCTTCCCTGGGAGCAAAGGGTCCTCCTCATCTTCATCTCCAGGACTATCTCTGGGACCATCTCTAGGAACTGAGGTTTTCTCCTTTCCCGTTTGGAGCAAAAGTCCTCATCGCTTCCATCTCCCCGTCCAACTTCTCATGAAATTACAGCTGCATCAGCATCTGCCTATCTCAGCGCAGGTGCTTTTGCTTACGAGCTGAACACTCCACCCCCCATGCCTTCATGAAATTACAACGGGATGCTCTATCATAGCTTCACAACAGAATTTCAGCTTTAAGCATCTCTTCTTTCTCCTCCCTCAGGTTTTCAGCTCTTCACAGCACTAAAAGGGTTAATCTCACCTGGGCCTTGCAGCTGGAATGTTGCTTATCACTGTCGGTCACATGATCTCTGCCGGACAGCAGAGCAGCTTTAGCTGAATCTTGGCTGCACTGGAGAGGGGGAGCCGAGCCGCTCCGGCTGCCCACAGCCCTGCTGTGGGGGGGTTCCATGGGTGGAACAGGGCCCATCAGCTCCAGGATGGCCATGGCCCAGCCCAGCCTGGCCCAAGCAGGGCCTGGCTGGGCCCGCTGGCCCCCACACGGGGCCCGCAGCCACCTGTGCCAGCGCCGGAAACGAGAGAGAGCTGTGGGGGGGTTTGCCTATTCTTAAATGTGGATCACAGAGGTGGTCACAACTTTAAGTGGCTCAAAGAATTGTCCATATTCAAACTGGCCAGCTGATAGGCTCTATCAGGTCACAGAGGAAACTGTAAGCACCCCTTTGCAAGAACATCACTTCTGGGACTATGCTTGCTAACCTATGACACTTGGCCTGTCTGGGCCTCTGAGCCTACAGGCACTGTCAGTTCTACCCTGGCATGCGTCTAATCCTGTAACAGCCTTTGAACCTTATTTTTTGATGTTTGCCAAGATGCAGCTCCACTTGGAAACATGCAATTTTTAGGGTTTTTAATTATTACAGTTTGGGGTGGCAATAATTAACCACTGGAAATTAACACACCTTTGACTTCCATGAAAAATTCAGATTTCTTCACTACAAAATAAAAACTACAGCTGTTGGGAACAAGTCAACACAGCTGCATCTGTTCAAACTACCACAACTTGATGGTCACTGAGCACATGGAAAATTTGTCTACAAACCCCTGGGGGTTGCTGGAGGAGCTCTAAACAGTAGCATTCTGTAGACAGATGAACAATGATACTGTTTTTACCCCAATAAGTACTTGCCCTTTGTGTCTCACACTGCTGCCTGACTTTCCTATTAAAAGTCTACTTTTCATTTTCATTTCTGACTATTTGTACCTCTTTCTATCAATCATTCAAACTCTTCTACGATTTCTCAGAGCTACTGCACAAGTAGGCTGGGTTTAAAATATGAGGGTAGTGCACATGTACATATACATTCCTAGTGGTACACGGCAATAATTAATAGTGTGACCGACGTGTAAATCATTTACAGCAGAAACTAATAAAATCACTTTTATTAAACCAGTTGATCACAACTCTTATGTTACAAAAATAATTTCATAATAATGTTAAATATTAAATACAAAACAGTTGCTCTTAAAATAAAAGTAACATTTTTTGTGTTTACATATGTTTCTGTGTAAAGCAGCTGACCCAGATCTGTTTAAGATTGTGGGTCTGTCTTTACCAACTATATTTAGTTCTTCTTCACCTGAAGACATAGGGAAAGCAAACTACATGTTAAGGAATTCAGCTTCATCTAGGCAAGACTGGAAACAGTCAGAGTTTCCATGCTGCTTAAGAAGGAAACAGTGCAGGCCTCAATCCATTTTAAGCAGAACAATTACTGTTTTTAAAAAACAAAACCAAACACTAGCAACTGTTTGGAAGAGCACAGTGGCTGAGAGCTTTTCACTTGTCTTCCACATCTGCTATCATAGCCTCAACTGCATTCCAGTCCAGCTTGCTGAGGATGCTCCCTGTGCTTTCAGAAACACTGTCCATGTTGATACTGCCAAGAGGAGAGAAACTCATGCCATGCACTGCAGAGGCCTGGTGGGGGAAGAGAAGATGAAGTGATCATTGTGCATCATTCATGGACAGCAGAAATGATGCCACTCTTTTAAAACGTGTCCAAATCAAGTTATGTGTCTGATTATTCTGTAACAAATGCAATCTATTTTCCTGTTTATGCCCTCCCACTGATGCCCGTTTCCTGGACAGGCAATGTGCCTACACAGTTTTTAAAAAGTACATTGAAGTTCAAGGCTCACAAGAATGCCTTCACTTGTAAAGGAAAACTGTAGTTCTGCTGAAGCCCCACCATTTGTGTGATGCATTATTTATCTCACCCACATGTTTTGAATAGAGAACCACATTTTAAATAAAGCAGAAGAAAACAAAGTGTTAAATGGCATGTATCAAATAGTTTATAGAATAAGTAGGTACTCTACCTGAAACATGGAGTCATGAGTATCTTGAAGTATTCTTTGGATATCCTCAGGCACAGTCCAAGGACTCACTACGTCTCGATCAGTGTCAAGATCAACACCTTCTGTCTGAACTGCAGTGGCAACTTGAAGAGGCTTTTGTGTTGAGCTCCTGCTGACGCTACACTCAGCAGCTGAGGAGAAAACAGGCCAACCACAGCACTGCAACACTTCTTGCCTTTTTCATCTCAATCTCTTGAAACTCCTTCAAGAATAGAAGCTCCAGGTTCTAAGAACTGAAGCTGTGTGTAAATCCACGTGAAAACAGCCAGCCCTGTTATCTAGAATTGACGGGGGGTTATGGGGAGAAAAGGCTGCTGGTCCCTTCCAGCCTCATGCTCTGAGCTGCCTTCCCAGGGCAGAACACGAAGTGGAACAGGACTGTGCATGGTGCCTACAGCATCCAGGTTCTGTGGTGCAGTCCCCCCAAAAAAACCACATTGTTCATTATTTGGCAGAGGACTAAACTAAATAAACTCTGGATTTGTGCCTCTTTAGAAGACATGGAACTTCAATGAAACCCTTATCAGTGATGTGATATACTGGAAAAACAGATAGAAGAAGGTGCCAGAAAATCAGAGAACGATCAACCTGAATATAGAGTTTAAAAAGCGAATATATGGAAAGGAGAAAAATTACTTTTCCACATGAGCAGAGGTGAATTCAGGAATTCAGGAAAAGTGCCTTTCTGCTTCTTAGTGCTTCTCTCAATTTCCTGCACTGTCAACTCAAATACATTGACCTTTGACTGTCCAAATCATGCCAATAGTATAATTCTGGTGTAAGGCAGAATGGAATCATGCCACAGTATTTTGTAAGTCTCAGACCGATTATCTCTTCATTCTTTGTCTGATCAGAAATTCTGCTGCTATTAACAAGTACTGCTTCTGTTAAAGAATACGATTAGGAGCAATCTTTTGTGGATCCAGACCTACAAAGATAGGCATGGGAAAAAGTACCACTAAAATCCAAGGAGTTTTTTCTTTTTGCTAAGCTTAGTCATAAATTTTTCCATGCTAACATTATGACAAAATGATATCTTAAATGGATACTGTACAGAGGGATAATAAAGACAACTCCTACTTTAAAGAGCTTGGAGAGTAAGCAGCACAGAAAGGTAAGGGAGAGACATAATTCTTGTGTCCTGGTCTGCTAATTAACTTTCTCTCTGTCAGTCTGAACTGAAAGATAAGACTCAAAGCCTTCATCTAGTGATTTCATAACATGCATTTCAGGAATTCACTAAAATCTGGCACATTTATTTCAGTAATCTTGAAACTCTCATCTCGCTAAAACTGTTCAGAGGTGATTAAACAGGTGATTAAAATATTTCACAAGTTTCTAATTAAAAGGATTTTTAAGTGGGGAAATAATTATGAGTTTTATTCTTCTAAACAAATGCTGTATCTGCATCTTATTTCCCCCCTGTATTATGCAGCATTCTGTCATTGTTCTGTGTAACTTACAGTGTCTGGAATTAACAGGACAGTTTGTAGCATTTCTCAGTCTTCTTCTGGAGGTACTTTTCTGAAGGAGCTTACAGGCATTTCCTGGAAAGACAAAGTAAGCATTTCGTTTTTTAAATGCAGATCAAATATACTCAAAGATGCTCAGAAATTTTCATCTACAAGTCTCCTGCCTGGGTTACACAGTACTCTTGCTATGGCAATTTAAGCTACTTTGGATTTAAAGAAGTGATAAGGAAAGGTAACTCCCATCTTTAGCAGGTCAATGGCAACACAGTTGCAAAAGCCTCAGGACAGGAAACATGCAGGTTTATAAATCTGATTTTCTACACAGATATCAAAGCTCCTCTCTCCCAAAAATTCAGCAGTCACTTGAAGGACCTCTTCAGTATGTGTCTTCATCAAAAAAGTTCTGTTCTTACCCTTGGACTCTGTCAAACCAAGAGCTGGGGTGAAACGTTGTACTTTTTGACCAAAGCCAGGTTTGGCAGCAATTCTGCTCCTTTCTGCCAGAACAGGACTATTCAGATGCCCTCTACAACAAGACAAAGGAAAAAACCAACACAACGACAAAGCTTAAATACTTATCACTGTACCATTCCTCCACACAACTTAGATCTGACAGGGCATATTCAGAAGAGACATAAAAGCCAGAGAAACCACATTCAGCCCACCTGGCTGAGGATCAGCATCACACACTGCCTGTGGGGCCAGTAAGCCTCAGCAGAATCAGAACTGCTGCAATCACAGTGAAGACACATCAAACTGGCTTTATAGAGAGCCACTTTAGGTCCAACAAAACTTCTTAGTGATTCCTGCCACTCCTAAGGTGGATTCCTGCATGATGTTCCTTAGCATGTCTGATTCTGGCTGGGCACTTAAATTTCCCTTGGACACCACCAGCAGGCTCTGTACAGCACTGACTACATTCACTTTAATGCTGTATTCTGGAAATGTACCTAAAAAAGGTACTGTACCAAAAAAAAAGAAGCAGAAATATTTAAGTTTGGAAATCACAGGATTACCTGAAGTAAAAAGTTCCTCCTATTATTCTGAAAAGTATAAAATTATATATATAAGAAGAAGAACTACAATGCAATATACACCTGGAACACACATACACATATGTGGCATTAATGCCATTAAACTGAACAGATGTATCAATTTATAATACTCAGATACCCTCACCTCCTCAAAAGGCAGTACGTGAAGTGCAGAAGAAAGATCAAGTAAAAATCTAAAGGATGAAAAAATTAGCAAGCAAGAGAACAAATCCAGAGTTGGCACAGCAGAATTTTTATTTGCTTCTTGCTTGTTGTTAGATGCTCTTCAGGTCTATATTGCTGGCTATAGTTCAGTAGAACTCACAGAACATTAAGTTTGCAAAGGACCTCCAAGATCATCGAGTTCAGCCTTTGACGGGATCACAACCCTGTCAACTAGACCCTGGCACCAAGTGCCATGTCCAGCCACACCTCCAGGGATGGTGGCTCCACCACCTCCCTGGGCAGCCTGTTCCAATGTCTAACCACCCTTTCTGTAAAGGAATTGATGTTGAGTGGAATTGGTTATGACACTGATTACAGCTTGACTCCTGAGTTGGCTTTTTCCATGCTCCAAAAGGCATTTTTAAGGCTCCCTCCAAGATTTGCTGTACTGGTTGTAACAAGACTGGAACAGGGACTTGAGAGTCCGCTGATCCAGACAAATTGTATCTTTGATTCTGCCAGCATATGACCTGTCTCTCAAGCTAATCCTGTCTCAACTTGCTGCAAAATTTGAAGTGTGGTGAAGATACCAGCACACCAGAGCAGGTTTGATGCTTAGAGTGTTACCCTGTACTGGATGCCACATCCCTCCTTCTGTACACTTGAGGTGATCTTGTGCTGGACAACGTTCTATGATCACTTGCTGGTGATGCCACTGTGTCAGATAACATTTCATTCATCAGGGAAAGTGCCTGTGATATTCTTATACTGTGATGCTCAGACAACAGGGCTCTGTGGAGAAATAATATTACACATTACCTCACGCTCTCACTCATTTCACCACAGCTGATTTGTGAGTCCTGTAAGACTACATGAAGAACACTTTTTTACAGAATTTCACAGAAATATACTAAGCCTTTTAAGATCATTAGCAAAAAGTTAAACCATTTCTTAGTTGAGTAAGTGAGTTTGACAGAATGCATGAGTAAATGTTGGGGAAAAAAAGAAACAATGATACTTGGAAAGCGATAAATACAGTCAAAGGATGAAACATGTTCAGAGTTTTCCTAAATGGTGATGCAAACATGAATTTTTTATGCTTTTGGTTGAAATTTCATCAATATCTGAAGCTTCATAGGCAATATAGTTAAAACTATCTTTACCTCTTTTTGAGGACTGGAAAACTAATATATAACTAAAGATATCCTGAGCTGTATTTATAGCAACTTACTTGTCTTTTTCTTCTTTCTTCTTCTGGAAGATTCTAATATCCTTTGAAGTAGGATTATGATGCTGTGTAAGAAAGTATAAAAATCATTAACTATGTACTGTGGTCTCATTCCAGTCTCTCACTCTCAAAATGTACTTAATTGACTTGAAAGTTACTGTTTAAGACATTCTTCACAAAGAAAAACAATATGAAAACATATGGTCCTACCAGGAAATTCAGGTAAGATTGTCTCTGTAACATTCCAGTCTCAAAAAACATACTGAAATCTTGCAGTCATATCTTTCATACTGTATATGCTTAAAATACTAACATTCCTAAGGATACGTCCTCATAGTCCAGCTCAAAGTTTCAAATGGCCTCACCATCACTGATGTTCCTAACAACTAATTTAAAAACCAGGGCAAGGTTGCACTTTGGCCTGTGTTTGCTAGAATACAATTTGAATTCTTTAGTTCTTCCTTCTTAAAAAGAAAAAAGCCAAAACCAAACCCAAACCATCCTCTGAAAGCTGAGAATCCCTCCACTAATGATTTCAGGTGAAAAGCCCATAGCAAAAGCATCAAGTGTATACTTATGGGTTGACAATACAGGAAAAGGAGAGAAAGCAGGACCCATTTTTCTTGAATCACTTCTCTCCATGCATGTGCAGAAGAGCAGCCCAGCTCAGTTCTGAAAGATTGTTTAAAACCAGGGGAAATACTTTATTTCACAGAGATCTATTACTCTTTTTGAAAGTGAATACAACTGAATTATTTAGTAACAGGGAACTTGAGTATATTACGTATTTGCTGCTTGGGAGATAAAACCAACAGAGCTTCAGCCTGGAAGTATTTACAGCATATCCTGAATTCAACAAGTAGAAGGTAGAGGGATATATTTGGTGGTGTTAGGTCTCATCTCCTGTAACCCCAGAGCTTCCTGTGACTCAGCAGGGTCCTTTCAGGTCCTGAAGGCATCCAGATGGCAAATGCAAATTTTGAGAGTTAATACTGACTGGAAAATTTCTTCTGAACTGCTTTTGTGTGGTTTTTTTTATTTTCTGTTATTTCCAGCACAGAAAAGATAGATCAGGCCATAAAGGTGTTTTTACTAATTAAATTTAAAACGTAAAAAATTCTGGGAGGGGACTGTTTGTTCACTGAAACCAGACTTCAACAAAAATTTTCCTAAGATACTTGACATATATGACATATTCTAGCATCTCTGCTGACCCTTTATGATTTTTGCATACACTTTTGTGTGGGTGAATGACAGTGATGGCTGCCCTCAGTATCCTACCATATTTGCAAAGGATGCTGGCATGTGAACTCTGCTTTTTAAATTCACTGGGGTTTTTTGGGAGACACATGGGAAGATGAAACAAGGTGTAAACACATCTTAATAACTGCTGTAGCTATCACTGCCTGAAAAACGTATCTTTCATCAGTGAATGTTGCAGCTGTATCCATTACCTTGTAATGGCCACCTGCAGCCAATGGTCACCACTGCAGCCTGTGAAGAACACTGGTGTATTTGCTTATCTGACACAACTATGGCCAGTTCCCACAAAATCAAATTATACATGTAAAACCCCAACATTACAATAGGCAAAAAACACCCAACTTTCAGTCCTTATATTATCTAACCTGAATAATCAACACACAATAAGTAACAACTACTCTTCAAGACACCCATTATTTTTACCACATTCTTCCTCAGGTTGAATGGATGATGTTCTTTCTGTCTTTGTTCATCCCGTTTCTTCATATATTCTCTCATTCTTTCTTTTTGCTTTCTTTTCATCCATGTTTGTATCTCCTTCCGCTCCTCTTCTGTTCTTTGAGAATGCCCAGAAGCAGAATCAAGAACCCTAAGGGCAGATGTAAACAGGAAATAATCTAGCACATCCTGTAAATCGCAAACAACAGCAACTACATGATAAAATAAAAACTCTGACAAACCCTTCAAAATTCTGACACAGCTGGAAGCATAAGTAATGAACAAGAGGGGAAATCTTCTTTTGCAAAATTTTACTTCTTGTTGTCAGCTACATCCAGATAATAGAACTAGATCTTAAACTGGTGGGAACTGTGGTACCCATGCAACAGACTGGTGACCTGAACAGCTGTATTTTTTCCCTTTGTCAGCAAATGATGTCACAAACAGGAGTAGGAAACAGCTGTCACTTTGACCTCTCTCAGGAAAGAACAGAGCTGATTTTACAACTGACAGTCAGGAAGGTGTGGAAGTCTCCAGCAAGGAGGGGAGCATGACAAGCTGAAATCTGGGGCTGGAAGTTTCTAAAGCTGCTGTGCCACGGGCAGGAAATTTCTGTTCTTTCAGAACTGCTTTAGAAGACCTGAAGGTCTGAACTGAATCTACTGTATAAAAAGAGTTGTGCTCCAGCCTATACCTAGTAGAAGAAGGAACAAGCAAAGAGGAAGGAAAGAATTTCAAAATCAAAATAATAGAAAACAATTAGTACATATGACAATAATGGCCAGCGAATTTGTAGATATTAAAAGTTCTAATACTAGTCCCATTTACATCAAACCACATACTTGCTTCCATTGTTTACAGGTTGTGAGCTATGAGAATAACCAGGGTTAAAATGACTTAACCAACACACAACAAAAACCAGCCATGGTATTACCTGGAGATTTTCTTAGCCTGTGTTTTTGCAAAGCCCAGCTCCAACACAGAGATGTCACTTTCTACCACACGATCATTCATGCCAGTAACATCACTCAGACCAGTAATTTGCATGGGATCTTCTGAAGAGCTTGATGTTAGGTAGGGAAAAAAAGCTGTTACTAAATTACTGTAGAACATTACCGTAAGAATAACAAACTAAACCCCTTTCTTTTACACTGAAAACGAGAATACCCAGGTTGTTTTACATAAAGCCTTTGGACTGAATTTTCTTTCCCCACATTTCCACTGCGTTAGTACACTTGAGTCAATTTTGATGAGGACAGAAGGAGCATGACCTGACTAACATCAGAGGGACCATCCAGAGCTGAAATGCTTGAGCTCCACTGGGGTGTGTGAACATGGCTGGTCCACAGGAGGCTGAGGCTGGCAGCCAGTAGCATCCACAGGGTTTGTATTGTTGCCCATGAGGAGATAAAGTTATGGGGTGCTACCAGTTTCAGTGGTACCCAAATCTCAATGACCTTCTGAGCAAGAATCAGTGTCAGTGAGAGTACAGTTCCACCTAAATTCTCCCCATTTCTTTCTTCTCTTTTAATCAGTTGCTCCCAGTAAAAAACTGATCTCATAGTTTAGGACTACAAGCTGTAGTTGCTTCAAGTTACTTCTTTGGGTAAAAATCACTGTCTGCTAAAGTTTATTGCATCATACCCTCATTCTTTAGTTTATTTAACCACTCCCTAATCTACTTCAGTCACAACAAGCAGTTCCATTTAAAATACTAGAAAAATAAGATAAACCATTCAGTTTACTGCTATGATTTAAGCAAAACAATAAAGATGGATAATGGAGCAGAATGACTAGGAAGAAAGGAAACCAGCTACTCTTTTCTACTATATCCAGAAGAGTAACAGCAGCTAAAAATAAAAATACATGTCAGAACACTTTATTTAATGCATATGCTCTTTCCAGTTATGAAATCTTCAGTCTGTTGCTTTACTGTTTTCATACAGTAACACCTTAAAAACCTTCTGGTGATAGCTGGCTTTGGTAGGCAACTACTAGCAGCAATTGCATGTACTTTGCTGAAAAAGTGGTTTGCAAATAGGAGAAACAACAAATGCACACAGACAAGAGCACCATTTACATTAGCAGCTCCAATACTTGTAACTAGAAAAGAACTTTGAATGCTTCTGCAGCTTTTGCATAAAGTAAATCTAACAGGCATTACCAAAGTCAGAGTAAATTACCTAAAAAAAGGGCTTTTATTCAGTTTGAAAATAAATGCCTTGATTTTTATGAAGTGATGATTCCACCCTGCCAGTCACCTTTTTGGTCAACTTTCAACAAAACCAGTTGCAAAATACATACCCAGCACATAGTTCTCTGCATACACGAGAGCCTGAAACAGGAACAATCTTTTTTAATAATATCTTTGCACTGGTACAAAAATTAATCATACATATGTTAAACAGCCTGTGAGATAAAATACAGAAACACACCAACCTCAATATGCTGACATTAAAAATAAATTAATATTGTACATAAGCTTAACAGCCTGTGAGACAACATGTCATTGACTGCCAGGTTAGCACAGAGGCTCCAGAGAGCACTAATTAACAGTTCTCTGGCTTTTGTGGGAAGTTTTGCTAGGACGATATCATCGCTGTTGACAGTTTTTTGCCATGACAAACTAACTACAAATTATCTGTTCCAATTAATTATACAGTATTTCATGGAAAATTAATGATTGACACTTACTTGAGGAATCCAGGCACTCAGAAGAAGCTTGGAATTCAGAAGATGCAACTGAAGAGCAATATGGTTGTCTTGGAAGGAAGAGCACTGCTTCCTCTCCTAAACTAAACTCTCCATCTCAAAAGATTATAGTTGTATCTTAGTATCGCCTATAGTTTTCTTACCTTGCAAGTAACAAGTTTATACTTAGTAAACTCTATTACTGTTTTCAAAATTTAACTGGGTGTGTGTACTATTTGAGATTCACTAGTGCTGTATACAGACACAGGAACATGTTTTAACACATTTTAAGACAGACTGCTGTAAATGTGGCTGTCAAATGCAAGTTCAAATGCACAAAGAATGTATAATTTTTGGGAGCCTGACTGCAAGCAATGCAGGCAACACGCAGAGAAAACAATACAACTGCATTTTTAACCTTGGGCAACAGGTCGCTTGCTGAATGATTTTTCCTCCTCCTTTTAATGCTACTGCAGTCTTCGTAATTGCAAAAATCAATTTACCCTCAGTTTTCAAAATGATTAGACCTCATAAAATAATCTTTTAGGACACAGACAGTAGTTACTGTACGGTGAAATAAACCAATTAATTTTGCTTATGTAGGCTGTATTTAACAGAGATGTCACCCCTCTAGACACAGGTAGATGACAGAGATGATAAAGACAGCTTTTGGAAGAAGCTTTGAGTGTTCTGTGACATCATACCCACTTATATTCAATTAGGTAAGTAAGTACAAATTAGCGCAGTGATGGGTTTCAGAAACAGACCCAATGTTATTTTCTTTCAATGACAGTGAATTTAAGTGCAAGTATGATTCACTGCTGAACTGTTTTCAAAGCTTAGTGATACTGTTGTCTTGTAACAAACTCATTATCAGTGCACATCAATGAAGCCATTCTGAACAATGCAATCTAGAAAGACTCATGACTGACTTCAATGATCTCATTACATAACATTCTGTGTAACAGCCATGAGAAAGTATTACACCATGAACAAAAGGTTTACTTATTTTTAAAAGATGCAAAGGGGAAAAATATACAATAAAGATTATACCAGAAGGTGACTTCAGGCCGCTAGGACAGTTAGAAGCCAAGGCTGCAGAGGCAGGAGAGTGTACATCCACTGTAGTAGAACTGGGTACAGGGTATTCCAAGTTTAAGCTCTCCTTTTGATCATCTGTGACCTCTTCAAATATCATGCCTGTCAAATGATGTTCTGATCCTGTGAAAAAAACAAAAAGATAGAGTACTTAGTGTAGACCAATGGAGAATCCCCACAACGCAGAAACTATCACTCATATATGAGTGATAGCTGGTTAGTGACATCTTTAGTTTATCTGTCACCTACAACAGCCTGAACCTGGATCAGCTGTGCCTCCCTATGAAAGGGCTGTGCTATGTGACCCAGTCCTGCAGGCACAAAGAAAATGACTGGACCAGGAGCTGTTCCGTGTGAGCCTAAAGGACATCCCAAATATTGTCTTACGTACAAACACAGACATAGCCATGATTTGGTTCCACCACTTGGCTTTGTATTAACTCCGTAAGTAGATTAGACTATGTTCTTGGCATAGTACAGTAGCTAGAAGTAGGTACTACATAGCTACTTCTTAAATGAACAAATGATCATTCAATATATCTGCTCTAGTGAACAGTTAAGCTGGTGTAAGATTTTAATAAAACCAGTAGATTACAACTCAATACACAGATTTGCTACCTTTCATTTTATTTCTTTCTCTGATATTCTTGGTTTGTATTTCAGTAACCCCTTTAGGGATTGCACTAAATGCCAGTGGTAACTAAAAGTCATTTAAGATGAATATTCAATGGTAAATTTATTATCCTGTTAGTTGGACACATACCAGCACCAATGACTCCAGCAGCTTCAGAGACTGCAGGACGAGCACCAAGGTCTGAATCCGCAGCCATTTCAAAATCTTCTATCAGCTTCACCAACTGTAAGTGAAACCCAAAAATCACGTAATGACACTTTCTTCAACGTATTGCTGAGACTTACACTACAGATATTTATGCAAAGTCTACTTTAAATACACTTTTTTTGTCAGAATCTTGCAAAGATTTTAATGCAGTTTCCTGGCTGAAAACAAACAAGTTCAGGAATCAAAGTAGTTCATGTAGATTCATTTCATATAAGAATTTCAATCTTCTGGATGCTTACTTTGAGAAAAATATATATAAGATCTATTATCTGTTTGAACAGTTTTACTCCTACCAATCACATGATTTTTGAAGTAGCTGGAGTTTTCCAATATATATTTTATCGAAAACCCACAGAAATTAGAACATTTCCATAGTCTTCGTAAGTCTGAAGTTTTCTGAAGTTTAGAAAGTGAAAACTAAAACTGACTAACCCAGAGTGAGGCATTTTACTGAGCATTAGTCTCAGAAAGAACAACTTTCATAACTGATACCTAATACATAAGAAGTTATTAAAAAAGGAATGATCAACTAGTATGAACTGAAAAAAACAGGCAAAAAAAAAAAAGGTTTTTCTTCAGGATTTGGCTAGATACTCAGAATTTTTAAAACCCAGGTGCTATGAAATGCTGAAACAAATACAGGATATGTGAAAATATTTTTTTCCTACAGGCTTTAAAAAAATCTGACTTTAATAACAACCTTGATGAAGAATATACATGATTAAATAATCCACCTGAGTGTAAAAATATACAATAAATATATTTTATATATATATATATAATATTATTCTCAATATCTCTTAACAGATACCAAGCAGATTGAGAACATTGTTCCAAAATGTAGGTTTTGTCCTTAGCTGAAAAAATAAACTGTCTAAAAAACAACAGTTAGCACTCAGAACTCACCATTTTGCTATTTCTGAAATCCTGCTCCATATTTTCTATTATGTTCTGTAGTGTCTGTAGTTGCATATCCATTTCCCACTGTTTTGTGGAAAAGTATTCTTTTTCAATTACTTTGGATGGAAGCCCTGAAGAAGGAAGAGTTCTTCCTTCTTCATGTGCTATGTTCCAGGTTACACTATCTGTAGCAGAATCTGACTTCTTATCTTTCTTTTGCAATTGGTTTGATACCTTTTTCTGATGATCACCTTAAAATAAATAAAAAAGAATGCACCAATATCACTGAATAAGCCACAAGCACCTAAATATTCCAAGTAATTAGGTACAGATGTGCCATAGATAATAATATGTTTTACGAAGCAAGAATCATTAAAAAGAAATCAAGTGTATCAATGTTGATGTTTAAGACTAAAAAACAACGAGGTTAATTGGGAAAAGGCTGCAGATTTTCTGTGGGCGTTATGACAACACAAGAGTATTACTTTTTCTTGGATCTAAAACTGAAATGGTTTACCTTGCTTCTGAAGTGCCTCAGGTGGAATTGCATTAGTAACAGAAGCTGCTGTGTGATTAAGTTTTGCAGTAGATGGAATTTCAAGCTTCTCATTTTGCTGTGCAGCAGCTATCTCTTCTGTAGACTCAGGTATCATTGGCAAATTGTTAAGGATGTCACTGTCTTCAATGTCGATCACACTTATATATTCCTGTTTATGCTAAACAACAAGATAATGAAGAATTATACGGTATGTGTTTTTAATAAGCTGTTTATAGTACATTGTTCACAATTTCCTGTGTTTACCTCCCTACATTTGTAGCTGAAAGGCTTTTTGTTTAGAGAACAAAATAAATACAATCCTCCCTACCATATTACACAACTGACTCATGCAGATACAAAGAACCCAAATTCATCAAGACAAACAGTATACTTAAAATGCATTTCAGCCATATGTACATTAGATCACTAACCAAATCAGGTGCATCTGACAGAAAGGATGGTAAAGGTTTGTCCTTCATTTCAGTGGGGAAACTCAGGTTTAAATACATGTCTGACAGTAGCATCACAGAGGAACTAGATGACTCTACAAGAAAATAATAATAGTCAGTATTATATTTACAGTAAAAGCCAAAAAAAGTCAGACCATAAGGAAACAGCTCTGCATTCTCTAGCAGATAAGAAAAGCTTTGACTAAGCTGCCATCCAGATTGCTATTAATATCCCAGTCTCGCCTTCTTAGGCAAAAAAAAAAAAAATCTGCATCTTTACTTAATCCAAAGAAATTAGATTACTCAGATAGAAACCTCTAATAAAACTATCTGCAAATGAGTCATGATGTAGTAAAATTATCTTCAAATGGAAAAACACTGTTGAATTTTACAATAATGGAAAAATTAGCATGCTCTCTTGGTACCATAGGGAAAATACTTGGGTACTGAAATCTATGTGAAGTATCTATGGAACAATGCTACTGCAGCTCAATTTCATGTGATCTCTTTTAACATCCCAGTGGTCAATTCATTTGGTCTATATTACACTAAATTCCAAAGATTAAGTGGCGCTAAAATCCACAAAACAAGGATTGGGTTTCAAGAAGTCAGATAAATTAGCACGTTATCTACCCCGTGCATTAAGCCATCTCAGATACAAAACCCATGTTAGAACAGTCACACTTTTATAGACTTCTCAAACAATAAATGAAGTGGAGAAAGACTGAAGCCACACCTGATGCAGGAACAGATGTGACCAGCTCGTTTTTTTGAACTTTGGAAACCTCATTTCCTGATCTACTGATCCCATGATCCTGATATGATTCGAGCACTTGATTGGAAAAAAAAAACGAAGACGATCAGAATGCATGAGTTTAAGGATAATACCAACAGCATTATCTAAGCGTACATTTCTGATTTGCCAGTTCATAATAAAAGAAAAGTTGTGGAGGAGGAGGGCAAGGAAACAATTTCACACGTGTAAAACATTGTCTAAAATGCATTTAGATAAATTCAAGTTAAGTTAAAAGAAGCTTTCAGAAAAAGTCACAGCAGAACTGACTTACAGAAAGCATGAGGAGACTCTTACATAATTTCATCAGTAATGTTTTTATTTATAATTATTTTAACTACTGCTTTGTAATTTATATTCCAATGTTTTCTGGTTTCGTTCTTTTTAAAGTAAGAAATTAGAGCACAAAAAACTGTTTTCCCCTTTATAAACTTGCTGCATTTTGAAACCTGACCAAATATCACAACTAATCAAGAAGCAGCACCAGAAATAGTTGGTTTCTGCAGATTACCTGTGCAGCACTTACCTGGATTAGTATTTGTACTTGCATCTTGAGTTTCTGTTGGTTTTTTCCCTACAGAAGCCAAATAATGTAGATCTGCTGAGATAGTACTTGCTTTCTCCATTGCATCTAAAATGTGATAATACAAAATCGGTGTCTACAAACGATATAAAAATTAGACATCTTTGAAAGCAATGATATTAACTCACAACTATGGGCCCCAACAATTCCTTCTTTGTATTTTCAACAGATAATTTTAACTTTTCTCTAAGCATACCTCAGAAATGATTCTAAGAAAAGTTTGCGCTACCTACTTTATACAGCTGTACTGACACTTACAATGCTACACTGAATTAAAATCAAGATTCAGTTTAGATATGTGATTTTTAAATTAAATATTTTAGTATGCAGTAACAGTCTGCTTCACATCCTAAAAGGAGGGGAGGAATATTTATAACACATATGTCTTCATTTCTTTATTGTTGTTTCTACAGAGTTTGCATTTAAGGCCAAATTTCAGAGAATGAATTGCATTTTGTCCTGTGATAGAACTGAATATTGTCATGAATTAACACACTATAAAGAAGCAAATCACAGCCATGGTCTTCATATTGCAAGCTAGAAACATTGTCAACATTGAGTTTCTTTTAAAAGAGCCCTTAATTTTGTGTAATTAGAATATGCAGGCAAATACTGTTGGAATAATATCTTTTCAAAATAAATAAAAAATTTAGGATTTGAAAGGTTTACAGAATTATTTTGATTAATCACATGAACAGAAATCACTGTCAACCACAGCTAATTGAATTTACTCAAATTGTTATTATTCCATTAACTCCATTGTTTATAAACATAAATACAAGACTGTCATTCATTTTTAAGAAAAATTAAAATACTTCTATAATTTTTGGGAAAACTATTCTGAATCTTCAGATAATTAATATATGATCTTAAATTTGCCTGCATCTCTCTCCACACCGAACCCCTAAAAACTGAGTATCCCCAGAAAATTCCAAATACCTGTTGTACATCCTGAAAGGTCTGGAGAAAGCCCTCCTAAGCCAGTAAGCCCACAGAACACATTATCCAAGTTTTTAACATGTTAACGACTATAGAGTTTTCCTGTGAATTCTAACAAACTTATGTTTCTTAATTTTTTTTATTTGAGCACTCAAAACATTAAAAGGAGTTGTACTTGCCCATTGAGATCAGAAAACCATTTTGAACGTAAGATGTCGATTTTGGTTTGTGATCCTAATATAAGGAAAAAAAGCATCATCTTAGAAAACAGTCCCAGTGCAGATTAAAGGCTTTCTTGATGCTGTTAATTATCCAATATACCTCATATGAGTAATGATTTTGGGGAAAAAAAAAGTAATTGTCACTTACTGCTCTCACTCCTTTTTAAAATTCCTCTGATCCACTCCAACTTAATGGAATTTACTGACTAGGTAACATTCTCTTATGTACCTTGGGGTGACGCGCAGTAACACAAATCCCTTATTCTTCTTTGAGTCTATCCTACCCCTGCTGTACCCTGACTGATATCTCCAGGTCTGGTGAGGGTCTCCAGCTGCTGTGCTGGAGTGAAGTCTCAGAGAAGGTATGGTAATGGACCAGAAACTCAGCTCTGGGTAGTGATCTAGCATTAAACTGGTACTGTTCCTACTAAGTAATGCTTACTCTTATATTGTCATCCATCCAGCCTCACATGGAAAGAGTATTGCCTGGGTCACTTGTCCTAGCATTACTACTAGGAAAAATTATATTTTTTTCATTTTTAACATTTTTGTATATATTTACTACAGATGTATATACAGACTTATATCCTATCAAAACAGACAAGTTCATGTTTCAGGAAAAAAATAGCAACCTTGGAATCCTTTATAAAAACAAATCTCCTGTTTACAGAAAATGCAAGTATATGAATTAAAAATATGTATACTATTTCTAGGCTAGAGCCTGGAAGAGATGTACATTACTGTTTGGTTTATAGTTTCCTGCTTCTTTCTTTTCTATTAATACTTGAATGGGAAAAGGATAAGAAAAAAACATTATTCTATACCCCAGTCTCTGATTCAGTAACCACTGCTGTGTCACTAATACTGATGATGGAGTTGTCTGGGCGGAAGGACACGTTTGGTTTCTTCTTATCCTCCTTCTCTTTCAGTTGTTTCTTATTACGCCTCTTTTTACTGTCAACATATATTAATTACAGATAAAGAGTAAGAAGTGCTCTGAAACAACAAAAATACCGATTGCTGTTCTCTAAGAAATAATACTATTAAGAAATAAACCCTGAAATAAAGATTGGAAAAGATGAACAGAGCTGCTGCATACAGATGCGTTCAAAACACAATTTTTGCCTGCTTGAAATCTACATAAAATTGTTGTAGGAACCCATAAAAATACTAGCAATCACACTAAAATCCATTAATTGTCTAATAAGCTATTTATATTAAATATTACAAACCACATAACATTTCACATCTATATCTTGTGTATAATTAATAATTACTACTCATAAGGCCTGTAAGGAATCTGTAAGAAACAAACTTCAATACCCATCGAAGTTTTCTAATTACTAGGTGACAAGTAGATTACAAGACAGCAACTGTAGCTTCTTTTTTAAAATGTGACAAATAGATTACATGACAGCAACTCTAGCGTCAAGCACTTCTGCAGATACTATCAAAATGTATTCTAAACTCTATCTGCAGTTACTAGTGTAGCAAGTTTTCACTTTAAGAGTGAAAAACTCCTCTTGAGCCTCTGCTCCGGAATGACAGTTAAAAGCATGGTAATTGGAAGGAACCAAGTATTCCATTCTAGAACATTCTATCAGCATTCTATGAGAACGGAACAAAGATATGTAAGCAGCTTAAAAATCTATTTTAACTGTTTGTGGAATCAATTAACATCTAATAGATGAAATTTTGTAAGTAATGAATAACATACCTAGCAAAAAAACCCCAACCCTGCTTCAGCAGGAATTTTGTTAATTAATCACTGTCTATATTAAAAACAGCCTACACATTGAATTATACTGAAAAAGCATATAATCCTTTCCCTCTTGAAGATGACAGTGACAATATGCAGCCCAGACAGCAGTTTATCATTGTGCAAAGAGCAAATCATTTCATGAAGAGTGTATAGCAAACAGTCAGGAGACAAGAAGACCTCAAAACACAAGTAGTGGAATGAAAAACATTTCCCCTGGAATCTTCTACCTGTAAATCTCGTAAGAGCAAAAACTCTTCACACCCTAATGATACAATTCTGCTGTGTCTTTACTAACATTTGCTATTTTATTCTCTGCTGAGAGAGTTATATCCACTCCCTCTGATGTCAAAGCTAGAAGGTACAGGCTACCAGTCAGTCTTTCAAAAGGAAGTTCCACTTCAAAAATTTGGCTTGCCTTTTTCTATTGTTCTGTACATCTCTTAGTTCAAATGGTTCAACACCGGTTTTTAGTAGCTCCATAGGTTTGGTTTGGTCTTGTCCAAAGGAAGTACTGGGCACAGAATGATGCTTCTGGAGCTGCTCAAATGCAATGATATCTTGAAGTGGAATGAGTTTTGGTGCCTAAGAGTGTTCAGAGACAGAGAAAGAAGACAGAGGAAAGAGGGAGGGGAATCCCAGTCAGATTGCATGAAAAAAGTAAGTCCAGTTTGGATTTCAATTAAACAAACAAAACTCCTGTAGCATTTTGTAAAGAAAATGGAAATGGAATATTAATAGCATCAGACCAGAACCTCTGCCAATATGTACATGTGTAAACTATTTTCTGAAAGTGAATGAAAAGGTGTGACTTTTCTCCACAGAACACATGAATTTTCTCCATAGAACATGTTTCACTAATATTTGCATTTCTTATGTACATAGTTCAGGATGAAGTTAGGAACCATCCAATGCACACAGAGACTGAAGAAGCACCTTTCAAGGAAAACCATTTCCATTCTTCTCAACTGGGATATACAAGCATATAAGTCTATAAGAAATAAAATTTTTCAAAACATCAGGTATTCAGCATCCGTAAGATTTTCTTACCAAGCCTTTTACCATTCCATTTCTGCCCCGCAAGAAAGGATTTTTCATCACATTCTACTTCTGTAAATAATTCTATTATAATTTCTGGGAAAAAACCCTATTTTTTTATCATATAAATATTGTCTGTTCAGTATTTTAGACAGCAATTCTTTACACTCATTACCAGTGATTAACTATGAATTGATTCCATAGTTGATTAAGTATGGAATGTAGAATCAATCTTATGTCATTAAAAACACTTTCAGGCTTGCAGGCTGCCTCACACTGGCACGTCAATATGCACATATATTTAGTTCTAGATTCCTCCCGATACCTGTGCTGAACACTTCCAAAGTCCATAGCCTGTAAACGTGAACTTACTTGTGATGAGTAAGAAACCATAAAACTGACAAAACACTACAACTTAGAAAAATATATTATTAAAATCCAGTACCTTCTTTTTCTCAGGTAGATTAATCTGAAGTAGTGATATTCCTGCATCCTGTAGTGTTTTTCTGGAGTCAGTATCTTTTGTTGCAGGTTTAACAGGTATTAAAGTAGTAGTGATTGGCTGCCTTACAGCTGGTGGAATTCTAGGTACTGGGCCAAATTGCAAGCGCAACAGTGGAATACCAGCCAGGTTCTGAGTGGTCGGAGCTTTGTACACATCGACATTTGCAGGGAACTGTGGCCGAGGTGAAACTTCTTGCTGTCCCTCATACTGATCTAAATTCAGATATTTGGGAGGTCCCTTATGCACTCTTTCTGCCCATCTCTCCTTTTCCTCATGCATTTGCCTTGGAATCTCAGGGTTATATCTATTCTTGTGGAAATCTTCTCCTGCCTTAGTCTTTCTTGGTGTATATGATAAGGAATCTGATGAACTCCAAGCTAGTCGTGGTACTGGGGGTGGTCTGGCAAAAGATGATGACATTTCTATCGGATGTAAAAATGCTGGTTTGGCATGATAACTTGATTCGAGCTTAAGCAAAGGAAATCCATTTGAGTAACTAATTTTTTTTTCAACAGGGATAAGCTTTATTTTTTTCTGGATGCCTGAGGAAGGAGCTAGGAGATGAAGTGGTTTAGTAGGCACTGAAGAATGCAAATCTTGGGATGGTGACATTAATCCTGTTTCCTTGCTGTTGCTTTCAAATAATGTCAAAGATGCACTCATATCCAGATGATTCTAAATGAGAAAAGCAAACAAACCAGCATTTACATAGTTACCATGCACTAAATATGCACCAAAAAAACCCAATTCTTTCTATACCAATCACTACGAACACATTTCCTAACTCAACAGGATAGATAATATATCAGACATACTGAATAGTCTTCATAAACCACACTTTGATATACCTACCTTTATTTGGCCATTGCTGCTTCCGTTTTTCACACTCTTCCTTGGCTGAAAAACAGAGCTCTCTTGACCAGTTTTTCCTTTTTCTTCTTGAGTGGGCACTTGTGTTTTTGGAGAAGCATTGCTTACAGCAGTGTGTGCAGGCTGGCTCCCTGCCAGATGAACTGATTGATGCTGTGGTAACATTTGCTGCACATTTGGCACATTGGTAAAGGATGACTGCACTATTTGCATTAAACTCATGAAGTTGATCTGCTGTAGCTGAATATACACATGCACAAAGTTAACAATGCCAACAACTTCAACAGAGATCTTAGCAAAAATATCCAGGCTATGTTACAGCTGTTTGCCATCAGGTGACAAAACAAAAACCATCCCAATAATAGGATGATTCAATAATGATTCATTTGTATAATTGTATATGTGTACTGGAGTTTTTTATAAGCTACAACAAATACCTGCCACAGACAGGTTATGCTGAAGCAAGATTAATGTCTTCACTTCTTCTGTGAAGTTTCAATAAATGTAAGGTCACTTGAAATTGGCTCAATGTACTACCACAACGTAAATCCTAGTACAGTTGAAAAGTTATCACAGCATCAGAATTTTTCCAAATGTAAACTATTAAAGCACATTGACTTATATAGCTAAAACACACTCAAACTTCTATTATTATACCACTAATTTTCTTGAATCAGAAGCAAGAGTTAAGTCTAAAATAAGTTTTCACAGTGATTAACATGGGACTGGAAATCTCTTTCAAGAACAACCACATGCAGAATGCCTTTAACACAGTAATTATTTACATTTTTTTAAACAACACAGTTTGTACCATGAAAACTACTTTAAAAAATCAGATGCTCTCACCTGAACTAATTTAAACATTTCATCTTGCAGCATCTGCCTAACAGTTTCTGATGCATTTGGTTTCTCTTCTCTAGAGGATTTTTCCTTGACTTCTTGCTTCTTTGCACAAACAGAAGTATGGGAGGCAAGACTTGATATAGTTGAAACAACAGTCTGAGAAGGCTGAGAATCACTTACAGAAATGTCCGCACTACTTAAGAAAGAAAAGGACAGAACTATGAAAAACATTCAGAATTCAAAACACCTATCTAAGGTTGTCTTAAATCAGTCCATAAAAATTTTAAAGATAGCTGTGTTTTATAAAAACATAATTAATTTGTAGGAACAACTTAATAATTAACAGTGTACAATCTTGACCAGAGAGCATGTATGACATATTTCCAAACACTCCTTAAAATATTGAAAAACAGCAGTAAAGATGTAAGTTCTATCTGATTTTGTAGCCACAAGTGTATCTAAAATATTGTTTTCACTAGAGATACAGGCAGAAAACAATGACTTGACAGAAAGAAAAAAGGCCTGGTTAGTCATAAAGTCAAAGAGCTGATAGAAAATGAAGAAGGACATTTTTAGTTGAAATACGGCAGAAGACAGATTCACTTTGACTTAAAGTAATGTTCCTTCAGATATTTGGGATTAAAAAGCAACAAGATTTCAGATTAAAGAAAATAATTTAAAATTTGAGTAACATGTACAATACATTACATTTTCCCACAGTGACAACAAGATCTTTTAGTAGGTAAAGAATATCAAGTACATTAATTCCTTACATGAGGAAGAGAGGGTTAGGATTTACATTAAGCTATAAAGAAACTGAAGGACTTCACTTACACCTACAGAAATTGACCCAAGAGACATTTCTCTGTTTAAGAAAAATGCTGACATTGCTATGGATACAGGCAACCCTTGGAGCTGCCTGTACAGACTTTTTACAATTGTACAGGATGGCCTCCAAGCATGTGAACAAACAGAAGCATAAAGCAATGGCTAATGGGTAATAATCTTAGATATCTAAGAGCTGTGAAGGGGCATATGAAATCTTTTGGAAGGCAATTAGAATGTGCAAGCATGGACTGAGATGCCGAAAGTTTGAATAAATTTTCTTTGAAAATAGTTGGCATGAAAAGCTCATGAAGGAAAAGAGATTAGTGACACATGAAAATGGAACCCAAAAGTATGCGTAGTTCATATCTTCCTCTAAAATGAAAAAAGCTTCATAGAGGACTGTTCTAGAACTGAAAGCCTGAGACTGACTCCTGACTCCTTTTCCCAATTCCAACATTCTCTCTATTTTGTATATATTTATGTAAATATACCAGTTGCCATAGGATATATGCATTATAATAATTTTAATTAAAATGTATTCACAAGTTTAAAATATCATCGTTCAGGTGTTCTATATGTTCTCCTATAGTAATATTATATAATGAATTCTATCCAGAAAGAGAAAACAAAACTGTCATGTCTCTTGAAATCTGATAGCTCTGAATTAACAGGTTTGATTCATGGGATATTCCAGACAACACACGAGTGTGTATGATCCACAAGGATTATAGTACAAAGAAGTTTCAGGAAAAGCTACTTAGTTTGCAGGTTCAATATACTATACCTGCAAATATTTTGCAGTCAAATTTACATATCACATTACTTCAAACCAACAATTTTATTTTATTACATAAAACAGTATAGGTTTATCTTACCTAGGAACTTCCGCATCTTGTTTTGAGGAGAATGAGTGAGAAATGGTACTAGTAACAACCTCAGTCATACTATAAAGAGAGAAAAAAATAGTATTGCAAATTCTACAATAATTTGTTATGCTGTTTTCATTTTATATACATGTATGTGTATAAATATACACATAAACTCCTGAAGAAGTATTTTAATTAGAATGAGATGAAATACTTGAAAGCCACCTGATCAAAGCTGTACTGATCTGCATTACTTCAATTACTGCATTACACTGCAATTTGAGCTGGCAAATACTGACATTCATGTTTTGTTTCCCCTAGCAATCAGAAACTGATTCAAACAAAAGCACTGGAAAAGTTCTGGCTATTCAAACAGCAGGCAAAAAAGAGGTTGATTCCAGTAGACAAAGGAAGAGAAAACCCAATTTAACTAATACTGTTAATATCACTATAATCTGCATCTCTGGAAGAGAAAAAACAATGCCATAATAAATTCTTGAGGGGCATCTTACATTCAGTTAAAACAAAACCATGTAATTTTAAAATAGTAAGCGATTTCAACTGTCTCAAAAAGTCAGCCGTTTAAGTTTTTCACAAACTTTACGTATACATAAGGACATTTATTTATATGTCATCATAATAAGATTTTCCATTTTTCCAGTTATTGTCTATCTTTCTCCTAGACATAAAATACACCTTCCCACAAACCATGCTTATTTTATTAGATCATTACTAAAATAATGACTCATCAACCCTGCACTTCGTATATGTGAAATACCTGTACATGAAACAGGAGATGACTGAAACTGTTTGAAACTGTGATTTTGTTGCTATAAACAACAGCAGCAACCCCTGAGACTTCACTGGATACCATCATTAACACAACTACTACTGTTTTTAAGCAAAGTTAAAAGAGGAATTAAAAAAACCCAACAAGTCCCTTACATATTCTGTTTAGCCTTTTTTTCCTTTGTTTCTTCCATGTTTTGATCTTCAGGACCATCTACAGCTGAAATGGTGTCCTGCTGAATATAAAAAGATGTATCTTAACTTGCAAATTTTTTCTATCCCTCCTGCTTCAATAAAGTACAGGTTTTTTGGCCTATGTATTTTTGATTAATCATCCAATTAAAAAAATATAACTAAAAAATAATCAAAATTACATACTTATCAAAAGACAGTTACAGATCAGCAACAAAGAGATAGAACAATTCACCTGAGCATCTTTCTTTTTCTTAAACTCATTATTATGAGATTTTAGTTTCAAATTCGTATTCATGTAGTACCCTGGATATATATTCTGCTAATCTCACACTCCCTAGGTGAAGAAGAAAATGTGGGAACAACACTATTATACACAAACTACCTACAAACTAAGAAAATTAAACAAATGTAGGATTTTACACATGCCATAGATTCACTGAAGTAAAATGTATTGCAAAATTGAAGACCACAATACATAGCATAATAGCCCTTAGCAACTTTTAAAGAAAAGATACCTATGACCAAAAATGATGCATTGAAAAAGAAGGCTCATTTATAAATCCAGAGTGAGTTTTCAGACAGAAGCAAAATAAAATTCTTGATATATTTAGTTTTTTAAAAATTAATGTAATTTTATGTATATATAATTATATCTAACATATATATACATATATAAAAGCATATGTACATTTTCAAAAGTGATCAGAGCACACATCATTTTATTACCTTCTAATCATTACTTTTATTAAGCAAGGAAGAAGATTCACCAATCCTAAACACTTTAAGCCCTCAACTTCACAAATATATTGATGAAGTCAGGATACTTTGAAAACGGTATTCATAACAATTCGATGCTTCCATGTAAGATCCTGTGACACCAGGAGAAATGCTGGAGCTGAGTAAGGCAGCCTAACCTGCTCCCTTTGTAACAACCAGCACAACTAAGGACAGCTGATGGGTGGTAGGAAGCAACTCTCTTCCGAGAGGTAGAAAAGCACCCATTTGATGACCTGACACACTCTCTAGAGAGGTGCTGCTTCCCTGGGGCTCCAAGAGACAACCAAGCCCTGCACAGCCCACTATTATCCGCCACTGTTGTTTCACACTGGTGCCAGTGACACATCCAGGAGCAGGCTGAGAAGGGAGTGGCAATGAGGGCTCTGGAGTGCTGTTAATCCTCCCAGTCAAAGGGAAAGGGTCTGAAAGGGTTTGAATCTGCTCAATCAACAAATGGTTACAGGACTGGTGCCACGGCCAGGGGTATGGCTTCTTCAGCCACAGAACTTGCTTTGAGAAACCTGGTCTGCTGAGGGCTGATGGGGTTCATCTATCAGAGCAGGGGAAGAGCATCTCCAGTCATAGTCTTGGCAAGTGGGGAGGAGGGCATTAAACTAAAGCTGCCAGGAGAGGGGCAATTTTATGCCAGAGACAGAAAGAGATGCCTGGAGAGGGACTGCATGTCAACAGAGCACCTGAAGCGCTGCACAAAGGAATTACAGCTACTCCTGCCAGTAACTGAGCTTCACTGGAGGCCTCCATGCAAACACATATAGCATGGGGAATAAACAAGAGTTGGAGATGTGTACATCTGCCAGGTATGATTTTACTGGCATTGCAGACATGTGGTGTGATGACTCTGATGACTGGAGTGTTGGAATGGATGGATGCAGCCTCTTTAGGAAGCACAGACAGGGGAGACAAGGGGTGGGTGTCACCCTCTACGTCAATGACTAGCTGGAGTGCATGGAGATCTGCCCGGGGATGGATGAGTTGACCAAGAGTTTATGGCTCAGGTTTACCAGGAGGGCAGGGACAGGTGACATTACAGTGGGGGTCTGATAAAAGGCTGCCAGCTAGGAAGATGAAGCAGATGAGGTCCTCTATATGCAGATAGGAATATGCAGATAGCCTCATGTACACAAACCCTGGTTCTCACAGGGAACTCCAATCATCCCAGTATCTGCTGGAGGGGCAACACAGCAGGGCACAGGAAATACGGAAGGTTCTGTAAGGCATTGATGATAGCTTCCTTCTACATGTGACAGAACAGCCAGTGAGGAGAGGTGCTATGGTGGACCTCAATCTGACCAACAAGGAGGAGGTGCTGGGGAATGTGAAGCTCAAGGGCAGCCGTAGCCGCAGCAACCATGAAATGGTGGAATTTGAGTTCCTCAGGGCAGTGAGGAGGGCACACAGAAAGCTCACTGACCTTCACTTCAGGAGAGCAGAGTCTGGCCTCTTCAGGGATCTGCTCGGTAGAGTCCCATGGGATAGCACCCTGAAGGAAAGAGAGGCACAAAAAAGCTGGTTAATATTCAAGAATCATCTCCTCCAGCCTCAGGAGTGATGCATCCCAACAAAGAGGAAGGTAGGGAAAAACGCCAGGAGGCTTGCATAGATGAACAAGGAGTTCCCAGACAAAGTCAAACACAAAAATGAAGCTTACAGAGGGTGGAAACAAGGACAGGGTGAGGAATACTGAGAGATTGTCCAAGCCAAACATTTCCTGGGCTGCACCCAAAGCAATGAGGCCAGCAGATTGAGGGAGGCAATTCTCCCCTCTATTCTGTCCTCAGAAGACTCACTGGAGTACTGTGTTCAGCTCTGTGCCCACCAATACAAGAAGGACATGGACCTACTAAAGCAAGCCCAGGACAAAGGGTGTTCAGGGGCCTGGAGCACCTATGAGGAAAGGCTGACAGAGTTGGGGTTGTTCAGCATAATGAACAGAAAGCTCTAGGGAGACCTTAGAGCAGTCTTTCAGTAGCTCAAGGAGCCTACAGGAAAGCTGGAGATGAACCTCTTACAAAGAGCACATAGTAATAGGAGAGGGAGGAATTACTTCAAACTGAAAAAGGGTGGGTTTAGATTAGATTAGAGGAAGAAATTCTTTCCTGTGAGGAGGTGAGGAACTGGAATAGGTCGCCCAGAGAAGTTGTGGATGTCCCATCCATGAATGTGTTCAAGACCAGGTTGGATGGGGCCCTGGATAATCTATCTGGTCTAGTAGAAGGTGTCCCTGCCCATGGCAGGGGGTTTGGAATGAGATGATCTTTCAGGTCCCTTCCAAATCCAAATGTTTCTATTATCCCTGACGATTCTGTGGTAACTTGCCTGTTCTCTTTGATGTTCTACAGGTTTGATCTTGACAGAGCTATTGGAGCTCTTCGGAGTTTCATATGGCTCCTCAAAGAACTCTACAAAATAAACACAATCACTCTAAATTAGAAAACTACATGGATTATAGTACTTTTATGCGATTTCTGACAGCAGGTCACATTAATTCACTCTTTTACTAGTGTGGAGTAAAGTGTTCAAAGTTGCTTCAGCAAATTCAAAATTGTGTTCTTAGTAGTGTTGATACATGCTCCCAAAGAGAGAGGTAAAAAAAAAGCAGCTTATATAAAGGGTACAAATACGATAACTTATGCATACTCAGCTGTTAAAATTTGCAAATTGTTTTACACACTTGCATGAATATTTCTGGAATGAACGTATATGAGAGAACAGAACATGTTCTCTCATATATATCATACATTGTTCTATCTCTATAGCAAAAAAGTAACATAAGTGAAATAGTAATTGGAAAGTCTTGATAAAGCAATTTTATATAATTTAGTTATAATACAAACTGGATAAAATAATTCCAATACAACAATGAAAACACTCACATTTTTTGATTAAATAAATAGAGGGACATAAAATCATACTCATGCAAAACTACTGCTTTATATGTCAGACCATAGTAAAAGGATATACCATTAAAACAAACCTTGTTCTGGTGTTACACTCAACTCCTGCTGAACAAATGGTCCCACTTCATTCAGATCTTCAGTCATTAGAGGGATAGAATTATTTCCATGATTAATTTCCTTCTTATCAAAATATTTTGACTTTGTAGACATTCTGGTAATTGGGATTACAAAAGGTAATTAACAACGTAAGTATCTGGCTCACTTCGAGTATGCTGCTCCTTTCAGATTGCAGGCTAGTGCCTAACTGTAAAATAAACACTGTTGTGATATAATCAATATTCATTTAAGTTTTCTCTCTGACTATGACTTCAACCAAGCTTAATTTTTTTTTTGTGGATAGCTGTGATATTTTAGTGTCATTAATGGTACACTCTTTCAGATGAGCTGTTTCCAGAAAAATGTAACCAACACACACGATCTACCAAAAATGGAAGCAAACCTGTGCTATGTCTTCAAAATCATCTGGTTAAGGCTACACTTATCTCCCTCACAGAAACTTCCTTTATTAAAAAAAAATAGCAAATTGTCAGACAAGACATACAACAATGTCTCAAAATACTAGAGATTATTTTCAGAGTACTAGAGATCTATCTAACTCTCTCTATATACATGTATCTTCTAATACTAGAGATCTATTTTTTTCTTTATTGCAACAGAAGATGAAATGCCACAGAGGAGTTCAGGTTAAGGATTCTTCATCTTCAGGACAGTGCAAGATATTAACAAATATTACTGCTTTTTCCATCTATTTTTCTGACAAGCACACATATGAACACAGCTAGATTACAAATCCAGGGGAAAATAAACGAACATTGTGAACTCAAATCATAAATCATCTCAAATCATAAAAAATTACAGTGAAGAGAGGGGAAGTTCTCTGAATTCTTTGAGAAAACCATGATACCCATGATACTGGAAATCTAGATTCTATTTCCACATCACTAAGTTTATAAACAACCATGTACAATTCACTTAATATGCAACAGCTACATTATTCTCTACCTAATGTACCTGTGCTGATGGAGAATATTTCATCTGCTTCATGCAGCTGTAACCAATATACACAACTTTGACTTTTCACTCAAAATGAAACACATATATAACACATAATAACAGTGGATCTTTTCATGGTGCTCAACAGAAGAATTATGATCAACTAGAGCTCTTAGGTTAAAAAAAAAAATTACCCCAAATCACTTTCACAAAGATCATCATAGGCTTGTACATTCTGGACACCAGGAGGAGAATTGGCCACTATGGAAGAGCCTTCATCCATACTACTTTCTTCGTCTGTTCTAGACTGGGCCTCTGATAGAGATGCAATTTCTTTCAGATACTGATTATCTGGATGCTATTAATAAAAATAATGATAATCAAAATTCACTACTTTAAAAAAAACAAAAAAACCAGACACTTTTAAAAAACCACAATGCTTTCATATAGAATGATTATGCTTAATTCGTATCCTTTTCTTTATCATAGAGCCAAGAAATCCTGGATTTACAGTTGCCTGTGAAACGCTGAGTTTCTGCCCTTTTTGCATTAAGTGAAGCAATGGTCCTCTGAATTATCCAAATGAAATCTAAGAAAGATTTGTCAGTGTCAACTGAGTGTTAATTGTCAAAGACACTATATGACAATATAATCGAGACAAATATATACAGTAAGATTTGGCCTTAATCAGGTATAATATGGAACTCTCAAATTACCACTGAAAACAGTATGAAAGGCAAAGACATACATAATCTTGTTGTTAGGTGCATGCAGAAAATTTGTAAGTTGTAAATAAAATACTTGTCCAAAAAACCAGAAAATACAAGCAAAAAGTATGAAAAAAAAAATCTCTTTTGAAATGGGAGAAAAGCCTTCTCAAAAAAAGTCCCACAACCCTCTCCCCTCAAAGCCTTTAATGTATTCTCTGATTCTAGGTACTGTTAATTAAAGGAGCTAAGTGATCCAGTTGTCCTGAAAGTATAAACTAAAGCAATACCTACCAGGTTCTCCTGGCAAATCTCTTCTTTCATATACACACATATACTCCAAATCTCTGTAACAGTGCTAGTCATTTTTCACCAGTCTTTAAGCAGTCTAAATACTCCAGTCAGACTGTATCTGCACTGTCCTCAAAGACAAATGAACTTAAGCTCTTCCAAGAGAAACTATTTCTTTATTCTTTGCCTTGCTTTGCCATATTCTATCTCCAGTAGTAGGTTTCCTCAAAGATGATGTCTAAGACGAGACACAGTGGCCAAACTTACAGGAATTTGTGCAAAAAATGTGGTATCTGGGTAAATGAGCTATATTTTGAACTTCCAGAGAACTTTCATCTCCAACTCAAGTATTTTTACAGAGAGAATTTCAGTATTTCTGGAATTTTTCTCTTTTCTTAGCAACTCTTAAAAGAAAGGCTGTTACTCAATACTCCAGGTTTTACTGAGAACAGAACTATGAGGTAAAACATGTATGTGACTTTCTTTACTGGCATAACTCACTCACACATTTCATTGACACTTGTCCCATCCTTTTTCTTACCTTACATCTAAAGCTCTTTGATCTGTCTCCATATAGCTGTTCTAACAACCAAAAAGATGAAAGGACAGCTGCCGATGATGTTTTCACATGTATTGTTGGGAGAGGCTCCTCTAAAGAATCTTGTTTATTGGAACCACAGAGCAGTCTTTTATCGGACCATCTGATCATCCACTCCAGCAATTTTGCAATATTGCTCAACTTGCCTGTCAATTCTATAGGCAGTTCTTCTGCTGGCAGAATACCAACTACATCAAGAGTTTTGTAAATGTATTTAGAAGTTGCCTGAGTTTGCAGGGTAGAGGAAGTATGCTTAGGAAAGGTCTGGCTTGCTAGTGCAACAGTGACTTCTTGATTGTCAGTCTGAGCTCTGTAAATTGACTTGTATTTTAAACCAAATAATCCTTCTTGATGTCCTTTCATTAGGTTATGCACAGAAGGTTCTGTGGTCTGTACAATGGACTGTACAATTGTTGGTTTTTCCAAAATATTTTTGTTTTCACTACAGGCAGGCACTTTTTCAGGATCACAAGATGCCAGGGTGACAGTATAGCAAGACCCTGCGCTAAACACACTTTGACTTCTAGTTTTGTTTTGTCGACGTTTTAGTGTTGTGTGAACATCAAAAAAGAGAGAGTTCAATTCATGCTCTCGAACCAGCCCAGAAAAGCTAGTGAGAAATGGAATTCCAAGCTCACCATACTTTATCAGGTCTCTCTCAAGAACATAACTCAAAAAGAGTTCTAAAAATCTAACATACTCATCATCATCACGTTCAAATTCCCATGCACCAACTACAGGCAAATTACATGGATTAAGCATGTCTCTTTGACATACTTTATGTTTTGTTTTACAATTAGGAGCTTTTATCTTGTGTGTGGTATTTTTGCTGCCTATTTCCCTTTGTCGTTGGAGTTCGTTATCCCTGTAAGACAATAAATGTAAGAACCATTAATACCCAAATCCATTTTAAGAATTACATGCAACATTAGTTCCTTTTCTTCCATTGGTGTTAAAAAAGGCAAATGAACAAACCCAAATTTACATGAGTACAATGCTAAAGTGGCAGATTAATCAAATTCAAAATCCATAGACAGAAACTAGGCAGTAACATGTGGACATAGCTGATAATAATTTACACTTCAATAACATATTAGTCACATACTAACTGATATAACATCCTAAGATGTTCTAAGATTTGGTAAATTTGTAATTCTTCACTTGATAAATCACCCAAAGTGACAATCACCCTGTTTGGTGAAGAGATTACTTGATCAGCAGGACACAACTCTTTTTTCTTTCGTTTTCCCCTTTATTTAAATCAAAAGCTTTCTGCTGCAATTTTTTCATACCTTGGGAATGACGGTGTTTGAGCTCTTGTTTCCTCAGTAAACAAAGCATTGGAAAGTGTGTCTGCTGTGTCTGTATCACTATATATCTGAGGATTCCCAAGATCAGTAAGTGTGCTCGTGCTAAGACTAGTGCCTAGTGAGAATCTGTCATAACAGTGTTCCTCATCATTTGATGCTCCCTCTTCTACTGGCTCCCAAATGTTGATTTCTATAGGGCCTATGTTCTTTACTACACGTCTCAAGGCCTTCTTCCTCACTTCTTCAGCAGCCTGTATAACAACAGACATCATTTCTTCATTTTCAGGGCCTACTAAAAGAAAGAAAATCAAGTTTTCAATCTTAATCTTCAGTTTTGAGTTAGTGTCTCAAATTTAGACATGAATTAGATTTCAACTAAAATCATAAATTAGAGTAATTTATAAATTTAACAAGAAACTGTGATAAAGTGAAGAACCACCAACATTTTGAAAGCCATGATACTCTGTGATTGGTATACACATACCAGACAGAAAATACAGAAATTGTCACAAAACTCAGCTGTCTAACTGAAAACTACAATAATTGTTTTGCACGGAATATGAAAGAAAGTATTCTCACAAATTAGAAAGTAGGATAAAAAATAAAATTTGTTTAAAATTTCCTGAAGAGGGATGAACATTACCTTTAACAATACTGTGACTTAGTCGCTCTTGAAGTCCATGATATTTATCTCTTAGTGAAACTCTTATATCTTCAGGATTAGGAAATGCTTTTACAAAAATCTCTGCCACCTACACAAAAAAAAAGAGCATCTTTTCCAGTAGCTAACATACAAGTAAGGTGTCTTTTCACACAGAACTTATACCACTAGAAAATCTAAGTAGTAGCTCTTCCAAGGAGGAGAAATATTTGTGATAATCTCTATTGCTTTTATTCTAGTTTTAAGGTCTTTCACCTTTTTTATTGGTGGCAATTCTCCAAGCAGACTCAAAATTACATCTTGAACTAACTCTTCAACATTCATGAACCTGCAGAAAGGAAGCATTCGACAAGCCCACTCCACTGCATTCAGACAATGCTCAACTGTGGAGACATCATATCCATTCTTATTCAGATCCTAAAAAAATCACCAGAAACATTAATTGGTATGAACAATATATTTCAGCAAAATTATTCATACATTACAAATAGTAATGCTTCTTTCCTAGAAAATAAAAATCTCTAACTTATCTGCCAAACAGTAGTGCGTGAGGGCAGGAGACAGATCAAGGTTGTAATAGATCACAATGTAAATTAAAAAAAAAAAGGAGAAAAAAAGAAGAGCTTTTTTAAACCAGCTTAGGAAATAATTCCATTAACACTCTGCTGAAGAGTCTGTTTGCAGTCAGGGTAAAACTTGAGGATTTGCCTAAACTGTGAAGTAAATAATCCTACTTCTGACTTCAGGTGATCATAAATTCTTTCTCGTGAGCAAGATAATTAAGCCTTGCAAGAGGCTTTTAAGATGGATCAGTTTATTTTGAACAGTATTTTCTATCTCATTTGCCACTGTCACACAAAGTACAGAAAAATCAGAATATTCTACCATTTGAAACAGAGCCATCCTGTTTATCTGAAACTTGGTTTTTCTGGTGAAGAAAAATTTTGGACTTTTTACAGAATACAAGACAAATATGCTAGTAGTTTCTTTCTTTTTCTTCCTGAACCTCTGACATCAATTGATGAGGGTATAAGTAAAGAAAAGGTGATGAAGTTTTTATTTTTTTCATTATTCTTTCTGAAAACCCTGTATATTTAGTACACCATAAACCCCATTTTGTGTGTATTAAATATACACTATTCAGGAAATACCCAAAATATCTTGACCTAATGGGGAAAAAAAACCCCACCCAGACAGTAAATTCTTAGGTCAACGAATGTAGAAGCTATTGCTCTCCTGGCAGCTATTGCTCTTCTGAGTTAAATACCAAGCAAAAGCCTAACAGAAATACTGTCAGGAAGATGGAGTTCACACGCACAGCACTGCTCCGTAGCATCAAACACATGATTCACATTGGAAGCACTGCGCTCATTTTATTTTATTATGCAAATAAAAGTTCTCACAGAAATATACAACAGACCTTTAGAATTCTTCTCATAGCTTCACACAATTAAAATGTATCTCTACTATATTAGTAATATAATTACCTTGATATTGTTAATATTTTCCCTTGCAGTTTGGTACCGCCTACAGTTGTCAGATAATTTTTCACGAACATGAAACATCCAGCATAATGCACAGAACTCCCTGAACCAACCTACAAATACAAACATGCAATATGGTGAGATTCTATTTAAATAAATTAAATAGAACAGCTTGATATTTTTCAGTATTGCTCTGGAGCTACAGCTCCTTAGTCCCACTTAGTGTTCATGTTCTTTCACATCTGTCAGGTCTGTAGCATGACCCCCTGCCCTGAATCTAGAACTGCACATTTTAGAATAAGAGTTTTGATAACTAACATAAAACCTGGAAATGAAATGTGTTCCTGACACATTGCAATATACTATTTCAAGCTAATAAGAGTTTATTTGCCACATGTGGATTTTCTCTAAATTATTTTATGTTATTGCATACAGACCTAAAATTTTACAGGTCATGTCATCAAACTGATGGCATCCAGAAGATGTAGATCCACAGAGAACAGTGCGGAAACTGCAGTAACGAAGCAAAGTCTCTGGGAATGGACTCAGCGAAGGAAGAGAACCTTTCATTCGAATCTATAAAAACAAGTAAATAATCAAAATGGAAATGAAAATCAGTTAACATTTTACATGCATCACTACAGAATGCACAGCCTCTCGGATATTAGCAGAATACTGCCAAGATGAGTAAAACTCCCTTAAGCTGGCTTTCCATTTTCTTCAACTCACTACTCCAAAAATTCATTTAAGGGAATACGTTTAATATGAGCTATGGCACAAAAAATGCTTTTGTTTGAATGGTACTCATGATTACTGTGAAATACAAGAGTAACAAAGTATAAGAAGAACTAAGATCACAACCAAGAAACCAGATTAATTCAACACAGTCCAGGTTGCTGTCACCAAGGCTAATCAGCTTTGCCTCCAGTTTCAGTTGGTACGTCTGACCAGCTCCCCATGCCAACATTAAGCATGTGACCATGCAAACAGAAGTAAATACTTGTTACTCAGACCAGTTTGTGATCTCGGTCACTGCATTAATGCTGCTGCAAGGGCGTTGCAGGAAGAGAGACAGCCACTGTATTAACTCAATCTTCCTTAAGTACCTGTGTTACAATGACCTAAGGAAAGGCTGATTTTACACAAAAACTTTTAATCTATTTATTCTGAACTTGCTTCTGTGCAAACAAATTGCACAAAAGTAAAATGAGATCTTACAAGTTCTATGCATGGAGATGACCCTTTACCTGAAGTGAGCATTATCTTCTCTGTTCCATATCCAACCCTAAGTGATTTGGAGCATGTTTCCACCTAACAGCTATAACTCCCAATTAAAGTCTGCTTTTTTCTTTCAAATGGACAATAAACGAATTTGTATGTTACCAAGCAGGTATAGAAAGACACCCAAAAGGAAACACTTTATGAATTAGACACCCTAAATCTTTAAGTTCCGGTTTCCTAAAAAAAATGAACATGAGTGTAAAACTAGAAGATGACACGTACAAAACATGACATCAAAGGCCAGGTGAGACTGAATGCTCCTGCAGCTGCAAATTTGTCAGTAATCTTTACAACTGATAATCAAGTTAAAAATATAAAGTTAAATGTTTACTTTCTGCATAACTTTTCTTGCCCACTTCAGTTGCCTAATATACCACTGTGCTGCGGAGCAAGAACAACGAGCAGCCCGCAAGAGCAAGATAATTCGCTGAAGAACTCCTGACACTTTCTGACGGACTTCTTTCTCCATTTTTAGAAGAATGCCATCGCTGTCTTCCTGAAAATGCAAAGACAAACAAACCCCAAAATTAGAAAGGACATATAATTAAATGTTGTCTCTGGTCCTAATCCCTCCTTCTTTACAGCATGCACACGTACTTTCTTATCATCGTTGTGCTACTTAAGTAAACAAGCAGATATGAAAGAAAACAGAAAAATGAGCTGAAAGGAACCAGAACAAAGCTCATGAAGGTTCATAAATACATCTAAACAAACACACAAGAAACATACTTACTTCACTGAGGGAAGCTGGCTGAGGACAGTACAATGGTGGTGCTGGAAGATAAAGCCCAACTGGAACCAAACCGTAAAACTTTCTGCAAAGATCCTTGGCAGAATCCATCAAAAGCTGAAATGTCTCTGAGAGAATATCAACATCTGCCATAACAGCTGCTTTTAGTAGTTCCTGTATTTTACTGTAAAGAACATCTGCATCTTCCTCTTCAATGGGATCTATGACATATTAAGCCCAGAAGCTGATAAATTAATTGTATCAATACATGGATCTTCATTCTGACATCATGAGGTTATGTTATCTGAATTTGCATTCATATATTACAATGACAGACTTCATCTACTTGCTTTAAGATAAGATCTCATACATTTAAAAATAGTATTCAATTATTAATTTTAAATTTTGCTCCATTACCGTGGAGGCTATTGCTTTTCTAGGCAGAGAATTGAACTTTTTAGCCAGGCATTTGCTTGGCATAACATTCTGGCAGATGATTCTTAACAAGAAGGCATAAACTAGGTACACTATTAATAAGGACTGAAGCAACTCTTATCTGTTGATAAGAACTTGAAATGTTTTCAAAGAGACAAAAACAGAGTAAAAAATACAGATTGTGCCAGTAAACTTCCTGTAAAATGTAAATGAAGGCAGATTGATCTAGCTAATGGTGTGCATTTCAGGAGTAAAGTATTTAGTTAGGACCTCGCAGGACCTGCAGGTACCAGTGAAGACCTGGCCAACAGCCAGTGTTGGGGTTCCTCCCCCGTGGCGTGAGGTCCAGGGGGAGGGGCACCCTGGGGTGGAGGCACGGGGTTTCCCTGCTCACTGGTCAACCTCGCTCCCCCATTGGTTGTTTTGTGTTCCCCTGCCCAGGAAGGACCCTGGTTGTCCCCTGATTGCTACAGCTCCTCGGCAGTCCCCGGCCATGCGGCTGGAAAATAGACATCTCTCTGAAACATCTATCAGGAATCGGTCCTTATATTTCTTTTCCACAGGCCTCGTTGTCTATACAAGTTGCAGAAATTCCCTGCTGCAACAAGCCAGAGAGACAACTGAGAGACCTGCTTGTGTGTCTTCCTGTCTCTAAGGGCAAGACAAGAGGAGAACCAGGGAGTCATGACCACACGCCAGAAATACAGTGTGTACCTAGGTATGTGTGTGTCAGGCATCTGGACAGGCTGTATACTCAAGGCCAGATACTGCAGCGGTGCATGGACAGTGTGTGTGTGGGGGAAGAGGGTGTTTGTGAGTGGGTCTGTACTGGGAAACAGAGAGGGGCTGGGGCTTTGGGGGCTCATATACACAGACATGAGCAACCTGTGACACTCAGCTACTGGTCTTGCTACTGGCCCAGCTACTGGAAGAATGTACAAACAGGTATCTATATGCAGACCTTCACCCTGACGAAGAGGAGAGGGAAATGTGTTAGGATTGTTGGTGCTGCCCGTGTTAGCAGTGAGCAGGTCTGTAGGTGTTCATGTGTGGCCAGTTGTATGTAAGTGCTGTGTATGTGTGCTTGTGTATGTGCCTGCTGGGAACACAGCCTTGCTAGCTGCTGGACCTGGAGACCCACTTTAAGAGAAAGGAAAACCCAAAACTATACACCTTCTTGTAGCTAATTTCAAGTGTGATGATACTTTCCATACTGTTAATACATTAAATTTTTGTTTAACGAAGCTTTAGTTTTCTTCCAAACAAGTTAATATCAAATATAGTCAAATAAGAGTTTGGACAATACAAATACAGAAGACAAGATTGATAATACACTCCATTTCTGGAATGATCAAAGCCAAAACACACACCCTCACGAAGTTAAAGTGCTTGAATACATTACAACAGTAATACACAGACTGGAGAAGAGAAAGCAATTGTTTCTTTCTCAGAGTATAATACATACTGAGTATGTAGTCAAATAACATGAAAAATAACCACAATTATTTTTCATTTCAAGTACCTGTGAACTTCTTGTATTTAATATGTCCTGATGGTTCAGAAGTTACTGGCTGTCCTAACAGAGACTGTAACTTTTCCTGAAAAGTCTGCATTGGTAATAAGCTTAATGGCAGGTGACACTCTGCTTTTTTCAGTCTGAAAGTATAATAAGAAACTTCTCATGAATAACAAAGTAATATCCATACATAATCCACTGAAGATCTGTTAAATGAATACCTATGTTAAAATAATTAATCATAATACCTTAAGTCCTATACCTACCAGGAGCCTGGGAACATAAATTTCTAAGGCAATATATATGGCTTGTCACAATAAACTTCATGCAAATAACTATATAACAAAATATAGTATACTAATTCCAAGTGTAAATTTACCTTGAGAGCTCATCAGAGTTCTGACAATACAGCTTGTAGGCCAGACCAATTGAAACAGAGAGCTTCCAGTCCCCAAGCGTGTGTGCTAACCACACAGCCTCTGGAATGAGTCCACCAATAAAGAACAAATCAAGAGTATATTCAGGTGTCCACACAGATGAAAGGTTCTGGTCCCCCACAGCTCTGGTAACCAAACAGTATTGCAGTGGAATGACACGAGGAGGTAAGTCTGTGACATGAAAAACACATTTTAAAGTTTACATAAACCCGCATGCTATCAGATGAATAATCTAGAATTCATTAGTTCACATCGCTTGGGGATTCGTTTCAGTGTACTACTGCTTTTATTACTAATTTACTTTTATTAGAGGCACACTATGGAAGTTTATCTGCAGCAGGCACAGGGAGCTCATGCAATGGTATAATAGTGTGCTCAGAATAGGCTATTTTTCTGCTTAATAATGTGGGATATGCAAGCAAGTGCAAAACTGGTGGGTTTTTTTACTTTAAAGACTTAATCACACTGATGGATCATTTGCAAATATTCCTGATATCTGTAGGATATGCCAGAGGGTACACCTGAGATAAATGGAAATTCCTAGCGTTTTCCTAGTGTACTCACATTGTTTGTACTCACTTTGCTACTTACTGCATAAGACAGAATGTTAAAATGCATTTTTGAAAAAGAACAGTACATAATATTCTGTGATTCTGTGATTTTAGGAGAATGTATAGAGACAAACTTCAGACAAATTTAATATCTCCTTCTTTGTTTAGATTTAGATTTTTTTTTCAAGGTTTTGCTTCCTGGTTCTCCTGGAGAGGTGCTGACCAACATGAATTCTAAGCAGTTATTTGCATCTCTCACAGTTTCTGTTTTGCTCAGACAATTGCATTACTTAGGAGATATTCAGACTAATCCAGCTTGTTCAACTAATTTCACCACGATTTTCTCACCACATACATCAATCTTTGCCTAATCAATATTAAAATCAAGGTTTTATTTTGTAGGTTTTATCTTGAAAGCTGTCTAAATAAAGCGTCCAAAAGACCATGAAGAAAGAAGTAGATACCAGTGCATGCTGTAGTACAGAAACATTAAAAATACTCAATGTATTCAAATACACTACAGAAAACATAATCAATCAAAGTAAGTTAACATTGTAGAAAAATATATGGGATTATAATATTAACTTAGTGGTAGAGTACTTAAAATACTTTCAAACAAATCTTTATTCCCACAAACATTTGAAAACATAACTCTGAAAATAAAAATTTCCTAACAAAGGAAATCTTTAAATGGAATATTGCTGAAATCACTCACTGTGATAAATAGTAATTCTCAGAAAAAGCTGAGAAGCAGGACTTAAACTAACAAATACTACTTGGGTTCAACACCAAAGCAACTTGACATTCTCACTTGCTTTGACAATATGGTATCTGAAGCATTTTGGCTTCCAAGAGCTTGACTTTTAGATAAGCAAAAAATGCTTTCCTCTGGCTTTTCAGTTGGGGTCACACTGGATCACAGATCCAATTCAACTACTTCTTAAGCACTGCTGTTATCTCACTTCTGGGAGGATCAAAGTCAGTCAGAGCCAGATCTTCAGTCAAAATTGTGACAAAAGTTGATAAAAAGGCTGAAGTACTTAATGCCTTCCCTGCCACAGTCTTTAGTAATAAGACCAGTTTTCTGATTAATAAACCCCCTGAGCTGGAAGACAGGGATGGCAAACAGAATGAAGACCCCAATCCAAGGGAAAGTGGTCAGCAACCTCATACACCACTTAAGACACTGTAGTGGGTTTGCTTTGTAACCGGGCAGAAACACCAATTTCGTGTAGTGGTTTGGCCCAAAATACTCATTACTGTTTATCTTCTGTGAGATAAGAATAAGGAGAAATGCAAAGCAGGGACCAATCTTGAAAGAATATAAAGAAGTTTAGTAACAGACCTAAAAGAAGAAAAAAAAAATCATACCACACCTTCAGAACACTTCCCCCCACCTTTCTCCCTTCTCCAAGTGACAATGTAAAAAGACAATCCTTAAGATGTTCAGTCTGTTTACCACTTCCATAATAACCTTGTTCAGTCCATTTAGGAAGAGGAGTCTCTCTTGTTCATGCTATGAACACATTATCACAACGAGACAGCTGCCCACTTCCCAATAACTCTGTTCAGTCCATTGGAAGAGGTCTCTCTGCTCGCATGTGAGTCCCTTCCCCCAACTTGCAGCTTCTCCCACAACTGCTTTCGGGGGTCCACTCTTGAAGGATTTTGGGGTACAATTTTAAGGTTGAGCCCTTCAGAAACAAAAGTTCTCTTCACCCATCTCTGGGAGCATTTCATCTCTAAGAACAGAGGCCCTTCTCCTTCCCTGGGAGCAAAGGGTCCTCCTCATCTTCATCGTTAGGACTATCTCTGGGAGCATCTCTAGCAACTGAGGTTTTCTCCTTTCCCATTTGGAGCAAAAGTCCTCATCTGGTTCATCTCTCCCTGTCCAAACTTCTCATGAAATTACAGCTGCGTCAGCATCTGCCTATCTCAGCGCAGGTGCTTTTGCTTACGAGCTGAACACTCCACCCCCCATATCTTCATGAAATTACAACGGGATGCTCTGATATATCATAGCTTTACAACAGAATTTCAGCTTTAAGCATCTCTTCTTTCTCCTCCCTCAGGTTTTCAGCTCTTCATAGCAATAAAAGGGTTAATCTCACCTGGGCCTTGCAGCTGGAATGTTGCTTATCACTGTCGGTCACATGATCTCTGCCGGACAGCAGAGCAGCTTTAGCTGAATCTTGGCTGCACTGGAGAGGGGGAGCCGAGCCGCTCCGGCTGCCCACAGCCCTGCTGTGGGGGGGTTCCATGGGTGGAACAGGGCCCATCAGCTCCAGGATGGCCATGGCCCAGCCCAGCCTGGCCTGAGCCGGGCCCGCTGGGCGCCGCATGGGGTCCACAGCCACCTGTCCCAGCACTGGAAACGAGAGAGAGCTCTGCCTGGGGTTTGTTTATTCTTAAGTGTGGATCACAGAGGCGGTCACAACTTTAAGTGGCTCAAAGAATTGTCCATATTCAAACAGGCCAGCTGATAGGTTCTGTCAGGTCACAGAGGAAGCTGTAAGCACCCCCCTGCAAGGACATCACTTCCGGGACTATGCTTGCTAACCCATGACAGACACACACAGTTCTACTGGGCTGGATGGGATGCACCAAAGGGTACTGAGGGAGAAGTACTCACTAAGCCAGCTTCCATCATTACCAACAGTCCTGGCTCACCAGGGAGGTTCCAGCTGACTGGAGGTTGGCAAAAGAGACACCCATTGACAAGAAGAGCTGGAAGAAGGGTCTGGGGAACTACAGACCTCTCAGCCTAACTGTGGTGCAGGGGTGTCACGGTTTAGCATAGTTTGGGTTTTTAGTTAAGGAGGGCTCCATCAGCCACAGAAGTGATTTTTTGCAAAGAGATGCTTACAGCTTCCTCTAGACCCGACAGAACCAATCAACTGGCTAGTTTGAACATTGGCAACTTTTTAAAGCCAGTTAAGAAGCTTGATACACCTCTGTGATCCACATTTAAGAACGAACAAACCCCAGGAAAGATCTTTTTCTTCCAGCTTTTGGACAGGTAACTGGGAGCCCAGGGCGTGGCCCAGCTGGGTCAGCCACGGCACGGCTTGGCTGAAATCTCAGCTGCTTCTGCTCGCTGGACACCCAGCGCAGCCCCCTCAGTGCGAGCCGGGCCGGCCGGGAAACAGCCACCCTGGAGCTGTGTGGCCCTGCTCCATCCACGGCCCTCTTCCCTCCGTGGCCCTGCTCCCTCCATGTCCCTGCTCCATCCACAGCCCTGTTCCCTCCGCGGCCCTGTTCCCTCCGTGGCCCTGTTCCCTCTGCGGCCCTGCTCCATCCACGGCCCTGTTCCCTCCGTGGCCCTGTTCCCTCCGTGGCCCTGCTCCCTCCGTGACCCTGCTCCCTCCGTGGCCCTGTTCCCTCCGTGGCCCTGTTCCCTCCATGTCCCTGTTCCCTCCGTGGCCCTGCTCCATCCGTATCCCTGTTCCCTCTGTGTCCCTGTTCCCTCCACGGCCCTCTTCCCTCCGCGGCCCTGCTCCGTGCAGGCAGCCCTGCGGCACGGCTCGGCCAGCCCGGCCCTCGCCCAGCGCGGCCAAAATTCATCTGAGGCCACTGCCCCACAAAGATCATGTGACCAACAGTGAGAGGCGAATTCCAGCTGCGGGGCCTGGGTGAGATTAACTCTCTTAGTGCTGTAAGATTGTCCAGAACAGATGAAGCCTGCAGACATCAATCCTCTCCCAAGTCAGAGGATAAGGAAAAGTGAAGCCACGTGAAGAAAACACCATAAAGACACCAAAGTCAGTGAAGAAGGAAGAGCCGAAACCCTGAGGGAGGAGAAGGAGGAGATGCTTCAAACCTAGAAGCTGAAATTCTGTTGTAAAGCTATGGTGATGGACTATGATACATCAAAATACCCACTGTAATTTCATGAAAGGATGGGGGGTGGAGCATTCAAATTGCAATTGTGAGCAAAAGTACCTGTGCTGAAATAAGCAAATGTTGAAGTAGCTGTGATTTGATGAGAAGCTTGAACAGAGAGAGATGAAAGTGATGAAGACCCTTGCTCCCAGGGAAGAAGAAGACCTCTGTTCCTGGAGCTGAAGATGCTCCCAGAGATAGGTGAAGAGAACCTTTGCTTCTGAACAGCCCAACCTTAAAATGGTACCCCAGTAGCTCAAGATTGGACCCTCGAAAACAGTTGTGGGGAAAGCTTGTTAGGTCCGGGGACTGGACTTTCATATGTGAGCAGAGAACCAACCCGGGCAGCTGTCTCGCTGTGACACTGAAGCCATAAGGGAACTGTTCTTGTGGAGATGTCTCCATAGCATGAGCAAGAGAGACTACTCTCCCTAAGTGAACTGAAAAAGAGATTGACTGTCCCTCTATTCAGCACTGGTGAGGCCAGCTTGAATGCTGGGTTCAGTTCTGGGCCCCTCAGTACAAGACAGACATTGAGGGGCTGTAGACTGTCCAGAGAAGAGCAACAAGGTTGGTGAAGGGTCTGGAGCATGAGTCTTGTGAGGAGCAACTGAGGGAGCTGGGGGTGTTTAGCCTGGACAAGAAGAGGCTCAGGGGAGACCTTATCACTCTCTATAACTCCTTGAAAGGAGGCAGGCTGTAGCCAGGTTGGGATCCATCTTTTCTACCAAGTGACAAGTGATAGAAGAGGAAATGGCTTCAAGTTATGCCAGGGGAGGTTTACACTGGATATCAGGAAAAACTGCTTCTCTACAAGGCTTGTCAAGCATTGGACCTGGCTGCCCAGGAAGGTGGGTTGAGTCTCCATTCCAGTAGGTATTTAAAAGATGTGCAGGTGCAATGTTTAGGGACATGGTTTAGTGGTGGGTTTGGCAATATTAATGGTTGGACACAATGATTTTACGGGTGTTCACCAACCTAAATGATCCTATCTGTTGGAACAAAAATTTTATCAGTTATACCTTTTTTTCTGTTTCCTACTCCACTGAAAAGCTGACTTGATCATCAAGTTAAAGCATAACAGACATCATTGATACACATGAGAAAAACTGTAAGATTTAAGCAACTAAAACTGCTTGCAAAAAAAAATACCTTGTTTGATGTGAAGTGGATGAAGGATGTCAACGTTATGTGGGGGAAAGATATAGAGCAGCTGCCTTGTGAAATAAGCAGCCATGAATCGTGCCATGGATCGAATCACAGCCATGGCAGTGTCAGTATGGATGCTGGTTACCATCCATAGTTCATGCTGAAAATACTTGGTATCTAAAAAAAAAAAAAAATCAAATTATAACATTATGAGAAAAATTATTTTGAATCTGAATGCTAAAATTATTTACTCACAGGTTATAAAACATTCTTTTAAAATGAGCAAACTTACTTAATTCCTTGACAAGCTTTCAGAACTTACAGAGTTTAATCTTTTACACTAATTACACATTATAGTAATATTAGAAGACTTTTTTACTAGGTTTTTAATGACTGGAGACGGACCTCTAGTATCCAAATTTAGACCAGCACTGAGTCAAAAAAACACTTGTTCAAACTTGGAAATTCAGATTTCACTTAGATTTAGACTTTGTAAAAAAAAAAAAAAAAAACTACAAGCACCTGCAAAAACATCCCACTGTCAAATTAGGACTGGCAGCCAAACTAAAATCTACTATTTTTTCATGTTGCATCATAAAAAAAGTTAATATAAAACCAATTCACATAATTTCCCCCTTATTTTTCTTATCCAAAGTCTTTCCTTGAGAGGATTAGAGTCTAAAATTATGTAGCAGGACACTAGAAGACAGTGAGAGTTGTCTAAACACATATTACAACAAGTGCAGCTGAAATATCATCTGCGGATCAGAAAAAGGTCTTTAAAGTCACTGAAAACAGTGTAAAGAGAAAAGCATCAAAAGCTGTCAAGTATGCATGTGAGGGCAGAGAAATTAGACACTAGGTTATTCAACAGTGTCAACATACCTTATCACACTTTTAGGTAATATAAACATACCGGAAAATTTTTCCATCTGACTTGCAGAAAGCTGTGATCGCCTTAGAATCTCTCTTACCAGATGATCACAGAGTCCCTGAGCTTCAGATATGTTATACTGATACAGGTGACAAAACAGTATTGCAAGATAGTATCTACGCTGAAGAAAACATGCTCTTTTTCCACCTGCATTAAAAGATTTTTAAAAAGGCAGAAGTCCAATTGGAAAAAAAAACAAACACAAAAACAGATGCAGCAAGTGAAAGTACTAGTTCTTTCCTCTCCAGAAACATATCTACAGAAACATATACTTTGCGGAATAGAAATCAGGAGCAGCTATTTTAGAGTATGATCCTTCTATACAACCTCTAAATCCCTAGTAAGTTAAAGCTCATCCACAACATTTTTACTTCTGCAGATATAGCAGTTTTCAAAACAATACTAGGCGTAACTGTTGAGACAAAGATAGGAGAGCTTAAGGAAGCCTAGACTTCAAAGAAAGAATGCCTAAACCACAGTGGAGTTACTTCAGCATCAACCAAGCTTCCAAGATTCTGAAGTTTTTCCTCAATGATGTATTCCTCTAATAACCAGCAGAATAATTCTAATAACCAGCAGAAAATTTTCCCATGATGCCTGGAAAGAGACTGTGGTATATCTGTTTCAAATCAACTCTTATGAAAACTCCTGAGAGAAGTTTTGTTACTTTCCAAACACTAATTCTTTTTATTTTACAGCTATTAAAGGAATTGACTTTTGTTCATCTGTTTTTCATTGTCTCTTTCTTGCTCACAGATATATCTAGAGCTTTTCTGCACGGAATACTTCATAATCACAGGAAAGCACTGGTATCAAAATAGAAATTCACAGACTTTTCTCAGAGAGCAACTAGTCTGGTGTCTATTCATCCCATCTTGATTTCAAATATGTGTCAGACCCTTTATGTGTCTCATCCCCTTTTTCTGAAGGGCACACAGAGTCAACAAATGTAAAGTGATTATACAACTTAACCCCTCCACCCCCAAAGATTTTATCCCTTACCTTTTATCTTGAGTTCACAAAGAGATCTTTTCCAAATGTCCACAGATTCTCTGTATGAGCCTAAAAGGAACTGTTCCTCACCTATAAAAGTGACATATTAACAAATTGAAAGCTCTACATAGTTACTTTTACATGTACAAATACATATGCTCTTATTTCAGTATCAGAGATTCACTGAAAGCAGAATGAAACATGTGAGTCCCCAGTAAACTTCTATTCTCACAATTAAGTCTAAATTTTGAGTATCTGAGAGAAGATGACTTCGAATACTCCTCACCAGGACAGGTAATGTAGGAGCTTTCCTCCAGGAGGAGCTCATGCATTGTATGGAGTGTTGGAGGAAGAGGAGCTAGAACTGTCATTTAAGGGAGAGAAACCAAGAACATGGCAAGGACACAGAATCATAGAGGGAGACATAAATGGGAAGCTGGGCTTAATAGTGTAGAAGTCAAAAGGAAGGCAGAACACAGGACAGTAAATTTTAAGAAATTAGGCTACAACTATATACTGCTTGGAAAATAAATATGCTAGATTAAGTCAATTATCTTAGGTTACACTAATTTAGATGCTTACTTGAAGCTGACTACATTTGTGAATACAACATGCTCATGCCCATGATGACCACATGGAGCAAACAAGATTTCTACACAGAAGAGACAAATTGTGATGCCCATTTACTTCAGCAGAAACAACACAAAACAAAGGACATAAGAATTTTTCAAGTTCAGAAGTTCACTTTTTAAAAATCTGGTAGTCACTCATTGTTATTAAGTTGGACCTAATTTGCCTAGTGTTCAATTAATGTTTTTACAAACCAGATATAGAATTCATCTTCAGATGTTGTTCTAATGTCACTCCTGAAGACTGAATGGTTGCTTGTATATGACTTAAAAGCAAGGAGACAACAGAAGCCTCTTTTGCATTCTTGTTCACTTTTCTTTTCAGCTGCACTTGATACCAAAGCACTTTCTTATATAATAGTCGCCATAGTACAGTCAACCTGTAATTCAAGAAATACAATATTATGGAATCAAGCAAGAACTAACAAAGTTGCTTACATCAATTTCTTACTTTCTTTTATTTTGCATTATACACCTGAAAATTAAGTTGTATCAACTACTTTCTTGACTTCAGTGAGGGGGAAAAATGAAACACTTTTTGCCTCATTTTTGACTAACAAACATTAATTCTTCTGAATTTTCTTAACACAGCAATCTAGTTTAAGCATCTAAATGCCCCCAAAATTCATCTCCTTGCTAGCTAAACAATGGGGAAATTAAATAATCTCACACAGAGAAACCTCAAAACTGGTATCAGCATCTTTATAAACATGACTGATTAGAAAACAACTTAAGCCTAACACAGAAAAGCAAAGACAAGAAAACAAGACTGCAGAGCATGGTTTTAGGGCTGGCAAGTCCCTGTTGCCTAGCACAGTCCTATTAGATGTACCTGCTCAGATACATAATAAGTTTAACAATACAAGCAAATACACATTGTTAGACACTCGAAGAAGCTTGCACAAAAGTGCAACACATCTGAATCTTCAAGTACTACTGGGTTCATAATTAACACATAAGGAGTCAGTCATATGCACAGTCCTCAGCACCTGGAGCACAATTAATCAAAAATACGGATTATCTTCTTGGAGACAACTGAACCTTGCATATCAGATTTGCAATGAACACAGTACTACATTTAAGGATTATTTAAGAAATACGTTTTACTGTAGTAGGACTAAATTTGTGAGTTATAATGCTTCTTATGTTCTAAATCTCTGGAAAGAAGAAGCCTGCTCTTGTGAATAACACACTTTTATTAATTTGAGTTTTGCAGTATGGAAATACACCAGTGATACCAGTATACTTTCCCAAAAGTTGGACAGCACACTTAAGTGTCTTTCAACTTTATGTGTATGGAAGAAATAGCTCTGACAGTTTAGTACGTTTCCATAAATGGGTTTTTCTTATTGCTGAGACACCACATCCATAATGAATAAAAACTTTGCTGACTAAATTGACATTATTGATATATTGCATATGAGCAGACTCTTGCTCCATAGAGTTTGAAACTGGGAAAGAGTGAAATGCAAAAGAGGCACTTAAACCGTCTAAATTTTTGATATCTGATTTGATGCTGCACTACCAGGCCTGGTGTCAGCTGTCAACTCATCAGTTATCGCCAAGCTGATTTGCAGTGATAGTATAGTCACCACAAGCAAACTATATTCAACTATAGGTCTGAGCCTTAATCTGCATGCTTTAATTGTTTATCTTTTACTTTCCATAGAGTAAAATGCAGGAAAAAAACCCAAAAGGGTATTGCAGTTAATAGTTCAACTCATACAATTTTTGTTCCATCATGAAGAACCACTTAGGTTGGAAAACACCCATAAGATCATTGTGTCCAACCATTAACATTGCCAAGTCCACCTCGAAACCACGTCCCTAAACACCATAGCTACACATCCTTTAAATACCTACAGGAGCGGAGACTCAACCCACTTTCGCAGGCAGCCAGCTCCAATGCTTGACAACCCTTTCAGCTACTGTGGGGCCCAGACCTGGACGCAGGACTTGATGCCTCAACTAGTGCCAGGTACAGAAGAACAGTCACTTCCCTGGTCCTGCTGCCAGGACTCCATTGGCCTTTTTGGCCGCCTGGGCACACACACTGGCTCATGTGCACCTGCTGTCAACCAGCACCCCAGGTCCTTTTCTGCTGGGCAGCTTTCCAGCCACTCTGCCCCAGCCTGTTGATATACTGCCTGATATAGTGCCTGCGGTGCTGCCTGAGGTTGTTTTCATCCACAAGGGCAGGACCTGGTACTTGGCCTCATTGCACCTCATAGCATTGGCTTCAGCCTATCAAAGCAGTGAGTCCAGATCCCTCTGCAGAGCCTTCCTGCCATCTAGCAGATCAACACTCCCACTCAACCTAGTGTTATTTGTGAATTGACTGAAGGTGCTCTCCATCCCCTCATCCAGATCATTGATAAAGATATTAGTCAGGGCTGTCCCCAATACTGAGTCCTAGGGAACACCACAGTGACCAGCTGCAGCTGGATGTAACTCCATTCACCACCACTCCCCAGGCCCAGCCACTAGCCAGCTCTTAACCCAGCAAAGAGCACTCCTGTCCAAGCCACGAGCAGCCAGTTTCTCCAGGAGGAAGTTCTGGGAACCTTTGTCACAGGCTTTACTAAAGTCCAAGTAGACAGTACCCACAGCCTTTCCCTCATCCATCAAGTAGGTGACCTGTCACAGAAGAGACCAGGTTGGTCATGCAGGACCCACCTTTCATAAACCTGTGCTGGCTGGGCCTGATCACCTGGTTTTGCTGTACATTTTTTTTTCCCCATGCAAAGATTATTCATACCTTTTTTCTGTTTCTGTGTCACGGTTTACTTGAGGAGGCTCTCTAAGCAGAGATTTCAGTGAGCTGAACTGCTGAGTAGTACTGTCATCAAGAACTAAGAAAACAGGCACAGTGAGTGAGTCAAGTTCCACAAGAATGTTACTGTCAGGAGTTGAAAAAAAATTCTCGTACTGTATTACACATACTCTACTTAGAGTGTGAGAAACCATTTTCAAAAGACAGAAGCATGCCAAAAGGTTTTTTGAGAACAACTGATCTTGTCGCTGTATAAGCATCAGTTTTAAAGTTTCTAATGTCAGTTTTGCCACATGCCCAGTCACACTGGCTCTTGAATGCCAGTACAAGACAGTCAAACACTGCTGAAAATATTTGAGGACACAGTGCATCCATTGAGTGTTCTTCACAGACTTGTTTAAAGACGCATCCTGGTTTAGCAAAGTACATTTCACAAACTGAACAATGCTGAAAAAGTGGATAATGCAGTTCACTGTGTAATTCAGTAACACATCTTTCTCTTCCGTATTTTTTGAAATCCCTATCTGCCATGCACCAAGGAGGTTTTTCTGAATGGAATATAGTTCCAATGATGATTTATCTTTCTCTTCAATATCATCTTCTGCATGGATGGTATCAAACATTGATGCAAATTCTAAGCAGCCTTGATCAGCTTTACTAACAAACGAATGGATTCTTTGGTTATAGAAGCTGGAAGGGTTATTGCAAAACTGCTTTTCATTGTCTGATTCTTCTTCATGGTCCTAAATCAGACAAGCAAAAAATCAACAGTTTAATTCAAGTTTATTATTGATAGAGAGAGAGAGCATAGACTGTTACGAACCAACATTTAGTGAGTCTCACAAATGAAATTTTTATGCTCAATTACCTTGCTTAAATGCTAGTACATTTAATAAACTGCAATTTCATCTCAATCTCAAATTAAATGTCGTTATTTGCAAAACAGTTGGGCAGACAGAAATTAAATTACCTAACAACAAAATTACACTGCCAATACAGCAGTAGATACTATATGAGAAAGTGAAACCCTGTCCTTCATTAAGCCTAGAGTACAAGACAGAGATTTTGCCAGATACCTGTAAGATATAAAAGCTATTCAACAAAAGCTCAAAAGCTTCAAAGAACAAACCAAAATGCAAAAGCATGAAATGAAGTTGGGAAAGGCTCTTCAATAGCTATGATCACAGGGCCACTCTTCCAAAAGACAAATACAGATTTTGGAACTGATTGAAGAACCCTCTAAAACTGAGGATAAAGATAAGTATCTTATTTACTAAGGATAAGACTGTTATTAAAATACTCTACAGCCCCATACATTTTATTATAAAGTGAAGCTAAAGTATTAGGTTTCCAGGGAGACCTTACAGGACCTTTCATAAAGGGGGCTACAAGAGAGCAGGAGAGAGACTTTTACATGGTCAGGTAGTGATAGAACAAGGGACAATGGTTTTAAGCTGAGAGAGGGCAGGCTTAGATAAGGCATTAGGCAGAAATTCTTTACTGTGAAAGTGCTGAGATTCTGGAATGGGTTGTCCAGGGAAACTGTGGCTGCCCTATCCTTGAAGTATCCAAGGCCAGGACATGTAGAAGGTGTCCCTGCCCCTAGAAGAGGGTGGAACTGGATGATCCTTAAGGTCCCTTCCAACACAAACCATTCTATGTACTGAAATACAGTAAATTGATATATATGTAGATTGGCACATACTCCTCCAAAAGTGAATACATACTGAAGGAAATATTATGCTTGAAAAAAAAAATCAAGTATCAGTTGAAGAAAATAAGCATGTTCCTCACACCTATACAGAAAAAGAGAATTTAACCAATATTGAATTATTTTAAATACATGTAACAAGAACAAATAAACCTTTTTTTTTTTAAAAAAAACCCCCACTGTTATTTCCCCTTATAATACCTTAAACTTGTGTAATTTCACAATCGTAAGTGGAAAAATGCCATTAAGTACCAGTAAATCCATGGTTTTCTCATTCATTTCTGTTGTGTCCTCCTCCAGGAATCTCGGAATGGTGGAGAAGATAGAACTTTGATTTTGAACTTGTTTTAAAAGACTAGCTTTTAAAGACATCAGTGATCTTAAATACCAAGATCTCCCTTTAGACTAAAAGAAATAACAACAACAGAAAACATATTATCAGTTTCTAGCAAGACAGACACTTTCTAAACAAGTCAAGGAAATTGGTGACTGATGTAAAAAGCTCCAGTTCAAAAGTCCCAGAAAGACAGGGAGAACAGGTCAGCAAGCATCTGTTGCACAGAAACAAACTATCACCTCACCATGCTTTGGGGAGCAGAAATCTCTCACACCAGACAACTTTAGTTTGAAAGAATTTGCTTTCTTGATGCCTAGAAATTTGCCTGTATGTAGGATTTTTCTGCATTTTTACTATACGTACCTCTTTAAATCCTCAAGCTCACTATTCTAGCTTATGCAGGAACACCATGATAGCTCACTTCTCCAAAAATCCAGAACAGAAACTGAATTGCAACTGAGAAGTTGCATTCTATCAGCAAATGCAAGTATTCTGAACTAAGTATCTGTTATATCTTATGTGGTCAGCAACGGTACCAGGACCTCTTCCCTCAATGGTTTCCCTTCTCCCAGACTTTGCTCAATTTAGAAGTGACAGAAAATTAAACAGAAATGCTTTAATTAAGCTTTAATTGCCACCCTTGACTGAACAGCTAGTAGACAAATACATGCAGAACCATTGGGACAAAGTTAGAGAGGATTTACAGAATTCTTTCTGCATCATTCTGAAAGGGTGAGTTTGTCAGAGCAGCATAATGCCTGTCAATGCCCTGAATCAACTCTACAGATGTAGAAATCCCTGCTTCTTTTACAGTTCCAACAAAAAGTAATATAGTGACAATTAAGACTGTCCCACCCACTACATTTTACTGAAATATCACCCAGACATCAAAGGAATAAAATTTCAGTAAAACTGTATTCATTGTTTGGCAGATCAACATGTTTAAACAACTTTATAATTCAAAGGTATTCAGTCTAGATTTTACACTTTTTCATGCACATGAGATTTTTTACTTAAAGCCTGCAAAACAGTTCATAACCCTACCTTGAAGTTCAGCAAATTCTGATGGATATTTTCAAGCTGTTGGGTTGAATCAAGCAGAAGGGATCTTATAAATCCTGATGGCGAAAAGTTGTTAGGAAATCTTAGCAGTGTTACCATATATCCATCAGAGACAATGAGGTAGGGTAGTCTTGGATGTGAAGCAACAGAGAATCTCTGTCTCATGAGGTCACATTCAGAATCTGAAGAACCAAGAGACTGGCTGGAGTCTCGACAGAAAGAGCGGTGCTGTCTAAAATAGAAATACATCAAAAATTAAGAAGCAACTATCATATGTAATAATCACAAACAGGAATAACTTCATAACATGTAATACCATGCACTCTACTATCCAAGTAAGTCCTTTCAGAATCCTAGCGAAGTGTCTAAACTTTTGCAGGATGAGTGCTCTGGATAACACTATTTATGCTTGCAAGACGCCAGTATTTTACTACAGTAGCAACTTCTTTTAATTTAAACAAATTAAAACCAGCTTTCAGTATTCATTTATTATTTCATTAGTAATAATTGTACTTTTTCATAATTTGACTTTAAATTTCTATATCACACTTTCTTATCTAGCTCTTATTTGTTATGACAAATACTGAAATATGAAATTTGAAGGGTTACGCTAAGAAAGTCATATATGAAAGACAAAAGAATCCTGAAAATCTGAATCTCACAATTTCAGCATCAGTTAGGACATTCAATAGAAAAATTATATAAACACACAAATCTTCTGTTTCAGAAAGGTCTTCCTTATACAGAAATCCCTCCTTACTGAGTTCCAGAAAACTGTGTAATACATGTATTCTATTAGCCACCTAATACATTGTGTTTATTTGAAAAAAAATTAGCAGCATACATTCAATATCTCATCATAATTCATGTATTTTAATACATTTTAGTATCTGATTTTTCAACCAGATAGTGTAAGAAGGTAGTATACCGCTTTGAATGCCTTCACAAGGTTTTATATTTACACACTATCTGGTTTAAGGCATGCAAAATTATTAAGATTTTTAAAAAATAATTAAAGCTAAGATTCTATCTTGTTTTCTCTATTTGACTGTGTTACTTTCAGTTTATGCTAAAGCATATTTATCACCTTCTACTCTCTCATGCACCCAGCAGCATAATCTCAGAATTCAGATCTAGAAAATCCCAAAACAACATTTTTAAAACTACCTAGTTTCTGTCCATGCAAATATGTTATTTACAATATCTTACATCAGGTTCTATACATAAAATTAAACAGTGAGCAGAGAAATAGCACTGGATTAAAATAAATTTGCACTTTAAGCACTTTTGTAAGTTTCATTTTTTCTTCTTTCATTAAAAAATGCTAATTTTAATTACTAATAAATTCAAACAGTTTTAGAAAAACAAATCACTTTATGTATACTTACATTGTCGCAATGTCAATTTTCATCACGACAAACGCATTATAAGAAATAGAAAAGAACTATGAATGAGAAACAGATATTGGAAAGACACATGAAAAGCAAAAGAGTGAATTTGAAAGATTACATTTATGCAAAATTATAATAAATATGATAGAAAGTAAGGTAACACCATAAGACAGCAATATATAAACCTTTTCAAACCCTTTTACCTGTATGTTATTAGTGGATGAAATGGAATAAACTGTGCTGGTCCAAATTCTACAGAGCATCCAGAAGCAATTAAGGTCAGCAATTCACCCATACATGTCAATAAAATCAAAGATCCACGTTTTAACATGCAAGCCAAGAAAAGGCTATCAGGAGTCCAACACATATCGCCAACCCAGTAAGATCTAAATTGGGCAGGTAAAAAAATATTTTTTCTCTGTCAAATTTCTGCATCAGAGAGTTACGATAGTTATAAAATAAACAAATAAGCCATAACACAAAACAAAAAAATCCACAACAGCAGGAGAAACAGCATCACTTACTGACCTGATGAATCTGGATGGGGTCATGCTACTCTTGCTACTACAACCTCGAAGGCTACCCGAAACAGTTACAAAATTCAACGTATTTAAAAATAAAACCTGAGTTGCCTAGAAAGAAAAAATAAATGTAAAGACATCATAAATGTTTGTATCAAAATGTCATTATTGTAAAAAAAATGTCTACTATTTACTTATGCATTATATTTGGCGTACTGGTAACATTACCATACATGAAAATGACATTGCATTTCAATATTTACTACTATGTGAATATTTATTAAATTCTACACCGTGTTCAACACTTGAAAAATAACTAAGGATTATGATATACTTAATATATGACTCAATAGTCTTTTTAACATAACTTTTTCTAAAACACTCAATGTAAGATCTGTCTTCTTTAGTCTTTCTGGTAATTAACAACTGGAGGTTTGAAGGTTTGCATCATCCCAACTTAGTACATCAAATAAACTGGTCCATGTTCCCCATCATCATAAGCATTAAAAAGTACATTAAAATTTGACCTCTGAGTTGTTAATAGGAATAACACTATGAAGTGGGAGCTCCAAAACATGTTAGGCTGAGGCTTGACTGAGAATTGATGCCTTTTCCTGGTCTTAAAATCAAGAGTCAAACACGGTTAGAAGGGAAAAAGGGATTTTACCTTGGTAGTTATTTTAAGGATCCTTAGGTGCACACGTCCAGGTCGAATGCACCGAAATGCACACTACGGTGCCTCCCAAAAGATCGGGTATAGCATTATAGGTTTTACTAATTAGCATATCTATCAAAAATTCCCCAGTGAGAGGCTTGAATGAGCCCCCCCTCCCCAAGGAACCTTCCCCTGACTGGTTCTATCTTGGTTTACAGAATGTGTTCTGGAGAGGACCTTGGGGTCTGGGGCACACTGATCCCTAGCTACAAAGCTTCTAAAATGTTTAGTCTCTCAGCTTGACAAACAAGTCCAAGAATGTAGGCAAAAAGCACTAAGAATATAGAAGTTGTAAAAAGGTATAAAAGGGGTTTAAAAGAAAAGGCAAAAAATCATCATGGCATCAGAATCACCCAGAATCTTTGCAGATAAAATGCAGTAACTGAAATTAACTTCTTTATTATCGCAGCTTAGAAATGACAGAGGATCTTATACCTACTTCTAACTGAACATCACATTCAAACAATTATGAGCTGTAGTTTTTAGCTGTGGATATCAATGTGAATGTAATTCCATGTCCCCTTATGAGTGCTGACGAATCACCCTAAAACTGTGTTTTTAAATCCTCGTTACCACTTCATTCAAACTGAACTCTTAGCTTAAATGATGCCCTGTCATACATACCTTTGGATTAGTTTGGTTAACAGCTACTGCAAGCAGAAGTCCATCTCCTGCAAATGCACATAGCAGAGCTCCCCTTGACTTTACAGACACACACTGAGGAACCAAGTTAACAAGAGAACAAGTCTGCTGTACCCACTGGATCTGGTATGGCAAAGAACTGAATACCAACAAAAAGACAACAAAACCAAGTGGTCACTCCATTTTGCAGAATGGGATTATTCCTATATAGTAAAAAATCATGCAATACAAAATCATATAAAGCATGAGCTATAAAAAAAACCCCCACCTGTTTTTCTTCATATGCTTTACGAATGAAAAAAAAAAATTTGTATTTACTCAAGTTTAAAAATTATATCTGAGCACTAAGAATTATTTTTATGGGATGGGAATTTGGACTGTAAGTCTAGAACATACAAATCTATATAGATCAATGACACATAATTGAGGCACTTGCACTCTAGCCAGGAAGAGCTTCCTCAGACCTTGTAATACCACCCACCCCAGGAATACTCAGAATTTGAAAATCAACACTATGCGGCTCTGAACAAAAATCTGTGGATGACCCATTACTGAAAGTGTTAAAGGACATGTTGGATTATGCTTCCAGCAACCTGATCTAGTGGAAGGTATTCCTGCCCATCGCAGGGAGGTTAGGCTATGTGACCTTTACAGGTCCCTTTCAATCCAAACCATTCTGTGATCTTAAAAAGATTCAAAACATGACAGAAAATACAATTCTGTCTAGAAGCATGCCGTCCAACTGACAGGAAAAAAAAAATAATATGAAAAAATTAATTAAAAAACAGCAAGCAATGAAACTAAGCCTAAGTTGGCATAAGAAAATATTAGTAAAATGTCTTAGAAATGTGGTTACAATTTCAGGCTGCAACTACTATGATGTGAATGGATGGATGGATGGATGGATGGATGGACAGACAGACAGACAGACAGACATTTCTGCACTGAGTATTTTATGCTCTATTTCATTTTTTATTTTACCAGAAAGGAATTACCATGCCCTTGATAAACTGAAGATTAGGTCAAGGAGGACATCATTAGTAAGTCAGTATAAAAAGAACATCATATAACAAAAGCAGTTGTACCACATCATGTGTAGGACAAAATTTTAGCAAATTACTCAAGTAACACCTGCAGAGGACATATCCATTTAAACTCACAGATATATATGTCACCCAGCAAGAGGAACGGACTACACATATACTCCAGATTATTACTCAATTGCATTTTTAACTGGTTGTATCAGTATAACTGTGTCAGTATTTGGTCCCAACCCAGATAAAGACACACTATTCTCATCAAGCAAAAGAAATGGAAAGGGCAACAGAAAACCAATAAAATACACAAATCCGCATAATAAAGAAGAGGAAGAGGTAGTCAGGGCATTCATGGCTGTATAAGAAATATAAGAAAATATAAAATAAGCAATATTAAGAAAAAACAACAAAAATACATTCTATTATCATAATGCAAAAAACTATGACACTAAAACACATGTGCGTGCCAACAGGCATATGTATACATAGCTACCCACATAGAATGAAGAATACACACATTTTTATCTGGGTGTAAGCTGATAATGAAGTATGGAATATGTAAATAAATGCTGTTATATTAACACATTTTACAGGGGACATGTAAAGGACAGGGGAGAATGGCTTTAAAATCACAGAGAGCATCCTAAAAACATACATATGTGAACATAAGTAGGTGCTTATAACCATAGGCTAACTGGACATCCATGTAAATGTGTTCAGTTGCATCTCTGAATCCCAACTATAAAAAATAATTAAAATGTTCCTGAAGCTGTTGTAACTTCAGATATCTTTGAACTTACCTAACATTTTTAAAGGCACTTTCATGCCATCGAAGAATCAAAAATGTGAGCACCAAACAATCGCCAGAGTAAAACACAAAAGCAGATAAACAGCAATCACCTAGTACCTGTAAAAAAAGAGAAAACAATCAAAACAATCCCAAAAAGCTCATCGCACACAAACTTCTCTTTAATTATCCATGTATTTAGATCAATAGCTATTTCAATTCAGATTAAATAATACAATGTTGTCATTCAGAAATGTAAAGGCTGCCAAGAACATAAATAGGCTAGACACTCTGATCTGATCCAGTATAGCTGTTCTTATGTTGTCATTAAATATAACATGAACCAAATAATTAAGCCTACGCAAAATGCCGAAGAGGCAGACATGGCTTTCAAAATTCACTGAAGCTTTTGTTGCTCTAATTTAACTAAGAAATAAAATGATTGCTTTACGGTTTATTTCTTACCTCATTTTCTATGAAAGCAGCATGCACTCCAGTTTCTTTTTCTTCAGTAGAAGGCAATATGACTGATTCATCAGGTAAAATTTGTGTCCAACGCCCAGAAGAAGAGTTTTTACAAGAGGCTGTATTTTTGTGTTCTGTGCTCTCCCAAAGAAAGACACACGCTGTAGGAGTAGTTAATAGTACCTTTCTGCCATCTCCAGATACATACAAGTACAACTTCATTGAACACTCTGGAGGGAAAAAATAACAACAAACACAACAATGTGCCAGAACAGTTTTTGTTCCGTCATTAGACATAGAATTAAAAAGAATAGAAGAAGCAAATTTTACTTCCCATCTATGACAAGAAATCCAAGCTGCCATGTTAAGCATCTTAAATTTCCAGCTTCACCACTGATAGCAGACCTTGGGCAGCAGTAATGTCAGATGGACGTTCATCTCTATGCATCCTATGAAGTATCTTTCCCACAACACTCAGCCATTAGAGATGTTTCCTGAGATTGTCTAAGGGCTCTACTATGGATTCCTTTTAGCTCTTAAGTGTACTACTGATCTTCCCTGAAATTACAGAATTTCTTCTGCAACACTTAACTTTACAAGCTGGTATCAGTGACGCTATCCAATACAAGGCAGTATTAGATACTTAAGTTTGCAAATATGTGTCTTGACTTTATTCTCTCCAGCTAGCATTTGTCATAAAAGCCCACCTAGAGAACAGGCTTCAAATTATCCATATACTGTTTACATCAAATGTATATCTGCTCTAAAATATTGATAACCTAGTCAGGAATGCTTTTTTACAGTAAAAAATTAACCATTAAAAAAATACACTTACAGTATTTGAAAATGAACTATTTACAGGGATTAATAAATGAAAAATCTGTATCACCCAAATAACAAAGGACATTTGCCAAAGTTTATCTAGCATACAAATCATACAAATGCAAAACAATATGATAATATAGTTTTTACTCACGTAATAGCTTTTAAAGAATGGAAAACAAGTTTCCCTCTATTCCATTTTTTTACAGGATTAATTGAAAAGAAACCTACCTTCTGCTGCTGCTACTACTTTCTTGGACTCTTCGATTGCTGGCACAATTTTCAAGTAGTCCCGATCTTTATTCCAAAGAAATAGCTCTCCTGTTGTAAGTATTCCTGCCAACCAAGCAGCTGTGTTCATTGGGGAAGAGAAGTTTTGAAGGATATTACTGTGAAGTACTTAAAATTACTTCTCTTCCATCTTAGCCACAGTTTTAGAGCTAACAGTGAACTGGCAGATCCTTTAGATATCTGCCTTTCCAGACTCTTACAAATACAAATAAAATGACCTCAGTTTATAATACATAAGCTATTATACTTAACCATTTCCTGATGTTGTTAAGACAACCACATTTTTCAACAATGACTGCAGCGAAGGGATTTTCTTCTTCGTCTTCCCTGAAGCCAGGTTAATTTCATTTATACGTTTACCATCTAGAAGAAAAACAGCCTCTTTTTCCTATTGAAAGAATTAAAGAGCATTTAATTTTTTCAAAATGCTGTTTTCTACACAAGCTTGAAAAATAATGCTGAGATAAAAAAATGTTAGGGGAAAAATACAGTAAGAGCAGCAATTGCCATATTAACTTCATTCTTTGGTATATTTGCCTTACAGTACATCATATCTACCATGGACCTATACTGATGATGAACTTGATTCACAGGTTTCAAACGACCAAACAATTTTACAGTTATTATTAAAAAGTTATTCCAAGTACCTCAACTAAAGTACCTGCTAAAAAATGACAAAAATTGGACATTAACTATCTTGTCTTACAGTGTTTAATTGAGTGAGATAGCTGCCAGTGATTTCAATAGAAAAAAAAAAACAACCAGCCTTAAATTCAAATCATAGAAGCAAAAAAATTAGTCTCATTTTATCGAAGTCTAAGAAAGAATGTCTTTCAACAGATGCAGGATGCAATGGGGAAAACCAAATTGTTCTCATTTCCCATAATGTACTGTAAAAAAGGTTATGAAAACTAGAACCATCAAAGCAACAATCTCATCTAAGGTGTGGGTCTTTGGGGTAGGAAAAAAAAAGGCTCTGCAATGTTTCCCTGAGAAATTTTGAATCTCCAGCCTCATATCAATAAGATAAAAATCGTTTATTTTGATAACCCTTAAGATGCACTCAAATCACTTCCTGAGGTTGTTTTTACACCCTCCTAAAGCAAGTGGAAGTGCAAAGTATTATACAATTAAAACTCTTTGCAGAATTTTATATAACGAGTTCATTGCACTTACCTGTCCAACCCATGATATGCGAGGCCATGGTTTTCTTTGCTTGATACACGTAGAGATGAGCACATCTAGCTTAATCTCCATTCTTACTAAACTTCTAGGTAACCATTACACAAAAAAGCAAATAGTGGTTTTTTCACACATTTACAGAGAAACTGAGAAAGAAAAAAAATAGAGCGAAAGTTTTTGTTATCTGGGGGCAGGCGCAGAGGAGAGGAACTCAGACGCAAAGTCCTGACTATCTCTAGCAGCTTCCTGCTAAACACAAAGAGAACTGATGCTTATCCGTACCTCCAAACTATATTTTCGTCCGTGCAGCTCAGCGGCGATGTGCTGCTCAGCCGTGCGGGTTATCACACGCTTGCTCAGAAGCACTTAAGAGAGAGAAGACGCAAGTACATTGCTAAGAACTCCAAAAACGCACAAGACGAGGAAAACGTCCGGCGAGATCAGGAACTCCAGGGGCAGGGGCGCCGGCCTGGCGCGGGGCCAGCCGCTCGGCCCAGCGCGGGGAGCGACGGGCGGCACAGGCTTCCCCCGCCGCCGCCGCCGAGCGCCATTCGCGGCAACCCGCGCTGCCTGTGCCCGGCTCAGGGCGGAGACGGCCCCGTGCCGGACTCCTCCCCCGGGGCACGAGCAGCGGGAGGTGCTGCGCACCCAGACCGCTGCTGGCTCGCCAGGGCCGGGGCGCCGAGGGAACCCGGCCCCGCCGCCCCGCGCTCCCCCCGCGCTGTGGCAGCCGCCGGGCCGGCGCAGGGCGCAGCCGCAGCCCCGCCCCGCGGGTCCCGGCGGGAGGGGCGGGCCTTCCTGTGCCGCCCCGGGCGGGCTCAGCGCAAGGCGTCCGGCTAGCCCCGCGCCTCTGAACGCGCCGACTTGGCAAGACGGGTGGGAGTCTCGCTGGCAGCCCAGAAAGCTGCCCGTACCCTCGGCTGTATTCAAAGCAGCGTGGCCAGAAGACGGAGGGGATTCGGCCTCTCTGCTCTGCTCTGGTGAGACGCCACCTGGAGCGCTGCATCCAGCTCTGGAGTCCCAGCACAGGGAGGGCATTGGACCAGTTGGAAAGGGTCCAGAGGAGCGCATCGATGAACAGAAGTAGGAGGACCTCTCCTATGAAGACAGGCTGAGAGAGCTGGGCTTGTTCAACCTGAAAAAGTTCTGCAGAAACTTCATTGAGGCAAATCGGTCCTTAACGGGAGCTTGTGAAAAAGAGGAAAATTGGACTTTTTGCAAGGGTGTGTAGGACAAAGGGGAACAGTTTTAAACTAAAAGAGAAAATATTTACATTAGATGTTAGGAAGAAACTTACTTTGAGGGTGGGGAGGCGCTGGCACAGGCCACCCAGAGGAGTTGAAGATGCCCCATCCCTGGAAACACTGAAGGCCAGGTTGGATGGGGCTCTGAGCATCCTGGTCTAGTTGAAGGTGTCCCTGCCTACGGCAGGGGGGTTTGAGCTATTTGATCTCTAAAATCCCTTCCAGCTCAGACCATTTGAGGGTTCTATGAAGTCTCGTGTGTCAAGAAAACTGACTATGGAGACTTGATGAACACCACTCCCTCAGTGGGGAAAGCCAGACACCATGGATTGCCTGTGGCAACGGCCCACAGGCAACAGGGCACACTGCTGTGGCTCCATGGGGAAGAATTTACATCAATATCAGTATTTGGGGATGAGGGGCATGAGAAACAGTAGGAAACACAGCTGATCAGCATTCTCTATACAATACAAGAATTACTGGAATTTAGGTGTTCCTGGTTTCAGCTGAGGTAAAGTTAACATTCTTCCGAGTAGCTGGTACGGTGCTATGTTTTTGATTTAGCAGAACAATGTTGATAACATACTGATGTTTCAGTTGTTGCACCATAGTACTTACTCTATATAAAGGACTTTGCAGTGTCCTGTGCTCTGCCACCAAGCAGGTACACAAGAAGCTGGGAGGGAGCATGACCAGGAGGGCTGACATGAACTGGCCAAGTGGATTTTCCAGACCCTGGAACATCATGCTCAGTATATAACCCAGGGCATTGGGTGGAAGGAACCAATCACTGCTCAGGGACAGGCTGGGAACCAGTCAATCCATGATGAGCAATTGCATTATGTATATACTTGTGTATCTTACTCATCTCTTTTTGTTGTCTTCCTTTTTGTTACTATTACTTTTCTTTTTTTTCAGTTATTAAACTGTTATGTCAACCTATAAGTTTTACCTTTTTTCCCCAAGTCCCCCTATCCTACGGAAGAGGGTATGGGAGTGAGCAAGTGGCTGTGTGATACCTGCGAGAGGGATTAAACCACGACAAGATGAAATACAAGTAGGGTGAGTAGTCACTATATTTCATCACCTTGAAGAAATGCCCTTGATACCCTTAAAGCAGCTATTCTTTGAAACTGGCCCTTGTTCCTACCTTTGGCCACCTTTCCCTAATCAGTCTTGATTGAAAGTTACAGAAGAAAAAAAAAAAGTAATGATACACTGATAATATTGTTAATGAGCAGTGTTTCACATTCATGTTGGTCTGTAACTTCCCTGTAATTATCATCCTTTATTTCATCTACTGCATTAACCTACCACTTCCCTTTGATCCCAGTTTTCCATGTAGGTCCAAATTTAAATTGGGAAACAGAACCTATCCTCCATCTGAGAGTACAGTAAGTGTTATGAAAATAAAAGGTTATGTTTATACTGCAATTACCTGCTGTCATCTGAAAAATATCAGGGGTAACTTGTGATACACTTTGAAATACTCCTACTTTATCAAAGTGGTGTTGCCAGAGGCATCTTTATCCCATTAACTGGAGAAAAAAACCAGAAGAGCCGAACCTCAAGTCTGTGATTTGTGACTGTTCCAAACTTTTCAGTTATTTCTCCAGATCTGAAAATAGAAATCTGTTTGGTAATCTACATGGATTACAGAATGTGGCTGAACACAACATATTTTTATGCAAATATTGGAATTTAGTTAAATACATCAGTCAAGACTTTGGACATTATTTGTATGAAAAGAACTGCACTAACAAGGGTAAATGCATGACATCCTCGGTATGAAACATAGGTACTAGCAGAAGATAACTTCTATTATCTACAGATGGCATATTTTATATGGAAAGATGCATATATTTTTCCCAGGACACACAGTACTACTTCTATTTAAATACTATATAAAAAAGCTAATTCTAATATTTCACCAATTTTTTGATCTAACAAGGTAAAAAGGAGCTGTATTTTAATTTTTATATTACTTCACTGAGTGCATTTTCTGTCTTAAATCACCAGAATGTTTTTGGCTATTCACAGAGAAAGAAATATACTTTAAGCAAAATTTTAGAGCAATCATATTTCATAATAAAGGTACTGTAGAGGACTCAGCATGTGTGAGGCAGCAGAAATGATGCTCTCATTCTCCAACACTTTTCATTCCCCTTGTTTGGACAAAGACCGTTTGGTAGTGGTCCCATGTCCTCTAGAGGCACTGGGAGGAGCAGAGTGGAGCAGTGGAAGCATGCTGGGCCCATAACCTAGAGGTTGATGGATTAAAACCATCCTCTTCTAATGGATTTGTCTCCCATAGCGTACAAGACCTAGCAATCCCCAGGAGCAAGAAATTGGGCAAGGGAGGCAAGGGACCAGCATGGCAGAATAAGGAACTGCTAGTCAGACTAAAGGGAAAGAAATGCACAGATAATGGAAACTAGGACAGGGAACCTGGGAAGAGTATAGAGAAAGGTTAGTTATGTAGGGATGAGGTGAGGAAGGCCGAGGAGAAGCTGGAACTGAACCTGGCAAGGGACATAAGGAATAACTGGAAGGGCTTCTACAGTTATGTGAACTAGAAAATGATGGTCAAAGAAGGTGTAACATCTTGATAAACGATGGAAAACTGTTAACAGATGAGGAGAAAGCTGAGGTACTCAACAACTTTTTTGCCTCAGTCTTCAATGAAAACCTCTCTGCCCACACCTCTTGAGTCGATGAACAGCAGGATGGGGACTGGGGGAGCAAAGTGCTTCCCACTGCAAGAGATCAGGTTCATGACCACCTGAGGAACCTGAATGTATGTAAGTCTATAGGACCCGGTGAGATGCCTCCTAGAGTCCTGAGGGAACTGTCTGATGTAGTTCGCAAGCCACTCTCCATGATATTTGAAAAGTCATGGTGGTCAAGTGAAGTCGCAGGTGACTGAAGAAAATGTATCCATCTGTAGAAAGGGAAGAATGACCCTGGGAACTACTAATGTGTCAGCTGTCCCTCTGTGCCTGGGAAGATCATGGAACAGATTTTCTTAGAAACTGTGCTGAGGCACTTGGAGAACAGAGAGGTGATTTGGGGTAACCTGCACAGCTTCACCAAGGGTTAGTCCTACCTGACCAACCCAGTAACCTTCATGATGGAGTGACTCCAATAGTGGACAAACAAAGGGCTCCAGATGTAATCTGTCTGGGCTTCTGTAAAGCCTTTCACATGGTCCCCCACACATCCTTCTCTCTAAATTTGAGAGACATCGGTTTGATGCATGATCTGTTTAGTAGGTAAGGAATTGGTTTGACAGTCACATCTAGAGGATAGTGGTCAACTGAGGGACATCAGTGACAAGTGGTCCCCCTCAGGGGTCCAAGGTATTGGGACCACTGTTATTTAATATCTTCATTAATGACAAAGGAATCGAATGCACCATCAGCAAGTCTGCAGATGAGGAGTGGGCTCATGGGAATCTCATGAGGCATAATAAGACCAAGCGCTGGTGCTGCTCTGGGGTTGGGGCAACGCCTGGAATCAACCCAGGCTGGGGATGAACAGATCAGAGCAGCCCTGCCCAGCAGGACTTGGGGGTGCTGTGGGTGAGAGGCTGGACATGCCCCGGCCATGGCACTCACAGCCCAGAGAGCCAAATGTGTCCTGGGCTGCATCCAGAGCCCCATAAGCAGCAGGGGAAGGAGGGGATTCTAAGTGTGTATACAATTTGGTGTTTGTGTGCATGTAATAAAAGTAGACAGAAGTCACTTCTTGACTTCTTTATTTGATTTTAACAGATACAACATATTAAGACAGAATAGGGAAAATAATTTGCTTTTCCCCATTATTTGAAACAAAGAAAAAGAAAATATTTTTGAAATATTCTTTATCCCCAAGGCAAAGATCACACAATGTATTTTATTTCAACAGTATAAAAAAAAGCTTTCTATTGTTAAAAAACCTAGTAGTAGTAAAAGAAACTCCATTTGTCACATTTACATTCTACAATTTGTAGATACTTTTAGAATAGCATGAATACAGGCCACACATTCAATAACCGTGGCAGGAGAAAACTTTCTCAGGACTTTTTTTCTGAGGATTTGTTCGTTCATAATTCAGTGCTGACATCTGAAGCTTTATTTCAGTTTATATTACCTGCTCTAATGATTCTGTTCTTGTATTAGTCATTCAGTGAAGCCGTTCTAACTTGGCCTGTAGAGATTTAAAATTCCCAATAGTAGTCTGCACCATTAGCGTGGGGCTCATAGACTGAAGTTCAACCAGGTAGCAACTAACAGCATCCAAGCAAACATTTGTGAATCGTCGCCTGCAAAGAGAACAAAGAATAACAACAAGCTCCTTTTTAATCCCATATCTTAGAATTCATCTGAACTAGAACATGAGCATTCTTTGAGTTGTAATGGAATAGCGTATCAGTAAGATATCTGTCAGCTACTTTTAAGTATTTTACTATTTATTAGAGAAATTCATCTTTGAAATCTAATGCCTGTGACTAATGCATAATGGGAAAATAAATGACCCACTACTATTTGTCTGATGTTAAATATAAACTATAAAGCATGATACAGTTCATAGCAATGTGAAATATTTAGATAGTACTGTAGATATTATTAGTCATGTTTAAGTTACTAGTTTAGATAGCAATTTCAATGTCTTAAATTATAATAAAATCTCAATTTATGTAACATCTGAGTACGTGTTAAAATCAGACAACATTCACTTAAGTTCTAACATAGTATTTAAATCAGCCAACCATAGAAGACCAATAAAGTGATAAAAGACAGAAATAAACAGTATGTGAACAGGGGATATTTATATGTATGTTTTTTGGAAGAGTCAGAAACATCTATGTTTAGAAGAGTTATCAAGACTTTGCCTAGTTTTGCTTATTATTATCGAGACAAGATAGCTCTGAATGAAGTTCGTATAGTCTATTTGAACAAAAAATTATCAAAACTAGAGATGACATGCAGGCAACTTTTTCAAGTACTTAGCTATCTTTTTTTGCTAGAAATTTTTTCTATTATAACTAAATTTCTTCCCAATGTGAACTAAGCTGAATTTTAGTCTTGGAGACTGATTCATCATCAGCCTCTTATAAACAACCAGGGAAGATCCATCCCAATGTTTAGTCTTCTCTTTTCCAGAGTAACTCAGAGCTTCTAGAATTTGTACATGAACCAGTTCACAGTTTCAATCACAAAATGCCCAGTTGTCATTTTCCCCCGCTTTTACACATTGCCTCAGATTTGTCTGAACTAATCCTTAAAGTCTGTTGCCAAAATTTACAAAATAATCCTCTCAGTTCCTCATGTATCTTCAGTGATGTGAAGAAAATTGCCTTTGTGGAAGTAGTTTATAAGGGAGAATTCTACAATTTTATATAAAATGGTTTTGAATAATGAGTGTTAGTCACCACTGCTGGGAATAAAATATTAAATTCACCCAAAAGAAAAGAAGAAAAGCTTTGGGAATTGCTGGAGTGAAGTATTTAGAATATTTTATGTTTCACTATTCATTATGATATAGCTATTCTTTTACCTCATAGGTACTCTGCTGGGATCCTGTACATATCCTGATAGTAATACATGAATACACTCTAGGAGGTGCAAAGGCTTTTTCATTCTATTCCAATATGGATCCTAAAAAAAACCAAACCAAAACAAAACAACCCAAAATATTAAGGACACAAATATTAAGGAGACAAGACAAAAAAAAGTGTGTGGTGTGTACACGAATTGCCAGCTGCAGCACTTATTTATTTATTGTATAAAAAATGTAAGATAAATGGGAATTCTACCTTAACCTATATTTAACTCTGCACTTAAATATTATTTTAAATTACATACAAAAACATACATAAATTTAACTCAATTTTCTATTACCACACAAGTCGAATCTCTTTATTTATTGCATCAATGATCAGACAAGATGCAGTAATACAACCGATTTTAATCGTTATTAGGAAACAAATAATATTAATATATTCAATATATGCTGTTCCTTCTGCAGTGTAAGAATTCTAATCCTATTTCATCCTAAACTAGCTCTAGGTGAACTAAAAGAATTAACAAATTTCCTCATCATGCTCTAGGACTGAAATGAATTAAATCAACACATTTTATTCACAGCGGGAAAAGACAGCTTTTTAAGAGTATTTGAACAAAGAAAGTAAAGCCTTGGATGTATATTTTGTTACATCCTTCCTTATATTATTTCATGTTTCCAACTAAAGAGTGACCTTGATAAAGTTGAAACCATAATTTTTATTTGTGCTATTTTCCTTACCCGTGCCTTAAACAGCTGGTCATATACTTCAAGCAGCCTTGGCAATGGCACTCCAATTTCTTGCATGGTGTATGTTACAAAACCTACATCCCAGTTCAAAGTGCAGACCTGTTGCTCTAGAAACTGCACTAGGAAATCTGGAGGACAAAAGTGAGGGAATATTTAGATTCCAGCTTGTTACTGGGACTGTAGGAAAAAAAGGCATTTAAAAGTTGTTTACTATCAGCAGTGCATGGCAGGGATTAGTAATACTTAGTACTTTGTTACAGTTTTGCCATGCAACTATGCAACTAACTATCCATTAACTTTTGTTCCTACACAAAAACACATACTATCACTACATTTGCGAGAATGGCCAGCAAAACGACTAGAGCTTAAGTGCCTGTAACAATTAACAGTGTATTGTTCAGCACTAAATGTTCATCTTTAATGCCGTTGCACAATATTTTAGTATTATAAAAAAAGATTTACCGCTGAACAATAAATATTCCAGGTTTTTATATAATACCATGTTGTCAAAACATATGAGCATCAAAAAAACCAGAAACTCTACAATGGTCCAGAAATCTCCTGAATTGTTTTCAGGATCTACCCTCTAGATGGCAGACGGTTTATACAGAATTCCAAGAGACAGCAAATAAATGTGGTTGCTTAAAATCTTAAATGCATAAATACATATTTTGTACTTTGTGCTTTGAATTCACTTTACTACTTTCTAAAATGGGATCTGCACAGTCATCCAAAAGTAACTGCTGCTGCCACCTAAACTTCATTTATTTCCTATTTCTTTTGAGATTAAAAAATGAAAAATGCTTCTTAGTTTAAAACTTTTTAAAGAGGCTAAAAAAACAAGCTGAAACCCGTCCATCAAACCCATATGCTTATTTACTATGCCAGCTAACAACTTGCCTAAAGGAAAGTAGCGAGGTGTGCCAGCATAGATCTTTCCAAGCAATGCCAGCTTCAGACAAAGCGCTTGCATTCTGTCAGTGGGGCTCAGAGATACACTGTCGCTCAACTCTGGAAGTGAAAAGAAAACAGAACGTCAGGAAAAGTTCCACATTTACACAGAACGACACCGAGGCACCTAAATTTATAAATAATACATGAAAATCTTACACTGTTGTCAATGAAAAATCAGCACATGGAAGTGAAAATACAACCATTTGTGGTGTGTTTGCATGTACATTCGTAAGTTTTTATGCTTCTGTCAAGTTCCATGCAAATCTACTTAAAAAGCCACAACCAAACAAAACCACACTCCAGAACTCCTCAAGAAATCCACTACCACACAGCTTTCCCTTAGATCTCTATCAAGGTTGCTTACGCAACGGGAAACTCGAACCCAAAAACCAAGGGGGGAAAAAAAAATCCAAAACAACAGGAACAGAGAATGAATTACTAACTCACGGTAAAGGATAAGAGAGATCATCACAACTGCTAGTCCATTAAGACCTACCTTTTTCAATGATTTCTTGCCAGAGAGTTTGCACCAAGATAGGATCAGAATGACCTGCACAATGTATAATTGCAAGCTTACACTCCGAGAGCTTAAAAGGGTCAGCAAATTCTCCATACAGCTGAAAGAAAAATTACCAAGCTTTACCTTTCATGTAGGATCAAATTAAATTTCAAAAATCAGTTGTTCCTTATTTTGTGTGATAGACGGACTAGTAAAGATTCAACTTAAGTAACTGTTGTCAATTACTAAATTTTTTTTTTGCTACATTTAGTTTCACTTCTTAGATGCAACCCTACATTTTATATGAATTTAAAATTAAAACTTAATTTTCCAACAATTTTTTCAACAAATGAAGAAAGCTAAGAGACTTAATAATGAAAACATGTGAAAGAAATTAAAGTACTGAAGACTGAAAGACTATTGAAGTACAGAAAATGACAGTCCAGGGTAACAGACATTCTGAGACCAGGGATGATAAACTGCCTATTACTCTTCCTAGTAAGGATAGAATCATTCTTTGCAAAACACCTTTTCCTCCCAAAATTTGATAAACTGGACTTTAACACAAGGAAATTTCAATCACCTTGGTTATATCCATCAACTCAGCATCAAGCTGGGAGATTGCATCTTGTACTGAAGAATGATGCGAATACTGCCGCTGTAATGTTTCTTGTATTTGAAGCTGGATCCTGGCAACCTTGTTTAAGAGGAAAATACAGTATTTCAAGATTGAATTAATTTAATCAAAGTTTAAGAACACACCCAGAATTAACTTTACCCTATTTAAATGTAGAAATCTTGCTGCCTTACACCATTAGGTCTATTTTCAACTGGCTAAATTTGCCATGTCAGGAGGAAAGCACAGAAATCCATTTATATAGAACTGGTAATAAAACCATTATGTGCCAATGAGACAAAGTGAAATAATGTATTTACAGTATAACTTAGATCAGTATTTTTTCTTACTTCCATTTTCTCTTCTAGTTCATGTAGGAATTCACCATCTGCAGCTATAGAGGATATGGCAGTGGAACTTTTGGCACTCAGAATAGCACGTGCAATGTATTCAAGACGCTGCTGAAGAGAAATTTCTGTGCTACAAAACAAATATTCAAAATAAAATGAATACTTAATATAATTATTTGAGGGTTAGTTATATTCTAGCTAGACTCTGGGAAGTAGTACGTGCCTTTTCCAGATTTTCATTCAGGACGCGATCCAACTGTGTAACCCCATCTTTGCTGCAAGCTCAGTACTAGTGTACTTCTCAAAGAACTGACCACTTAATATATGGTAATTACAGGAAATACATTGCAATGTAATATATAATACTTAAGTAAACATTATCTTTTTTTTCAAATAATTGCCTAAATTTAAAGATAGCACATTCTATAAATTTTTTTTTTTTTTAGAAAACCTCTTTGAACATTGACCTTTTCTTAAAATACTTACACATAATGTTTTGGTTTTAGTTTTTCCAGTTTTTCCCTAATTACCTCAATACAGATGCAATAGATCACACATAATCCATACCTATGGAGGTCAGCCAATTTAGCCAAGACTCTAGCAGCATTACTAAAATTTCTGTTCTTTTCAAAGTATCTCCAGAGTAAATCCATATAGCGGACTTTGTTTTGGTCAATCTTGGTCATCCGCACCAGGTAGGGTTCCAAAAAGGGGGCAGTAACCTGCAGACATCAGAAAGAAAACAGTTATACTCTTGCTCTTCCCTGTTTTTTGAAGCATTATTACAATTACCTCTCCCATTTAACTGTGCATAGATGAGCTCACCTGTAACAGCTTGTCCGCCAAGTCGGCTTGTATCAACCAGTTGTAAAGTGCAATACTGAAGAGTTCATCTGTGGAACGCTGAGCCAGCTTTAGCATTTGTTCAAACTAAGGGAAGAAAAGGCCAGAGCTGCTATTCCAGAATTGGTTACATAACTTTAAGACGTGAATTACCATGTGACAATACTTAGGTTCATGTTATTCACATGTCATCATTTCTATGGATGCTCTAGATACGGAGGCCAATTCATGACAAATCTTCACTTTGCTAAACTATTCCATAATTCTATTAAAATGATATATTCTAGACCCCTTCAAATCACACTGTTCTCTGGAGTGCAGTCATGACTTTCTTGTGAGTTTCTTACATGGTGTCCAGCTTCTTCATTGCTTAGCATGTTGGGGTCAGAGGACAGCACTGGAGGACCTGGCTTTTTGGGTACACTGGGAGACTGAGGAGCAGCTTTACTTTGATTCACTAACTCTTGAAGGGTGTCAGTGATACACTTGTAGCTGTTCAATCTGTAAACAGAGCAAAAGAAAATAAAAGCCCCGTAATTTTCATTCAACTGTCTATGAAGTAGTTTTCTCAAGTGTTGTTATTGTATGACTTTGTAGACAGTTACTAAAATTTAAAAAGGTCGCAGATTATTGTCAGCTAGTTGTCACGACCTAGTTTGTTCTCATTCATCTTTCTAAGAAGTATTTCTGTGCTGTTCTGATCACAATGTTTTCTGCATCTATCACTTTTTGTTTCAGATTAAGATGCTGCCATAGTAATCATAATCAAGGGGAGCATGCTGGGCAACAATATTTATATTGTGTCCCTTATCATAAAATGCTTGTTTATTATTACCCTGCATACCTTCCCTAAAAGAGCTACTCTTCCGGTCACTTGAAATAAAGCACCCCATATAATGATCATAAATTATCCTGGAAACTTGCCTTTCTTGAAAAGCTTGGAGTCCAACAACATCTTCTTCTGGTTCTCCATTTTTATAGAAATGAAGGCCAAGACCTTGGGGATCTTTCTTTTCAGCAGCTGTAAGAGAGAGCTCTACTACTCCCTCATAGAAACGCACTAGGAAAAATCAAAACAAATATCACTGTTCATTATTGTATTAAATCCACAACAAAACGGTAAGTGAATCAAACACTTCTCATTTTAGCAAGCAAGAAAAAAAACCCCACTATTCACTCTGGTCTGTGTCATATAAAGTTTACACCTATTCCTACCCTGTGAGACTTACATGTAAATTTGAGGTTAGATATTAAATTACATCAGAATGTCCTGCACAATGTATAATACTGTACAGAGGCCCATTTCTTAACAGTTATATAATTTAAATGTAGACGTAACTGATATACTAGCTTCTACTGCACTAAATTGGATTCAGAATGACCTTTCAAACAGTGTATTATGTATAAAAGTTACCTGAAACCGTCTGCTTACATAGAACCCAATAATTTTCCTAAAAATATTTTAACCAGATATATGAAACAAATAGACTCTGCAATATGAAATAAGTGCACGGGAATATTTTAATATAGAAATGGATTTTTTGGTTGGTTTGTGAAACCTAGAAAGGCTTTAAAAAAGAAGAACAGTCTGGCACATTTTAATAGTTAGAGTTATTAACTAACAGTTTATGGTAAAAAACCATAAAAACCAAGTTGAAAATTAGTAAACAAAACAAACAGAAAACATGGCATGAAAGGATACCACAGAAATTATTTAACATGATCAGTGACTGGCTCTTACCCTGCCTGTACTGTGCACAAACATTAGCAAGGTCTACTTGATTGCTGATCTTCTGGTACTCTTTCAGTGACTCCCTCAGCATCTTCTCTTTTTCCATTTTGCTTTGAGCTTGTCGAGACCTCTGAAGAAGTTCATTTGCCTAAAGACAAATGATGGAAAAATGGAAATTATTCACACGAGCACATCATGCACAGATCATGGATGCTGTGAGTGAATTATTATTCCAAACTTCAAAGCTGAAACAGTAGAAACACCACCCTCTCAAAAGCAGTCTCTGGTCACTAAGTTTCCAGCAGAAAGGCTACGATAGCATTAGTGAGAAGGGCTGAAGACTTAACAACTGGTTTCTCATTCTCTCCTCACCAGTTACTTGTTTCAAATTTATTTGAAAACCTTCAAAGACCTAAGTTCTTAAACACAATTATCTCTCACAAATTCCAGTAAACCATGCCACGGACAAAAACCAAGATACTATTGTAAGAGACGGTCTGAAGATCCCTCATCTGCCTCACGATCATCACCGAGGACAGAGACTGAACACAGCAGTCCTGGCCTGGCTGAGGTGGGATGTCTGCCAAGTGTTGCCTGCGGGTGTGCCCACTAGGAACTGGTACGCATTCCTGAGGAAAATTAGTGCAGGTCACAATGGACTGCGCCGTTCTTGCTGCCCAGGCGGGAAGGACTGCGCTGAAGCAGAAAGGAATGACCTGTCCTGTACACCTGTCCTGTACCTGTTTCCCAAAGCAACGGGCCCCATAACAATGGCTGTAGATTTCCCCACCTCTTGGCCAGTTGCCCCTCGCTTCTGAAAAGGACTATAAAGGGACTTCCTGAAATAACTGAGCCCGAGATCTCCCCACGGAAAGAAGATGGATCTATTGGCGGAAGACCACAAGGACTTCGTCTCATCTGTTGGTAGCTATTGCCCCCTCTTTTTCCCCCCCTCTCTACTTTGTTTTTCTTTATCTCTCTCTCTTTCTCTCTTCTATTGCATTACTGTGTTGTGAGCACTTAATAAAGGTGCACTGTTTGATTAAGACCTAAATCTCGTGTCCTTTTACACTCTGAGATCGATAAATGAACCATCACGACCCCCACTTGCATTAGCGGATCGTGACAACTATGCTGAGGAAAGACTGGAATAAGAAAACATTTTAGCAACATAAAGAAGACAGGTAGACATCAGATTAGAGTTAAGACACTATGAACGTTACAAATAACAGCAAATGCTTCAAACAAATTTCATGTAATGTTCAGCATTAATCAACTAAAAGACAAAAATATGCCCACAACTCGACTTCATTATTTCTTCTGCTTCTGAAACTACTTGAGCATAATAATGACTCATAAGCTGCCCAACGTACCTCATTTGAGCATGTTTTTAAGCTGTGTTTTGCTGCTGTACAATCTGGAAGCACACTTACCTTTGAACACACAGCATCATCAGTGCTATAAAGAAGAGGACAGATATCTTGCAAATGGGCAATGATTCCATCCACAGCAGCATTATCTCTGATGTAACAGTTTATAAGAGATGCAATGAGTGCTCCAGTCAACTCTCTGTCTCTAATCACCAAGTCTTTAAAAGCGGTAATCTTTAGTTGTTCTTGAAGTTCCTGAAGATGAGACAGAATTTCATTTGTTTACCAAATCTTTTACTTGACCCTGTTTAGGAATGTCAGAATGTTCCAGCAGCAAAGTGAACTGTTTCTAATAATTAAAAACATACAACATTTCAACGACTACAATGTACAGCATAGAAATACACTATTTAAAATACACATTTTATAGCAAAATAAAATTAATAAAGCAAGGGCTACTGCTGAAGGCACTAGATCCCTGGGTGCCTAAGGACACTGAAAACTCTTAACAGACTTCCTCTGCCATCTTCACTACGTGTCACCTCTGTTTCAGATCTCTGATAGTAAGAATGGAATTAGCAGTTCCTTTTACTTCACAGGGCACTGTCAGAATGCACACCCTATGAGTCTGTCCAAGCTTTTAATAATGGGAACAATCTGACTACTGTCATAGATGAAAAAAATGACAGATTCAATAAAAGCAGGAGTTTGAAAAGTTCAAGGTGTGCACTCTTTATGCTTTTTAAAATTGAATTGAAGGTTTCTGATTTTTAAAAATTTATTATGAATATGTGAGCACACAGTTGCCAGTAGTATCTATGTAGTGTCTACAGATGATACTAACAGCATGATAATACAACTACAAAAACTCCTAATCTACTGAAGACAAAGGAAAATATTTTACTTGTTAAACAGTTAGTTATCTCTTTGTCCAACATAAAATAATAGTTGCCTAAGTCTCCCCAACGCAAGAGCCCGAAGAGCAACAGCTTCTGTACCTCTGTAAGGTTTTAAAATTGTTCTTTTTGTGAACAAAGAATACAACTTCTCAAATAATCCTATTGAGTTCTAGGGGAGAATGCCTAGTATTCAAATTAATAGCTTTTTTCAAAGGTTGGGTACAAATTTGACATTAGCAAAGGGTGGACAGCAGTAGCACCCGTAGTTCTACAAGTTGCCTTCTTCACAAACCAGGAGGCTGAAAGAACTGGGATCATTTAGCCTGGAGGCTGAGGGAAGTACGTGGGATCTTACTAATATTTTTGGGAAAGTGTAATGAATGCAGAGTCAGGTTTTTCTCAGTGGTAACCAGTAACAGGACACTGCACAATGGTCAAAAACTGAAGCAAAGGAAATTACACCTGAATGGAAGAGAAATTTTTCTTACTCTAGAGGTGGTTCAACACTGGAACAGGTTGCTCAGAGACACCAAGGAGTTTTCATCTTTGGAGATATTAAAATCCTTACTGGACACAGTCCGGTGCAATCTGCTCTAGCTGACCCTGCTTTGAGAGTCGATTAGATTATTCACCCCACTGCAGAGGGGACAGATGATCTCCAATGGTTCCTTCCAGGCTCAGGTATTCTGTGGTAAATTCTGGAACCCCACTTACACAGAAGAGGAAGGACGCTACTACCATATTGTTCTCCATCTTTCATCAACACTAAGGCAAAGAGTGAATACCACTTGGCTGGAAAATATTGGTCTATTCATTTCAGCACATTTTGCAGAATGTGCTTAAGGTAAAAAACCAGTAATTTATAAAATCAGATTCAGTATTAACTATCAATAAAACTAAAACAATTTGTTAGTGACACTTCCAATTTCATAAAATTGACTGATTATGTCAATACTACGTATCAGTCTCTTAAACATTTGTAACCTGAATAAAAATTTACAAATAATCATCCTTTGGGAATACTTACATAGCAAAAGAAATTCAGGTGATAAGTACAAACAAATTAAAATTGTATCCAGATCCAGACCTTACCTTCTGAAGCTCACCTACAGCAACACTGAATTGGTGCTCACATAGCAACTTCCATAAAGCCAGTGCCTGGCAGGTTTTGCGAACAAGCTGCTGGATGCCTTGAAGTGAGTTCTTCTCAGTTAGCTGTGCCTCAGCTGAAAAAGCAGAGATTGCCAGCACATAATTGTTCTACATATTTCAAATAAGCATGTAAGTTTTTGAGGTTTTTCAGTAACAACCTCCTTAAATTTCTGGTTTGTTTTTTTTTTTTTCTTTTCCATTCTTGATTAATGCTGTCTAGCTCTCTTGGGAGATAACCACCATGTCAACTCTGCCCCAAAACAAATATAATCTGTTAACATTTAATTCAAACTATGCAACGAAGGAGTCAGACGCTCTGAAAAAGAAGTATGGTTTCCTGTGAATGCACTAGATTTACATATCAGCCTTAAATTTTTACTTTTTTTTTTTTCAAAAATAGCTATCATAAATGTATTTCTGACCTGTATTTACTTGTAGAGGGAACAATTACGATAACAACTGTGGTCAATACTGTCTACACTATTCCAAAAACTACAACATTTAAATCTGGTAGGATGTATTCTATTAACTGCAAGGATAATGTGTTCATACTTGTAACTTGGTGGAACGTAATTGCAACAATTTATGTGTGTACTTTTGAGTGCTTACACTTCACAGATGAGGTAACAATAATTACATTGTGTCATTTAGCAACCCAAAAGGATTTATGAACTTAGTAACAAATAAAAATAAAGAATAAAATTATTAAAGGTCAACCAAATCCTACATAGTGACTTACATAAAACTTTTACATCTGCACTATTAAAAATCCAGGATTATACTAACATGGACCACAAACATCCTTAATTCCATACATGCAGCTGCAACACTTCCCAGCTTGCCTGCAAGTGCTGGGGAAAAGCTGCACTATAAGAGAACAAGAATTCAAATGGGCTTTGTGACAGACGTCATATTTCTAAACAAAATTTTGTAGACATTTCAATGACTGTACCTTTGAAAATCTGCACTACAGTAATTTTTTTAATAGGAATTGTGCTCACTTGTCTCACAAAACAACTGCTTGACAAATGCTATCCTGTAAATATAAACAGGTGTGCAGCTACTAAATACTGTGAGGAGATTAAACAACCTTATCCATAATGGAGAACATTAGGAAGGAAAAAACAGAGACAAGTGTGCAAAAAAATGGCATAACGTAAAATTTGTGTGGAAAAAAAGGCCTTTTTATTCAGAGGCTTTCATAAGAAAAGTGAGAAAGGCAACATCCAAATGCATCATTCCCTGATACTTTCTGTTCAAAAATTATTACGTACCATGATATTTCCTTTGGAGTTCTTGCTGGACTTGCTGAGAACTTCCACCATCAGGCCGCATAAAACCCAGGAGCCTCTGCTGTAGATTGGCTGGTGTGCTGAAACTGCAAATTAAGAAAAACCCCAACAAACGCTAATATGATTACAAAAACTGAATCTTTTAATGATGAATCTAACAAACTAATTTTAGCATCTGAATATTGAAGCTGGAGATCATACAAACACTTCAACTTTACAAACACATATGGTAGTTTTTCAAAAGCTGGACATTAAATTCCACATGTAAATTTACCACAGTTAATATACCTTGGGTTTCCAAGTGCTCCTACTGTAGCAAACTGTGAATTTCTATCCAGAAATTCTTGTAAACCTTTTAGTTCTTGTAGCACACATTCCAGCATACGGGATGGAACACTGCTTTCTATCTGCAAAAGAAAGCAAACTTCTTTACAGAAAGCTGGGTTTTCCCACTTCTTTTTCCAAAAAATTTCCATTTTAAGCTAATGTCACTGAAAAGACAAATAAGAGGGTACAACAAATAAATTGTGTGTTAGTAACAGATCTCTAGAACACAACACGATTATACCACATTCATTGAGGCGGCACACACGTGAAGAGGCAGGAGTCCTCTGAAGATACACTGTATTCAAGATGCCCCTCTGATAACTAAATCAGCTATGCTTTACTACTTCCAACTCTAAACTAGAACAAGGATTGAGCACTGCCAAAACACTGCCGTAGTATAACTGCCGAAGTCTTCCAGAGTCTCCCAGTTACCTTAGGAGGTAGGAGGAGAAAAGCTCATGTAGCAGTAAATTTGCAGTGCTCAAATTACTCAGATCAGGATTCTACCAACAGCCACAGCCAGAAAAGATTTTATTTTGATCATGGACAAAAAGTGAAACAGCAAGATGTTAGGAAAATGATGGAAATTTTTTTGTGTCTTTCCATAACTGCAGTGACTATCCCAAACCACTAAAGCATTTTATTTTTCGGGTTTGTCTGGAGGGCATATGCAGAAACCCTAAGTGAGTATTAAGGAAGTGCTATCTAGTAAACGTGGAGAAAACTGGCCATTGCCAATTAAAAGCAGAGATTAAATTAGTTTGGTTTCTTAGAAAGTAACATTAGAAAGAATACCTTAAAAAGACAACTAATGCTCAGTTAAGAGCTCAGCACTTATGAAAACAATGACATGACAAACGATGGGTTTTGTACCTAACAGTTTATAACTGGGCATGGAAGTTAAAAAGGACCTCAGAAGTTTAAAAGGACTTAAGACAAATACTAAAAGAAACTTTTAAGAAGACAGAATAATCTTTTACATACTGCAACAACTTCTCGATTGCCACTTTTGAAAACTCGCTCCACGACTATACTGCCATCCCAAATATTTCTGAAAAACAAAACAGTTTGTGTTAAAAGCCAAGTCATTTAAGCAAGTATTTTTGCAAGTTTTCTATGTATAATTTCTTAAAAAAGAATTATTAAAACTTTAAAGTTAAAAGTCTAAAATAAGGATTAATTTTGATGAAAACTATTAATATTTGATGAAAACGATTTTGATTGAAAAATATTCAAAAAAGTAGCCATTATATAATTATGAATGACACAGATATAAGTAATTAATAAAATTCCAGATTTTAAAACTTTGATTAAATTAAATTTGACACTTTCAAATACTATAGATGAATATGATTCCCTGGAAATAGAGTGTAAACAAATTAGTGTAGTAACAAAAATTTCTTTCCCAGTCAGCATGCAGAGAGATCACCAACATATGCAGAGTTCTGTTCTTGCTTGGTTTGTTTAGGGCTGAGCATCCAAGGTAACAGAATCTTTAGTGCTGCTTCACTGCTCTGACTTGAGCATTCTGATTAAAGATTCTTAATAGAAGTTATTTAAAGCCAAGACTTTGATCTTGTAAGTCCTTCTGCATTTTTGTTTCGTCCTTCCGTAGGAGTTTAAAACACACATAGGTTTGAAAAATAAAACTTCAGTTTTCAGAGTTGTGTTTATGCACTCGATTGCAGGCTCAGTATCTAAGCAACTCTCCAGCCCTAAGCATTCAGTGAATGTATTATTACTAAAAGAGCTGCAAAGACAATGTATTATATAGACAGGTATTTAATAAATACAACATTAAAATTTACTAATTTCCAATTTAAATGCTATTAATATAGAATGCACCCAAGCATTAGTGCAAAGAAAAACTACAAAACAAATTGAGTGACAGAATCTCTTTTTACAAAGACCTCACCCTATAATCCGAGCAAAGTATATGCAGATTCCATTGTGTCTTCCAGAAAATACTATCTCGGGGCCCATCATTCCACTAATGGATGTACCAGGGTGAGACATGGAATTTCCAGAAGGAAACATGGGAGTTGACATAGCAGTAGGTTGTAAACCTAGGGTAAAAATAGGTAAATATTACTCCTTTGAATGCCAATAAAAAAGCCTAGTTGAAAAAAAAAAAAAAAAAAAAAGAAAGAAAAGAAGGTGTTACCTTGCCCAGATGTCAAAATGCTAGGATTAGAATATGGACTATCAACAGTCAAAGGGGAACCTAAAAAGGGAAAAGAAATAAAAGTAAGGTTGTTAAACACAGTCCAAACCACCCCCCCCCCAATCTAACACATAAAGTATAAAGCAGCAAAGTTGTTAAATCAAATACTTTAAATGTTTTATTTATAGTTTATTTACAGTTAAGTATCAAACTGCACTCATTCCTTATCAACGAACACTCCACAAGTGAACCAAATGGATACACTTCCTTCAAGTGCAGTTGAAGCAGCATTTTTTTCCCAGCATTCATGTGTTATTTACTGCACATCATTTGTTGTCTGCACTGGGTATATTGTCTGCATACTTCTTGTTGTTCCTCACCTTCTGAATGCTGAACACTGGTAATATTACTTTTTATTTTTACATGGGGAAGATGGACAAACACTACAGCAACACTGCTAACTCAAACCACCTAGTCTGAGACTGTCCACAGCCTCAAGTTCAGTCATGAATACTCAATCTCCTCCTGAAAATTAAGTCTGAATATCTAACTTACAACCTCAAAATATCAGGAACATGTGTGGTCATCTACAAAAATGTCCACATTAGGAAGCAAGATGATGTATCACAGAAAAGGCAAGAAAATCGGCATTCTGAAAATTTGGCTTCTATCAAAGAATCAGTTCTTGCCTAATTTCCTACAGTTCTCTCAACTTGGCAACACACAACAGCACATAGGATAACACAGTGCCAATGCATTCTCAAGAGCACACGGTCTTGTGTGCCAAGCAAAGCACAAACTCGCAGAAAAGCAGCATGCAAATGCATGACTAGACTTTGAACAGTGGGAAAAAGATGGAAATAAGTTAAAGGCACCTGGCCTTTTAATGCTAACATTATTGTAATGTAGTTTCACATGCAAAATTATGAGGTGGTTTAATGAATTTCTGTTAGCAGTGTCTGACCCACCACATGGGACATCCACAATATCAGAATCTTAATTTCACATGACAGTTCTCTACCCTTTGAGCAAACTGAGAAAGTAGAAGGAGAAGAATGGTGCCATCTTCCACCTGGACCTGTTACTGAAGCAAAATGGAAACATCTGCTTTGATACTAGGTTTGAAAGAGGCATTTATGACAATGACAAAAATATGCAAACATTTTGACTTGGGAAAAGTACACTTACTTCTAAAATGAGTCCCCTTGTTGACTATAGAGCTTCCTGTTATTTCCCCCACAACTTAATTCTTAGTCTGGTACTAGCACCTGTTCTTCCCACAGCTGCCATTCTCTCAAACTCAGATTTAATTTTACATACTTATGCCTTTCCTCAGCTCTTGCCCATACTGTTACCATTCCACACCATAAGGGTTGGAAAGTGATGACACTGATTCATTAAAACTAGCCACTGTTCTTAGTATTTTAATAGTAGTTAAGAATTCTGAAAAACAGGGTCAACTGCTTTTCCTAAACTTCATCCTAGTTCAGCACATTTTTCTCCAATACTTAGGAATTTGGGTATGCGTCAAAATATGGTAGTAAAATTGAATTTCTTTGAATTCCAGGCAAACAAGTTTATTTCCCAAGTCCGTTGTGTAAAATCAAATGCCACATGTCAGATAAAGGTAGAGGATCTTATACATAAATGAATTATTGACAAAAAATAGTAATTAATTTAATTCAGTATTTCAATCAGAGTTTCAAATTCATCATTATGAATTTCTTTTTCAGAAACCCTTCAAATATGGAATTGAGTGACACATATTAAGGGACAGCAACTGAAGAAATGTAAGTGAATCTGAGAATTCAAAAAGGCCTCCACTCCAAGAAGCATCAAATTCTGAGGAGAAACAATAAGCACTTTTGTCCTTTGTAGGTGGCACTGAAGACTGAAGCAGAAACCAAATGCTAAAGACAGAGCTTTTAAAGGGAGAAGTCATTCCAAATGACTAGCTCATTTCTTGATCAAATTTCTTCTTCCTTCTCATAAGCAGTATCTGTAGAGGTATGACAATGACACTGTAGGAAGATACTGTTATAGCTACACAGCAACCAACTAAGCTTTGTGAAGTCTAAAATATATTATTGATAAGTTGTTCTCTGGCTGCTGAAATGACTCTGGAAATAACAAATGTATACTTTCTTCACAGTGTCTTAACAGAGTATATGCAACATGGACACATAATTTCAGATAACAAGAACTCCTCACCAAATCCAAAAATCACTCAAGAGAAATGGAAAAAGCTCTTGTCATTAACTAGCCAGTAAGTGAAAAAAACCCAGTCTATTTCAGACAAAAAGAACACAAGTACTTGTGAGAAGACAAAACACAACATATTCAAGGGAAAAAAACCTGTCCAAAACTATGAAATGCTTGCTACATACCTGCAGAAACAGGAGAACCCAAAATAGGTCCAACGTTGCTGGGAGGAGGCAGAGCTGATGGAAATCTCATTTGTGCTTCTCCACCATACCTAAAGTTTGCAAAACCAAAAATTCTCAACATGTCACGCACAGCCCATTCAATTTTCATGCCTTTGAGAACTAACAGAAGTTTTGTGCTTCTTCTAAATTGGGGAATAAAATCCCAGTGTCATTTTAAAGAGAAATTTACCAATTTCAAAGTCAGGCTTATGCTTTAGTATCTTTTCAAGGTTTGCTACTACAGGGAAGTGGAAAGAAAGGCACAGTTGAGATGACCCATGGCTGTCCTTGTACCTTCCACAAGTAATTTCTATTCATGTCTATCCTATAGTGTTACATGAGCACTTTGCTACGTCTTCCCTTGCTAACTCCAGAGTTATCATCTACATTTGGTCTCAGATTTTGTGATGAAATTGAGTTTAATAAAGAGCAACTGTTCACAACCTACTGAAAACAGCTGACTGACTTTAACACCTGCACAAGTTTTGGCAAGGAAAAAGATTTTTGGGAACATAACACTCCAAGCTGCACATTTTATCATCACTCTCAACAGCCATATCTTACCAAAACCTGTTTTCTCTTCCTGCGAGGACAGCAAAGAGACCCACAATATAGGGTCACAAGAACCTTGTGAGGTTCAACAAGGCCAAGTACAAGGTGCTGCACCTGAGTTGGGGCAATCCCAGACACAGCACAGATTGGGGAAAGAACTCACTGAGGGCAGTCCTGTGGAGAAACGCTTCGGGGTTCTCATGGATAAAGAGTTGGAAATAAACCAACAGTCTGCCAAAAAAGCCAACGCTGTCCTGAGCTGCATCAAAAGAGGAGTGGTCAGCAGGTTGAGGAAAGTGATTCTCCCCTTACAGTCTGTCCTTGTGACACCCCACCTGCACACCCTCACTGCATCCAGCTCTGGGGTCCTCGCTGCAAGAAAGAGTTTGGACCTGCTGTAACAGGTCCAGAGGAGGCCATGAAGACCATCAGGGTGTTGGAACAGCTCTGCTATGAAGACAGATTGAGAGCTGGGGTTGTTCAGCTGGGAGATGAGAAGACTCTCGGGAGAACTTATAGCATGTTCCAGGACTTAAAGGGTGCCTTATAAAAATCAGTGAAGAGCAACTTTTCACAAGAGCAGATAGTGATAGGACAAGGAGGAACGGTTTCAAACTAAAAGATCAAAGAGATTTAGGTTAGGTATTAGGAAAAAATTCTTTACTGTGAGGTAGGTGAGGCACTGGAAGAGGCTGGCCAAAGAAGTTGAGGATATTGCATTCATTAAAGGCCAGGATGGATAGGGCCTACAGCAACATGATCTAGTGGGTGGCATGCCTCCCCATAGCAGGATGGTTGAAACTAGATGATCTTTAAGGTTCCTTCCAACCCAAACCATTTTGCAACTCCCTGCATATACCAACTTCATTAAGGCAGCCAATGACAATACACCACACCAAGGATATGCAGTACTTAGGACATATGGATTGCAATTTAATCCTCCAGAGTGGAAGCTCATACTTTGTCACTCACATTGTACTGGAAAAAACAAACAAAACTAAACAACAACTACAGCTGAAGCAACCAACCAACCAAAAAAAACCACCTCACAAAACCCAAAACCACCACCACCACCACCACCAAAATATGAACACCTATAACCAAAAGTCACCGGGCCCTGAACTGGCAGCAGGTTAAAAAGTCTGTAGAAATGTTTAGTGCTGTGGTGATCCTGAGCATAATATTCAGAATGACACACAGAATTGAAACTTACCTGAAGAATGCTCGAGTAGCCCAGGCAGATACTTCTCTATCACAGGCAGCATTAGAACAGGCCAAAATAAGGCAAGTGGCACAGGCCTGATCCTCCTAGAGCATATTACACTGTCAGTGTGTTGCCTTACCTCAAGTAGGTGATAAAAGCATAGAAGTTATATTCCTCAGTAACTAAAACAGTAAATACTTCCTGCAAAATTTTATTTGGAAGCCAGGGAAATCGGCTCTTCCCCATTACAGACAAGAAGTGAATCCTAGCAAGCTAATCCTCTGTATCAGGTAAATTTTAGCCATACAGTTTTTGCAAACTCAGTGCTATTCCTTGTATGGAACAATCTCCATGCCTGACACTTTAGTAAGATTCATGCAATTTCTGTAAGAACATAAATTACCATTGTGTTTCAAGAAAAAACACCTGCACAAATCAGTGTTTGCATATTCTAATAACATATCAATTATGTCCTATCCATGCACAAGAAAATAGATTATTACAATGAACACTCACTATAGATACTACACAATACTAGTCATATTAAAACTGTAATCTACAATAACCAATTTTCTCCTTGTTTGTTGTTTACCTTAAAGAAAAACAGCTGCTAATAAAAAAAAATACCCAGACAAATTATACACATTTCTCCTGGCCTTCAAAATATAAAAACCCCTTGTAGTGATTGGAATCCAGCTTTTTGAGGAACTCTTCCTCTCCTGCTCTCAGATGAACTTCTTTCTAAACTAAGAACTGCATTAGACTTCTGCATATAAGATGTACAGGAATTTCAGGGGAAGTGAACTACATGTTTGTTTTTAGATACCATAAAACAAGAAATTATTTCTCTATACAATTTAGCTATATGTAGACAATAGAAAAAATTATCGCTTTAACTGGCAAATGAAACGTTGACCAGAAGATTGCAGCAACAATGAAAGGACTACAAATCTTCCATTTTTCATAATGCATCAAAAGCTCTTACCTGATGCAACTTAAAAAATCTCTCAATCTCTTCTCCATCTCCACCTGTATTGCTCACAAGCAGATGACGCAGCTGATCAACAGGTCTGAGTTTATGAAACATAAAGCTTCCCTAAAAGTAAGACAAAGCAAGTGAGAATAAAGTGGTCTTTACTGTGTTTCACCCCAACACATTCATCTCCATGATGTTTATCTTTAGCATTTTGAGTTTTCCACTGTTGCACCATTGGATCAAAACGTACCTGGTGCCCAAAGCCCAGCTGCCATTCACTAGTAAGTCTATGAAAGATAAAGTACTGCAATGACTATAAACTCTCCATAAACTGAGTTAATTTTACTGTTCTTACCCTAACACAAAGGATAGAATATAAGCATATACAAGTATAGTAGAAAAGAAAGGCTCTGTGTATCTTGCAAATCCTGAAAACTGTCTGGAAGAAAAATCCTCTAAGAATTCAAGGCATGGGAAAGACTTCACAATAATCACCTTCCCTGCATTCAAACTAACTACTGGAAAGGACCCAATTAATGTCCTCAACAAAACAGCTCCTATTAAACAAATGCAGCTTGCAGGTCTAGAGTTTGCAAGACATTAATATTTAAACACTTTTTGTTTTAAATAGCATATTGGTCAAGATATTGAGCGCCTAAAATATTGCTAAATGTAATCAGAAAACTAGGAAAGTTCATTTCTTTCTCTTTGTGGGTTTGTTTTTTAAAACCCACTCAAAAAACCCCTTTTGGGACTCCTTCTATGACGAATAAAAAATTATTAATTCAAATTTTAATTGCCAACAATATTTACTTGAACTTACTGTATTTTCTGGACAGACAGTGACTGTTTCAATTTCATATAATCAAGAGCATAACTGAAGCTGAAAACACTTTCCAGATGATTTGTATCTGCAAGTGTTTCTGGAGAGCAACAAATACTATTGATATACTGTATAAGAGAAGTTGGTCTAAAAGCTTTTGACTAAATTTAAAATAGGTATAGATAGTTTCAGCAATCTTCTTCCTTATTCCGATTCATGTTCACAATATAATTCTTAAATCGTATCTTAAACGAATCATGTACAGGTTTAGATGAGTTGTCCAATTTTATACTTGTTCTTCTGATTACCTGTACCAAGAAAAGTAATACTCACCTGGGCTGAAAGCAGAACAAACTTCTTAGGTGGCAGCATGTGTTGCTGCACAACAACAGGTGAATCAGTAATGGGAATAACGTCTTTATTTAGTGGTGTTACAATCTTTTGAACTTTAAATTCATCGATAGCAGAAAGAGCCCAGGAATGTCCATCAACACGGGTTGTCATCTGAAGAACAGATAAGATATTATCCAAAGCTTGGTCACAGACGTGGGCTTTGCACATCCATGGTTAATATTTTACTATTTACTGCTTAAAATTACACAGAATAGAATCTGCTTTTCACATAAGAAAACTCAAATAAAATAAGCAAGTTCTTGTACTGTCCAACAGAAACTTACCACCAAGTTTACAGCTATATATACACTGCTGCTTTTAGGAGAAAGGGAATAATATATTGCTTCTTTTGGGGCACGGGGATAGTAAAATGTTTAGTAGTATCATGTAATAGTTGTTTATGTAATAGTTGTTTTACATTTAAATGTAAAACAACTTGCAAAGTAAGGCTGCTACAATATAAACAGCAACCATCTGCTAACCATATCAGAGGTAAGTACCATAGGCATCCTGAATTTAAATGAATTCTAAAAGAATCAAGAAAAGCTGCAACTGAATCACTAAAGTTTACAAAACTTTCACAGCTGGCAGTAGTACTTCAAATATAGAATGTCAGGAAGAGACACACACTTGTGAAGACATTCCATAAAACTATGTATGCTAACAAGGAAGAACTGCTGCTCAAGAACACGCTACAGTTTTATCTGGGAAACCCAGCTGTTACTGCCAAATGCCTTGAGAAAAAAAGAGGTTGGCACTTGGGATATTTATGTGTAAGTTTTTGCAGGGAAGAGATCTGAAGCAACTATCAAGTTCCTTTTAAAGTTATTAATTAAAACAGCAGATAAATCAAAATCTGACTTTGAAGCTTTTAACTTATACAGCCCCTCCATTCACTCCAACTCCTTCAGTAACACTATTTTTGACATGTCACTCCCCTACTTCAGCAGGAGACTTGAAACTTCTTTCAGAGATGAAATACGTATTGTCTCTGAACTGACACATAAGGCAACTAACCCCCTCCAAACCTCTATTACAAACACACTTACTGTAACAGTCAGGAAAATGAAAGTCAGAACCCCTTCTCATGAAAAAATAAAGAGATTAACCATGTGTGGATTTTAATGAAGACATGGCATATAAGTTTAAATAAGGAATCCCCAAGTTTCTAGCATCTACATTTTAAACAATCTTTATCAAATTTTATCCTGATCAAGAAACACCATTATGGACTACGGACCATGTTTTTCTGTGCTTGTGCACAATATGCAGCATTGCTACAGACAGCAGTACTCTCAAATACATTAATTAGAAGTCAAGTCTTAGAAGTTGAGGCAATTGTTTTTGACCTTTAGCTTGCATCAAGCCAGAAAAGTTATGTTTGAACTAAGGATCCCTACTAAGAGAGACTTGTTCAGCTTTGTGAGAGTTTCCAAACTCTTCATGAAGTTTTCTGAGATCTACTTATTTCTCGCAGACAGTATTATTTGGGCATCTGATATTAGGAAAGAAAACATAATAGCTAGATTTCATCAAAATCATACAGAAGTTTGCTTTATACCTGTGTTTCCACCATTGGCTTTTGAAAAGGGAAAGAATCATGATTGACACACCACAGGATATCATTATCTTCATTTTCTGAAGCTGCCATCAGCAGGACCCCTAGCAAGAAAAGCAATAGTAAGTCCTTATTAGAAGCAATCATCACGCATTAAATGCAAACTCATTAATTCATTCCTAAATTAGCAAAACTCAATCTTTCAGTCATTATCATAAGATCTGAATAGCAAATAATATCTCCTGGGTCTGTATGTCATATGGTTCTTCAAAAGGTTATTTTTAACACCATTTGCCATCTAAAAGGTAAAACTGATGTTTATGCAGATCAATGTAATAATGACGGTTACACAAAAGATAATCTCATCTGAGCCATGTTCCACTGCTTACCTTTGCTATAAAGAGCTCTGTGAACCTTTGCAGGCTTCTCTACGTTTGAAGAAGCTGAAAATCCAGGTGGCAAACGGACATGAACCAAAGTTAACATGGAAGGACGAGCTGTTGGATGTTTAAATTGTGAAGTACTAAAATACAGTCGGACACCTGAACAAAAGATGAAAAAAAATCACAAACTGTGCAGATACCATTTATCAGTTTAAACAGAGGGGTGGTAGCACTGCTTTTTTACCTGCATGTGTAATTGCTAGTAGTTGACAGTCTATGGATTCAGAATTTTCAATCACTGCTATTTGAACAATAGGCTTAAATACAGAACGATCAATTGTTCTGAAAAATAAAACAAAAAACCCCCAACACACTTTTACTTCAAAGAAATAGATAAACATTATTCAAAACCGTATTGTGAAACTATTGGCCTTAAAGGAAGCCTCTAATACTGTAATTGTCATGAACATACCTGGCAATGCTCCCTGCAGCAGAAACTATAGCATTTTGTGAAAGAGAAGTAACCCTGGTCATTCCTTGACCATCTTGCCCCAAATCATAAACCTGCAATTCAATAACACAACTTAGTGATTTATGAATGAATTAATAAATGCAGCCCCACCTATCAAGAAGCAACTCAAGCTGCATTTTTATTTCATACCCATGTTTCCATAGAATTGAGGCTACTCTTTCCTCAAAAAAAAAAGTATTTCAAGTCTTCAGCACACACATTGCTACAAGAAGATAAACAGGAATAAGGGCCTGACATAGCTACAGAGAATTCTCAGGTATTGAGGTAAACTTACGAACATATCTGTACATTATTACACACATTAGTAACAGACCAAAAAATCATAAGAAGTCACATACTTGCAGGACTCCTTTTTCTGAGCGAGTGTACAAGATATTTCGAGAGTTGTCAATGGCAATTTGAACTACAGGATCTGGAGAGGGGAGAAAAAAAAGAGAACCAGCAATCAACACTGGACTTGAGAAGGCAATTTTAGGACAGAATACCTAAAAAAATAATGAATTTTGAGTTAAAAAACCTGCAGTTTTGTTCAAACAAGACTGCTGCTGTAAGTGATTTAAAACAGCAATCAACTAACACAACTGCTAGTAAACAAACAACAAAACCCCAGAGCAAAAAACTGTATAGTTTCAAAATAATTTTTCACTAAGCAGTAGAAGAGGGCAAGATTATCCACTTACAGATTTTCCATGTTCATGGTGATCCCACTAAGCACATATTAATTTTTTGCTACAGATAACTAACTTTAGTCAGAAATGTCAATTTTTTCAGGCTTTGCTATCTATATCCTGAATTAGACACAGAATTTGTGCCGCTCTTTTATAATAATCAACCACTGTAAGTATCACTGACAATAACTAAATGCTCTGAGTAAGCAAAATATTCAGACTGACTTCTTGATAGTATTATTTTAAAACTTTACATTAAGTTATTGGCTAATTCTTTAACATCAGTACTTACCATCCTCTGAGAATGTGAATTGTAGCAATGAAGGAATAAGAAACGACAGCGCACTCTTTGAATGATTGATTTTTCTACAGCGCTGGCTAAACCAGCCTGCTTCAGCCTACAATTTAAAAGAAATACAGCATTGAAAGAAAAAGCAAAACAAAATCCAAACTAGATGCGATATTAAAAGAGTCATTAAAAGGACGAGCATGACAACAAGTAAAGATCTAACCACAAACTATTGACTTAACAAGTATGCATTATTCAATGGAAAGAAAACACTGATAATTAAAAGGAAAAATTTGCATTAAAAAAAGTGTGCAGATGTCACAATTTGAATTTTTTAAGTTCACCAAAACTGCACTGCTATTCCTCACATAATTACTACTTCTTCAAAGAAAATGCATCTACCCTAAGCTGTTGTGCAACCAAGCCATGCAACACAATTATAGAAGTAAAAAGACCGCAAACTTGACATGATTTATAACTATTATTGCTGAGGTCCCACAACAGTGAAACAATGAAAAAACCTGAGTGTAAAACCCACAGTCACCTGGTATGCTACTTCATATAAGCAGCCATCTTTTCCTGCCAAAAAGATCCGCCCATTATCACTAGATGTGATTGCCAGGATGTAGGTGTTGTCAGTAGGGAGCGAATACAGAGGATCTGGTAGCAGCTGCATTCCTCCAGACATGCTGTCATTGAGCGATCCAGTACCTTCAACAAACAAACAAACATAAATCCTCTTTAGTTTTTAAGCTATTTTAATAAATACTACAGGTCTGTGATAAGAAACATTTCAGAAACCAGAAAAAATTACAGCAAATTTCATAGTTAATGAATACATTCTGGAACAGCTTTTGTCCAGTGTGAACTGCAGAGTAACAAATCCATTCTACATAGGTTTCCAAGGAAGGAAATGCATTGTTTTTAATTTCTGTAGACTGTTCTCTCCTCCAATTCACAGCAAGTCCAAAACAGGTTTCTACTTGTTTTCTCTTTCACATCGACATATTATTAAAAAAAAAAAAAGTAGTATAATTCTCATACTCTCACCGAACAATTTTTTCTCTTAGTATACACGGCATAAAAACATGTTATCAGGTTCTCAATTTTTGTTGCTGGAGTACAAATGCCAATGAAATTAATGAACTCTATTCACCAGTTTCAAGATTCATGTTCCTGTCTTCTCTCTCCCTCCAACATGCTGTTTAATTAACCTGTTTCAAAAGCTCTTTTTACATTAAACCAGCAAGTAATAAAACTCAATGCGTCTCATGGAGTCCATGATCCAGCAAGTGTGCACACCATAAAAATTATCTTCCCTGCTTGTAACATGGTTTAAAGATTTAAAAACTAGAAAGGCACTTGGCACATGGGGATTTTTTTTAATATTTTGAGTGCCTACTAATAAAACTGATGTGTATTTGTTAATACACAACTGGGAATAAGGGGAGAAGAGAGAATTACCTGACTGTATATTAGAACAATGAAGCCCTAAAATCACAATATCCACAGGAGTAGCCAGAACAAGTAAGTGTCGTACATGAGGCTGGAAGATACCTAAATAAAAAAAGAAATTTTAGTTTGCACCCTGCTTCTCGGATCAGAATGATGTAAGCAAATAAATCCATTGGAAAGCCACATCAACTGATTAGACAGAGCAGTCACTTGTAAAGCTTAATGATCTGTGAAATTCTAGAATTAGAAAGGAGTATCAGCCAGCAGCTCAACTTCCATTTCATTAAATACAGGATATTTTAAATGACATTTTTTTTACCAACATGCTTCTTTTAAACTCAACTCACTTGCCAGTTCAACTTTGACTTTAATGTTATCTAAGCAGTAGACACTGAAATAACTGTGAGGGCTATAAACCAGAATCTCATGGAAACTATCACCTGAATATGTAAATTTATAAACTTAAAAATGTTAAAGCATGATGTGGCAAAAAAATGCAAGCTTATCAGTGTAAATAATTGTTAAACTATACATTATTTTTGGCTTGTAATTAATTTCATAGTGTTTCTAGAATCAAAACAAACTCATATATCCTGTGTGTACATATATACACATACACAAAACACAGATTTTCACATATCATAGAATCACTGAGGCTGGAAAATACCTCCAGGACCACAGAATCCAATCTTGAGACTGAATGCTACCATGTCAACTAAACCATAGTACCAAGTGACACATCCATGCATTAAACACATATGCATGTTAATATCTACCCATATATAAAACACAGAACATCTTCTAGTTTTTATATTACTTTGTATTTTAATCGTAATATTTATATAAACTATTAATGCAGATATATATATAAAGACTAAAAAAAATACACAGAAGGTTCAGTACTGTCCAATTCTAATCTCTGTCATAACATTCCTTACCTGCCTTTGGCTTTACAAGGCCCACTGCCAGAATAGTTTCACTGAGGCCATCAAAATAAGCCAGATCTCCTCTGTCAATAAGTAAACGAAAAACTGCATGAAATTTTTCATATAACATTACATAATAACATAGTAAATAAAATCAATGTATACTTAAAATTATTAATACTTTTGTAACACTCTGAAGCCATCTACATCTTTCAGTGAAAGCAGGTCATTCGAGCTGCTTGCAGCTCCTATAGTTGAGTTTCAAACATGAAATCCAACTGCGGTATTTTTTTTTTTTGGATTTTGTTAATTCATATAGTCTACTCTGAATTACACAGCGCAGCATCTGCAATACTGATTAATGTCAAAAGAAGGAAATCACATGGGGGTTTTTCCTCCCATGAAAATTATCTGAAGCAAAAATTCCCAACTACCTCCCCAGTATCTATCACTAACACCATGAAGCACTATTTTCTTTGGGGAATGTATTTAATACACTCTGACACAATGTAAATGTATAGATAGTAGCTAATCTGAACTTTATCCGTTTTAGGAAATGCAACAATATGTACAAAGCAATTCTTACTACACAAATGCTTACTGTGGGGGCAAATAAAGAAACGAACATGCAAACTATAAATTTATCAAAGCCATTTCAGAATCTAATGAACTTATTTTCAGTTTTACCCATTCATAAAATAAGCAAGGATGGAGAGCTTCAATTACAATACTTCAAAATACTAATGCCCTATTACTCACCATTGTGGGAATGATTGGTCACTCTACATGCATCTCAGTACTTACTGAATCTATAAAAGTTAGGCAATTAGCGTAATTTGTATCTACTTTTTCAGCACAAGCAAAGCCTTTGCGTAAGTACAGAAGTAACTTCAGAATATTAGCAAAGTCTAACCAGAAGCAAATACATTTTCCTTTCTCTCATCTGTAGATGATTTGGCAGCAATATTACTAACTCTTACACATCCTTGAACACTCAGTATTCAAAAGTTTTAGTAAAACCTGAAAGAAATTAAGATCAGTGAAACTGAACAGCACATCTCTATGCTACCAGTAAACAATCTTCCACTGCTGCAGTTGCTTAATTCTGGTACAATACCAATAAAACAACATCAGGAATGCATTCTCTACATACCCATCTTCATAGTTCCACATAAAGATGTCATTGTCAATGGTCAGCCAAGCTCTGCTGATCTCTGGAAATACTCCCATCATACAATTGCACTGCATATCTGAAGCACTGCTGATGTAAGGATTAAATGCATTTTGGGTAGCAAAGGCAAGGTCCTCTTTGGAACATTTTAAAAAATCATTAATATGCTACACAAACTGTATACTTGAAAATTCTTCATATAGAAACCAATTCCACCAACAACTCTACACAAATACCTTGTTACCACTTAAGAGTGTTAGTAAGAGAACCTGAACAACATTAAAGTTTTTTGCTGGGAGTCTGACAAGAAGACTGGGGAAGAAAAATATGGAGGCAAGAAGTTTGTTTCTAATATTATTTCTTACACAATCTATGACATATATTTTCATAAGGATACGTCCAAACTGCTCCACTAGCTCTGGTGGAAGTGGGACTCGGCGGACTGAGCTGATTTCTGGAAGATTGGGTATCGACAGCATACCTGGTCCTTGTAAAGGATAATCCATATCTGACATACCAGATACAGTAGGGCTACCTGCAAGAAAGAGCAACAACAAAAAAAGTCTTGATGCTTGATGCTGCAGAAACTTGAAGTAAATGTAAGTATGAAGTAAACATGTAAGTATCACTACTCAAAAGATATGTGTGGACAAATGTTTCTGTAGGAGCAAAGCCACAAACAATACATCTAAGTCTCAAATCAGGTAAGAGCAAACAGATTTGCAAACAAACTCTTACTACAACTCACCTGGACCCCAGCCTACTCTTTACCCCCTTTTTTCTGTTACACCCTCCAATGCTTTTTCATTGTATGGCCAGACATTCACATGAACAAGCCAGGAGCATATTCCTTCACCTAGAAAAGCTGACTGTACTTCCAGTACCGACTTAAAACACCCACATACATCCACTGCTTTATGTGCTGTGTATCCACGACGCTGCCAGAGCAGTTACACTGTGGCCATGCACATCACTGCACAACAGAACACAGATACTCTTTGTTTGCATCCAGCCACCTTTGCATATATATGACTAGAATATCTCTTCAGAGCCCACTCTGCCAGGCACTCGGCACTAATGGAGAAAGAAATGCTGCCTCCACGTGTTAAGGAGAACAAAACAAATATCTGATGGGAGAAAGTACACCTTATATCATAAGTGTGACACAAAGCTGCAGACAAAAAAAAAAAAAAAAAAAAAAAAAAGCCAAAGAAGCTTAAGAGAGCTTTCCAGGCTGCTTGTATCTTAGGCGTGGTGGTGGGCACTTGGTTACCATAAGAGCATTTTGCACGGAACTTCCCAATAGGAAGACCCTAAAACTAGGGCCGTTTTCTTCACCTTTTAGAGGAACATGAGGCACTTTAAGCCCAGTCCTCCTGCACTGCTCACATCCACAACTCTGATCCGCGCACTGAAGCGGACACTATACGGCCCATGCCTCACTCCGCGACCGAGACGCCTCCTCAAACCCGGCCCCAGTCCCCGAGCAGGGCCCACAGCCCGCAAGCGTGGCCGGCCGAGCCGCGCCGGCCGAGGCCGCCCCGCGGCGGGGCCCGGGGCCACAGGGACCGCGAGCCACAGTATCACTCACCGGGCGCCGGCACCGCCAGCAGCTCCGATAAGTCCGGGTAGCAGCGGTCGTCCTGGATCTGCCGGTCGATGATGCGGCCCGCGTTCTCCAGCGCCTCTTGGGCGGTCGGCGCGGCGGGGCTCATGGCTGCGGGCATCGCGACGGCGGTGACGGCGGCGACACAAGGACAGCAGCCACACGGCGATGGCGGGGCCGCGCGCTCGCGCCGCTCCACCGCCCGCCCAATCCCGGCAGGCCCCGCGCGCCAGGCCGCTTCCGGCGGCGGGAAACGGGGGAGCGGAAGGGAGGGGGGCGGGGAAAAGGCGGCCGGGCTTGGGCAGCGGCTCCGGGGCGGGGAGGTGCTCGCTGCCGGAGGGGATGAGCGGAAGAGCTGAGTAAGAGGGGGCCTCGTCGATGTGCTTAAATATCTAAGGGGGGGGGAGCGAGTGCCGAAAGGATGGACCAGGCTCTCCTCGGTGGTGTTGAGGAAGAGGGGAAGAGGCAATGGGCAGAAACTAATGCACAACATGTTCCACGTGAACATGAGGAAGAACTGTGCAGGTGACCGAGCACTGGAACAGATTTCCCAGAGAGGCTGTGGAGTCTCCCTCTCTGGAGCTACCCCATTTGTTTGGACACAACCCTATACCATGTGCTCTGGGATGGCCCTGCTTAAGCAGGGGGCTGGACCAGGTGACCCACTGTGGTCTTTCCAACCTGACACATCCTGTGATATGCTCTAACAGGCTGGATGGGCCTGCGGTGCATCACCTAGGCGTCCTCAGGGCCGCCTGAGGGACAGGCGTAGTCTGCTGTGCAGCCCCTCAAAGGCACAAGGTGGCCCCAAGGGGAGCAGCGGGAAGCGGCTCCTGTCCGGTGTGGCCCTGGGCAGCTCCCTGCCCACCTGCCTGCTCTGCAGGCACGGTAGCTCTGGTTGGGCCCCGGTGACAGCCCACTCAAAGACAGGGTCTAGGATCACACATATATCGTATATATATTGGATCAGTCAAAGATCTCAGAGATCTTTTCCAACCTACATAATTCAGTGTTTATTTGCTGCCAGCCTGATGTGATCGTGTGGAGTGCACAAAGTAGTGCAGACATGCAGATTTGGAAAGAAAATCCAAGAAAGACAAGCAGCTACTGGGGAGGGTTCAGCAAAGGCAGTAGTAGTAGTAGTAATAATAATAAAAATATGAAAATAATTACCCTCATACAAGAAAAAAATATGGTATAATATATATTTTAGACATGTAAGATATATAATGTATGTAATAATTATATATACTAATAGAATATAATATTTATAATTATTCTAATAAATAGGAATTAATTAATTGTATAAATAAATAATGGAATGAAATAATGACAATATTATAATAATTAGGGATCTGGAACATCTCTTACAAGGAAAGCCTGCGAGAACGGGGCCTGTTCAGTCTGTAGAAGTGCAGACTGAGAGGGGATTTTATTAATGCATAAAAATATCTCAAAGGCAGGTGCCAAGAAGATGGTGCCAGATTCTTTTCAGAGGTGCCCAGTGATAGGATGAGGAGCAGTGATCATAAACTAAAACGCAAGAAGTTCCAGCTCAACATGAGGAAGAACTTCTTTGCATTGAGGGTGGCAGAGCACTGGAACATAATGCCGGGGAGGTTGTGGAGTCTCCCTCTCTGGAGACATTCAAACCCTGCCTGGATGTTCCTGTGGCACCTGCTCCAGGTGACCCTGCCTTGGCAGGGGGCCTGGACTAGATGATCTCAAGAGGTCCCTCCCGACCCAAACAATCTTGTGATTTTGTGTATAGTGGTATAAGCCGAAACCAAGCTTACATCAGGCCCCTCCCGATCTGAACCCCTCAAGATTTGAATAGGGGTTTGAGTCAAACTTTGGAATTTTTTTTTTGTTTGTTCATCAGTAACTGTGGCTGGACAGTTATGATAATGCAGTTGCATTGTGAACATTGTACACGTGGCTAATCTTTTGTTTTAAGGAGAAGACAATCCCAAGGTGAATGGGCTGGCTGAATGAAAACCACCAGAAGTGAAGTCAGCAGGACTGAGCAGTAACTGGGGGAAAGGTAATTCCAGGAGTGGGTGATCATGTCCCATTAACCACCTACTCAGAAGAGATGCCAGACTCAACTGGAGGAGTTGCCCCTGCAGACTAATAACCATGAGAAGCAAGATATACGACCATCAAATAGAGGTTTGAGTACTAGTTAATAAAAAAGTTGTGTAATTTGTAACAGATGAATGCTGATGCCTTTGCTTGTTAGAGTGTATAAATAGTGTAAACTTTGATTATTTGGAGGCCAGCCTTTTGTGAGTTAACACTCAGCTCCCTAATCTGCACAAACAAGAATAAAGAAATAGAAATTGAAATACAGGAATAGAAATGCCTCATCTCGGTGTGCAAACTGCGCACCAGATAACAAGCTCATGTTCAGGACAACATGGAGACTCCCACGGCATGTACAGTGCCTCTGTTCAGAGCTAAGGTGTAAAAGCAGAGTAAATTGCCTTTGCATGGCACTGGTCTGATGTGGCTGCTGATTTTCCAGAATTTGGGGTGAAACATCAGTGTGACTGTATCAGATTTTTAACTTGATGAGGCTGGGTCTCTGTTAAGTGATGTGTGTGCGCCCTGAACAGCATAGGCTTTCCCAAAATGTCACAGGAAATTTTGGGACTGGGAGAAAATTAGATTTCCAGAGGGGTCTGGTTTATAAATGATGTTTGCTGCCTAGACTGCACTGACTCTTTGCTCCTCGACTGATCCAGCATCCATTCTAGAAAGCTTCATTCATGGTAGAGGCACATGGCACAAGAAAGGAAATTCACCCTTACCCTCTGCTTTCCAAATGAAGATTCATAGAATTAAACCTCAAACCCTGCAGGGTTTACATCACTGTTGTGGTTTAACCCCAGCCAGCAACCAAGCCCCAAGCAGCCACTCATTCACTACCCCACTCCTCAGGATCGGGTAGAGAATCAGAAGGGTAAAAGCTGGAAAACTTGTGGGTTGAGATAAAGGGTGTGTATAATAGGGAAAGCAAAAGCCACACACAAAAGCATAGCAAAACAGGGAATTAAGTCACTGCTTCCCATGGGCGGGCAGGTGTTTGGTGATCTCTGGCAGAGCTGGATCCCATCATGCATAATGGTTACTTGAAAGACAAACACCATCACTCCAAATGTTGCCCCCCTCTTCTTCTTCCTCCCAATTTATATACTGAGCATGATGTCATATGGTCTGGAATATCTCTTTGGCCAGTTTGAGTCACCTATTCTGTCTTTGTCTCCTCCCAGCCTCCCAAGCACCCCCAATTTCCCTGCCACTGTGGCAGTTTGAGAAGCAGAAAAGGCCTTGGCTCTGTACAAGCACTGCCCAGCAACAACAGAAACATCTCTATATAATCATCACTGTGTTCAGCACAAATCCAAAACATAGCCTTGTGATACCCACTGTGAAGGTTAATTGTACCCCAGCTGAAACCAGCACAACAGCAAATGAGGAAATTCTCTCATCTTCTCAACATTAAGAAGCTAGTGCCTAGTCACCAGTGGGGTTCCCCAGGGCTCAATTTTAGGGACAGTGCTCTTTAATGTTCTTATAAATGACCTGGTTGCAGGAATTAAGTTTAATGATACTAAACCAGGAGGAGCTGTTGACTCCCTTGATGGCAGAGGAGCCTTACAAGAGATTTGGATAGAGAACAGATCAATGACCAATCATATAAAATCTAACAAGTTCCAGATTCTCCACACAGGACGGGGAAATCATGGTTGCACAGAGAAACTGGAGGATGAGAAGCTGGATTGCAGCTCCATGAAAAGCAATCTGAGTTTTTGGGTTGATGACAAGTTGAAAATGAGTCAAGAGTGTGCCAAAAGTGATAGCCAAAAGGGCAAATTACGTTGTGGAGGGCATCAGGCACAGCACTGCTGGCCAGTCAAGGGACTGGTGACTATTCCATTCTACGCTGTACTGTGGGGTTGCACATCCCATCTCGAGTCCTATGTGCAGTTTTGGGCACCTCAGTTTAAGAAAAACATCACACTGTTCGAGTGTGTCAGGAGCAGGGGGGCCAAGATGATGAAGTGTCTCGAGGTAAGATTTAAGATGCTAAAGTCACTTGGCTTGTTCAGTTTAGGGAAGGCAGAGGGGAAGCCTCAGGCTGTGGAAACATTCCTCATGGGGGGCAGCAGTGGGGACGTGCTGATCTCCTCTCCCTGGTGACCAGCGGCAGGACAGGAGGAGACAGAATGAAGTTCTGCCAAGGGAAATTCAGGTTGGACATCAGGTAAAGGCCCACCCTGAGAGGGTGGTCGGTCCTAGAAGAGGCTTCCCAGCGAATTTGTCACGGCACCGAGCCTGGAAGAACTCAAAGAGCGTCTGCACAACACGCGCAGAAACGTGCTGCAGTTTTACGGGGTGCTGCGAGGAGCACGGATTCCGACCCCATAAAGCTGCCGGGGTCCTTCGCTGGGAAGGAAGCCCGGCTGTCCCCGCCCAGCCGCTTCCTGCCGGCGCCTGTTGTGGATCCGGGGCAGGCGCAGCATGGAGCCGGCGGCTGAGGGCGGTGAGCGGTGGGGACGCCGGGGCCGAGGCGGGCCCAGCTCACCCGCGGCCCCCGCTCACCCCCGTGGTTTGCTCTCTCCTCTCGTTGCAGACGCAGAGATGCTGGGGACACCAGACCCGGAGCTGGCGGCCACCATGGGCTTCTCCGGCTTCGGTGCGTGGCGATGCGGCCGGGGGGGCCAGGAGCTGGCTGGCAGAGCGGGGGCCGAAGCCGTGGGGCCTGTCAGCCCCAGGTGGGCCTGTGTTTCAGTCTCCATTTGCTTCATTTCCAGGGAAGAAGGCTCGAACTTTCGACCTCGAAGCTATGTTTGAGCAAACGAGGAGAACTGCAGTGGAGAGGAGCAGGAAAGTCTTGGGTAAGAAGTGCGAGCGTAGTCTGCTATTGCATTCTAAAACATGTTTTGACTTGCTCCCTCAGAGTGATGTTCGAAGTGTCTTGGACTGGCTGTGTAGATAACAAAACAGAACTCAGTTTTGTTCAAGGAAGACAGCCCTAAGCAGCTTGGGCCTTGATGAACAGTTAAGTTATTAATTTGCTGATGTTGTCTGAGAGTGTTAGAGCAGTGTGCATGTGCAAAGCTCCTGTTGTGAGGCACAGCTTGCAGATACAGGAAAAACACACAAACTCTTTCCTTTCTTCTTTTACTTCGCTGTGTATTTATTTTGGAAGAGAAATTGGTACAGACAGCTTTATTCTAGAGACAGCAAAGTAGTGAAGAAGAAACGTGTGTCTTAGACCAAGGAGCAAGTTGTATAGCAGTCTACAAATGTGTCTCTGCCTTCTGCTGTGCTGGGAGTGGGTACTTTTTGAGGGGGCTGTTTTGAGAGTGGCAGATGGACGAAATTGTATTTTTTCCTGCCTGTAATAAAGTGAACTCCAGTCCAAACAAGGTCTTTGAGAACACTCATGCATGTTCTACAAATCCCTTTGCCAACACAGTTATCCATGCTTTCTCCTTCGCCTTCACCAGTTTGTGGACAATGTGGGCCTTTTGTTCTACTGTGATGCCATGTTTTTATTACTGTGATTCTATACAGAACTGGATCAGACCTATTTAGAGACTCATCAACTTTTTGGACTTAAAAACACTATGAAATTCAAATATACAAGGGATTCCAAAATTCATTTTGGACTGTTTTGGTTTTTTTTTTTGTTCGTTTGTTTTTGTTTTTTTTTTTGTGGTGTGTTTTTTTTTTTTTTTTTTTTTTTTTTTTTTTTTTTTGTGTTGACTGAATCTAAACACACCAATGTATGTGCATGTTGGAAACCTTTTTATGTTTGATACTTGTTCAGGTTGAGCTTTCATTCTTTATAAGGAATCGTTTATTTATATCATATTTTTGTTTAGTAGTAGGATAAACGAGATTGCCCAATCAAAATTTATAAAGAAATAACATTTATTATGCAACCAAAATATCGGTTTCAAAAGCTGATTCCTTCTATACAGTTTTTGGGCAGAGTCCGAATTAATTCTATTCTTCTTGTAATTTTAGCATATTCATGAAGTTTTCTTGTCCCAAAGTTGGGCTGCACAAAGCCTTTCCTGGGTCTGATGAATTGTCCATCCTAGATGATGAATGGACCATCTCTGGTTCCTGGAACAGTTATTTTTAGTTCCCGGAATGTCCTATTCCTTATCAGATGAGATGTAGATACCAGAAGGTGATGATCAAGTCGTCATGGTGTCAATGTCCTGGTGATAAGCTCCAACCCCACCTAGGTGGAATCCTCACTTATTGATTACAGCTGTGAGAGAACTTCTAGTGTTGTGAAATTTTCTCTCAGCCAGGCTGGTGGAGGGATTTTGAAACTCTCTCTGCATGGTCTACATTTCAGTTTTATACATAATAGCACGGATTACATACTTTATTTATAACAATAGGGAAATTTCACTATAAATAAGTGATTGCAATAATACAATGCTTTTATGTCAAGATATCTTGACCTTCATTTTGAGTGTGCCCTCTCCCTTGCCCTGCAGCAGACTACCTCCTAATCCCTTACCATTACTGTAATGGAAACACACAGCATTTTGATGTTTGTAAAGTTGATAATTTTGCCAAAAATGATAAAACTTTGTAGGTAATGCAGCAATTTAACTTAGAAATAAATTTTAGTATTGAGAGTATAGCAATCAAAAATGCGTATTTGTTGTAGGGATGGCTTAATGTGAGCACTCTATTTTCAGATTTGTTGAGATACACTCCTGATTTTTAGCTTTTTGGAATGACTGTGATAACTTTTGGATATGTCTCCCCCATTGCCTGATTTGTGGAACTGAGATCAAAATACATTTCCAGGTTCTGTATCTTACAGCTGTTTGTGTTCCTCTTTAGAGGAAAATGTTTCCTAGCTTTGCTGAAAACATGTTTTTCTTTTTTTTGTTTAGCTAACAATCAGTGAGGAAAAAGAGAACACAATGTTTCTTGTGTAGAAAGAAAGTAACTTTCCTCACCTTAATTGAAGTATTTGAGAACTTTTAACAACATAGTAGTTGTAGTAGTAAACCCTTCCCCACCCCCCTTGATTACTTAATATGAGATGGAAGTTTTTGTTTACTTAGATTTTATTGCAATGTTGCTCAGGGATTCTTTTTCACTAAGTGAGGTAGAAATGAACTACTAATGCAAACAGCACTTTGTGTTTCTTTTCAATAAATGATATTTAAAATTCTCTTATATGTACATCTGGATAGTTTAACTGCACTAATTTAGTTGTGTTACGAAAACATAAAAATTTCACTGAATTGATCATGCTGTTTTACTGTAGTATTGAAAATAGTTGAAATATCAGCTTCTTTATATGGTCAACTTATATTTGATAGTGTGTACAAATGAGCAAGTGGGAAGTGTTTACATTTTCCTTGTGACATTTTGTTGAGCGACCATTGCAATAGCAATGGAAATTTAACATATGTGAAAAAGTATTTTCAGGTTAAATCTTTTATTTGCTGTTACCTTTTCAAGTATTTCATCTAGGTCTGAAAATGAAAAGAAACTGGCTTACTGTCCTCTGCAAGCCGGTAATTTTAATATTTTTTGATTATTTGTTATTTCTGTGCTCTTCCTATTCAGAGGCCCGTGAAAGAGAAAAAGAAGACCAGACTGAAAAGGAGTTCAGAATTCCATGCACTGACTCATCAGCTTCAGCATCCAGTGCAACAAGAGCTGGGCCCACATTACCTGAAAGGTACTTAGATATGATGAGAGATTCCATGTACCACTTTCCTTATCTGTAGAGGGTGTTTGCTTGTTTTGATAACATGAGTATCATTTAGCTTGTGTGAATATGTCTTGTTATCTTAAGTATTCCAGTCAAAATACAGATTTCAAATTTTTTAAAAAATTTGTTTCTTAAAGATATGCCAATATTTGTAAATATTGGCATTAGGTATATTTAATAGTCAATTTTGCTGTTTCCTCCTTGATCCTGTTTTGCATACTTAAAAAAAATAACAACGTTATCTATGTATTTTTTGAAAGTATTAGGGCAAATATAATGACAACATATGATGACTTTATTAGCAGCCACCTGTAGATAGAATATACTTGTTCATGCCTGATGAAAAAGAAGGCAAAGTGCATGAACAGCCTCTGTGTGCAGATTTTATGGAGTAATGGTGAGGTAGAGAAAGTTGTTTGTTTTGACTTCAGTCTGAAATTTACTCTTAAACTTTTGTGTATTACTGATAAACAGTATATGCTATGGATTTTACAGTTTGAATTCTGAAATGCTGGGAAATCAAAAGTAGCTAAGGGCAATGGGGACCACACAGCTCCATTGTGTGGCAGGGGTGGCAGATAGGAGTGCACTGTACATTTTTAGGATTCTGTATCTATGGAAATTTAACGACCCATACAAGATGTTGGAATTGTAAAAAGAAGAGAGGCCCGGCGACTCCAGCGGGGGGAGTTACTTGCAGACCAGCCAATATGGTTGATAAGAGCAAAACTCCGTTTATTAGCAATCCAGAGGCACTTATATAGTATACCAGCTTGTTAACTCTTAAGTGGCTTAAAACTTATCAAAGCGAATTTCCACTTCTACATAATTGGACTTACATTGGCAAGCTTCTACAGTTATGTTATGATTAAAAGAATTCGGTGTTCACCCTCCTCCCTCCGGGTCTTATCTCCACAGCTGTACCTTTTCAAAACTCCCTCTTTGTTCCCAGCCCTGCTTGTTTTCGTCACACAAGAATTTTCTCATGGAGTGTTTTTTCTCACACACAGGCCTTTTGCTTCCAGGCCTATTGCTTGTACAGTTCTTCTATTGATCCCATAATTCTCTCAATGATCCATGCCCCTGATCCTTTAATAATTGCAACAATTCCCTCTTTTTTTTTTTCTTTTTGTACAAGCAATACTTGATGGGTCACAGATGTGGTGACTTTGTATATTATCTTTTGCAAGCATTGGAAGGCAAGGTGAACACCTTAGTAATATTACTAAGTAATATTACTAGTCTTACAGTAATCAAATGCTACACAAATAAAACTAGCCATGATTTTATACGTAATAACTTTAACCATCCCTCTAAGTTGAGACCGTCTTCTTTTTTCTGTAATTGTGTAGTTAATCGATGTAACTCACTTATCTGCTTGTGAATTAGGACAAAGTGGTTAGAAAGATTTATACAGCACATACCTTGGAACCTTTCACAGCCGTGGCTGTGAGCTAATGGTAGAAAATCAATGGCTGCTTAATCTTGTAATATTATATGTCTAACACTAATAACACACACACTTAACTCATTGAGCATTTGCAAAGTCATATTAAACTTATCCCTCTCCCAGCAAGCAAGTTTATGCAAAATAGCGTGAGCCCTGGCTGCTAAGATACCTGGTAAAAACATAAATGCTAACTAAATTAACTGCTTTCACTTGATCTAAATGGGCAGACAGCTGATTGAAAATGCCTGCTAATGCTCTTGTTTCAAGACAGTCAAAAAACAATTTTCACTTTATTTCTGTGTTTGGTGTTATACCCAAAAATTTATGCAATATACCCAAAAATTTATGCAATTCTTCTTCTTAGTTTTGCCTTTGGAGAGGGTTCCCCGACACCCACCACAAGTCACTAGCAACCACCCAGGGCAGCTGTTACATTTGCCCCAGAGTCTCGCTATTTCTCCTGCTGTAGCGAGTGGTGGATCTGGCAAGTCCTCAGCTCCTTCACTCAGCCACGTCTGCAGCCTCTCCCAAGGCTTCTCGGGACAGGTCTCAGAGTCCCAGCTGTCGAAGTAGTGGCGTCACTTTCCTCAGGAGCTGATGCTGACTGCGCCTTCTCGTTTCGGGGTCCTGTAGCATGCCACCGCTTTGCTGGGCACCTCTCTGGTTAGTGATGTAGCGATGACTTGTCCCTGTTGTTGCAGGACATTCTGTAGCATTGCAGTCCACGTTCGTTCCCAGAGCAGGAACTGTGAAGGGGTTAACAACAACTGTACAATGCTGATGTAATCATTTGAACACAGGACACCTGCTGTAAAGATAGACTGCAAAATGCTTTGTGTAGATAAGTCAGCAAGCTTTTTGATTACTTTTTGCATTATTTGTTGGTACTTCTCCTTCTTTTGGGGCTGCTTCCGGGCCGCCCCGGCCGGCTTTGGCTTTGCAGGAGACGAAACCGCAGAAGCTGCGCTGCTGCCGGACGTGCTGCTGTTCAGCGGGGGGGGGTTACTCTCTGCCGCTTTTGGCCGGGTTTTAGGACCTCTCTGTTGCTCTGCCGCTTTCGGCAGGACGCCAGGACTGCCTGTGTCTCCTTGGCTTGCCTGCGCCCCGCCCCTTGGATCGGGTGTCTCTGCTTCCGCTTTTGCAGCCATTTCTCCCTCGGCCGTCAGAGGGGTAACATCCGGCTCTGCCGAGTTTAGCAGCTCCTGCAGTGAGCGGACGTGTGCCGCCGCGTTTTTAACCGGTTTTCTTGCGGCCAGCCCGAAGGACCGTGCTACCCCGGACTCGGCTCCGGTCTCTGCCTGCCGCTCCGTAAGACCCGTGTCTGTTTCTTTCCCAGAGCTACTACGGCCAGCGCTGCCACTCTCTAAAGTCTCTATGGCAGCTACAGCAACTGTCTTTTCTGTTTTTATTTCTGCGAGAGTACTAGTTACTGCTCTCCAGGTGAATTTGAGAGCTTTTGTTTCTTTAGCTTTCTTTTTAACCGATCTTGGATCAGCTAGTTCCTTATAAAGGTGTACTTCTTTAAGTCCCCGCTTTTCTAAAAAGCATAAACCAAGGGCCACCTCTGTTTCCGTAACTGCATCCTTCCGCAAACCCCGCGTCTTACCGCTGTCCCTGTTGTCAGGGTCATGCAGCCTTGCAGGTTTAGCCCTTGTCAGCCGATTCGGCAGACCCCTGATGTCAGGTCAGTCCAGGCACAGGTCAGACACTCGCCAGCAAGTGTTGACCTTTTGCCCTCCGATCACCGCTTAATCGGTGCCACGTCAGCTCCCACCGAAGTCAAAATGAAGTGCCAGTCCCAGTCCCAGTCCCTGTTCGGGCACCAAATGTTGGAATTGTAAAAAGAAGAGAGGCCCGGCGACTCCAGCGGGGGGAGTTACTTGCAGACCAGCCAATATGGTTGATAAGAGCAAAACTCCATTTATTAGCAATCCAGAGGCACTTATATAGTATACCAGCTTGTTAACTCTTAAGTGGCTTAAAACTTATCAAAGCGAATTTCCACTTCTACATAATTGGACTTACATTGGCAAGCTTCTACAGTTATGTTATAATTAAAAGAATTCGGTGTTCACCCTCCTCCCTCTGTAAAGCTGTACCTTTTCAAAACTCCCTCTTTGTTCCCAGCCCTGCTTGTTTTCGTCACACAAGAATTTTCTCATGGAGTGTTTTTTCTCACACACAGGCCTTTTGCTTCCAGGTCTATTGCTCGTACAGTTCTTCTATTGATCCCATAATTCTCTCAATGATCCATGCCCCCTGATCCTTTAATACTTGCAACAACAAGACTCTAGTAGACCTCTATATATGCATATTATGGGTTGATAGAGCCTATATGGGGTAGGTTATTATAGACAATATAATCGAGAGTTTGTAGAGTTGTTGTAGAGTTTCAGACTGAACAAATTTTTGTTAGAAAATTTAGTTTTTGCCTATTGCTCTTTGGAAAACCTGTGCACTCTCACTGACATAATTGATTGCACTATATACTTCCCTCTGGATCCTGTGTTATATCTTGTGCTCAAGGGAAAAATACTCTGTGCTTCCATTTGCTTCTGATGATCTTATATATCCATTTGGTGACATAATGAAGAATGACAAGAGTTTAAATGTAACATGATTGTGTATTGTTATTGGGTGACTCCAATATACATAAGCAATTTAAACAAATGATAAGGTGGAGAGCAGTCAGGCAATACAGAGGCTTTCCATAATTATCTTATTCTGCTGATTGACTCGACAGGAGAGACCTCCAGGGACCTACTATAAAGGAAAATTACAAATACATTTCAGTATGCTGAGTTATTAGGTAGGCTCTGATAACTCCCCAGCGTTCTGCTCATAGTAAATTTTCTTTGTTTTTCTTTTTGTTTTTACTAAGCATTGAGGAGGAAGGGCTTGACATGAAAAGCTCTCCTGGAAGTTTTATATTTCCTTGTAAAAAAGGATACATAGCTTAGTACTTAGAGGTAAAAACAGGAAGCTGGAGAAAGACACATGCCATTGTGACTCAGTCATAATTCAGAGGAACATTCCTGCAACTGACTATTTGAGTCTGAAATATAGGATTTTCTAGTTCTTTTTATAATGATGATTTTCATTACTATAAACTGATTTAGTATGCACAGCATCTTTTATTCTCTGAAAATGGCAACACTTCACTGAATTTTAATTTTTTTTAAATTATCAGAGCTTTTTAAGTTATGAGAGTAGTCCGTATACTATTTTTTCAGATAAAAATTCACTCCAAAATGATGTGAAATACAGCCAGTGATTATTTTTGCTACTGAGCTATTCGGCTGTAGAGAAATATTTACAATGCTTATGGTGTTTAATTTATGCATACATATAATAATTACGCTTTGTGAAATGAAAGCATCTGCTAGTATATGAAAAGGAAAAACCTGAGAAAATTGAGTGAGCGATGTGCAGAGGGTGAACACATGGGGGGGATATGCCCACATGCTTGTACAACTCTCAGAATGTTTTTCATTATTTCTCCTCTCAGTATGCCATCCGTGCTCTGTTACAGCTTTCCTTTTTTTCTCCTCTTAACAGCTTGTTTCACTTACTGAGGAGGTAATGAGGGAAAGCAAAAAAAAAATCAAAAAAAAATATTCCTTATATTCTGAATACTGGGAAAGGGGCTGGTTCAAAATGGTTCTTCTTTCTTTACAGCCCTTGGTAGAGTAAGATTGTAAGACTGGAAGTTGAGGGAAACACCACTTGTTTTGTCCTTTCTCTCAGCACCACTCCCAGCTGCTGCCAGAAAGGTAGATGGACATTTGGTCTGGCTGCATTGGTGTGTTCTTATGTTTGACTTTATCCCAGTCAGGACAGAGGATACTTGTAGCTGTTACTGGAGTATTTGGCTGTTCCTGCCCTGGTTGGGGTGTGGTGAAAAATCACACTGCAGCTCTGGCCATATCACATGCAGAATGGCTGTGCTGCCCCTCAAAATACTGAAATGTTTGATTTGGTCAATTTCCTTCCTAGCAAATGACAGAATGATAAATTAGGAAGAAGGGTAGATACTGTTCTTGGGTGTCTGTAGAAAGGTCTGGAAATTTGGGATTCAAGGATTGCAATAGCCTCCTTGAATCATTATGTTGTATACATCCTTTTCAGTGGCACAGCATATATTTGGTTTCATTCCAAAACTAATTAAATAGCTTGGCTTTTGGGGAAAAGATGTGTGGTTTGCTAGTGTAGGAATGCATATCAACTTTCAAAACACAACTCTTTTGCACATAGCACTTTATGACTCTTTTGCACATAGCACTTTTGCACATAATACTTTATGATGTTAGTTTTGAGGATACCTTACTTGAAGAACTTTGAAGATCCTCATCTGTGCCTCTCATGCTGGAAAACCTTCCCTTTGGTAAAAGGGTATTGATTGTCTCATTGTCGTAGAGTAAGAGAAGCTCTTTTTATTTGCGTTAGATTTGTTACGTAATGATATTCTGACCTAAGTCTTTAAGCTATACAAGCTTTCAGGCATGCAAACCCTGCTCTTCACTTTAACATCTCAGGACCTAAGTCATGTTGCTTTTAGTTTATTCTGTTTTCTTCCAGAAACAGAGTTTCAATTGCTTATCCAACACAATTTTTTTCTGTGCAACTTAGTACCTACTTGGTGTACAGCTGGTTCTGGAGGCAAAGCAGGGCAGAATTCTCTATCACAATTACATAGGTCAGAACTGATTTTCTTAGTCTTTTATTATGTTCTTAAACTTTCGTGTTTTTAGTATAGTTCTAAAGTGATACCCTAAATTTTAAAAACAACCCAAACAAAGAAATACCTCTATAGTTTAACAAAGACAAGAGGAATTTTTTGTGGCCTGCTCACTTAAAGATTCTGAAAATATAAGCTCCCAAACGAAGTCTGGAAAGTTGAGCTTCTCTCTCTGTACAGACCTTCTGCCCGTTTGAGCGGCGCTGCTCGGGAGTTGCCAGCAGAGGGAGCGCGGCTGTTTTGAATAAATTGCACAAACATAGGCACAATAACTCAACTTTTCAGAAATCTCCCCATGCCAAAAATAATGTGTTTGCACAACCGATTTGGCAACAACAGAATGGTAATTTAATGTAACTTTTATAGTCTAGACTTGTGAGTGTTTTAAAAGATAATGGTGGGCCTACCTGTTCTACCTTACCTACTCTGTTAATGAAAGTTAATGTGTGTTTTCCTGCTAATTTTGGTGCTTACTGATTTACAAGAGTGCTCAACATATTTTATCTGAAAATTCTTCAAACACTAATGCTTTAAATTTTCCTTGCAGAGAGGTAGTGTATAGTGAAAGTGAGGACAACTCAAATGAAGCGCTAAGTGGTCCTTCCATGCCATCACAGAGTTCTGCTAAAGGTCCAACTGAGGATACTGATGATGATGATGATGAAGAATTCATTGGGCCACCACTTCCCCCTGGGTTCAAAGATAGTGATGATGACAATGACAATGATGATACAGAGGAGGAAGATAATGTAAGTAGTTAGTTTCTCTTTAATGTTTCAATCCTTTAATCAGTGGGTTCTGATTTGTATGTGCACTATTCCTTTTGATGGAATTTCCAGGTGACATATGTCTTGTTCAAAATGCAGGTTTTCTGTTTTTCTAGTAATTATTCATCAAATGTAAATAATCGTTGTTATTTAAAAATTCTGGGATTTAAAACAAGAATTTGCATGTGAATCTCAAGGGAAATGCAACTTCTATTAGTACATATTGTTTACTTTTTTGATTTCATGTTATAAAAGGACTAGATAAATGAATATTTAATATAGATATTTTTAATGGTTTATTTCCCAAAGCAAATGTTGAATTTTTTTATAAGAAAGAGGAAGCAGAGGTGGGCTTGAATCTAGGAAGAAAAACTGTTCCAGTACTGTTTTTAGAAACGAACTGTGGTAACTGAGGGCTTTTTGTTTGGTCGTTTTTGTTTACTTGTGTTCATTTTAATTTGCTTTTTTCTAAATAAGTGCCAGACCTACTTGTTGTTGAGAATACAGATTCTTCTATCTATGTTGAAATCAAGAGAACCTGTAACAGTCTAACTTTGGTATCACAGATACTCAGTTAACCAACCTTTCCTTTTAGTTAAAAGGCATCTGGATCTGGCACTGGGTGACATGGTTTAGTGGTTTATGGGTTACAATAGTACTGCTGGGTTGAACCGAATGATCTTAAAGGTCTCTTCCAACCCTGATGATTTGATGATTCTGTGAAAAGATTAATGGTTTGATGTTTGTTCTTCAGAACTCCCTGGACTGAATATTTTGTGGCATTGGGTTTTGTGTGATGGTTTCCATGTGTAACAACAGTGATAGAAGTCCTGTGAAAACAGCCTTGCTTACTGCTGGTTTGAACCATCTGGTAACAGAAAAAGACCTGTATGTCCTGTTACACAAACACAATCCAAATTCTAAAAAACCCCTGAATTTCCAGGTGTCCTAAAGCTTTCCTTTTGATTTTTCTTTAGTTTTTACTTTTCTGTCACAACTCTTACCTTGCATATTTTGTACTGATGTTTTAAAATTTAAAGTACTCATTTTAAATGATTGAGAGGAACTTCTTAAGCCAAGACATAACTCATTTTTAGAGTGACCCTAAACTTACGTGATCACAAAGTTTTCTTTTTTCTTTTGTTTACCCACTGGGGATAAGTGATGGGGAATTCTGGTGTCTTAGGTGTTTTTATCACTTTGTCTGATTCACTTGATTCACTGTTGCCTATGGATTTCTTTCATTATCAAACTGGACATTTTAGTCTCATATCTTCTGTGATTGTATCTGTACCCCACAGATGACTTGTTCTGTCTCAGGCAACCAAGGAGAGATAAATCTGGAATTTTCCTTGAGAATGACATAAACCTTAAGTTTACTCACTAGTGATCTGTGCCAGGAATTCTCTTAACTTTTAGCTGTTAGGGCACTGTGGAGTGAGTCTGTATTCCTGAGGGCATCGTACACTCAGTGGGTTTCAGTTTCTCTGGGTCATGTTATATTAAAATCACTATTTATTTTCTGCCAACTTCTCCAGAATGCCAAAGGCAAAACAATGTGCAGAAACAGCTGATTTTACTTTAGCCTGTCTTTCTCAGTAGTCACTTTGGTGATTGGCTGTTTTAATTTCTAACAAGACACTGATATTTATTTTTTATTTATATGTATTTGAATAATGCAACAACTGGCTTGATGAAGTGAAGTTACTGGAAACCAGAGTTAAAAGACCCTAACGAAATGTTTCAGACAGAAAGGTAACTTGTAGTCTGGTGTGATTTACGTTTGTCTGAACTTAAGACAATAGTTACAAAACAGTCTAGCATAGATTTGGTTGAGAATAAGCAGAGCAGCAGAAATATGAGACTTGTGGGTTTTCAGTCTAAACAGTTAATTTATTACTGGGGAGATTTTGTGTCGGTGTGAATGCTGGAGGCCTTTGGGGTCTAGAGCTTTCCCTTACTGCTGCTCATGAACTCAGTTATTTTCTTTCCTGTGAAGGGAATCAGGAAGCAGCTGTGCTTTCCTGGTTTCCTGTTGATCGATTGGTGATCACAGTATGATCTTGCGAGCCCCAAGGAAGGCAGGTGTTGCAGTTACGAGAACTCTGTGATTCCTTTCTCTTGCTTGTACATAGCCTGTGGTCGGTATGCATGGGTGTAGAACTGAGACAGGAGAAACTGAAAGCTGAATGTTTTTTTCCCTAGATGTAGTGTGAGACTCTCTCTTTTATTGTCATATTTTGCTGCTGAATTAGTTTCTTGAAAACACAACTATCTGTGGTTTTGATCCTGAAGGAATCAAATTTTTCTTTAATAGTTCTAGGTGTTGCAGTATATAATTTGTAATCTGAAGTCTTGTGAATTTTGTATGACAGATAAAATACACCAAAATACTGGCTTCACCCTGACATTTTCCCACTGTCTCTCAAGCCTGACTTTAGATGTGTTTTTTATTATAGGAACATTGTTTTTTCACTGTTGCTTGTTCAGTTCTTTTTTGCTTTCTTATGACAGACTGTCAGTAGGGACATTTGTCACATTGGCTTTGCTATGAGGCAAACAACTTTTGAGTCCAGGGTTGACCCAGGACTGCCCAGCTCACATGAGTTATTTTACTGAATAAATGTTAAGGTGGAAGGAGTAGCTGGTGGTTATTACCTTTGATGGGAATTTTTCATACCTTGGTGTTTTTATGGGAAAATGACTAGCAGCAGTTAATTGCTGAATGTTTTGAATTGGCACCAGTATCTTTTGAGTATTATGCATTTTTGTAATTTGTGTAAATTACATGTTATACAAACCAAACATAATTTTTTTTTAACAGAGCCTTAGATACTGTGTTAAGTGTGTGAATTCTGACTTGAGGTACTTTTTTTCCCCAGATGTTGTGTAAGTTCATTTGATATATGCAAGTCTTTGTGGTGCTGTTTTAAACAATTTTTCTGTGTTTGATTAATCTGTTTTGATATTGATGATTAGTTATATTTAAGAAATAAATACTTAGATTTAATAATTTGCTAATTTAGTGTCATTCACTTCCGGTTGTGTCAAAAGTGATGATTCTTAACAAACCACAATATGCTTGTGAGTATTTATGCAAATACTTTACAGTGCTTATTTTGTAGTAGTGTAAGGAATAGTGCTTTATCAAGTACATTTGAGGACAACAGGTACACTTGGTATTAATTCCCTCTGATATGTTCCTCTTGGCTTAGTATCCTGTTTTATATAAAAGGCTTGCATTAATTTGAGGAGTGAGGAAAATAAGAAGCTGTCTATTTGAGTTGTGATCAGCACTTGCTTTTCTGTAGTGCTTTTTCTTCTAATGGTGTAAAAACTTGGTGGGATCGTCAGTGTCCATTTTTTACATGGTTGTAAGCTGAGAGGGAGGAAGCAGAGCATCTTCTGTAGTGTGAAGTTTTTCAGGCTTGATCTATCCTGTGATCTAAACCTTTCTAGAAAATTTCAGGAAAACCTTTAAAAGAGAAAACAGCTTATTTTGCAAGAGGGCAAATGGATAATGAGGGCAATATTGCATGTGGTAAATTTTGGATCAGGAAATGTGGTAGAGTCTTGGCCAGCTTTTTTTCCCTGGCAAAATGCACTGGGAGTCTGTCTGAAATCTGTGCACTCAAAATCTGTCTGGAGAGGGACAAAGACCAGCAAGAGCAGTTGTGTCAGGATTGGTAGGTAGACAGCTTTAAATCTAGGACATCAACATTTTCTAAGGGAATGGATGGCATGTATTAGAAGACTTTAGTAAGAGAGTGTTTATTTGTTAATGCTCTCTTTTATGTGGTGGAAAATTAGAAATGTCATTAGAAAATGTGCTGAGATCTTTAACAAAACATAATGCAGTGTTAGCGTCTTGTGACACTTGTCCTGGCTTGAGGCAACAGGTAAAGATGATTGTTGAAAAATTTGCCAGATGGATTTGCAAGGATTTACCTTCTGTTTGGAGCTGAGTTACAGTTCATTCTCCTTTGGAACAGAGAAATTTTTCTCCCTGCAGCACCAAAGGGATACTAATCATGTTGTAATTATGTCCCTGAAACAAGTACATCCTTGGGCCTCTTCAAGGCTCAAGGCTGCACTCTGATTTGGCATGTTTTCAAAATGATAGCATAGCTGTATTTCAGGTTCTAGAATTATTTGGAGATATTTATAAATTTTTTACAGAAGTTTAACAGGACGTACCAGTTAATACTTACTTGTTCAGAATGGAAGGAAGCCATTTCCTGCTGATTTAGATGGAGAATTTAAATAGACTGTAATTGCTCCAATTAGAATTTGGCTATGATACCAGACTAAAAATTATGGTGCTGTAAAAATAAATAAATGTTGTGGGAATTTTTAGTCATCCTAAGGATTTGTAAGATTTAGACTGAGAATTGTCTGTCCTGCTGAATCTGATTTACCCAGTCATGCTTCATCTTGTCTAAAGAGGAAAAAGTATAGTAAGCTGAACAAAGCAATTTTTGTGTATGCAACAGAGACAGAAAAGTGTGGTTTTGAGGGCAAGAGGCATTGTCTTTTATGTATTTCTAGTTATTGATAAAAAATAGGTAGCAGTTACCCCTTGCTTTCAACTTGCTTGTGTGTTGTCTTCCTACGTAATGATGAAGAAAATGCTTTTTCCATATATATGCATAATATGTTCTTAGGTCTTAACAATGAAAATGAGGTAAATGTGTTTTTTTTATATTGAAGTTGGAACAAGTTGTGGCATTTTTTTAAGGATCATTGATGTGGTTACTGGTGGTGCAAAGAATGAGAAAGATTGTCTCCAAAGTGAGTTAAAATGGATTTGCAAACTTGGCAAAATGGAAAAAACAAAATAATCAGTCCCTGTCTTCCAATGTGAGAGAATCAAACAGAAGCTGTAAAGAAAGGAATACCCAAGAAGCAGAGCTCGTCATACGAAGAGGAAGCTAATAAGCTTCCCTTAGGAAGTGTTGGTCTTCGATAAAAAGGTGTGGGGTATTTGCTCATCTCCTCTTCAACCCAGTGCCCCAGAGTTCATGGTTACCGGTTGTTCCTAGAGTGTACTTGCCAAGATCTCTATTGGTTGATTCTGCAGAATTTAGTAAGGCCAATCCTTCTCTGCTGTCTATCACACCATGCCTTTTGGTGGATGATATGAATTTTAATTAATTTGTAATAGGACAGAATATGAAAATTTTTAGAATGTTTCCTCTACAGATAGGTACTTAGGGTCCTGTGAGTTTGTTTCCAGAAATATTTTGTGAGAACATTAATAGGCATGTATTTGCTGACTATAAGGTACTTCAAAGTTAGAGAGAGGTGATTTATCGCATTAAATAAAATGTGATACAGAACATAATTATTGTTTTTACTGCCCTTTTCAACAAAGTTCAGAGATCTTCTTATGTCTTGTTTTTACTGCTTATCAACTCTTTTAGAGAGCCTTTAACAGGTCAACTTTAGCTGGTGAAGCCTGTAGAAAGCCTTCTTTGTGAGCTGCTGGTACCACTTCTGTGTTTGAAGAGAAAGCTGTTGAGAGTGATGCAAGGTGTTCTTCATCATCAGGACCAAATGTGCTGTGGCTGTAAACCTTCCACAGCTGAAACATGGGATCCACATGCTCATCCCTTCTGAGACCCTTGATTTCTTTATAGCCAGAAGATTTTGTGGAAGCTAATGTCCTCTACTGCCCTTGGACGGATAGTAGAATTCTAATTTTTTTTCTGCCAAGTATGTTTAAGGCATGCATAACCTTGAGACTGTACAATTCTGTGACATACCCCTTAAGAAAAAAAAAATTAAGTCTTTCTAGGCATGTATTTTGCACATTTATCTCAGTCACGAGACTGTATTTTTGATACAGTATTATTTAACAAGAATAGGTAGTTGGAAATACTAGGAAATTTTGTACATGCAATGGTATATGAACATTCTATCCTGAATATTATTTTCTTTACTTCCACTGGAAGTTGGGATCTTTGGAGGTGAAGATAGTGAAACTAACTTATTCTCTGAGAACCTAAAAAGTTTACAGTCAAAAGGAGGTGATGACTACCTCTTTACATGATGCTTGATGCATTTTTTGGCAGTTACAACAAATGTCCAATATACTTTTAAAAACAGATAGCCTATTGTTTCCATCAGTGTTAGAATATAGAAAATATTTTTAAATTTGGCCAGGGAACTAGCAGCAATGGTCACACTGTATTCGACCTTGACATCACTATGGAAAACACAAATGGAAGATAGCAAGTTTTTTCTGTATTTGGCATGTGAGTGTTATCTTTTTGAAAAGTTGTTTGTGCTCTAAACAGAATAAGGAGAAATACAGGTACAGAGAACTCTTGCTTGAATCAAGAGGAAAATGAAGTGGATGATAACAAGTATTTGAAATATTTATGGTGAGGATGAATAAATAACTTAAAAGGATTGCATTTGAAGGAAGAGTGTAAGTGACATGCAGTTACACTTCCTCTCCAAAACAAGTCTTCACAGGATTTTTGATGAACAAGTGATTTATGTTAAGCTATTGTAACTACAGACCAGACTCCAGGACAATGGAATCCTTGGAGAGCAATTTTGTTGACTCTAGGAATGTCTGCTGTTTGTTTAAAAGACGGCTTTGGATTTTTATGAATGTGAGACTACCACATGTATTGTTTTACAACTGCTGCAATGGCATCTCTTATTTGCAGGTGGGCACTTAGCAGTATACAGGGACTACACATACTCGATGCTAACAGTATCCAGATCACACAACAATCACACTGAACTTCCTTCCTTTGCTCCTGCTTATCCTTTTCTTTGTATTTTAAAACCTAATAAAATTATTTTCAAATTATTAGGATCTTGGATAGTATTTTACTGCTTTACCTTGTGTACTATTTATAAATGTTTATTTGACGTACCACTGTAACTAAAGATTAATAAATATTCAAATAACCAAATATGGAAAGAAGAAAGCCTTTTTTCTCATTTCCTTTCATAAACCAGTATAGTTACTTCCTCCAGAGGACCTGAATAATCATAAAAAACCAATTGTATGACTTTTTACTAACCATGGCTTTTTGTGATCCAGTTCTGAGGCTTTTGAAATGTGCTTTTGTAAACTGTTTATTCCTTTATTCAACTTAGAAGTCTTTTAATTTTGAACATTATCAGTTTTAAATCTGTTAGTTCTGTAGAAAAACGTCTTGAAATGTCTCAAAGTACCTCCTTAATGACAGGTAAGATAATGACTTCTTTTTCAGCTTTCTTCTAAGATCCTGCATCTGCTTGTATGAGAAAATTAGTTTCTTAAACAAAAGCTACATTCATATAAGCATCATGTGCAAGAATACCAAAAAGGAGATACGTTATGTAACCCTTACTTCCCAATACAAAATCAATAGTTCAGATAAGACTTTTATGTAGTAGCATCAGGGGGCTTCCCATTCAGTTTTCTAAAATAGGGTTTAGTGCAAATAGCTAATAAATAGCCATCTCATGAAGCTCAGGTTCATTATTTAAGGTTGGAGTATTAGATCCATTTTCATGTAAATATTGTGTTGGCTTCAGTGAGACTGCCGAAAACCTTCAGTTTTGTAAGTGGGACTGAGTATGCATACTCACTGGAAGTACAAGTAGTGTACCTTTACTTTTTCACTATTGATGAGACAGAAGACACAGACAAAAATATAGTTTGCTTCTACCAGAAAGAGGGTGATTTGTGACTTTCATTTTTATTTCCAAGTTTAATTAGTTAACCAGTGTTTAATAAATGAAAGCATATGGTATGTTGCAGCAAAGTGTCCTCTCAAGGTGCAGATAAGAAACTCGTGAGCGGAGCAGTCTCTTCTTAGCCCTAGTACTGCCAGCTAACATCAATACACTTCTTTTTTCTTTTCTTTTTTTTTTCTTCCCCCACAATTGCATAGAGAGGCATTGAAAACACCACAGATGCACACCGGCCTTCCTGGAACTTTTAGTAGTCTTCCATAGTTTCTGCAGCCCTCTTTAGCAGCTAGCTTGGAAACAGTTTCACAGTAAGTAGTACTATGTCAAGATTTTGATTTGGATTATGTGGATGTGTGGAATTCACTTCAGTGAGCATTCTCATGTGGTGAAACACGAGGCCTTAAATAAAGGTTGAACTCAGTCAGTCATGGTGGCCTTTTGCAGTACAGAGGCCCCATAGGTCATCTTTCATGTAATAATGACCATGAACCATGTCATGGTTTGGGAATGGTACTCCCCAATTTAGTACTGCCATTAAAAAGAAAACCATGAGCTGCTCTGCTGCCTCCCTCTGGTGGGAGACATAAAAGGCAGAGATCATGGGTTGAGATAAGAACAATTTACTGGAAACAGCCATGGGATATGAAAGCAAACAGTAATAGTAAAAGTGTTAATAACCAAAGTGTAGAAAGAGAGGGTGATTCACATGGACTATAGTGGTATTTCGCTATCACTTACTGTATGGTGTGTATTTGTAGATTAATTCAGATGTCAGAAAGAGCTGATAACCTTTGTAAGAGTTGCAATATCCTATGAATCAGGACAAATTTTATATTAATGTCTGCCTCTACTAGCTTGTGTGAGTTAGCTGTTCTTTTCCTGTTAGGTAGTACAGGCAAACCATAGGACTTAATACTTTTATTTAAAGAGGGAAACAGAAAAATAAAGAAATCACTTAGGTTACACATATAGCCTTTTTCTTTTTTGTCTCATGTTAGAAATGGAATTGTCACCTTTGGAAGATTAGTTGGCGGATGGAGAAGTTAGTTAGGATTTTTGCAGCAGTGTAAGTGTTTCTTTATTAGCTCAGTAACCTTAAAAGTTTCACGCATCATCTGGATTTGTAAAGGTTTATCTTTTTCTAACCAGCCTGTTACTTGGGGTATTTTGGAACATGCTGGTCTCTTCAAAGAAGGCAAATGTGTGTATCAGGCAATGTGTGCCATCTCTAGGCATGAGCTGGCTTTCAGTGCCACCAGATTTGTAACTTTTTGCAGTACATATAGTCAGTGTATGTGTCTTGCAAAGCTGATGCCACAAAGTAACTGCTCTTAAATATAAGAATAAAGATATTTCTCAGTGACAATCCTTCTTTAAGTACATTTGCTACGTTTTCTACTGAGTACCAAAAATGTCAGAAATGGAAATTCAGAGGAAAATTTAAGTAGCTTAATCATTCTCAGTGTCTACAAACAGCACATGCCTGTTTTGTAAGATCACTGTGACACAGAGTGCTGAATCATTTTAAAGACAATCCCTTCTTGGTCTACAGTGTTAGTCTTGGTCTTCATAAGCCTTCTATGCCATTTTAGATGCCTTAAGACCATCTAAAAATAAATTGGTTTTTATCTCCATAAATTTTTCCTGTAAAAATATTAAAATTCTGGAGAAGATGTAAACCTCCATGTACTAGTTGCTTTTTTATATCACTTGTGTATTTTCCATACATTTACTTTTCCTCATGTTTAAAAAATGCTGTCTCATTTGGATGACATGCATGGATGTGCGGGCACACAAGGTTTAAATGTTGGGTCACACATAAGAGTGTGATACTTTTTTACTCATTAAAAGTGTATTATCCAAATTTAAATTCTAGAAATAACAATGCCGGAGTAATGGCAGTATATCTCAATAGAAAATAGTTTAAAAATTCTGACATGGATTTTTTTTTTTTTCTGTCAATGGTATAATAACTACCTGTTTAATAACTTCATTTGTTTTAACTTGGCATTTATTACATTTCTTTTCACAGAGTCCTTTAGAGTTGTTTCTCTGTTCTATGATGAAATGTTGCCTTATCTAGCATTTTCTTTGGTGAGGACAGCCAGTTGGTTTGGGGCTTCTTTTTTTGCTTTTTTTCTTTTTGCCAAACCAGTACTCTGTCATAATTGACTGCTCTTCCTACGGTTCCTTTTAGGGATCGGGCATTCTGTTGATCCTCTCTGTCCCTTTCCTGCTTGTATCCCTATCTCTTATGACACTGTTATATTTTTCTCCTTTCTGTAAAGGAACTTCTGAAAAATGTATTTTTAAAATAACAAATGTTTATGTTTGTGACAGTGCAAGCCTGTAAATAGTAAAGTTTCTGCATTGGACAACTGCAATTTTAAAGGCAGATCCTTTCAATTATCTGTAAATTAATGGTGTGAGGCTTAGTCTAGTTGCTGTCCATAAAATACTTTCCTTAGGGAAGACAATTACAATACATTGAATAGACAGTGAATTTATGAGAAGGCCTAATGGTAGTTTCCTGTGATTTTTCAGTGTCTTGTTGTCCAAATAAGAAACTGCATTCAGTTCTTCAACAAATGAGCAGTAGTAAAATAATTCAATGCATTTTCAGCAGAAATATTAACTCCCTTGAGTAAAATAAATGTCACTAAATCTAAATCAGCCATAACTATGATATTTATAAGGCAGTTTTAAATAAGCATCTGCCCAATTCACATGATAGTTATGAAAACTAGTCCTATCCTGTAAAGAATATAATAGCTGTCAGCTGTAGTTTAACTCTGTCTTTTAATGCAATTTGCATTAGTTTACCTCTTCAGAATTGTCTCACAGTGTAGGAACTAATGGAAACTGCAACTATGTCTGATACTTTTAGGGAGTATCCTCATGATGGACTCTGCAACCAAGTTTGAGTGGGTGGGAGAATATCACAGAAATTACCCGAGTTCTCTGGGAAAAATTTGTGTCTAGCTGCATCTTGTGGATGGGTGTCTGAAGAAGAGTTAATGTTACTCTGAGTAATACTTTAAAGTATTGAAAATTTCCAAAGCATGGAGAGAAAAAGAAATGGAAAACGTGGGATTGCAGATTCATGTTTCCTTCCGATGGTTATGTATTTTTTAAACCTACTTGCTTTCCAAGTATAGCAAGAAGATTTTTCTTTTTCTTCTGGAGTCAACCTTGGCACTTCTTGTGTGTTCACCTTTTTGGAACATTTGTTAGTGATATTTTTTTTTGAGCATTTTAAAACAAATTTATATGCAAATGAAAAAGTATTTTTATGCTGTGTTTTCTCTTATGATTACCTAGCTACTAAGTAACTGGCTCCTTTTCAGAACTAAATTGAGCAGGAGAATTTCCCAGTAATTAGAACTTCCTAAAACTTCCTTTGGTTTTGGTTCAAAGCTCCTTGTAGGTATTGAAGTTTTTGTAGATAAAGAAAATTAAATCAGGAGTGTTAATCTGAAAGAAAGATCATTGGTAGATTTAGGCTTTCTGTGTTAGGAAGTTTGCCTTGCGGGCCGTGAGCTGATGTGAATCCAAACGTGCAGAATATTTCTATTTGAAATAAGTTGACTAAATAATATTTAATTTATCTTTAACCGGTGACAACTCATCTTTCTTCAAAGAAAACAACCCAGCTTTCGATTTTGTAGGGGCTTTGAAAACACTGTGTGGCAGCCCCTGACGATGCACTGCCTGACCTTGCTGTGTGCTGTTCTTCTTGCTAAAAGGCATGCAGGAGGCACACTGACAATAATCTCTCAGCTTGGCACTTTTGCAGTGAGAAGGGCTTACTCTGTAAGCATTAGGCTTAACATACCATACCTTGTTGTAATTACAAGTTCTAAGAAGGTCATCTCAGGTCTTTCATCCTTTGGGGTGGATAGGTTAAATTGCCTGCAGTTCACATTATAGCTTTTGGGTTATTTGAGTTCTTTAAGTGCAAGTTTGTGGATATTTGAACAGTAAATATAATCTTGGAGCAAATATGTAACCATATGAAAAATTCCAGTGTCTTAGACAGAACTCTCCCACTCCCTTTATTGTGCGAAATTTTAATAGTGCAATTTCTATCTGCCTGGTCCCTGCCAGTATTAATAGATACTTGTAAGTCCTTGATATCCACAACCAGCTGCAAAAATCTATTTATATGCATTTGCTCACTCTTTCTAGCTTGTTACCTCACCTATGGTCTGTGCTACTGGAATTGTTCAGTATCATAGTGACTGTGAGGATTTCAGAATGCATGAGTAAATTATAGTGGGTTTTAATAATTCTTGTACCTGTTTGTCTCAAATTGATGATTGTGTTTTAAAAGCAGGATTCTTTTGCTTTCTCTATTTCCTTAATTCTGTATTACACTGAAATTCTAAGGGTAAATGGGTCACAGGTAGGAACAACTTACCCAGTGTCAGGGTTTCTGTATTTTAAATGTTTTTCCATTTTGATAGATTGCCCTACATGGTCATTTCTGAAAGAATTGATTTATGAAGTGAATACTAAACTCCCTAATTTTACTCCTTAAATAAAGTAAAGGAAGTTTCTCTCTGTCTGTGGTGGTTTATCAGATCTCATGAGAGGAACCTAAAGACAAGGGGTTGCCATCATTCTCTACAAAGAGATCCAGTTTTGCTGTCTCAGACTGGATATTACTTGTGGTAGCTAAATGAACTGGGGATCCAGCGTATCTGAAATACATGATCCAGAAGGCCAGGTAAGTTCTGACAGCAAGAATGTAAAGAAAAGTGCCTTCCAGTGACCCGTACTTTGCAATTTTTCTGTAAACATAATAATGGCATTGAAAAACTCATAGCAAAACAGTTTGGTTCATAAGCATATCTACTGTCCATTTTGTGTGGCTCCCAAGAGGTGAAATGTAAATTCTTAAGAGGCTTGGGAAACAGTCGAGTCTGGGACAGCAGTAGGTGTTATGAGAGATAGCATTAGTTTCAGAACTAAACCATGTCATTTAGTGGATCACACATTCAAGGGGGATGTCAAACATGAGGTTAATGTGAAGAATTTGGGCTTACAGAGTGAATTCCAGAAACAGGAGTTAAATTCTGCCCAAGTGCAGCAAACTATGCAAAATTGGGAATCCTTGTTTTGGCTTCCGTATGAGTTATCTGGAATATGTCCATAACAGGGAATTTGAACAAATATGAGCAAAAAATCTTGGACTGCATTTGATTCAGATTATTTTATGGGTTGTATGTTCCTTCCCACCACTTCGTCCTTTCCTGTGAAAAGCCAGTAAGTTTTTAAGCTTGCTGCTTCTCTCACACACATTTTTGGGTATTTTATACTTTTGTTTCTCTTTTGATAGAATAGCATGTTGGACTTTCTTGTTACAGGGGAAGAACTGCTAGAGGATTTTTGAGCTTGCTTTTTTAATGGAAACAGTAGTTATGGAATCATGCATTCCCTAGGAACCTCCCCAATCAGTCAGCCAGGAGGTATGAAATACCATGTATCTGTTTTCTCAACAACAGCAAGACCGCACTTGTAACTTAAGCGTTATACACAAAGGTTGTTATTTTTTTCCCCTGTTGTGGGGGTTTTTTTGTTTGTCTTACATCCCTGAAGGACAAAGCCATGGAGAGCAGCCCTGCCAAGAAGGACTTGTGAATGAAAAGCTGGAAATGACCTGGCAATGTGTCCTTGCAGCCCCAAAAGCCAAATGTGTCCTGGGCTGCATCCAGAGCACCATCGGCAGCAGGGGAGGGAGGGGATTCTGCCGGTCCCCAGCAAAAGAAGGACATAGACCTTTTAGCTTGAGTCCAGGAAAGGGCCACAAAGGTGCTGAGAGGGCTGCAGCACCTTTGCTATGAGGAAAAGGCTGAGAGAATTGGGACCTGGAGAAGGGAAGGCAGTGAGGAGACTTTATTGCAGCATTCCAGTAACTAAAGAGAGGAGCCTCACCAGAAAGATGGGGACAAACATTTTAGCAGGGTCTGTAGTTATTGAGCAAGAGGTCATAGAACTGAGCTAAAAGAGGGTTGATTTATCTTAGATATAAGGGTTTTTACACTGAGGCCAGTAAAATGCTGGAACAAGTCACCCAGAGAGAGATGGTATATGCCCCATCCCTGGAAACGAAATTCAAGACCAGGTTGAACAGAGGTCTGTGCAACCTGATCTAGTTAAAGATATCCCTGTTCATTGCAGGGGCATTGGACTAGATGGCCTTTACAGGTCCCTATCAACTAAACAATTCAATGATTCTTTATAAATAATAGGCATTAATAATGGTTTCTGTCTTGGTGGTGGCTCAATTAACACACCTACTATATTTACTGGAGTATCAGGATAGCACGCCTGCGAGATGGGACATTTTATCCTATTTAAAACATACAAGCACAAAAGCAAATGTCATATTGAAAATTTTACGGCAGATACGTAGTAGATATGTGGTCTGAAATCTGGAGTTCTTTGTATCTATGGACTGTGCTTTTCTTTCCTGACTCTTGCAAAGAAAGTAATTGCAGAGCTTCATCTGAATATCTGAAGTTGCCATATTTGTATGAACTAAAAATATATTGGTAACTGTCTGTTAAGACCAAGTTGAAGATGCATGTTGTTGTTAATCCATTTCGACTAGGTTAACAAGTTTATTATGTATACAATTAATAGGAATTTCATTTGAGTCATATAGTCCAAACTTAAATTTTAGATTGTAAAGGAAGATTTTTCCTGTAACTCAAGTAATATTTGTAGAATATGGAGTATCAGCAGCAACTCCTTGTGAAGATCAAGAAACTTATTGAATAAGGACAGATATCATAGGTTGTATCTAATCTACATTTTCTGTATGTTATGAAGGAAGAAAGATATATGAGATCTTAAATATTGTCAATAAAAATCTGTGAAATGAGGCATTTCAGTAAGGTATGATGTTGAATTTTTGTGTTCTTTTTCCATGCACACAGTTAAAGTGTTGTCTGTTGTCAAGACAATGGATCTTTATCTTAGTCTGGGTTAAAAAGTGAAAGCATTGCTTCTGTATACTCTTACATCTCAGGCTGCTTGAGGAATGACTCTAGTAAGTGTTGGATTTAACATAGGTGACATTCCACGGAAAGATGTGTTGAGGTCTTTGTTCTTTTCCTGTATAACCCAGTACTGAGCCATACTGAACAATTACAGTTTGATTGCATTGTAGAAATAAATGGCTGTCTAGCTGTGTGTCCTGTCAGGTTTAATTGTAATCCTTTGGAATTTTCAGACTACATTACATGTATGGAAGTGGTATTTTTGATACAATATGCTGGAGGGATCTCAACATACATAGGTACTGTAGTAAAATATACCATATAAATGCATAGAAGACAAGCATGTTTTGTAATTGTTGGGCACAACATTTTACAATTATTTCCTTTATAATTACAAATAAAACTAGGATATTCACACTAGTTACCATTTTTAACCTAGTGCTTAGTACTTGCCTTGAACATTTTGAAAATTATCGCAGTGTTGTTGGGTATTACAACCATTTTAGCAGTATGAGGTACATAATCTGGCCTTAATGCACTGCTTTCTTCTGCCATAAGCTTTAGATAAAAGAATATGACTGGGTGAAGCATGAAGGAAGGTGTGTTTCTTCCAAGCATGGACGTCAAGTCCATACAATAAAAACGTATCTTTTCCCCTTTCCAGATGCATAGTTAAAGTCACTTAGCAATTTATTCTCATGTCACATTACATAAAATTGTGCTGCTATAATAGAGCTTAAATGTTAATGTTTTGAAGGTAATTTATGGGTGGCATGGGAGAATTAGTAATCGAAACAGTAATAGAATTGGAACCAGCTGTGGAAGCTACATAGGAAATTGTTCTTCCTTCCTGCAGTAACAGAGACATGCTGTAATTTTTAACCCTTGTCCCCCTATCTTTGCCCTGTGGTTGCAGATCTTCTTTTCATGACTAGCTGACAGACACAAACACACACATACACTTTTAATTCCTTACCCTAATTATTTGGTAAGTTTGTAGACAACTGCAGTCATTGTCACTAGGTGGGATATTTTGCATAAATTTCTGTCTCTCAAGATCCTGAAGTAAGCATTTAATGAACACATTTTACAATAACAGTTGGAGAACCATTGAAAAGGGGAGTTTGTGAACACCTCTCTCTCTCGAGCTGTAATTGTTTAGTTTCATGACTAGTGTTTTTGCTAAGAACAACAGGATCCCTAGGAAATGTGAAAAACTTCACCAACTTTGCTGAAAAACTAATAGCAGATTCCTTGAAAAAGGCATTATTTATTCCCATTTTTTCAGATGAGGAAACTGAGGTATGTATGAGTGAAATAAATTGCACAGTCAAAGATCAAGGATTGGTCTACACCAATGGTGTATTGTTTTAATTTTGGTCATTAAACCACAAACAATTTAAAAGAGATGGCTTGCTTATGAGGTTGCTGTTATACTGGTATAGAGGTTTTATCATCCTGATGCTTATGAAATTTTATGCTAACATGTTCACCAGAAGTCTTAAAATGAGCATAAGGCTCTTTTTTGATATGAGGAAAAATGCATTTTATTTCAGTTGTAGTAATATTATATCTGTTTTAGATAGCAGTGCCAAATATTGATCATCTGTTGGTTATGTTGGTTTTTTTTAAGTTTTGATGAGTCCAGAATTAAAATCTTAAGTGTATTGCTGCTGATGGACTTAATTTCACTGCTTAGGCAATTTGCAAAAGAAGCTTTAATACTTATTTTACTGCATATATAATTTTAATGTACTTTTCATAGAAGTACATGTAGCTAAAATTGATTTTTGCTGCATGCATTACAAAGGCTTAATATTATCATTGACTCTTTAAATGTAGAGAAGGGAAGAATATGTTTTTGAAAAAAACATGTTTAACTTTGTACATTTTTCTGAATTGTAAGATACTTCATAAGTACTTTTATTTTAAGACAGAGGCTAAATCTAGAGAACAGTAAAGCTATTTTAAAGAATGAAAAACATCTAAGTGTTCATGGTTTCTCTTGGTGAGTCAGGTGAAAGAAGTTCATGCTATTTTTTCCCTAAAGTTTGCCAAATGGTGATAATGATAAAGTGTCTGTATAGTTTAGATAAAAGATGTTTTGGAGCAAGTTTAATGTAAGTAATTAAGTGAACTGGCTAGCAGGCTGAAAACATTACGCGTTAACGAATGTTAAGTTCATTCTGGTTGTGCATACTATGTTTTGGTTTTGGATTCTTTCATGAGTGTCTTTTATGGCATATTCCTTGTGGTAGAAATCCCACATGGAACCTGTGGTACAAAATTCTACACAAGCTGAATGTAAAGTAGGCGAATGCCTGTTTGCATCTAACTAAACATTTGGCACTTCTACTCCAAAGACTTAAAAGTTCACAATTATTTGTCCTTTCTGATTTTATAATTAAGCTATGGTTTGGAAACCTACCAACCTGAACAGAGCTTTCAGAGTTTGTTTTATTTTTCCTCATTGTCAGCTGATCTATGGTTGTGTGAGCTGTTTTACTGTTGCAGAGTAAGTGGAACTATTCCATTTTGTTAAAACAAAGTACTCTATTCAGCTCTAAAGAATAACCTTAACAGAGGATATGCCTGACTGAAAATGCTAGAGATTTTTTTCATTCCTAACATGGCAGGTAGCAGTAATGTTTTGTATTTTTTTTTACTGTAGTAAAACTGGCTTGACTGAACACAGGTGCTTTTTGGTGGTACATGGCAGTTGTACATACTGTTTCAGCAAATATGAAGTATTTATATTTATACGCATTTGAAACTGAGAAGATAAAGATCAAACAGGTGGGTGGGTATGTGAGTGGAATGTAACTGGAACATTCAGCTTAAGTAAACCTGTCTCCCAGAAACTGCAGAGGAAACTTGAATGACTCCAGGCAATTTTAGATTTAAATCAGTTTTATCAATGATAATAACTTGTTTTAGAAAAGGCTCAAGAGAATTTCTTCGGTATACATTGTGAGAACAATTCTCAGATCATAACCATGACTTCATAACTATGACTTCATAAATCAAAGGTTTGTTACAAATTTAGAAATTTATCTAAATGAGACTTTGGAACCTAGATGAAAAATAGCAACCTCCTGACATCTATCTAAGAGTAGCCCCCAGAAGACAGATCAAGCAGGCTTTTTGCTGTACTTCAGAAGTATGGTTTTTATATCTAAAAAAGGTGCTTGCAAACATGCTGAGATTCTATTTGTAATACCTTTTCTAAACTGCTAAGCCGTTGGAGTCTTTTCAGAAAAGGATGTGCTGGTAAGTGGCATGAAAGGGAACAGGAGAGTTAATCGATACTACCTGTTGTGTCATGCCGCAGTCTCTGAGTTACCATTTGACCCATCATGTAATAAAATATGTTGTATCTTACCTATAGTAACATTAGAAATTTATTATTTTTAGGCAGTTGTGTTGGAATAAAGTTTTAATCTAAGGTCTTTCCCCTTGCTGGTTGAACGTGACAGGTTTAGATCATAAGGTTTAGGGTTTAGATCATAAGAAAAAATTACACGGATCTGTGAATTAGATGATGTTGGGGGGAACTAGCCACAATATTATTTCCATATTGAATAGTTAAATTTACTTCCTGTAGGTATTTGAAAGGAAGTTCATCTACTTAAAGTACCTTTTAATTCTTGAGTGCACACTGAAGCAATACCTCTTAGTTCACTAAAGGGAAGAATAACATCTCCGTGATCTTCCTATACTTAAAATTCAAGATGTAAGTTCTGCGCTGTTTTGACTTACCTAAATTAAAGGCTAATATAATTTTGTAGGGCCCTTCCAATATTTCTGTTAATTTTGAAGGTTTTCTGCATTCATCATGCAGTTATAGTTATCTTTGTTTTTCCATGAGTAACAGATATTTTGGGTATTTTGTAGGAATGCCAACCCAGATAATTCATAATAGTGTTTGCATGCATCCTCCTGTTTTCCAGAATATTTTCCTTTATCTTCAGACCAGAAATTTAGATAATACAGATACACATGCCTTGATTCATCCAATGTAATCAAGGCACCTATGCTAGGAATTCAGATGCTTTGTACTTTCTGTAATAATTCATGAAGAGGAGAGGTTTCCCAATGATTTTGTTTTTTTGGTACACTGATCCTTCTTCTTGAGTTATTTGCTTAGTTTTGAAGGCTGTATAGGAAGTCTGGAGTAAGTGTTTTCCATATTTAGATGCATCACATTTAGAAACTCAGATTATGGGAATCTGGGCCAAGCTGAGTTTAATAACATGCAAGTTTGAATGAGAATACATCTGTCAATTCTAACACCTAAAAGAGAGGAAATTAAAAGTTGTTGAAATGTCCTTTCAAATCTATATGCTTCCTTCTGCATGGAAGTTTGTGGGTAGTGCACTCCTGTAAACCTGAAAATATTTATATTTTTGGGTTGCTGTAGAACAGCATCTTGCCCATCTCTCATAATGTGGTTTTTCATACTCTGTCTTTCTCTTGAGTCTTCACTTGGGCAACATAAGTGTATATCTTACACATTTATTTTCAGTTTAATTTACAGAGGAAAAGAGTGAAAAATTGTGACTTGGAAAACCTGCCCATTTTACAAGTAATATGGTTTTAATCAGTGCATGATTGTGGAACAAAACGTGACATCAGTGTGTGTTTGTTTGAAAAATGAGGTTAAAAAAGAACAGAAAAAATAAATGAGAACACTTACTACTGCCTTCACCTTTCACTGCTGTCATGGAAAATTCATCTGGGTGCCTAACAGCTTAAAACATTTATCTAGTTTGAAAAGAGGCATGAGGGATGTTTTCTTCCAGATATGTGAAATACTCCTCATAACACCCTTTTATCTTTCTGCAAATAGTGTTTCAGGCTTAATATTGAAGAATGGAGCAGGATTCTGTTCTCTCCGTTCATCATCACTAAAATAGTCTCTTAATTTCCTTCACTAGCATATTGAAGTTGAATGTGAGATAGAAAGGAAAAAACTCCTTGTTTGTGGGCCTGAGATTAATTCCAGCACAAGTGCGAGTGTCCTCCTATGAAGTTTTATGGACTTCTATAACTTCTTTACACCGAAAAGAAGCATTTAGGTTGTATTTTAAGTGATGTATGAGAGAGAATACTTGACCTGTAAACCAAACACATTTTGATACAGACAATAGCAAGCAACAACAAACATGAATTGAAGCCTTCTGCTATTCATATCAACATGTGGTTGTGCCTAGATACTGCAGCAGTTGGACCAGATTTCTTTGGTGGTTGAGATGAACAGTGGTTTATCTCCAGAATTCAGTGGTTTTCTGTGGTATTTTATATCTAAAATTTATGGGCTGCCCAGGGAGATTGTGGAGTCTCCTTCTCTGAAGATGTTCAAAACCCTCCTGGGCAAACTCCTGTGTCATCTGCTACAGGTGACCCTGCCTTGGCCGGAGGGTTGGACTGGATGATCTCCAGAGGTCCCTTCCAACCTGACAATTCCATGATTCTGTGAAAAGCTTGTGCTATTGTACCTGTCTGCTTTGGGAATTACTGTGTCAGATATCCCATTCTTTCTGTCGTGGTTGTTGATGAGTTGTCTGCCCATATTTTTGTCCTTAAAATGTTTTAAGAGCATTCTCTTTTAGTATGTAACATAATTTATAGAATGAACATTTTTATTAGGAGATACTACATTTTTCTTTTTAACTCTTTGCTGTCGTCTTGATTACTCTTTTTTACTTGCATTTGTGATTTTGAACTCTTTGCTGGAGAAAACAGAAGAGAGAGAAATTTGTTAGTATCTGGTCACAAGGCAGATTTCAGCACTGTCAGTCTGTATGCTGGTGTACAAAATAAAAGCCTTTCAAGAGATTTCAAACTTTCCTGCTCTCCCCACCTTGACCCTCAGCAGTATGGCATTTGCTTTTCTACGCAAAACAGTAATTTTGGATGGAAAAATAATAAGCTTTAAAAGAACTTGAAAGAAAACATGAACATTATGTATTTAAAGAAAAGGCACAAAAATAGAAAGCTTTTTTTTCTTAATTGCTAGAAGGACTGGAATTTGAATGATTGAAACATGGCTTTCTGTAGGGACTCCTTTTTTTCTGGGAGATGGAATTGCTGCAGTTTCTTAAGCAGATGGAGGTACTTTCATTACCAGTTGTTGCTAGGGTTTGTTGTTCCCCTTCTACTTCCACCAGCCATTCCTGCTGCCCATTTAGGATTCCAGTCATTTCCATCTGTCTTCAAATAAGGCAGTAATCATTGGTGTCAGACCACCTCTGTGATACTTGTTCTGCAAAACCCATAGTTTCACCAGAAATGGAGAAATCTGTGTAAAGTGTAGCTCTTGCCTCCTCATCACTCCTGCTCATGAACAGACAGCATCTTCCCTGTGGAATATACCAAAGTAGAGACCCAAAAGAGCAGGATGTGTTTACACTTGGAGCAGAAGGGGTTTTTTAGTATAGTAGAATCACAGAATTATTGAATGATTTGGATTGAAAGGGACTTTAAAGACCATCTCATTCCAATGCTTCTGTAACTAAATCAGGTTGCTCAGAGCCCCATCCAGCCTGGTCCTAAAAACTTCAGGGATGGGATATCCACGGCTTCTCTGGGCAACCTGTGCCAGTGCCTCATCACCCTCACAGTAAAGAATTTCTTCCTGATATCTAACCTAAGCCTCCCTGCCTTTTCAGTTTAAACCCATTCCCCTTTGTCCTAATGCTACATGTCCTTGTGGTCCCTCCAGCTTTTTTTGGGCCCCCTTTAGGTACTGGAAGGTGCTATAATGTTTCCCCAGAGCCTTCTCTTCCACTGGCTGAACAACGCTCTCAGCCTGTCCTCACAAGAGAAGTGCTCCAGCTCCCTGATCAATTCAGTGGCTCTCTTAAAGATATTTAAAACTGGTAGTAGCCAAATCAGCTTTAACCTTTTCTCTTGCTCAAGGCAGGCAAAGTGCTCACCTTTTAGTTCAACCAGCTGTAGTTTTGCATTTTTTTCTCCATGCTGTGCAATAGCTCTGCTCTCACAAATGAGTGTCTTTTCAAGTTTCCAGGAAGCCAGCGTTTCAGCAGAGAGCTGAGAACAAAGGAGTTATCCAGAAAAGGAAAGTAATATTTTCTTCCAGGGCAGCATACAGTCTTTAAATCCTCAAAGAAGGCATGATCCTTTATAAGGGCAATTGCAAACACAGAGGGGAAAAAAGTGGTTTTTCTCTGTAAATTGTAGTATTTTGGGTACCCAGAGAAGTTCCTATTTCAAGGTCTGTTGTGTGGAAGAATACCTATAGCTTGCAAGTCTCTCTCATGCAATATAATTTCCATTTAGTGATATATAGACCTCTGCAAATGGAACAGTAGAGGTTATTTTAGGCCTAAAGGCATCATTTTCCCCTTCTCTGGTTGGGCCATGAAAAAGTGAGTAATTTTGGTTTATTTGATTTTTTTTGGTTTTGTCTTTGATTTTTTTCAAGACAATCTGGAGAGACTAATCTAGTTTCAGCCTCTGGTTGCTAGTGGCCTATTTTCTGAGTATTGTTTGAGAATAAGGGACCTCCCAAAAAGAACAAGGAAAAAAAATCCACAGTATTTACTGACAGTGGTGCAGTAAATAGAGGATTGTTGTTAGGCACAGGAGTTTAGCGCTCAGCTAGGGCTGGAATTCCCTGAAGAAATTGTAACTCCATACTGCAGAGTAACTCCATCACTGCAGATGTGATGCTGATTTGCAATGTCCCTTTGCAGAAATTGCTTTTAAGCAAAGAGTTTTCATTTGGAGAAGAACTCTGAACTCACAGAATACTCTTGTTTCACAGATTTAATATATATTGATCTTATGTCAGCCAGGGAATCGAGAATTTTTGTAAAAATATTAGGAGATATGTCAACACCATAAATGTTTCCCTCTGTTTCTGCTGAAGGGGAAATTTAAAATACTGTCTTTTCCTCATGTGCTTTAAAAGAAAATAATAACAGCAACAACAACAACAAACCAAACCAGAAATCCTCTAAAGATTTTATCTCCTCTAGTTTTAATTACAATACAAATTTTGTAGAACAATGTTAGTGAAATTATGGAATCAGTTTGTGTAAATTTAGCATCTGAAATCCAAGCAAAAGCTTAAGTCCTGGAAGTGCAGGTACACTTCAGGCAAACTCTACCTTTTCATTTTTTCAGACTTACAGTCTGAAACAGTTCCAGTTTACGTGATATCCAGATGTTCAAATCAGCATAAATATACTAACTATATTCCCCTTTCAGATTGTGAAAAAAATTATTTTATGGCATTCTTTATTCTTTGGAGTGTAATGACTGGAAAAGTGGTAGTTGCATCTGTTTATCTTGGGTGTTTATAAGCATGTGCTGTAGCACGTTAGCGATACAGCATTCTGAGTTATTTAGGAAGTTCATGGTTAACTAAAATAGAATAAGCCACCTTGGTTTTTTGTAAATGTTTAGCTAATTTGAAGATGTTATGCCAAGATATGTTCCTGGATGTTGTTATCTTAATTTCTTGTTTTGAATAGTCTAAACAGTTACTTTAACTGTCAGGCATCCCTTGGACACTGCAGAGCTTAGCACCAGTAGCAGTCGCCAAATGTCTAACTTTCAGGCTCAGGATGTTTGATTTATCAGGTGGCAGAATATATTCCTATCTGTTCTTCTTTCCTGAACTAAGTAGCCAGAATACTGTTCAGCGTGAGTGTGGTGTAAAGCAAAAATGTTTTCATGTTAGTGCTCCTCTCTTCTCATGAAAATGGGAATTTAATCATTGTCACCTAGGAGCTAGCAATTAAAATAAATTACATTTGTTCTAGTTAATTTTGTTTATTAGTAAATTCATCTTTTTTTCTTTGAATTATTGAAAGAACTCTTAAAGTAGTTAAGATACCCTTTGAAACTTAAATTCAGTGCTGACACAATATAGACTTACAGTACCTACCTTTGTGGTAAGGTACGTGAAATGAAGAATTCTATAATATTCCAAAGCAGAAGAGCGACCCTGCAGTCATTAAGACAAGAATGCAACAGATGGTTTCTGTGAAAGCCTCTGATTCACAAAAATAGTACATCTTTTGTTGTGGGTGACGGCTGTTGTGGGTGAATCTTGGAAACTGTTTGCTTTTCACTGCTTGGTTTTTATGGAATGTGCTTGGATAGCAAGTGGCTATTGAGCAGATTTTTGCATCCCAAGAATAGCAAATACCAGTTTATAGTGTAGGAAATGATGGAGCATTGAAAACTTAATTTGTGTTATAATTATACCTTTGTCTGTGTGCTTTATAGTGTCAGTTGAACAATAAACTCATTTTCATAATCACAGCTTCTCTTAGGAATTTTGAGTTACAGCTGCTTCTCAGCTTCTAAACCACTGAGTCTGTGGAAATGTCACTTAATGCTGTGTGGGCTATACCTTTTAGGATGTCATGTGTAGCTATTGGAAAACCTTTACTGTTACCTTGTGGTGGGCTGACCCTGGCTGGATGCCAGGTGTCCACTGGGCTGTTTTATCACTGCCATCCTCAGCAGGATGGAGCAGGAGAAGACAGGAAGATGGAAAAAAATCACATGGATCAAAATAAAGGCAGCGTAATGAAGTAAAAGTGCAGGCCACATGTGGAAACAAGGGATTTATTCTTAAGGGAAACAAGAAGATTTATTCTCTACTTCCCATCAGCAGGGGATGTCTTGGCACTTCCCAGTAGGGCTTCAGTGAGCAAAGTGGTTGCTCTGGAAGACAACTAATGAATGCACGTGCACAACATGCCCTCCCTCCTTAAAGACCATCTCCTTTCAAGCCCTCTGCCATGGACAGAGACACCTTCCACTAGACCAAGTTTCTCAGAGCATCATTCAAACGTGGCCTTGAACATTTCCAGGGATGAAGCATCCACAGCTTCTCTGGGCGTCCTGTTCCAGTGCCTCACCACCCTCAAAGTAAAGAACTTCTTCCTAATACCTAACCTAAATATATTTCCTTTTAATTGAAGTAAAGTTAGAAGAAGGGTAGGTGTGGCTAAACCAAAGATAATGAGAGTTTCAGTTTTAACAGACAAATAGAAGATGGAAATGATAAAGAAGATAAAACAAGTACGAAGGAAATCAGCCTGATGCTATAGAGACTTTTCTGTGAAGCATGAAAAATAATGAAGGGATTGGCAGAGATGGATAAGGAAAGAGATTTAATGTGTAGTATAAAGTGTGCCTAAAATTATTTTAAAATCATACTTTGGCAACAGAAAATTATAACAAAGATGTCAGACATCAAGGGGATAGATTGTGTCTGTTTTAGGAAACTGGAGTGATGCCAGATAAATAAGTATTTTGAGAATAATGATTCATATGACCTTTGTAGAAAGTTGCTCAAAGTACTTGAGTACTTCCATTACATTTCTTTCTGTGTGAATTAATATCTTCCAAAGAAGAAAAAAAAAGAAAATATTTTCCTGTTTTTGTCTTAAGATGGTGTCATATTTTTAAAACAATTATTCATCATATTTTTTGGGAGTATATCCATGAAAATAAAAATGTGAAATCAGTCTCTGGTTTATGATTTTCCCATTTCTCCTCCCCATGTTACAACTGTTGTGATGGAAACTTTTCTTACTTTTACATATATATTGCATTAGTGGTTTTTTTTGGTGATAGCACTGTTTTCATAGAGGTGAATTTTCTTCTTTTCCAGAACCCTGTCAAGAAAATTCCAGATTCTCATGAAATTACACTCCAACATGGAACGAAGACAGTAAGTGATAACATGTTTTCAACCCTTCAAGCTCTTCTAGAACTGTCAGTCTGTGAAATAAGTTAACAAATACTTACCAGCTAAAGTTGAAGAACTGAATTTTTTCCTTGATTTGTTGTTTTAGTCGGTCTCTTTTCTTAGTGCTATTGAAAGTGTGTTTCAGGACCACCTCTTCAATTTCTCATAAAAACCTAAATATAGCTCTGTATGACTCAACTGTTGTCTCATTTTCATCAAGTCTTCTCTCTGTAATTGTTAGAGTTCCTCTTGTAGGCTAGACCTTCCTAATATGTAGACGTAGGTCTAATCTAGACCTTTCTTTGGTCATTGGTTTAAAGGAGAATGTTATTTCCAACGACTTCTTTGCTGCTGAGTACTTCATTCTACTTCAATCTTTTTAGTGCCTTTTATACACCTTTCTCAATTTCTTGAAATCTTGTTCTTTCTTGTTTTTGACTCCGTCTTTTCTAGATTTTATCTCCACTACTGTTCCTTTGCTTTCTTTTAAAGAACCACAATCCAACTTGGAAGTATCATTTTTTTCCTCTGTGTTGCTATCTTTGTATAATCACATCTTCCAACACAAATTCAATTGCTTTTACATGCTGACTGGTCGAAGACTTGTAAGAGATGCATTGCATTACACTAAACAAAACAGAGTGCATTTTTCTACACACACTGCATGCAACTGCTTTGCGTATTAATTTTTATGAATACTAGGTTTTGCAGAGTAGCGTACTAGTGCAAATAGTTTCCTGTTTTACATGTGACAGTAACTGCTTCTGCAGTATGTTTCCTTCTGAATACATGTCCTAACAAACTTCGTTAGGTAAAATTTTTTGATTTATTTTTCTTTATATTAAACCAGTAAATCTTTTCATGGCTTCTTAAAGAATAAGCTTATGTTATTTCTAACTAAAAGGCCTTGTAAAGTGGAAGTTACAGTTTTGGAAGACTTCTGAGATATTTTGACTGCAGGAGAATGCAGCTGTCATCACCTAGAACAGAGGTGAATTGTAATGTGGGATATATATGGCACAGTTGGATTAGACTGGATGCAGTAAATGAAACATATAATTGAAAAAAAGATCTCTTCTGTAGAAGGGCTATCTTTTTGCGTTTTTTTTTGTTTGTTTTAGAACAGTGAAACCACTTACCCGTGACCTTAGATACATGAGGATGGGAGTAACTTCATATCTTGATTTTGGTGTTCTGCCCCAATGTTTTTAAATACAGTCTTCTCATTATGTTCATACAGTGTACTGTATTTCAGCTAAACTTATATATCCCATCTGTACCTCTTCAATCTAGTGAATGTGGATTTGATGATGACTCTATTCCTGTGCAGCTGAGAAATTTCAGAAAAGATTTCCCAAGCTAGAGAGTCTTTCCAGAAACCTGATTAATTTCCCAGTTGTCTTGCTTTTACAGTGTAATAGGAATTACTGTTCCCATTGAAACTCCATATATATTTTTTATTTCTCATGGTACTTTTGATACATAGGTGGGTATGAGAAAGAATATGTAATCTGTGCTTTCTAATATCTCATATCACAATGGCTTCCTCATACAGAAGTTATTGAATAGAACACTTGAGTGTTTTGATTAATCAGGAGGTGTCTAGTTTTTCTGCATGTCAGAAATCATGAATGAAATGGTTAGGGTTCAAAATTTCCATTTAAGTTGTAAAGGGGGCATATTCGTTTTGGAAACACATAAGAGATTGCACGTTTGAAAAGATTTCCCCAAGTGAATGCCTCTGAATTATAGGAGGACATTTAGATTAAGGAGGAGTCAGTTCCCTGGTGAATAGGACCATCATTTGTTGGTTTTCTTCAAAGTACTATTTTCAGACAGTTGGCTATACTAGGGCATTGTATATTTGAAATACTGTGAGGTATCTTAATTACAGAATCACTGAATATGCTGAGTTGAAAAGGGACTGACAAAGATCAAGTCCACCTCCTGGGCCTGCAAAGCACCATCCCCCAAGAGTCACACCATGCGCCCAAGAGCATTGTCTAAACACTTCTTGAACTCTGTCAGTCTTGGTGCTGTGATCACTTCCCTGGGGAGCCTGTTCCAGTGCCCAACCAGCCTCTGGGTGAAGAGTCTTTTCCTAATACATTTTATCCAGAAGGACTCCATGAGAGACAGTATCAAAAGCTTTACTTAGATCCACAAAGATGATGTCAACTGGGACCTCTCCAGATTCCCAAGACTGCTTGAAAATCATCAAGACAGACTTTGGAGTAACATCAGCCAGCTCTTTGAGGATTACTCAGATGAATCTCATCAGGCTCCATGTATTTGTAGGGATCCACCTGGAGCAGCAGATCGTGCACAATTTCAGTATTGGCTGGAAGTTGATCATTCTCATAGTCATGGTCTGAGACCCCCTTGGTCCATCAGAAGACAGAGGCAAAGAAAGCTTTAAACACCTCTGCCTTGTCTCTGTCCTCTTTGTGAGGTGCCCATCCCAGTCCTGTAATGGGCTTTTATTATTTCTACACTGCCTTTAACCATTAATATATTTGAAAAAAAATCGTGTTTTCCCCCTGGTTCTGGGCAGCTTCAACTCCAGCTGAGCTTTGGTACAGATTTTCTCCCTGCAGTACCAAGCAGCATCTCTGTGTTCTTCCCATGTCACCTGACCTTGCTTCCACAGGGCATACGCCTTTCTTTTTTGCCTTATTTCCAAGAGAACATCCCTGTTCAGCCAAGCCGGCCTTCTGCCTCACCTGCTTGATTTCCAGCCTTTGGGAATCACCTGTTCCTACCTTAGGTGATGCTTTAAAAGTGACCAGCAGAGAGCTGGTCAGGAGCAGCAGGAACCTAAAGGAGAAAATGACTAGAAATGAGCCCTTGATAAAATAAGGAATAGTTAAGTGAACTTCATCTACATGAAACTGGAAAAAGAAAACTCAAAAGATGCCCATACTATTTCATGTAAGGAAATCTAAATTCTAGGAAAGCAAACTGTCCATCTTAAAGAATAAATTTCATTCATACATGCTGTTTTTATTGGGACAATTGTTTTCTGTAGTTTAGTTTTTCATTGAACTTGTTTCCATGTTTTAAAATGTTTTCTGTGGGAACTATTCAACAGTTTACATAAGTTTTAGAAGTCTCCGTAACACAGGGTATATAGATGTATACTAAAGATTTGAAAAAAAAATACAGTAGTAGGCTAATATATCTTTGAGACAAGGTTTTTTTGGTGGTATTTCTATGTCCCTGCATTAAATTATAGTTCCAGTCAGTACTTTTCATGTATACATGTAAAGAAGATATGTATAGGTAAGCATCTTCTCTGTAAAATTATTATCATTTTTGTACATCCATATCTAGAATTTTAAATGCAGTTTTAGACATCTGAAAGTAATTCCTCTGAATTCTTTTTTTTCCTGAAGACATTCGGTGTTGCTAACCTGTAGTCATGACACTATTCTCAGGCATTACCCTCCAGTCAGAAATGAAGGCTTTTCTTTTATTCTGTATAAGTTTGAATGTTCTTTTTCAAGTATAATATTATTCTTTTTCCTTCAGGATTTTCTGGTTTATCTCTTGAAATGCTTTTCCTGGCATTTTATAGAACATTATTATTATTATCATCATCATTATCATTACTACTACTACTACTACTACTACTTTATTGTGTTGGAGACTTACTGAAAGGGTTCTTCAACCTGATGTTTATCTGTCTTAAAAATGTGGGATGACCCATGTTTTTGTGCAATGGTTAAAAGTAATTTGCTGTTTATAGTCTGGGTTTTACCCATGGGTTCTATTAAAACCTAAGCATGAATTCCATATGAGTTTTATCTTTTCCTGAAATTTTCAGGTTAGGTGTAATTTTTTAGTAATTCTAAAAATACTCTTGTTTTATATTTTTTGATACTACTTTTCAACACTCTCCCATGTAGATGACTTAATTTTTGAAAATTAATCTCTTGGTATCTAAATTAATTTAGCACACTGTCCAACTAGTCTTTTGCTAATGTTTGAAATCATAGTAGTAGATACAATATTTTCACAAATGAGAAAGGAAAATAAATAATTTTGAAGGTAAATGATTTTATGTAATTGTTTTATGTAATTTCCAGTGAAATACTTCTGTTATCTTATTTGTCCATGTGGTGATTTGAACACTACTATTTATTTTAGTATATGAAATACTGTTTATTGTACTATAGAACATTACTGTTCTTTGAATAGAGAATTAAAATAGATTTTCAGTAAAATTCCCATTTTACTTGACCTATGATTTGAGAATAACAGATAAGAGTAATAAGCATTAGGATTCTTTCCTCAAAATTCTGAATAGCTCTGAGCAGCTGGTTTTGTATACAAAAGAAATGGGTTTTGAGAAGTTATTTTGACCTATTTTATTACAACGGTATCTTTTTAAAAATCTGTGATTTAAAAAAAATCAATACCCTATTTTATTCTTCTATTTTTTTCAGAAGAGAAATTTAACTAAGCCATGTGTATGTGCACATGAGCTGTCTTGAGTAAACTTAGAATCTTAAACTAGTGGATATTAAACTATTTTGTTATTTTGCTAGAAATATTGTTTGTACTTTTGATAGAAGTCTAAAGTACAATTTTCTTCATAGAAACAGAACTTAGCCAAATCTTGCAATGAGATGATTAGGAGATAAACACTGTAAACTATTTTTTCTCAGCTATCTTCAGTGGTTTATTCAGACTATGTAATTTTTACTTCCATTCTTCCTAATCCTTCAGAAGTACTCAGACTTTATTCAAGGTAGTGAAATTTCAAAATGAAAATGTAGGTAAGATATTTTAGTAAGAAACCAGGGCAGTGGGTTGTTTGAAGCTTGGGTTTGTTTTTTTTTTTCACTTTAGTAGCATTTTATGTTTTGGTGACACCCTGAAGAATTGTAGAAAAAAAATAAAAAGTTTGTATGAATATGATTATGTATTTTTTTTCTGTACAGGTTTCTGCTTTGGGGTTGGATCCTTCAGGTGCTCGTTTGATAACTGGTGGATATGACTATGATGTAAAATTTTGGGATTTTGCTGGAATGGATGCCTCTCTCCAAGCTTTTCGGTCCCTCCAGCCTTGTGAATGGTAGGCATGAAGACTGCAGTTAGCACTTAATGTTCCATGTTAAGCTCCTGGTAGAATGCACAAAAGCCTTGTAAGACAGCTTGTTTAAAAGGCTCTTGAATACCAAAGAATGTGAACCTAAGAACTTGTTTGCTTATTTCTTTTCCTGCTTTTTACAGTGACTTGCATATTTTCCACTTTTAGAAAGCTACAGGTGAGTGTGCAGATGCAATTATTAATAGCACATCAGAAAATGACCAAAGCCAAGTTGACAGTTGTAGTTGTAAGTGACAGAAATCACTTTCTATATGTATTCTGCTTATGTAAAATTAATTAAGAGGAGAAGCAAGTTAAAACAATTGACCCCTTTGTGGAGAGTTGCTGCCAGGATTTCTGAAGGGAAGGGTGAGTTATTTAATTTTTGTGAAGTCCTCTGTTTCAGGAAGCACTGGTTCTTTGCATTGCAGTGATCACTGAATAGCAACATAGTGTGAAATATTGTCTCTCTCAAAGAAAATATATTTCTTTACATTTATTCCTATACTTCTATATATGCAAATTGAAAAGAAAATGCAGGAAGCATTTTTAGGGAGTTATTTCCATACTATCCATATTATTCACTGGTAATTTAGAAAGTAAGTGAAGTGAGTTCATTTAGTTATTCCAGAGATCGGCAATACAGAACTCCTTCAACGGTAGTGCACACTGAACTTTCCAAAAAATATATTACATAAAATAAACAAAAACAAAACCCAGTGGTTTTATCAAGGTACTTTCTGATGTCTAACTTATGTGGTGCAGTTTATAAGGTATTTCAGTATGCTTAAAAAAAGGATTGAACTTTATTATACATAGAGTAAGTAGTATTTAGAATGTCTAATTTTAATCATTACTATCTTAAAAAGCTACAGCTGAGTTTTGGTCAGTTTTGAAGGCTAGAATGCATATAACTGACTATAGATATGCCAAAAATCTAGATAATGAAAGATGAGAAAAAGTTAGGGCTGTTATCCTGAAGAGGGGCAAAATAGAAAGGGATTCTTATTGCTGTTCTGAAGTGTGAAAAATCAGAAAAGTAAAAAGTGTGCTTTAATGCATTATGCAATTCCAATCTCTTTGACAGACCTTGACTTCTTATAATAAACTGACAAATGGCACATTTACTTTGAAAACATAATTAAGTACACCTGCCACTTAGGAATAAATAAATGAAAGTTTTCAAATGTAAAGTGACATTCAGAGTTTTCTGGTATGAGTTTCATTTACATGATTAGTTAGCAGGATATAAATGGTACTGTCCTTCCTCTGTCATAACTGAGCAGAAAGAGCTGACAGTCTTTACTCCCACAGTAGAAAATTATTTTAATGAAGCATTTTCAAGTTTAACAGAAGAGTGCATTCAAATTTAGTCGTACTTGCTAATAATGGTATAAAACATAAATGTTGTATAAAAACCACAAGTAGAATGTATGCTAATGTTCTATTTCAGGGATAGCTTGCAGATAAATTGGTAAGCTCATTTTGGCAAAAAACTAATGATAAAATATGAACTTAAAATATTTGTTATTCCTGACACTGTTCATTTAGTGTTACAAGGATCTCACAAGTATTTTTATATAAATGTTCTTTGTGAGATTCTTGTAGTTTGAGTACGTTGATGTATAAATAAAGTACTTAAAATATAAACATGAAATAATATTAAAAATAGACTTGACTGGTGTGAAGTTTGGAAATTACACTTATGTTGCAAGTGTCATGAACTAATTTTAGGGGTTTAAAAAAATTATTGTTCAAATACAACTTCTGTATCTTTTTCTAAACATAAAACTGGAACCGTATCTCTGTCTGGTAAAAAGATTCAGCTTCAAGTTCTTTCATGCTGACATTGAGACAAGCTGGTGAACACTATGTGGAATTTTATACAACTTGTGTCCAGGTGTATATATGTTCTTATATTACTTTTTTTGCTATGAAGTTTATTGCAAGGGCTATTAGCATTCACAGACTTGAATTTCAAAGAATTCTGAGGAGTTCTGGTATGGAAACATTAGGTGTTAGCAGAAATCCAGATCTGGAGGTATAAATTTAATTTCATTTTAGAAATGAAGGAGCCTGAGATCAATTCTATATTGTCAAGGCTCCATTTTGTAGCATAATATCAGGTTACTCTGTTAATTTCTCCTTGGATTTGTGATGTAAAGTTAAAAAAAACCCCAGCCTGACAAAAAGCCAGTACTTTCAAGCCATATCTTGGTGTTAAAGCCAAAAGCAAGTGTAAGGCAAAGCTGTTATGTGTGTAGAAAATATTTGTTTGTCATGATTCTACTCATGTATATAGCTCTGTTCTGCAGGTCCTGGTACAATGTGCTGTGCACATTTGGCAGCTTTAAACCAAAATGACTTGGATTAATGCTATGTATGTAATGAGTATTTTGGACCAAACCACTACATGCTATTAAAAGGAACTGTTTTTGCAAGTTTCCCAAGACTTGCTCTAACATTAATAAGAACTAAAAATATTTTCTTAAGGAATTGCCTCTGCAGAGCCTCACTCTTGGTCATGTTCCAATAAACGTCAGAAAAGTGGTAACTTCTGGGACTTTGCAAATATTCTACTTACAGAAGCAATTTCTAAACATGATTTTGAAAGTCATATTGCATGGTCAAGAAGGTGTGGGTTTGGGGTTTTTTTTCTTTAGGTAAAGGTTATGGAAATCTTGTCTCTCAAATGCATTTTTTTACATGACTGATTTGATAAATTATTGGTTATGTTCCATTGTGCTAGATGCTGTAAAACCAGTTGCTTTTCATTACTGGGAGAAATTTTAAGAGGAAAGCAAAGTTTGTTCAGACATGCTGGTACAGAACTGCTAAGAAGCAATGAGACAACATTGTTTGAATTATGAACAGTGCCGTGTTAATGGTATTAATGTCTGTAGTTTTATTTCTAGTATTTCAGTGTCTGAAAACAGGTTTTTTTTCAGAAGACTCTATGGGCCTTTATGTATTGTGGATTCTTTCAGAAATCAGATTTTACTTCTGAGCTGTTTGTTCTTAACTAGTGGTCAGACCCTTTTCATGCATGAGACATGCATCAAATGAAAATAATATTTTAGTCTAGTTTTTAAATATTCTTTGTTCTTACTTTTCAACAGTGATAAGTGCAAAATATGAACCTGTGCTTTGGAGATGCTGGCTATTTTCTTTTGCCAATTTCAGCATTAGACTATGAGAAATAGAACCTAATGAGTACTTCATTCTGTATATGGTACTCAGGTGGGGCTCAGGAATATTTTGAGCTTTGTATCAATCATGTGATTGGGCAAGAGCACTTGGAAGTGTGACTGAGAAAAAATTTTTAAATCCTAAGATGTATTTGTTCTGCAAAAGCTGAATCTGATGTATTCTTTAGTCTAGGTTTATCAGCTGTCTGTCTGCAGAGAATATTCTAGACTTTAGAGTTCTCTTGTGGGTTTCCTTTAATTTCTTCCAGTGTTTCCTCTGAGCTTAGTGTAGCTGGCCATCTTCTCTTCTGAGAAGGTATTCGTTTTTGCTCTTGAGGATCAGGATGTTTTTTGCGACATTGCCTGCAATCTATTTCAGAAATTCCCATATTTGAATGTCTCCTTTCTATTAAAAATCATTTTATCATACTCAGTCCAATTTGGCTGCCAGTTGGTATTACGTAATAGGGTGCTTGAAGCAATTTTTGGCTTTTGAATTATAATATCAGTTTTGCCAAACATTTTTTGGATAAGAAATTTATGCTTAGTTTACATTACTATGATCTATACAGAACTTTTAAAATAAGTATTATGATATTTTAAGTGTTTCATATATTAACTCATGATTTGAGGACAGATTTAACAGGTAATAGCTACTGCTGAGACAATTATATGAAGTCATTACTGTATAAGAACTGAAATGCTAAAATATTAAGTTACAAGTTGCATAGTTGGTTTTGTTGGTCATCTGAGTGTTAACTTTACTGATGGGAAATAGTGTTAAAAAGTAGTTTCCTGAAAGGTACTAGGATTTGAATGTACATAGTCATGTTCTGAAGCTAAAGGAAGATATTTCTTCAAGGACACTGTGGATGCCATGGGAATCCAAATCTAGCTAGCAAATGTGTTCTGGTCCTGTATTTGAGAGTAATCTAGATGCAGAGCTGAAGTATTAATATAAAGTAATGTTACTGTGCACACTGTTAATGTGCCAGGATATAAATTCCGGCCGGTGTGAAGTGGATAGACTGCTTTGCATTTTTTGCTATCCTTGTAATGGAGTATAGGGGATCAAAGGGAGATCTCCTTCAGATACAGCAAGAGCCATGAAACTTGTTAATAAAGCAAGATGCTGAGAGAATATGCTGAAGGTGGAAATGGGCTTCTCATTTGTCAGTCAGCTTTCCACTTTCAGTTCATTTTTGTCATCTCGCTATTACTCCATGGTTTCTGCCCCAGGTTTTTGCAATCAATGGAACAAATGTGTGAGGACACTGTTACAACAAATGAACAGTCACCAAAGATAAGTAGACTAGACAGATTGTTATCTATTGTCATGTTTCCAGGGCTGATGGTATATTTAACTTTATCTTAGATTTAGATGAAATTAAAGCCCGGACCATATAAAAAGTTGCAAGAATGCTGACCTATGACTAATATCCTGGTGTGCAAGGTACAATGAAGTTTTATGTATGACTACAACATCCTTTTGTAGTAATTTACAGATTACTGTCATTCCACATTTTACTTTTGGGAAGATGAAAAAGAATTTTCAGCTCTGGATAGTTAAATCTGACACATACTATTTTTCCACTGGAGTTATAATAGCATTCTTAAAGAAATATGTTTGCCAGAAATGACGTTTTATGTGTTTGATGAGCTGCATGTGGTTGAAAGAAACAGGACACATGCATATGCACACACACAGTGGAATAAAAAACTTTATTCCATTAGTAAAATATCTTCTGCCTCTCATTTCTTTGATACAGGAGTGTACATGGGTTTATTTCTGCAATATGACCATTGACATTGATATGCACCATTGACACTTTTGTTTTAGTGTAGGTTTATAGGACCGTTAATTGAAATGTTTTATTTCTCCTGTTTTTTTTTTTTTTCTTCTTCTTTCTTTCTTTTCTTTATAGTCACCAAATCAAATCTTTACAGTATAGCAGCACAGGAGATGTCATTCTCGTTGTCTCTGGTAACTCTCAGGCAAAAGTCCTTGACAGAGATGGCTTCCCAGTAATGGAATGCATAAAGGGAGACCAGTACATTGTGGATATGACAAACACAAAGGTAAAGTCAGGGGCTGGAGGTTTCAAGGCAGGGGCTGGAGGTGGTTGGTTGTCTACTTGCAAGCTGTGAGTGTGAGACTAATAAGCAACAATGTGTATATTATTAATGGTAGTTAAAAATGCAAATACAGAAGGGTTCATTCATAGTTTTGAAGTACTTCAACCACAGTTGGTTGTGTTTTGACGACTTTGCCCTTGTATTTCCACAAATTTTGATACAATGGTTCTGTTTACCTAGATGATTTACATCCAAGTCAGTTTTTTTGAATAGCTTAAGCCTAAAAAGTAATGATAAAATCTAAAGCTCAAACTGATGATAAAGTTGATTTACTTATTGCTTGTAAAGGATATTGCCAAATAACTAGGCTAAATGCTGTTTTGCTTAAAGCTGTTCTTGTCAGATGACTATTTCTTTTGGCTAGTGATACATACATAAAACTATCAAACAACATCTGCTTTAGTTCTTGTTTGCTTAAAAATAATTTAGATTTTCTTTATCTTGTAAATGTCTAGAATTCCAGTATATTGTGGTCCAACAGTCAAAATGCTAAAATATTTGTTATATTGCCTCATTAACTTTTCAGTATTTCTCTCCTTATTTGTGCTTAAAACAAACTGAAGTCATTCAAGCATTGCAGAGCAGATTCCAAATTTCTCTTTGAACATAGTCAATGAGCATGTGCCTGTACTTCAAAGAAGTAAAGCCAACTGGACAATATCTAGTCCAGTAATGTAGTTATATTCATAGTCACCATAATGGCAATTGTTTACCTTGCATAACACACTTACGTTCTATTTTTCCTGTCTTAAAGAAAGAAAACTGACTAGTCAATTTGCAACTTTAATATTTTATGGAAATTTCACTTGAGGTTCACTGTCTTGGCTTTCAAATTCTGTTTCCTCAGTTTTCTCCAACAGAATCTTTGGCTAGTGTAGATTGACATTGGGTATGTGTATTGTGTCACCCTGGTTGTTAGTGTTATTCCCATTATTTTTCTGTACCTTGAAAAAGTTTGTGACACGCTGTATTGATGCCTATTGTTTCATCCTTTCTCTGCTTTACAGCTCTCCCAAGAGAAAAAAGAAGTGTGATTCTATGCTATTTTCTGAAAGAAAAAAAAAATGTAGAAGAATGTCAGGGTTTTTATAAAACAAGCAAGAATGAAATGGATAGAGTACATACAATCTGTTAAATCATTGTGATATCATGTTGTAGTTGCTAGATTTAGCTTAGCAGGCTGCAGCTTTCCTGAGAGCTCAGTGGGGATGCTTAGGGCAGTGCAACCATGGTCGCATCCCATAGCCCATTTCGGACGGCCCTGCGGTTCTTGCTCCAGCAGCCAGCAGCGCTACACCCAGTGATGGCAAAGGAGGCAGAGAAGGGTCGCCCATGAGGGTTTGAGATGACTTTAATCGCATCTTGTCCCGGCAACCCTCATAGGCAGAGAGACCTCATGATGCAGGCGCAGGGGCCTTTTCTCAGGGGCTCAGGGGCGGTCCCTGTGTGGGGTTGGGGTACAGGAACCAATAGGGGGAGCCCGAGGGAGTGGCCAGGGCTAAGGGCAGGAGAGAGCGGGAGGGGGAACGTGGCAGCGGAAAAGCAGTGAGTAGGCAGATCGCCGCAATGTCAGTCAGAAGAGTCCGAAGGGTCTGATTCGTCCCTCAGCTTTCATGTGATTCCATTTCAAGGATTTGGAGTAAAAGTTGTAAAACTTTGTAAGACAGCTTACAAGGCCTTGTAAGACCTCTGTGTTTATTTCTTTAGGGTCACACAGCAATGCTCAATTCAGGCTGTTGGCATCCAAAGATAAAGGAAGAATTTTTGACATGTTCTAATGATGGGTGAGTACTGAGGTCACTCTTTGACAGTGTTTTTCTAGAGACTTGTTTAGCTTTTGTGTTTTAGTGTGCCTTGATTTACTTTAAATACCATTCTTTAGGACAGTGAGATCTGGAAGCAAATATTATATTTGTTTTGCCTCTAGATAGTAAAGGTATTTTGTTTGTATTATTTTAGTTCTGTAACTTAAAATTATTTTAAATGATATTTCATGAAAGTTTTGGTTAATCGTTTTTACAAAAATTCTTGGATAAAATTTAACTTTACCCGGTATTCTTTGGGAGTAGAGTAATTCCTGTGGAGAGACTCAATGTAACTGTATTCGCTAGGAAGATTGAGGATTTCAATTGGAAGTTGCAAGTTTCACTTTAGGTGTAACTGAGTATTGATGGATGTTGTTTTACAAGTGTCAAAGAGACTGTCAGAAATTATTTTGTGGCTTCAGTCTTGATCTTTGTGGTTAGAATCAAATGGCAAAATGTCACATGGCATCTGCATTAATTGAGTTACTGCAGCTGTCAGTAGCAGGTTCATGATTGACTTTTTACTGATGTTTCCAATATGCAATCTCTTTTACTCCAGAGTGACAGTAAGGATTGAATTTCCCCACTAATGTATCTGTAGAGTGGTCCACTGTAAAAAGAATACTTCAATTATCAATTACTTTAAACAACATTGTTTGGGTTTTTTTTCCCCCCAAAAGGGACTGACTGACTGGTTTAACACATGAGTACATGAAAATATTATTTTAATAGGAAAATTCACAGTTTCTGATAAAACTGTGTCAGAAGAGAAAAACCTAAATACTACATTGTGCTTTATGGAGAAATTAAGTTGTAAAAATACAGTTAAGCAAACTGTATATTGTTCCAGATTGTAGGCACGAAGGTACTACTTTCATAGTAGGAATTATTATTAAATGCTAGAATCAATACTTTAAACAGTTTGTTGATATTTTGAAGGCAGTTAGACATTAGTATGGTTTCTTTATTAGGTTGAATAGTTTGTAGGTCATGAAAAACAAATTAAGATATTATAAATTATGAAGATTGTCTGATTTTCTCCTGTCTAAGCAAGTCCCTAACTAGTATACCAAAAATGTATTCAGTACATCCCTGATGCTGTGAATGAAAATGGTCTGGACAGGTAAGAGAAAACCAGATAAACACTACTATAAATGGCTGCATAATTGCATTTTCACAGACACTGTGTGGCTGAAATTACAAGAAAAGTATTTTAAGCCCATTGCATTTTGCTTCCTGCTAGTGGCATGTCTTTTCAGGATTTGGACATGTCCTGTGAAAAGAAACAATTTTGATTGCTTAATTTGCCCCACAGGGCTTGAAGACAGTATTTCATCTGTGAAATTTAATAATAACAGAAACTAAAAAGTCTCCAAAGTTTAATCAGTAATTCATCTTAAGACTGGAGCTGTGAACAAGAATTGCGAAGAATAGTTCCAGTTGGAAAGGACCTGCAGTGCTCATCCAACTGTCTGACCAGTTCAGGGCTGTCCAGAAGTTAAAGCCTGTTGTTAAGGGCATTGAGCAATCAAGCATATCTCCAGGAAGCCTGTGTCAGTCTGGGACCACCTTCTCACTAAAGAAATGCCTCCTAGTGTTCTGAACTTGCCCTGGCACAGCTCTGAACCATTCCCACGTGTCCTGTCCCTGGATGCCAGGAAGGAGAACTCAGCACCTCCCTGTGCCCTTCCCCTCCTCATGAAGCTGCAGAGAGCAGTGAGGTCACCCCTCAGCCTCCTTTTTGCCAAACTGGACAAGCCCAAAGTCCTCAGCTGCTCCTCACAGGAGGTTCCAGCTTTGTTTCCCTCCTCAGGATGTGCTGAAGGACCTTCCCATCCTTCTCCACCTGCAGAGCCCAGCAGGGCCCACGCTGAGGCTGCCCCAGGGCTGAGCCCAGCAGGACCATCCCCTCTCTGTGCCGGCTGTGCCGTGCTCGGTGCTCTGGGAGGGGGTTTGCCCTCAGGGCTGCCCGGGCACTGCTGACCCACACTGAGCCTGCCGAACTGAAAAAGCAGGTGTCTGAGTAGGGAAGGTCATCTGATTATGGCAATGTCTGGTGAACTTCAAAAACTCAGTTAAATGAAAGAGATAAATAAAAGTTGTAATGTCCTTTTCATTAGCCTTGTTTTGTAAAGGTGAGTTGAGTTAGTGAGCACACCTTTGAAAATACATGTTCCATTAGTGAATTTGGAGCACAAGTTTGATGAGGAGCAGCTGAGAGAACTGGGGTTAAGTCTGGAGAAGAGGAGTCACAGGGGGGACCTTAACACTCCCTGAAAGGAGGGTGTGGCCAGGTGTCAGTCCATCTCCTCTCCCAGGTAACAAGAGACAGGGCAAGAGGAAATAGGCCTCAAGTTGCACCAAGGTAGATTTAGATTGGAAATTAGGAAAAGTGCTTCCCTGACTGAGTGGTCAGGCATTGAAACAGGCTGCCCAGGGAAAGGGGTGAAATTTCCATTCCTGGAAGTGATTAGGGATTTGGTTTTGTGGGGGATCTGGCAGTTTTAGGTTAAGGGTTGAACTTGGTGATCTTCAGCATCTTTTCCAACCTTAATGATTCTAACTGACTGCAGTTGTTGGAATTATACCAACTATTATAACCAGTATTATAATTAGTGAATTTCTGACTTCTCTTTGGTGGTGATTTTTGAATCAGGAAAAATAACTTCTGTAAGATTGCTTTAATATGGTATTCTCAGAGAGTATTTTGCTTAGGAGAGTAACATTGGAGTACTTAGGTGTCAAGGCAGAGAGTTTAAATGTAAAGAAAGAAATGGTCTGTGTCAGCAAGATATAATTGAAAACTTTTATTCGTTTATGCTTAAAGGAAACAGGTTTCCTGAATTTTAAGAAAATGCAATTTGTACCAAGCATTCTAGAAACCAGAATTTTTTCACTTGATACTGTTTATCTGACATTTTGCATAGAATGAGTTATGGATGCCATTAAATGTTACAACTGTATCTATCTGTCTAATTTTTTTACATTTATTCCTGTATTTATACATGACCCTTAGGTGTTGAAGAACTGTATTCATTGATTCGTAAAGCTGGCTTTTTTGTTCAAGACAAGAGCTTTGCACTTAATGAAATGCTGGCAGAAATATGAAACTGTTGAAGAGTCCATGTAAAAACTTGGTTTATGTTGCATGCAAAGAAAACAATATAATTTTAAGAAAACTTGAGCTTTGGAGACTGTGGTCTTCTCAGACCAAAGACTGGCAATCTTTATTTTAGGGAAGAGAGATCCAAGTAGGAGGAGTATGTGATCAAAGTTTGTGAAATGTTTAAGATGGTAGGTGAGCTGAATGTGGAACTGTTGTTTTCGAAAACTTCTTCCAAACCTAAGAGGTATTTCTTGAAAGTGGATATAGTTAAGTTTAGAACTAATAAAAGAAAAAAAAAAAAGAGTGCTGTTCAGATTTATTCTGAAATGTGTTGTCACAGGAGGACATGGAGGCAAGTTTAAAAAGGAATGAGAAAAATTCATGTTTAGAAGGACTCATAAACAGATAGAAAATGCAATAGGCATTATAATGTCTTCTATATGACAGCTGTGGATAGTAAGGCGAAATGAAGGGAATGAACTGTCATGACCAGACTTTGTCAGCATCATTATTGCTGGAATGAAGACTGAATACAGGGCTAAATGAACCTTTGATCAGATGTATCCAGATGTGCCTTATATCTTTGTGTTATTCAGTGACAGAAATAATTAGGATGTAATTTCATGCTGCATTACTGTTGAAAATGTAGTGTGTGGATTCTCAAGATACAATACTTATGCATTGGTTTTATATCTGGAGTTGTGTAGTGTTCATGTGAATAAGTTAACTGTAAGGTCTTCTCTCTCAAGCAAAGTGGTGAGACAAAGCCCAGTCTAGCTTTATGTGGCTCTGGTACATAGAGATTTTGGGTATGAATGTTTACAGTTTTAAACAAAAAAATGAGAAAGTCTCCCAGTCCTAAAACAATATTTTTACAAGGCAGGAGACCTGCCCGTACCCAGTTTTGACATTCCTGACATTATACACGAATGTGCTTTACAATTATAATAGACATTGACATATTAAACTCTCACTGTTTATCAAGACCATCTATACCCATAAGAGGAGAAATTAAAAGCTTTAGAGTATTGCATATGAGAGGAAAAGTGCTATCAAACATCTACTCTTTTTTTTTATCCCAACAGTGCATCTTGTATGCAATGAAGAGAAGCTCTGGAAATTTTGCAGTAGATTCATGTTAGTTTTGTTCTAGAATTTTTACTAGATATTGATGTAAGAATAAATTACCTTAAGTACGGCAACCACTCTGAAACTCTTTTAAGAGGGAATGTAATGCTATCTGTATATCTGCAAGTTGAGATTTAAGCCTCAGATTGTGAAAGGGAACTGCCACAACTGGCATGTGTAAAGAAGTATATACATCTGACACTAAACACCAAAATGGGACCCTTCAGAGGGTCATCCTGTGTGGATGTGGGAAGATGATACCAGGAATGCACTTAATATAGGTATGAAGGAAAGCTGAAAGTCTTCCCTTTTTTTGCTGGTTTTAATCTGTGTTGGACATCACACAGAGCAGTAAAGCACAGTGATAATTGTCTCTTAAACTTCTCTGCTCACATGATGAGTATTTCTATGTGGAGAGGTATTTTTGAAAGACCTATTTTTGAAAATGCTTATAAGAAAAGAATTAAGAGTTTTTAGTTAATCATCCAGGAGTTTGGAAGGTGCTGAAAGTAATGGTAGAAGCATGTGTGTCATGCTCCTTGGGGCACACTGAATGGCAGGGTCTGAGGCTGAAGGAGAAGAGGACAGAGGAGAGCACATGAGGGATGTTAGTGCAGTGTTAAGCCTTATTTCTATATTGTGTGGTTCTAGATCGCACCTCCTCTAGAGAAAACAGTCTTTCATAAACTGAATGAATGACTATTTGCAAGTTGTGGACTATATTTTATCTGATTCCTGTAGCATTTGCACTGTCTGTGTCTTTAGTTGAATGGTTGCCACCTGCATACAGCTTAAAAATAAAGAAAGAAAATTGCATTTTCTGGGTGGCATGTTGAAACCGGAGTTTTCATGATGCATAAAGAAGTTAAAAAGCAAAATCTGCAAGTGGCTGTGTGGCGTCAAATGAAAGTAACACATTTTACATGTGTTTTAAGTAAATGCTTTTCAAATATTTTAAACTTTTTATGTTAACCTGCTATAACTCTAAATACTCACTTAGGGATAGTCTTTTTATGTATGTGACAGTTTTGTTTTGATTCCAGGTGACTAGGGCTGTAGTAATAGTCTGAACTAAAAAGTAATTCAAATGAAGGCTCTTAGAATTGCTATTGTAAGTGATGTATTTTGAGAGGTGATCTGTTTCTTGTGACTTATCCATGGCATTCAAATATGCTATACATTTTACAAAAATCCTGGAAGTAGGTTTTGATGATAATATATTCTAATGTGCAGGTGTTAGGCTATTTGTAAATTTATTACTTCAGACTGCAGATATATGGGTTACCAGCAGGGAGTCTCAGTGCATTTTGTATGACTGTTCAAGGACACAATGTTGAACTCAGGAAAAACTCAAAAGAAAATGACACAGTTCTTTTTGACTCCTGTATGAGAGAAACAGAAGCTGCTCAGCTTGCCCACTGAAATGAGACAGAGCCTAGACAGAGCAGTTAGGGAATGAGTCTGAAAACTGCTCTTAACTTGCAGATCCATCTGCAGCTTTGAAAACTGCTGAGAATAGTAAGATAGCAACGCCAAGGCTACTACCAAGATGTATGTATAAACTTTTGTTACAACCTAAGCTTCAACACTGCATCTGTCTTCACAGATTTGAAGGCTAGTTGGAAAAAGCGTACTTAAAAGTAATTACTGATGTTTTACCATACGGGGGATCATTTAAAAATCTTGAATTGCAGTCTTAGGCTTGTTCTTTTGTGCAATTTCTAGATTTACTTCTTAAAACAAGCTGCACACTACAGAGCATAGGACTTGCTTTGGGGTCCAAAGTACTTACTCACCAAAAAGATCACCCTGAATCACATCTAGTTGCATCATACTACTTTATAGGGTAGGGAATGCAAGTAACATTGTGTTGAAACAGTTGAATTTGCCAGAGGAATAGTATAACTCGGAATTCCATCCTAGGAAAAGAAATAACTCTTGCCAAGTTATTTCAAGCACATACACATACAGGTGTGTATACACATATACAGTCACTGTGGCATGTTCCATATGAAAATTAAATACTGAAATTTGAAAATGTTTCTTCAAGATTTTTATGAGATACTTTTATTCCCAGTACAAATTACAGTTTAGGCAAATTTTCAGAATTAATTTAGAACATAGAGGAATACAGTTCTGTTGAGTGGTTTATTTTTAATTATACCAAGGTAAAGTTTTTTACTACAGCAAGAAACTTCAGAGTATTTTTGTGCGTCAGATGAAAGCACACATTAAAAAAATTAGTTGGTTTATCTGGCAAGAATTTAAGTATTCACAGTACTTCAGTACTTTCTAAAGAGTTTGCTCATTTTAGAACTGTGCAGTGAGTGGAGCAAGAAAGGACAGTCTTTTCAAAGGCGTTTGCTAGACCTTCGCAATGTTCTTAGCTTAGGATGGAAAGGCAGAAGTTTTGCTGTGTGTATTTGCTTCTTTTATCCCAGAAGACATAGTATTTCACTTGTCAGCTGTATTGTGCTCTAGTTGGGTTATATATGGATAAGCATTCCCTGAAACTTGTTTCCTAACCCCTTTCTGTCAGACTGGAAAAGCTTTTCTATTACATCTTCTCTGGTCCTGGCTCATCTTGACTGAGAAAAGACAATACTTTTGAGCAGTTCTGTTAGCAGATCTGTGGGGTAACTTCTGGCAGAATAGAAATTATGGGAAACTGGAAGTTTTAGTATTTCAATGAGCTCAACTTGATATCAGATAGGGAAGAAGACAGAAATTTACCATTTGGAAATTTGGTAAGAAACTTATCCATGGTTTGGGGTCATACACAGGTTGTTGAGCAAATACTTCCATTGTGGTAACTTTGTTCCTCAAGTATCTTTCACTGGCAATTCCTCTCCTGTCTTCTCCCATGAAAAATGTATTATGTCTTTTATTGTATGAAGATGAAATCCTTTCTTCACAAGTATTCACTGGTAATTTTAACCTATAACTCAGTTTAAAGGACTATTTTCTCATGAGATATGCATCTTATTCAAATTACCAGAATTCTAGTATTAATGAGAAGTACAATAGACTTAGCAAACTAAACTAAAACGGGTTTTTTTTATAATGAGAAAGTGGAGTAGGGTAGACAACGATTTATTTTGGCACATTTGCTTACAAAGATAAAATATGCATTCTGTCTAAGAAAATAAAATTAAATTGCCATGATTAATGTTCAAATCTGATTCAGTATTAAAGCTACACAGTAATGACTAATGATAGTTAATATCCTATAGATCAAAACTCTGTGAAAATATTTGCTTTGTGATTTTTAGTGTTTAGACTTGCAGGTAATTTTATTGTCTGAATAATGAAATTTTAAATTGTTCCTCTTCTCAGGGTCCTCATGTTATATAAATACATGTTTTAGTTAAAATCCCACTGCTAAGTTGCTTGTTTAGAGATGTATGTCGGGTGGTTTTCATTTTTCATGGAACGAATTGGAACAACCTGAAGTTGCATTTCTCAGCTGGTAGTGGTTTCAAAGGTGCATGGTTTCACTGGAAGGTGATGAAGCTTGGAAAAGTTTTCAGTACAGAATCTTCTGTTTAAGGCAGATAAATCTCATTTCGCAAGTGAGAGTATCACGGAAATCACGTATGGGTTTTTGTGAAAGAAGCTTCTCTTGTTTATTTAATAAAACCTTTTATAAATTTTTGTATAGTATCCATTAGTAACTTAAAAGCAGTAAATTGCATTCCAAAATCTGTTGAAATTTTTTCTGTTAATTCCAATAAGTTTTGTTTGTGACTTTTAAAGGATTAATCTTGTAAATACATGTGAGATATTTGTCATCTATCAGCTGGGCTAGCTAATAGGAAGAGATCTTAAAACTGATAATCTGAAGTAATCAAAACAACATGTTCCTAATGCAATTTCATAAGACTGAACTATTGCCTCAAAACTTCTATATTTCCATAAATTATTTTAATTAAAGCAGATTTTATCAGAGAAAGTGTGAATGTATTTCTAGTAAAATAAGAACACTAAGTATTAGCCACTGATTCTGAGAGCAGATTGGTTAGTGAACTGGGTGCAAACAACAGCATGGGAAATCATACACAGAAGAATATTTTCCTGAAAGTTATGTAGGGTTAATTGTATATAAGCTCCTAGTATGAAGCTGTGGAAAAGCAGATAGACATCTTTTAAAAATGCATGCATGCACAGAGAATTAACTTTGAGGGCACTGGTAAAGGATATGATGTTAATATTTTGTTTCAGCAATACCTATCGAGTTCTGTGTCTAGTTCCAATGACAGCAGTCTAAAAAGGATAGTAAAAGACATTGAAAAGGAAAAATGTCAGAGATGTATCCTGGAACTTCAGCTAATTCAAGAATATTCAAGAGGCTGAATACATTTCAGCTTACTGAATAGGATATTAAGAGAGTTGGCAATGGCAAAAAAATACTGAAACAGAGATAAAATGTCCAACATCTGAAAGTTCTTTAAATTGTTAAAGACATAACTCGAGCCAGTGATTGAAAGTTAGCAAAGTTTGTATAAGAGAAAGAAAGTATTTCTTTGTAAACAGATATATTATATGACTGTATAACTGATTATTAAGGAAGAAATGCAGTAAATTCTTTACCGATTGTACCTTTCACACAGAAATTGTGGATGAAATTTCTATTTCAATCATCAAGACAAGCCAGTGAACACAAAAAGCACTGTTTAATAAATCTGAGATTGGAATAGGCAGGTGATTCTTAGTGATTAAAACTGTGATCAAACTGTACATGTGACTTAGCTTTTTATAGATAAAGGCTTGGTATTGAGCTGTGAGTGTCTGTTAAAGTTACTCAGTTTTTGAGGATAGGAAGAAGTCCACACATAGTCCTTATGAGGATGGCAGAACTGTCTGTGTGGAGCTGCAGGTAGGGTATGGATCGAATAGTTCTTACAATACCACATTAATTGCAAGACTTCATTCCTTTTTTAGTTGTGTGTTTTTATTTCAAAATCAGTCTGCTTTCACACTTTTATCAACCAATTCCTCATTGACTTTTTAGCTCATTTCCCCCCCCCCCTTTCTGTCTCTGAATCATTGCCCCGTAGGTAATTTTGCAGTTGCTTTGTGGCAATAATGTTAATTTTTAAAGCTAATATAGTAATTCAAATGTTTGCTAATAAAGCTTTATATTAAATGCATTTCTCTTGAGAGGGATTAGTTTGGTTTTGGAAATGTTTCTTCTCCTTGAAATGTTTCCAGACATGGGATTTGTGAATTTTCAGTTTGCTAGGACAGAAAACATCTGATCGATATTCGTTAGTTTAGCTCATTAATAGTAGTGGAAACTTCTGGTCAGCTAATCTCTACACAATTAAGATCCACATTCACTGGTGTCTGTATGATTTAGAACATGCTGGCAAACATTTCAGTCTCCTGAGGTTGAACTTTTGGTGAGATAAGATGCAGATCTTCTTTTGTCATCATAAACTTACTAGACCATATACATTCCTCCCTTCAAAATAAATAATTTACTTACGTTCATTTGTAGCTTTCTTCTGTTGTGTGATTCACAGTGAATTAAAAGGATAGCAGATTAACAGGTACTGAAGTTTTAGATGAGAAAAAGGTGTCTTCTCTTTTTTGGTGGCACACACTTAGACTTTAAAAATTAATTATTTTATCAGTATGTTTATTACAAAACCTAGCAAATAATTTAACTTAAAGCAGATCTGTTTTGAGATAAAATTTAGCTTTAGATCTCTTGTCCTGGTGTCTTTAAAAAAAAATTATTTTATTTCATCCAAACTGTAATAATTCTGGATTTTTTCTGAATAATTTTGAAATTTACTTACCTATTAGTTGATGTATCATTCCAGCATCTGTTTACTTGCAGCATGAACTGCTTTTCCTTTGGAATTTTTTTGTTAGTCTTTCAAGAACACTGAGTGAGTGTTGTGCCTTTGTAAGAGTCCATTATGTCGATGTCTTCTTAGACCACTAAATCAAAATTACCATTTAAATGGAATATATGTTTCCAGTTCTTTCACGCAGTGAGACTACCTCAGAGGACCAGAGTCCATGGCCATGGCTTGTCTGCTCTGAAAACTTTTTCAAGTAAATGAAGGATGTCTCTTATATTGTACATAGCTCACATTTATTTACATGAAGATTGGCAATTGAGTAACATGTCTCACAGTGACTCTAGAATGGCTTGGGTTTGAACCAAATACCCATGTTTAGAGGCTCTGGATGGCATTAATAAACGCATGAGCACTGGACATGAAAAATTGTAGCATTACAGTTCAGTTTCACAGATTGGATATTTTGGGGAAAAGTCAATGTAGTTTTAAATTAACTGTTCCACATGCAAGCTCTTTTTTTTTTTTAACCTTCTTCTGAAGGTTAGCACCATTATGACAGGATTGATGGAATGAATATTGTGAACATTCCTCATCTGCTTTGTTAGAAAGACAGTGGCTTGGTTTAAGGAGCCTCTTCATCAGGTTACATTCAGATGAATGATTTAGCAATGAAACAAACAGATGGTCACTTCTTAGACAATCCTAAGTAGATCTTCAAGTAGATATATGATAACATCCATTTGTTCAAAATACAAAAAAATAAAATAAAATATTTAATAAGTTGGTTATTTGCTTTCTTGTTTCTGAGCCTCTAGTTGGAACTTGCCTAGTATTGCAAGTTCATGGTACTTTCAAGTGAAAGCTGAAGTATTCGTGAAGTCTACCAGTTTCAAGAGTGTAAGGTGTTGGAAAAGTAGCAAATACTGCAAAGTTTCCAAAAGTGTTAGAGATGTGGAAGATTCACCCACTTTTTTGGGAAATGTATATTGTTATATGGAATATAACTTAAACGTACTCCATGTACTTTTAGTTCCGTAAAGACTTTCAGGTATAAGACTTTAAGGTATGTGAGCCTAACAAGCTTTATTTCTTGTAATCGACTATTTGTGAATTGGAAATTAACTTAAATAAGGCACTCTCAGACTGTTGCAGATAGTACTACTTAGATCTAAATATCAAATGTATGTGACGAGTGCAACATTCATAAAATTCAGACCAGGGGAAAGTTAGAGGTGCATGAAGTAACAAAATGTTATGGCTTCAGGGAAGCCTGATGTTTGTGTGCATGCACACAGGTGAACGCCAAGAGTAAGGAACTAATAGTCTGGTACCTGGTCCCAAAATAAAGTGATTTTATTAAAGTGATTTTTAAGTATTCTGTCAGTTAGAGGTTTTAAGTCTTCATCTCAGTGTTTGCCTATGTAAATATAGTATTTTTTGCTTCCACACAAACCTGGTTTAACCAGAATTTTATATAATGTTTATATAATGTTTAAATACTTGTATTGAAATGCCACGCAGATTATCTAAAAACTTGTTCTCAAGAGTTGCATGAGGTAAAAATAAAGCAGAATTGGCATTTATGAAGATCAAATTACTTACGGAGATTTTTATATCCACTTTATTTATCCTCACAATGCTGATGTTTTATTTTTTATGTCAGCCATAGCAATTCAGTTCTTTGCAACAGTGAGGCTTAGGAATTATGTATATCAGTTATGTTAAGTTCTGATGAGTTTTTTCTTTCTCCTGTCTCTGGAACAGTAGAATTCTCATCCTTTGGTGCAGAACCATGGTATTTTGCAGCAAGTGGGATCATTCTGGTTTTGTAGGGTTAAAGTTCTGTCACTCTTGTTAAAATCTTCTGATAAGTCATAATTTTAAGTATTTGGAAAAATTGTCTCTGGAAACTCGTTTGTAATACAAGACTGCATTCATCAAAAAGTGTGGTTATCTCACATGTGTGTAGTAATTTGCACTGCACTGGCAGAGTAGTTTGCTTTTTGTCTTGACGCGTAAAGGTGTGAAGTCCATTACAGATCCATGAGGATGGCTTCTCCTAGACTAGCTTATCTATTTTTAGGTACATACGCAGTACAGAGCTGATTAAGAGAGTACAGCAAATGAGCAGGCCTGGTTAAGAAGAGTTTGAATAATGACTGTACTGGTCCTTGCTGAAAGCTGTATGTTTACAAAAGGGTTAGTAAAGCTATTTTTGTCTTTATAAACTATGTGCGTTTACATTAATATTTTTTCTGAAGTTTTTCTTTATTGAAATGTTAGCTGCTACAATAAGATATGCAGTCAATGGTAAGAGCTTACATTTGAGGGCTTTTTCAACTGACATTTTTACTGCATAACTTCATTTTTAAAGGATACACACACCTTCAGGTAAATCATCTTAAGATTTAAAAATTTAAATCAAAAGGGAAACTTCCTACAATGTAGAGAAAATATGGGACCAAAGTATGCTAAATTACTGCTCTACACTGGTGGGGTCTTGCCTTGAGTCTTGGAGACAGTTTTGGGTGCCACAGGATAAGGACATGACATTGAATTGTTAAGAGTGTATTAGGAGAAGTGGGGCCAAAATGGAGAAAGGTCTTGAGGGCAAGACTTAAGAGGAGCTGCTGAAATTGCTGAGCTTGTTCAGCCTGGGGAAGCGGAGTGTTCACCTTTCTCTTGGGGGGCAGCAGAGGGGAGGAGCTGATCTTGTCTCTCTGGTCACCAGTGGCAGGACTTGAGGAAATTGAATGAAGCATCATCAGTGGCAGTTCAGCCTGGACATTAGGAAAAGGTTCTTCACTGAGAAGGTAGTTGGTCCCTGGAAGAGATTTGCCAGGGAGTTGGTCCCAGCATCAAGCCTGGCAGTGTCCAGGAAGCATCTGAATGAGGCTCTTAATCAGGTGGTTTAGTTTTATATAGATCTGCAAGGAACAATGATCCTGGTGGGTCCCTTCCAACCCGAGATACTCTGTGATTCTGGTCTGTGATTCTGAGAAAATAAGAATTAAGAATTTTGCTGATGCCCCAGGTAAAAAGAAAAGGTGGAGCTGGGCATTGGTACTCACTTAAGAATAGCCGAATTATTGAGGAAGCATCCATGAATTCTGGCTTGGGAAAAACAAAAAAATTTGAGAATTCTCCTGCTACTTGATTGAGCTGTGTAGGAATTCTTTCGGTTACAAGTTAAAATTTGATTGCTGTGGTATGTCAGTGGGTACTTTAAACTGCTCATTCATTCAGTAGGAAGTGGTGACATAAGACATGTCTTTACAGCATTTAGGACAATGGACATAAGTTGGAGCTGGAGCTTCTGCAGTTTTCCCAGTATCTGTCTCCCAGTAGCTCTTAAAGTTGGATGTGTTGGTGGCATTTGTATGTCTTTGTTGTGATTTTGGACTTAGTTCTGTTCTTACTAGTTTTTGAGCAGATTTTTCTTGGTTCATAGAATTTTAGATATAAGAAGTGTGGGTTTCTGCCAGGAATATTCATATGCTCTAAATGCATGGTAGAATACCCTTTCGAGTTGTCTGGAGTCACAGAATAATTTGGGTTGAAGGAGACATAGGGAGGTCATCTGTTCCGATTCCCTACTTAGTGCAAAGCCAACTCAGATCAGGTTGCTCAGGTAGCAGCAGGTTGTGCAGTGAAATAAAAGGTGAATTTCTGAACAGTCAGAAATTTCAGGGCTTCAAGTAAACAGAAGACTAGAGCACTACAAGTAACATGTTCAAACTCTAGAGTTACTTGATATTTTATTTTATTATTGATTATTTGATTATTTTAGCAAATTAAGCTATGAAACAAGTCACTTAGCTGGTGGGTTTTTTTTATTTGAAAGGATAAGCAGATTGTTAAAAGGCAATTAGTTGTTTATGTCCTGCCTTTAGTATTTTTAAATCTACGCATTTTAAAGTCAGCAAAATTCCCACCATTTTCCCCCATGTGGAGAATATAATTAATAAGGGAGCATAAGTCCCTTAGTGTTTATCCACAAGAATCATAAAATTTAATACTATTTTGTCTACTAATCTATTGCTTTAGACTTTTATCTTTACACAGAAGTAAGAAAAGAATACAGGGGCTTCTTCAGTAGTGGCAGTATTATGATATGAGCAGACCATGATGATGAGTATATGAAAAAAGGATATTCTCTGTGGTTATCCAGACAGATGTGGGACTGTATCATGACTCTCTAGAGTTCTGAGGCTAAGAACAGTAATTTCTTTTCTTGAAGAGATGCTGTTTTCCTTTCTGAATTCCTGTGAGGATGAGAGAAGTGTCTTAGACTATGATGGATATTTCAGAAAATATAAGTACCTAAATTTGCATTTACCTTATGTGAGCAGTTTGTCTTGGTCTTTATAAGTAGGTGATAAGTTTTTATGTGATTACATTACGACGTATGAAGATTGGTACTCCATACATAAATACAAAGTAAAACCCACTTTTAGAATTTTCTGTAGCCCTAAGTGCATAGTTAATCTATGCAGCTGAGTCAAACTGCGTTTTTAGAACAGATTCTGTAACTTCAGAAATCAAAATACAGTTAAGACTTACAATTTGCTCCCTTCAGGTACTTACCTTCATTAGATTGGAGCTCATTGCTAATGGACCTGCAGAAAAGTGAGTGAGATCTAAGATGACAGCAAAACCAGTTAAAACTAATTGTCATGCATGTAGGGTCAGCTGAGGTGTTGCTTCAGAGAGATTTTGTTTGCTTGACTGTTTTAATTTCAGTTGATTTTTCAATGGTGTAATGAAGAGTTCAGCTGAGTGTTAGTTCCAATTTAGGTTATTTAACTGGGTGAAAAAAACTTGAGAACCAAGTGAGCCTAAGCTATTTTATAGCCATGACTAATCAGGTCTTTAGAAAGCATCCTGTTTTCCTAGTGATTAACCCCCCTCCTGTTGCAGTATCATGCAAGACTGATCTTGAGTAATTTCAATTCTTGCAGGTGACAGTAACTTGAACTGTTAAGATGTTCTTTGCCAGAAGTCTTCCCCTTTGATCTTAATCAGATATACCCCCTAGGGAGATTGATTACATCCCACTTTATCTTTTCTAAGTGGGAGATGAGATCTCAGTTCATTGCCTGCTTGCCCCATTTGGAAAATGACACAAAATTGTATCTACTTTTACTGTCACAACTTTCAGAACAGAATCACATAATACCTGTGATTTATCTAATGTTCTGTATAGAAATAATAATATTGAAGTTAGATGTTGCTGGAATAGTAAATGAAGGACTTCTTGTGTGTAAAGTGCTACACAGTCTCAGGAAAATACCGGTGCTCAGGTTTTTTAAATAGCACAGCATTAACATAGACTTTGAATTATTATTAATTCAAAAGCATATTGACTCCCTACAGTGCTCAATATACTTCATTAAAATCACCAGATCTGTTACTCATTTGAAGAAAATATCTTAAGGGGATAGTTCTCTAACCTATTCTGTGCACAGTCTTCTGAAGACTTGCTTTTAGGTACCTTGCTGATTTGAACTGAAAATATCATGCACTTTGGTGCAGACATACATGATTGTTGTCTTAATGGTTGATGTAAAGATAAACAACCTTCTTCTTCAGTCAGAATTTAGTGTGACAACATCATCAACAAGAAACAAAGCAAATTAGCTGTCAGTCCCAGCGAGAAAGTAATTCAAAACCAGCAAGACTTTTTTTTCTTGGTGCAGTTTAGCTGCCCAAATATTTATCACTACTGCAATCAAATATAGTCAGTGGTTCAGGGAAATATAAAAGGAAAACAGTTTAATATTTAAGGAAATACTAAGGAAGAAAGGCTTATAGGAAGTCAGGCACGATGACGTGTTCAGCTTTTGCCTGTACATTGGCCTTTGGAAGGGAGGCAAACAGACTGAATTCATGGGTTAGACTTGAGAAAAAATTATTCAAGGAAGAACCCATCACAACAACATAGACTTGAACATCTAAGTGAATTATTTTTTATTAATCTATCAGCCCTGCAGCATTTGTTTTCAGTACCATATATGCCTTTAATTTGGAGACCATTTTCTTAGGCTGAAGAGACCTTTTTCTGTATCACTCTTTTGGGAATTTAAACAGTCCTCTGGAGCATGTTTGTGTGTTGGTTTTTACATTGTGTGTTTTTTTTTGTTTGGTGGTCTTTTTGGGGTTTTCATTGTTTGTTTTTTAATGCCTCAGTGATTTAACTCCAATTTGTCTTCTACAGAATTTGAATGTATTTAAGTGCAGTCTCCTTCTCAGTAATATGTCCTCTCAATAACATAAATTCCCTTTTATGTATTTTATTCTTGTATATTGGTTCTTGAAGCTGTTGGATTGATTTGGTGAGACAGAGGGGGGATGTTTGTCCCACTCCCACCCACCTCATCCCCCAACAATTACCCTGTCTTCAAAATGTAATCAATGTTTTTAGATTTCTTCTATTTTTCTGTAATCTAAGCGGTACTGAATGTATCATGTATGTTGAATGTTAATCCTCCTTCCTTAGAAGTGAGGATTCTTACTGGTATTGCATGCCTGTGTGTCCTCAACTGCTGCTTTCTGTCCACTGGTTACCTTAGTTATTTTTTTTAGGTTTACACAATTGGTCTACTTTTCACTTCTGTATTCCTTCTCAGCCTATTTTTCTACTTGTGTGTTTTTTTCCCATAATAGCTCTTTTTATATTCTGAGGTTGTAAAGTTTCTCCCACAAAACTTTTTATTTGTGTTCAGAGTATTTGTTTTGATATGAGGAAAATTCTGCTGAGCATTAGTAACTGCATTGGAACTTACTAGTAACCTGTTAATGGAATAGACATGTAGTATTGTTGTTCTTTTGGTTTTTTTATTGAAAAATTTCTGTCATTTACTTTTCTTTTGATCTTGACCTTTCTGCATATGTTTTGTATATTAATACATTATATTGTCTTCCAAGGTAGCAATTACATTCAGAGCAAGTTGTTATCTTAGAGTTTTTAGAAAGAAAAAAATAAAAGTCTTGTGAAACTTTTAGGTCCCAGATGAAACTTACTGTTTTGAATTAAAGCATTCAGAATCTTTGAAGTTGAAGACTGGGTGCAGCAAAGTATTTTTCTGAATTTTGCTTTGTGAATTCAGTGGGAATTCAGTGGAAAATTCACAGTGAAGGTGGGAAGACAGTATAGAGCAGAATATTGGAATTTCTTTTATGACCCATTCTGAAATATTTCAGTTTGTGTGCTTGTGCTCTTTTTTGTGCTTTGACTTAACAGCTGTTGTTGATAATTGATAAATGTAAACATTTAAAATGTAGAATTTGATTTTTACTATGTAGTGTTTTGTCATTCCTTCTCTGCCAATATGATATGCAAAATATGTCTGCTATAACCTTTGAGGATGACTGAATTTTGGAGTTGGTCATTTTGATGAACTGATCTGTAGATACTTTGAGGGAATCTTCAGGTTTTGAAAGAAGTACTTAAAAAAAAAAATCTGTACAAAATTCCAAAGGATGTATTTTCTATCACTTTGGAGAGCTATATAGAAGGGAACAGCTGAAATAGATATGCAATACATATGCAAATATTTTATGTACAGGATCTGATGATTAAAAAATGTATAAGACTTATGTTATTTGCTTGCTTGTTTCTAGGAAATTTGTTCCTGCTCTTAAGTTTCTTACCTTCTTGAAGAGTGCCTTTTTGTATTGCTAGCTTGACCCAGTGATTTAATCTGGGAAAAAGCAAAAATTACTCAGTCCAGAAAGCTTGTGAGTTTTGATTTCATTAAAAACAGACTCTTTATGCCGTAAGTAAAAGGTTCTGTTGATAGGTGTTCTACTGTGTCTTTAGAGTAAAATATCTGAAGGGTCATACAGATGTATTGGTGGGTAACCCTTTGTGTCTGAATGCATCTTTTGGCCAGCTCCTCAGTCAGAGGTGATTGTATGTCATAACTCACTAGGATTTGCTGCTGCTGTTTTCATCCCATGAACATGCTGCACAGCTGACTTGAGGGCAGTCGTGCCAAATCTGGCATGACGTGATAACTTACATTCTGTTCCTTGCTTTTATCTTACTCAATCTGTCTCTTTCTGTCTCTGTTCTTCTCCTTTACCTGCATTAGTTCTGGTTTCTTAGCCAAACCGATATTCTTCCAGTTCTTCTCTGTCTTCTCTTCTAAGTTAGTTTTCCTCAAATGTTGCATATATTGGCCAGCAGCAGGATTTTTGCTTAGTAATTCAGAACACCTCCTCTCCATGCTCTCTCAAATGCTTATGTGTCACTTTAATTTTGAGTTGGTTGCTTTTTAGTTCATTCACACTGGAGAATGGGAGCAGTTCCCATTCATTGTTATTAAGTTTTAATCTGCTCCCCCCCAGTAATTAAGATTCAGCTGCACTTTTGCATACAAATTATGTACTTCATACTTTTGTACTTTGTACATACAAATGATGGTAATTTCTCCTGTCAAAAAAAGGCTACCAGTTTAATTTGAAAATATGGAAAGATACGGTTTCATAGTTGCTTAGCTCATTTGCTGTATACCACATACCTTTTTTTTTTACTCTATTAAATGTTTCTCTTTGTTTTTTACATCTAGGGTTTATTTAAGTAACAGAAAAGTAGAATTGTTATAAATTCCTAAGTTCTGTCCATATTTTTGGCAGTTCCTTCTGTAGTTACGATTTTACATATGTTAGATGTGACTTTTCTTGTATTCTAGTTCAAATTATTTTAATTCTGTTCAGATGCTGGAAGTAGGTAGCTTATTTAGAAGTTTTTCTGCCAAGCAAGTATGGAAAGTTTCTCTGGATTTCTCCATCTGTTTTTGTGTACAATTTTTTTTCATTGTCTGGCAGGTGACTCAACCTTCATTGGGTCCTGTGTGCTCAACGAAAAGAAGTAACTTACTTCTGCTGAAAGAGGGCAAAAAGAACATAATAATGAAAGTTTTCTTGCTGACATAATGCTGCACCATATGCATGAAGTGCATCTTAACAGAACTTTGCAGCTATTTCTTAACTAATCTCTTTACATATTCTGCTTTAGGCAATTTTTCGTCGTATTAATAAGTACCTTAATTTCATTCCCATGTATATATGGTTGTTTTATGTGATAAAAGAGATTTAAAAAAACCCTTACTGTAAGATTAGTTGCTTTTTTGTTTATAAAGAGTCTTAATCTAACACTTCGAAAAAGTGTCTTGTATCGCTGATGTCTTGGTGTCTTGTACTGGGATGATCAATTCCATTTCCACAGTATTTGCGTGATGATTTTGAAGTATGTTACAGCTTTGCAACCTTGTATTACACAGGAAGGCACTATAATACATTGCAAAGGTGAGCACTATAATGTGATTACTAGATTCAGCATTAAGCCTGATCTGTACTTTTAACAATAATGTACTCTTTGCTTCTTTTGTATTTCAAGTGATAAAGAGTAGCCTTAATTATTCAAAGTAGACTTAACATATTAAATGCCAATAACATTCAGCATTGTGCAATAGAGTTTACTAGTCCAGTAGAAACAGAGGAGGTGGGACAGACAAAAAAGCTTAGTGGAATTTGGCAGGTCAGGCTTTTGAAGTTTGAATTGGTTCACTTCTTGAATTTCAACAGATTGTATTAGGGCAGTGTCTAGCTGACTCATGACAGAGAACTTTTCTGTCCTTGCAGTCTGGGAAATGCAGCTACATAATGATAATAGTTTGTGTAATGCAGCAGCATTTTGCCAATAATTAATTTTATTAGAAATTTTAAATTAGTAATAACATCATAAGGACGAGAGAAAAAAACATTTTTGGGGAAAAAACCTGCCAAAACCTCCCCTTGAACCCCAGTAATTAAATTAGTTGTTTATTATATGTCATTTAACTTCTCAGTGGTCACGAAAATATCCACATTACCTTTCCAAAAGAACATTCTCCTCCTTTTCTAAGTTGCTTTGAATTGCTCTTGGCAAATATAAGAACTTTACAAAATCAGTTTTGCAAAATCTGTTTTGCAGATGTGGAATCCATAATTTAAAAAGTTAAATTTAAACGTGTATGTGAAGCCTTTTTCCTGGATATTTTAATTGAAAAAGAGTTTATGAAAGAGAAATCAAAAATGTTGATGTGACTGTGCATATCATTCAATGTATTAAAATTTGTTGTAATGAACAAACAACAGTGTATGTTAGAGACATAGTTTAAAAAAAATCCCTACATATACTTTTTACTACAGAACAAACTTTCATATAACATAATTTGTTTTCAGGTGGAAAAAAAGACCCGTTCAGGAAACATTTTTCTTTTGTTTTTACTGGAGTTCAAAAATACCTTAGTCTGCCTATCAACAGATAAATATTACTATTATACTCCTACTAAATGGTGCAACATGGAGCATAAAACAGTTTATTGTTTCATCTCCCACTTTTTAAAGTTGGAAGATATGCTCTTAGTAAGAGAGTTTTTTTGAACAAAATGAATGTCCTGGAAATTATCTGATGGATGCAGGGATAAATTTTTTTACTCATTTCAACACAAACAGCGGACTGAACTCAGAGAACTTAGGAAGTGAAAATACAACTTCCGTAATGCAATCGCATTTATTTTTTCATTATGTCTGAGGAACAGGAAATCATTAGATGGTAAAAAATATTCCAGAAAAAAAACCCCGGAGTGATAATTACATAATGTTCCCTGAGTTGACTGTTTTATGGTATGCTGATTGAGGGTCAGTAGCAAAAGTGGAGAGAATATATGGAAGCACTCTTAGAGTATTTTTGCTATATTGCCAATTTAAAGACAATATTACCTGAAGGTAAATTATATGGGTTTCTATGCTTCTTTTTTTTTTTTTATCTCCTTTCTTTCTGGCTAGAATGGGAGGACTTAAATATTAGTTACAGCATCACAGAACCTTTGGGGTTGGAAGAGACTTCAGCGGTCACCTAATTCCAATCTCGTGCCTCCTCTCACCAAGGTCAGAGATGCCACCCACTAGACCAGGTTGCTCAGATCCTTATCCAACCAGATCTTGAACATTTCCAGGGAGGTGACATCCAGAACTTCTCTGAGCAACCTGTACCAGAGCCTCACACCAACACAGTAAAGGATTTATTTTCATATTGATCCTAAATCTCTCCTCCTTTAGTTAAAACTGTTCCCCCTTTTCCTATCACTATCTGCTCGTATAAAAATCACTTTCCATCTTTTTTTACAAGCCCCTTTTTAGTACTTGAAGTTACTTTTGTTCTCCCCAGAGCTTCCTCTTTTCCTGTCTGAGCAAATCCAACTCTCTCAGCCTGTCCTCATAGAGATGTGCTGCAGCCTTCTGATCAGCTTAAATGTCTCCTCTGGACTGGCTCCAACAGGTCCCTGTCCTTCCTGTGCAGGGACCCCAGAGCTGGATGCAGTGCTCCAGGTGGGTCTCACCAGGGCAGAGCAGAGGGGCAGAATCCCCTCCCTCCCCTGCTGCCCACGGGGCTCTGGATGCAGCCCAGGACATGTTTGGCTCTCTGGGCTGTGAGTGCCATGGCTGGGGCATGTCCAGCCACAGAATCAATTAGGTTGGAAAAGGCCGCTGGGATTGATTCCAGCCTCTGACCCAACACCGCCATGGTCAACCAGACCATGGCACTCAGTGCCGTGTCAAGTCTCATTAAACACCTCCAGGGACGGTGACTCCACCACCTCCCTGGGCAGCCCATTTCAGTGTCTAATCACTCTTCCTGTGAAGAAATTCTCCCCAATGTCCAGCCTAAACCTTGTCTTATTCCAGTGAAGGTATCTCCCCGAGGTCCTTCAGTGATCCCTGCTTCTCGTCTATCACTGCTCTGAAGGAAAATGTAAAACATACATCGTTTACAAATGACTCCTGATGTTTTAGTTTGTGGTGATTCAGTCAGAAACCATGCTAAGCTGAAATTTTGCACATGGTATGTGTTTGCAATATGATGTCCATTTTAAAATAAGAATAGGAAATGTTTCCATAAAGGAAAAAATACTTAAAAGATCTTATGTGAAAGAAGACATTAAAGAGCTCAGTCTTAGCTCAAGAATTAAGGGGTCTCTGGGAATGATTGACAAATTTGTAGCTAATACATAGATTTCATACAAAGTATTTACTTTAGTAGAAGTTTTTTTTTTCATTAGATGCAGTAGCAGCAAGGCAACAGCAAACACATGCTCAGTGTGGGGACATTAAGAAAACACTGAGGGAATGTTAAATATATACTGTAGGCTATGTGGGCATTTTTGACAGGGCATGTAACTCATATGTGTGGGAATATGGCCAACTGTCTGCAGTGGAAGCAGCAGTTCAGAGAACTTTGATTTTTCAGCTGACCTGCTGATATTACAGCTGATTTAGGGCTCATACTACTTTTAATGTGTGTTATAAGGAATAAAAGTATACAAGTGCTTGTTCTTCCTTTACAGTAGATAGGTAAATGATAAAAAGGTTTGAACATGCTCTTAGTATAGCCAGTTTTTGAGGTTTTGACAGGACATTGAGCCCTAAAAAGAGGAAACTGAAGACTTTTAAAAAGTCATTCCATGCCAGCAGAAATAAAGAATTAGGATGGTAAAGGATTCTCAAGAGATTGTTTCTGGAATTACATCTGAGATGCTTGTGAGACATCTGGAGTGAAAGGGGAAGGCAGGCTCCGAAGTTCCCTGCACATAATTGTGTTACCAGATGCACCACCTGAGAAGGGGTGTGCCAAGGCAGTCCTTGGGAACTTGGACTGTAAGGGAGGACAGAGCTTTTCAGTAGGAGATGGTCGTCACTGAAGGAAGAAGAGAAGCTGAAGGTACAGGATATTCAAATGAGATTTTGGAGGGATTGAGTATTATGAGGGAAGGGAAATGGCAAAAGATACAAGTTTTGAGCAAGTATCATGGTGGGAGAAAGTATGAATGAAAGGCAATAGACTGAGATGATTATTGACAACACAAGGAGGCGAAAAAGGGAGTCTCGGAATCATATGACGGTTGAGGATGAAAGCAATTTCTGAAGATCCTCTAATCAACCTAATTATCATTGTAATATAGTGCTTTATTTAAAATAAAAATAATAATTAAAACCATCAAACAACAAACCCACCAAAACTTCAAACCCAAACAGTCATCAGAACGCTTGAATGTCTTACGCTAGAGCTCCACATAGAGCCATGAAGTGGTGCCTTACACACAGGAGATTTGAAGACTTTTAAAAATGAAACTAACCTTGACTTTATTATGGACAACTGGAGATTAATTCTATTTATTCATTCTAACTTACAGTTACTGATTTCTCATTACTGTCATTAAATGTGCAATTAAATGTAACCTCTCTTCAGGTAATTCCGGCTAATTTTCTAGTCTATTTTATTCTAGAATTATTTTTATGTCAGTTCTTTGGCCTGTGTGGTCTTGTAGCTCTGATGGAAGTTCCTAATGTTATGCCGTGGTATCTTGTCTCATTCTGGAGAAATGGCAGCCTCTGTTAAAGCTGTATTTGCTTTTCTAGACACCAGTGAATTATGTGCTGTTGGATCATAGGCAATGTTTGTATAGTCTAAACAAATGGGGTTGTCTTGAGAACCTTGAGATTTTTTCTTTCTAAATAAATGATCTTCCTTCCTTTGCCAAATTCTGAAACTCTTCTCTGCATTAGATGCCAGAAGAGTTTTGAATTTTTATCTGGAAAGACCTCAACATATTAAATGGACAGAAAACATTTGTATCTAAGACAGTTTAAAGGGTCCACCTGTATCTAGTGTTTTAGTTCTCTCTCATTTGGATGTTTTTCCGTATCTAAGGAACACTGAAGATCCAGGCAGATACTCCTTTTTTCCATTAAAAGAAGAAAGGATGTATTTGTTTTTGCTAATAATGTGGGAAAAACTCAACTTGAAGAAAACAATATTACATAAATGAGTCTTTCTAAAGTATTTGAAGAACATTTTTATAGTAGAACTCTAAGACCTTCAGGATTAGTGGAAGAGAACTACAATAATATTACAATTAATGTTTAAAATGTCTTTTAAAAATAAAGTCTGAAGAATAACCAGCCAGTTAAAAGCAGAATATTCAGGTGTAATTATGTCAGAATCATTAAGAAATCTGTTTAAGTTACGAGTTTGCATAAGCATTCATGCCTGTTTTCTGAAGTATTCATTCTTTGTAGAGGACTGAATACTTTCATCTTCTTGATTTCCAGTGGCAGTGGAGATTATATGGTACCTGTGTAATAATCTTTCGTTACCTTTCCAATTCTAAGTAATTTATGTATTTACATGAGAGGTTTGGGAAAAACTGGTTTGGTTTGGGTTTTGTTTGTTTGTTTTAATTTTTTTTTTTAAACTTGAGATGCATTTTAGTGTACATGATGTTTCTTACTTGGAAAGTTGTTCTCATATCTTAAACCATTACAACTGAATTTGAACAGTATTGTATGCCATCTGTGCTGGAAAAGGGGTTTGGTTTTACCACAAGAAGAATTATTTTATATGTATTAATGTTATCTTAAAAAGCTGTTTATATAAACTTTTTTTTTCAGAACTGTGAGGACTTGGGATGTTAACAATGAAAAAAAGCACAAAAGTGTATTTAAGCCACGATCAGTTCAAGGTAAACGGGTGATTCCTACAACTTGCACATACAGCAGAGATGGGAAACTTATTGCAGCTGGCTGTCAAGATGGTTCTATCCAGATCTGGGATAGGAATATGAGTGTAAGTCCAGTATTTGATAACAATATGTACTTCTAATATTTCGAGTGTGAATGTTGAAGCAGATAAAAATCAGTTTTGGTACTTTTATTACTCCCTCCCCTTTCCTTCCCTCCCCTCCCCTCCCCATCCAGAAAACCATGTAACTCATAGGTATAACTTAATATTTCTTCTGCCTTTCCATAACTAATCATTCAGTGTGCTGCCACTAAGTTCAAAATGCTGGGAAAACTCTTTGCAGTCAGCTTAAAAAAAAAAAAAAAAATTACCACAGATCTGTATCTAGATTATTATTCATTTAAGATGCAATGTTTGTGAGAAAGCTGTAATTCTTGTTGGTTGTTACATAATTTATTTGAGATATTGTATGTATTAAGGAGTAACTCTTAAAACTTGATACTGAAATCGGTCATTAATCCATACAATAGCTAGAGAAGAATAGCTTCTAAGTGGGTAATGGTAAGGCCAATGCTGCTCATGAAATGGCAAATGTTGTCATATTGTCTAATGTATAATAATTAACACTGAGGCAAATTTGTACTATTTATGTAAATGCATTGTGAATATGCAAGAATCAGAATGGAAACTATTTCAAATTTTTGAAAATTAGGAAATACTTCTGTTCATATTGAACCAAGCAATCAATTTCCAGTGTGTTATGACTTGAACTGACAAGTACAATTCTTGCTACTATATAGTTTGAAGCTTAGAGCATTCAGTGCTCACTGATGCTTTGTGTAGTACAGCTTACAAACAGTCCAGTTCCAAGAGTTTAATTTTGCAATGTCAAGTGCAAATTCACCAGGCTAAGCTTTACTGCTTTAAAAAAATAATCATTCTAGTAAATCATCCATATCCTCTCTTTATGCCCATCTTATGCAAAGAAGTGGAAGTCCCTTTCACTTCAGAGGGATAAGTACCAATGGCATGCATTGGAGGAGAATATGGAAATAGGGTCAATTTTTTTTAAAGCCAAAGTGAGAATACAGAGGAAATGAGGGAAGAAGAGCAGGATCATGAAACTGATGTCATAAATCTCTGAAAGCTGTACAATTCCAGTAGGATGGCTGTGTGGAAGTAAAACTGAACTAGTACAGGTTACATGAGTCTGTTCAACTTCATATTTCAAAATATTTGATTTTAAAAAGGAAAACAGGCAATCTAGGGAGCTTTTTATAAAGATTTAAAATGTTTGATTGCTGGAGGCAGGAGGAAATGTATAGATTTAAAAGGAAAAGAAAGCCTGTGCATCATACTCAAAGTACAGCCTGTATTTTGGGATTGTCATCTATTTTTATTTCTGTTTTTATTTCCACTATAAACCCAGTAAAACTTCCTAATGGCATGAAGCTTGAGAATTCATCCTAAGTGTAAACTTCTTCTAACAGAATAATAAATTTTTCAGAGACTGGCTTTCATCACCTGTGTATGTTGTTTATTTTAACATATACAGTATTGAAATATTAAGCTTTCTGGTGTAGTTTTAACAATAGTGCTCTTGGTAGTCTGCTTTTTCATGTGCTTTTCCTTTTGAACTTTTCTGTGTCTGCAAGATGACATATTGCAATGCTGATTGAGTGCAGTTTAAGGTGATGATGAGTAGTTTAAAGATATATCCTGTGCATCTTGTGCATTTTCCAATGGGTGACCCCTGCATAACAAGGCAAGATTAAAGTGATTTTCTAGTGGAAATTAAGTTGGTGGTGTTCTTGGGTTTGTATTTTTAATGTCTATAGAATTTTTGTCTTTGCCTTTGTTGGTTTCATTAAGAAGTGTGCAAGGTTTTTAGGTAAAGGAGCAGGTAAATTGGATTTTTAGTGGTATTCTTACCTAAAACTGCTGGTGTCCTCTGGAGATCCCTGTGTATAGTTAAAATCAAGTGTTTCAAAAGGCATTTTGATTAAACAATTAGACAAAGCCTTCATCTTGTATTTGGGGGTGGGGAAGGGAGAAGAAAAAATTTTTCAAATGGAACATGTGTTCAACATAATAGTTTAAAAGAAGAGGATGAGACTGGCTCCTGCAGTGGAATGATGAAAGCCCTTACTGGCCTGACAGGATACAGAGATGCTTGCAAGATGAAGAAGAAAATGATAAGCTACTACAAATTGGTGCAGCTGTAGGGGTACAAGTTGTGTGTGACGTAGGAAAATGGGTAAAGCTGTGGAGGATAGAGGTGTGAGGGTTAAGCTTCTTGGAGAAATATATAGTAGAAATATTAACTTGTGATTTTTGAACAGAAAGCTGTTAATTCCCATCCAGCAAATACCAGTTGGTTCTGTTAAAACAAGTGTAGAGCTGTATGTGTACAGATTTTGCTGTGCTACAGTACAACTAGCTTTCAAGTCAAAATTGAGACAGCATTTGCATTTTTCTTGACAAGGCTCTATTTAGTCAGTAACAAAAGTCACTAGTGTTTGAAAGCAGAAAATAATTGCCATATTTTCTTACACTTGATCAGTCTGGAATGATTCTGGCATCATTATTTATGCTGTGTGCTTGGTCCATACGCAGCAGGAAGGAAAGATTCAGGAAGTTGTTTAAAACTGTCTGTGGCTTACCTGACGGTACTGTCATGACAGGGGTGACCCAATAAAGGCATGTCGTGACTGTCTGAATTTGATTTTTCCTTTATGCAAGAATATAAATGACATTTCAGCCCTGATCTTGAGTGGTCAAACCACTGCTCCTGCATTTGACAGTAACAGTACAAACGAAATCCGTGAAGATGTTCCATCCAGATATTATGGCTCTCACTAGATACATATCCATAGTGCCTGTTATTCTGGTCATCTGTGAGAGTTTTTAGATGCATTTATTTTTGACTTAACTACAGCCTATTGTCAAACACAGAGCCTTCTAGAGGGGGTTGTTTCTGTTTGCTTCAGTGAAAATGTAAAGTCTCTGCTTTCCCAGAGAAAAAGGCTCATCAACGCAGCATAGAATCCCAGAGTGGGTCAGGCTGGAGGAGCCCACAGTGGGTCATCTGGTCCAACCTCCCTGCTCAAGCAGGGCCATCCCAGAGCGCACGGCGCAGGATTGTGTCCAGATCATTCTTGGATATCTCCAGTTAGGGAGACTCCTCAGCCTCTCCAGGCAATCTGTTCAGTGTTTGGTCACTGCACAATAAAGAAGTTCTTCATCATGTCCAGGTGGAACTTCCTGTGCATCAGTTCCTGCCCATTGTCTTGTGTCCTATTAAAGTATGAGGCAGCAGTTCCAAGGGCAGAAATGAATACCCAAGTAGGAAAGAGGGTCTCTGGGCCCTTTCCAAGAGCAAAAAAGCAGGCAGTGGGGCAGTGTTGGTGGGAAGCCATCACTGTACCACTTTGCAAGACAGAAGCTACCTAAAAAGCCCCCACCTTTGTCCTTTGTCACTGTAGTCACAGTTTCTGATTGCTGGTACAGGTTTATTATTCTCTGCTTCACATGTTACTTGTTACACCTGTCTAGAGGAATCCTACCCATGTGTCAATCAAAGGGCAAAGAAATTAAAAATGAACCCGTTGTGCAGTGGCATCCCCATCACCCCAGACACATCACTAGTGTTGTGCACTCCTCCACAGTGTAGAACTTGGTCTAGAATGGTGTAATTAAATAATGCTTGATTTTTCATTTAGAGAAAGACAAGATCTTCTCTGTGTCATATTTTATCCATCCTGCTGAAGTCAAAGTAGCTGTTTGTTGCAACTTACCTTCATCAGTTAGCTTTTTTTTTCTAAACCACTTTTGAACCATCTCAGTATCAGCTTTTTTTTTTTAATTATGTTGCTGTGCCTAGGAAGTGATCCGTTCACTCCTTTAGTTCTGACTAGTAATGAACACCATGAATGTTTCATTCAGTTTTTTACTTCCACTCTTTTTTGGTGTGATTCCAAATCTCCCAGCTGTATGCAGTGAGAGTAAAAACACTTTCGGAACTTTTGGAGGAACATTTTTTTCTTAATTCATGACACTGACATTGGTAACTTGCTAATGCTGAAGTTAGCCAAATGTATTCCGGCTCTGCTTTGCCTTTTTCCAAACTTCCTCAGCAGGATCATGATCCATTATAATCACCTGCCTCAGAGGATTTTTTTGTTTTGTCATAAATCTGTGTTATTTTCTCACATATGTTATTTTGTCAGTGCATGTTTTTTCTTTAAGGTTCATGTACATGTGCATTTACAGTGCACATTAGCAGAGTGATCTGTCAGTGTATTTGAAATATTATGAACACTGTCAACTTGGCTTAAAATAACAGCTTCAAAGGACATAAAAAATAACTTCCTTCAAACTTTGAATGAATAGTAGAAGCAACAGTGAAATAGTCAGTCATAACACAGCACATTAGAACACTCAATTTAAATGTTCTGAGACATGGAGAAAAATGTCTGGCAAGTACAGAGAGTTGAAGAGCAAAATAAGAAAGGACCTTAAATATTTTTGATTCACAGGGGAGTGCAGTAAAACCACTAGGTTTACCTACAGTTCAAATAAGTTCAAATTCCTCATCTTGTCTGTGCTTGCCCATTCAGGGCTTTTTGCAAGCCGATAGTAGTATGTATTTCTGAACAAACCGATCCATGGAGTCAGTCTTTAGTATCAAGAATGCAGAGTGTCTTGCCATCAGTAAACCTTTGTGTGCCTGGTTTTCCCGTCCAGGAATTGGAGCATCTCATTCAGAGAGATAGGGAAAGACTAAAGTAATTTTTGAAGTGTACCGTGAGTTAAAATTGCTTGAAATCTCTTGAATGAACAGAAAAGCTACCTTCATTTTCCACAATAAGCAGGAAAGGATTGAGATGTTTTTCATTAGTTACAAATGGGCTTTTTTGGGGAAAAAAAGCTAGACTTCTTAGTTAGCCTTTCTTAATCTTTCAAACCACCTGGTGAGGCTACCTGTTATGTGATTTTTTTTCCCCCCAACTTTTCCTGGGTGCATTCAGCACACGACTGCATAAACAACTTCTCTGTGTATGGCAGGCTGAATCATGTTTCATAGTTTCACACATCACATATTTTATGGTGTATCATTGCAGCTGTGATACAAAAGCATTAGTAAGGATGTTAGGGAGGTGGAGTTTCTAAGAAGTGGTCATGTCTTTTAAATGCCTTTGAGAAAACAGCTTGTACACCCAAAATCTTGTCTGTATTTTTTTTCTAGCTATATTAAATTTGGTTATAAACTTTGAGTAGTTTTTATAAGCTTTTACCTATCTACTGGCTGCACTATAAGTAGTAAAGAATTAGTTTCGACAAATACCTCTGTAACAGGTTTGTCTTTTACATCTGTAATAGGTTTATCTTTTTATCTAGTGCAAATCTGAACATGAAAGATATAATGTTTTCGGATTTTCAGCATAATTCTCACTAAGCAAATTGATTCAGTGCTCATGGAAATATTTTTATAGGAAGAGATTAACCTCCATTTCTTTACTTTCTTGTTTCACAGAAGACTTAGCGATAGGTTTAACTCCACTCTTCAGCTCAAAAGTGAGCGTTTGCTACAGTACTGCTGAATTACTGCTTTGCTAGCATTTCCTTTTTTCCTGGTTTTAAAACTGTACTCTGATTTTAAATTGCTAGAATAATTTATGTGTTGTGATCAGTTTAAATTACTAAGCTAAAGCTCAAAGTGATTTTGCAGAACTTAAAATTCACAATAATACTGAAATGCAACACTGTAATAATGTACTACCCACATGAATATCTCCAAAAGTGGTGTGATGAAATGGTAATCCCAATAACCTCTTTTCCACACACCCTTAAGCCACCCTATCCTCAAAATATAAGGGGAAGAAAAGTGAGATGTCACAGTATGCACTGAAATTAAACAGATCTAAGCTCTGTACATTTTAATTACAAATAGTCATGTTAAAAGTATTTTCCAAATAATTGCATGATTTATAGATGTAAGATAAATACATTTCTATATTTAGTAATTGTTTGCTTTGAAAGGGTTTCTGTAAGCTTTAGTTTCGTGGTGTGCTGTTGGAAGTTTTAAGGTAGAGTTTTTAGGTGAAAAGTTTAAAAATTTTACAAGTACAGAAGTCATTTTGAAAAAATACTGTACAACTAAGGACACAGATTTTGATGATGAAAAATTATTATGTGAGGTACTTTTTTTTTTTTTTTTTAAATGGGAATCCCAAGTCCAGATCTTATTTGGAAATTTTTTTTTTCAAACTTTATTTTGCTGTTCATGATGGATTTTACAGCTGATGCTGCCAAGACAGAGTAATGAAAACTAGTAGTAAGATCTGAGACTTGCCGTAAATATTTTCTCCATTAATTGGAAGGTCCTTTGAGGGGATATATACCCATGTGTTAGGAAGATGAGGTTGCTGGATCTTTGCACAGTTACAGGATGCATTTTGCATATGCTGACATGCAAAAAACATGGCTCTCAGTAATTAATTCCTGAAATGTCTTATGTCTATCCACTAGAGAACTTTACTAATGTACATATGCCTTTTTTAGATGTGGTTTCTACCAGTTCGTTGTGTGTGTCTTTGGTATCTTGTCTATGACAGCATTTCAGGATTATGCGTTTTTTCACACCAGCTAGATTTTATTTATAACTTTCTTTACTATGGATTATTCACTTGTCTATTTGGATGATTTCTTTATATATAGAATTTAATGTTTATATTGATACCTTTACAGCATTAAAAATATTCCAGTGAAATGTCAATATTTAATAGAAACAGTTTACAATGAATGTTCTTAAATTTGCTGAATATCACTACTATAGCTAAACATCAGGCAAATCTTCCAATTTCCCCCAAGTATGTAACATGCTTCATGCTTTGAAGAGGGCAGTCTGGCTACATCTGGAAATTTCTTGTGTAAATACAAGATGAAGGATATCCAAATATACTATATTCCCCTTTCAAACTTAAGGTAAGTTTTCCATATCCATAATATTCCACCCTTTCATTCCATATGTATATGTGCCAGACCTCTGTTCCAGAAACTGGAAATCACACACAAGCTTGCCAGCAGCAAATATTAACAGATTCATATATTATTCCTTTTTGTATATGTCTGGTTTAGCCAGTACATCACTATCTGTACCCTGAAGCCAGCCACAGTAAAGAATCTGACAATCATATGCTGAGATAAAATGTGCCCTGCTGTATTTCTAAGTGCATTTCTCTCTTATGTAGTAAACAGTTTATAGTTAAGAACTATCTAAATGTTTGCACTATCTAATATAATGATGAAAGGCAATTCTAAATCTTGAAGTCTGTCACACCCCAATGAAAATAGCTTTAAGGATTTCACTTTGGATTCATGTATGGCTAAAGGAAAAAGGCTTATCCCACTAGGATTATATATCTCTCTTTGGTTTATTATTTGGAAAACTAAAAGTAGTAACTTACAGAAATAATTTAAAAATGACAATTTGAGAAGAGTAGGCATTATAGCAATGTGATTGGCTTTATTAATATTGTAGTGCTATTAATATTAATATAACATGAATAATGTTACAGAAATAGAAAGATGAAATAATGAAAAATAATGGAAAAAATAAAAGAGCCTTCTTGAGCTAGCTTTGTTATTTTAGAGGAAGTTTTGCTTTTATGCAGAGACAAAAAGTGGAAAGTACAAGTACTACATTCTGATCTAACAAGAAGTGAGCTCCAGAGTGGTTTGACTTATCAGAGAAATGGCTTTTAGATACTGTAGTATATGCATTGTTCAAGCAAACTGAACACTTCAGTGGTCTGGAGTCTGATAGGGTTTGTAAATTATGAAAAGAATGTTGTGCTTGATGTGTCTATTAGGCAGCTAGTTTTGTCTCCAAATGTGTCTCAATCTGCTTCATAGTAGGTCACTATTTCTTGAAGCTTGTGAAGAGATGAACAGCAGGATTATGCTGTGAATTTCCTAAAAGCAGTGACAAGTGCATTTCTGTAAAACTCTTGGTCATTAAGTTTATTTTATTAGGGATGCTTGAAACTCCCATTCTTTAAAATACTTAACAAAGGAAAGCTGTTACAGCTTGAACAAGTGGATTAAAACCAAAAAATGTAGGAAATGGCTTCTGAGCCATGAAACATACAGGTTTGCAGAAGATAAGTTATAGCGAGGCATAGCTTTTGTATGTAACATTAGGTTACATACTCTTGACTCCGGAAGTTTGATAAAAACCAACTTTTTCTATACAGAGAGAACGTTTGTTTCATGGTTACATCCATTAAGGGTGCACTTCTGTGAGGATACAGTTTAAATAATTGGCCATAATACTCTAGAGACTGTCCTCAATTACTAAAGAACGTAAGTCTGGTTAATTTTAACTGAAAATATTTGAATGGCATTCCTAGAGAATTCATAATATGATTATAAGCCAAACAAGTTATTTTTGTGTCCATGATTATCAATGAGAAGGTAAACTGCACAGCTGAAACATATCTTGGCAGCAGGGCAGCAGGGACAGAACTAAACCAATCATATGAAATTAAAAGTATTTGTAATAATATTAGATTTTTTTATAAGACTCCTTCAGTGAGCAGGTTTCTTGCAACTCTTCGTATAAATCTCTTAATTAAGACCTGATTGAATACATGTGAAGCTTTCTTCATAAGTAAGCAAAACTTCTTCCAGTGCAAAATATTTTAAAATAAAGGGTTTTTTTTTCATGATCTCCCTATTTCCTGAAGTTTGTTTTCAACAGATGTTAGTGCTAAACAGTTAGCAGAGAGGGTGGTGAAATAGGTGGAGCATTGTCCAGCTGTGCTTTATTTAATGTATGACTGCAGTGATACTACACAGACTGAAATGAGATACATCCGTGAAACAGCTGCTTTCGTTAAACCAAGTTCTAAATTTCTCATGAGATAGAAAACTAGACTTGGAGTTGGATATGACTACCTATGTCCTATGTGTTTCACACATTATTTGTAAATACATATACAATGTATTTGTAAATATATATACATATACAAAGTCCAGAGACTTATAATGACATTCTAGTTCAATAGAATTCCTGGATGTGTATAATCATTTTAAGCAGTAATTTAAACAATGTATTCTTAGATATTTCAACATATGTAATTTTCATTTAGATTAAGCAGTATGTGGAGTTTTTAAAATATGCCTTTTTGGTTACTATTTCACTTTGCACTGTGTATATGTATCACTTCGAGATTTGGCTTGTGACTGTTTTGTGCTCAAAGCAGTCACCCATGAATTTATTAAATGTACTCAATTTTGTTTTATATTTAGTGCATTTTGTAGAGGTTGGGATAGGATGACCAAATTATAAAGTACTATGCTAATTCACATACAAAGAGAAAATTGCTGTAAAAACTCTATTTTGTTGTATGATCACAGACTCTGTGTTGTTTTTATGGCCACTAGGAGCTCCTGATGAATGGAGATGCTGTGATCAACGTGTTACCTGGTATGAAAATATGAATGGCACTGCATCGTAGCTCACTAGCCTACTTTTTGTCCTCACCATTATGCAGTTCTGTGGTCTCACTTGGAGAGCCCAAGATATTTAACCAAACTTCATCCTGTTGAGTCCATCAGAGTACACTGTGCAGGCCTTTATTAGATGCTGTTTCACCAGGGCTCACAAGAGCAGAACTAGGACAGGTAGTGCATCCCTGGCCTTGTGACAGGAGGACTGGCATATATTCAAGATTGCCTTGAAGAGCCTGAGTGATTTTTCAGAAGCAGGGACACCTGTTGCAGTAAGCAGAAAGCATTGCATTGCCAGCCATTGTTACCTTTCACAAATGTGAAAATGCCTGCTTGATTTCAATATTTGATGTGTTGAAGTGTGTTGCCAAACTGGGTAGGAGTTGGCAGAGGTGTAGGAATGTTTTCTGTATTCCAGACAGGTCACTATGGTTTCTTGGCTGTTGCATTGAGGCGGGAGGGCAAGGCAGGGCTGCAATAATGTGTGGTGCTGTCAGTCTGCACGTCTAAAACAAACTTCAGTTTTGACTTCCTTCATAACCAAAGATGGCTATGTCAGAAAATGAATTCTTCAGTGTCAAGTTGGTAAGTAGTTTATACCAGCAAACAAAAACAAGGCGATGTGCAAACTCAGTTACTATTTGTCTCGCACCCTTTTTTTTTTTTGGTCATTTTTTTACCTGATAGTTTACTGTATTTCCACATGTGTTTCAGAAAAAGGAGTGGTGGTTTTGTTGGGTTTGATTTTGGTTTTCTTTTATTTTGTGAGAAAAACACAGGTGTGCTTGCAGATTAAATGAATGGTCTGTAATTGCTGTTATGAAAAGACTGTGTATTTAATTCATTGGTGAAATACAGCTGTTAAAGAAGAAAAAATGAGGCAAGAGTGGACCCCTAAAAGTAAAAGAACCATTATCAAGGAAACGAGGGAAAACACAGCAATGTAATGATACTGACAGTGGCTTATTGGTTGGATTTATTACAGTGTGTTTTACAATGTGTATCGGAAAGGAGATGACACACTGGGATGCATATAACAACATTTTTCTTATGATGAATGGTTAAAGGATGTAAGATCTTCCAGGGAAATTGAGAAGATATGGTATGCATGTAAGAAAATCAGGAACAGCTTTCATCATACTGAATTTGTATTTCCAGCTAAACATTCACAAAGTGATGTTGAGATGAACAAAGATGTTCAGCAGAGAGACAATGATATACCTTTATTTGGAAGACAGTTCAGTGGTGTGAAAATATTGAGAGTAATATGTGAATAAGGTGTTTAAAAATACACTGTAGAGTGAGAAGTTCAGTGACCAAGGGATTGAGTAGCAGTGAATAGCCAGAGAAATTGAAAGGTAATCATGTACCAGAGGAACTAGTGAAGAAGGGAGCCAACATGTAAATGGTGTGCAGGAGATACTGGACCTCATCAAACAATGAAGAAGAGGAAGCAGAAAACAGATGCTTTTTTCCCGAGGTTGATGACAATAAGGGCGGTGTTCTATATTTGTCAGGGATAATCCTGAGACTCAGGAGGGAATTCAGGTGGCATTTTCAAGATGGAATGTAGTGGAATTGACAAGGAGCGAGGGTGGAGGAGAAGGCAGTATTGAGTGAAAAGGCAAAAGAGAGACTAAGAGAGAAACATGGAGCTATTTGTTGAAAAGTGGGTAACGCAAATAAGGTTTTGAGATACATGAATTGCTGCTTGTGAAAGTTCTATCTCTCTATGCTCTGAGGATGCCACTGCTGGTGAAGAAATACAAAATTACTGGGTATAAGTAAAACAGGGAGGCTAGAATGAGAAAATTAATCTTTTTGTTGGATGGAGAAGAATTCTAGGGATGCTAGCGGTTGAAGAGAATTGTAGCAGACAGGGGTACTACATGATGAAAATAGAAAAAGAAGAGGAAAGATGGGTTTGAAAGCAATAGCAAACATCAGCTGTAGAGGAGAAGACTAACTCCAGAATGAAAAATTCTGTAACAATTCTGTATCCTCAGAGACAAATTTTGTGGAAATCCTGCAGCCTGTTTGAAGGAATCTTGGATATCAATTCAGACATTTTTATATTTCCATACCCTTAATAATCATCTTATTATTTATATTACATGAGACAGAAGGGATTAATTGATTTAAGGATGTTAATAGCAAACAGAAAAGAATTCTTTCCTCTCATACTTAAAATAGTAATTTGGTTTTAAGGGCTATTAAAAAAGAAAACTAATTTTAAAAGTGACCCATGTTTGAAATTTTATCAGAAATTGCACCGTAGAATAGCAAGCAACTTTTTCTCTAAAGGATATTACAAACTTTTTCTCTCTATCTAATGCTTAGGTACTTGGTTGCTGCTCTGAAGGCTAGCTTGGAACACTCGGTTCTGTTAGTGTAAACCACTATAAACAATTTCTGAAAACTTTTTCCTCCTTTTCCCATTTTTTGCTTGCAAGGGTTTTTATTTGTGTAGGTTTGCTTATTTAGCTAGTCAAATATATAAAACTATTGTGAGAAAAAAGCAACATCAAAGAAGAAACCCTGGAACTGAGATAAGAATATTGCTTGAAAAGAAAATTACGTTTACTTGAGTTGCCTTTGTTTTACTTCTTTTCCAGCCAGCTCCTTGTATTTTCATTTTGCTCATATATAAGTCTGAGGCCTAATCGTGAAATTGGTGAACTTACCAGGTAAAATTCTGAGCTAAAGATAACTGAAATTAAGGGCATTTAGGAACTCTGCATCTTGCAGATTAATAGCAATGTATCTTGGATTATTAAAAAAAAGTATATCATCCTCAAGTATCCAGCTGACCTGTAAACAGAAGAAAGGGAGTTTCCTTTAACTTCTCAAAACCATGTTCTCGTAGCAACTTATTGCATTGAATGATGATGGCATTTTTTGTTTTCTAGAGACTTAAAAAATGAAATTCACATATGTATTGTCCTTGAAAATCAGGCTCAGTATACTGAGCTAATAATCTCAGCCACTTCATGCAACATTGTAAACCACCGAGGCTCAGAGATAAGAATGCTCATTTTACCACTGACATGCTTCATGAGGAAAAATATCACCCCTTTAACTGAGGCATTTTTTCATCCTCATCTTTCCATCTGAATAGATAAAACAAAATCCGTAGTCTAAAAAAATTACATATTTTTAAATAATATGCAGAGAAAATATGGCATAATGATTTACACTACATTTTTATCAGAAAAATCAAATAATGTAGAAGAAATAATAGCTTTATATGTTACAAGGAGTTTAGTGAAAATATTTTAATTTCTTAGAGAAACACACCCATCCTCTTAGAATATACATGTGCTAGCTGCTATTTTCAACAAGCAAATAGATTTATTAGACAGCCATCTTTGATAACTCACTGCAAAATACACCTTTTTTGGCTCAAGGATTACTGAACCAGAAATACTAACTTTATGTAGATTTTTGTGTATTTTCAGTTTGCGTATTTCACTGTATTTGCACTGTGGCTCTGTTAGACCACAAAAATGGTTTAAGCTGAAAAGAATATGAACTGAAAGAATATGAGAAATTATACTGAATAATTGGGAATAAGCTGGGAATGAGTCTGTCATAGTTGCTTTTTGAAGACAACTTAGTAGCTTCTTTATAATTTTTTTCTGTTTATATTTTTGTTTGTTTGTTGCCAGTAGGCCAAAAGCTACTTTTAAATGATATGAAACATGCAGTGTTGGCATAGATGAGTTTGAAGAAATCTGTGGACTCTCAGTGGAGTTCTAGTATATCTTAGCTGGATCTTTAATGAGATTTTTACAAAATAACATTGATCACATTTGATTGTTTTCTGGAAGGCAAAGAAACCTTCAACAGCTGGGCAAGTCTAAGACTGATTAACTTGGAAAGAGGCAAAAGGAGGAGTGGTCTTTTTTGTTGGTTTACAAAAGCCATATTTATGATAGTACAAAGGAGGAAAAATGTAAATTTGCTAGGATAACCTGAGATGGGTTAGATAAGTTATGAAAAGATACAGAAGAAAGCTACTTTTACATCCTTGTATGTTTTTTTCATGCAGTGTAAAAAATCCCCAAAGGAAGCCAACAGAATAATTTCCAAAAGCTATTTTTATTAGTAATATTTATCATTTTTGTGGTCAAGATAGATCATTTTCTCAAATGCAAAGTTTGACTGTGCAGCCAAACATTCAGCCTGGGGTTTCATTTTCAAACCTTTAGGCAAATATTTAGTAATGCTGTTAAGAAGTCATCTTTCTAAAATGGTTTCCTGAAATATTTCTTGATGAACAATCTTAAACAAGAAGAAATTGTTTCTGTGGTCAGCAATATTCTTAGAAATTGAATGTCCTTCCTGGTGAAGGAAGCATGGGCAGATAGGAAGGACTTACTCATCATTCTACAATGGATCAGAGACATCTCTAGGACAGGCTGGCCTGCTTGCTTTCTTGTTTTGCCTAAGCCCATGTATGGTCAAATGTATCAGATGCCTTTCCTCATTGCCTTCTGCGTAAATGTTTTAGATTTTTTTTTTTTTTAAATAGAAATCAAGTCCTTTGTATCAATTGCCATTAACAAAACCTAAGTAATTTTTCATTTTGACTGGCTACACCACTGTATGACTTCTCTTCTAAGACTGCTCTTTTCCATAATATCTGAACATCTTCTAAGTATTTCACACTTGTATTTTTATTTTAATTGATAATTGCATGATTCATTGAAGATTCCATAAACTTTAAAAATAATTATATACATTTTTTTTCGCTCCTGATTATGTAGGTTTTCCATTGTAATATAGTTGCTCAAGACAAACTACAGCGTATTAAAAAATAAAAAAAGCCAAGTCTTTTATGTCTTCAGTATTTGCAAGTAGCTAGGTAAGCTTCTCTATAATCTCTATACATGTGAGAGATTATTGAAGTGTTTTGAACCAGTGCTGAGTGTGAGAGATGAAGAAATCCTGAAGACTTGTCACCCAGAAAAAGGCCTTAGTTGCAACAGATGAGAATATAATGGATGCACAGGATAGTTAAATACAATTGTCAGTCAGATGTCCTGGTTTTGGAAAGTAAAGTTAGGCTACTGTATTCCTAATTGGTTAATTAGGATTGAGAGAAAAGAAGGAGTGTTTCACATCTGCTAATGATACATGTAGATGTCACCGAGTTAGAAAGTCACAGAGAAGAGGAAATCATGTAAGAGTGTAATCATATAAACACTAAAACCTCAGATTTCACAAGTTAATCTTGTTTTGCATCAGTGTGCTCATTACTGAAACAGCATCCATTTCTACACCACGGGCAGTGGTATTGAAGAGCTGTCACATAGATTGAAAGCCTGGGGATCATGTTTACAGAGACTTAAGAAAAGCATCTGATACAGCCTGCAACTGCCTACTCAGGGAATATATTGAGAAATTCCTGAATTCAGCTGATGTGTGTAGATCTGACAATTCTTAATTGATATAGTAAACCCAGAAAGTACACTTTCATTTATTTTGTGGATTATAATTGAGAGGAAAGGAGATACGCTTCCTTCAGTAGAGGTGGCTGAAGGGGGGTTGGGGAAGTAGACATTTGGAGAGTGTAACTCATGCCTTGGGAACCTGTCTGTCTTGTCAGCTGTGATCACAGCTCTGAGATATTGTCTGTCTCAGATTGGGATCACTTTCAACAGCTTTGCTCAGTTGTGACTAAAAAGGAGATTTCTGGTTTGTTTGTTTTCTTGCAGCTTTGTAATTCATACTTTTGTCACCTTGAGCCTGTCATCTTGGAAGGCTTTTTAAATTTGCTAAAAACTACAACTTTTGCAATTAAATATTGTCAGTGTGAGCTATTTTATTTTGCTGTAGGTATCTTAGGTGAAAAGACCCATTTAAAACTCAGCTAGTTGTATGTGGCCTGGGACTTGCTTGTTGGGCATCTCTGCTGACCTAATGCTGCCCTTCTGCCTCATCTTTGAAACCAGCATAAATCTAGATTGTGGTTGTATGGTTGAGTGTGTTCACACTAATAAATAAGTAATATTTTGCTACACATCTGTATAACAGAGAAAGATTGATATAGCCATCTTTATATGTCTCACTTTCCCCAAGGCCTGCCTTAATTTACTGCGTCTGCTTTTAAAAAAAATCTAGAAGATGTTAGGAATAAGATGGAAGAAGAATGTCTTGGCTGGGACATTCAATGTTTCATTAAAAGAAAAGCAGGGGGGGCAGAATGTGGGAAGCATTATAATCTTGGGAAAGTGTCGGCTTACTGTGAAATACTGTATCCCAGAAACAATGTGGAAAGTTCAAATATTCCATCAGTTAAACATACTGTTATTTTTCTCATGGATGTGGCTTGGCTTTCTGAGGTGAACAACTGAGTAGGTCTGTCTTTTTCCTAGAATAAGTTTTATTGAGTGTTTTGGAGCAGGAGAGCAGTTCTGGGACACAGAGCTGTAGCTGTGTGGTTCTGTTGCAGATCATTCTTTTGTGATAAAACCTTCATGTGGCCACTGTCTTTTTCAATTCCTGTATGGGTCCTCTTCAGTCCATACAGTTTTTTGTACAAGGGATACTCATTGCTGATGTTCCTCCAGTCACATACCTTTGCCCCCACCCCCACCCCTTCCCAGTCCTTTCTCTGGTTTCCTTTTATCTTCTGGGTCTCGTCCTCCCTGAGGACTGTGGCAATATTGCAAACCCTGACATTTATCTGTTTTTCTAGGTTTTTTTGATACATGCAACTGTGTCCTTTCTCACATGTGCTTCATGTTTTATGCCTGTCATCTCATTTTGCACACAAGTACAGTCAGCTGTAATTGCTTAACAAAAATATACGTGCTAATACAAAGCTAGGAGGAAAGTGCTTACATTGCTGGAATTATTTGTTAGAAAGCCTTTAAACAAGTTGCAGAAGATGGTGGTTTACTGCAGAATTTGCTGAAGTAACTAAACCTTTAAAAATGTTAAGGACTGATGAACTTGTCAAATTTTGTATGGCACGTGACTATTACTTCATAATAGCAGGCACCTCTGCAACAGAAGGAGAAAGGATAATGAAGGAGATATGTAGATACACTTTCCCCTAATTATCTTGACATCTTTATGTTATGTTTCAATGCTCTCCCTTTCCCTTCTGTAATCAAACTTTTGAATTGGGTACGTTGGTTCTGTTGTTTCATGTCTTTCCAGCAAGAAACATTCTGATAACAATTTTTTTGCTAATGATTTGTTAGCAAGATTAGACATCTGTTAAAAATATTAAGAGGTCAGAGGCCAAACCCATTATTTTCTTTGAGAACTGCAATGAATGTTTGCCAGTATGTATAAAAACTTCTTTTCAACCTTCAATCATTTTAGAATGTTTGATTTAGTACTACAATTCAAGGTTGTATTCCTTTGCAGAATAATATATGGAGGGCAAGCTTGCAGAGCTCAAAGTTAGGAAAACAATCTTTTTACTGGTAAACTGAGCAAATTTATTTTGAAAGACAAATAGAATTGCTCATGCAATCTTACTAGGCCTTTCAGACAAGCCTAGTTTTACATGAAATCCTAAAGCATCGAAGCTGGATAGAGTTGGGTGGAACTTGTTCTTTTGTTTTCATTTTTGTCATTAAGGGCAAATAATGTCAGTCTTTGATATCTATATGCTGCTGTTTCCATTTCTCTGTAGGCCAGTTGAAAAAGGGTAAACACTATTCAGAGTATAGGTACTTATTGAGAAGCCTCTATAGTGCATGATGTGAAGTCAAAAAGTCATTTCAGTTGGAAAAGACCCTTAAGACCATCAAGTCCCCCTATTTACAATCTTACATACAACCTTAACTCTGCCAAGCCCACCTCTAAACCATGTTCCCAAGTGCCACATCTGCATATCCAGGCATGGTGACTCAACCACTTCCCTGGGAAGCCTGTTCCAATGCTTGAAAGCTCTTTCAGTGAAGAAATTTTTCCTAATACACAATCTAAACCTCTCCTGGCACAACTTGGGGCCAATTTAAGATGAGTTGTTTAATTCCTGAAAGATACGGTTTAGATTTTATTAATGGATTAATAAATTAATGCTAAATAAGATCATATGACCATAGGAAAACAACACAAATTCTGAACTGTTACGTGATTTGCTGTCTATCTCTAGATAGACATTTTGGGTTTTTACTTGTAAAACATAAAAGAAAAGGCACTAGTTGGACCCCAGATCTTTTTCTGTGTTTTACTTTGGATCCAACACAAAGCAGGAGGAAAGAATTTCAGATTGATTGAGGATGAAATGAAAGGAAAAAACCCTCCACCCTCACATTAAGTTGGGCAGCAAAGTGAAAAAACCAGTATTTTAGTATATGTATGCCAGTGTGACATTGCCTGGAGGGATGGGAGTGTTGTGGAGTCCAAATGAAGTTTTTTCAATTTATTTGAATTAGCTTTATATCATAATGTAATCTTTCTGGCATTTTTAAAAGTTTGAATATTAACCATTTATGATGTTTTTGAAAGAGTTCATGGTATTTCTTAGACAAAAAATTATATTATTTTAATTGCTTGTTAACATTCAACAAATACTACAGAAAATTTATTTCCTGGTAATGAATTCACACTTTATTCTTTACACATTCCCACATACTTGGAAAATTTTATGCAATTGGATGCACAAAATATGTTTTTTTAGTATTAATAAACACTCCCACCAAAGACAAACAGTCGTAAACTGCAGTCTGTTCATAGCGTCCGGGGTATGCATAATTGGCTAGAAGTGACAGTAATTTCAAAACAATTACTATGGCTAAATGTAGGCCATTGCATTCTATGTTCAAATACTGTAAGAAACACGTTCTTGGTATTTGAAGTCCCCCTTTGTTGAATAGTCATTTGTGGAGGGAATGCCTCAAGTGACTCCTCTCAATGATTGACTAAATCTGCACACCAAGAGAAGCTTGCAATAGTTATTAATGTCATCACACAAAGATTCTCTAGCTTTAGAACCAAATATAGAACATTTAACATTAATATATTTAAGAATATATTCTTTAAAATAAACAACATTAATTACTTTACTAGTTTGTCTCTCTTACTTACAAAATAGCCCATAAAAAGAGCCTTAGTAAGGTCCATAGTCAAAAATTAGAAGATAAATTAACTGAGAATTCCTGTGCAAGCTTAAATCAGTCTGTATGATTGTATTTCGTGATCACATTGTCCATTTTTATTCTGTAGAATTGTGTCTCTTTTAACGCATAGTTTGTTTAGAAATCACTGAGCAGCTGCTCAGTGTTTTGTCCTCTTACTGTTCAGGGTGGGATTCTAGGTCTGATTTTACTGCATGTTGTTTAACCTCCCCTGTGAAAAGATACGCTTCTATGCATATTTTTGTTTTGCTCATCGCTACAATAAAAAAAAGGACTTCAAGTCACTAATTTGTCATCTTCTCCTCTGTGTTTTAATCCTCATCTTACAGATGGGAAGATGAGGTACAGTTGCACTGGCAACCTTTAAGTTTGAATGTTTAATTTTTCAACTATATGAACTAGTTTTCTCTTATGAAAAGAGGGCAAATGAAAAGCATAGTTACCTAGGTATTAAAAAAGGAATCAACCTGTCTCAAATTCCTTTGTCTCTGTTTCTGTATTTTCCCTTTTTTTCCTTTTTTTCCCCTTCCTGTGTTTCCACTTCCTGTCTTGGAATCTTAGCTGAGACCTTTGTTTTTGGAAAGTGGGAAAACTTAATTTTCCAAGACAATTTAAATTGAATTTAATTTTTAATAGAATTTTTAGGTATTTTACCAAATAATGACTTAATAAATAAGAAGTGATCTCCATACAAGAACAAAATGTGAACTTGAAGAGAATTTCAACCTTTTTTTAGGATTATCAGCAATATAGAAATAATTCAAAGAAAACATACATCATTCCCAAACTGAATTTTACTGCAGCTAAATGGAACACAAACCTTACAGGATCTGAACTTTGTTCTATTATGTAAGCCATGAATTCCGTCAGGGATTAAATTTGGCAAAAGTAAATTCTTCCAGTCCTTTTAAGTCCTTTCCAAAATATGTGTATTGTATTTTGGTAGTTTTAGAAACTAAAAGCCTGCTTAGGGGAGTGTTGAGAACTGTCTTGGAATGTATTTTTATCTTAACCAGGCATAACTACCTTTGTTCAGTGCTAGTGGGAGTTTTCCAAAAGCGCTGATGCTATGTAAATCTGTACTGTATAATTAAACCTATGAAGAAGTCAAATTTTGCATTCAAGCTCTTTTTATGAAAGCCTATTCTGAAACACATATGACATTTTTAGAAGGCTGTTGGAAATAGTCAGCTACTGTACCTCCTAAAAATGCAGGAGTTTCTGTTTAGAGTTAGGAATAGAAGCAGAGCACAGAAAATGCTATGAAGTAATGTTTGTCTTGTTTGTTTCATTTGTAATTTAATTTATAATTGTAATTTATTTTGTAATGTTTTATTTGTTTGACAAACAGGTACATACAAAGTTCCACTGCAGGCAAGCCCATGCTTCAGGCACTGACACTTCGTGTTTGACGTTTTCCTATGATGGTACTGTCCTTGCCAGCCGGGGAGGTAGGTCATTGAAAGAACCCTATGACATGTTGAATGTAAGACAGTTTTAACTTTAGTAAGTGAAATGGTTCATTAAACAAACCATATAAACCATGTAATTGTTAGATGTAATTGTTTATGATGGAGATAAGGTAGTGAAATCGGAAAGCAGTGATTCAAATTTGAAGTGTTTCACAATTTACTACTTTTATTTGATATGCCATGCAATACTGTGTTCCTGAAAGAGCATTTTACAGCAATTAAGAAATATTTTAAGAGAAATTTGCTGATCATATTACAGTTTCTGATCTGTCGTCTTGTCTAGCAGTAATAATACACCGAAAGGAAATAATTAGCGTAACTAAATATAAAAAAAGACCAGTTTTGTTGCTTAGTTCTTCCTTGGAAGATTAGTGCCTCTGAATAACACTGTCTCTGTTCTGAACTTATTAATTCCTCATGTAACTTTCTTAGGCAATGTCATTTTCTGTCCTAATTGGAATTTTTATCTAATCTATATTAAAAACATGGAAAGTTGATGACTGGAATTGACTTGCCAAGATATACTTGAATGGCAAAAGAATTTGGAATGTCCACAGGACTGGAAAGAAAGGCTTGTGTCGTAAACTTCAGATAAAACTTTTATAAAAGAGTCTTAGATAACAGAACAAGACTTGAGAAGGCAAAGATGTATTTGAGGACTCATTCACTTCATTATTGGGGTAGGATTGTGTCTGTTGAAGACAACTTTTCATGCAAAGATTTGTCTACCCAGTATGTTGCAGGCAGGTGCAAGCATACAAGCCAAGCTGTCTGGATGGAAAACAGCTGTAACCAGAAGCTCCGTGTATGCATTAGCATTGCCCCAAGGCCAAATAAACAGGCCTAGGGAGAGGCAGTATACATTAATGTCGGCTAACGCTGTGCCTAACATATGTTTGGGACATCTGGTCAGTTTGGTACATAGACAGAATGAGATTACATACACAAAATACCAGAATAGAGGTATTCATAGATGAAAAAAACTCTGAAGCAGTAGATGTATTTTCTAGCCAAGTAGCTTGCATTTTCTTTCCTCCCTGTGTCCTCCCTATGCCTCTGTCCCTGAAGGGAGGAGTGTCTGACTGGTGCACATCAGTGCAGTGAAATGCAACGAATATTGGTTGCTGCCTCACTGATTTTTTGTATGTCTTGCCACATTTCAAAGATTCCAGATGTTGTTTCCCGGAACACGTCTTTCAGAGTAACGACTTGGTAGTCTTATCCTCAAAGGCCCTAGGCATATGGACACTAATGGCACTTGTATTCTTTCATATCTGCTGTTCAGGGTCTTCGATCCAGAGTTCTGCTGCCACTGTACCCATCATGAATGGGTTCTAAGTGGTGAGGTAAAAGCTTTGAAGCTTTTTTGTCCTTACTGAACCAGACTCTTACAATGTGTGAACCTTCTCCTGCTTGGAAAATATGTGAACTGTGTGTCTTTCCATTCTGCATTAGGTAAAACGCTGCATCTGTGTGCCAGTGGTGTTTGCCCCAAAAAAATTCACACAGACATACATACTTCAGGAAATTTAGGGATAAACCTTGGTGTGCTTTTAAATATAACAGCAAACAAGGCTAATATTTAGGGAAGGGTATTCGCTAGTGCTGTCTTGAAAGCTCCATTTATGTAAATTCTCTTCTGTTTCACATTTATGAATGTAGATCACATAAATGACCTTTCCTTATTTTTGTTGCATGTGGCACTTTTACTTGCCTGCTCTTCCTCATCTGTCTCCAGTTTTTGTCTCATGTTAAACAGACTTTAATTTACTCAGGTTTTATCTACCACACTCCGCTCTAAGCTGTATAAAATGTTGATTGATTGATTGCAGAATGTAAGACTGCGCAGAAATTTGGCCACTCAATGTAGATAAAAGTGCTACCTTTGTCTAGCGTATTAAAAGAAGAAAAAGAGCTCTGTGTGCACTGTGCTGGAAAGTAAGGAGGATTCATACCTTATTTTGACTTGTTTGGTTAGTGCTTTAATATGAGTATTGCTTTGGATCTGTACCAACAAAAAAGCAGATGTGGATCCAGCTTTTGTAGATTAACACACCTGCCAAGTGCTGAGGATCAAAGAGAGGATAGTTGTTTGGGGCATGGGAACTTTCATTGAAAGCTTGATGGACTTTCCTGCATCTGATGTAGATTCTGTGTTGGATATGAGAAGATGAGGCATGGCTCAGCTGCAGGCACAAGGGAAAATGAAAACCTAAGGAGCTGCTTATGAAAGTTTCCAGTCTTATTCTTGTTGGGTATTAGGTAGTAACTTGACAGAAACTTAAGAAAGTGATATTTCTGCATGCTTGAAACCATGAAGGATAGTATTTGGGGAACATTTTCTTTGTTTAGCAGGGGAGAGATAAGAATTAGGATTGGACTTGGGGTCTTACTGTAAAAATACAAAAAAATTTTTTGGACTGATATTTTTTTGTTGGTCTTTGGTTTTTTTCCATTTTACTTGTGTTTCTTTCTTCAGTTTGAAATTGGGTTAAAAGGTAGAAACACCTCGTATGCTCAAGGATCATGCAGCAGCATGTATAGTGACCGTTTCATGTAGTGTAGTAACATATTGCTCTTCATAGTAAATCCAAACATTAGCATTTTAAAAATCAAATGGGTTTTTTGTCAAGTATTATTTCTCAGAAGCTGAACACTGGTGTTCATTCTGACAATGCCAAAAATGCATTTACTAGTTTTAATAGGCATAATCAGCTACTTGCAATACTTGGAGCGGAAATGGCTTTATGAAAGTCTTCTAGTATCCTTCTTGCCATATGTTCATTCCATATGTTTAGGGAGGATGATGCCCTTAAGTATTTCATCAGGCTGGTATGTATGCAGGTGATGCTGAGAGCTGTTCCAAATGTAGGTATAGATTCCTCAATTTGTGACTTCCCTCACAAGATCTTCGGCTTTGGTTCCAACCTAGGAATTTGTTACTTCCCTCACAAGATCTTCAGCTTTGGTCCCAACCTAGGATGACTCCAAAGGTTGTTCTGTAGTTGTCGCAGCTCCTTCTGCAGAACCAGTTCAGAATGCAGAAGCCAGTAACTTGTTCAGAGGTGTCTCTCACATTTGTAGTATAAGCCTTCACAGAAAGGCTCAGAGTTGATAAATATATTCTGGTAAGCTTGTTATGCTATGCGTTTCCTAAGCTGTAACGTCTTAAAATTCCCAGTTCCTTTGTTTCTTTACTTTCCTCATTGATCTCTGTGAAGAATTTCTATCCTCGAGCTTTGCTTTCAACACAGGACTCCCTCTTTTAAAAGAGAGTATCGCTGACTGTAGGCTGTGTGAATTCCTGGCAGCACTTTTGCTTCTTTTGGGCCTATTTACATTCATGTGCTTGTCTTCCTGGTCAGTATCTTCTGAAAAGAAAAGAAAAATATCAGATAAAATCTTCATAGTATTAGTGCTTTGGCTTTATTTTGACTAAAGGGCATTTGCAAAATGCCTGGCTTTTTTCACCAAAGACTCTTTTTCTAGGACCTAATTGTTGCCTCTTGATAAATCCAGTGCTCAATACCATTGGTGCAATGGTGTCTGACCTGATTGTGTCAGTTTTGAGTCTGCTTGTTGGTATCTTTCTTATTAAAATGGCAAAAAATAGAGTTTGAAATGCTACTTAAAGTGCTATAAAAGCTTTAAATAATCTTACCAGGCTGTGGAGAAGTTTGCCATCAATAAAAAATACTGAATGATCTGAGTAGACTATTTTGAATGCTTCATACTGACTTGCTCAACTTCTGTTTATATGCTTTTGTTTAAGGATAAGATAAGTAAGTAAAAACAGATCACTACTACTGCAGCTCTGTTGAAGAAGCCTCCTAAGCATCGATAGAAGGTTGCTACTGGAAATAATCCTTGCTGCTGAGGAAAGTTAATATTCTGTAATCTTAGTGACAGTGATTTCAACTCCAAATGCAAATTAGATTTAGGAACCAATTTGCATTTGCACACTGATAATTTTAATTAGGAATAGTGAATTTGACCAAATTCTTAATGATGGTAAAGTTTCATAGCATTTGCAAGTCATTCTACTGGCATTTTTCCTCTCCAAATGCTTAATCATCTGTTTCTGCCCAGTTTAAGACAATGTTGACTTGGAATCAACCACAGCTTTGAGTCCTACTAGAGTCTTCTAAAGTTTTTAACCAGCCCATTACATTTTCTTGCTAGCAAAGGAGCTATAGCTACATGTCAGACTGCATTTCTCCTGCTAAAATCTGGCAGGACTACAGCTTGAAGATCATGTCAAGGCTTATTCCACTAGGAACAGAACAGCCTTGGCTGCTAGCCGTAGATCTGTCCCTACTCAGGAGATTTGCAAAGTGGCCGAGTGGTGTCCTTTGCATACATTTATAAAGTGCTGGTGCTTTAGATATAACATCTCGATGATAAGTGTTTTTTTTTCTTGGAGGGTGGGAGGGGAAAGGGAGGGCTCATTTTACAAGACTAAATGCTTTGAAGTACTTGGGATGGAATCTACTGAGAAACAGTATGAAAACAGATATTCCCAAAACAGGGACCCAACATTTTTCTTCCTTGTCATTTTTTAGCTTCCCAATGAACAGAAATATACTCTGCTCTAGACATAATTTATTTAAGTTGTCCACTTCTTAAAAATATTTTGTAGTAAGGAGTTATCCTAGTCTTTAATATAAACATACATGATGTACGAGGCCACACATTACTACCTTCCCTGTGAAGGGCACTGCTGGCCTTGATTTCTTTTGTTACAGCATGTTACTTCTTTTAAAAACATTTTATTTCCAAGGCCTCCTTTGAGCTCTTTAGCTCAAAGGCTATGAATCTGCAAAATACTTGTAGATAACCAAATTACTTTCCTTCAAGATTTGTACTTTGGAAGAAAGAAGGTCTTGCCTCCTTTTCCTCCTAGGTCAGGAAGATTTTGTAACTTTTTGTTCTAAAATTAATCTCTGGATATTTTCAAATAGAATTCTTGCTTAAGTATCCTTCTTTTTACCCATTAAAAGTGCTGAGACACTGCTGTCAAATGCTAGGACATGTCTAGGTGCTTGAGTGAGGTACTTCAAAGCTCAAATTCTGTAGCTCATCTCATGCTGGAAATATGTATTCCAGAAGGACAATCAGAGCAGAGATGTAGATGTCTCTGAGAATAACCAGCTAATCTCTTTTTTTTTACCCCTATTCTCACTTTGTTAATATGTCATAACTTTTCAAAAAGGGATAAACAGCCTGACTTTTACTGACCTGCAGTCACACCATGTTTATCAAACACAGATGAGAACTGCTACAAATGTCTTGCTGTAACCTTGATTTTGGCTTTTGTGGCTAAAGGTAGTGTGGTGAAAAGGTTTCATTATAGCAAGTGTGGTTTCACTTGCTTCCCTTCACCCCCTTCCCTGAGGATTTCTGACTGATTCCAGAGCGTCTTCTCCATCCTGAAATAGCAGTTTGTTGCTGTTTGCCTGCTGAAGAAGGAGGAAGACTTTCATGTGCTTTCTATTCTTCCTGATTGCTTTTTCAGGACAGGTGAAAACCACACGTATAAAACTTGTTTAGTTTTTGATCTAGACCATTCATGGCAACATTTTTAATTTCTTTTGATATCTTGAAAGTTAAATTTGCTCCTAGCAGCAAAGCATCAATGCTCACAAACACAGAATAAATTAGTGATTGAGGAATCTGATTCCATTGTGGGTAGTGGTTCTTGATAGGAGGTATTACCACTGAGCCATTGAGGAGAAGTTTCTGATAGACTTGGAGTGCAGCTTGTTGAGCTTCTCAACCTTGCACTGTCATAGTCATTTAGCAATGAAAAACTTCCAAATCGTTCCCATTTTGGATACTTCTGCTATGTAATTTTGTTCTCCTTCTCTTGGAATTAGTGGGAGAAAATTTCTGACATGCCTAAGTTCTTGACTTGAATTCTTTATTGCTAACCTTTGTCTCTTTTGTTTCATAGGAGATGATACTTTAAAGATATGGGATATTAGACAATTTAAAAAGCCTCTTAATTCAGCAGATGGACTGCCCAGCTTCTTTCCGATGTAAGTATTCTAATTCTTTCCAACTAGAAGAAATAGCAGTATTTTTGCTGAATGGGGAAGGGTTCTACTAGAGTTCTTATCCTCGGTAGTCACAAGGTCCACAATTGTGCAGAGAGTATTGCACAAGGAGGACTCGCAGTGACAATTCTTGTCTATTTTAGGGATTCACGTTGCTTTAAAAGGTCTTATTTTTGTGGTATTTCAGTCTCATATGTCTTAAGGCTAATTGGATTAGCAGCCTTTCAGGAGGAGCCCCTTACTTGTGTGTAATGAGATTTAAACCTCATTCTTATTTAGTCTCTGGTTAATAAAAAAAGAACTGAATCAAAAAGTAGACATAACATGAAGGTACATGGTATGAATTCAGGTTATGGTGTCAGAACTGCTGACTTTATTTAACTGCGTAGTGCTAAGTATTGTTTTCAGTTATTGGTCTGATCTGCATTTCTATAGCTGTAATACAGCCAAATCCTCTAAGGACAGTTTGTAATTTTGGAATAAGATTTTAGAAAGACAAGTCATGGACAGCTTAATCTTAACTGCAGTTTGTAACACAGAGGAAAAGTAAACAGAAAAACATTTTTGGCCAATGTATAAACACATCACCTTGCATCACTGAAGGATGTATCATCAGCAAAAACAGATTTCACGACTAGTACATTTTTTTACTTAATGATGACCACCAGATTTGAAAGTACTTTTTTGTTTGTTTTGTTTTGTGTGTTGAAAAGCTAGCAAGACTTTTGAGTGGAAGAGAATTTTGTTGGGAGGAGGATTTTTACCGAATCTGCCAATTTTGCACATCCCATGCACAACTGTAGTAACAATTGTAGCAGATAACTCTGATAACTATAGCAGTAGATGACAGCTAACAAAAGACTTTTTCAAGCTTTGTCTTGAAAGGACTAACTAATAGAAAAGATTGTTTTAAGAAGTGCAATTTATATGTAAGTTCTCTATATGTTAATTATTTATCTACCCAGTAAGATGCTTTCTTTTCTTCAACAGGACAGATTGTTGTTTCAGCCCAGATGATAAAATCCTTGTCACAGGCACTTCTGTTAAGAAAGGTGGTGGCAGTGGGAAGCTGTTTTTCTTTTATCGTGAGACCTTCCAGAAGCTGTATGAGATAGAAGTTACAGATGCAGTATGTATTTTAGTTTTGTCATCTCTTCAAAATATGAATGAAATCGTATTCATATGCTTGTTTTCCCTTATACAAGTAATTATCTGTTAACACTATTGTCATTTTCCTACTCCACAATTAAGAGATAGGGCTAGAGTAAGCTGCATAGGTACTATTCTTGTTTCAGTTTAAAAAAAAAAAAAGAATCCTAGGACAAGGTGTTTAGACAGTAGAACTTCCCTGCTCTGGTGTCAAGGATTTACGATCTGTGAAGTGAGACACAAATCCTAAAATACGTAGATGTTTATGTGGTTTACTTCACCACTTATCAAGATGAAATGCCCTATTGTGACAAAACTCCTTTTTGTCCGTGTGACAAAATTAGTGGTTACTCTATAATGTGTTTCTTGTCTAAATGCAAGAATTTGGGATGAAAGGAAGGCATCATTAAGAAGTCCATCAAGAACACCATTCTCACCAGTTACTATAAAAACCTAAGGTAGTGAACCTGTAATACCGAAGGGTCTGTGTATGGCTTGAAGTGACCGCCTATTCCCTTGTACCGAAGGGAAAAGCTCAATACCATAGTTGAAAAGGTCCTTTTACCCTTGTGATATACAAGTAAGCATATAGGTGATAACAGGAGTGGATGAAATTAGAACAGAATTGCCACTGATAAGTATGGCAATATGTGCTTATGTCCCTTTAGTTGTTGCAGTATGTCAGATTAGCAACTTTGTCACATTTGATAAACACTTTGTGTTTTCTCCTTCTGCCCTTTTTTTAAGCCAGCACAACAGTCTTTCCTAGCCCAGCAGACCAAACTTCCTTCTGCTGGATGTCATTTGTCAGAATCTACCTTTGTATTTGCTTTTCTTTTCAAATCCTGCTTTCTTTTTCCTGCTTTTAGTTCATTGTAAGGTAATACCTGCTTACGGATGGATTTGTTACACCTATAATTTCGGTGGCAGCTGTCTTGCAAATTAAAAATGCAGAATTCTTATCAAAGCAGAAAACATGTGTTTTTTTCTAGAGCAGAAATACACCTGTTTTCATCTTAAGCATATAATCTTAATACAAAGGGGTTTTATATGACTTTGGAAATTTTATTTAGTACTAAAGAATTTCTCCAAATACAGAAGAAATTGGCTTTTATATTTTTCTCCTATGGAGCATGCCAAACCACAAACCAAACTTAGCAAATGTGAATTTCTAGTGGATTTTTATTTTCTCATGCAAGCCTTAGTATTTATACCATTTATTATATTTATACCAAGTCTTTATACCCTTTTTCTGAGAGAAGACATGAATGCTTCAGTTTCTCCTCTGAAACTTCATGACAGAGAAAAGGAAAACAACTATGTAAGATAAAACGCAAGAAGTAGATTTTTGTAGGAGCTCTCCTGTCCATGGGTACAGGAAAAAATAGTTTCATAATTCCATTAACAGTCAGTTTGAACTCCTTAGACCTGAGTGTTTGGAGGTGGTCATGATGGTATCTCCTTTTAGTACTGATCGAGTCAGTAACAGTGTGCAGAAACTTCACTTAAGCTCTAAGACTGCAAGAAGGAAGAGCTTGTCAGTGGTGGATTCTGTAGCTCCAAAACCACTTAAATAGTGAGAAATGCTGCTCACCAATCTGCTTTTTTTTGCATCCAAAGAAAATATTATTTTCATTTGGTAACTTTTTCTTCTATATCTTGCAAATAAAGGGTCTGTTTACCTGCTAAGGTGGTGCTACTGGGGAGTCCACAAAATCTCCGCCTGCTCTCAGTTTCTCTCAGAATCGAGAGCTAAATTTCTGTTCTTTGATTCAAAGTACAAAAGAAACACGGAACTGAGACCCAACAGGAGGAGACTGTCAATAAGCAACTTCACTGAGGCCACTAACGTAGTAAAATTTTAAGTATGTGTACAAATCTAAGCAGGTTCATAATTTTATACTATAACTTTGTATAGGTGCTGATATTTATATGGTACTTTTTAAGACTGTAGTAAATCACTTTAGTCTATGGAGTTTTAGTGCTGCTGGTTTTCTTCATTTGGAGTTACAAAATTTAAGACCGTCATTCTTCTGCTTTGCATTTAGTGGAAATGAAAATAATGGAAATAATAGCTGAAGAATTAAGACTCACAAATACTGATCTTATGACATAATTTTCAGTACCAATATCTGTACAATGAGTCTGTCTAGCTTACAACTTGAACTCTACACATCCAAGGAAAATACAGTGTAGCATATCAATCTGAATCTAAAAGACAAAAATGACTATAAGTCGTCTTACAAAATAAAAGCAGTATATTCTTTCAATGTCTCTCTACTGTTGGTATCTTTTGGCTCTTTCATTAGTGTTCTTTACTTGTTCTTCTCAAATTACTGTGTTTGATGGAATATAAATGCATAAAGGCATGCTAAAAGCAAATTAATTTTCAAGAAGCTGGCTTTTATGTTTTATAAGCAGTAAATGCTGTTTGTTGGAAAGATCATTGGTCTGTAAACTGGGAGATTAATATCTTGTGTGTAGTTTATCAAAGCATTTTTCTCAGCAGTGCAGTAATTACTTGCTTTCTACCGGCTACGTTCGTAGTTTCCATTTTTTCCTATACTCTCAAAAGTAGCAGTTAGCATTTAGCATTAATGTAATTAAAAATAAGCACATAATGTAATCTAGGACTTCAGTTTGTTTTCTGCAACTAAGTGTTATACTTCTTTACATTTTGCATGTTACCTAGCGCTGAAATATGTAATTTTGCTCTTTTTATTTTTGGGTTTTTAGGCATTGCAGAGATGAAGTTATGCTATGCTATATGTGTAATAAAAGCTCAAATGCACCAGTATCTCTCTCAGCAAAAAGCCTGATCTGCTCTCATTCCTAATGAAATAATTTCAGTGATTTCAGTTAGATTTAGTCCATATTACTAAAGAAAAAAGGCATCTTTAGTAATTTATTTCCAGTATAAAATTAAAATAGTAACACTTTTTGAAGGCAATTGTATTCCAGTTTAGTGATGTGATGTATATAATCAGAATAACAGAAAATCTACCGTGAAGGAAAAATATAAACTATTCATGTGTTTCTTTTTTAATTTCACAAGGAATTTTTAGAGGGAGATTCCAGCAAGCTTAGAAAATTGAAAAACAGTAAAGATCAGTAAACATTATCTTAAACCTCCTTGGTAAACAGCCAGTGAAATTGGCCTGTGAGTGAACCTAGTGGGTAATGAGAAAATATTTAATGGGAATGTTTGACCAAAGCTGTGTCTGGCATTCCTTTCCATCATACCACACAAACCTTTTTTCACCTTTTCTTTCAAGTTTTCATGGGAAAATCTATTACTGTTTCAGAGCTGCTGGAGTGAAACCTTGTGGTTTTACTAGTGGACTAACAGTCTGATTAGTTTCTGCTGTTGTGACTGGGTATAGAATATTAATTTGCTTTTCTTCTCTTGTATTAGTGTTGGTTTTTTTTTTTTTCAGACACAATCTGTGCTTGAACAGCTGTGTTGTTGTGTCCACTCCTGAATACCATCCCACCACGTAGGCATTGGGACTTTTGTAGAATTTAAGCTTCTTAGATAAATAGCAATACTTTTTGAAGGAAATTAATCTCAAAAGAGCTGGAGACCACGGGCTCTGTCTCTGGCCAGTAGTGGGAGGAGGTGTGAACAGGCCAAACACAAAATCATCGGTGCTTCTCTGACCATCCTTTCTATCTCCAGTGACTGCTGTTTTCTAGATATCTTGATGCAGATACAGGAATTTTGCAGTTAATAGCACTCAGTGGATTTTTTTTTCCCATGAGTTTATCAAGGAGAGAAATCGCCCATGATGCAGGTTATGGCAGGGTCATTTACTTACTGCAGATTACATCAAAATTACATCAGGGTGGGAGCTCCTGCCTCTCCCTCTTTCATAATGAAGCTGATGTTCTGTGTGCAGTACCGCAGCCTTGCTCTGACTTAGTGTGTTAAGGTACAGTTGGAGATTTTGAGGACTTTGCACTGTGACAATGGTTATGTTTACTAAACTGTACAGAATTCCTCTCTTTTTAATGGAACTTGAAAAAATCCTGTTATGAATGTGCAGCCTCGTCATAGTTCTTCTGTCTCTTTCTCTTCTATCTTGATAGTATTATTTATGAAAGGTTCTTCTGCTCTCACCTCAAATGTTCACAGTGAAATACATTTATTAAACTTGCTCAATTTGAGCATTAGAGGCTTATTTAATCTGAAATACCTATAATTGCATGCAGAACCTTTCTTCATTTACATGGATAAAGAGACTTAAACAGATGGCAGGAAACAATAGTGCCAGAGTATGGGGGTACAGAGTTTCTGTCCGGAAACTCAGAGACCATTTCACTTTCTTTTCCCCAGGTAGTATGAGAGGCAGGAAGACCTGTAGCTGCAAGGTCTCATCTTTGGGATATCTGTAACTGCAGTCTGGAAGGGAAGGGAGATTTCACTGCCAGATGAAAGCCAGATGAAAGCTTGCTTTGGTTATGCAAGCATGAGATCTTCATGGGAACCAGTTATAAATACCTAGTGTATGGGAAAAAAAATTGGATATACAACATTTCCCCCAATGTCAGTTTAATTTAAAATAGCTGTGGATAGGTACTTGAATCACTCTCACATGTCTGTCATTCATTTGGCTACTTCCAACAGATCACCCGGTAGTTATCCTTATTACAGACAAGATTGATCTTGGCAGCAGTAGAGTACTCATTTTCCCCATATGGAAAGGACAAGTATTACACCCCGTTACTGCCAAGCAAGAATGGGCACTGAGAAAGGGAAAAAAAAAAAAAAAATTGTATAGTTACAGGAATTGCTGATTTTTAATGGACATTTAAGTAATAATTTAATTTAAAAATGATCCAAGTTGATGAGTTTGTGTACATTATAAAATAAGATGTGCAAGTTTTTAAAATCCACAGATTTTTGTAGATAAGCAACAATCCAAAAACACAGATTCATGGTTGTTTTGGGAAACCTATTTCTGTTAGGAGGATTCTTCAATATTTTCTTAGTTTCTCAAATATAAGCAAAAGTTAAATTATTAAATACTTCTGAAAATACCTCTAAGGGAGGTTTCAGGAAGGTCTTCTGAGACAAGCTATAAATAAAGCTTCTTTTTAGATGAAAGAGTGAAAAGGAAAGAAGGAATAAGGAATATGAGCCTTCCAGCATCCTTTACGCACAGTTGATATAGGATTGCAGTATTTCTTTTCTTGACCTCAAACAATATCATTTACTGTTTATAAAGTGCAGTAAATATATTAAAGGGCTTTTCCACTGCGGCCCCTTTCACTATGATTTAAAGCTTTTGAATTTAAGAAAAATTCTTTTAAGTTCTGGAAGAGATCATAATGCTACTTCTGGTTTTTTTTTGTTGTTGTTGTTTTTGTTTTGTTTTGGTTTTTTGTTTGTTTGTTTTAAAGCCATTTATTTTATTTAAAAAGAAAATCCATATTTTCACAATAGGGAAGTAAATATGATATTTAAGGCCCAGTAAATGTATTTGTTTTTCAAAGTGAACAGCAAAAAATATCTAGTATAAGACGTGAATCATGGGAATGTGTTTTCTTCTATAGTATGGTAGCCTGTCAGTTTTTATTCTATGCTTCCATATATGTAAGGACAATGTGGTCCTTCCCTTTGTGTATCCTGGAGCAGCATGTACTCTGTTTTAGGGGAGCTGTCACTAGGGGTTTGAGGTATGCAAGAGTAATAAACTGTGAGGGTTTTGCCCCTGTAACAGGGACTGGGGGTGTACATGAAGGTTGTCTCCCTTAGTTTTATGATATATGGTGATGAAAGTGTGGCTGTAATTTTAACAGAGCAGGTGCTTGAAAATGCTCGACATTTGTAAGTACAAGGGAAACAGGTTGCCACCTTGATTAAGTTGCTTTTTTATTCATTAAAAGAGCAAAGTATTGTTCAGTGGCTCCATGCACTTGTAAGAATTATTTTATAGCTGTACTTGGAAAGATGAGTGGTACAGCATTGTAATCCATGCTTTTTATATTGAAATCCTTCTTTAATATATTGGCCTCTGAAAATGTTTTTAGGGTATTTCTGGTTTCTACGTAGAAAATTGTAAGCTTTATCCGTTTCTGGTCCCTTTTCTATTGAATATTTCCACACATTTTCTAAGCTATGTTTCATAAGGGAAAAACATTAGTATTCTTCCCTCCACTACTGTATTCTCATGAGTATTTTAAATCTAATGATAGCAGGTCACTGCATTGTAGATACTCCCTAACCTCCCACCTTATTTATTGTAGTTGGCTCTTTTCCTTGGAAGAGCTCCAGGGAAATCTTGAACGTGAAGATTTTTGCAATTGGGGTTTTCAGTATATTTTTACATATAATATTAGTGCATTTTTACTATGTGAGTAGCCTTTTTCTTAAATCAGAGCATGTTAACCATATTTTTGCTTGAAAGAAGAAATGGCAGACATTTGAAGATGGCATACTTCTAAATCTGTTATTTAATTCTTTTATTATTATTAAAAATACAGCAGTTTTATGAGTTACACAGTTTTATCCCCTCTTCTGGTGCTTCCAGGAGGCAGACCAGCTTTTCCAAGTAAAGCAGCATGGCAATCCAGGTAGATGGCTATTGTATCACCTCTGTTCTCTAAGACACCAGTCAAATGAGATTAAAGAGTGCATAGTGGGAATTGATATGGCCTCTGAGCAGCACTGCTTCTCTGTGATTCTAAAGACAGAAATTCTGTAGCTCTTGGAGGGCAGCAGATGGTTAATGTAGCTGATGTTTCATGGAGATCGTCTGCAGAGAAATCAAGATAACAGTAGGAGAAGGGAAGAACTATATATATTGAAGCATTTCCTTTTAATGCTAACTTCATTGGTGGATTTTACTTTCCATTCTGCATTTCAACCATCATTATCAATGATCTTTGATTATTGCATAGAAATGATAGTGTTGTGTAGAAATTATCGCATCAGGTAAGATTGCTATTATCTTCAGATTAGAATATCAAGTTTTTGATTTTTTAAAATTTTTTTTCCTTTAAATTCCAATTACACAGAATTGGAGAGAAATTATTTGTTAACTTGGGAGAAAATGTGTTGAAACACTTGCTTAAAAGTCCTTAGGGTCTGTTTCTGAACTTCATGGAGTATGAGTGAGAGTAGTGTTTTCTTTTAAAGCATTGAGATCTTTGAGACAGGAAGGAGTTACTCTACTGCCTGTGAGTTAGAATGCATATGGATCTTTCCTCAGCATGAGATTTTTAGTATCTTTTGAGGCATTTTCCTCTGTTTTCTCAAGGGGTGTATGCATTCTTGCCGGGATGAATAAAATAAAAAGTGGCAGAGGTTTACTTGGTCCGTGTAAACTGTGACCCACATAAAACGCATCTGTGAAAATTTGTACAAAAACTAGATTTGTATCCACGGTACAGCAGTCTAAATATCTGAAGTTTCTAAATGGTTCCACACCTTTATCATGAAATGGAAAAGCTCGAGAGCCTCTGCTTTAATATCTTTCCTAATAAGAGAAGTTGATTAAAAGCGGTAGTAACCAAACAGGGATGGGGAGCAACTTGTGGTAGTGCGAAGCTGTCTTCAGCACTAAATATTTGCATGTTTTATTCAAAGACATAGAAACGCTATTAAATAAATGGAGGTTTTTTCCTGAAATAACTTTGTACATTCATCTTCTCATATGGGAAGATGTACTGCTAAAGTCAGAAGGACTGAATGTGCAAGTTCCAGAACTATATAAGATAAAACTGAAAGGCTACACTGAGATTTCATCCCTCCATTCAGCCCAAGTTTGAAATTGCTTACCCCTCTCAAATACAAATGTAATATAGGCTTCTGTAACAGATAATGTTAATTTGGAAGGTAGTTGCTTTTTATTGTAGGCTTCCTAAGTAGTATTGCTTATTATGTTTTGAGCTTCTCTGAGTTTAAAAGATACTGCAAGCAGTTCTTCACTGTAAATACGTAGTAGTTTTATAAAAGGGAAAAGACAGAATAGATGTGCTAAATAAACTAGTTGCATGCATACTTGCACTGATTTTGATAGGCAAGGTTTTTTCAAAAAGAGTGGAATTTGTAATGATTACAGTTAAGATAAATCCTCAGTTCATCAGAAAAGCCCCACTTAGCCACTGCTGGGGTCACCTGTCCTTACAGAATCCACAGCCATGGTCAGAATTCATTTTCCATGTTTGCCGTCTTCCCTGCTGACATGTCACTTACCTGACTGCTTGGACAGCCAAGTGCAGCAAATCCAAGCAGTGCTGTTCAAACAGAGCCCATCACATACTGTCACAGCCACTGAAGCAAAGCTTGCACATAGGAAAGAGGGAAGGTTTGTTTAAGTTTTTCTTCTAATTGAAAATATTTTCTTAGGGCAGCAGCTCTTGCTTTCACTTTTTCATTGTATAGCTTCAGAAGAGATGCTGAGGAATTATTTATTAGATTGTAGGTTAGGAAAGGGGTAAGCAATAAGGGCAAACATAGAGTTTTTTCTGTTTTATCCCTATTCAGTTGTTAAGTATCTCCAGAGCTAGACCTGATCTTTGAAGCTAAGGTTTTCAAGATTTGTTGGGCAGTTTTAGAAGTTTGTATCTGATGTATTCTTTCTACACTAGGAATATTCAATATGGGTACCAGGATTCTTTATCCTTGGATAAAGAATCCTGTGGAGTTTTATCTAAGTAGCACAACATGCTGTAATATAGATCCTCATTAGTTTTCTGTTTTTCTTTTATAGTTATTTTGGCCACTGTAGACTGTAGGGATTCACCTGACCAAATACAGATGTCTACAGCTGATCCAGTCACCCTAGGCTCCTTTTCTAATCAACAGAGAAAAATAAATGTATTCAGACTGTGATTTTATCTCATCCTAAAATAGATCTCTAAAATAGGTTAGTTGAAGGCCTCTGCAAAATGCTTTCTCAAAATGATTTCTCTCTATTAATTATAAAGGGAGATAATCTGTAGACATTTAAAGAGTAGACCTGTAAAGATTAGAGGTGTAGACATGTTAAGTTTGATGAAACAAGTCCCACCTAAACTCTTCACTTCCCTCTGTGGGTGTTTATTGTCTTCTACTAAAGTACTAGAACATTGAGGCTCTTGTTTTCTGACCTTGCCGACAGCGAAGTAGGAGATAATGGGTTACTTTTGCGTTCATTTCTATTGATTTAAGATTTATGACTATAGGCAATTTACAGGAGAAAAGCCTGCCGCTCTATGAAAGGCTTCTTCTAGCTGAGAGTGAAGCCTACGCTCTCTTACTTGCACGTGATTTCCCAACAACTGTCAAAACATCAGCAACGTCACCATGGAGTTACTGAACTTTATCTAAATTGTAACGCTTTTTTAATTCAAATGTTCGTGAATTCTTGCATCATAGGTTAGAGATGTGTGAAAACCTAGGATTAGCATGTTTCCTTTCCATTTGCAGTATTTTTCTGGAATTAGCAGTATTTTTTTCTAGTGGCTATTTGGAAGATCACTTTTGATTTTCCCAATTTACAGGTGGAATGTTGGCTGTACATCCAGCACAGGGAAAGTATGAATATTAGCTGTATGTCAGCATCATTCAGTAGAGATTTCCACCTTCTCAGGGTAGTTTCACGTAGGGATGGAAGTAGACAGATGCAGTCTGCAAATCAGATTTGTAGTCAGTGTTTTCATTTGAATAGTTTGCACTAATAGCTGTGGGAGGAGACATTAATTTAGTGAATTTAGCTTAAAAGTCTGATAGCTGCCCTTAACTGATTAGTCATATCTGGTGTTTTGCAGCAAATGTGTAAGCCAGTTGAAAGACAAGAGTGAAAGTGTGTACCTGAAGTGAAAAGAAAGAAAAATGGAAAATGTTTATTCCATGAGTGCATAACTGATAAGGAAACGTGTTTTTCTTTCCTCTTCCTTGAATGGCAGGAGAAGCTTTACAAAAGAACTTGAAAAAGCTGATACGTTATCATGCATTATCTGAAAATACACTTTACATGAAATGTTCATTTTCAAAAACAGCTGCATGGTACTTAACCTTAAAACTTAACTGTCTTTAGGGAGAAAGGGTGGTTTCCAAAGAAAACAGTGCCTGACTGAGAAGCACTAAGACCTCCTGAAGGAGGGAAAAGAAATTAAAACATCACTGTAAAATATGGCCCCTCTAATTTACTTTTCATTTCACAGTAGCAAAGAAAGAATATAGTCCTGTTGACCTATGTGCTCTAGAAGTGTATGGTGATTCCTATTTATGTCAAAAATACGAAAGTTCTTGGAATTTTTTGGAAAATGATGAAACCATTATCATGCCAGTCTTGTAGCAGTTATGACCTCCATATGTGTACACACATACATGTCTGTTTAATAAAATTTTGCTAACAAAAAAAGATTAACTGTTATCATGGGCCTTGTTTACATAAGAAGTTAGTGAGATTTTGTTGGATCTCAGCTGAAATGCACCAAATGAAAAAAATAAATGCTTTTGTACAAGATCAGCTCACAGACATGTAAAATGTTAGTATAGGAATGCAAGAAGGCAGTGATGGACAGAAAACCCAAATCTTCTCTTAATGTTTTGCAGCAGTGTGAAGGAGGAAAGAGACCTTCTTTGTATATGTTCTTGTTATTTTGTACATAATGGGCAACCTCACATTTTGGTAGATTCAAAAGATACTAGTAAGATTAAGTGACTGCTCAGGCTCTGGAATGCTGCAGAAAAATATTTTAGGTCTAAGATGTAATATTCATGTGAAGACTGTATGTACTCTGTAATTCATAGGAACTAGGAATAGTTGCTGCATTAGCTCATTCATGTTTTTTTTCTTTATGTTTTATCACAATGTGTCCTCTTCAAAGCTTCTTACAATCCACATTATCACTGCCGATGTGTCATCTCAAACCATTCATAGTCCCCCTTACTAGAAATTATTAACCTTTCTTTCCTGCCCCCAACCTGTACTGACCCCTCTGAGACTTCTCTTCCCATCCTGGGCCAGCTCTATCCACACTCTAAACCTGAATGTTTTTGTCTGAAGTGTGGCCCAGGGAACTGAACTTCACCTTTGCTGCTGCAGTCTTGAGCCATCTTCATAAGCAAAGATCCAGGAAAATTCTTTCAGTCTTTGACATCACTCTGTAGTTTTATGACCTTACCAGCTTCATGGTTTCATCTTAGGGGGTAAATTTTCCACTCCTATGCCACAAATCATTTTAATCTTTTCTTGCTGACCTTGTAAAATGCCCTCTCTGCATTGTTTACTCCTGTCAGGGTGTTGCCTAAGTGCTCTGGACAGTTTCAGTTGAAGTAGTTAGCTTTTGCTTGGTGACAAATCTGCTTTAGTTATTCTTCACTGTGCCTGTTTAACACAGGGCTATGTTCCTAGGCCAGAATAAATGTACCATTCTGTGTTACAGAAAACAAGGCTTCAGTTTCTCATTTAGAGACACTGCTGTTAACTCATGTCAAAGCACTATTACTTGCACGGTACCAGGAAAGCTGTGTGTGTAGTTGCCTAGTGAGCTCACCTAGATGGAGAATAACCTGACAGAAAAATTATTTGGTGGTGTTTACTGTTTACCTGCAGCAGCAGCTCTGCTTCTATGATTCAAAGGGGAAACACACAGGTGAGAACAGACTGATAGGGCTGAGACTATTTAGGAACCACCCCAGAGCTGCCTACTCTCATTGTGTCTGTCATTGACACCCACTGAATCTGTTCTAACGGTGAGAGTCACGAAGGTAAATTTAGAGTTCTTCTCTTTTGGATAATATTTTTAATATTTTCCTCATCTGACTTCACAAAAATATTTTCACAATGTTTTCTCAGGATTTCCCAATGTAAGCTACTGTGTTTGTATATGCAATAGACATTGCCAAAGACTTTTCAGATTGATTTCATTTCAAGAACTTAATGCTTTTGCAGCAGCAAAAGTACAAAACAGCTTTTAAATCATTACTAGTAATTATCTTTTGTAATTTTCTTATAATCACAAAGCTGGCCACATCAATCTATGGAAAAATTATTTTCAGGGTTTTTGTGACAGGCTTCTGGGAGTTCATGCTCCAAAAGCATAGTGTCCAAAACATCCAGCCATCACAGAAATCCTTTTTTCAAATGTTGAAGATGTTTATGTGATGATACATTCTGCATTTTATCATTCTTATTTGTTATAAGATGTTTTCCATTTGCTCAGCTATGACCTGGAATTTTTTTGTTTTCAGAATATACATAGGTTTTTCTTGTTTTAAACAAAATAAATTATTTGAGGTTTGTGGTTGGGTTTTTGGTTTTTTTATGGTAGGACTGGTTGGACACTGAAACAGGTTGCTGAAAGAGGCTGTTCAGTCTTCATCCTGAGAAATAATAAAAACCAAGCTGGGTGATATCCTGAGCTGTCTGTAGTATCTGACTATGCTAGGAGCAGGATGGTTGAATTAGTCATCTCCAGACCTCTCTTCCAACCACAGCCATTCTGGAGTTGTGTAAAATTCAGTATCAGTAGGTGAGTACCTACCTACGTGCACACGTAAGCAAAGGCAGGAAACCAGTTATTTGTCTGCAATTAACATACTTACTTGCCTGGAGAGCTGGGAGGTAGGACCTACTTTGAGATGGAATTTGATGTTTAGCATTTCCAGTGATAAATATGTGTCCCTGAGTTATTCTAAGTGGAAGCAGTGAGAAGTTAGAGGCATCAAATAAATACTCTTTAAGTGTTAATTATTTTTGTGTGATAAAGATTCTCCTTACCCTTCCCTCCCAGTGTTAAGACCTAGCCTACAGTGATCCCTTTGTTATACAGTTGATTAGAATTTTCACTTCTTTAGGATTATATGATTGGGAAAATTTTTTAGGATATAGTTCAGGAATTCAGCATTTCGGTATTTTTGAAGAATTGTTAGTTTCTAAAATAATGTGAAAACCACATAAATAGTTTTTATTACTACTTATAAAGTAGGTTTATATGCCAGTGGATTAATAAAATTACTACATGTTCAGAGCTTGAGTTTGTTTAGTTTTTAACACATTGTATTCTGGGGACGTTTTACAGTTTCAGAAGATTTATAGGGCTACATTTAATGGCAGTTTCTTTTGCCTGCACTGTAGCACGTGCCATGGTGGTTTTAAGTGTGCTGTGCATGTTTGACAAGTTAGAAACTCAGCAAACCCCATCAGACAGCCACACTGTCTCAGGCTTGTTTTTGTTGGCTGGTATCCACTACCATGCTATAAAATACATTTACTTGACAGTAGAAAGTGGAGAACCACATTAACTACAGAGTTTAAAAAGGCTGGCTAACCACATGCAATAAATATTAATAAAAGAAAAGGCCACCCACCTTTGACCTTCAATACTTGTTAGTAGCTTTGGTGTTTTAGAGTTACTTTAGCATTTTGAGCATTACATAACAGTACATAAGACTCTTACTTAAGTCAAACAACTTGTTAGCTTATAACTTATCTATTAATAGCTTATCTATTAATAACTTACCTATTGTGTACCTCAGATTTACCTCTAAAAATGTTGTTTTGTAGTTGTCTTGTAATAAGCAAGCCAGGTTTATTTGTACCTGTAAGTAAATGGGAAGTAATGTTGTATGTTGTGTGTATGTAGAAGGAGGATACTCTGCTGGGGAACCTTGTAAAGAATGACTATTTGATTAATGAAACTTATCTCACTCAGTTTTTCTTGAAACAAGAACACAAAGCAAAAAAACAGCTCAGAGGAGTGTCATGCATCATCTTGTGGTAAAATGAAGTTCTGATTCATAATGGCTGAATGGGCTTCAGGATTTTTTCAGTATTTTTAATGTTATGTGCCTCCTAGCATTCAAAAAAATGGAGTCTGGACAAAACCAGAAATAGTATGGAACATGCAGTGGGAAGTGGAAGGAGAAGAAAGGCAAGGCTAGAAAAGGGAGCATTGTTCCATGAAATATTAACAGGATAATGTATCTTGCTAGCTCTGAATACATTTATTACATAAGTAGCACAAACAAACTTCAGCCTTGGACGCTATCCCTTTAAGGCATCACTGTCTGTCAAAAATAGATACTTTCTTTTGTGTTTTTGATGAGACAGGTTGTCCTCTGTGGGAGACTGTGCCCACTTTGGTTCTCTCAAGTCTGAAGTTTGAGTCTTAGAGTTTCTGTGCTGCTGAATCAGACTGAAAACAGTACTCACATGGAGATTCAAAGTCACATGTAGAACAATACTCTTAATGTCTGAAAATGAGTTTCGCTGCTGACCAGAAGGGTGACAGTACTGTGAGACATTGGTTTCAAATACCAAGTTCTTAGTGTTGTGGGTAACAAAGAAGCAAGAGTGAAAATCAGCATCTCTTCCGTTTCTGCAGTGAGCAAGTGAAAGGTCAACAGTGTATGACAAGAAGGGAAAAAACAGATAAGGTGATGAATGAAGTGGGAGAATTAAGAATTAAAAATAAGAACACAAAAGTCATGAAGGCCTGGATCACTGTATCATATCTGAAGCTTAATTGTTCTCCTCAAATTCCTCTCTAACTTTCCATTTCCAATATGCCCATGAAGACCCTGGCAACAGATTATCTGTGGAAACCACTGGTTATCACCCTGTCACCAATTTTTACTTCCTTCCCTGCCTACATCCTTGTGTTGACACTCCTTTTACATTGTATTCTACTCTGGAGTTATTCATTCACATATTCACATGCTCATTCTTGTGCTTAAGCTTGGTCCAACTACAGTGTGATGCACTCTCTGACAATGTGAATATTAATTCTAAGGTCCAGATGAGTGACCAACTAACTGTCAATATCTCACTTCATTTCAGAGTGTCGTGCGTTGCCTTTGGCATCCCAAGCTCAACCAGATCATGGTTGGTACTGGAAATGGTTTAGCCAAAGTGTACTATGATCCTGTCAAAAGCCAGAGGTATGTAATTGTGTTTTATTATGGTTGTTTTCACAAATTTAGCCTGATTCTGTGATTCAGTGATTATACTAAGAAATGAGAAAACCTGGTTTAGTAACATTTGTTTTGCAGAGTTACACTTATTTAGCAACAGTAGAAAGAGAAAAAAAAATAACCCAGAATGTTTACTTATGAGGAGTGGCACTTTTTCCTCTGAGCTTTTTCTGTTGCAGTATGCTGACTATTCTACCTGAATTTACAAATGCTTTCATTTTTTAATTGCATGAAACCTGCAGTAGGAATAACCACCCTTTCATCCTGTCTCTTGGAGGTTGCTGAGGAAGTGTGACTGAATGGATATTTATGATATTTAGTCATGTATTTTTAATGCATATTTTTTTTCCTGAAGTAAAAATCTTGTTTAGAAGCATAAACTTCAGTGCTGGTGAAGTAATACTGGAAGACACAGTTTGACAAGGTGTAACGCAAGGAAGCACATCCCCACCTTTCTTCTAGTCTTCCTTGCCACCCTCATTTATGACGTGGATTTTGCCTGTACATCTAAGGGAAAGGTGGTACTGATTTATCAGAAGGTGGCTTGCCAGCCTAAGATGAAGAGGACCTAAGTAGCCTATAAATACTTGTTTTGCAATTCATTTGCCTTTACCATCTGGGTTGGCTGGAGAACTGGGGAATGCTTCCTTCCTGTCAGTCTGGAGGATATGTACAATTCTTTGATACTGAGTGGGATAAATAAGTTGTTTCCCCTGTATGCGCCATCTTTGTTCTGCTGGCACCCAAAACCAAACTGTGTTACAGTTAATGTTTTCTGGATACTTACTGTCACGTGGGCACTTGGATGTGAAGATAAACTCTGGTTTACAAGATTATCAGAAGTAAGTTTTGTTTTTCTGGTTTTGTCAGTTTAGAGAACAAGAGAATTGATCATCATTGTTTGGACCACAGAGCCCTAGCGCAGTTTTGTGACTGGCTTGTTTCCTCGTATTTACCATGAGGAGGAAAATACTACTGGTTTAAATCAATCTTGCTGCAGCCAGGCTTATGCAGTCTTTCCTGCCTTGGTGTTACAGACACCTGGTTAGATAACTGCCACCTCTGCTGCTTAGGAAGAATAATACCAGAGGCAAACGAGTGCCCAAGTTTGGAGAGCAGCACTTCCAATGTGCACACTAAAGTACTGTGGACAAATGAAGTGTGAAATGAATCTTCCACCCTTATTTCTGCGTGTCATATAAACTGCTCTGTAACAGAAACACTATAATCTCTCTACCCTCCTTCACATGGGCATGAACAGGCAAAGATACAGACATTCATGAATATTTAGAGTGCTGTGTAATTTTGTTGAGACTGTCTTGAATAAAAACGGATTTCTGTTTGATATAAACAAGACTAACTGAACTGCTCTGTTTCCTCGTAGGGGAGCAAAATTATGCGTGGTCAAAACAAAACGAAAAGAGAGACAAGCAGAGACTCTCACGCAGGATTACATTATAACACGTAAGAAATTTAAACATATCTTTATAACAGCATCCCTAGCTCATTCTTGGGTTTGAAATGATTTGCAGATCATTTAGCTTTATCTCTTCTCCTCTAAAAAGTCTTTCATTAAGCATTGATCATTGATATCATATATTGGTGCTTCATACAAAATTTTTGTAGTGTTGCACAACCAGAAAGGTATATACATTCCGTATGCTCTGTAAAGTTGTTCATAATGGTTGATTTCTTGATAGGTGGTGCTCCTGAAAGCCTCCAAAATTTTGGAGCTTTCGTAAATCTTCCATTTTGCTTAATTGTGGAGTGTAGATGGGTTTAGGAAGAGTTTTGCCACTTTGCAGTACCAGTGACAAAATCAGAGATGAGAGAGAAGTCTTGAACAAATACCAAATGGTTTTTCCAAATTTATAACTTAACCCAAGTTATATAGGGTTTTAGACAGCTTAGCTATCCCTAGCCTTAGGGGTTTTTAAGACCTTATGTTCATACTAAGGCTCACTGATGCATAAAAAATAGTTATCGTTGCTTCTATAAAATGTTTAATCATCTGTCTTTTCCCAGTGACAAATTTTACAGTGGAAAGAGAGGATTAACTGAGAGGTCTTGACCCTCCCCATTAGCATTGCCCTATGTAGTGTTTCCTCATATGAAATAAGAACAGTCACACAGTTGTGCCGTCTTGCTTCTCTTCATCCTCTTTCAGTTCCAGGGTGTTCAGCTCTGATTTCTAGTAAGCTTGGTTTTACCCATACTGAAACCATTTTTTCTAGAATGAACAAGTTGTTTGGCAGCATAATAAACAAAAAGAGGTTTAGAGTGAGAAGGTTTGGGCAGTCTTGGTAACTAGACCTATATCAAGGCACTTTGGTTCTGGGTTCCCATCTTGGGCACTTTCTAGCCACAGCTGTCTCCAACCTACCATACTGCTGCAGATGTCCAGCTCCAGTTTTTAGGGTAAACTTAAGCAGCAACTGCCAAAGATCAGGGCTATTTATCTTCATGGGGTGCTCTTAATCCATCCTTATAACATCCTTCACTGTAATGCTTTGTGTGCAGTGTTTATACTCTAAAGAACTTCTGTGATTTTTTAAAGAAAATTCTGCTTAAAATCCAGTGAAACTTGTGTGTTCAATGGCATTTATAAATGTCATTGAAAGATACAGGTCCAAGTTATGCAAATTTTTCGGATTTCGTCACTGATTTCTAGCTGTTTAACTGTTTCTTCCGCATCATTTTGAAACTAAACAAGGATGTTTCCATATACAGTAATGCAGAAAAATGTTGTAAGGATTTGCTCAGCAAATGTTTAAGTTTTTTGCATATTTTGGAAACTTTTCAGAGGTTAGATGTCTGTCTTTTAAGTTACAGATAGAACTGGGAATACCCGAATATCTCCAAAGTGCTTTTGCAAAGTGAACTGACCCTTTTTTTCTTCTCTTTTTTCTTCTCTTTATTCTCCCCTCTTTCTCTTTTTTTTTTTTTTTTCTTTTCCTTCAGATTTCTTGTTGCTCCTTAATATGAGAATTGCTTGCAATGGCTACTTAAAATGCAGGAATGTTGTTTTCAGGGATTAAGTGTCACTTTTAAAATGCAGAAATACACAGCCTGGTTTTCCTTAGACAACCTTGACTCCACAAATGGCAAAAGCTTGGATCTGTGCATTAGTCACCTCAGATGCTCTGTGGAAACTGATCAAGCTTAGTGCTTGGCAGAAAATTGTCCTTGGCATTTCATACTTAAAGAAATCTGCAAAAATTGTTTCAAAAGATCTACTGTGTGTCACCTGTCTGTGACTTCACTCAGTCTAATAAATTGAAGAGGCCTACAGAAATAAACTGAAAACTCAAGCTGATAGGTACCTGAATGTTCCTAAATTTAAGATCCGTTTGATTATTTTTTGTCTTTATTGGATCATTTGGCCCTGACACAATTTCCCTTATTTTGGGAAACAGCAGCAATGAGCACACCTGCATGTGAGATATAAACTTCGCTGCAAGAAAACCATGTCCATTAACATGGTGTTTCTCTGTTGCTAACAAATGAGTCTCTTGTCTGAGTGGATCAAAGCCATTACTGTGATTGAAGATAGCACTTTTATGAGGAAATAGAAATTTTAAATCCTTACAATTTAGGCAGACTGCCTCAGTTATGTTATTTTTCCAATGGTGAGTAATCTTATTATTTTAGAAAGAACATGATTGTGACTTCATAAGCATAAAATTACATTTGGAATCATTGAGGGGTTTCCGCTCCACTCTTTGTCATATCCAAGAATGTATCAAGTGCCTTGTCATGCTCTGAGCACGTGAGAAGGCTTTAGAAACATGGGAAGTTCAGAAAAGAGTAAGTGGTTGGTCACAATGCTAATGTTGAGAACTGAATGACAGAGATATGAATGAAATACACATAAATTGTGGAAACAGCATTTCAGAGGAGAGGCTCCTGCCTGAAGGAACCCTGGTATCAGACTGTTTTCATCTTTGAAAAATTCAGCAGAAAGAAACCCCTGAAAGTACAACTCAGTAAACCATTGTTTGGATATAGGATTACTGCGAGGCTGCTCCATTTTTTTCCACTGCTGCACTTTTTCCATTGCAAGAAAGAACCCAACTCTTTGTATTGAAGATGTTAAAAGGAAAGTGGAATTTATAACATTTAATTTTCTCCAAATTGTGACCCTTCAGCCCATGCGCTTCCGATGTTCCGTGAACCACGACAACGAAGCACGAGGAAACAGCTGGAGAAGGATAGGTTGGACCCCATGAAGTCTCACAAACCTGAACCTCCAGTAGCAGGAGCAGGTAATCTAGGCGTAATCATTTTAGAGTGTCGTATGCTGAAGGGGCCATCATGTTTTGGTTCTACACTCATTTGGATTTGCATTTTTTGGGTGGTGACTCTACTCCCTAGATCCAGCACTTTAAGACATTGATGTCTCATTGGAGTGCTTGCCTACAAAAAATTAGTAATCACAATGGCTTACTTTGAGTTACATAATCAGCAGAACACCCGCCTGAATGGAGCTCTAAGTTAAACCCTTCTTATAGCATTAAATAACCTCTTTGTATCAGATCACCATAGTAGACTCTGCATATTTCTTAAATATTTTTCTCTTCGTGCCACAGGTCGTGGCGGCCGTGTTGGGACTCATGGGGTCACCCTGTCATCATATATAGTCAAGAACATTGCCTTGGACAAGACAGACGACAGCAACCCTCGAGAGGCCATCTTACGTCACGCGAAGGAAGCAGAGGAGAATCCATACTGGGTGGCTCCAGCATATGCTAAGTAAGGCACCAATTAGGAATACAAGTAACATTTCTAGAGGCCAATAGGAGTTTACTTAAAATAGAAGAGACATTTTTAATGCTATACTTCACCTTTTTTTGGATTGCTGCCACAAATACGTAAACCAAGAATATACTCTTTTATGAAGATACGAGTTTCCAGGAGGTTGAATTGTTGAAATTTCATATTTCCACTTTTAAAATGTACCTGCTAGTGCTAGAAGTTATTTTGAAGCTTGCAAAGTTGATTTGAGTTTAGAATCTTCTCCAAATCCATGCCTAAAATTGCAATATACCTTTTAATAGGGTACTATCCCACTGATACATTGAGATAATTTTCCAATATGCCCTCTAGTTCTGACTGATTCTTAGGTTAAACCTTCAAAATATTTACTTGGTGTTATGACAGGATGATTTCTCAACTATCATAAGTTTTTATCTGAATTTTTCCTACATGAGGATCCAAGTAACTGCCTGAATTAACTTGGTTTTAAAGGTACAGCAATATTAAAAATTGCACTGATAAAATCTCCTACCAAAAATTCTACATAAAGAAGTAAGTTTTCAGTTGTTACATAAATTAAAGAACCTCAAAAAGATTTTTTAGTAAAACCTTGGCAATCCCACAGACAGTACTTTATTCAATTTAAATTGTATGTGTGAGTGTGGTATTTGTGTGCATATATTAAAATGAAGATTGTGCTTCTTGAATGCTTTCTAGCCAAGGAGTTTTTTTCCTAAAAATAAATACATTTAAACAATTAAATACAAACAATTAATATACAATAGTATAGAAATAAGTACTACATAAATGCATTTCATACTAATGAACTGAAACGAACACTTTAGAAATTAGTAGAATTGTCATATTTTATTATCATTGAGGGAGCTTTTTTCACAAAATAATGTCAAGCAGTGTTTTCAAAATGCATTAAGGAAAACATTTTGAAGAGCTGAAACAGTCTTCACAGAACAGTATGCCAATAATGAGTTACGGGTTTTTTGCACCCCAGTGTTCTATGTCCAAAGCTGTACATTCATTAGTATTTTCCTGATTACTTTCTTTATTGGTGTTCGGCTCTGTAGCTGAATCAATCACCACCTTTTTCCAGAAACTAGAAATATACTAAGAATCACAGCTTGCTTCTGATGGTGACATCTTTTCTGACTTGACCCACATGTTCACAGAGATAACTAAATAACTGTTCCAAAGCAGCTTGAGAGTGTCAGTGACCCAGCCTGACTTTGGATTGGGTAATTAGTAAGTATGGTACACTGGTAATTGATAAGTATGGCATTTGTACATCAAACCAAGGCATTATACAGTATCACTCTTGGTACCAAAGATGCAATGTTTGAAAGCCCAATTCTGTAGCAATTGTTGTAATTAGTGTGCTAAATATTGATTTTTTAATTGTTTGAGAGCTCATGATTACTAGAGAGGAAATGTACTTGGAATGTGTAGGCATCTGGTTTTATTTGAGGAATCCATTCTCAAAAGTACATGCAATCACACATTCCATCAGGTAGATAGATACCTCAGCATACTTTTGGCTTAAGTAACTTCATTGATTGTATATTAAGTTTCATCCCTGACACCTGGAATGTAGTAGACATGAAAGTTTTAAGACAAAGCTGTGTTACAGGAGGCTTACTGTGTCAGGTGGCCAGATCTCATTACAGTCCCTTGTTAAAGATGTGGCTGCAGGGGAAGAGGAGAGCTGGCTGAGAAGTGGGCAGGATGCAAGTCCAGACTGCTATTGACTTACACACCAGCCGGTGATATGTATGTGGGGGAATTGGACTGCAGCCAGCAGCATGCTGCCTTGATGACTTTGTCAGCTGATAAATCTCATCCTAGTGAAGCTGCCATTATGCTTGCTTTAAAAGCTTGACTTTCAGATATCTCTGTGCAAAGAGCATAAAAACCCCCCAAACAATAATAATTAATAATAATAATAATAACACAATAATAATACTATTAATAATGACACTAATATTAATACTAATAATATGTAAGACAATGAAATGCAGAAATTTTCTTACTGTGTCATGCTCTTAGTTTTCAGAAATTCAGGTCTATATTAACAGCCACAAAAAGCTGTGCTATTATAATATAATATATGAAATATAATAATATATAATATTATAGTAATATCCTACGTCTGACTTTACAGAGCATGTATATTTAACCTGTATATAAAATGCATCTTACAGATGTACTTACAGACTTATATTTAATAAAATATGCAAATTTCAAGTAATTGATATGAATTATCATGCAATATTGGTTTGTATATTGGACAGCTGCTTTAGCTATAGCATAAATTACACTATAGAGGTAGGAAAGGTGATATTCTGATACTTTCTTAAAATCATATACTGTCTTAAGACCTAAAAACCATACCTGCAGTATGTTTCATTTTTTAAAATGGTGTTTATTCTTTTACTACTTTACTCTTCTGATGCCAGTTTTTCCACATTTCCTGTAGTAAATTTTTACTTAAACATAGTATAAAACTATCCACTTGATACATCTTTTGTTTGACAAGGCTTTTGGTCCTGTGCTGTCCATGCACATAAAGTTTTCACTCATGTTCAGTGAAACTATAGTTTCCTTACACATTTTCTTCAGAGAATGTGTAAGGAAACTATAATTACATAATTTTCTCCACTTCCAGTTATGAAATAATTTTAGACTGAGAAGATTAAGAAATTATCTTCTTGTGGTTAATCAGTTTTTATAACTTGGAATATGATGACTGGATTGCAGTTTCTCTGTTCCTGATCCATACTGGTTAAGTCATTCTGAATCAGTTAACTGATTTAATGCTTTTCTAATTGTATATGAGGGAGAGTGACATTTTTACAAGGGTAGGTAGTGACTGGACAAGGGGGAATGGTTTTAAATTAAAAAAGGAGAGATTTAGATTAGATGTTACAAAGGAATTCTTTACTCAGAGGGTGATGAGGCGCAGAACAGGTTGCCCAGACAAGTTGTGGGTGCACCGTCCCTGGCAGTGTTCAAGGCCAGGTTGGATGAGGCTCTGAGCAACCTGATCCAGTGGAAGGTGTCCCTGCCCATGGCAGGGGGGTTGGAGCTGGATGATCTTTAACGTCCCTTCCAACCCAAACCATTCTATGATTTTCACTTCAATAAATCTTGTAAGAAACACATGACTTCTGCTGTTAGTTTATGCATTCTATGTAAAAATATATCCCTTTTTTTAGAGCTAAAGGTGCCTAATTTACTCTTGAAGCCAAATATTCATTTGCATTATTTATCACTTGAAAAGTTTTTCAAGCTTGTTATCATTATCTTGACCTTTCCGTTTCACCTGACATTTGAGTCAGAAAGGAGGCAGAAGTAAGTAAGAGGCAAAAGAATGGGTGAAAAACAGATGCTGCTGAAAAGGATGCTGGGGATGCTGAATCAGGAGATGACATGTCACCAAAGCCCAGTATGAATAAAGTGTCAAATAAGATGTGATCAACACAGCAGAAAAGTCATAATGGATGAGGATAAGGAAAAGATCTTGAGATTTCTCAGTAAAAAGCTTGTTAGAGTCCTTGGCAAGAGCCATTCCACTGGAGTGAAAGGAAAGGAAGGACAGATTGAAGATTTCAAGTAAAGAACTACAGGAAAGGAACTTGAGGCATCAGTTGTAAATGTTTGAAAATTACATTCTTCGTGAGCTGTTTGTTTTAACACAGCTGTACAGATATACTATAATGACTTCAGATGTCCCTCTGAAGGATCAGCAGGAATTACTAAGCATTGTCTAATCAGGCCCAAATGCAGCTTTCTTCTGTACCAGAGAGAAAGTGAGGGTGAAATTTCCCTCTTCAACAAGGTAAACTGGAGTTCTTGAAAATACCTTTCATTTCAGTGATGTTGCCTCTATTTTGCAGTCTTTTTGATTGCTGCTTGTCACTGTCAAAAGGGAATGACTTGAAGCAAGAGTCTGTAGCTGTGTTGTGTTCACTGAACTTTTTCTCAAAGGCAGTGCCAGTGTGTGAAGTGTTAGTCATGTAATGGCTCAAGTATCATTAGTTGAAGAATCAGGACTGAACAGAATGTCTTGTAACAGCAGCCTTGTTGATATGCCTTGGTATATTTATCCTAAATATTTTTTTGTAAATTGGTAGTTTTGAGAGGGGAGCCCCTGAGATTTAGGGAAGAGTTAGGATGGTTGGTGGGGTAAAGAAACAAAAAAGGTGCCTGATGCTGAAAACCTTAACTTTTCAGTCTGAAAAGGACCTTTATGGCATTATTCTGGTTTCCAAGCGTGCTTGAAAATCTTTTTTCTTTGCTTCTGTGCAATATAAACACAAATTTCAAAAGTTACTTTGACATGAGTCACATGTTGTGATATGTCGTTGTCATCTCCAGCTGGTTTTGCTGCAGCAGTATTATTTATCTGCTAGTCCATGTCAATGAGCTACTTTTACTGGATCCTCAAAAGGCAATTAAGAAAAACAACCCATAACCAGAGGGATTATGGTGACTCTAAAGCAGTCTTCCTGGCCCCTGGAAATTTTCTAGAGGTCTGCATATCTGAATATCTTGAAAACCACTGAAGTAAAGAGAAAGCACATAGTATAAATAAATCATGCTAGTTTGTTTTCCCGTTTTTGTTTGCAGCCTGTTACCATAACCCACAATAGGAATGCATTTTTCAGTGTATGAGATACTGGTTTCAGCTGACAGTCATGTGGAAACACAGGATCATAGAACAATTTAGGTAGGAAGGGAATGCCTGAAGTAATCTAGTCCAAGCTCCAGCTTCAAGTGCATTCACTTAGATCCAGCTGCTCTGATCCAGTTAGATTTGGGTTGTTCAGGGGCTTGCTCAACCAAGGTTAAATATCCTCAAGGATGGAAATTCCCACACCTCTCTGGGCAGCCTGTTCTAGCAATCTGGTTGGCAGGCACAGTATGCCCATGCTAAGTCCATGCTGCCTGTTCCCTACCACCTTCATGTCCTTTATGCTTCTGGAAATGCCTTCCACTGGGAGTCATTGCACAGTTTTCCTAGGAACTCAGGTTGGGTAGTTCCCCAAATCCTCCTTGTGCCCCTCACAAAAATTCTTACTTTTTCTAGCCAGTGAAAATCTCTCCCAGTCAGCATGACATCTCATTGATGACAGAGTGCCCTTGCAATGACATGGGGCAGCTCCCTCAGTCCCTCTGGATCCACCCATCTGATATGGATTTTTGCATGTCCAATGAGCTACAAACTCTCTGCCTTCCTCTTCCTGTTAGAAATGTCTCAGTCCCTACCAAAGATTCTGCTGTAGTGTAACAGTACTGCAGGCCTGAGGACAGACCTTATCAGGGAAGAATGGAGCCAAAAAAAGCACGGAGTATCTTGACATTTTCAATATGCTATGTTAGTGGTTTACCTGCTCAATAAAGCACATTTTCCTTTGCATTCTTTTGGCTGTCAGTGTTGCTGTAGAAGTCCTTTGTTGTTGCCTCTCACATTTCTTTTCTGTTTCAGTTCCATCTGAGTTTTGGCACTCCTAACTCTGTTCCTCCATGTTCATGTAACGCCTCTGTTCCTCTTAGCTGAGGGTGTCCTCATCTCCTTTGTGTTCTTCCTTTTTGGACTTCATGGTTTATCATGGTCAGATCCATATGCATCCACCCCAGGCTACTGCCAGGCTGTGCTTTCTTCAGATGAAATGTAATCTGTTTTGAGGAGATTTCCTCAAAGATCAGCCAGCTTTCCTCAGGCCCCTTTGCCCTCCATAGTATTTTGCCATGGGATCTGCCAAACAGATCCCAAACAAACTGAAATCAACCCCCAAAGTCAAGGATAAATAAAACTGAGAAACTTGATGAGGAAAAAGAACACAGCTTTCCACATGTATTATTTAGCCCTCAGAAATAAGAATATTTAGAAGTAGAAAAATTGTTTTTATAATTTTTGTGTAAATATTAATCACACAGCAAACTTCTACTACATTTGCTATCTCCAATGTAGTTACTAAGCAGAAAAAAATTGTCTTTTAATTAGATTAAGTGATCACTGCTGATAAAGCAATAACAAAAACAGTGTTTTAAAATGGTCAGGCATATGAATCACCCTAGGTGCCCCAGTTACAGCTATGTAGCTTGTGGAGGTGGAACAGTTTACATTTCAGCTGAGGCTACAGCTATTTCATGGTAATTTTAAAAAGTGAAGTAGCAAGCAGACTTGATTTCCTCTGTATGTTTTTGCTTTAGCTGGTTACTGCTTGATTATGGTACAGTTTCTCTCTTCTTTTTTTTTTTTTGCTTCCCCCCCACCTCAGTTTTCCTGCACTCAGTAGCACACTTAACATTATCTGAAGTCTATGACTTTTTTCTGTACCACTCCTATCCTGGAAAAAACGTAGGTTTTGCTGCTTGTTTGACAAATTTATTCATTCTTCTAAGTTGGAAATGCCTATCTGAATTATGACAGTTGCAGGTTTGTGGTCAGAAATTACAGGCTTGCACTTGGTTAGTTGTGCTTTACTAATGAAACTCTTAATACTGATGTCATCCTAGGGGACATTTAGATACTTTTCATCTATTGGGGTAAAAGGAAGGTACATTGTTAAAATGGGATAAATAAACCTCTGTCAGTATGTCTGGGAAAAAAGAGAAGATTCCATACATTCTTCCTCTTCAGCAGCTAGCAAAATCCAGTATTTCAGCCAATAAAGCCTTCATCCCTGGTGCCTGGTTTGGATTGAATGTTGATTTTTTTTTTTTTTTTTTTTTTTTTTTTTTTTTTTTTTTTTTTTTTACATCTTTCTTTAGCAATGGGTTAAGGAGAGTTTATGTACGTATTTTATAATGAAATTTTAAAATAGGAAAATATTTTTTCATCTTAGTTCTGGTTTCCATGGACACCAGAAGGACTCATCTAACTTCCATAGTGTAGGTCTTCATCTGGGTGCAAGGTCTGCTACAGCCTGCACCCCGGGACCGTGTGCCAGTCAGAGCTCTGCAGTAGGGCCATCTCTGGAATTATCAGTATGACCCTTTCCTCAATCGCAAGCTTGGAGGATGGAGAAGCAGGCAGGGCAATAGAAAGATCCTGTATGTAAGGGGAGTTTTCTTTGACTAGTTTTGGTGCCTTTTGGATCACTTAGTTAACAAGTGGAGAATCCTTCTCTTTAAGAGCTGATGTCTTGCTATTACTCTTTGAAGTCAGAGGCAACATTGGATTTTGCCTATTGTGTTACCTAAGGCAGGCATAATTTTTTTAAGGTTTCTGCATTGTGTAGAGTTTGCCAAATAACAGTTGCTATAATAATAATAATGCTTCACATCCTTAGACTGTTGCAAAAACATTAGTTAATATAGTAATGAGATGATGACTGCCTTGGCTGCATTTTATACTTTGTCATGTTGAGAAGGTGAGCACAACCAGGATCAGAAATCTAATAGTTTCAGCTCTGTAGTGATTGTGCTGAGAATTAGGTTGGAAAAGGGAACTGTGCAGTTATTGAAGAGTAAAACAGGGGAACTGAATGTCCAAACAGTTTATTGAATTGCTACTTGATACTGCATTCATTTAGAAAGTAATCAATAATTACTTTTGTAAAGTTTAAGCGGTATTTAAAATTCAAATAAAGAGTGGAGGAATTGATACCATCACGCTTGACTGTCAGATACACTGTGTTCTCATATGAAGGTCATTAGGTTTTTTGTGGTACAGTAGTGTTAGATAAAGTCTCTGGAGGAGAAGCTGTTTTTTCATGCATAGGCTTAGCCAGAAATCTGGCTTAACTGTTCTGTTTTCACTTACTGGCTGCTGTTGTTCTATAGTGTATCAAAATGGAAGTTTCTTTTTAAAAAAAATCATGGAATGAAGAGACTCTGCTTTTCTAGCATTGAATTAAATGTATTTGTTCCTCACATCTATCTTAATTTTATTCATAGAATACATGGATACTGATTGTAAACTAATGAGGAGATAATACTTGCAAAATACATGTGTTTCTTGTGCTTTTTGCCTGTGAGCTGCAAGTTTCTTCAGTTCTGAGAAGGTTAGTTGATAGGTTAATGTCAAAAATAAAAAATGGACAAGTCTAGAATGCTCTTTTTTTGGAAGTGTCTATATGTATCTATCTCGTTTGTGTCTAGTGCCTGTCTAATACAGTTTCTGATAAAGTATTGTAGTCTGACCACTATTCTGATCTTTTTAATATTTTCTAGAACACAGCCAAAAACAGTTTTTGCGGAAGTGGAACCAGAAGATGATGAAACAGACAAGCCAGAGTGGAAAAAACGTAAAATTTGAAAAATAATGGCTTTAAAGAATCATTTTAGAGCATTTGAAACGAAACGAGATGTTTATTTCTTTATTTGGGATAGTGGGTCAAAATTTGAAAGCAAAAATTACTTCAATTTATAAAACTTGCTGCAGTATAAAAAAGGGCTTATTGAATTACACTGGCTTAATCCCACATCTGAATTTTGTAATAAGGAATTACTTATATTGTGCAAATAACTCCTCTATGTCAGTTACTTAGCTTTGTGAGTTAAGTGAAAAATATTTCTTTATAAATAGTGAATTCATTATATTGCCAAATGTTTTTCATGACTGCCAACTTTACAAATGCCGTGTCATGACAGTGTTCAATGAATTCAAGTATACAAATAAAATAGTACAATTCTTCAGACTCCTTTTTATTTTTCCCAGGTAAGAGCTAACAAATTACTGCTTTACAAATGCAACAAACTTTAGATTAGTTATTGTGTAATATTCAAGTTTAGTTCATTTGTGTGTTCACATTCAGTTCACGCTCATGTGAATTTTAGAAAACATGTTTTCTAGTGTCTGTAATTCTTTGCATGATATTCCTTTTAAGTATGTGTAGTATCTACAGCAGATTTTATACAGCTTTTATTTTTAAAAAATGTGAAATTGCAATGGACAATTACATAATTTGGCGTAGTAAAAATGATGTGTTTATTACTGAGTCAATGTAAAATTTTGTTCAGGCTTCCTTATCCCTATTAGTTTGTATGAATGAGTTTTAGGATAGAGCAGATCTGTATTCATTACCCAGGTCTTTGTGTGTATTGACCTTGTGTATATTGACTTTGACTCTGTGTATGCCTGAATTATGTATATCCTGCCTTACACTCTCTGAAGACTGATACTATTCTTTATAAAGTAGTTTGTCTAAATATGGAAAGTTTTCCCTTTTTTACACAAAATTGCAGTTCTGAGTGTCATAAAGGGAAGGACAGATTTAAAATTAATGAATGTGCTTTAGAGAAGGATAAAGAACCTAGGTTAGTTTCAGGCATTTATGTTGTGATTGTAACACAGTATGCTAAGTATTGTGATTATAATAATACACAATATAACAAGCAGTCTGCATTTCCACTAAGAGCAGAGAGTAACAGACATGATAAGCAATCAAGCTTTCTTATTTATGAATAGGTCCTGGAGGTGTATTTTAAGACTATATTTAGTAAAGCCCTTAATCACCTTCCTAACCTCAAGACTGTGGTCTTGATAGTCAGCAGAGCTTACACTTTTTTTTAAGCATTGTTCTGCATCACTGTTTCATTATATGATTTCCTTTTCCAAGCTTATCTTTCTTTTTCAATTATTATTTTTATACTTCAGTGAAAACTAAGCCCGGCTTCAAAAGGTATAATGAGAAGCATTGGCATAAAATACCCACAACAAAATATTTCCACTGCTTTCACTAGTGTAGTCTTTTGATAACAGCAGAACTTCACTACATAGTCCACAACTTGTCTTTGACCTGTGTAGAATTATTTTAATACGTACGTATGTATAATAGCAAATTAATGTTTAATTTACAATTGTAGCAGTAATATATAGAATGAGAGACTGAATAGACGGGTGGAAAGTAAGTGGTGAAAGAAAAAAATTCCAGATAAAGAGGAGCTGTTAAAAAAATCTGCTAATGACCTCCCAATGCACTCCCCCCAGCAAAAAAACGTAAGATGGCATTGCTTCATTTAAGGCTATTTTTTGTCTCATGTTTCATCCAACTATTGCCCTACAAAATAAAGTATTTTCAAAAAAATTTCTGTAAAATCTCAATAATTTTAAAGGATTAATATGTTCTTCATTTTAGGCTGAATATTAGCATTTTATCTTTTCCTTTGTTAGTTGTTCACTGAGGCAGTGTGACTTAGGGAGCAGAGCTGCAGGGGAAGGCAGATGAGGAAAAGTGCTGCAGCTGTTCTCTGAGAATGAGAGGAACATCTCCTTTTATGTTGTTATTCATATCAGCTAGATCTTGTTTCTGTAATTCTTAAAAGAATTAGTTCCGTAAGTGAACACTGCAAAAGTTCTGTTAGAATTTCTCTAAGTTTTCATCGTTGTTACTTGCAGTGATTGTCTTGAATGACTGTTCTAGCAGCCTAGAACTTAAAACAGTGCCTGTGCAGATATGTATTAAAAACATTTAAAATTAAGTTTCATTTGTACTTAACCCTTGGCTCGGTTCATTTGGCATAAGCCTTAAACTAGGTTTCCAGGAATGTTCACCAACAAGGAACATCTTAATGCATTTTTAAAAACAATTTTAAATCTTGAACAGCTCAATGGTAAGAGGTAATCTGATCAGAAAGAAGATGTGAACAGTCTGCTTGACCATACCTGGGATAGTAAATTCTTGATTCAAGCCTTTGAGTTGTCTTGGAAAACATCTTAACATTAAAAATATTAATACAAATAAATATTTGCTATGACAGATGGAACTCTGGATGCAAACTGGAGTATGAGAAACAGTATTGTATTAAATTTTTTAAAATCTAGTTTTCTTATAAACTTGACAAGGCTTTTAGCAATTGCCAAGTTGTAATCTTGGTCCTGTGTGTGTCTGTATTTAGTGTTAAAATGGCTAGAGTCCAGAGGGGAGTTTGTTTCTGCATTACTGAAACAGGGTGGGCTTATTTTGTTTGCTTCCTTCTAAGAGTTGTTTACAGAGGTACCACAATCACTGCATGCAGAAAGGCTTCCATGGTGCTTTCTCCAAACCTGGATTTTTCTGTGCAGCTTCTGGATGTTTTTTATAGTAATTTATGGTCTTTATACCTTTGTGCTAATGACAGTTGTAGACCAACTGTTAGGTACCTCTTGCCTGTCCATAGGGCCAAGGCATTTCCCTCCAGACTGTTGCAGCCCACCAGCTACTAGCCAGCCCGATTTCCCATTCCTTGTTTGTTTTGTGTTGCTGCCACTGTTACAGAGGTCTGAATTTGACCCTTTGTCTTGTCCTGTCCTCATTATTCCTTTTCTATCTTACTATTTAAATTTTCTGCAGCAGGTAAGAAGATTGACAAGTCCTGGCACTTTCCTCTGCCTGTTTGCAGCTATTTGGTGACTGTTTTAAGTTCCACTCTGATCTACTTAACCCTATGACATATAATTTACTGAAGGTGATGCTTTTGCCTCCAGTTTTTGTGATTGATAGCAAGAACTGTGAATTTGTGCCCAGAGGGTCCAGTTGTTGGCTCCTGTCTCGTGATTCCGTGCCTAATTTCATGTTCCTTGTCCCAACTGCATTTTCTCTGTTGCGGAAAATTATGGATTATGGGAAAAGAAACCATGATCCTTTCTCCTATCACTTCCATCTCTGCTGGACCCTGAGGACTGTTCTGCAATGAGTGGCATTGCTGAGCTGAAGTGCCATCCTCTTGGTTAGATGTTTATCCATCAGTTTCTTTGACCTGATGCCTTCAGGGGTGTCCAGCTTGAGACATTTATAGCTCACATCTTCTTTTAATCATAAGAATTTTGATGTGGCCCGTTAGTCACAACAGTATTGCAAAATCCCTCTTACATTTTTTGTCATGTTAAATGCCTGTATGTCCTTCTAGGCTGTCTCTCAGCAATGGGAATTGACTGGAAGTCCTACAGTTACCCCCATTGAAAATCAGCAGGTTTGGTTTGACTCCTTACCATGGGCAGTCTGGGAGTTCATGAGGTTCTGTCCACTGTTGTTAATCCTTGCGCTCTTCTAATCTGTTGGACTTCCATGCATACACGTGAATAAAGGATTTGATAGTTGTCTATCAGAGATGTCCTTATGCTTGCCTGGAATTGAAGCATAGATGTATCTTATTAGATCAGTTTTTAAATCTGCTAGGATTTTTGGCTAATCCCATTAAACACAATTTTGTGTACAGTATGCACTCAGTATGCGCTTCGTTCCATGGGACTTCAGCATCTAATTACTTCATGCAATCTGGATAGCTCTGAAATGTGAGATATTTGTCTGTAGCATATGATTCCAGATGAAATTTGCTTTGGATGTCAACGCTTCCCATCCTACATACAAAGGTATTGTCTCCCACTTCGGCAGCAGTATCTTAGGTCAGCTTCTTGGAATCTATGTGACCTTCATGTCACTAAAGCGCTTTGGCAATAGTTTGGCATTTTTTTTAATGGCTGATGATCAGACAGTTCATCTTGCTCTGTGATGACTCAAAAGAAGAATGATTGAGAAAGCATAGCCATTGTGTCTCCCTTTTTTTTTTTTTTTTTTTTTTTTTTAATCTTAGCTGTCCCCTGGGGCTGTTGTGTTTCAGGCTGGTGTAGTTTTTGTTACTCTTTCAAAGAAGTATTCCCCTGGGCTCTGAACTATTTCCTTGTTCTATCATGAAATAGAAGACACAACGGATTAATATCTGCAATAGATAAATAAGGGCTAGATGGGTCCTTGAGAAGTTCTGTAGTCCATCCTTGACTCAAATCATCTGTACCTGAACAAGGTCTGGCATGTTAAGTGGATCTTTAACCACTACCATGATAGACCCTGCACAGTCTCCCTAAACAATCTGTTCCACTGCTTCATTCTTCTTAGGACTAGAAGATTTTTCATCATCTCTAAGAAAAACATTCTTGAAATAATTTAAGACCATTATTTCCTATCCTGTTCCCAGCAGTCAATGAACTAAGTGTATGATGTTCCTCTTTGCAGCAGCTTTTTATTATGTTTGAATTTTATTATCTTCTCCTATTCCCTCTTATTCTTTCACTTTTTCTGTATGATTTATGTTTTCTGGAATATCATCCGGAATATCTACCGTGTTCTGATTATCTGTATTTCCTGAAGTGCACTGCCCACAATTTATACAGTGTTTCAAAGTAAGCTACTTTTTTAGCACTACTGAGTAAACAAAAGAAAAATGTTTGCATGTGTCATTACAGTCACTTTTTTTTCTCTGCAGTTTGGCCAAACAGGTTTATGTTCAGGACCTGTTCAGTTTGAAGTCCTCTGGCTAAAGAAAGGTGCAAACAAGACCAAATGTCCATTCAACAACACAGGCTTTAATAGGTAATATTTAGGTGTATAGGGAAGGAGAGAGTGCAAGCAGAAAATGGTTACCACTGTGGATCCAGTGGCTTTGGTCCTTCACTGCCCTGGGCTTCTTCGTGGTGCTGGGGTGGTCATCAGGGGTCTTCTCTGGAAGTCATACAAAGCCACTGGATCCTACAGAGTCAGGCGTCCTATTTCTGACCCTAATTCTTGCACTAGTGCAGTTATTTCACTTGTAAACCATACTGCAGTTGAATGTTGGGGTGAAAACTATCAGTGTCTCTCCTGCCCCGGACAAGGTCAAAACTGAAACTTCATTCCAGTTTGTGCAGAGGCACCTGTGAAGTTTTCTGCAATAAGTTTTCACCATCCAGCTTGTTTAAGGCATATTCTGGAAATGTCACTAACCCTTTCCTTGCAGATCCTAATCCCACTAAGTGCAGAACCCCCACTGCTGCCCAGTCAATTCACCATCTAGTGGTTATGTATTATTCTTTTGAGTTTTGTTCTTTGTGCTGAACTTCACAGTGAAGACTCACACAAAGAACTCATTGAGCACCTCAGCCTTCTCTGTTTCAGTTGTTACCAGTTCATCCTTCTTGCTTACCAGCAAGGGTACAATTTCTTTCACCTTTCTCTTCTGACTTATATCCTTACTTCTTGTTATTCTTCACATGCCTTTGCAAGCCCAGTGCCTTGGCTTTACTTACACACCCAAACCATATCGCTGTCACTATACACCCAAACCATATCGCAGTAGTCTCCCCAAGTCACCTGTCCCTCTTCCACTGGCTGTGCATTTTCTTCTTCCTTCTCAATTTGAAGAGCAGATCTTTGCTCAGCCATGCAGTTTTCTGGCCTGCCTTGCGAGATTTCCTACACATTGTGATGGCAAGCTCTTGTGCTCTAAGAAAAGTGGCCTTTAAGTGCTGTCAGCACTTTAGAAAGGACAGTTTCCCAAGGGATCTCATTCACCAACTCTTCAAACATGGAAGTCTTCTCTTCTAACCTTCAGGGTCCTGACGTTTCTCCTTGCCAGGCCCACACTCCTGTGGTCACGAACTTCACCAGGGCACGGTAACCACAGCCCAGGCTGCCTCCAGACTTAACCCCTCTAATGGAGCTCATCCACATCAGTGGGCACCAGGCCCAGTAATGCTTCTCCTCGGTTGGTCTGTCCAATACCTGGACCAGGAAGTTGTCCTCTGCACACTCCAGGAGTGTCCTGGATTGCTTACAGCTGGCTGTATCGCCCTCCCAGCAGATGTCTGGGTGGTTAAACCCTCCCATCAGGATGAGAGCTGGTGACAGTGACATGTCCTGCAGCCAAAGCAGGAAGGCCTCATCAACAGGCTCCTCTTGATCAGCGGCCTGTGGTAACCTCCAACACCAGGTGTCGTTTCTTGGTCCTATCCTTGATTTTTAGCCACAGGCTCTCAACCTGTCCTTGGCTGTTTCCCAGACACAGCTCTTCACAGTCTCTCTCTATCCCTTCCTTGACACAGAAGTCAACACCCCTGCTTCTCCTTCGGTATTTCTTCTGGAAAGCTTGTACCCTTAATTGCAGTGCTCCAGTTACGTACCTTGTTCTACCATGATAGCAATTGCGTTTCAGTTTGCTAATTGCATAATGCTTTTCATCTCCTCTTACTCATTATCTGTTCTGCGTGTACTGGGGTAGAGGCACTTCAGCCAAGCTGTTGACTACTTCAGCCTTTGGGAGGGGCCCTCTACAACTCCTTTGGGAAGATTTACAGGTATTTCTCTGCTGTTCCCTAAAGTCCTGTTTAATGTTTCCTCACTGACACCTGCTAGAGCATCTTTTTGCCCCACTAAATCTAGTTTAAAGCTTGGCCATAAGTCCTGTGCACTTGCTCCCCAGAACATTCTTACCCTGCTTGGTCAGGTGCACCCCACCTGGTGCCAACATGCCCAGTCTCTCCAAGGCACAGACCCAAGGTCCTAAGCGTGGCACCATCATGCAGCCAGTCGTTCACCCCATCCACTCATTTCACTCTGAGTCCCAGTCCCCTACCAGGAGGGTTGAAGAGAACACTGTCTGTGATCCAGATCCTTTCGACTTCCTTCTGAGGGACCTGAAGTCATTTTTGGTATTTTGGAATCTCTGTCCCAGCATCATTTGATCTCACATGAAAGAGTAGTCCTCAGCTTTTACCAGTCTTGGCAGCCGCTTTGCAACATCCTGAATGTGGGCCCCCATAGGCAATTCCATTGCATTTTCTCAGAAAGTGTCATTATTTAGGTCAGATTATTTTGAATTTTCTCTTGAACCTAAAGTTCTGCAACTTTTTACAGCTTCCAGTTGTCAATGGATTTAACAAATGTAGTCCTCCTTCATTCGTCTAAGCCACTATTAAAGTTGGTGGTTAGTAGCAAATCCATAAGGTTTCCCATATGTATGGGAGGGAAATGTTTCATGTATGTTACTTTTCTTAAGGGTTCATGAACTTATAGTTAATGTACTCAGAAATTTTTAAGAAAATAATTGGTTTTCCTAGAAATTGCTGGATAATTCCCTTAATGTCATTTCATTTCAGGATTTTTTTCATGGGTCTGACCCTTTGTGTCCAGCAGGAATCGTGCTGACATTATCAGTGTTAGATGTGGAAGACCTCAAGACCTGCTTGTGCTCAGCATTTCAATACTTAGCATTCTGAATGTATACCCAGCTTTTTTTCAGGTGTTCTGACCCTCAAGTTTAATTTTCCTAAAATAAAAAAATGCTGTAATCTCATGTAACAGCCACATACCCATAGGTGTGCATGTGTTGTGGTCTGTGATAGGACTGAGTTCCTGCATCCATACCTGGCAAGAGCTGTGATACTGCAGTGAGACCTGCAGCTGCCTTTCTTGTGGTCATTGTGTTGCCTGCAGGTGGACTTTCCAAAACCTTTTACTGAAAATAATCATCTTTAGGCTTTCTTTTAGCCCATTGCTAATGCTTGTCATGATCAACAGGACTGCAGTGCAGCTGATTTAAGAAGACAGGAGTGTACATGGCAGCTAAGAGCTTCCCAGTGTCGGGTGACCCTTAGTGTGCAGGTGTCCATAGTGTTCAAATGCTGAAGATTGTGGAGCATGTTGGTGATCTCTGGAAGTCTGTCTCCAGGCACTCTGTGCTGCTATTCCTTGCATGCTGCTGACTACCTAGTATCCCTGTTTCTCACATCCTCAGAGGCACCATTGTTCCTGGACTGGACATTGTCTTTTGCTGTAGCCCCTTGATTTCTGCAGTGGGCACCTGGCTCTGAAATCTGCATTTCCAGTCCATCCGTGTCCTGTGTTACTTGGCTTTACTCTCTGCAGCTTGGGATGCCCTTTAATACATAGTTGCCATTGCTAGTAACAGGTCAAGGTATGTGTTAAGGTTAAAGGCCTCAGCACTCACCTGGATCCAGACCTGTCTTGACTTGCCAGCACCTTTGCCTGAGCTGCTCTTGCTGCTGTACCTGTTTATTTGTAGCATTTATTTTTGTGACATTGTGTATAGGCACACTTCTCCATCCCGTGTACACTACACAAGTGGTAGTGCAGCCATTCTTAGCCAGCTGGTGATTATCCTGTTTCTGTATTTTTCTCTTCCATTGTCACTTGGCTTCTCTCTAATACAGTGAACCCTAAGTTTGCAATGGTTATGCAAGCAAAAGACTTGGACTCTGCTTGTAATTCTTATGAAGTATATGTTTTAGCTAATAAATTTCAAATTTTCTAACACTATGAATTTGAACATCAACAAGGGGTCCCCTCTGTGAGGAAGTTGGTGTATAGTTTGCAGCTGACTCTTCATTTAAAATTACCTGACTAAGCAGAGGCAAATATCAGGTATATTCCAAACAGAGAGGTCAGCATCTTCAAACTAGCCTTTGCAGGAAAGGTTATCATCAACGGCTCTAAGGTTTTATGGTATTTTCCAGTAAGATCTCCTTGACTATTCGTAAACTAATTTCAGTGTGTGTGTGTGTGTGTGTGTGTGTGTGTGTGTGTGTGTGTGTATTTATATATTTATATATTAATGAACTGAGTTAATAGTGGAAAAAATTTAACATTTTTGTGAGAATATTAAGTATCTGCTTTGTTACAGTGATACCACTGTAATTTGTAACAAAGAGTCTATAGGCATGTCCCCATATTTTACTAGCACATCACAGAACTGGTGCAAAACTGTTGCTATTGCAAAGGTTCAGAGCAACTTAATTCAATCTTTAAAGGCACAATGTAGCAGTCAAAGAAAACACAGAAGCGATTCCAGACTAAGAAACCAATGCCCAGTGGCTCAGGAATTTTCACCTGAAAATGGTATATCATATGAACACAGTGTGAGCTCTTGCAGAAGGCGAGGAAACAGGTCATGATAAATAATAGGGCGCAGAGATGAGTGGGAGGAGAGTGGTGGGATACTGCAGGAAAAGGGAGTTTGTGTCCGGTTTTATGTAACATAATTTTAGGTTACCCCCTTCAAGATCATCAAACAGTGTGTTAATGAAATTAACAGATGATACAGAAGAATACTGCAAACGCCACTGAAAAAAGAGAAGCAGGAAATAACAAGATGTCACCCTGACAAATGCTTTCCAAATCTGGAAAATGATTATTCAAAATGCAGATTATTTTTTCCTTGCTGGTTGGATGACTCTCAGCTACACCAGAGATAGTAGATAGCAGTTTGTGTTTCTGAGTTTCCTTTCACAAGGCAGAAAATAAAATGCACGTGGAGCTTTTGCCGAAAGGATTGCTCCTGACCGAGCAGCTTGAGTGACACCCAGGCTGAGAACATAGCACCTTCTGTCTCACAGCCACTGAGGAGTACAAAGGTGGTTGGGATGACCTTCCTCTGAAAATCAGCCTGGTAAATACAGTACAGAGGCATCTCTTTTTGTGAGCACCAGGTGCTGATGTCATATGTACTGCAAGTTAAAAGTGCTTCTTTGTGTTTGCAGCCTTGCAAATTCAGCTGTCTGAGGGCAAACTGTTGTCTCCCATCAGCTTTAAAGAACTGCTTTCTTCCTCCCGCCTGTAATTGCAGTTATTTGCATCTTTAAAATCCTAGAGTTTCAAGAGAAGTTGCAGAAAGAGACTCTCTCTAGTTTGGAAATTTTCACTTTCAGAAAGCAATTCTGCTGATCTCTTCCCAGTCAGGCTGTTAGCCAAACGCATGTGCTTCAGGTTCTCTGTTTTAGAGTTACTTGTGATTATTCAATTGGGGGAAACATTTTTCTGTTTTTCCCTTAAAGAGCAATCTTAAAACATTTGGGAGTTTGATCTCTTCCCCCTCTCTCTCTCTCATCCTCCCCCTCCCTCCCCACCCCATTTAAAATATGTATAGAGATTTGAAGGAAATACGATAATGAAAAAAATAAGCCTAATATTGGATTTGCCAGCTGTTGTGGTTTAACCTCAGCCAGCAGCCAAGCCCCCGGCAGCCACTCACTCACGCCCCCATCAGTGGGATGGGGGAGAGAATAGGAGGGGTAAAAGCAAGAGAACTCGTGGCTTGGGATAAAGAGACTTTAATAGGGAAAGCAAAAGCCGTGCACACAACAAAGCAAAACAAGGAGTTAATTCACCACTTCCCATGGGTTGGCAGGTGTTCAGCCATCTCCAGAGAGCAGGGCCCCATCACATGTAATAGCTAGTTGGGAAGACAAATGTCATCATGACAAACATGCCCCCCTTATCCTTTCCCCCCCAATTTATATACTGAGCATGATGTCACATGGTCTGGAATATCCCTTTTGTCAGTTTGGGTCACCTGTCCTGGCTGTGCCTCCTCCCAATCTCCCAAGCACCCCCAACTTCTCTGCCAGTGTGGCAGTCTGAGAAGCAGAAAAGGCTCTGAGCAAGTTCTGCTCAACAATAACAAACACTATTATCAATGTTGTGTTCAGCACAAATCCAAAACACAGCCTCATACTAGTCGCTGTCAAGAAAATTGACTCCAGCCAAAACCAGCACACCAGCCCATTATAAATTGTCCATATGTCATAAGGTGGAAAATAGTTCCTGCATTTTTAATTTACTAAACAGTCCATGCTTGATTTCCAGATCCATGATCCTTGTAAAATTTGATGTTTGCACAATATCAGTGCAGCCGGCTCCTGATTCACAGGAGGCTCTGCCTCATCCTGCAGACTGCCATGAGAAAGGTAATCCTTGAATGCTAAGCATTGCCTAGAAAATTACTCTGAAAGGAATGTTCTGTGTTACACTGACAAAAAAATATGTGACTAAACCAAATGGTTCAAACTCTAATCCTCTTGCATGTCACCTGCTAAAGTAACTGAGATCAAGTTGTCTTTAATGTGACAAACGTGTGTGTACATATATTGTTTCCTTTATTTATGGGGACAAGCAGTTGTCTAGGGGGGTATTCATCTTAATTAAGGCAGAGTCTTGTATGAAATGTAGAAGGCCAGAGAAACTGAACCTGGGCATGCAATCAATGAGAGGCACAGCCCGTGAAGGAACAAGTGGAAGAGTCTGCACTAAGTCTTTCAGTCTGAGGGACATGAGCCTCCCTCAGGCCAACTGGAATATGCTTAGGTAAAATTCTGGTATTAACCCTTTGCAGAATGGAACAATGCAATGGAATAGCCCTTAAAAAAAAAACCCAAAACAACAAAACAATATGAAACAACAACAACAACAACAACAAAAAAACAAAAACAAAAACAAAAAAAACAACAACAACAAAAAAAAAAAAAAAAAAAAAAAAAAAAACCAAAAAAAAACCAACAACAAAAAAAACCCAGAAGAGGAATTAGACTTACATGGTGCTGAAATTTTTCTTCTTGATGAGATTTTCCCCAATGCTGAGGTGTCCAGTTTTAGTTATCCTCTGCTGTGAAGTCCAGGTTTGTGGGATGCTATTGCACTGACACTTTTTAAAGAAACCTTTCCAGGAGTGGTGGGACTGACAGGTGGGCACCCCAGGTGAGTTGTAGGATGAAGATGGGGGATGAAGATGATGCACACCCATGCATCAAAGCCCATGATCATTAAAAAGTTAATGAGTCAAGTTTCAAAGGCTCCAACAATGTTTTTGCAAAAAACATTGCAAAATCATGCTGTAATAAGAAAGATGACAGAAGAAGAAGCTTTCAATAAAGATAACTATTACATTCCCAAATGCGGTGGTAGATTTTGCAGCTCACAAGGTGATAAATTTTTTTTGTCCAGGCTCTATAAAATGCCAATTTTTTGGATTCCTTTTTTAATTTCTCCTAGCTCATGTTTACACAAAAAAAATAGTTCTGGAAATTATATAGGTACCACAGTGGTATATATTCTTTCTGTGTCTTTTAACCACTTGTTTTACTGTCAGCATACTGTTCTACTCTGGCATACAACAGAGTTTAAACGGTTCTGTAAGAGAAGTTGTTTAAATTCTTTTCTTTGAGGGGGGAGGGAAGTAACTTAGTTGAATTCTTGAGAGTACCCCATTTCCACCTTTCCTTCTTGCTTTCCTACAAGAACTCTTTCAAGTTCGGACTTTTATTCTGTTAGGTTCTTCTCAAACTTGTGATCAGAGATGGTATCATCTGCTTTAAGAATCTAAATGGGAAAAACAACTATTGCAGCAGGATTGAAGAAACAGAAATACAAGATGAGGAGAGCTAATTGAAGTCAGATTAGTGGCAGAGCTAGGAATATAGTTCAGCTACTTCAGTGTCCCTCTGGTGCTCTTTAGTAGCATATCTCTGCTGCAGGAAAGTCTGTAAGCCACCTTTCTGAACCAGGGAATTCCTCTTACCTCGTGTTTTGTGCTTGTCTGCCTCCACTCAGCTCCTTGACTCACTCCTGGTCTGCTCTTCCATGTGCTCAGCTGAGGAACGTTGCACTTCCTTTGGGAAGCAAGGGTGCTGCACTGGCTGTCTACAGCCCAAATTCAGCATGATGATGTTTATTAATGAATCTCACTGCACTGCTTGGGAGCCAGTTTTTTTTAAATCAAAAATGTTTGGAATCTCAAGCGTAGGGCCCTCTGCCTGCAAGAATGAATGCAGGGGCTGCACTCCAACAGTCCTGGGTAGAATCAAACCTTGCTATTTCACTTATGCTGTTTATAAATGCCTAGACAAACAAACAGTACCCCAGAGGGACAGCGGATAGCTAGGCTCTTCCTTGTCCCAAGGCATGATCAGCATTCCCATTTGCTTCACTCAGCACTTTTGCACAGTAGGGCTTTGGTTTAATCTAATGATTAAATGCATTCTTTTTTTTTACCAGGGATTTTTACAGTCAATATTTACCACATGGATAATTTTTGTTCTTCATGACCCTGGTATCTTTAGACATAGAGTCAGTGTTGAGATTGGTGGAGAGGGGGGAGGAGCTGTGCTCAGCTAGTTGCCCTCTATAGCTTAACATTCAGCTTCCAACATTAACATGATTTGTTTGACTCCACAATCAAAAATACTGTGCCAGTAGCACAGAGTGAAATGGAATTCAGGAGCCGGCACCTCTGCTAATGGAAATGAGCACTAAGGAGCTGCTGTGACTTGAGCCAGCAGATTATTGCCAGCAGGTTTTTGCCTGCCTGTTTTTCCAGAAATTGCCACAAAGACACTAGTTTTAACTGGACAGAAAGCCAGGCCAGAGTTCTGTCTGCAGATCATAGTGCTGCAAAGTGGAAGAAGTGAGTCTGCACTGACACAATGCAAGCATATCTCTGAGGTGAGCTAGTTAATTACACAAGGGACAGGGACCAGCTGCCAGCAATCCTGGCTGGAGAACAGCTCCAGGCAGCAGTGCTGAAGAGTGTGCTGAGAGGGGAAGTCAAATGTCTGGTACCAGGGTGGTGGGGATTAGCAGAACTGTGGTCTAGGGATTGTAACCTGCGAGTCAGCATCTCCTTCGGCACGCTCCATAACAGAGTGTCTTCGTATAAGCACTGTTGAGAGCCTTCTGTCTTTTCTTTTATGTAAGTGCAAAGAAATCTGTCCACTCTTTTCAGTAAGGCAGAGGAACTTCTCAGCAATTAGGAATTAAAAGTTCTGAGATTTAGTGTTTTAAGTCATTTAGATGACAAACACTATAGAAATGGGGAGGATTTTGAAGCTACAATTCTCATTGCTTGAGCACAGTTGTGTAAAAATATCAGACAAAAGGCTGAAGAAAGGTAAATTGGATGAAATAGAACCACTGGGTTTGTACGTGGTGAGATCTGTGCAGCCTGCACCTACAGCACACATGATACACAACTCACCTGAAAGGCACACACAGCACCTGGGTGCACATTGTGCCTGGGAGTCCTGCAGTGAGAGTTCTGTTTTCTTATTCTTCTGAAGTGAAGCATCCGTCCTTGGGATTTCCAACACTACTACTACCATGTCTAAGCTACCACATTTAACTTGTATCTGGAATTTGTATCAATAAATGGCATCAAATATGTACCTTTTTATTATGAAATGATTGCAGGAATAGGACTTCAATACGCTCGTATTGTAGCACGTAGCACAAGGAAGTCTTCGGCCTGAAATACTTCTGGTTTAAGAAGTATTTTCATATATGTTATGTAAAACTACAAGAAACACCTACTTTTAGCAAATCAAGTGCTTTTAGTTGAGTATGTGTGTGTTGTATCTGGTGCTTGAATTAAGGCTTGTATCAACTTACTGTTTTCTAGGGCTGTTCTTGTTGACAATCATTATGAAGTCCCAAGGTCCTGGCCATACAGCAGTGCCATGAGCACTGTTACAACCTCAGTGACCAGCTAAGGAGGTGTCAAGGTAATCAGGAGCAGCAGAAGCCTTGAACCTGTTTTGAAGAGAGGGTTTGCTTAAGGGAAAATAGCACCTAGAGATCTGCGCAAGGAAATAATTTTAAACCAGGAAAATAAAATAACTTTGGAAAAAGCATCTGGATATTAGGCTGTTATTCAGAGTTCATAATACACTGTGGTACTGTATGCAGCTCTCTCAGTAGCTAAAATTAGGTGATTATGTAAGGAGACCACAGCGTATATCTGAATAGCTACTGTATTGGGTTAATGATGTCACTCATCTTTATTGAGTCGCTCTGCTATGGCTTGGCCAAGGGGCACCATGGATTCAGCAGTCATGAAATCATAGCCAGGTTAAACTTCAGTGAAGTAAACACAACAGAGCTTTTACAAGGGAAAGCAAAACAATTCTCAAACAGAGCTCTCCCATCCAGAGTCCCAGGTGACATTACCGCCAGCTGTTATTCCCTGTAAATCTTCAGGAAAGCCCATTTGTAGCTTTTGAACCGATGATAATAGAAATGCTACAATGAATCTATCAGTTTATGATTGATTTGGAGAGATCAAATGATCCATTTGTTTTAGCATTTTAATTGTTAGCTATGAAATTTGTTATTTTTGTATTGAGGTCCCATTGCTGAAACAGTTGATGAATGCTGTACTGTATACATTGTTGACATGTGAAAATAAATACAAGTATGCCGTAGGTAAAGTGAGAATTAAATTTTATCTACGCATAGTAATGTACCTTAGCTTTCTCACCAGATACAATCCAAATTGATTTTCCTGTCATATTTTTCTTACAAGTGATTTATTTGCTCACCTATGTTAGGTACTGTAGCTTTTTCATGCCTAGTAGTGGTATATGTAGCACACATTTCTGCACATAGTTGCTGAGCCTTTTCTGAATAATTGCCAATTTTATGTCAGCAAAGATTGAGGAGGATGTAAAGGTGTAGATGCAGAAACAGGCAGATTGGTTTCCTCAAATTTTGTGTGACCATATGGCCCTGAGCTGTGTTGTTTCTCACTGTGATGGCTCTGATGCCTTCATCTGGAACATCCCTCTTAAGATGAGCTTTGGGACTGTCCTCTAGAGTTTCTCTATGGGTGTTTTGCTTCCAGTGGCCTTGAGTGCTATTATCACAAGCTCTGGCATGCAAAGCCTCTGCAAGGAAGAAACCTGGCAGCAAATGAAGGCCTGTTTATTTCTCAGAAGGTGCCCAGACCTACAGAGTTACAGGGCTTTAAAGTGCCAGAAGCAGTTGTTTGGGGGATAGCTTGGGGATGAGCAGTGGTCAGGGCACTGATGGTGGCCATGGTTTGTAGCTCTGGCAGTACACCTGAAGAGCTCTGCTTTCCCAGACCAGATAGCAAAGGCTGCATTTGGAAGCTTGTTCTTTTCCTAGATATCTACGCCACTCTTTGAACTAACCATTCCCACGCGTTTCCTGTCAGGGGTCTTCCAGGCCCCCAAACTCTTTTTCTACTCTGTTCTTTTTTAATCCAGAAAGCTGCCTGCTTTGAGAAAGTTTGCCTGGGATTGCACTGTACCCATTTGTTTGCAATGAATGAGAAGCATTTTTCATTTTTGCTGAACTACTGTTGCCAGATACCATGTGTACACATGTTCCTGGCCATCTTGCAGGGGGAGCTGGCAAATCTGCAAAGCTGATGTGAACTGCTCCAGCAACTGAAATGGCTCCTCTCAGCCAGACCCTTGCTGAGGTTGGGAAACACACATACTTTGCTCTCTGTGAGATCTCAAAAAGAAGGTTTTCTTCAGCTGGATGGAAATAGTCATAACTGCTGCCCAGCCTCCTAACTCCAAGCACCTTTCTGCTTTCTCTCTGCATTCTCATCCGTCCTGTTTGCTGAGCACTTTTGGCAACACAGGTAGCCTAGAGCAGGAGCCTTTGGGGAAACTTAGAAAACACAAGGGTCATGAGACTAAAACTGTATGACTTAATACAGTCTAAGGACTACCTTTTCCGGTGATTTTGTTCCTCTAAAACTGATTATGTGAGAGTTGTTGCTATCTTCCATTGCCTTCATTGGGAGGGTTCTGTAGTGGTCAGTTATCAGAAAGGAGCGGGGTTTTCTGGCTTTGTTTTTAGTTTCACCAAGTCCAAGAAAGTGTGTGTGTTTGCCCTGATTAGCATCCCATCAGCTGGCTGATCACAGGACTTGTCAGGATGGACACAACATTCTTGCAGACCAGTACTGGAAACAAAGTGCCAGGAATGGGTAGTTAAGGATTTCTTTCAAAACCTGGTGGGATATTTTGCCCCTGCAATGCCAGAGCATGCATGCAGAGCATTTGTTGTACAGCCTGGCGTGCTGTGTAGGATCCATGGGAGAGGTGAGCTGAGCTCCCTTTGTTGATTGCATAGGAAGCGTTAGCTGAACGGATGAGTTACCACAAAAGGTTTCTGTTTTGCTGAGCTGACTTCTTCTGATGGAGAAACAAACTGCTGGGTTTGAAAAAGCGTAGGAAAAACAGTAAATCTTTACTGTTCTTCTTAAAATGTTTTTATGTGGAAATGAATCAAAGCCCAAGAAGCAGAGTATTTTCTTGTTTCCCCTTGCTAAACAGTTATCCATGTGAAACCCTGTGGGTCTAAATGAGGCTGGTAACCACTGAAGCGGCGTCACTCCCCTTGATCCTTGTGTGCTATTCCTTGGATGTGACTCAGAGGACTCGTTTTAACTTTGTCTGCCCTGATGTGGTCAGTCAGTTGGACTACATGATCATTTTATGTCCCTTCCAACAGAAGATAACTCTTTTATTCTGTTTTAGACTTTGTATGGACACAGCCCCATAGCGTCAGTAAACCCTGTGCACAGTGGAGGCCACTACACATTTACACAGCAGCAGCTGGCAGTGTCATGCCACTGGTAGTGTTCTGTTGGGTGTGAATGTGGACAAATGTTTGTATTTCTGTACTGCGTTGGCCTTGTTGCCCATGGTTACAGTGTCTGTACTCAGACAGGGTGGCAGAGCCTGGTGCCATGGACCACAGCACATGCAGCTTCTGAGTCTGTGTTACTGAGCAGAGCAGGAAAGGGATTTTCCATGGGGCCTCCCAAAGGAAGGTGGAATCACTACACTGAGTTTTCACTGCTGCTTACGTTTCTTGGATGGGGATGGATATAAAGATCAAGACATCAGCTGGACTATTTCTAGTGTGTGAGAAATTATTGAGCCAAAACACTAAAAAGTGAAAAAGGGGCTCTGCTGTAAAAATATGCTATTTCTTGGGAAAACACAAGCTATAAATGTCTTCAAGAGGGTAAAGGAAAGGCAATAGTACCAAATGATGAGTGGGACTAGGAGAATGTGTGTTACAGAAAGCATATAAGGAACAACTCTTGAGAGTCTGAGAAGAGCTGACAATAAAACACATGATTTAATGAGTGCCAGAGAGCAGATTCAGCCATAAAACTATACATTTAGTGGCTGTCGTATTTACTGAGTTATAACTTTGGAAGAGGTGCATAAACATTACTAAGTCCATGTGGGATTGCCCTTTTTTTTTAAAGCAAAGCTTTATCATAATTATTTAAAAGTCTTCACACAGTGTAATCTTGAAGTACACTTCTGAGTTTGGAGTCATCAAAGAAGATAGGGGAGATTTATGCTTTATTGTGAGACAGATTAAATCAATATATGAAACTTTTAATAAACTTTCTTGTCCTAAGTACAATAACACAGTTGTGGCCTCGGTTCTGGACACTCATGTTCTTCATTTATCCTTCAGAGGATGATGAAACAATTTTAGGCTGTGCAATATTTCACTTTCTGCTAAAAGGCACGTTATGTAGGGCAATGTCACATTATATAGGGGAATGTCACACCATGTTACTGATGTCATGTAAGAAAAATCTGAGATTTGTTTACATTAAATATGGCCAGTATCACATCTATTCTAAAAGAACATACAAAAATTTAAAGGTGTTTAAAACAATCTTCCCAGAGTACCTATCCTAAACAGATTATATGAAATGGAGGTGCTTCACTGGTTCCTACTAGCACATAATATACTCTCATTCACAGTCAAATACAAAGTCTACTACTAAGATTTATTGGTATTGTCCTATAATAGTCACTTGTCACTGACACTAAGAAATCAGCCTAAGGTGTTACCAAGCTTTTCATAATAGATTAGCAAAAAAATTTCAAGACAGCTGTTGAATTCTGGAGAACATTATTAAGTATTCCAAATTTTGTTTCACCAGTGGTCAGAATCAGAAAGGGAGGTTTCTGTACTCCTTGCAAAAATGTCTCATTATCACTGACTTGCTCTGGGTTTTTAAATGAGATTCACATTTGTAGCTGAAATGAAACCAGATATCCTTTACAGGAAAACATTTGCTGTAAGCAGAATTTGATGTCCTAAATAAACACCAAAAAAATCTGCTGCAGGATTTTCTTCAGTTCCTCCCAAATGGCCCCTTGAACAGACTTCATTTTTCTCTTGTGGTGGGCACCCTGTCCATGTAAGAGCTGTAGAAACTTTCACTTTTGGATAAATTTTTGCATTTACCCTCTTGTTTCCTGGGCTGACAGAAACCCTGTTCCATTGATCATCTCAGTTTGGGGGGGGATGTCATGTGACAGGTTTCGGCTTCTCCCTGAAACCCTTGTATGCAGGAGCGCCTGGTCACTGCACACAATGCTTTCACTTCAGTATAAAAAAATCTTATTTTGGCTGGTACATGATACCTTGTATAGATCAACACAATTGGAGTTAGTCAGGTTCAGACCTGATAGTTGGCAAAAGTTCTGTGTTAAATAAAGGGGATTCCCAAATGGATGTAATGTGTTGCCTCAGGAGTCATGTTTCTACAGAGTTCCCCACCCAGCACCTGAAAGGAATTTTTGGAAACAGACTGGAAGACAGAGAAGAAAATATTGATGGGCCTCTGTGGAAATCTAGAGTTTGTTCCTGCCCAGCATCCTGAAGGGAGCATCTTATTCCCTGTGGCTCAGATGACACGGATGCTGAGAGATATGAAGGTTCATCAGGTTGGACAGATCTACCTGGACTACGAAGGTGGAGAAGATCTGGTAACTCACTGGGACACAGGAATGAGTAGGCAACTGATGAAATGGAGTTTCAGTGGCAGCAGAGAAGCTCTTTCTTGCATTACACAGAATTAAATTGCCCCAGAGTACAGGGGAGCTCTATTACACAAAGGAAGATGTTGGGTACCTTCCCGGCAAGACAGACCTGACAAGGGTTGTAGGACACCAATAAAACAGATGGCTTAGAATGTTCTGAGCTGCAAACTGTTGGATCTGGGATGGGGTTTTCAGGGAAAATACAACTCCCAGTTTACTTTTTTATTCTATTCCTTCCTTTCCCAGCTGAGGGTCACTGTGGGAGATGGGGTGCTGAGAGATCTTCATCCTCCCCTGGCTGTACAGCCACTTTCGCTCTCAGAGAACCTGCCTAGTCCTGTGGAAAAAAGGGAAAGGAGTCTCTGTATCTTTCAAAATACAGTTACTCAAAATGTATCTTTAAGCTGTAAGTTTTTTAAAGAAAATTTTTCATCTTCAGATTGAAACTTCTGTTAGAAATAATACTGAATGTTAACAAGAAGTGCCGTTGACCCCTGTTTGGACCTCAGAGGGGAATGATATTAACCTGAAATAAGAATTATGGAACATAATTACAGAATGTGTGAAGCCAGAGATTAATGTATGAGTCATGAGACTGTCCAGGAAGAGAAAGCTGTGGGTGAGTGCCAGTGGGGAAAACCCCAAGAAATTAGCAACATGATCAGAGCACAGTGAAATGTGTTAAAGATCTGGGAATCCCAGAACACAAGAAGATGATCAGGGTGCTGGAGCCCCTCTCCTTTGAGGACAGGCTGAGAGCATTGGGGTTGTTCAGCCTGAAGAAGAGAAGGCTCCAGGGACACCTTAGAGCAGTCTTCCTGTACCTAAAGGGTACCTAAAGGCTTACAGAAAAGGTGAAGAGGGACTTTCTATGATTGCATGTAGTGATAAGAAAAGGTGGAATGACTTCAAACTGAAAGATGGTAGACTTAGGCTTGATATTAATTTAACTATTCTTAACTGTGGGGGTGGTGAGGCCCTGGCACAGCCTGCCCAGAGAAGCTGTGGATGCCCCATCCCTGTGAGTGTTCAAGGCCATTTTGGATGGGGCTCTGGATGGGTCTAGTGGGAAGTGTCCCTGCCCATGGCAGAAGGGTTGAAAGGAGGTTATCTTTAAGGTCTCTTCCAACCCGAACTATTCTATGATGCCATAAAAGAAAAGTAGAAAGAGTAGGAGGATTTTACAAGGGTACGGTTTTTCTATTTGTATGTGAATATTGCTAAGAAAGTAACCAGCTTTGGTACGCTTATTTAGACTCCTACAAAACTGGAGAAACTGCACAACAGTCAATGGAGTAGCACTGCTGAGGACGCTGGTGGCTTTAGTCCTGCCAGGACCACATGGAGATAAGGTGTGCAAGTCTGGACCAGGGACTGATATTTGTGCCTTTCCTGAGGTGACAGAGAAGGAAGCTTTCCTCATCTGGTGTGCCAGCAGACAGAAAAATGAAGGTTTGGTGCAGAGGGAGGAAACCTGCACGTGTGGCAGAGCTCAGATTGCTGTCAAAAAGCTGGAGAAGTTGCAGACAAAACATCAGCTCTTTGGATAATTACAGAAGCCCTTTGAAGCCTTCAAAAGCCCATTGTGTTTTTCTTCACTTATGAGTGAGAATTTTGGGGGAAAGTAAATAAAATGCTGCAGTTTCAAAGTGAAAAAACCAATGGCAAGTGAAGATGTCTCAGCGTTGACCTTGAGCACTGGTGCTTAGTGCCTGACAAAGGAAACTTCCCTACATCAAGTTGAGCTGAGCACCGTGTTTCACTCACTGGCTGCTGCAGCAGCTTGTCTGAAAGTCAATGGGATTAATGCTGCTGAAATATATGGTTTATTTAGCTATTCTTACTGACCCATGAACATACCTACTGTATAATTTATTGGAATGTTAGGAGTTCAGTCCTGTGATGTTTGTGATAGAAAATCTTCACTTTGAGCCAGTGGGAAATTTTGTTAGGGTGAGGAGTGCAGGCCTGGCCTCTGCTTTGCCTTTTTTCTTTTGCATTGCAACACAATTAACCTTTTCATTAGAAGAGCTCTGTTCCAAATAAGCAAACTTCTCAATGTGTATTACTGAACCATTTCAAGCTGTCTCTTGCTTTGAAACAAAACATCTTTGTTCCAGCCATGCATGACATTTGAAGACCTATTTATACAGTGTGTCAGCTCCATTTGTTTTCTTCATCCTGATGTTTTCCTCTGTATTTTTAGTTACCCCTCCAGATTGCAATGAGTGAGGTTGCTTCTGGTTTCCTCCTGTGCTGCTCCAGACTGAGGCACTGACTCGCTTTGTCCTTTCTCCACTTTTGTGGGCAGAGGTGAAACAACCCAAAATCAGACACAATTCTGCTTATTTCATCCTCTTTGTACTGAGACCAGCAGCACCAGGCTGCTGTGGGGTGGAGAGATAGCAGAAGGACCTGCTGTTAATGACAGTTTCTCTCCTGATATCCTGCCTGTGGGATGCACATAGCTGCAATCCCTTCTGCTGGAGGGGACTCACTGAGGGACAGACTTCCACACTGCATCAGTAAATTAGCCCTTCTTGCAAAATACCTGCTTTTTCCTTAGACATTCATCATTTGTCCTAAGTCTCTAACCAGTAATTCCTGTTTGGCAGCACAATGCTAACTGATCGAAGAAAATCCACCAAAAATTGAAAAAGAAAAAAAAATGTATCAAGATATTGAGTAATAAAGCTTTTAACATCCTGATTTTAATATTGACTAAGTGTAAATAATTATGGTGTTTGCCTCATTCTCTCCCTTGTAAAAAATTTATCTGTCTTGGGACATGTCTTATCTTCCAGAAGGGATCCAGGGTAGTGCTGTCCCTGCTACTCAAGCAGCAACATAATGTCTAGCCCAGTACTGGCACTACCTATGAAATGAAAGTCTAATTCCTTCTTGAAATCCTTTGCACAACGTACCAGCTGAAGGTTTCAAGCTGCTTTAACACATGCAGGGTGTCAGGACACTACTGCAAGCCTCACTTTAACCAGAAAAGGAGCTGAAGGTGCCAGCCCAGCAGTGGTGAGCATGGAGTTGCAGTAGCAGAGCCTCATCTGCTCTCTCCAATATTGTTGTCACTGAGAAGGTTGGGGAAGAAGGGTGAAATAGCTCCATGCAAGCAACACTGTTCCTGCCAGGTACTTCGTGCCTCACTCAAAGCCACTGATAAGACCAAGAAAGGCATCTGCATTGACCTTCTGCATCCCCATCCATATAATAGCAGACAGAAGGGCTGTAAGAACAGAGATTAAACTTCAGAGCACCTCACAGCTGTGTTTTATGTAGACACTCCTTCCAATTCCTGGGAAAGTGCACGATCTCCTCTGGATGTGGAACTGCAGGTCATTTCCATGCCAAATACTTAATGTGTCCAGCTTTTGCATGTGATGGATGGGCTTCTGCTGCAAGAAGTGGAGGCATTGGCATGTGAGGAGGAATGCCTTCAATACCACGTGCTTCAAAAGCCAGGCTTGCGAGCTTTGCCGTGCGTTCCAGCAGCTGGGGTAGAGCTGCGTGCATGGTCCCTGCCAGCACAAATGAAACCAAGGCATCCATATGCTGTGCATTAGGTGTGTTTGATCTCCTGATCTCTGGGTTGCTGCTCCGATACTCCTTCTTCCTCTCTGTAACAGTCTGAGGAGTACAGAGCGCAGTGTTGAAACTTGTAAGTCTGTGTGTGTTTATAGGCTCTGTGATGGGAACTGCAAAGCTTAACACAAAACAGTTGAGAAAATGTTGCTGGCCACAGCCACAAAACCTGTCCTCATCTGTTCCGTGATGGGGTGGAAAAGAAAACTCCTCAAGTTTAATTTTCCTGATTAAAGATGAAGGAAAAAGAACTGCCAAAGTGGATGGAATTTAGTCCAATTGATGTGACACCTGGATTAGCAAAGAAAAATGCAATCTCCTCTGTGTGCAGGAATTGTGGCCATGCATGGCAAGACCGCCACAAAGACACTGCAGCCCTGCATGGACAAGGGACAGCTTCCGTAACCACAGGCTTGAAGCCTGCCCCTGTGTGGATTACTGTCACTGCTCAGCACACATTTTCAAGTCAGTTATTGCAGTGACTCAGTTGTGTGTCACTAAGAAGCTACAGACACCTCTGATCCACATTAAAGGTGGTGGTGAGATAGGAGAGGATGGCTCCACTTCATAGAAGATTTGCTGGCTCCACGGCATTGTCTCATGCAGATTGGGAAACTGGGCAACACTGTAACTTGGAAATTATACAATGGGGAAGCACAAGCAACAACCAGGTAACAATAGAAATGAATTTTATTTTGTAAAAAGTTATAAAATGAATATTGTACAAAAATAAAGTCTGTAGAGAACTTTGGTTGATTAACACAAATGACTGAGACATATAATTGCAGGTGAAGTAAAAAAATCCAGAGAAGCACACTCCTGTCTTCAGTAAGGTCTAAAAACTAAAAAAAACCAAAAAAACAAATTTAAAAAAAAAAAAATCACAAACTTTACCCTTTTGTATTTTGAACACAGAGATTCGCTTTGGTTGCAGCCTCTTCAAGCTGCGCAGAAAATGCTTTGAGGCAAGTTTTCATCAGCTGGAGCAAGGGAAAGCACAGCTCTGAGCGCTGTCACAACTCAGCCACTCGGCAGTGCAGCTGACCCTCCGCCTGGCAGGCATTCGGTGCCCACATCGTGCCAGTGTGGTGGCATCACCACCCCTGTGCAGCATGGCAGGCATGGTGTCCCCATGGCAGTGTGAGAACAGAACCTGCAGGTGGTTGTCCAGGGCTGTCCTCCCTCCGCCCAGGAAAGCGGCGGCAGTCGGGGATGAATTACATGCCATACACCTGGTACAACTTTCTATGCCTGTTCGGGACTTTTTTGACCTCTAGACCCTTCTTCAGTGGTGCCCCAAGAGGCCCAGGGCAAAATGAGCATGGAGAGCCATTACATGCATGAGATAAAAGGTTGGACCATTGTTTTCAATAGGGATTTTTTTTTCATGTTGCTTTTGTGGGAGTTGATGCTTCACTGGTTGTCAGGTATGTCTAGTGACCTGCACTCCTGCTCCTTTGGGAAAAATGTCTCCAGAATGAGAGCTTGTGTTAGCGGTCACGTATGAACACCTTTGCTGTACAACCTCCCTCCTCCTAAGGAAACTTGGACTGTTCTGCTGCACGGGTATGATCCTGTAATGTTTCAGCAAATTATACAAAACACTCTGGTTATTTAACACAACTGTTTACTTGCAGGCTATATTAAATCCAGGGCTAACTAGTTAGAGGGATTTAACCTCTTCTATACGGAAGTACGGAAGGAAAAGCTTAAATAAATATAACTAGAAATTATAAGGCTAAATGTGATTATTTTCCATTTGTCAATAGTTATATGAGGTCATTTGGCATAAAGTGTGAGAAAACAAATGTGGCTACATTTAAAATATGACTAAAATTAGTTTTTCTAACAAATTGCTAATGTTGAGCCAAGTCCTGTGACCCTCACTCATCCAGAGCCATTGCTGCTCCTGCACATGTATGACTGCAGTAATTTTCAAAAGGCTTAGTGAACTGGAATAAGGGCTGCAGGCTTCGGCACTACCTTTTGTGAACATAATCAAGATTTTGTTTAAAAGAAAAAAAGGTAAAGTAAGTGATTTTTTGCATTCAAGTTAACACTTTCAATCAAAAGCATGGACCGTTGTTCCCAACGTCTTTGTCTCTCTATATCCCCAAGCGCCATCTGCTTTGGCACCTTTGAAAGACACTTTAATAAATAAGGAGACTCATTACTGAACTGTAATAAATAACAATAACTTAATCTCAATAAATATCTTCTGTATACTTATGTCTCTGAAGGGATGCATTGCATCAAGTAGTCTCTCTCAATCACAATGACCAAATAGAAATGTAGTTATGCAAGTGACGTTAGTCCTTTGTAAACCTAAAGAAATGCATTTTGTGTAGGCTGGGCTTGTTACTTCTCTTACTATGCTAGGAAGAAGTGCTTAAAAACTCAACTTGTTTTCACAGGTAGCAGAAGAACAAAGTCCTGCACTCATTTTGAAGAAACACAAGATGGAAATAACCAAACTTAGCCAGTAAGCAGAACTGTTTTGCTTCATGAGAACTTGAGCTTGGTCATTTTGATATTTGCCCAATATCATCTTACTTGCAAGGGTAACCTTATAGCTTAGGAGTTGTCCTAAGCACTTGGGAACTGCCCTCCAGTGAGCAGTAGCACAATGTGTCTTTCAGTAGAGCTGAGGGCACAGGGGATTAGTAAGGTACTCCTAAGCTACTTCTTAGCTAAGCTTCTTGGTATAACTGGTATGTCATGGCATAACTACAACACAGCATGGTATGGCAGGGTTGTGTTTTTAAGCACGTTCCTCATGGATTGAGTCTCACTGATGGTGGACTGAGTCAAACAGGAAAGGTAGCGTGCACATCATCCATCCATCGTCATCTCCACCTGAGCTTTTATCTAAATCCCCATAGGACGTCAGAAGTCTCCACCCTTCTACTCTGCCGCATGCCTCCTTATCCCCAGGTTCTCATGGCTCCTCATTCTGTGTTCTTGGTCCTTTTTCCTCCACTTGGAGCAGACACTGCCCTAGGAACCTTGGTCCCTCTCTTTGCAGCGCAGCAGGAATGGAAAACTGGTGCCGCCTCAGCATGCAGCTGTCAGACGCATCCACACCTTTTTGCGGAATGTTTTTTCAGTATGTGGTAAACCAGGTTATCATCCAAAAAGGACAGGTCATCATCAAAGGCTGTGGGTCTGCAACAGGCTTGCCTCACTTTGTCGGTGACCAGTTTTTTCTTTTTGGTTAAGTTTTTTAAAATTTTGTCATAGGTGGTCTCAGCTGCATCACAAGATCCACTGCAATACCGGAAAATTAGCTCTTCTTTGGTTTCATATCCCAAATCCAAGTCGGTCACATTTAAATGTATTTCTGTTAAGACACATCCTCGATTTTTGCCCTTTTGATTTCTCCTTCCTTTTCTGTTGGAATTCTCTATGTTTGTGGCTGCATTTTGACGGTTTCTCTCCCTCCTAGAAAAAATTGGAGTCTGTTTATCTGGTGACCTCCTCAGTCTTTTAATAGTGGCTTGAATAAAGTCCACTACCTCATCAAACTGATCTGGATAATCCTCTGGCATATTAGCTGTTTGGGAAAGAGAGAAAAGGCTTTGTCATACATCAGTTATCATGAAGTTTGTCATTCACAGCTCAAAAATATTATGCACATGCAAGCTTTTCTGTCCATCACTTCAGAACACATGCCCAGGACCCTTAGAAATCAAGGAGAATTTGAAATGGTTTAGATAATCATGGAAACTCATTTGGGGAAAGATAAGTGAGACATATTTGTATTTCTGTGCGTGTCTGCTGATGCTTGGTAGCATTTCAGCACATTTTTTAATAATTGAATGAGCCCTGTGAAAACAGAGGGAAGGAAAAGCACGTCATGGTACCAATATTAGTTAATAGGTAGCTGAAGCCACTGTAAAGAGGTTATACAGACTCTTCCCAGCAAAGCAGCAATAGGAAGAGGTTTCTTTAAAGCAATTTTGTGATTATAATTGTTAATTATTTTCTTTTCACACCAGCAGCAGTTAGTATTGCCAAAGCCACCTATCAATAAGGTTTTTGGGCATGACAGAAGGAGGATTTCCTGGGGTACCAGGCTGAGATATTATTTCTGGCTGAATGCCTGGGTTTTTAATGCTTCTGTGGGTAATTATTTTCATAGCTTTTGAAAAATTTCTCATGTAAGTGTTTTGTATCACAAGATGCTGATTAGACTAGATGCTGAGTAGAAACAGGTCTGAATAGAAGTATTATGTTAATGGGCAGTGGAAATATTATTAATGCATTTTCCCTTCAAGAAGATTTAATTTTTAATCTATTTAATTTATCACCTAATATATATTCTATCATTGATAAATTATTCAAGTAAATTATATGATGAAATCAAAGAAGTGTTTTGATACTAACAGAATGAACCTCTTCAAGAAGGGTGAAATTAAATGTGTTCTGAAATGGTCCTAAATTTTGCCATTTCTTCATGATTTGGGAAAAAAATTGCATTTTGAAATCCTTAAATTTCCCATGGACTAAATCCCTCAGAATTACCTGCTTTAGTGAACACAGAGAACTAAAGGGGGTCAGGCTGTCAGGACCCTGTGTGTAGGTGCCCTTACACCACATTATTAATGACTGTATCTTAAACATAAAAACTACGTTGCAATATTGAGGGGGTTTTTTGTATTAATTGGCCAAAAATTAAGAGTTCTTCCTTTTCAGTAAGTCCTAAGAGAATGCTTCTTTCTGTACTTAACTCCTAACAACTTAACTTGTAACAGACCAGTGTCACCCCAGCCCTGCACATGTGGGAAATCCATCTCCAATACTGCTACAAATATTGTGGGTAGAGCAAACTTTGGGTGAGGCAATATCCAGTGCAGTGCACCTGGTCAGAGGCTGGTACCTTCAGTAAGCAACAGAGGCTCCCACTCAGTGAGGTGCTGAGATAGGAACAGCTCCTTAGGCAAAGGCTCAGCAACACATTTCCCTAAGGAGCACAGTAAGACAGGAATCCCAATGGGAGACCAGGCAGCACAGGTACCCAGTTCACACAGGGTAGCATGGACTCTGTTAACAGGAGAGAGGAAGGCATGAGGCTGTCCCTCACTGCCTAGCAAGAGTGCACGCTCATATCCTCAGCAGAAGCACCAAATACAGAGGAGATGGGGGTCAGCAGAATCCTAACTCTGTCAGTACAAAAACCTGCTGAAACAGAGTGCATCTGCATATAAGGAGGAACAGGGACTGCTGCCACATCCTAGAGGCCTCCCTCCAAGATAAAACAGTGATGGATCAGAAGTATGTATTTTTTGGTGGATTGATCCAGCAAAAAAGTTTAGACTAGTGAAAGAGTAGTGGAGGCTGGAAATCTCCATATAATGAGGGTGATACGAGGCAAGCAGGATGCAATAAACTGTAGAGTTTGGAGATGAAAAAAGTGAATTACACTTTGTTTTACAGATATCCATGCTAAAGACAACAGTGTCACAGGCCAGTGACTGTCAAAGACATGAAGGAAGGATGGCTGCTATCTATACAGCTATGTGGAACCTGAACAAGGCAGGACCCTGCACCCAGCCCCATATTCTGGTGATACCAAAGGTCAGTACACCTTTCTTGCACTCCTCTGTCTCTGTAGCAGAGATACCCACTGTGAGCCATACCTGCTGGAGGGGGCTGCTAGGATGGCACATCCATTGGATGTACCACCCAGCCCTGTTGAAGAACAGGCTGGTCTGCCTACTCCATACAAATATTGCTCTACTGAGCAAGAACCAGGTCCAGGCGATACGTGGGCTCTGTTCCTTTAAAGCAACAAAGGCTAGACACGTTTCTAGATTCAGTTAAAAAAGATGACCCACATGGAGCTCACATAACCCCCATTGCTGAAGTATAAACTTGGCCCTGACACAGACACAGACAGAAAGTAGTTGGCAGATTGGTTTGGGATTGAGTAGTTTCTAGATTTCTTACACAGAAACTAGGTTTCTTAGTCTATAACCAAATAAGAGAAGGATGTAGCCCTGAGAAGATGGCTCTAGAAGTGCCATTCTCCATTCTGACCTTCAGCTTCCCCCCCCACATACTACTGTGACTACCCCAGCCCACACCTCTTCCATGTATTCCTAGTCCAACCCTCGTACCAACATTATGATGCAATGAGACCCTGGCTATGGAGAGTGAAACACAACCATAGGGAAACATATGATGTCTTAACAAAATTAATGCAGTGATCAAACATCAGGAAGGGGACAGGAGACAATTACAGGGAAAGCCAACCTATATGCAGAGATTCTTGTTTGCAGCCTTCAGCCTCATACTTATCTCAAGCCTGGTACACTGTCAGCGCAGTGAGAGTGTAAGTGTCCCTGTCCTAAGAAGGGAGAAACAAAACCGTGGATTCCCCAAAGAGATAACAATTCGAGTGGGCACATCATTTTTAAATGGCTTGCAACTGAGGGGCAAAAATACTCTCTACCCCTGTGAGAGTGCTACATGCAGGAATCTACCAATACCAATCAGACAGCTACAGGGTTCAAGCATTGTTCTGCCAACTATAACCTGGAGGGTCATAGATAAGAGGAGGGAAGGCCCACGTGCTAAAAGCACATGCTGAGGTCTATCCTGCTTCATGTATGATTCCTACCCCAGCCGCACCAGGGCAGGTTATGCCACTGGGAGCCTTCTGTGCTGCGCGTGGCCTGTGAGATTTCAGGTTGAGGAAACACACCACTGAAGAGGCCCATGCAATGCTGCTGATGCCGACATGTGCTGTCAACCCTGCAGAAGGTGGGAGCAGCAGGGCAAAAAGTAGATCAAGTAATCAGACCAACAGCATATCCAAGTAGAAAAGTCCTACCTACACACACAGACTAGCTGCACCCAGAATTTGGGGCCACTAGCAGCATGACTGATCCTGCTAATCTCACTAAGGCTCTAACACGAACCGTGCAAGAAGTGTTCCAACTGTCTAATGGAGCTGGGGATCCCTGCTCTGTTCATCACCTGCTGCGGCACCAGGATATTCTTGGGAAATTCACTGGGAGGAATGCCAGCACTATCAGTAAGATGAATTCTAATTTCCTGTCTCCAGCGTGGAGTTTCCCTTCAGCCAGGGAATTGGAAACTATCCCTTGCAGACATCCAAATCTACCAGTAAGACTCCTGCAGTGATCCCCAATATTTGGAGATTACATCACATGAGGAGATAAAAGGCAAGTGAATGATAATAGGAAACTGGTGGAAAGAGTGGTCACAGAGCTCCCCTTGACAAAATGTGCTCTTGATCCTGGTCGGTGTCTGCCCACCTAAAATACACGTGCTGTTACGGGCTATATGGGTACACCAATCAACACGATGGCAGCTGCATTACTGAACTACTCAGTAACACCTTGCAAGTTTCTGTAAGCAACACTCCCCTCTGCCTGTGGATCCCCAAACTGGTCATGAGCAGGGCATCAATGTTCTTTTGGCAGCTTCCAATGCACTGCCAAGGTATCCCAAGTTTGCTTCCATAATTTAACAGTTTTAGGGATAGGTCCAATCCCTGCAATCAGCTAATTTTCTGCTGCTTGATGGATTAGATTAGAGCCATCAGTGTGACTACAAGCAGTCTCTAGGAATGTGGGTCACAGGGGTCTGGAGGAAAGATTAACAACCAGGAGTGAAGGGAGGCTTGTCACCTTGTGCTGAGATGCCGTCATGGCTCAGTAGGGATATTCAGCTGTCCAATAAGTATGGGTGTGAAGACCTAGAGCCTTAAACAAAATGCTACGAAAAACTGCTGAAATAGGACCCAGAGCAATCAAGTGGAAACACCAGCACTGACACCAGGCATGATGGGTTGAAACAAGGCACTAGAGGTAAGTGCTAAAGAAGCTACCACCAGACATCATACATGAATGAGCAATAACCACTGACCAAGCACTAAACTCTGTAAAAGGCTAATAGACAGAAGGGAAGGTGGAGAAGACTGACTGCAGGATGTCCCCATCCTGATAGGCACTTGGTAGATGTGCTCCAGGGATGCTGAGACTTCTCTGCACCACAGACACCACATGCTGAGCACTTGTTTGGTCCCTGCTCTGTTGTAAGTTCTGCTGGGGACAACTGGGGTGCTAAGCTGAGCTGTGGCCAGGGAACATCACCACATTCATAGGGGCTGCCTTAGCATGGAGACATGGTTTGTGAACTGAATAAAGCCCTTTGATAGAGGTGTACTTTGTTACCCTTCTGTCTGCAACTTGTTGAGAAAATGTTTATAGTCTCACAGCATCTTTGCTTATCTCATACTGCATGGACTGTGCTGACTTGATTGTGCAGCAGACAGAGTTTGCTGGGGGGATTTCACACCCCTGGGAGAAGCAGATACACATTTTGCATGTGTGTGTATGTGTGCTTCATTTACACATACACAGACACAAATACGACTAATTATACACACACACACACATTTTTTCAAAACAAACTAGTTTACTGAAAACACTTGTCTTCTGGTGGGAAAGCTGAGAGAACAAACACATGACAGATGCCTGTCATGTTGTGCAATGTGCCAGCAGAAAATGGTTGGATACTGTGGCATTAAAGCAGCAAAGATCTCTGAGCAGTAGTTCCTGGTCCCAAGCCCCAGGGTGTAAAGGAATTAGAATTTAAAAATTGAAAGACATCCAGGACAGTACAGGACAGGATGGGACAGGATAGGATAGCCCAGAGCAGCATGTGTTCAATATAGGTTTGCAAAGGTTGTCTCGCACCTGTGATGCATCTCAAAACAGGTGTTCCCCAAAGGAAAAGAACGTATGTCCCGGAAAAGTAAAATCTTCCCTCAGGGAACACAGGGTCTCTGTGTGTCTTGTTCAGAGTGTGGGAGAAAGGCTCACAGACCCCACTGGATGCATGTGATAGGCTGAGCCCCACTGCTTAAGCTATGGTGCTGTGGTCTCTCACAAGACCAGTGTGAAGTCATGAGGTTTTGTTTGGGTTTTTTGTCACAATTCTCAAAGCTGTTTCCTGACTGTCCAGCTCCCTGAGGAAGTCCCTTGGAGGCAGTCTGTGTGCAGGCACCTGTAGGTGTTTATGCACACCTCTGTCCAGCACCCCTCCAGCAGGAGCCTGGGGTAGGCAGCAGGGCTTATAGGAACTGCATCCGCCATAAGTGTCCTGCTCCACTCAGCTCATTCCTGCAGCTCTTTTCCATGCTCCTTCTTTCACTACTGTGCCAAGGACCTGACCACCCAGGTGGGAACAGGCAGAGCATTTTCCTATGGTTGCAACAAGAGCAAGAGTCTGTTTTCTAGGGCCAGAGAATCAAGAATGCTGGGTGTAGATGACAGTCCATGTGCTAGTCTGCCTCTGGGCACCTTCTCTGTCTCCCTTGTCCAGCTGAACAAAGGCTCTTGATTGCTGAGGATTCTCTCACATGACCAGAAAAATGAATAAAAAAGCAAAGAAGGAAAGAATGAAATGTCACGAGACAGAGAAAAATAGGAATCTAGCAGAAGGTTCAGGCTGGGAGCAGAGTTGGTGAACACCTTCACCAGAGGGAGAGAGACTAACTTAAAATACCAATTTAAAACCCAACCCAAACAAAAAAAAACCAACACAAGAATATTTGCACCATCTGCTTGCTGTTTGCTTGTTTTCTGAACATTTAGGGCACAGTCAGATCATAGCTTTGACCCAGCCTCCTAGGTTTGGAACACCCCTCTGTATTGCAAACTGAAATTCTTGCCTCACTGATGTTGTCTGGAACCTGAAGTTTTGACCTGCCTGTCCCCAAGCATGGTCTCCGTCCCCTGGGCACAAGAAGAGCTGGCAGCATGTATGAGTACAGGATCCTGCAGCCAATCAGCCATGGCACTTCCCATTAGCCCCTGAAGAAATTCAGTCCTGAGTTCTGCTTTGGGCGTGCAGGCAAATGTGCTTTCCTACAGGCATCTTCCCCACTGCAACCCCCCAGAACCTGTCCTTGCATTTCTATTTAATTAGAGACACCACATGACACCAGGACTGGGATCTGATCCCTGCACTTTTTAGAAGAATGAATTACACAGTGTTCTGATAGATTTCTACATGAAACAGGTCTAAATGGATACTCAAACCAAACTCGTCCCATTCGTGAAAAAACAGCCTCCATTTAGTAAAAATGGACAATTTATTTCTGTCTTTTCAAATGTGATTGCAATTATATTTTGTAAATCTATTCATTTGATTGCACTATCAGCAGATTCATTTTAAAGTAGTCCTCCACATGCAATGGCAGCAACCCAGCATGGTAAAGCAAGAAATTCTCAGCTTGTACCTGACCACAAACTGATGGTTTGGATCTTCAATTTTTGAGAAAAAAATCCAGTTACTTCTTTTTGTACCTTTAAAAGACTAACTACAGTTTCTTCTGACCATGCTGTCTCTTATAGCATACAAGAAAAGCTTAAATCCTGTATATCGCAAAATAATAATTTATATAGGTGGTGTTGCCTTAGGTTTTAACTTTCATACTTTTCAAATCCTGCACTGCTTAGTGTGTAACTCTGAAGTTTCTTGTAGCCTGTTAACTTCTGCTCTCTCATGCTAGGTAGACATAACAAATCCCCTCCAGGCCTGCTCTCCAAGAACACTCAGACAGTCCTAGGCCCAAAATATGTAATCCAACATCTTAAGAGGGGTCTGAGCTTGGGAAACTACGTCATTAACTGAAGCTTTAATTGGAGAATTAACCCTGATGTGCTAATGAATCAAACTTACAAAAGTGTGAAGAACTTGTGACCTGCCGTCCATCTTGGGGTCCATCTCAGCAACAGCCTCTGGCTCCCCAGGGGTACCTTTGAAAGCCTTTCAAATAAATACCTACTTTTATTCCCTTATTCTTGTCTAGTCTCTGTTTTTAGGTGGCCTCTCAAGGCGTCAGTGGGTTTTCCTTTTCTTTTTTTCAACTTCATAAAACTTGACATCTTAAGTTGTTTGAAACTGTGCTTTACAGAATAGCTTTCCATACTGATCTCAGAAGAATGTAATCATGTCACTGCCACATAATTTGGCACTTTACATACCCTGAGCTAAAGTGATGTAGCAGAAGTCACAAAAGGTATATTAAACATTATAAAATTAGATTTTGCTTTTAGATTGTATCTTTCTTGCATGCATTTGTGACAGTGTATAGCAATCACATAAAAATATTAGACCAGACACTTAACTAAATTATTTAACCTGAGCACAGTCTTTCAATTACAGAAGTTCAAACAGCAGTATCAGGCCCTCAAGTATGATTTCAGAGTTCTAGGGGTTTAATCCAGCTAACTGTAATGGTAAGCAGTATTTAGAGAATTTAGATCCAGATCTGCATTAGGATTAAATGGCCCCTTTTCAGAAACAGCTCTGGTATTTTAATCTGGGACCTTCATAATCAAAATATTACTTTACTTCATAATCATTATTCAATAATTATTTTTTTATTTAGCTTGCTTTGCAGTACTGTTTTCATGTGCTCATTATAGTGGACATAGCCTATCTGAATACAGAATGCCTCCATCTCACACCACAAAGACATACTTTAGGAGAGATTTGGAACAACTTGCTTGTGGAAGAGCAATCTCATCCAGGTTAAAATTACTAACGTGATGATCATTCTGCTTTGCAAAGTGATGGGGCAGTAGCAGCTGTGATGGGGATAAACCATTTGTTTAACTGAAAATGAAATATTTTGTATAAAAAGACAAAGAGTAGTATATGAAGGCATCTAAGTGAAGGCGGGTGTTAAGAATAGTTATGCTGAAATGTTTTTGGTATTTAAACAATTAAAATACCACCTCTCTGAGGCATAACTTTGCTTTCATGCCTTACATGAAAATCCATGGGACCAAGAGTGAAATGGAAACAAATTGATTGTATCCATTAGGAAATAGAGCATCAAACACACCAGAGTCAGTTTATCTTTAAATGTTTAATACAGTTCTGTATTACTTCAATCCCAGCCCATGCTGTGGCCTCCCCTCAGACTCAGAGAGCCCTTAGAAATGGAGTCTCTCCCTGGTGTCACTTGTCTCTCATCAAGGCAAGTGCTAAATAACCCAGTGGATGATGCCAGGGCCACTCGCACCAGTCAAGTATGATGAGGCAAACCCGGCAGAAGGCCCAGGATTGACCTTCCTGGTGTTCTTGCTCCTAATGGAGCAGTCAAGTTATGTGTTTGTAGCTCACTAGCTAAGCCTGCAGTTTCCCATGTGTTGGTCATAATGACAAATCCACAGAGTCCTTCATATTTTCACTCTGCCATGCTTGGCAGTGCCTCCCCTTCTGTACTTTGCTTGCATTCTTGCAGGTAGAAATGCTGGTTTCCAACAGAGGAAAAACAGGGGGAGACAATAGGGCCACCACAGTTGTTGCCAATGTGGGAAGTCCCTGAGAGCAGGGGGGAACAGCAAGGTCAGATGAACCATGTTAAGCAGAGGAAGTTGCCTCATGAGCTGACCTGCTCACAAGAATTTCTTGTTCTTCACCCAGTCCAGGAAGGCTGCTCACAGGATCTTGCTCAATGATGGGCTGCCCTCCTCTGCCCACCCCCGCCTCTGGCCTCTCTGGGGTGGGCAGAGGTGCACTACCAGTCAAGGAGCAGAGGAGCAACAGGAGGATGTGGTCTTGCCTCTGACACAGAGCTTTGAATCACCAGCTCTGAGCACCATAGAGCATATGGCTTTTCAGCAGTCACACTCAAGATTTTATAGCAGCTCCTGCCGCTGCTGTCAGGAGCCCATCTGCACTAGGACCTTATCCTATGGGGTGGTGGGTACATCAGCACCCTCAGGGCATCCCTTCATCAGAAATTACAGCATGAAGAGAGTAAAAGGGGAAGATAGAAAAAGTGCCAGTGCCCTCCCTGAAGCCAGGAGTGGGGAAGACACGTACCTGTTGTCTCCTCCCTAAGATTGGTACCCTTCCACATCCATACTGTGCTGTGTAAACATCCAGCTTCCCAGTAAAACCTAGGTTTACAATGAGTATTTGGTTAAGCTAGAACCTCAAATCCTGCAAGAGCCTCAGATGAGTATATATGAGCAAGGCCTGAAACCTGCGATCTCTGTTAGCAAGAACACCTGCAGCCAGCTAATAGGCAAGCACACAAGTTTTAAAGGGGGAAATACTGATGGTATTTTCTTCACCATCCCTGGTGCAAAAATGATCCAGCCCAGCCCTCTTACGACATCAGTAAAACCCCACAATGGTAACCCAGCCCCTCCTCAGTAACAGTTCACTGAAGGGAAAGAGCATGCCTAAATCGATAACATAAGCTATTACTGGGCCACCTGTGCTCTTACACAGCCTCTCCCACTGGGTTTTAGGGGAGTCCCCAAGGAACAAAGACATGCAGCAAAGCAGAACGAACATACCCTAAAGAGACCCTAACCCGCTCTCTTCCCTGGGGCAGTGAATGGCAGAGCAGTCTGGGCAAAATCTTGGCTGATGTTTCTTTGTGGCAACCTCTGCTGCTATCAGATTTGATCTGATCTATAAGTAACGCATGATCTTTCACTGTTGCCCTTCCCTACCTTCAATTCAATGAGTTTGCAAAAGGAAAAATATGGAAGGTTTTCATATTGCTGGTTGAAAATTGTTATTATTATAATAATCCATCCCTGGCTCTAGGGCAGGTGCAGGTACTCCACTGCAGAAGGTCTCATGTTGGGAAGTGTGGACTGGCACCTGCCAGATAGTGCTGGCATGTGCTCAGAAGAGCAAGGTCCTTCCTAACTGCTACACTGGATACTGCCTCCTTTCAGAAATTTCCTGACTATTGACTGATTTTGCCAAAGAAATGCTTTGGATGGGAGCAGAGATAGTGCAAATGTTTGTACATAGCTTGTTATTTAAAGAGGACCAGCTTGCCTGTGAAAACGTGGCCACCAGAGAAGATTTAGCATACTGCTCTAGCGCTGCCCAGTCACGACACAGGAAAACAAATACAAGGATTTCAGTGCTTGCTTCTTTTGAAGAATATCCCTGTTCAATAATCTTTAAAATATTTGCATGACTCCCAAAGACTTCAAAGAAATACACCTGCAGGTTTCAGTTTAAGTGCTGTATAATACATACAGCCTAAACTTCTGCTAGGTTATACAAGCGGCTTTATTCCTTTAAAAGAATGCTGGTACATTAAATACCTCACAAAATTAATTTTAAGTCCTTGATCTTAAAACATATTCTAACATGTAATTTGTGTCTTAATATTTTATTTGCAGCTGTCTCAAGTAAATCTTTTTGATCCTATTTTCTTTCTATCTCTTTGTAATCAGGATTGAAATTCCAAGAACCACTGAAATCTTTCCTCTGGTTCACTTTACCAGAGGATATCACTTGATCAGAAACTGAGCTTTGTTTCATAAAAAATGACCACTCCGCAGTGCTAACCACTCTACCAACGCTAATGTGTCAGTGGCCTATTTAGATGTCTGATGATCCTGAACACAGTTCTGCTGCAGTATTTTGTATTCCTTGTTTATTTCTACTTATTAAATTACTACCTCAAAAATATGGGAATCCACAACAAATGTAGTTATGTAGGGTTTGGCCTATGTGCTACAAGTTTTATGTTGCAGTGATAGATGACTAGGCAGTGTGGGGGGGGGGGATGAAAGCTGGATATTTGCACTAGATGTCCATGCCTGAACAGCTGCATTTGCGGCAGGGTGGGATTTGGTGACCCAAATGACTTCTCAAAGTCTTTGTAACTTTAATTATTTTAGAACTGCTTTTTGCAGTACTAACCAGGAACAGTATAATTTACAAAGACATTACAATCTATCAGTCTGAGGATCTTCTGCTAGTGGACAAACAATGCCTCCGCCACTAAATTCAATAACAGTCTGATGAATACTTCACACAACTGAATTCTTCAGCCTTTCAAGGAATGTTTTGAAGCTCTTCATCTGCAAACCCTGAACCCAGGGATTTCTAAAATATACTGAAGAGGCTTATGAAAGATGACCAAGAAAAGTATGTCCAGGTACATTATGTGTCGATAAACACCTGCAAAACATTTAACAGGATCCACAGTTTCACTGGCAATTTTTTGAGCTCCCTAAACTGAAAAACAGCAAAGAAGTAAAACTTTCAGCAAAGGATAAGCCAAAATGAGAATAGAGCCTCATTATCCTGCATTTCAGAACTTTCTTCCTTTAGTCACAGAATGCTCTTCTCTGGAGTATATTCAGTATTTATATGTGAAACTCCAGAGGAATTTGTTTTTAGGGCTACATGCCTCTAGACTTAACCAGATCAACCCTGTTTCCTTCTTTGTCTAGAATTTTGCCCATGAATGGACTCATCTGAATGCTTGGGATTTCTGAATACCTCGATAACCTGCTCATCCCTGTGCAAACAAACTTTAGTGCATGCATGTGCTGGCTCGGGCACCCAGGCACACTTGACCTGACACTGGCAGGATGCAACAGCTGTGCTGGATGCATTGGCTGCGCTGGGTACACAGGGATCAGATGATGCAGGGTGGCACCTGCTCAGTGTGGCTGACACCTCTGTGATGCATTCTTTGTTATGGGTTTACTGTGCAGGGCAGGCCACCTATGCAGCTTCTGGGTGTCTTAGGCTAAAGCACATATGCCACACTGTAGTTGTGCTGAGCAGCAAAGCCTGGACAGAAACATGAGAGTTGTAGTTCATAACACTGAATGGGCCTAATAAATATTGTAGGGAATGAAATGCATTCCGTTGGAAGCATAATTAAATACTGCTTTTGCCATAAAGAGCCCTACAACATCACTATTTTTTCTAGATACTTTCTGTATTAGTTGATAAAATTGCAGCAAAAAGCAGTAACTTAACATCAAATACCTCTTAGCAGGGGTAAGAAGAATTTTTAACAGAGGTATAACACACACATACCATGGTGTGTCACAGCATGTACCAAAGGAGCTCCAGCAATTAATGACCATTCAGTAGCGGTAGAGTAACTCAGACACCCTGATGCAAAAACCCCACCTTTTCCTCTTGCTAGGAGGGAAAATCCCATGGTGAGATGTTTCATTTAATTCTACCTGCTTACCACTCATTCTTAGCAAAGCTTCTCACTTGATCAAGAGAATACATATCATGTCATGAATTTTAGGACATTCCAGTCTTCATGTACCTGTTGATTACATGCATCCAACAGCAAGCTGTTACAAGATGTATTTGCTGGGGACTGTGTATAAGGCAAACAAGTGTTTGGCTCCCTCTGCACTGTCATGCTTCTGAGGCTGCTGACTTAGTATTTAGTTTATAATAATTTGGTTTATATTTGTTCTACTTGCATTTGGTATTTAAGCTAATAGTGTTCTTCCCCCAGAGAATTGTAGCGTAAGAGAAACAAAGAAATGGTTACAAACTCTACTTTTTTTTTTTTTTTTGTGAGTGTGAAATAAGCTATCCCATGAATATTGATGAAAAACACCTACAAATACTGGATTCATCTCTAATGCACTACATTTGTGGTGGATACTCCAGCCTCCAGTCCAATTAAAAATGCAGAAGATTGCAATTGCTAGCACCCTCTGCCATCTCTAATTACTGCCCTGAACAGCAAAGGTCAGCACATTACACCTGATCAGCCCACGAGGTTAGAACCCTGCCTGGAGCCTGGAATGAAGGAAGGTTTCAAGCCAACCTGAAAGGGATGGGGTGACATCAGGTGACTTCAGAGCACTTTGCAGAGAAAGCAATTCCATCAAATGAGAATGCAAAAAGGTGTCAAGGGCCTGGGAAACAGATCTGTGCTCCACCAAGCTGTTCGGCCTGCCCTTAGGAGTGGACTTGATCTCACAATCCTACTAAGACCTGATGCAAGTGGTGTGTGGGACACCCAAATTCTCTGTGGGCACCTTGGAGCAAAATGGCTACTCCCCACTCAGTCTTCACTTGGATTGCTTTAGGGGACAGCAGTGCACCTCTCTCTGAATGCACACAGCACCCAGTCCTGCTCAGGGCCCACACACTGCCCCATGCATATGAGGCAACACAGGTGATGATGGTGCTCCCACCTCTTTGTGAGCTGTCTCCTGCAAAAGCCCTTAGCAAAGCAGTTGACCAACAGCATCCACAGAGATAGGAATACATGGTAGGTTCACCAGCAGACAGCCGGGGAGATGTAAGCACACCTCCATGCTCATGCTACATTGTGCTCTGATGGTGACAGAAGCCTCCAAGTGGACAGGGAAATCTACATGGTGTAGATATCAATTCCTCTTGTGTACTTGGTTCTTTGTCTTTCCTGTGCTGAAGGGTGCATGCCACCAAATTGAGAGAACAAATATGTCAAAGACACTGATGGGAGTGACTTGAGCGAAGTGCTGCTGCAGCAGGAAGGCAGCAATGTGCCTGGGTAGGATCAGCCTCATAGCCTGTTTGCAGACTGTTCTCCACACACTTTTAAATCAAACAGTATAAAAGTGGATCAAAGTATTTCACTGCTCTCTTGCAGTCACCTTTCTGCAGGTCTCCCCTGACTCATCTGAGTTGGCAACATAGGGAAGCGTTTCTAACTTTCAGGCTTGGTTGTTTTGTTAACTGCTGCCATACAAAGATGACAGGAACACTCTGGGTTTTCCTTTATTTCTGACATGGAGAACAGCACTGCTTCCTTTCCCCTTGCAGCCAGGCCCATCTGTTTGTGATACACAGGGTTAAGAGATTGAGACCAAACTATCAGCCCTTTCTCAAATGGATATCCTGGGCAATAACTGGTGACCTAGCTCTGCATGGCTAAGACTATGCCTTACCCTGGAAACAAAGATAATATTGATACTAACACAGCCCAGGTAAAACATAGGTTGTCTTTCTTCCTGCTTCTTGTTTACCCAATCCACAGGAAAGGAAAAAAAAGAGACAATGATGAGAAGTTTTGGATACTAGGAACTGAGAGAATCACTACTGCTGCCTGTCCCCTTGAGCTGCAGAGGAATCAGCCCACCAGGGACCATATTCCCAGAAGGTAGTTTCAAGATAAAAGCAGGCATCATACAAATACTATCACTCTGGAAAGATGGAGCATTAACGGTCTCCCACTCTGTAGCTTCTGCCAGAGCTACAAACTGACTGATACAGCTTTCCCCCTAATGCTCTTACTCCACCAGCACCTCAGCAAGCCTGTACAGAGGGGAAGAACACAGTGACCTGAAAAGCTGGTCACTGCCTTTTGTAGGACAGCACTTATCCGCCACATGGCTCACCATGGAGAAGATCACCATGTGTGATAAACCCATGATCCTGGCAGGCTGGAGTCCTGTTAGGAAACACTTTTGGCCAACCTCCCTGTGTGGATGGCCTGAAAGGATGTCAGGGTCTGCCAGTCTGTGAGCAGCAGGAGCCCAGGATGGGATATGTGGAGGCAGAAGCCTAGGCAAGATTCCAGCAAGGAGGAAACACTAGCAGGAGAAGGAAAGAGAGAAGACTAAATGGGAAAAGACATAGATGTGTGTGTGTGGAAGAGGAGATGAGTGTTTGGGAGGGGTCAAAGTGAAGTCATGGCACATGATTCCATGCTTGGTTCCTCCACACTGCGTTAGCCTGGCTGCTCCCAGAGAAACCAGCGCGGATGCCCGTGACTGGAGCTGTGGCAGGCGCAGGGAAAGGACATGCCTCCAGAAAAGGAGATAGAAATGAATCCCAATTACTGGATACTGTCTGCATCCTGTAACAAGCTAAACAGAGAGGGCTGAGCAAGGGCAAAAGAAGCAACCTTCAAACTGTGTCAGCGCCTCTGCTAAGTGAACGTCTCCACTATTCATGTGAGTATTCTGCCACTTCTTACTGCGTCCTATTACCTCTCTCTTTAAAAAGCCACCAGAGTTAACATAACACTCACATACCATTGTAAAAATCCTGTACCTGCTGTTGTAGGTACAAGACTTATTATTAGCAAGGCATTATTATCTGCCATTTGGATTGTAAACTGTCTTACTGTGAGCTAGTTCATGTGGATTTCTCTGCATCAAGCTCCTAACCCTGCCGCAGCTACTCTTCTGTAAATTTCCATGCGGACACACTAATTTCGAGGTCAGAATCCAAGGAGGATTTAATGAAGCTCAGCAGTACTCCAGGATATGTACTGTGCCTCCCATCACGGAGCCAAGCCTCCATCAGGACTTGCGCCCACTACAGGCAGTGAATAATTGCATTGGCAGGTCTGAGCCGGGAGCGGAGGCTGAGGCAGTGGGGAAGGAGTTTCAGTGCCTGCGCTGCGAGGTGTGTGAACCAGATCCTCCTCTTGGCTCCTCTGCATACAACAAACTTTCCCACCTCCTCATGTTTTTCAACCAGAGGGATCTTAAGGCTACCAAGAAGGCAGGGCTGGAGTGGGCAGGGGTCATTGCCACTGCAGTTGTCAACGCCAAGCTTTGGAGAATGACTAGGTTTGGAGCTGCTTGAGCAAGACCAAAGCCAATGACACTGCCTGTGGAGAAATAGCGGCACAAAGTGGGGGCATCCTTTCCTCATCCTGATGCCCGAGCAAAGGGAAGCAGGTTTAGCAAGACAGACAGCAGTTGCTACAAAGGGGAATATTTCTTACAGTCACTGTGCACAGCATAGGGAGGCAGCAGGCTGATGGGGGAGAGATCATCTTCAGGTCCCTCTACCACTGAAGGGGACCCCTTGGGAGGCGTCTTACCGGTGGGCAGGGGCAAGGTGGAGACCGTGTTGAGCAGCACCACGCAGACAGCCACAACATCCCATAACTTCATCTTAGATCTCCTTCCAACACGGGCCCCTGGCAGATAGGAGAGGCAGGGTTAGGTCCCAGCTGCTGTGCTCCCCCAGTCCTGCCCCCACCCTGTCAGCCCTGAGAAAAAGGCGAGCAGTCTCGCACCCCAGATCAGCCTGGTTCACCCGGGCCAGGCCTGAGGACAGAGGATGGAACAACAACCTGTTCCCAGTGCAGGCAGAGAGAGTAAGGTGGGCTCTCCCCAGCAAGTGAGTGGTGTGGGAGAGGGAGGCACAGGATGGCCTCCAGTCCCTCTGTGCCTGAGAAAGCTGCATTGGGGAATGCAGGCGTGCAGGTCCCAGAAGTCTGTCTCTAGGGACGTGGGAGTGTGACCATGTCCCTGTGCTCACTGGCAGGCGGGTCACCTTGTGCTTCTCCAGCACTTGTTCCTGGGCTGGACCGGGGAGGACTGGGCTGATCTTGGGTGCTGGTCTGTGCGGATTTGATCTGCTACAAGCAAACCTTCATTTCCCTTTCCCTCTCTTCCCCTTTCCTTTCTCTTGCCTCTTTCCTTTCCCTTTTCCATCTTTCTTTTCCCCTTTCTTCTTTCCCCCACTCTTTCCCTTCTCCTATCCAGTCCTCGCTTTCATTTTAATTTTCTCTCTCCTTTTATCTGACCTTTCGTCTTCATTTGTCACCTTTTTCCCCTTATATTCTTCCTTCCCATTCTTCCCCCTTTCACTATTGTCTTCCTCTTTCCCTTTCCCCTCGCTTCAAGATTTCCTTTTTCCTTCCCTTTTCTCCTTCCACTTTCATTTTCCCTTTCCTCTTTGTTTCCATCTCCCTTTAATCTTCCTCTTCTTTTTCCTTCCCTTCCCTTCTCAGTTCCCTTTCCTCGTATTCTTCTCCTCCCCTACTTGCTCTTTCATTCTCTTTATTTTTTTTCACCGATCCTCTATTTTCTCCCTTTCCTTCTCCCCTTCCCTTCCCTTGCCCTTTTTTCTTTTCTCCTCCTCGTCTCCCGGCCGCCCTGCCCGAGGTCTGCCACGGCACGTACCCGCTGCCCTCTGCACGCCGCCCCGGGGTAACAGCTGCCCCCAGCCCGGTTCGGCTTGGCCCGGTGGCGGCACAGGGCAGCGTCCGGCCCGGGAGGCGCAGCCCCGCCGGGGGGAACCGCGGAGATGCCGGTCCAGCGGCGGGGCTTAGGGCGCGGCTGCCGCTCGGTGCGCGCTTTCTCCGCCGGCCGCTGCCTTCGCACCTCGTCGTGTTCAGGGAGCTGCGGGGTGCCCCCGGAGACAGTGCCCGCCCGCCCCGCCCTCCCGTCCGCGCACCCATCCTCGCCCTCACCTCTGAGCTGGTCTCGTCGGACCCGAGATGGACATTAACGCCGTGGAGTCGACCGGCCGGCCGGGCGATGCATGTGGGCAGGTCGGGGTCCGACCGCCGGCACCCTCTTTGCGCAAAGGAGGGGGGAAGGGGGACACACGTATGGAAGAGGGGGTGTAAGGTCGCAGGTCTGGATGGAGGCAGCGGGGAGCCGCCAGCCCAGTCCCCGGCGGCCTCCCCCGCCGCCGCCGCAGGTGCTGTGCCCACGGCAGGAGCGGCGCCGCGGGGGTCTCTGCCCGCCCCGGCCCCGGAGCCGCGCTCAGCAGCGGCGGGAGCGGCCCGAGCCGCGGGGAGCGCCGCCTGGCAGCGGGAGCTGGCGCTAGGTGCTGCGCTTGGGACCCTGCCTGGAAATCTGAGAAAGACACTCCATCAACAACTGCGGGGAGTCAGATGAAGACATCAGCGCTCCTGTAATGCCAGCTGGTCCAGCACTGCCGGGAGCCGCGCACCACTCGGACACGCACACCACGGCGGGGAAAAAAAAAAAAAAAAGAAAAAAAAAAAATGCCACGAAAAAACCCCACCCCAGCGGAGGAAGGAAGGGGAAAACGATTAAAAAAAAAAAAAAAACGAAAACCAAAAAAAACCTAACCACCCCCCCTCAGCCTGCTGTGAGAATCAGAGGCCGGCACTGGGATTTGTAGAGCCGGGCAGCAGCAGCAGCAGTGAGGCTTCCTCCTCCAGAGCGGGGTCCCGTCGCGGCGAAAGCTTAGATCCAAGCGGGAGCGCGGCGGGAAGCTGGGCCGGTGTCGGGAGCGCCCGCTCCGGCTGGGCCTGGGCGGGCCGGGCTCCCCGGGGGCCGGCGGGGCTGGGTGGGGGTGCGGGGCTGGGCAAGGCGCGGGGGGCGCCGCACCCGCGGACGGCGTGAGCGCGGAGCCGGACGTGCGGACGCGGGGGCTTTGCCAGGGCGACTCGGCGCCGCAGATGGATTTATAGGGCCCTTTGGCAGTGACGCGCCCTCCGCTGATTCGCTTTCAGACCCAAACACACGCTGCCCCCCGCACCGGACCCCGCGGAGCCTCCAAATATCTGCCGGCTGAAGTCACCGGCCCGACATACCGTGGGCTGCGCGGCCGCCGGCGCAGCCCCGCGGCACCCGCTGGCCCGGCGGCGGCGGCGGGGCCAGGCCGGGGTAACCCAACACCGCGTCTGTCCCCAGCGCCGCTCGCCGCGCTCCCGCGGACGGACGGACTGACGGACCGACCGACGGCTGGCGGCGGCGGGGAGGCCGCACCCTCCTCGCCCTCGCCGGCCGCAGGTGTCGCCGCCGCCGCGGGTCCCCCGCGGAAGTCGCAGTGCGGGGTGCGGAACCTCCGCGCAGCCCGGCCCTGCGCGGGGGGCGGCGGTTTGACTCGGCGAAGGCCGCGGCAAAGCCGCTGTAAACAGTGTCGACTTTCAGCCCTGCGCCGTGTATTTATGACTCACGCAGTTGTCCGGAGGTATGAGATCCTCATGTCGCCGGTGCTGCGGAATTAGCGCGGCGCAGCCCGGGCGGGCGGCTGGGCAGCGCAGGTTTTGCGCGGCCGGTCGGGAGATCGCTCCCTCCGCCTCGCGCGGCTTGTCTTTTAAAATACTCTTTGCTTCTGGATATTTATTTTTTGTGGGGGGAAGGCACTCGTGTATGGGATGGAGCAGCGAAACCCCCAGGAGACCATCTCGGTCCCGGAGCCCCTGCGCCGGCACAGCGCCGAGCACCGGAGCTGCGGAACGGAGGGATCCGCGCTGAGCATGGCCGGCCCGGCCCGGGCCTCCCGCAAAGATGACACCTGTCTGCGGGTTTGTTTCGTACGATCTCTGCCCCAGGTGTGCATATGTGTGTGGTTATGGTTGTATACGTGTGCGCACCGGCTCGCCTCTCTCTCCCGTGAAAGAGGAGCAGCCCCCAGGCAGTCCCTCCAGTGACCGCTGCCCGTCCCGGACCCCGCGGGCACGGCTGCCTGATGCAGCGACGGCGGCCAGAGCTGCACCCCCGGGCGGGGGGTGGTCCGGCAGGGCGGAGAAAGAAGGGAAAGAGGCGCCGAGCCCCGTCCGAACACTGCCACCGTCAGGGCTGCCTATCCCCGACTCTGCCCAATCTCTGCGCCACCTCGTCTGCTGTATACCACTTTCCTTCTCCCTCCTCCTTTCCCCTATCCTCCCCTCTTCCCACTCCCCCGTTTAAATCCCAGGCCCTGCAGGGAGAGGATGCAGGAGGCAAGTGTGACCAGCTCCTGCTGCATGCCCTAGGCTTTGTGCACAGCCCATCCTGCAACACTTGCACTCTCTCTGCACCCCTTGGCTAGGAAGTAGAGTGAGAACCTTGCATGTGGACTCCAGAGCCAGGTGTGTGCACGCCAACAGCACTTGTGTGCTCTTCATCAGTCTGAAATGTGCATAACCCTCCAAGCTCTCAGTTGTGAAGGCGATCTCAGGCCAGGGACTGTAGCACAGTAGAGGGGGGCACAGTCACCTTACTAGATGTAATGAGAATGAGAATCAATATCTGTGCCCTCCATGGGACTAGTGAAGGTTTTTGAGATGTTTATTGGAAATTTGGAGGGGTCTGCTAAATGTCGTCTGGATGGGCTGCCAGGATGCCATTTCTGCAGGAGGCATCTTCTAAATTTCCACTGGATGACAAGATGGAGAGATGAACATGAAACTCCTTGTGAAGCCTTTTGGGCAGCATGGCTTTTCCATCACTGCAGTCATCTGCCTAGTGAGGGGAAATTTCACAACTGTCTTCCACTAAATGAGGCATTTGTGATGAAGTGGTCAGCCTTTCTTGGGATGATTTCCCTGTCCCTGAAGGAGCAACAGATTCGTGACTCAGAAATAATGTCCGAAAGAATTACTTTATTCGATTTTTCTTTAACTTCAGAGTATTTCTTTTCCTACTGTGGCATTTGAAGAAAGCGTAATTTGCACGAAAGACACTTCTTCTAAGTACAGGAGAGTAAAATATTCCCCGAAGTTATCTACTTTATAAATATTAAACAGTATTATACATAAATGTAAATGTTCACATTAAAGTCATCTTAACTTCTTTCAGTACAGACAATCCAGTGATAGACACCTGGAACAAAAGTTTCTGAAGTACAGCCTCTTTGCAGGCAACAAGTGGGACAATGACAGATCAATCTGTTGAAAAGAAACAGGGTATATGATATCTCTACAATAAAGACACAGGCATCTGATAAATGCATCTTTATATATATATATGTGCACACCAGAAGGGGACAGGAGAAGGCATTACAAGAAGGAGTGTTTGGTTTGGCTCAGTGATACTGTTCAGGTTGTGCTACCTCTGTCACAAAATTATTTACGTGTAGTTGTGAGATGGGCGATGGATGCAAGTGCTGTGTGCATCAAGTGCTCTATGCGCAAAAAGTCATTCCTGGCTCAAACACTGAGCAGAGCAGAGGAACGGATACAACATGGTGCCTCCATTAAAGGTTGGGGACCTAGACACACTGAAATGAATGCCTTGGTTACACCGTTTATGGTGACACAGAGTACTAGCATTTTATGTGCAAGATCATTAACTAAAACTTTACTGCACATATTGGACAAAATGAGCTCAACACATTATTCTTTTGCATGGGTTTTGCTAGTGCAAAGCCACTAATTTTCTTCAAATAACATAAGGTAATGAAGCCAAGACAGAGATTGTCCATCTGTAATACTGGAGGAGTTTATTTTTCCTTGCTATTAAAAGCTGCTGAAAGCCCATTTTTTAGTTTATGTGTTATTTAGCTCACATGAACCAGAGTGAAAGGAAATGTTAGGCAGATGTCTTAGTTGCACTAATAGGATGGTTGAAATAAATGGAGGGCAAACCTGCTAGTTCTTAATCACAAAATAATGTACCTGCCTCTCCCTGTGCTGCCGGTGCAAATCTCTTGGGAAGGAGGGTTACTGAGAGCCCTGTGCACTCTTTGTTCATGGAAAGTAAAGTAGCTGCTGAAAGATTTCCATAGTTCTATTAAAAGCTAACAAAAGCTACAAAAACTTCAGAATTGATTATATTTTTCTATACAGATCATGAAAGTGTTTCAGAGCTGCTTGAGATAAAACTCCTTTCGGTGAAGAAAAAAAAAGAATGTCTGCTGTCAGGAAAAAAAAACAGGAAGAGAAAAATGACCCATTCAGACCTAAATAAAGTGTGTCTTTACATTGTAAAGGTTGGCTCTTTTAAAACAAGCTAAAAAGCTGCTTGACATTATGCAGTATGTTCTCATTTTTTGTTTATATGTGTCAACATGATGTATAGATCTCTTAAGATGTCAAGCGCTCCATACTGTAATTTCTAAGTTACCTTTGAAATCTGAAACATTATTTCCTAGTCACAGTATGACTGTTCAGGCAGTAAGTGGTGATTTCTTTGGTATTAGTAATAGAGGAGACCATGCTGTTGTTGAAGCAAGTGCCCTTGGAAGTCATCTGAGTACCAGGAATATGCACCAAGCGGCTGCATGCCTAGGGAAGCAGCTGTGTTTTGGGCCGCAGCTGCCTGCTCCTGTGTGTGATGTCAAACGCCCTTGGTCATCCCTAGACTTGCAGGAGATCCCTGCAGCATTCAGCCATTGCATGAAACAGCTTTGAGGACTCATTTCCTTTCTTTATTTAAGATGATTAAAGTTTGTCGGGAATTCATTGTTCTGGGGACATGGGTGGCTGTTCTGCTCTGCACTGACATCCAACACCGCACCTACCATTCCTGCATCCCATGGAATGTGTATTATCATGACTTAACTGGTGGGCAAGGGGTGAGACACTGATTTAGGTAGGAACTAGAGTGAAGATGTGGCAACTGCCTGCGTAGAGCAGGTTTGTTGGGGCCTATGAGGTGCCTACCCTGTGCTGGAGCCCTGACTACCTGCTCAAGCAATCTACTTAAAGATATCCCTAATTGCTGTGTTTATTAGAATTATTGTGAGCCAGTGCCAAGGTCTGTTCTTTAGCTTGGAGGCTAACTGCTGCCTTTTGACCACATCCTTCTCATTCCTGCCAGAGAGGGTGGCTGCAGGGCACGGCTCCTGTCCCCTGTGGACTTGTACACCCATGTGGGATGATGTTTCCTGGGACAGCATGGGTCCCAGCATGCCAGTGACTGTTCTACCAGTGTGATAGCATCAATGGCTGGGCCTGGCAGCATCCCTGCAGTGTTTATTTTCCTGGGATAGGTGCAGCCAGCGTGTCTGCACGTGCTTCAGGCAGACCTCCCAGTGCAATTGAAAAAAGTCCTTAGCAGGGGCTCTTCTCTTGCTGTGGTGGGAAAAGGGGAGAAGACACCAGTGTTGGGGAAGATGAAATAGGAAAGCCTTATAAATATGATTGCCTGACAAAAGATTTTGGGAATATGAAAACTACAGGCAACATCGAAATGAAAGCCACTTTTGAAATACCAAGTCTTAGTTACTGAACAACTGGAAAACAATGGTATGGCCGACTGAAGGTAATCTCCTCTTGATTGAACAATACCCTCTGCTTGCAGGCAGGTCTAAGGGTCAGAGCAGACCCTACTAGCTCAGCAGAAGGGGTCCAAAGAGTAGTTTTTAGAAGTTAAGATGTAACACTCTATGGTAATATAAGAACTCTTATAGGCTGTATGTAAATGCTATAGGATTTGTATCTTGTATTAGATTGGTTAGTGACAATTAGAATATTCAGTACAGAAGATGATTTATTGTATTGTAACCAGAACTTCAGACACTCTTTGCACACTCTTACGCACTCTCTTACACACTCTTACTCTCTCTTCACACACACTTCTTCACTCTCATTCCTCTCTCTCTCTCTCTCTCTCTTTACTTACCTGCTTACTCTCTTGCTCTCTTGGGCCTGCTCAGAGCTGCGTCTGGCAGCTCTAAGCAGTGCCCCTGTACCCACGCCCTTTGCAATAAACCGCATGTTCCAAGATCTGACTATAGAGATCTCTCGTCTCCGTCCGTCCCAACCGTCCGAACCACCCAAAGCTCCTACACACCATGTTTCTAAAATTGGTGTGAGATGTGGCAAATAGGGTTTAAGAGCAACCTTCTCTCCTCTTTTGATGGATATTTGCAGAACTTTATTGTAGACACCTACTTGGATTGTTTAACTTGTATATTTATATGTGAAGTTCAACATGCCCTGGGGAACACTGTAAGCAAATTGTGTTTAACAGTTCATCTGGGCAGTGTCCTGTGCCCAAATTCCCCCCATAGCCGAAGTTCCTTTATTCTTTACGATCTATTTTCCAGGGAAATACCAATAGATCATGCAAAGCTTTTCTGCTAAAGCCTTTTATGTAGTAGTTCTCTAGCAGAAAGACATTCAGAGGACTAAGGAATCATGAACTCATGACCTATTCTAGTTGCATACTTCGAAGCAGAGCCTGACAAGAGAGGGTTTAAAACTTGCTAATTAACAGTAATTGTAACAGCTGTCACATGCTGCTACTGTTTTAATTGGCATTAATCACAGCTGCATCTGTATTATGCTGCCATTGGGATTCTGGTGTATTTAATCTCAGAATGTGGCACCTTCTGAGAGATTATGAGATCATAAAAGCATGAGGGCAACATATTTGCCAGGGTTGAAGGTCACTAATCTGTGCTGAAAGCAGCCAAGAGGAGCAAGCCATGCAGAGGGACAAGTGGAACAAGCAGTGACACTTTGCAAAAGTGCAGAGCTTTACTGTTTGGATTCTCTCTCCCAAGAGTTTTTTCTGTGTTTCTGAATTTGAGCTCTGCTGTCAGGTGTTGGCATAAGGAAGGTCTTTTAGAAGTATTTGTTAGCTTGTAAGTTCTGCCGGGATAAGTTGTTAAAAAAACCCCTCTCAAAAACCCATAAACCAAACTCCATCAAATTTTATGAGATAAGGAGCAGAAGCTTGGTTCTTTTGGATCAACATCCATTTTAGCCTGTTACTAAGGATAGGAGGAAGCATCTAAGTAGTCCAAATGACTGTGATGCATTCAGCAGAGTATTTAGCTTTTTGCTTGTGGCAGATTTGCAGCTGTAACTGCGTTGTCCTTGTAAACCACTGCAATGTCAGATAGCAGTGGTGATGCCTAGCTCTTGTGGTTAGGCAGATGTTTCTGTTAGGATGAGCAGAGACACATTGTAACTGGGGTTGGTTACAAGAACAACTGGGCTATAAATCTCCAGCTTCTTGCTTATATGTACATCATGTAGAGACAATTAACTGATACTTTTTCTTCTCCTTGCAAATATGTAGTTATGGCAGTGTTTGTTTTATTTTTGTAAAAATAAAATGGTTATATTGTGTGCTGGCCACAAGCTTGTATTGTTTCAGCATGCTGGCTTACATTGGGAAAACATCACTAGTACTGAAAGTAGAAGTATTTATTTGGTCTCCATGTTCAGAAAGATGCATTTATGATTATGCTTTAACAGAGCAGAAAACTTATGTCTTGTTACAAATTCAGAGAAAATAGCTCACAGGCAAAATAAGCATAGCAATAATTTACAGAACTGTGAACTTACCCATACAAAAATCTTCAGCAGTTAGCAAAAAATGTTCTTAAAACTTGGGGCTATAGTCTGGGATGAAAATGCAAACTGACACATTTTATTTATACCAGGCTTCTTTTAAAATCACTCAGTAGGAGCACTTTTGCCTTGTTTTTCATAAAATCCCCGCATGAATTGTGCATAGACGTCTCTCTCCGTCAGCAAGGAAAAGTGTGGGGGACTGCACCATGGTCTCTGAGCTCTCCACAGTTAGTAAGACTTGGAAGTGCAATGATGTATGTGATCTTCAAAGTTCATCTGAAGCTTAGGCTTAGAATGTCAGTTCAGCATAAGAGTGAAACATTGACTTTGAGCCAAGGATGGTTAGCATACTTAGATATGTGCAAGCTTCTTGCAGAATTGGTTCCTGACTCTTTGTGTCTCAGCATGAAGTTATATTTTCACTGCTTTTGTGAATGGGAAGTGAAAAGAATAGACAGTACTAATCAGCAAACTGAAATAGAGGAATGTAGAGGTGTGTAAATGAGGGAAGGTGTGAAAGAATCCTGAGTATGATTAGTCATTTTTACTGGAAAAATATGATCAGTCCAAAACCAGTGTCAGAAATGTTAAAATTTGCAACAAAACCCCAGATTAAATTGTATATCTTAGGATAGTAGAATGCTACAAGGCTTCATGGGTAACTGTTGGTAAACTTTCCTAGAAGGTTTCAAAGTGTCTGCTCTCTCAGGCCTATAAAAGTAAATACAAAATCAATATTGGGAACTGTGTCTGCTGTTCTTACTCCAGCAATACCTCATTGTGATAATTTCCTGAGTGACCAGTTGCTTCCAGAGTAAGTGTGGTGCTGCTGGATCAGGCATAGGTCCAGTTTGTGCAAAAGCTATTTCCCAGGAAAAATTATTATTGCCTTTAGTCAAATCAACTCCTTGCTTCCCATTCCTCTCTTTTTAGATCCTCTCCCAATATCACTTTTTCCACAAAATATCTCACCTGTACTCTCTGAGAGTCTGCATCAGGCTTTTCAGAACTTATGGTTTGCTTGTGGGAATGGAAGTGAGAAATGGAAACAAAGACAAATCCTTTATTTTTGTAAGAAGAAATTCACTCTTGTGCAGGAATAAAGATTATATAATTATTAGGTCAGATCCCAAGGAATTAATTTTTCTGGAAATTGGTAAAAGGGTAATTTTCCCACAGCTTTCCTTAATTATGTTTCCCTTTGTATTTTTCTTCTGGGGCCTTTTGAAAGGAGCTGGGGAAAAACTGGCAGGTCTCCTCAGGGAGAACATGTGATATTATGGTGGCAGCTGTTAAAGGCTGTTTGTTCAGATCAATTATTTTTCTCTTGGCATTTTTAAAGCCAAACTTGAATTTTTAAAGTGGGGATGAACACTTACTTTGTTTGTTCAGGAAAAAAGCCCTGGAATCATCTTTTGCTATAGGAATGGGGGTCATGTGTCAGAACAGTACAACATATGAGGAAAATTTGGGGGAGATTTAATCAAGGTAGCTTTTGACATCAAGCCAGTTTATCCCAAAACATCAACAGAATCCTTAATTCAGAAACAATCCCAGGGTACCAAACCATCTGTTCCTGAAATGTAGGAGCCTTCTTTTTCTGACAACCCAGGACACAATTCTGGTCCCAGTCTCCGTCAAAATTTCAGTGATGTTTTGCTCCTTCAATGCTCCTTGACACTTGACTGTTTCAGGATGGCCACAGCAGCTCTCACTTTTCCATATGGCAACTTTCCCTGTTTCACTCTCTCCAGGTGCTGCAAGTAGCATCTCCCACCTGCTATTGGTGACCCTTCCCTCCACTACTTCTCACCTCTCACTTTATAGGTTCTCTTCTGTGCTCAAAACTCGCTGTCCCCTCCTCTGCCATCCGGTCTTTAGTCTTCAGTGATGTTCTCATCAGAGACATCAAGGGCTTGTGTCTGGGTGCCAGCATGGGTGTTGCTGGGGTCACGTGCTCCTTGGATCATGGGAATGGAGGGTGCAGGCACCAGGCACTGGTCCTCTCTGCTTGCAATATAAGACAGAGCACTAATTTAAACAAAAACTCAACACCCCACTCTGCCCCACCTTCAAATAAAAAGAAAAGCCAAACCTATGACATTGACACACTCCTCCAAAACAAAAAAGAAAGACAAAGAAGCCCCACACTCAAAAAGCTGTTTGGTACTGAATCTCCTGAACACATAATTTCATCCCTATCCCCTTTACGGAAATTCCAGTAGCCCTTAGCACATTCCCCACTTTGTACTGAGGTGACTGCAGATCTTAATGAATTTTCTCTGTGGTTTTTTTGTGAGTGAGAGAGGCACCAGAGGAATGGAATTAGGGTAAATACACAGAGACTCTTAACACTGATTCTCTTGAACCCTCTTGCTCCTTTGATGTTGCTTTATTTTGGGAAATTCCCAGTGCAAGATGTTAGGAGAGGTACTGTGAATTAGCTCCCCTCTGCCTAATTTTTGTCAGGCAGCTTAGGTGCCCAAGTGAGAAACCAGTTTGCCAGATGCCTTTTCCGTATTTCCTGGAGAGTACAGCCTCTCCAGAGGGCAATCTGGCCTACCTAAGAGACGAGCAGCAGCTTTGTGTGTCATCACTGGTGTTAGAGGAAACCAGAGGTGCCCAGTCTCATAAAAGAGGCATCTCTGCTAAATAGGCTGGATGACAGCAGGTCTATAGGATGGGAGCAGGGTAGGGAGGACCTGTTTTCCAATGCATGGCTATACATTGGCAGGAGTTCTCAGAAGCTTGTTTTTCACACACAGCATTTGTTCTCTGTTCTGGGCTGGCTGCTATAAACACTTGCATCCCTATAGAAACACACACACTTGACTCTCAGTGCCCTGTGGTTCTGAAAGCCCTTCCCTCCCTCCCCAAAACTTCCACTGCTGGGAATGGCTTGCCCACCTAATTTCTGAGGTATTTCTGGCCTAAGTTTTCCCCTCTACTGAGCAGTGCCCTGGGATGAATGCTCCTCTTGTCCAGCCCTTGCTCTGTGCATATGCTGCACACACACATATGCAGCATGTAGACAGATATTCCTTCCTCCATAATTCCCCAGAGCACAAAGGCCAGAGAGACTTAGTTGTGCTTCTTCTGGTCTTAGTTCTGCCAGGTTTTCTTGGCAGGAAATTTGCAGGCAGCTTCTCACGGAAGAAGATATAGCCTAAAGAGAAACGCAGATTTTGGCTTGTTCCCTGGCTCCAGTGGAAAGGCAGCACAGGTGCATGAGAAAATGCAAGGGCAAAGGCACTGAAAGTATTTAAGCATCACCAAGTTTAATGAATTATTGTAAAGCTGATGACCCCTGAGAAGACAAATGCTAATAGTGGTGTTATGAGTGTGCAACCTCTCAGGTAAGGTTCCTTGGGATGTCATCACCTGTCTGACGGGCAAAGGGAAGAGAAATGCCTTCATCTTTCAACAGCTGCACTCCTGATAACTGGTTGTACAACCACCAATGCAGAAACAAACTACGCCTTTTTCTGTCTGCTCTCTGTGTTTCTACTGCAGATTGTGCTGACTAGGAAATGAGAAACACATGGGAGTAGTTCACCCCCTTGGCTTCACCACAGCTATATCTGTTTTCTTGTAAGATTTAAAGTTAACTTGGCACACACAATTTTAGCAGCCCTCCATCCAAGAGTTTTTGTGTGACTTGCAATCTGTGAAGAAGTAGACTGACTGCAAAGATAATGATCTGTTTGAAATGGCTGATTAATTTCTGGAAATTATCTGAAAATTTGGTTAATGTGTGGCAGTGCATGTGGCTGCAGCCACTCTGACCCCCGAAATTACAACTGAAACCAACATGTGGTGGTCAAGCACCAATGTCTAACAACACACTCCGTTGTTAAGGTGAGTACCCATCATCCCGGGGTTTGGTGATTTCTGTATTTCCAGATCATTGGTTAATATTTTCCCCTCTCTGTTTTATGTATAAAGTTGTAAGTATTCATTTCCCTTAGTTAACTATGTATTAGTTCTAGAGAGGTCTGTACTCCTCGACAGCCCATTGGTTACTTCCCTTGTTCCCGCCTATGTGTTGCTCCCATTGGTTCTCTCGGCGTCAGCCCCGCCTCCTTCCCTCTGTCCCATTGGCTGTATCCCTTATCCCCGCCTTTCCATCCCTCGCTGTAAAATCCCTGGACCCTTGGTTATTTTCGGCTCTTTGTCCCTAGTCCCTTCGTGTTAGTGAGTCGTTTGCGTGGAATCCACACGAGGAGTCCCCTCTCTCCTTATTCGCCTCCGTCTGTGCGCCTGACAACCAGACCAGGAGTAGCTCCCTTGGGTGAGGAGCTCACCCTCTACCCTTTTTGTGTGTGAAGCCGCCTGAATCAGAGGGTGCAGCCAGACCTCTGGGCTTTTTCAGTGTTTTCCTGGCTAGCGTGCCCTCATTAATAGGCAAGTTTTTACTGTCACCTGTGGTCATTAATGCTAATATTAAACCCTACTGTAAAACATGGTAAGCAGCTGTATTCCTGGTATTTTACTTGGGAAGACACCTAATCCTGCACTTCTGCATAGAGAATAAGTCTGTAATTAAGCCCCTGAAATGTGGAAAATTGAAAAGTCTCTAATGACTCAATTTGGACTGACAGCACAAGGAGCCCGAGACAGTGTTCAGGGGAGCTGGCTCCTGTTTGCTGTGAGTTACATTTATTTCTCTGTGGTCTAGGACTTCCTCTAGGTTGGGAATGTCGTTGTTTTGCTGCCCTGAATGTGAAAAATCTTGCAGCCCCTTGGCTGATGACCCTTGCTCACCTGAGCACCTTCATTCCTCTGATGGATTTCAGGTTCTCCTTTGGGGTCACTCTTAAAGTTGTTTGTGTGTCTTCTGGGCTTCTGCTTTTAGGTCTGTTCATGCTTTTCCCTGGAAAATTTTGTGTTTTGAAGTGGTGTGAGATGTTATTCATAAACTGCTTCATTTTAGAATTCTTGCTCTTTCTCTATGCTGTATCAGGGACTAGATGATCTGGAAACTTACTCTTGACTACACTTCCAGCAGTTGTTTAGGAATTTGCACTCTTTTGCCCATCTCCTCTCTTACATGCTGTTTCTTAAGGATCTTTACCAGAGAAGCATAGATGCAGGAGGAAGAATGAATATTTGAGTAATGGTTTTTTCCTGGGATGAACTCCGACTTCAACTTTTTCAGGAATATCAGCACTGTGTTTCCTGGACCTGCAGCTCTTCCAGTTGAAATACTTGACTATGTATTTGTCTTTTCTGGGTATGTTGTAATAAATTGAGCTGGCTGAAGTGTTTTACTATAATAGTAATCTCTTTGTTTAGGTGTTTTTAAATTCAGTATCTGATAATTTTTGCAAGTTAAGTAAGCTTTGCATCTCCTAGCTATTGCATTAGGAGATTGAAGTAGTAGTTTTTGTACAAAAGTGTCATGATAAAGCATAAATATCAAAACAAGTAAAATAAACTTCAAAACAAAATTAAAGGGTTCTTACAGCTAATGACAAAAAGTATCGTTATACTTCTTAGTGGAGATATTCTTTAGACTAACATGAGTTAACAAAAAGCTATTTTTGCCTGTGCACCTTTCCCTGACAACAGTTTGTTTATAGACACTTTAAACTGCAATGCCTCTCATGCTGGTTTACTGCATAGAAAAAAATTGCCATAATTTGTTTTGCACATGCTTCCAGAGCTCCACCAGCCACTACTGAATACTACACTACATCTTTGCTTACATTTGTTTTCAGTATTTCCTGTGAGGTAATTTGCTTTCCACAGACTCTATGAAGCCTTTCACGGTTTGAACCTGAGCTCTTTCTTTCTGTGCAATCTGGTTACACCTTTCATTCTCCAAAGGGCCAGCATATAGTAGCCTGCTTGTCTCACCCTTTCATAAATTTATGCAGACTGGGCAGCTGCTACTTCATCCCTGAAAGTCCCTGCCCAAAGATGCCAGAGATACTGCTGCCCTTTCACTGTAAATCAGAACTGAAAGCTTCTTTCCCACAGGACTCTCATCTGTCAGCTGGCTGCTGCATGCCGAGCTATTCTATTGTGGATCATTTGGAAAGCATCTCTTGGCCCTGATCCTCAGAGGGACTGAGAGCCCCCCCTTGTCCATGAACTCTGTTGGGGGGTGAAATGGCTTTGCAGAGTAGAGCCTGTGCATGTCACAGGCTGAGATGCTCTGTGCTGCAAGGGGTGGCAGGTTTCCCACTGACCTGAAGAGGAGCAAGACTAAATTGTTCCATTGTGTTTTGGTTAAAAAACAAAAGGTCATTTGTGATCAGGATGTTTTAAGAAAAGTATCTATTAAAGGAAAAATTGTTCCATTGCTGGGCACAGGTGATGAGATAATGCAGTCCAGGCGTTCGATTAAAATAGCTTTTCTATTTTTAAGGCAATTCCTTTAAAAGAATGTTTGGCTTTTGTGTAGGTGATAAAATCCTGAAAACCTCTCAGGACAGCACTGGGTTTTTGTTTTCCTTATGATAGGACAGTAACTATCATGCTTATAGCTTTCAAAACATCTCTGCTCTGAAATAAACCCACTGGACCAAATACATTCATTTGGATGAGACATCTTTTTGAGCACTTAAGTTTTACTCATTAAAAAGAAAACCTGATGCAAACTGACCTTTAACTCCCAATTGATTCCAAGCTGTAAGAAATTCAACGGTTACATTTGCAGTGACAATGTGAATTGCTGAATGTTCTGAACTTAAGTTCCAGAATAATGCACATGCTCACACACGTGCCTCCCACCCCATAAATACACAGGAGTGCAGATAGGAGGCTGGAAATGCCATAGGAGTTGCAGGATGGATTTTGTTGAGAGGTGTAGTTCCCAATCCAGTGAGTTTGTTTATTCCTTCAGCAGCAAGTCAAAGCAGATTTGGTAACACTGTCAGCATGCCGCTGCTGCTGTTGACAGCAGGAATAAATACCACCTGAAGGGCATGAGAGAGACTGCCATGCCCCACTGCTGTGGGAGGAAGGACTCTCTGTTCTCTATGCAGGACGAGCACTGGAGTTCTCATACTGGGCCAGGCTTCTCTTACTATATGAAGACATAGGAATGAGATGAGCTAGACAATATAGCTACTGTTAGGATATTGCCTAGTTGTATGTATTTAGCATAACAATATTTTTTTGTGTGTTTAATAGAGAGAACTCATTCACTTTTAGTAGTTACCAGTCAGACCTTGAATGCTGGCCCTGGAAAGTGTGCTAGAGAAACCGGAGTTCTTGATACTGGCTGTGGTCATTAGCCCTCGGTTCACACCAGGCTTTCCTGCCAGAAAAGCTCTTTTTCAAAAAATCCATTAACTTAGATTCTTTTTTGAGCAGAAATCTTAACTTCTGGTGGGTTTGAAATATACCACCAGCAATCATAATATTGTAATCAGTCATTTTACATTGTGATGAAAAATTCTTGAAGGAAAGGAGAAATGAGAAGTTTAAAAGAAACTCCATTTAATATGAACAGTGTTTGCATCTTCATTTTGATCAACTGCATATACAGAAACAGCTCTTCTGCAGTCAACCAGTGACATGTATTGACTCTAGATGCTGAAAACAGCTGTTTTCTGCATGCAGAGAATAATCATTTCATATAAGTTTCTGACCTTTTCATTTTCAAGTTTACCAGAGGTTCAGTCATCACTTAGTACCTAGGATGTTGAATTACTGGGACCAAATTTTCAGTCTGATGTGATCATTTATGCCATACAGAAATTTGAGTTAGTTTTGTAGTGAGAGATTTCCACTTTCATTTGCAACTATCTTGGAGTAAATTCTTACCCCTGCATCTGAAGCTTGGTGTGCTTAGATATGATGATGCCTGTGCAGACAGTGACTTGTGTGCTTGGTTTCCTCCCCATGGCAGAGGAAGCTGGTGCCTGAAAATTTGGCTCTTAATTAAATGCAGGTGCAATTTGAATTTTGCCTCTTCAAACTGTCTCATTGTGTGTGTGGGAAATATTTTTTTACTTTCGTATGCTAAAAGCACCAAAAAATATGCTGAGTTTTGCAACATGGCACAGATGCTGCAGGTGGATACAGACAGAGAGAAAAAGAGGAGAGGACAAACAAGCTGAGAGAACAGTACCATGGCTGTAAATACCATGATCATTCTATTTCAGTCTCCTTGGCATGAATAAAGCCAGACCTGGGGTAGCTTGTTAGGAAGGAGAAAAGGGAGATGGCTGAGAAGGGGCACGTGGGAGGTATAGCTGGAATGAGTGTGAGGTGGGACTAGAGCACAAGGCCAAGATGGATTGGGCAGGGCATTTCCAGCCTAACCACAGAAATGTTAGTGGGGCTTATGGATCCATTCCACTACAGTTTTTTGTATTTGTGAGTGTTTTTGCTCCTGAGTCAATGACTTGGAGGGAAAAGTAAAACTACACTTGAATGCTTCCTACTCGACCCTGGGAGATGTCCTCCCCATTGCTGTGGGAATAAGGGGTGATGCTGTGAACAGCCAGTAAAACTTTTGTTTCTTCCCTCTCTTACATGCCCAACCTTGGTGCTGCAGAGAGCCTGGCTAGAGCAGAAAATAGCCCAGGATAGTTCCTAAAGAGGAAGACGGGCAAGGGAGGAGTGCTCTGGTGAGCAGCCAGTGTGGTTTTCACCACCCTGGAGGCTGTGAAACGAAGCTCTGCGAGGTGAGTGATCTCGGACAAGGTTGCAACATCACTGTACCAGAGGATATTAATCTAAATTCTGCTTTGCCTTCATGTAAACTATTCCCCTCTGGAGCAGCTTGCACTGCTGCAGCTACACATTTTGTTTCACAGACCCCAGACTGTCAAGCAACCTCACACAAGCATGCGTTGAGCTCATCTGATTGAGCTACATGTGTTTACTTTGTTATAGGTCAACCACTTGAGCCTACCCTCAAGATGAACTTAATGTTTGCGGAGGAAGGGCAGCAGCTATGCAGTACTGGAACAGGCAGAAAGCAGAACCATAGTTTTGAACAATGGGAAAAATGCTGTCCATCTTAACTAAATATTTTATTGCATGTGAGGATATGCACCTATAGAAAAAGTTACCACACTCTTCTGCAGTGTTTGACCAGAATATGGAAAACTGATAGGTAAAATATCAATTGTGCCAATTTCTCATAAAACTTGAAATGATGTCTGCTAAGAAGCATGAATCTGGCGAATATTAAAAAAGGAGCAAAGCACAAACAAGCGTTGTTTTTCTCCCACTGAATATGGCTAAATTTTCCATGTGCTTAACTGCTTTTTCTGCAGGAGCTGATTGTGACCATGAGCCAGGGACAAAAGGGTGAACTAAATGGTGATGAACCTTTCTTTGCAATAAACCTCACTGAAAATACAAATAAAATTCATTATGTATCTAAATTAAATTCAGGGTAACTGTAAAACTGTTTTGTTGTTTGTTTTTAATGCCAGAAGAACAGTAGCAAGAGCCCTGGTATGACTTACAATGTTATACACAAAAAACCTCAGTAAAACTGGTCTTAATAACACAGATCCATTTGTTCTAAAGTGTTGCTGTTTTGACTTAGGCAGAAAGTATCTGTTTAATTAAGCCTTTCTGCTCATTTTCGTCTTCTGGGATTTTAAATGGAAGAACCAAAATGAGCCATTACATTGACTAGTTTTCTTGTAATTAAAATCACAGAGCTTACTAGTGCAAACAGACATTCAAGCTCTTTCTATAAAAACCTAGCGCAAGGATAAACACTGCTCTCTCTGGTAGCTTTTATTACTTGCATCCTAGCTTTACAAGTAAGAAAGTGAGGATTTGAAAAACAAGCATTAAAGACTGAAAAGAGGTCATTCAAGCAGCCCTAAGAAACCAGTATGGATGAAAAATTCCACTCCTCCTAGGCCTTGGGCTATCTTTGAGTGAAAAAGATTCAAGTGTAACATGTTAGGAACATACTTCTTGGTACTTTCAGCACAAGCTGCCTCATGGACTTTCTACCCTTCGCTAGTCTTAAAAATTTAAAAATAATTTTGTAGGTGACCTGTCACTGTGTTCTCCCATCTCTATACAATCCTAGTTCCTTTTGTCCAGTGGCTGGAGCAGTGTGGCGAAGTCCCAGAGCTGTGGTGAGGGTGTGGGGTGCTCCCTGTGCAGCTCCTGCTGGGTTTGGCAGAGGGCAGCTCTTCCTGTGATGGATGTGGGAAAGCGGCTCTGGTGCTGGTGAGAGCTCCTGTTCTGAAATGCTGCAGGGATAAGGCTGTCATTGTGTCTTGCTCGCTGGACAGTGGAGTGCAGCCTATGTGTAACTTTTACTCAACACAGGCACGCACAGATAGTAGACTGTTTCAGCTGCCTCTGGGAGCTTCTGTAAGAATCTGCCAGAAGATTCTTTCTGTGGTTTAAACTCTGACATATGAGGAACGCCAATACTTTATATAGACAAAATGTCAGTTATGTGCCCTCAGGCAGCAAGCTAAAAATGATATTACCCTGTTGATGGATCACAGTTTAGATAGTTTCAGCTACAGTAAGTTTCTTGATTTAAACTCTGAAGATGGTTGTGCCAGTCAGCTAAAATAAAAATTGCAGGGTGTCATTGGTTTTCCACTGATTTCAAAGTGCTTTGAGTAAATCAGCAGGAAAAGAAATAATTTTCTTACAGGGACTATTGCCCAGTGCAGCAGTAATGGGCAGTCGCCATTTCTTACATAATGCAACGGGATGAATGAGCTGCTACCCAAACTCTGCTGACCTACAGGCTGATGGTGCTCCAGTGGCTTCAGTGGCATTCAATTGTGCAGTGTTAAGAGTCCACTGCGGATACTGACCCCACAATGTAAAAGCCCTTGATGTCCACGGCCAGCGCTGCAGGAAAATTGCTGCTGCCCTGAGGGAAATTGTGTGTGATGAGGAACCACAAAGCAAGGCTGGTGATGCACACCCTGGTGCCACTGGCAGAGTAGCATGCCCTGAGACAGGCAGAGTCAATAGAGGACAAAAGTCTCAATAGCAGAAGCCAAACAACTGCATGCAGCTCATCCAGAAGATGAAATCAATGTGCTGCAGAGAATTGCTGATGATAAACAGCAAAAGAAATGCTACATTTAAAGTGCCCAACTCTTATTTACAGCAAAGCCAGTTTATATCCCTCAGGTGTTTGCAAGTGATCTTCAAAGAGGAGGATTCTGTTACTTTACAAATGATATGTTACTTTACAAATGAATCTTTGGAGCCCAAACCAGTACTAGCCTGCTGATTTTTAAGTTTCTCATGCATTTATAACTTGTTAAAAATTTATAGCTACACTTTAGTAGCAGGTTTAAATTATGAATTGGAATTTAGGCTGGAGGTTTAAATTGCTTCAATCAACAGAAGATTCCTGGGACAGACAGCTGATGTTCCATAGCTGGAAAAGACCATAAAGTGCCAGCCCCTGTGAAAAACACTGTCTCCAGTTTTAGGCAAACTATTAGCATCCAGGATTGCTTGATTGTTGAATTCTAATGTGAGTGAAGAAATAGAAACTCTGGGCCAGATTTTGATCGTGCTCATACCGATGTAAATCCAGTCAAACTCTCCTCAAATCAGGGGAGTTATTTCAGGCTTACATAAGCTTAGCCAGTATCAGACTCTGATCCTTTTATTTTTGGGCTACTGGAATTCCCAAAGTAAATAATGTGGACAATTTTTCAAATTCATGTTATGGAATGAAGAAGTTTTCTAGTAATAACGACATCAGATCAGGAAGAAAAAGAAGAGACAGATGGTAGATAATGAACAAGGCTAATAAAAAAAATGAGCTAGGAGGAAAAAAGACAACTCCGTGAGAATCTACAGTGACATAAGTAAATTCTTTAAGACTGCAGCCAAGTGTAGCTTGGGAAGAAAAGACAGAGAGAAGACCTGTATGAGCTGAAAAAGTAATTTTCTCATGGTATCCCCAGTTTGGGCACCCAGTGCTTGCAAGTGCGGTACTCTTGAAGATTTTATTACCTCATCTGCTCTAGCTGCTGGCTGTTGTGTCAGACCTTAGGACTGGATTAGTACAAAGAACTGCCAGAGCCTGCATCCTTCCTTCCTTGTATCTAAACATAAAGAAATGTAAGATCTTCTCCCTGCATAAGCCATGTAAGTCACTTCAGTTACTGGGAAGTCACTGATAACTGCGGTTCTGTCCCTGAGCTCTTAACTGTGGACTTAGAGCAGATGTAATACTTTGATTGAAAAAGTAATGAATATCTTTTTGTCTTCTGCAGATCAATGTGAAATTGTCTGTCTGCTTCTCTTTCCCCTAAAAATAACATTTCTGAAGTTTGCTACTCATCTGTGAATCAAGAAAATCATAAAAATATGCAGAACTGTATGTTCTAATATATGCTGAGTACAAGGCCTAAAATTATGTCTTCCAATAGTAAGTTATATTTTGGTTATATCTGTGGTAGTGTAGGATGTATTTGCATAACATTTTTCTTTTAATTTATGCAGAAGGACATAAGTAAAGCAGTGTTTCTCATGCTACTAAGCTTTATCCTTCCTGCAGGGGTAAGCAAGAGCCTCTCCCTAGCTTACTGAGAGGTCAGCTGGGTACCTTCTCTCCCTCACAAAATAAAGAGGGTAAAAGTAAAGCTGTCCAGACTGGATGGTTTCACACTGTGAGATCAAGGCTACAGCTCTCCTGTGAAGTCCTATACCAGGAACTCCTCCAGAGCAGAGTGCTTTGCCTCTGTCTGCATCTGCTTTGGGGAGGTTGTAAGTGAGCATTGATTGATGTGGTATAATTTCATTGATGCTTTTCCAGATCCAGTTACCACAGAAAATCATTGTTTTCTGAATCACTTCCTGCTGTATGCAAAACTCGAGTAGAGCAAGAGCTGGCGAAGAAGGACATGAGTGGCTGTAACTTTTAAGTGTGATTTCACTTTTATGAAATAATCTGCATATAGTAATAAAGTTGCAGGCCTGCTCAAAAATCCCTCTAAAGATCGTGGTTGCCCATTGAAGTGTGTGTGTGGAGAGTGGCTCATTTAAAGTGAGCAAAGCTTGCTTGAATCTTTACAATTTGCCACTTTACAATAAGATGGAGAAAGGTCCCAGCCACCACTGGTTTTGCTGCATGACTCAGGACACTGTCTATTTAGCCTTGAGAAAGATAAATTTGCACTCTGATTTGACAAGTGATAGAAAATACAGATGCAGCTGGCTATGTTTGACTGATAGAGAACCCCACTGCTACGAGGATTACCATAACAGTTGTGCGCACCATTTAATGGAGCCATAGGTGTTTGAGGAACCAGCCAACAAATTTTAGCATCTGTTTTCCACTTGGTACTTATTTTTGCCAAACTATTTTTCCTATGAAGCAGCCCTAAAGTGAATGATTGCTATTATTTCTGAAAGTCAGGCAGGCATACCATGTAAAAACACAGGGTAACAGAACTTTTTTCATGGCCTGAAGGCAAACAGACTTCCCATGGCAATCATGGTCAGGAATTTTTAAAGTAGGCCCTGGGAAAGGATATGAATCAGAGTTTGGATGACTTTTGGGGTGGTGCGTGAGTGGGACAGGATATACGTAGTCATATCTACGCAGGAGAGCAGTTGTAGCTAGGAGGGGAATAATCATTTCCTCAATATAATCTAAGGGCAGAAATGGACAGGCTGAGAGGCTCTCAGCCAACACAGAAGTCATGTAAGAAAGATAGACTTTTTATCAGGGCCTGTAGTGTCAGCACAAGGTCTGACAGTTTTAAATGGAAAGAGGGTAGATTTAGACTGAACATATGGAAGAAATCTTTTTGCAGTGAAGCTGGTGAGACACTGGCACAGGTTGCCCAGCGAAAGTGTGTGTGTGAATGTGATTGCCCAGAGAATTGTGGATTATGGCTTTTTAGAAATCTACCAGGTGTTGGTAATTGTAAAGGTACGCTCTGATCACCTGTTCCAGAGGGGAGGGTTCAGAGATGGCTTCTCTTTCTATTGCTTACTGTATTTGTTGTAATCACAAGCACTATTACAAGGTAACTTCTAGCCCTGCAGTTTATAGGAAACTGCCTGGATTGTACAATTCTTGTCCAAATCCCAGGCATATTTCACACTGCCAGGGGCCTCCAGCAGAGATACTGTAGGGAGGGCAGCTTAGGGCAAAGACTGGGCGGAAGGTCTGATGTTTAGGCCAATCGATTTTCTTGGGAAGGCAGATAAATCTAACTGGCATCATGCTGCCCTGTGCCTACAAATTCCTGCAAAAACCTTGCATGGGGAGCAAGGTTAATCTCTTTAGTTTCTATGGGCTAAATTTCAGACTGAAATCTTCATGTTCCATTTTGTGACAAGTTCCAGAGAAATTAAGCTGTGATATATATATACACACACACACATATGGACATACATCTGGGAGAGCAAACTGCTAGACATTTCTCTCAAAGATTGACTTATTGAAGTCTGTAATTTCTGTGGGGAGGCAGAAGGAAACAGATTAGTCTTCATGCAACAGAAATGTAGCGAGGAAGCCTTTGCTGGCCTTGAGATTGTGATCTAGACATAAACAGTAATTTGCTTCAGCACTAAAATATATATCCAACTGAAATTTGATTTTACTGCTGCAGGCAAAAATTTGCTCATATGATTTGTAACAACCTACATAACTACCTCTTTTAACTTCCTGTTTAAGGATTTATGAAGATTTATTTCCTGTCCTCTCAGTTTGACATTCTAACCAAAATGGCCATTTAATTCCAATGTTCCTGGTCATTTGTCTATTTGCTGTGGTTTTAACCTTAGTGTGACTGGGTTTTAGGGCTTATTTGAATTAATATTAATAACTATTTAGTCTTAGTGGTACTGAAACTCAGAGATCACTGAGAATTACCTCTCCTTCAAGTCTGAAGAATAGGATAATCAGCCTGATTAAAATTATTAAAGGTAGTGGAAATAACACTGTCAGGGGACATTGTTTAAAAGGCTCTTAGACTTAACTGAACAGAAAACTTTAACCCTATTCCAACTGCTGTTTGCATATGAAATAGAAGAAATGAAACTCCAAACCCTCTAAATTCTTAGACCCATATATGAAATTGGGAATCATGCCTCTTCTGATTTTAAGAATAGAGGTCTACCTTCTTGGGAGCATATTGAATGGTGCACTTTTGAAAGGACACATCTTTTCCATGCTAGGTAAGAGTGGGTATGCATGAGGACCCATATGTATATGTAGGATGGAAACTGTAAATCCTTACTAGTTCCTACAGGAACAGACTGCACCAGTGGAATGATGCATCTCCTCTTCTGCTCCCAAAGGCCACTGCATCCTTCAGCTACCCCAGCTGCTGCCAGTACAGCTGTGTCCTCTCCATATCCTCACCTTCTCCATAGTCTAGGCTTGGACTTGACCTTTGACTCCTGTGGTCCTAAGAGAGCTTATTGTTAGGTGAACTCTGTTCCATCCTGTGTTACTTAATGAGTCTCATAATTTGTCTGAACTGTTAGGTTCTGCTATGTTTTCTTTAGTCTTTGCTTGATGAGACACTTGTTCTGTAAAATATTTTAGCAAGAGATGTATATTTTAAGCTGTGGATATTTCTGTGAGTTTAAGTATGGGGAGAATAAGACCAGGGGAAGAGCCATATATGTGGAGTAGGGAGTATTGAGGTACTCAGGGTTTTACTCCTGGTCTTTGAGGAAATTTTTCCTACCTACCCTTAGCTCATAGCCTTTTATATTTCCTGGACTTAGGCAAAAAGAATGCCTCAAAAACAGTGGTCAAGACCTTGGGGCTGATTTGACCTAATTTAAAGCACAGATAGAACAGATATTCTCCAAACGTCTTGTGCTACTTTGGTGTTCAGACTGTTTGTCACTTAAAAGCTGAAGTTTTCATCTGAAATAAAGGGAAGGTTCTTACACCTAACAAAGAATATAGAAAGGGTTATTATGAAATACTCTTTTCAGAGCACATGGTGAATCCAGCACAGCAGAGGCAGCTGCTTGGAAATCTTTAAGCAAAGATGATAATTACATGCCTGCAGATGATTCAGGATGCATGAAACTACCTTCCAGCATTGTTACTGAGTTATAACTGCTCTTCACTTTTAAGGCAGTGTTGTCTAAGCACTAGACAGCTGTGGTGGCAGTAGGTGCTGATATTTAGTATTGATACTTGGTGCCTTCTTATTACTTCCAGAGAGCCGGGGGTGGACAACCCCGCGACCTTCCTAGAGAGAGTGTTCTGCAAGGAGCAACTCTTCCAGGGGCAGCGGCAGGCTTTCCTGGGCAGCAGGTGATTTCAGCAAGTGTAGCAACTTCTCTGCTAGAGGTGATTTCAGCTCCTGTGATTCAGCCCTTTGTGAAATCACCCAAGGAAAACTTGGGGACAGAGAGACAGGAGCCTCATATAGCAGTTCCACAGAGGTGGCTTTCATTGTCCAGCAGCCCAGTGAAGGGGAGGCCAAGGACAAAAGCTCCCTCCTCGGGGCAGAAACAGGGGGCTTTTTATGGGAAAGGCAGGGGGTGGGGTAGAAACCAATTAGCCAACTGGGTACAGGCTACTACCATATAGAAACAAGGCATGCTGGGGGTGGTTCACTTTGTCACCATGACCCAAGGAAGGTTGTTGTCTCTGAGGAAGGTCGCTTATCTCTGGGGAAGGTTGTCTTGCCCTCAGGCCTCTCTCCTCCAAGGGAGTGCAGAGGGCTCTTGTGCCAAGGGCTCACAGCCTTCCACACCTTCTGTTACCAGCGTACAGAGCTTCTGTATTGAATGTATTATCCAATGCAGTATAATACAAAGATATAGGGAAAAATAGAGAAAATACTGACCCAAGGGAGGTGTTAAAGGGACGTGCTGTTTGCCGTTATTATTTAGTTCATTGAATTTCTCCTGTTGGGAAAGACTGAAACTAATTTAATGTAGTTTTTGGGACTTTCACCAGTAGTACAGGGAAAATATAGTGAGAAGTTATTGTGAGAACACAATAACGTGTCAGCTGCTGCAGAGACATAGCAAAGGAAAGCAGTAGGGTGAGAAGGATGGATATCTTTTCCTCTCCACTCTCCTTGTAAACGTGGCTTTAGCTTTGTGTTCTTCCTTGAGACAAGGTTCAGAAAGCCTAAAATGTTTTTTCTCTAGGCTTTCTTCAGAACAGGAGATTTCATGCTGGGAATATAGCTGAGTAGGATCAGTGCATCTGGGATGGGTGTCTGGTCTTTAAAGGAAGAAGAGCTGGGTCCACTGAATGATGCATTGGCTATTTCAGTCTGAAATTTCACCAGTTGCTCATGACCCTTCTCACAATCCTGGAAAGGCATGGGTTATATTCACAAGTCTTGGTTTAAGGCTTATGGGTACGCAGTAGATCTGACATAAGCTGCTCTGCCATGCCTCAGATTTCATAATCACAGAAGAGCTGGATTCCTGACTGGCTGCTCTAGGCAGGAATTTTGGGTTCCAGTTTACGCCGGACATGTCAGAGACGTGCTGGCACTTTGAGATGTTGATTTCATTACTGTCTCACATAAGGATTTCTGGTTCAGTTATTGTGTTTTGTAAGTGATCTATACAGCCCAGGATTAACTTTAATACCCACTAGAGTAATTATCAAAGCATGTGGTATCCTGATGACACACTTATAGCTTCGCAAGGACGGAGAGATGCTCTGCTGACTGTAGGCCAGAAAGTTAAAATCCTCAGTCAGCTGTAAAGAAACTCCCTCTCTCTCCTCTCTTTGAGCATATAAATAATTTTCAAGTTTGGACAAGGACCTGTTAGGGAAAACTTGGTAGAAACAAAATTTGGGGGTTTAGCCATAAAGCAGGCACATAATATGCAAACCCTCCATCTTTCCACCAGTCCAGTCACGAGGGTTTGAGACTCTTCAGTGTTGCTTTTACAGAATTCAAACACAAAACCCTGGACTTCAGTGACAGAAGGGTCAGGTCCAGGTGTTTGAGGAAATTCATGGTCAGTGAATCAAGGGAATCAAATACCTTGGTCAGCTCCTTGGAGATGCTGTCACTGGTTCATGAAGGGAAAGAGCAGTCCTACAAGGGAGAGTTTGCAGGAGTGGGAGACAGTCTCACAGAGCTGTGATGGGGATGATACTTCATCAGAGTGGCAGGGTGTCCGGGAGAAACCAGCACCTTTAGAAGCTTTCTGCTAGTTAAAGTACCCATCCTGCATGAGCTCTGCAAGCATGCAGGGAGATATAAGAAAGGTATATAAACATGTGCCTTTATGTGTCTTCCATGCACCTCAACCCTTGTGTTGGCTGTCTTGGTGGACTCCTCCTACCAGATGCTTTCCAATTTTTGACGTTTTGCTTGTTGTGGGTCACAACAAACCCCTGTAATGTGAAAGGCTTGGGGCAGAGCAGTTGGAAAGTAGCCCATCAGAAATTACCTGGGAGTGCTGGTTGACAATGGCTGAACCTGAGCCACTGTGTGCCCACATGGCCAATGGCACCTGGCCTGGATCAGCAATAGTGTGGCCAGCAGGACCATGGCAGTGACTGTTCCCCTGTACTGGGCACTGGTGAGGCCACACCTCGAGTCCTGTGCCCAGGTCTGGGCCCTGCACTGCAAGAAAGACATTGAGGTGCTGGAGTAAGTCCAGAGAAGGGGAATGGAGATGGGAAAGGATCTGGAGCACAAGTCTGGTGAGGAGCAGCTGAGGGAACTGAGGGTGTTTAGCCTGGAGGAGAGGAGACTCAGGGGAGACCTTATCACTCTCTACCTGAAAGGAGGATGTAGTGAGGTCAGTCTCTCCTTTCAGATAACAAGGGGGAGGCCAAGAGAAAATGGTGTCAAGCTGCACCAGGAGAGGTTTAGGCTGGATGTCATGAAAAATTTCCTCACTGAAAGGGTGGTCAGACATTGGAACAAGCCAGCAGAATCACCATTCTTGGAAGTGTTCAAAAAATGTCTAGATGGGGCACAGTTTAGTGGTGGACCTGGCAGTGTTAGGTTAATGGTTACACTTGATAATATTAGAGGGCTTTTCCAAACTTGATGGTTCTATGATTCTGTGATTCTGTACTGTGCTCTGCAGAAACAAAAGCATTTTGTCATTAATCTTCCAGCACAAAAAGAGAAAGGATCATTGAGCTCATCTGAACACTGGGCTGTCATTTATTCCTTGTCTTCATTTGGGACTTAAGGGCAGATAGAAGTTTTCTTGTGCCTCAGATCACCCTCTTAAGTGGTGAGGGGAGGCTTGATTCTGGCTGTACTGTGGCCTGTTTCTTAGCAGGTTTGTGGGAGGTTGTCCCTATTGGTGGCCTGCAAGGGCACGGAGTGTAGCTGGCACACCGAGCCACGCTCTCCTGGGAGTTTGGCCGAATGTTTGACAGTAATGGCGATTGATGGCGTGTAAGTAATGGCTGAGAGTTAACAGTGGGGCAAGGTCCAAAACAGTTTGGAAACCATCGCCTTGGAACGTGTACTGAAAAATGAGAGCTGTGATTTATCATTTCCTTCAGAGAAAAACATTTTAGGCAATTCTGACATGAAGCAGTTAGCTATATCAGATACTTGTAAAGATAACCCAGTGTTTGCTATCATATCTCTCTTCAGCAGATGGTAAAGGCCAGGTCTTTAATTAAGACGAAACAGGAAAAAGAAGGAAAGAAAAGAGATTTAGGTTGACAAAATGCTACATTGTGTAATAAATAGCTTCATTTTTCTGCTAACAATTATGGACTGGAATGAGACCTCTCATAAGGAGTAGATCATGCCTCCATCTGCCTACTGCTGTGCTATCACTCTTGCATTTAAAGCAAGTACTTACAGACTTGTTAAAGGCAGAGCATGAAACAGGATGGTTAGGACCAAACTTCAGGAGCCATTCATGAGGATAATGGCTGCTCGTGGGGGCAAGATACTCATCCACTGGCAACTTTTCTTGGTCCTCTTTAGAAAGAGTCCATTTTTTTTTTCCTCAGAAAACCTCTGCAGCCCTCAGCCAGATTTGAAAAATGAAAGCTGAAATGAACTTCATGAATCAACAGATCAGAGATACTGAGTTTTTGCCAGAGAATATCTAAAAAATGAGCACATGAAGGAAGAATGTAAGTTAGTAATAAATAATCAGAAATATTTCAGTTGAGGGTTTAATTCAAAGTTCTCTGAAATTTGTCAATGCAAAGGTGTAAAATCAGCTTTGACTTAACCTTTCACTGCCCTGCCTGTCTCCAGAGGGCAGACTAGAAAGAGGGAGTGGGTGCAAGGCTGTTTTGAGGTGTGGAGATACAGTGGTTCAGAGGTGCTGCAGAGCTTTTGGGGGATCTCTTTGAGTCAAGCTCCCAGAAATGGGACAGTGTAAAATTAGGTTTGAATGCTTTAGGCTGCATTAAAGAAGAGAAATATAAATTAAATAATGTGCTGAAAATTTCTCAGAATCTGTATTGAAAGGACATGTTTTTCCATGGGAACAATTAAAAAGTGCCCCAAAAGTAAAGTTAAAATACTTTTTGGTGTTTCTAGTGACCTACCTAAGAGATATTCACATTTTGGAAGGTATAGAAGCAAATTTTGCTTTATCTCTATAAAATGCTAGCAGATTTGCCTTGTCATTAAATATACTTTCATTTTCTTGGATCTTGAGCCATGCTTTAAACAGGTTATTCTTCTCTTTAGAAAGGATTGTTCTTGTTGTTTTTTTCCTCCCTCTTGGTTTCCAGAAACAAATCTGATTTTTTTTATGGTATTTATGCACATTAATAACATTTCACATTGACTCACTTGGGAAAAACTTGATGTACTAAGAAATATTTATCAGATGTTATGCAGATCTAGATCAAATAAATATTTTCCCTTGTATAATAAATTGGTGTTGTTAGTATAAAATATGTTCCTTTATTGCACACAGCTGGCTGTCCTTTAGTTGTCCATGTCTGTGGGCAGTTTTGGTAGTCTCTTCAATGGGTTCCCGGTAGTTTCAGGCTGGAACATGTAGAATTTTTTAAATCACACAATTATTGGATTATTTTTTTTAGCTTAAGTAAGCCATTGAAAGTACCATGTGCTCTGTATTGATTAACAAAACACATGATCACTTATCTTCCCATATATCTTAATTTATTTGTCTTAAAATATTGGCAAAACACACAAGTTTTATTTTCCACAGAACAGCAGTTAGCTTAGACAGAGAAATCTAGGTTCAGAGTAGCTAGCAATACTAGCTCTGCAAGGAATTCCTAGCTGGCCATGGTCCTCATGCCCCGCCAGTCTCCTCATAGGCTTTAAAGGTATAAATAGAGAGACACTGGCATATCTCTCTTCCTGCCCTTCCAAGCTTCCAGAAGGCATGACTCCTACTGTGCTTTGTTGCTATAGAAAGGTCTGGCTCAGGGTTTGACAGCTCAAAAGGCTGCATAGGAAAACATGTCTTTGATGGGGATTAAAAATGACTGTCAGTCTCTCTTCCCCAAAGAGATCAGAAACCTAGTGGCATTGATGGACAAGACCTCAGTGCCACAAGTGACTTTGGCTAGAGGTCCTAAAGAAACTCTGAACACCAGATGTTTTGAGAAAAGACATGTCCTTTCTTCAGTGTTGTTACTGGCAGTCTCCTTCTTCCTGCCCTGTATGGCATAAAATGCCACATTTCTGAAGTGTTAGTAATGCCATGGGATGATAAAAATTTAAACCTATCAGACTAGAGATTCAGAGGAAAAATATTTCTTTTTAGACTGACTCCTACTTGAAATTCTGTGTTTTCTTCACTGCAGTTTTTGTTTTGTAATTCTTCATCATCTTTCCTTGCTGTACTACAGGGCTGAAATCAGTTTCTAGCCAGTAAAGGCTTTAACAAAGAGGAAGATGTTCACAGGGAAGAAATCTTTTTTCTGGGGTGTGTAAGGATCCTTTTGAAAACTCTTTCTTTACCACTTCCTTTGCATTATTTTTAGACTTTCTCTGGCTTATTGTGCCAAGACACTTATCTTTGCAATTTCTCCTCCTCCTCCTCCTGGCACAGGTTCTCTCCTTCAACTTCAGGGAACGAGTAATTACTGGTAAAACCTCTGATTTCTTCCATTTTTTTAAATAAGAAGGAATAGTTGTCTTGTAATAAATCAAATGAACTTTTTGTTATACGAAGATCTGATGGTTTAGTATGTCCATTTTTTGGTACTCTGCTTAGCATATCAAAAATCTGTGAGTTTTTAGTCTTACTCCTCTTATTCCTGTATGAGGAATTTCCTCCCTTTTGTAAGGGCTCTTGTAGTCAGGGAGCTTTCTGTGATCATAGAAGCCATTGACAGGCTACAATATGTTTAATTGTATCCTTCAATATAGTGTGAAGGGAAATGGATATTGTGAAAGGAAGAGCTGTCCTAATTTCTCAGTTCTGCTGACCATCAGAGTAAGTTCTCGTCATTAGAGAGTGTAGTGTAAAAGTACAGGAGAGAAAATCTGGCTGCACCTGGAGAGTGAAGAGGGGACTAAGGTGCAATCTCAACAGTTTGCTGTTGTCAGCTCTTGCTGTTGTCATCACTAGCCAAATAAATTTTCAGGAAGAATTTGAAAGACAACAGTGAGGTATCTTTGTGCTTTCTTTCAGGCAGCTGCTCCGAAGTGCAAGTACCAATATGGTAAAAAGAGGAGATTTTTGTTTGAAGATCTAGTAATAGATTATCACAGTTGGAAATGGGGCCATTGAAATGGGCCCGTGTCCTGTGTTTCATTTTTCCTCTCAAATATTGAGTGGGAGCTGTCAGGTAGGTTGGGCCAGTGTCTGTCCTTGCAAGTGCACATATGTATCTATAGTTGATCATATAGAGAACAATGTGCAGGTGAAGTAATCTATCAAGCCTACAGGAAGGAAGCAGCAGAAACTACCAATAACCATGGCTGTCTCCCATTTACTTATTTCTGCTTCAATTTTTTTCCTCTTTTCTATGTATTTGAAATTACTAAAGGTGATTCAGGAAATTGAAGATGAGACATTTTACTTTTAAAATAGTGAAGCATTCCCTGTAATTGCATTAGTGTTTTTGGTAAGTACAGGTGTTGAGGACTTAGTACTTCCTTGTTTTGGCAGCACGTTTAGCACATATGTTATCCTGCAGATGTCATTTTCCATTTCAGGATTTTCTTTTCCTTGTGTGAAAGTGGCAGAATGGCTGTGGTTTCCCGAGTTTCCCAAGGCTTCTTTTCTGACTTAAGGGTTAGAACTAGTTCATATCAGCACCCAGATGCTTTGCTGGCAGCGTTTTTCCTGGGCACTCTAGGATGGACAATATAAAAGCCACTTTGTAATCTTACTTGCTGCTCAGTCATTCAGTATGGATAGCCCTGAACAGAATATTACAAATAGAGACTAATAGAGAAAGCAGAAAATATCACCCCCTGAGAAGCTGAAAAGGGGGGTAAAGTAACTTTTATAATGTTTATAACACTATCAATGAAGTTGTTCAGCTTCACTGGTCTTTTGACCAAATGAGATTTCTTCTGGGAGTATATAGGAGCCCAAACAAAGTTCCTTATAATAATAATATGATAAAATAACATATGTCATATAATATGATAAAAGTAATTGCAGATTCTCAGCAGTTTGGTGACCCCAGCAAGTGACTTCTTTGTGTTGCCAACAGTAAAACTGCCAGCTGGAAACTTGCCAGCTTACTACTGTGCAGGGGAATAACTTTTTTATATTTAATTTTGTTTGATAAATATATATTCAGTTGTTACCATAATAAAATTCTGTCGAAGTCCCAGTTGTAGGATCTGCTTAATGCAGTCTGTCCTGTGCCACCTGCTGTGCTTGCCTGATGGATGCCATGCTTCCATTCAGGAGTTCTCCCTTGTAACTACAAATGTGTGAACAGAAAAGCTTTTCCAAGTGCTCTTATTTACAGTCCTGGAAAATGGACTGAGATCAACACACAAGGTCATGAAGTGCCTAGGGAAAACAGTAGCACTTATTTCCAGAGACATCACAGTGGCATAGCTTCTTACTCACAAGTTGCATGTGACATTGTCATTTAAAATGCTCTGGTCTAACCAGAGCTGGTTAGCAATTCAAGGTATGTGCCTTTAATGGAGCTGAGTTGTTCATGTGCTCTGCAGAGCATCGATTTCAATCGGCTTGAAACAACACAGCATTTGGTAGTTGGTTTCTGTTTCATAAAAAGTTACACATGCCTGAAAGAGTTGACTAACTGTGTGGTTGAATGGAATGAGAGGAGTAAATAAATGTTCTCCCACTGAAGAAAATATAGTAGTAAACCAAGGGTCTAGGTTTTGTGGCTTTAGAAGAATAAATCTTACCCACAAAATAATCACACTGACTTCAATGGGAGTAACAACACATGTGACTGGATTATTCTTAAAGAGTAACAGAATCAGAACCAAAGGGAATGCCTGCTAGTTTTTGCTTAAGGAGGCATTTTCCAACGCAGCCACAAGAGGGGAAAAAGCCCCTCACTTCCTAGAACAAAAAAAACCACCCCAAGGTTGCTTTATTCCTAATTCAGTGTTGGACCTAAGAGACTGTGTTCCGGCAGGGTTCAACTGGTTTAGAGAAGCTGTGTGATCACCAGCCACGGTTGTGTGTCCGTGTGGTGGATGCCTCATTAAAACATACAGCGGGTCATGCACATAATATCTCAAGCTCTGAGTGCACATAAATGATAAACATGTTGGACAAAATGCGTGTCTACACAATTCCTAATATGGGAAGAATTCCTTAATGTGAAGGGAGTATCATAGCACCAACACAGTTTGAACACAGCTATATTAAGCCAAACAGTGCAGTAATAAGGAGTCAGTGACTTCCCTGAAATGCTGTTGTAGAGGTGTTAGAGCATGACTGGTTCAGGACTTGGCTGCTGCTGTTCCAGAAAGAGTGTTTCTGGCAGTGGCATATGTAGATGTTTCTGGACTGCAGTTTGGGTTGCTGTGGCAGTGATGTGAAGGTGCTGGCTGTGAGGAGAGAGGGCCAGCACTGTGCTGCCTTTCCTGCTCTCACCTCTGCAGGTACAGACTAAGGGAGCAAAAGGGCCATTCTTGTTCTGCTGGAGGCTTCAGTCAGCTGTCTGCTCTGCCTGTAGCTGGGGCCTATGCTGCTCACTGCTGCCATAGGTGTGTGAAACAGGTGATTAGTGCACACAGTATTTTTTCACAGCCTGTTCTCTAACCTGTGCAGCATAAGCCCCTTATGCTGGCGTAAGGTACAGCCCTGGCTCTGTGGCAGGCTTATTTGTCTCTCTGGATCTCAGTCAGACAGATGCTTGTTTGCTAAATGGATAAACTGTCTGTCTGCAAAACTGGGCATGAAGGATGTTGTGAACTAAACCTGCCACCACTCTCTCCTATACAATGAGTAATGCTTCCTCAGCTTGTCTTGTGTTCAATGCTCCTTTCCTCTATTCTATGTGCATTCCTGTTGCTTAGTATAATTTGTTTTTATTTTGGTCTTTCTAGGACAGGCTGTGTAGGGTTTAGGCCCAATCTGGCTTCCTCTAAAGTCTAAGAAAATATTGGCCTTGAACCAGCAAAGCACTTACACTCCGATAATGCTCCCATAAAATTCAATGGCTAGACTCCCACTCACTTCAGTGGTGTAGCCCAAAGTGCTGGGATTACTCACTTGCTTGAAGTTATGTGTGTGTCTGTGTATTCTGTGTTTTAGAGTCCTAACCAATAAAAGCAGGTCTGAAATCAGGGATTTCCATGGTTATTTCATAGGTTTGATATCAGAAAGGAATGAATTGTGGGACTTTTCAGGAAGTGAATAGAAATGGAAACTGGAAATTCTTTCCTGAACCTGAAATACAAAATGAAATTGAGTTCTTTGAGGAGGAATTATGGAAATACTTGCAGGGCTCCAAAGACACAGCATGACCATGGAGTCCTATCTGCTTTACCTGACAGTATTCAGATCCTTTGGCTTCAATGGTATCAAAGTCTAGAAAGAAAACTCATTTCTTAGACTGTTTCCTGTTATTTTAACATCCTTTCCCTTAGTTCACAGAGCAGATGCTTTTTTGGTGTGTTTATCAAAGCATCAGCCCAGCCTCAGAACTGTAAACTTTGGCATTGAAGAGGTAGGTCCAAAGACCATTTCTGTGGGAAGCGGAAACATAACAGTGTATGGATTGCTCCAGACCAGAATCATTTAGGAAAAAGTGTGGCCTGTAACAGGCAGAAGTTGATTGTTTCACAATGCTCTTGTTTAAACCCTGCTTCATAACATTTTCACAGTGAGGAATGTTGCATACACTGCTGTCAGTGAAGTTTTGCTAATTAATTCATCTGAGGTATGGTTTTGCCCACAATATACAAGGTTTCTTAATAACCTGACTTCTAATAATAGTCTAGTTTACAGGTATTTTAGACTATAGCGTGACCACATTTATTAAAGAACTCTGTATTAAACTCTGTTTTTGAATAATCTAATGCACAAAAATGCATCTATACGTAAGTGTCTACATCCCATATTCATATGCTATAACAAATTGAAATTTTGGATAGTGATACAACTATTGCATCTAATTGTGGTACCTCCGATTCCATATCTGATGAATGACTGCAGCTTCCACTTAAAGAGAGGCCCTTGACTCCTGCACTGTTGAAATGCATGCCCATAAAATCTAAGGCTATCAAAAACTAGTGATTTAAAGAAAGTTCAGGATGTTCCAGTAATTATCAGATCCCTTTCAGAAACTGTTCTGCTTTACATTCTGCCCACAGAAAATGTGTATTTATAAAAAAGGAGTGAAAAAGATCAGCATAAACAAATATGCCTAATCTCTAATAATAGTACTGCCAAAAATAAAAATCTGCCAATTAAAGTATTAAAAAAAAGTTGCAGGTTTGATGCCATCATTCACTTGCATAACACCGCCGCTACAATCTGCATATACAGTCTGCCTTTTCAATGGAAATGCTGAACTTCAGCTCTTGGAAGTGTAGCTTCAATGAGCTAGGAAGTAATACACTCCACCAAGCTGGCAAACAGGAACTCAAGGCTTTGGATCCTAGCTGTATTTTTCTGCCGACCTTGGGTGCATCTGCTGAGAGGAGAAGCATTGGGTTTAACTGCACCAGCTCTTCCTCATTTACTTCCTTAATGTTTCCTCGTCTGTCAGGATATAGCAGAACTCGGAGGAACCCATGGGACTTCCCCATCCCAGGGGCTGTGCTCTTAGAGGCAAAGAAAGCCTCACACATAAATTATGTGTACTAATATACTGCTCATCCCACACTCCCCATGATGTCCATAATCACCCAGCAGGGCTCACTGTGTTTTTTCAAGTGAACATGAGCCATCCGAGTCTAAATCAACCTGGTCCGATCGCTTTGCACTATCTCAGTATTGACACTCAACCCGTCGTGCTGCATGACAGTGAACAGCTGGCAGAATAAATCAGGGATCCTGGACATGACAAGAACTCACTTGACCTTACTTGACTTGACCTATAATATCTTGTTGGCGCAGGAGGAGAGTAGGCTTTCTCTAGTGAAGTAATCATATCCTCTCTAATTTTTCTTCATCCTATCCAGAGCACACTGTTGTGTGTGCATGGAGTGAGGGGATTTGTGAGGGAGGAAGTGGTGGGGCCCTCCCCCTGCCATGTGGTCCTGAGAGAGGGGCCCTGGGGGGATACATGGGGTTTCCCTGCCCCTGGTCAGCCTCGTTCCCGTTGGTTGTTTTGTGTTCCCCTGCGCGGGCAAGGACCCTCGGGTCCCGTGATTGCCTCAGTTCCTCAGCAGAACTCCAGCCATGCGGCTGGAGAAATAAACATCTGTCTGAAACATCTATCAAAAATCAGTCCATATGTATTTCATTTCCACGGGCCTCGTTGTCTGATACGTGTGTTGCAGTATCCGCATTGTAACAAATGGTGGATAATGCGAGCAGAATGATCCCCAGTCCCTACAGGGACTGATTTGTGAGTAAACTCTGGATTCCTCGTCTTGTTTTTGTTTTGCTGTTCCATCTCTAAATTATGGAGGAACCATGGAAAGACTCTTGGCTCTCAGAGCCACATATGGACATTTATCTTAAACTTGAAAAGATTCTTGAACAACAATTTGAAAATTTTAGCTTAATTCAAACTCAAAAGAAACTGAAACATTTCCTTTCATGGTTGTTTAAGAACTTTTTCTATGTTTCTTGGGATTTAATTCTTACCAAAGACTTTTGGAAGACCGTTTGGACACAGTTAATTTCTGAGTCAAAATACATGCCGATGGAAGAGTATTTTCGTGAATATTATTTAATTACTGAGACTGTTGAGCAATGTCAGCTGTGTCCTGGTGAAGGGAAGCCTGGCTCAGGGACCGTGTGACCCAGACCACGTAGACCGAGCACTCTGTGAGCAGCAGTGAGGCAATTCCCGTGTGCGGGCGGAGCGATGTGAGCTGCAGTGTCAGCAATGGAGCGAGGCACGGTGGGAGCCCGCCCAGCCCCGCGCAGCGCGTGGTGGAGTGAACCCCGTGAACGCCTGACTGAGAGGGGCAGTGCGCGGGCAGTGGCTGGTGGCGGTGGCAGTAGAGTGGAGCTGTGCCCAGCCGAAACGCTGGAGCAGGGCACAGGGGGCTGTTGCTCAGGGGCCCAGCCAAGACGCGGGTGCAGCCCCAGTCAGCGGCAGCGCAGCTGAGAGCAGAGGCGGCAGCGCGGGGGGGAGCTGAGCAGCACGGTCCGGCCTGGCATGCGCGGCCCCGAATGCGACCCCGGGAAGAGCGTGCAGGCACGAGCAGCTCCGGCGGCCCCAGCAGCCCTGGCAGTTACAACGCGGGAGCGAGCGGAAGTGAAAGAGAAAGCAAAAATGCAGCAAGACAGAAAACAGCAGCCACTTGGAAAAAGGAAAAAATCTTTGTAGCCAAGGTTTTAGGAATAGTAAGATGGTATAATGTTAAACAAAATTGTGGTTTTATAACGAGATGTGACAACCAAGAAGACACATTTGTTCACAGAACTGCTATTAAAAAGAATAACCCTGAAAAATGCATCCCAAGCTTGGGAGATGGAGAGGTGGTGGAGTTCAAAATTGTGCAAGGTAGAAAAGGGTTACAAGCAGCAGAGGTCACTGGGCCTGATGGTGTTCCTGTAAAAGGCAGTATATATGCTAAAAATCGTAGTCATGTTAGATAATATCTCCATTATAAGCCCCCCTACAGTCTCGCTTTCCTAATCCCACCTTTCCCTTTTACCCTATGTCCTATTACCCCCAGTGTATTCCCAATCCGTTTTTTCACCCATGATTTCCCTCAAAAAACCATGCCTTTGCCAATTGTTTCCCCAAAAATCCCTTTCCAATGCCGAGTGGGGGATGAAGAGGGGGAGGGAAGAAATTAACTATTTTTGTTTAGTGTTCCAACAGGTACAAATAGAAGAAACCCTCTCCTGCCTCAGTTTCCCCACAAAGCATGCTCAGAGAGTTCTGTCTCCCTTCTATCAGCCTTAAGATGCTCCAGAGAATCTGTTTGGACATTTTAAGACTCAGGAGGGTGGCTTGTTTTGTTTTGAAACTGTCCTTGTTATCTCATGTTTATCCAGTTGTTTTCAATGTTAAGTTTTAAATCTCTTTTTGTTAAAAATAAACGGGTGAAATGCTGGGGCCCTCCCCCTGCCTGGGGTCCTGGGAGAGGGGCCCTGGGGGGGAGGCACGGAATTCCCTAGCCCCTGGTCAGCCTTGTTCCCCATTGGTTGTTTTGTGTTCCCCTGTGCAGGCCAGGACCCTTGGGTCCCGTGACTGCCTCGGCAGATCCTCAGCATGCAGCTGGAGAAATAAACATCTCTCAAGAATCAGTCCATATATATTCTTTTCCATGGGCCTTGTTGTCTGATACGTGTGTTGCAGTATCTGCACTGTAACAAGGAAGCACCTTTTCCTTCTTGAAGATTATTCTAGGAAACTGCAGTATAAATCCTTACTCAGTAGGTTTTTTCTTTGAAAAATGTTATAGAAAAAAGAACTTGTATTAGCTGAGTTGGAGGGAGAGTGAGAAAGTCCAGCGCTTTATGCCTGAGTGTGATTATTATTTTGTACTGAAGAGATTGGAGAGGTGTAAATTAAAGTGTCATTGTTTCTACAAATTATCACAAAGTGTTAACTTTGCTAAGATGAAAATAATAAAAGTAATGTAATGTGAGAGGACTAAAAGCCATGACAAATTTCTCAAAATTGCACAGTCCACTCCGCTGTGTATTGGAAATCTGACTCAAAACCTGAAGACACTTGAGGCCTTTGCTCATATAAACTTCCCTGTGCCAGGATGGAAGTTGTTGGGAGACTTGGTGAGCTAGACCATCAGGCATCTATTTCTGCACTGTCAACAGGCAGATATCAGATAGATGAAAGGGATGCTAATAAATGTTGCTCAGATAGTATTCTCATAGATGAAAAAAAATACTTTAAGTTCATTACAAGTTGATTTGTGTTTTCCCACACTGATTTGCTGTGTTTTAAGTAAAGTTATTACATTGCAAAAATGGCAACAATATATAAAAAGTATGGCTTAGGTGATGAGGTGTTCTAGGCCCTGGACAACCCAGAATCTTACGTAATATAAAATGTATTTCAGTTTAGCCACTGCAATTCTGAAAGTCTATTTAGACTGAGATACTAAGTATTTAATTTGTTTTAATTGAAACTCTCATGAATGCTGAGAGGATGTAGTAATAATATAGCCAGACATACAATTTTCTCACCCTGATTCACAGTGAATTATTAAATAATATGTACCATTAATCCTCACATTGAAATTTCTTAGTGAGATTCATGACCTGCTGGCCTTTAATTCCAAGTATTTGAAATGGTACTCACATATTTTATATATAAAACTTTGTCATGTATTCTTCCTTTGTTTATAAACTTTGTATGCTTGCAGTCATGCAACAGGTTTTCCTTTGTATTACGAATATGTTTATCTACTTGTTATTTAGTAATTTTATCAGCATGTGTGATAATCTGACACATAATATTTGAGTTGCACAAGTGCCTACATTTTCTGGAAATAAGATGCAGGGTCAATATAGTTCAACACAAGATCTGTCCTCATTTATCTGAAGGAAGTCTTAACTGCACAAGAGTGATTTTAATAAATTAGAAATGCTGTCCTGAGGAATTCAGCCCTGCTTTTGAAGAGCCCATCATTTAGTTTCATCCAGGGTGAGAGAAGTATTGCAGCTTTGGTAACAGTCACGTGCACATAGCCTGTTACCTTGTCTAAAGCTTCTGGAGGTAAATGCAATATTCATTAAATAGATTACATCACAGTAAAAGTGATAGCTTACAGTTTCAGGTATCTGATTTTCTTTCAGACACTTATTGATTCAACAGCTTTGCTTTCTGTGATTTTTTTTTTAAATTTATTTTTGGCTTAAGGAATTCAGGTTTTGTCCTAGGATATCAGCTTGGTACAGTGGTAAAGAAAATAACAGACTCAAGTGAGTTTTCTACTGGCAAGATTCCACAAGCTTCAGTGAAGCTATGCTTGTTTACATGCATTGAAAATTTGGCTCAGTGCCTGGATATGTGATATAAGTTATCTACCTGCTCCTACTTTTTCAGATAGAGACATCCTGTGCGTATCTTGGCTTTCTTCTTTCATTCCATTTCAGTCAAAGGGGACCTTCAGATAAGAAAAGTCTAGCAGACATGAGTAGTAGAAAGCATTAAACTGATAGGACGTTAGCAGGAAACTGCCTAGCAAGGAGGACTTGGATAATTTTCATAGTGGTGTAAGGATTGAACAATGATAAAAGTGGCTCTTCAGTTCCGGAAGAGGTGCTGAGGTATCTGGTTGTAACCGTTTCATTTGCACCATTGTTACAAGCTTGTTTTAGAAGGACATATTTTCACTTTCATGCCATTTCATGGAAAAACGCAAAACCTTTGCCTCCTGGAATGATCATCTCTTTCCCCAGCTATAGTGCCACATGTTGGTGGCAGGGAGCACTCTCTAGAAGGCTGCTCTGCCTAAAAGCTTACTGTGTCCATGCCCCAGCAGTCTCTTTTTTCAGTGTGCTCCCAAATTTTCAGGATTTTGCCAGCACTTTCCTTTTGTGTTTGCTATTGCATATTGAACAAGGACATACTTCTTCACATTCTGCCCCTGGTTTTCATTTGACTTTTTTTTTCTTTTTAATAGAGAGGAGTTGCAGTGCCTTTCTCTGGAAAGTAAGACTCCTGACTTGCAAGTGGCATGGAGTTGGGAGGTGTGTGCTTTATTCTGCTGCATGTCAGGGAATTTTGCTAAATTCCATTTCAATGCAATTTATTTTGAAATTATGCATCTGAGGTTCCGGTGGAACTTCTTGAATTACCTGTTTATAGCAATGCTGCAGGGTGTAAATCATCGCTAACTTTGCAGAATTTTTTTCCCATGAAGCAACACTTACAAATTTAAAGTAGTATTTTCAGATACAAAAAAGGTCTCTCAGTAATCCTGTTTCATGCCTTAAGACTTTAAAAGTCAACTTTTATTCTGAATTATTCAGGTCCAATGGGAGTTCTTATTTTCTGCCATGTAATCTGAATCTCAGTATCTTCCTTCTGAGCCTAAATATAATTATCTGTTAAGTTATACCAACTTTAGCTGATTTCACAACAGGGAATTTGGGTGCAGGTGCTCAAAGCAAACATAAAAACCAGAAATATGATGTCACCGTGCATCCATGGTAGAGTTACATTTCAGAGCAGTCTTCTACCACTGATGTTGGTGGACATCAATTCTGATAGACATGTAGTTCATATTTTGCAAAAAGATTACCATGTTCTTCTATTATTTTTTTCAGATTCAGAGATAATATTGATGAAAATTAATTTCACTGCTAAAAGAAACATTTCTTCACAAGAAGTGATATGTTTTAAGGACATAGGTTTGACATCAAATGTTATGACTAAATGTGGCTTTCTTTTTAACTCAGATCTTATGACAGGTTAGCTTTAACTCAACCCTGTTACATGTCATAAAATATACTCCTGTGTAAAAACAATGACAGTTACTGCACAGATGTGTGTGTGTGTGTGTTGTGATAAAAAAGGAAAATTGTTCAATTAGCAAGAGAGAATTGAAAAGGACAACAATGTGTTTAGATGAATTGTCCCAAATCATCAATAAATGCCATCCTTTTATGCAACATGACAAAATTCAGAAAGTGCATTTGGTTTCAAGCAGGTGAAACGTGGGTTACAGATAGAGAGCTCTTTGCAAGGATGGTATATCTGATATTCTCAAGAGCAAATGAAAGCTTGCAGTAGTTTTGGATAGTATCAGGGGATGGGTGGTCATAGGAATTCAGTCCTTGTGAAGTGCTAAAACTCCATCCATATTCATTGGACACACCCAAAGTGCTAAAACCTGCTGCTAGGGTCATAATTCAGGTTGGGATTCCCAGGGAAAGCTATGGAAGTCCGATTCACATAATCTAAGAGACCTGCTGCAAAGCAGCTTTGCTGAGAGGCAGGAGATGATCCCCCAGCTGATGGAGGAGCCCACACACCCACGTGCCTGCCTCTGGCACCCTGCTACCAGCACCAGAGCATGACGCAAGCATGAGTGCCAGCACTGCTCGAGCATCTTGCCTGGGTTTTAGAAAGAAAACAGAAGCCTGATGAGAGCTGCCTGCTGGTGGGAGGGAGCAGGGTCAGGCTCTATTTGGAGCTCTGGCATGGGCGGATACCGCAACCCTGGAGAGGGTACAAGAATTCAGGCCACGCTCCTGCAATTAACATTTCCAGCTCCAAGTGGCTCCCGCTCTACATGTGCTTTCTTGGATGGCCCTTCTGAGAGGTCTAACTCTGCATGTGCTCAATGAAGGGAGGCTTAGCACCCAGCTCTGGGTTTTGAATTTCACAGAAGGAGCCAGAAGCTTTGAGGCCAGGTATTTGGTGGCTGATCTGTGGGGGTTAATTCTCTTATTGGAGCTACGTACAATAATTTGACCTCAAGGATCACAGCTCCAATTAGATGGTGTAGGAAATGAAAAACTGCACAACCCCCTCCCATGCATTTTTAAATAGTTATGTATATAGGTCCATAGCAATTCTTTGTGCAGGCATGCATGGGGATTCCTATAATAAGCTCTCAGTAAGCTGAATGCATTGAGCAAAAGGTTTTGGTTTGGAATGCCACAGGCAAATTTAATGGTATGCTGCAACCTCCTCTTCGCTGCTGGAAATATTTTCTTCGTTTGCCCCTAGTTCTGAACCGACTAAGAACTGTGTTTCAGAGTGGAGAAGTTATGCTGCTTAAATTAGCTCCTTTTTAAAACTTTGCTAATGAGTTTTGCGTTGTGATTATCTGGTCCTTTATATTCTGAAAATGAAATAATGAGACTTTTTCCCAAGAGCCGAGGATTGGGCTGACAGAATGTTACTTTAATAGGTGGGAAAGAACAGCAAAATCTTCACATCACCACATGGCTTTCTGCTCATCCACCCACACCTGGAGGCAACTGTAGAAATGAAAGTCAGTCAAATTGCTCCTCATTTCTGCACTTGGGAGAATGCTGTTTCCTCTCTGCTACTGGGGCTACTAGTTCTGGGTTTTCTATAAGCCCCCTCCCAAGGTGAAGGGAGGTTGCGGCCTGAGGCCTTTTCCAAAGTTGATAGGAAACAGAAATAAAATTCCTGCTCCACTGCTGGGAGGAAGAGAGATGGGTTTTGCTGCAGGAAACCCACATGCACATGAAGGATGGTCATGAAGTCCCATTCCCATTAGGAAGGCAAGCAGCCATGTGGTGGCTTTTTATCACTCTTCAAGGTGTTAGAAAAATGTCCCACTGATACTTCCCCATGCAGGAACCCCCCAGCCACTCACTGGGGGCTGATGCTTGGTGTGGGGACAGTGCCTGAGTGCTTTCTGGGACCTGCATTCAGCCTGTTTAGGTCACCTGAGGTCACTTAGTGACCACCCACTGAGGGTGCCAAGGAATGCACAGCCTTCATCAGAGTGTCCTCGACTGGACACAGGAGACACACATGGGGTGGGCAGGGCTGCACAGGCCCTCCCCTCACCATCACCACACTGAGCTGTGCAAACCATCCTCCTGACACCATATGCTGGGCTGGGATGTGTGATACTGGTAAATGTGCAGGGCTCCATGCCAGGCACAGGGCCAGGCAAGAGCTGATCTGGGCTACAGCACATCAAAGCAGTAAGGTTGCCCTGTGGAGGGGCACCTTGGAACACTTGAAGATCCCCTGGTATCAATGTAGGCTGAGGGATGAATGCTTCAAGAGCAGCCCTGAGGAGATGGATTTGGGGCTACGAGTGGATGAGAGGCTGGACATGAAGCTGCAATGTGCACTGTGCTGCTAGAAAGCCAAATGTGTCCTGGGCTGCATCCAGAGCGACATCAAGGGGGGTTATTCTCCCATTCTGCTCTGCCCTCATGAGACCCCACCTGGAGCACTGCATTGAGGTCTGGTGTCCCCAGCTTAAGAAGGACATGGTCCTGTTGCAGTGTGTCCAGAGCCTAAAAAGATGATCAGGGGACTGGGGCACCTCTCCTATGAGGACAGAGTGAGAGCACTGAGGTTGTTCAGCCTGGAGAAGATTCTGGGGAGACCAGATAGCACCTTCCAGTATTTGAAAGGGGCCTATAAGAAAGACAACTTTTTCAACAGGGAACACAGAGTTTTCTGACTGAGAGATTTGACTTGACAAATGTAGATGCTGCCATTATTATTTCTACTTCCAAACTTAGAACTGGTGTCAATTTGCAGCATGTATTTTTCAAGGCAAGATATTATGAAATGACTTAAGGGGTTCACAAGTTTAGATTAATGTAAAGCAGTATTTACTTAAATGTTTGTAATGTACTGTGATTAAGGCCTTCTAGAAACAATTTTAAGGCCTGTAGATGTGATAAAATGGATAGCATGGGAGCTGCAGTTTGTGACCTTCCAACCCCAAACAAAGGAGGAGTGTGTGAGGCTATGTCAGACTGGGGGCAATGAACTGTCTGATTTGTTTTGTTAGCCAGGTCGCCTAGGTCTCATTAGCTGCACTCTAGGGCTATAAAAAGCCTGGGTCTCTTTTTGAGCCAAAGAGATAAGTCTGAGACAGTACTCCAGCTGGGAGCATGTCACAGGAAAATGTAACAGCATTGCAATGTACTCAGCATCATTTCCACCCCTCTTGTTGTGTTTCCTAATATTTTCTTTGGTTGGGTGAGTGCTATTTGTGAAGTTCAGCACAATGATTTTCAGATTATAGCTGTAGTGGACAATGCAATAGATACCCAGAGTTGCTTGGTCTCCTGTGGTTTCTAACAAGCTATATATAACTGCACCAGAATACGATTTGTGACCCAGGCCTAATTATTCGGTATGGGTTTTGCACCATCAGGTTCTGCTGTGCACCACAGCCAGTAGGCTTTTTTGGATACTATTTTCACTACATTTTACTTACTCCTCCATTTTGCATTTTATTGCTTTTACCACCATGGTTTTGATCTGGTGATCTCTTCTTTAGTTGTCAGCTTCCCTTATGAGGCTTGTTACCCTGTTTCAGCCTTGGGGGACCAGAAGAACCTTTTTCCACATTCTAGTGTTGGCACCTTGGTATTGTTACTCTCGTGACCAGTGACAGGACTCAAGGGAATGGCATGAAGCTGAGTCAAGGAAGGTTTAGAGTGGATATCAGGAAAAGGTTCTTCACCCGTAGGGTGGTTGGGCACTGGAAGAGGCTCCCCAGGGAAGTGGTCACAGCGCCAGCCTGACAGAGGTTAAGAAGGATTTGGACAACACTCTCAGGCGCATGGTGTGGTTGTTGGGGTGTCCTGGGGAGAATCAGGCATTGAACTCTATGACCCTGCTTGGTGCCTTCCAATTCAGCATATTCTATGATTCTGTGATTCTGTAATGAGGTCAGTATGTTAATATAAGTCTTTCAGTATCCTCAGACACAGGACGATATGAATGCAGAATGGACAAAAGGGACTGGTTGTATCATTGAGTCTTGACTTCCACAGGGTTGGGGAACCACATCTGAAATGGTTAGTCCAGAAGATTTTTTAGTCCATGTGTCTCAATCTGTCAGAGACCACAAGGCACACACCCTGTACTGAGTTTAGATCTTGAGAAACAGTACAAAATCAGTACACATTGAAATGCCTTGGTCTATATATATTTTTTTTTTGATGTGACTTATCTCCAATATTTGAAAGACTGAAAGAAAAATAATAAACATGTCAAATTTTATAAAAAAAGGGGAAACTAGTTCTTTCCTGAACATTTCAGGCAGCTAGAAGAAGCCTCAAATGAATGTCATGATATAAATGTACAGTATTAAACAAAGATGATCAAGGAATTGAAGATGGTGTCTTCTTTCTCTTCTTTCAGTTCTCCTCACAGTCAGCCTACCAACAAAGTAACCACATAAGGATTCACGACCAAAGCTTAGAATTACTCTGCTGTTTTCCAAAATGAGTATCTATCTATCTATCTATCTACACATCCATCTTTCCTCTTTTGGTTTTTTTTAAATCTCTGCTAGAACAATGACTCCAGCAGCTGTAACACAGATAATAGGACATAAAGAAAAGAAGATTTTGTTTTCAGCCATTTGGGAAGGATGTCACAGAAATTCCTTGACTGTTACTGAATTTTTTATTTAACTAATTTTTTTAGGTCTCACAATGTGGATATTATCATGTAGTGTCTGAAATCTTCACTCACTCTTCCATCTCCTGTGTTATACCAGTTACTCCTTATGTGACATCTGAAAGGTTATTTATTTACAGATAGTCTTATTTATTTACATGTAAAGCATCAGTGGAATGCCTCCCATTAGAAACCAAATCTTATGATTAGTTTAGAGTTTATGGTACAACTTAGAACACAATGTATTTATTGAGTTGCCAATTAGATTTATTTCCTGAAGTTGGACAATGATAGCTATCTAAACCTTGCTTCAGTATGTCGAAGTGCATCATACAAACAGTTGCATAAACTATTTTGCTAATGTTTTTTTTCTTGAACTGTAATTTTCCTTATTTCTTTTATTTTTAAAAGATAAAGGATTTACAAGTTGGAAAATATGGATCTCACAAGTTTGTGGGAACTCAACCTGACCAATAAACACATTTGCTTGCATCATATTCAGTGATTATTGTGATGTTAAGGAATGCTTTAAATCTTGTTGCCAACATAAAATCGTAAGATTTGTATTTATTTGCAGCAGATTTGAGGTTGGCCTATTGTGTAAAGATGAAATCTTAGCATGAAAGCCTCAGTAATGACACTGATCCAGAAATACTACAAAAAAGGGAGGAATCTCTTTAACTTCAGTGAGGTTTCGATTAGGATCTGTATCCATTCCAGTCTTTAGAAGCAAACATAAAACCAGCAGTAACAACCTCTGGACTACTGATTCATGACAGTAGATGAGATATTTTGGAGAAAAATTCAGGAGATAACTTGGTTGCAAGAGTTAAAATGTGTTTCTATAGAAGATGTATTTAATAAAGCAATACATTCATTTACAAAGATTTTTTTCATATTAACAGCCCTAGTTGTCAGAAAGTGTGCGGAGCTTTAGGTTGGAGCCAGGATACGTGACAGCTAAAAGTTTCTTGCATTGCAGAACACTGATCTGCACTGTAATTTTGAGATATTAATTCTGAGGCTTAATTCCAGATGTTTTTTGAGTATGTAGGAGGGAAGGATTTTGAATTTATCTTTGTAATGATACCGGTAAAAGAAGATGACAGGGCAGTAAAAATGAAAATTTCTGTTTTTCTGATTGTCAGAAATTGATTAATGCTTTGAAATAAAATTTTAGATTAAAAAGGAGATAAGGATTCTCTACTCTACCTCTCTGAGCAGTTCCCTTCATTATGGGGATAAAACCAGCACATAAGAACACAGAATCAGAACTAAAGCATAACTTCAAGTGAGGACAGCCGCAGAGAATCAATCTCTTGATTACAAAAAAGTCTAACTTATTCACAGAAGAGACATAGCAGAGCTGAGTCTTATTTGTAGCAATCATGATGACCAAGTCAGTAAATGCCCACATTGTCTTCTCTCTTGGTGTTTGCAAAGGGTAAGATTTTTTCTCCGTCCAGCATCAGCTGGTTCTGGATAACATCAGGTATATGCAAGAACTTTATACATCTCTGTTCTGCAGAGATCTGCAGCTGCTGCAGGGACACCTAGGTTCCGACTGAGCTGGAAGCAGACAGAACATAATTACAGCACTGGGTGAATGTGAACCCTCTCTAGCATGTTAGTCTGAGGGTGCTGAAAGTCAGGGCTGGTTAGCTGTGGAGCAGCAGCATCCTGGGGTGCTCGGACTGAGCTAGCACAACTGGTGCTGCACTCCACTTTAGGCTATACCAGTGTGGATCCATGGCAGTTCTGTATTCTACTGCTGAGGATAGAGATTCCTACAATTCACGAGGCTGTGGTCTGAGGATGTTACCCCTTAGAGCCTCTCAAAATCTTTTTAACCTTAAAAGATAGAAAAGGAGACAGTTTATTTGGAAAGTAGAAGAAAGATTTGTTTCAATGAGATTCTTTTCTCCTTAAACTGTGGATGATTGAATTTGTCTAAGGAAATCTTCTGTTCAATAGTCTTTCAAATGTGAAACATAGTACCTTTCCACTTTGGGAAAAAGAACACACAGTATTGGGTCTGTGGCTGGATCTGAGGATTCTGCCGTCGTTACAATCTGATTCTGTTTCTGAAAGCAAAGAAAGACAAGCAGATGAAGGAAGCAGAAAAGAGCATGGAAACAGCAAACATGCACTCTTGAGTTGCTGACTCTCAGAGGAACAAAGTTACTGTCACTACAAAACTTGGCAAACTCAGTAATTCACTCAGCTTTTCTTTTCCTCTGAAGACATTGGATGATACCAGTGCTCTGTAAGACAACTCTGGGCTATCTAAATTGGACTTTTCTGAGGCAAATGGCTAGAAAATGAGACATAGCAAAGGGAAACAAGGTGTGAAGGAGGTGGTAGTCAAGAGAGAGGTAGGTAGGGGAAATGTAGCAACAGGAAAGAAAAAAATCACACCTAAATTGAGGTCTAGGGTTTTCCTGTCCCTGATGGAAGTTGTAATGCCCAGAGATCCCTCTTTCTGCTGTTGGAATATTATTTAAGGGACTTATTGTTCTGGAAGTTTCATTTATGCTTTGATCCCAAAGAGTCTTCTTTTGGAAGGTTTCTAAAGACATATCTTTTTGAATAGTCAGTAATTTAACTCATCATTAATTACTTCCAGTGCTGCCTTTTGGGCTTACTTATTTCTAGTCCCATTCTCACATTTTCTTTCCTAGCACATTTTTGATGCAGCTCTTCTGTAGCATTGTCAGAGCACTATACTAGATTAATTCAGTCTTTCTCACTGTTACTGGCCTTTATAAACAGTGTCCTGTAACTTAGGTTCTTACAGTATCTGACTGAAGTTCCCATGTAGACAACCAGCACTGCAGGTTTTCAAAAACAAGGACTTTATTTGTGAGAGTTATTTTGTATCCTGAGATTCTCTTGTCTCTAATGACCAATGTTATGCCTGCCTGACATCTTCTTGGACAAAACAAGATTCTTGGTGCTTTCTTTGAAGATGTGAGCAGCATATTTCCTAATCTCTAGTAGCATGTGCCTGTCTGGGCTGAAACCCCAAAAATCTTGATGAGGATATGTTGCTTGTTAGTGACCTTGTTTTCTACCATGGTGAACCTCAAGCATACCCATCAATTTGATGTGCAGACTCTGTTCAGCCATAGTGTCTTTGTTCATCATGTCTCTTGTTCAACAGCCATATTCACCTCATTCCAGAGTGAATGGTTTCGTTCAAATTGCAGGTCATACTGTCATTGTTAAGGGTTACTTGTCAAAGGTTTTAATCTGTCTCCTAGAGCTTTGGACTTTGATCCTAGTGACAGTCTGGTTTGTGTTACTGACCCAGCTTGTTATCCTTTCTCCTTTTGATTTGTCTATATGAGAATTTTGTCCTTCATTTTCACACCACCCCCAAACTCTTCAATCAGTTGGCCTTCTTTCTGCACTCTGTTTAAGCAGACATCATTCATGTTTTGTTGTTATGTGGTGTTACTCCTTCCACTTTTTAAGCTTTGTTTCATAGTTAGCTTTCTCTGCCAGAAATAAATGAAAATTGATGAACACAACAAGAAGAGTCTGGACTCTGAAGTCTGTCTTTTGCTGGACCTCTCTGCTGGCAGATACAGAATGAAATAAATGCTTTACAAAGTTTCTCATTTTGAGGAGGCTTTAAATCTGTGGAGATCATAATCAGAGGAGAGAGGAGCTGGAGGTGTGTTTAATTTAGGAATGCTCAGCTATCAGTGACTGCCAGAAATCTGCTTTATTTTGTGTTCAGTGTCTGTACTTAAGGGTAACAAGAGCTTCTCTGTGCATGTTCCAGGCTGGAGTGCAGTGTAGAGATATGGAGGTAGCTTTGCATGTCTTAGCTCAGGTACTGAAAGAGACCAAAAGACTGTGTTGGGTTAATTAACCGACTTCTTGTTGATTTGTACAGAAGAAAAAAATCTCATATATTTTTTTTCTCACTCACTGGTGTCCTTAAATACTACAGTTACAGAGAGAGCAGTGAAATCTTAACAGAGGAAAGTAAGACAATGAATAGAAGATAATGTGGGTTTGTTACGAATGACTCATGACAAGTTAAATTATGTGTTTGGTGGTTATCTTAATGAAGGAAAGAAATGCAGTGCCCATACTGGTTTTTTTCCTTGTGTGAAGTTTTTTTCTGAAAAGCTCAGGTATGTGGTGGAGCTATAGCTGCCATAGTGAGATTCCAGTCTGTTCTGAATAAAGTAAGTTTAAACAAATATAACCAGTAATTGCTATTTGTTCATTGCCAGGATATGCTGATGTATGAGGACTCTGTACTCATGGGGGTTTAAATGTTTCTCAGAATCTCTTCATTATTACTTTTTCATAAAAATAGTCTGAAGAGAGTCATGAATGCTTTGTAGAGCACAGTTAAAAATACTGTATGAAAGATAACAGTAGAAACAGACTGAAGTCAGTCAAGTGAAGTTTTAAATGCAAACATAACATGTTTCACATAAGAAAAAATAAATATAGAATGCGGGAAATCTTTTGGGACATGTATTTAGCCCATAGGGAAGTATCTGGGGATTATAGTGGGTGGTGATTTGAGTTGGTAAACAATGCAGTACTAATGAGAAAAATAGCTACTCGTGTACTTCATTGAACTACCAAGAGTATTACATGTGAGGCAAGTGTTCCTAGTTTGCTGTAGTCAACACATGATCTATAATATTGTGTTCAATTCTGGGCAACATGTTTTAAAAGAGACCCAGACAAGCTGGAGAGAGATCAAAGAAGTGCAGCTAATGTGATAGATGTTTTGGAAATGAAGACCTGTGTGGAAAAGAAGTGAGAATATGTAATGCAGAGATGAGTGATGGGAACATGGGACCTGACTATCTCACATCAAAACAGTCTCACAAGGAGAAGCAGCATAACTGTTCATGTTAATCCACGAGGATGGTAGAAGTAATTATGGATGGAGCAGGAATAAGAATATAAATCAAGCATGGAGGGTTTGTTAGAGGAATGGAACAAAAAAGACAGCTGCCAATGGAGGGTGTGAAACTGCCTTTGTGGGATGTATTTCCAGCTAGAGTAACTGTCCATCCATCAAGGACAGCTTCTGGGCTTGAAACTATTGCTCCAAAGATGCAGGTGGCTGAGTTATACAGTTCTCAATTCGTTCCAGATCCTAAAACTGACTTGGCTTTCCCCTTTTTGTCTGTCATCTTCCATCCTTACCTCCTTTCAGCCTCAGGCATGGCTTCGGCTGTTTTGTATCAGTGACACGCTTGATTATTTGAGTGACTTAAATTCAAGGAGTGGCATTAGTAGAGGTCCTGGAACTACTCCTTACTTAAAACCTGGATACATGGATCTGCTTAGAGATGTTGAGGAGCACCTGTCAAATCTTTCAAGTGCCTCAGGCAGTGAACTATGAAACTTTGCAGTCAGAAGCAACATGGCTGGCATGATGTGGAGTCTTTTGGCTATGAGCCTCACAGCCAGTCGAACTAGTATCAGGCCCATGACATGCTGAGGAGATGTCTGGTTTGAGGGCCCAAGTATGGTTTCTGCACAGCTTTGCTCCATTCTGTGAGTACATGCTAGCACGTTTGGCTCTAACTTTGAGCCCTCTGCCTCACTTTCTATTGTACTATGTAAACATAATCTGTTGTGGTGGCCCAGCCCCCTTTGGGGCTGTGGCAATCAAACATGGTTGAGGCCATCCCCTGGGTGGATTTCCCTGCCCAAGATAGTGGATCTGAGGGCAGATCTATGGGCGGCACTGAAGTTTAAGTTGCATCCCCCTGGGTGGCACCTTGGTCCAAGCCGCCTCCCCCGCTTCTGGAAAATTTTCCATTACTTAGTTATCTATTGGCTCCCACTTGTAACTCCTGCCTCCTTGTTTCCCCACTGGTTAAAGCTAAGTTGTATCCTCCCCTTTGCTTGTACCCTATTGGTCGCTTTCCTTTTCCCCATCTTGATTCACTTCCCCCCCATAAAACTGTGTGCACAACCCTTCTCAAGGCCCTTCTGGTCCCTGGACCCTCCTGCTAATAAACCCTGCTGGAACACACACCAGAGGCCCCTCTCTTTTCCTTTGCCTGTGGTGGATGTAAGCCCAAACCATCGGCTCCCTGACGTGCCTCCTCTGTAGAGGAGCCAGCACACATGACCAGCTTATGCCCTACCCACACCAAAGACGTCTCTAAAGGACATTGCGGAAGAGACGCTGCCTCCCCTCTGACCGAGGGCATGCCGGAGCTCAAGCCAACGAGCCAGCACTGCGTCAGTCTGGCACCCAAACAGGGACTCACAAGCATGAGTTCCTGCAACGTCCTTGTCGTCAGAGGATGGCAAGTGTCCACATCCTTGGAGCTGCCAATGCCTCTCGTTGCAGTACGCTCTGTTCTAAGAGTGGTGCTCCGAGAGGAGGCTGCCAGCTCGCAGTTCCAGAGAGCAGCCTGTCCTGGAGGACCCCACCCGTGCTTTTTCAGTTTCCAGGACTGGATGTCTGTGGCTCCGTCAGGGGGAGCATCTTAGTTTTGTGTGAGTATTCCTGGTTCCTGGGAGTTTTGTTTAGTTTTCCTTTTGTGGGTGGTGGGTGGAAAAGAGTGCTGAGAGAGCCATGGGATCAAAACTCTCTCAGCCTCAAAGAGAGGTTTACATCCAGGTTGGCGAGTCCCTTAAGGGAAGTGGGTTTGTGTTTTCAAAGGGGTTGCTGAAGAAATGCATAAGGTGGCTTTTCTTTTACTTTCCTTAGGTGTACCTTGCATATTTAAAATCGTCTGCATTCTGGCAAGCTGTGGGTGATAAAATTTCTGATTTAAAGTGGAAAGGAGACACCTCAGGGGAAAAGTTTTACCCCCTGGTTTTAGTCCTTTGGGACTTGCAAAAACTAAATGAGAAAGTAAAAGAAAAAACAAAGTTTTCCCCAATTCTCCCCATATCCCTCCTTCCTCCCCTCGTGTCCCTCATCCCACTTCCCCTTTGTTGAGAAGATTGGGAGGAGTAAAATGCCTCGAGGCACAGGGTTGCCACCATCTCCCTGACCCTCCTCAGTCCTCTGCCCGTCGTAATAGCCCTGGTCAGCCTATTTCGCCCTCTACCCAAACCCAATCTCCTGTCCCCTCTTCCCCAGTTGTTAGTCCCCATAACTGTTCGAAATGTTGTTCCCCACAAAATGGTGGAGATGAAGTTTCCCAGCCCGCCATTTTGCCCCCTTTTCCCGCCTTCCCACAAACTGGAGGGGACCGCATGGCATGGCCCTTCATTATGTCTCCTTCTTCCCACTGTCCTTTTCTTCCTTCTCCTTCCAACCCTTTCTTGTCTCCACCCCTGGACGTGACTGCTGTGAGCTCCTCCCACGCGCTGGGTACCACCCCCTGCGTCGGGAGCTCCCGCCCCTCTTGTGGCCACTCCCTTTTGTCCTCAGTTCCCACCCACTGGGAGGGACCTTCCAGTTCACATGCCTCGTCTTCTGGTTCCCATAATGTGGAAACCGGAACCAACGCCATCTTGAAATCGGAACCGGAAGCGCCCTCCAATCCCTTTGCCACTCCGGTTATTTATAACCGAGCTGGTAACAACCTCGCATGGAAACCTTTTGACTCCTCTGGTCTCAAAGAGCTTTGCAAGGCCCAGAAGGAGTTTGGGAGGGAGAGTCAATATTTTCAGACTATCCTGCGGGAACCTTCACAACCACAGTGATGGTCCCACATGACCTTAAAAATATGTTCTCCTGCTTGCTTTCCCCATCCTAATTCCAGATGTGGGAAATGGAATGGAGAAAACAACTAGGAGACGTCCTCCCAGTCCTACTGCAAGACCCAAACAATGCAGGGGTTTCCATGGACCACCTTACTGGTGACGGGTTGTTGACTAAGCCACAGGACCAAGCCTGAAACACACCGGAGCCAGTCCTGAATGTGGTGAAGCATGCAGCAGAGCAAGCCTTTTTAATGATTCCCCCTGAATTGGTGCCTCAATTAAATTCTACTGAGATATGGCAACAACCAAATGAACCATTTATTGATTTCATAGACAAATTAAGACTTGTGGTGGAGAAACAAATTGAAGATTCAAAACCAAAAGAAAATATAATCACACAAATTGCAAAAACAAATGCGAATGAGGCATGTAAATATGTAATTCTGAATCTTCCATTTGATCCTCCACAAACGCTAAACCAAATGATTCGTGCTTGCACGACATTAGTCCCAGTTGGCCAACAAAATTTAAAAACAAGGGGGAATGCAGTGAGAACCACAGGTGCTGTTGAGGCAACAGCACCTCAGGACAAAAGGAATTTTAAATGGATCTGCCACAGGTGTGGGAAACAAGGGCATTTAGCCTGGAATTGTAGAGCTCTGGCTCCACTTAACTGCAATTTCCAAGCTGTCTCCCCAGGGCAAATGACATCGCCTGCCCCTGTTGAGATGCAGCCGGAAAACTGATGAACCAGTGCAAATCTGCAGCCCCGCATGAGGACAGAAATAAAGGAGCTGCATCTCGAGAGACTGTCACTACCACCGCCTCAACCTCGATGGACTCCATGACACCTCACAGAGTCCTTGTAAGTTGTGGAAGTCTCAAAGACTGCATATTATTTGTGACTGGGGACATGACACATATACCACCTGACATCTCAATTACACCTGAGATCGTCCAAGTGGGGCCACAAGGACTTTTCACTGTTAACATCCAGTGTATTAACCCGCCCTTTTTCCTTGCTGCCAACCAGGTTGTCGCCCAAGCCATCCTCATGCTCAGAAACTCACCACAGAACTACGACCCATCTGTCTTCTGGACTGAGGTGGTTGGGAAGGACAAACCAATGCTCAACTGCAGACTGTCCTGCCAAGGCTCGGATATCAGCCTGGGAGGTGATGATGGACACAGGGGCAGACGTGATGGTCATTTCTTCCAACCATTGGCCATCACACTGGGAGTTGCAGCCAATGGAAGGTATTGTTACTGGCGTGGGAGGATCCATACCTGCCCAGAGAAGCAGGACTCTTGTCCAAGTTGAGGGTCTGGAGGAGCAGGTTGCATCAGTCCGCCCATTTGTTATTGACTCCGGGTTTACATTGTGGGGCAGGGATCTCATGTCTCAATGGGGAGCCCAGGCTGAAATTCCATCTTGGCCTCAGTATTTTTAGTAGGGGCCACTGCAGAGCGCCCCACTCAGAAGCTCAATTGGACCACTGATAAGCCTGTCTGGGTGGACCAGTGGGCCTTGAATAAAAAAAATTGCAGGCGCTCACTGCACTCGTGGAGGAGCAATTGAAGAAAGGAAATATTGAGCCCTCCAACAGCCCTTGGAACTCCCCGGTCTTTGTGATCAGGAAGCCAGGGAAAGACAAGTGGCAGCTCCTCCACAACCTGCTGAAAATTAATGAAGTCATTGAGGACATGAGGCCCCTGCAGCCTGGAATGCCATCACCCTCTATGCTCCCTAGGCAGTGGAAGTTAGCAGTCATTGATATCAAGGACTGCTTCTTCCAGATCCCCCTACACCCAGACGATGCGCCCCGGTTTGCCTTCTTGGTGCCCACAATCAACCGAGAGGCTCCCATGCAGCGCTACCACTGGTGAGTTCTGCCGCAAGGCATGAAGAACTCACCCACCATCTGCCAGTGGTATGTAGCTTGCATTCTGTCCCCTGTCCAGAAGTTGGCAGCAAAGGCGGTGGTGCTCTACTATATGGATAATGTTTTAGTGTGCGCCCCCAATCAAATTTACCTGGACAGGACATTAGAGAAAGTAATCGGGACCTTGGAGGCCAATGGATTCGAAATCCAGGCCGAAAAGGTCCAGAGGACCTCTCCATTCAAGACTTACGATTCATAAGCAGCGTGTGGTTCCCCAGCAAATTAAAATTAATGATGACCCCAAGATCTTGCAGGAACTCCACCAACTCCGTGAGTCTATCATTTGGGTGAGGCCGCTCCTGGGGCTGACGACTGAAGACCTTGCCACTCTGTTCAACTTACTATGAGGCAATGATGATCTCCGTTCACCGAGACATCTGATGGAGGCGGAGAGGGAATCCATCTTGAAAGTTCAAGAAGTGTCGTCATCAAGGCAGGCACATCGCTGCGACCCAGGTCTGCCCTTTCAATTTATTGTTTTGGGGGGAGATGCCATACCTCTATGGGCTGATTTTCCAGTGGGACGAGGTGCAGAGGGATCCCCTGTTGATCATCAAGTGGGTTTTCCTCTCGCACCAGCTGTCCAAAAGCATTACAATGCCACAGGAGCTCATGGCTCAGTTGGTGATGAAGGCTAGATCCCACCTCCACACCTTTGCAGGGTGTGACTTTACGTGCATCTACTTACCACTGACAACTGATTAGCTTGATAACCTCCTTCAAAACAATGTGCACCTTCAATTTGCCCTGGACAGCTACCCAGGCCAAATTTCCATCCACAATCCCAGAGACAAATTGTTTAATTTGGTCTTCAAAATGATTCCAAGAGAAATCCAAAGTCGAGAACCATTGAATGGCCTGACAATTTTACAGATGGCTCTGGAGCATCCGATAAATCTGTAATCACTTGGAAGGATCCTCACACTCAGAAGTGGGAGTCTGATGTGCAGGTGGTCGAAGGATCACCACAAGTTGCAGAGCTTGCAGCCGTAGTCAGAGAATTTGAGTGGTTCAATGAGCCATTTAATCTGATAACTGATTCGGCCTATGTTGCAGGTGTAGTTTCCAGGGCAGAGAGAGCCCTACTAAAGGAGGTTGCAAGTCCAACAATTCACAACTTGCTTTCAAAACTGATTCAGCTAATCTCCCACTGAAAGCAACCATTCTATGTCATGCATGTAAGATCACACACTGACCTGCCAGGATTCATTGCAGAATGAATCTGGAGGGGAACCGGAGAGCAGACGTCTTAGCCATGCCTGTGGAATTGGCAAACCTGCCTAATAGGTTCCAACAAGCCCAGCTGAGCCATGCCATGTTCCATCAAAATGCTCCAGCTCTCGTCCAGATGTACCACCTTACCAACGACCAGGCAAACGCTATTGTGGAGACATGACCCAACTGCCAAAAACATCAGCTTCCATCATTAGGTCAAGGGGTTAACCCTTGAGGCCTAGGCAGTTGTGAGGTATAGCAAACTGACATCACCCACTTCCCCAATTTAGTTGCCAAAAATATGTTCATGTATCTGTAGACACCTTTTCCGGTGCGACCTTTGCCTCAGCCCACTGTGGGGAAAGGGCCAAAGACATTGTCAACCATCTGACCCAGGCCTTTGCTGTGCTGGGGACACCAAAGAAAATTAAAACTGATAATGGCCCGGCGTACATCCCCGCAGAATTCAAAAGTTTCATGGAAGAGTGGGGTGTGCAACACATCACTGGTATCCCTCACTCACCCACAGGCCAATCAATTGTGGAACAATGACATCAGACTTTGAAGAAGCTGCTAGAGCAGCAAAAAGGCGGCAGTGAAATCACCGCCCCTATCTTAAGACTATCCAAGGCTCTGTTCACATTCAACTTTTTAAATTGCACTTTTGAAGAACCCAATGCTCCCATCTTATGGCACTTTACGAACTCTTCAAAAGCAAAATTAACAGAGAGACCAGAGGTCTTTGTTAAAGACCCTGACACTTTACAAATATGTGGCCCTTACCCCCTAGTAACTTGGGGTAGAGGCTATGGGTATGTATCCACTCCAGGGGGTCCAAAATGGATCCCTGGAAAGTGGATCAAATCCTTTTTAAGATCACCACCTACAGGAGAGAAACACAACGAAGTAGCTACAGCCTGGAAGAGGAGAAAAGGCAAGGTCACCTGAAAAAGACATTCTCCTCCCAGGCCTGAAAAGACAAACCTTCTCTCCCTAATCTTCCCTAATGTGCTTCGCTATCCCAAAGTGACCCTTCATTTTATTTTGAAAAAAGGAGGGAGTTCATGGGAACCATCATTGTTTAAGTTGAAAATCATGTTATGTTTTGTTAATTGTCTTTGTTGTTCTTTTAATTTACTTAGCTTTTATCATGGTTAAAATTGTTCTTTTGACCCATTTCAAATATTAATAAATTAAAACGGCGGAGATATTGCAGTGCCCAACCCCCTTTGGGGCTGTGGCAATCAAACATGGTTGAGGCCATCCCCTGGGTGGATTTCCCTGCCCAAGATAGTGGATCCGAGGGCGGATCCATGGGCGGCACTGAAGTTTAAGTTGCATCCCCCTGGGTGGCACCTTGGTCCAAGCCGCCTCCCCCGCTTCTGGAAAATTTTCCATTACTTAGTTATCTATTGGCTCCCACTTGTAACTCCTGCCTCCTTGTTTCCCCACTGGTTAAAGCTAAGTTGTATCCTCCCCTTTGCTTGTACTCTATTGGTCGCTTTCCTTTTCCCCATCTTGATTCACTTCCCCCCCATAAAACTGTGTGCACAACCCTTCTCAAGGCCCTTCTGGTCCCTGGACCCTCCTGCTAATAAACCCTGCTGGAACACACACCAGAGGCCCCTCTCTTTTCCTTTGCCTGTGGTGGATGTAAGCCCAAACCATCGGCTCCCTGACGTGCCTCCTCTGTAGAGGAGCCAGCACACATGACCAGCTTATGCCCTACCCACACCAAAGACGTCTCTAAAGGACATTGCGGAAGAGACGCTGCCTCCCCTCTGACCGAGGGCACGCCGGAGCTCGAGCCAACGAGCCAGCACTGCATAAATAATTCCCATTTTCCAGAGTCGACTGAGAATTAAGTGCCTAACTGTGTGCAGAATCTCTCTGTGCTGAAGCTGTTCTCCCATCTGTTACAGCCTGGTCTTGAAGGAACAGGGCTTCCCGTGGTTCATAATATGTTACTGTCACCACGCTATAGGGCTTCCTGATATGCAGTTATCTAAGTCTGCAGAGCAGCTCAATTAGACTATTTACAAAATATAACCCAAAAAGATGCAGGCTCAGGAATTCGATTTCTGTAGGACTGTAATCTTTATGGAAATTGTCCTTTTGAAAATACCTAAAATAATGATAGATTAATCCTTGCATCAGATCAGTCAACCAGGGAAGAATTTTATCCCAAGTCTCCCAAGTGGAGACAGTGTGATGAAATGTTGTAAGGAATTGCCAGCTCTCCAGACAGTATTTTGGCTCCTACACTTTTCATTTTTCCGGCAAACATTGTGAACACTAAGATAAAAGGAAAATATGTAATAGGAAAAAAACCTGGGGGACAAATGATCATCCAATGCAAATCAGCACTGTGAAGGAAAAATACTGGTGTTCCCTGTTTAATATCTTGCTCTTTCTTGGCAGTATTCTACAGAAATATGTTGTTTTTCCCTTCATGAGACTAAAACTTTTCTGCATCAGCATACCCTAGCCCTGTGTTTCTGTCTTTTATCTAATTTTAATGGAACTGTAAAAGTGTTTTTTTTTCAGATAAAAGTTGACCATCAGGAGCAGAGTGCAGGAAACACAAGGAAATCTCAAGGTATCTGAAAAAGTCAACTTGATGATTTTCGAGATAAAAGAGCACAAACAATAATAAAATTTGGAGACATTTTATGAGCACTTTTCACTGACATTACAACTTCAAGTCATTTTGTGGCATTTCATTATTTAAATTTCCAGGTCAGTGGTCAGGAAGGGGGAACTATATTAGGTATGAAATATAAAAAAAGGAAAGGAAGGAATTATAATAAAACATTCACAGTCATTCATGTGCATGTGCAGACATATTTAAATTTACCTATGTTCTGAGTGTTTTTTTGGCCTACTCAGACAATTTGTCAATGCCAGCACTGGTATAGTCTAAACATCATAAATTGTCTTCTCTTCAGCTGCATTAAAGTCACTTGACTACAGCTTTAACCAGTGTTTTTTTGCTGCCAGTAATACTTCAGTTTCCTTTGCTGGGTTTCATGTATGCATTCAGAGGTAAGTTCTTTTGCTAGTCAATTATTCTAAGTATGTGGATTTCCTAAGGTTAAGGCAGACTTTGTATTTTACTCCCTTTTCCCACTGACAGTATGGCAAATACAAATAATTACTGGCATTACTGCTACATTTTTCTTGATTGCCATGCTATCATCAGAGACAAGACACAGAGTTGGAGGAACTTTTGGCTAAAGTCATGGCTATTCTTTTGTTCAGAAAAAATTAGAGGAGGATAAGGTGCCCAGGAGAAATGGCCATCCTGCACTGGGCCATAAATTTATACATGCCCATGTAAATTGAGACTCTCGTTACTGTTCACAGAATTTGGCACTTGTGGACTGCTGTGAGTCTTTGCAGATGGCTTTTGTCACTGGGTGTGCTCCACACGTCTAGCAGCTCTGTTTGTCCTGGGAAGAAGTGTGTTGTTGGGCACCTTTTTTTCATTTCAACGGAGTGTCAGCTTCTGTGGGAACAGTAACAACATGGGATTTGCTCTCATCACGTCCCTTTTGCTCTGTGACAGGCTGACTTGTGCTGTAGCCAGGCTAATCATGAGTTGAATTGGAGTGCCAGAAATTAGTCCTCCTCTACTGCTGTGGAAATGCTGCTCAGCACAGTTGTGCAATATGAAGCATGGTCTGCTCTTAAGTTTGTTTTTTGGTTTAATCCTGTGTTGCTCCTGTTTCTTGATATCTCTTGCTAGCTTGATATTTCCTAGTAAAACTTTTCAGCCACCTTTTGACCTCACACTCTTGTTGGTGGGTTCCTGTGTGAAGCCTAAAGCAGCAGGTTGCTGTAGCTGAAAGTTGTTCAAGATCTGCAATTGCTAGAATGGCTTTACTGTGGCCATGAGAACATAGGGGATAATTTGGAGACTTTCACACTTACCTTCAAAGATGATCTGTTCACATAGACTGAGTCTGTGGTAGGCCGCAAGGGTATTTTACCTTTTCCATGCCCTCCTGAGCTTTGTTGTACTTCAGGCCTGGGAAGCTCAGAATGGCTTTATGGTTACCTGTTTGGGAGATATACTGCTGAATTCTCATATATGAAGCTGAGACAGATGCCTGAAACTTTAAATTTTAAGGATCTTTCTTAGAAAAGCCTTGTTTGTTTCAAGCCATTGTATTAGATGCAGTGGGAAAAATCCTATTGTACACACTGGCACAGGCATCACAAAATCCTTTGTAGTTGGCTTAAACCAAGTAGATTTAGCTGCAGCCTTTACTCTATGAAGAAAGTTATCCATACAAAAATGAAATGCTAAGAATAACTGTTTGTATTCAGGGTTTTATTTTTCATTGTAGTCACTGGCTGCCGAAACTGATCTCTGCTTCCCAAGAAATATTTTATTCGTTTTCTGGTTGCATTTTTGTCAGCATCCCAGTTCAGCTTGGAGATTTTGTACTTATGGTAATTAGTTTCAGCTCATACTTACTGGCAGGCATTGCTCCAAATCAGTGAAAGTAAACAGAAGTGTAACAGCATTTTTAAAAGGATGCCGTATTTTTGCTTTTCGAAGGCCATAAACCAAAACACAAACACAAAAATACAGCAAGGCATCAAATGTGTAAATTCAATACAGTAAAGACGACAGGAATAATATTGCAGTTTTCAATCTCAACTAACTGCTAAGGATTATATCTTTTGCAGGGTAAAAAAACCCTGCCATCATAGGGACTGTAGATGACAGCTTAAGGCATTTGCAGTGAGAACTTAGAGAAGTTCTGGATGTTAATAGAAGCTTTTACTGATAATGGCTTGAAGTTCATGAGTGCTAGAAGTATGTTATTTCTGGTGTAAGGTTATAAAGAACATAATATGGTATTCATTAAACTGTGAAGCCAAAAATAACATCTGTCTCTCATGAATAAGGGATAAGGTCTCATTTTAGATCTCTTCATATTTGAAAACAGTATTTTTTATAGAAAATTAGTATTTGTACCCTTCCAAATAAGCAACAACATTAAATATCACAGTAATATGATCACACCATTTTACCACTATATGATAAAAATATACAAAAGTTGGTTGAACTTGGTTACAACTTTTCACACCTTAGGCATGATTCTCACTGCCCGAACAAGCCTTTATTTGGTTTCTTCGGTGGGTCACATGGGTATTTGCCATGTTACCTGAGAGGGAACTGGATGTTTTAGTCACTGATCTCTTTCGGAGCTGTGGAACAGGGTTCATCCATGGGCACGTCGGGTTCAGGCTGCCACTGTAAGAACCTGAGTCTGTATAGAACTGAATGCCTCTTGGGAGGTTCTCAAGAGCTTTAGGGTCCTATGGTGTAGTGCCTGGTAGCTTTTCACCATCACTGGTAATTGTTTATCAAATTCGTGGATTTCAGTTGTCTGGAAATTATTTATGAATTCTTGTAGAATTCAACAATTTTTTTTCATATAGAAAAAGAAGTATTTTATAAAAAAGATTGAAATGCTGCAGTCTGGTATCTTTGACGAAAAAATTTCAGCAGTCAGGTGTATTTCTTTCAGTAATGTGCATGAATTTACTGCTACTGAAACCTGCTCTAAGGTAGGTTCCCCTGCTCTTGTAAATGAAATGCATCACGTGAAAGACATTTTTGCTTGTTTTGCTGGATAAAAGTAGAAGGTTTTTTCTCAGGGTGTTGGGGGTTTTGGTTTACTCATCTCTCCTGAGTCAGTTATTCAGTCTGATCTACTCACTGTCACAACTGTCATAGGCCCTGCTGCTGCACTCTGGGAAAGGCAGATGCAGACATCTGCACAGAAACCCTGCTGCACCAGCATGCCACCGGGGGTGTGTGCATTTTGTCCTTGCAGAAGCAAGCATCATGTCATCATGTTTTCATAGCTAAGGTTATCCTTCTGTAAGGTGCTCTAGGTCAGTTTTTACAGGGTAGCTGTAGCCATTCCAAGACCAGACTGAAAGCAAGTGAAAGCAAACTCTGTAAGGTGAATGTATAACTGGAAATGCCCTCTGGAAAATGACAGATCTTCTGTGCAAGTTGGGTGCTGGGTACCCTCAGATAAGCAGCTTGCAGGCAGTCCATAGGCTGACTGTGGGTCTGTGTTCGGATGCAATTTAGAGACCCTACAGTATCCTCCTGCTCCCCAACTGATCTTTAAAAGTGAGTGTAGAGGCACTGACTGTAGCTTGTGCAGTGCCTGGTCTGCTGAGTGCATGTGAAACAATGTGCAATAAAATTGATGGATAGCAAATGTCATATTGCATTATTAATATGAATTTTTCATGGTTCAGGGCAAAAAATGCATAAATCAATAGTAAACACATTTTCTGTTTGGAACACCTGTTACAATTAATTCTGGATAATCAGTTATATTTTTTCAATGAAAAACAACAGCGACATAGACATTACTTATCTTCAGTCTGATTTTAATTTTGATGTCACACAAATCCTTTTGGTTTTGATTAAGGGCTTGCAAGATCTATAACAGGTCCATAACTTAGGTCAGAGATTTTGGCTGACACAGGAAAAGGACAACTGTTAAAGAACAGGTTATCTTGATTCATTAGTCTGGTTTTTATTTCCTATTATTTTTCCCCAATGGGAATTTAATTAACCAAGGGTGGCTTGAATAATAGTGTTGCAAAATAATATTATGAGTGGATAGTAATTCTGTAATCTCTGTGTCTATTTGGTAATAAAATATTTTGATTTAATAATGCTTAGCCAAAGTGGAGCATTGGAGCCACATGTTAATATTATTTAATCTCACACACTTAGCTTTGTTCAGCACGAATCTCAAATATGTCTGGAAGCAGTCAAAGTTTCCTCATTTATATGCATAGCCAAAATAAAATAGGTTCAGAAATTTGCACTGGTGGGAAGTCTCTGAGGGCACATCAGCCTGTTTGGGTCCAGGTTCATGTTCCTGTCTTTTAGTCATTGTCCCGAATGGCAGAATTTGCAGTCCTGATGCAGGCAGCTACGGATGTCTGGCTGGCACAGGGAAAGGAGAGGACTCCTTTCTTGGGACACTAAGCAAGGGATTGACCAGAGGACCTGAGGATGTGGGAAACGTTTCGTCCTATTCTGTCTCTCAAAGAGGCTTAGGCAGCTAATTCTGAAGGAGGGTGCCTCTGTTTCTTAGCACTGACAGCCATGAATCCTTTTCTGCAAGTAGGTGGGTGGCCAGGACTTTATAACATAAAGTGCAGCTGTAATAGGAGGAGGGGATGGAACGTGTGGTGCATTTGCACTTCTGGCCAACAGCTCAGTCAGCAGAGATCTGTCTGAAATAAAGAAGCGTTACATTCAAGCTCTTGCTCCAGTGATTATTTAATTATCGATGCAAAAATAGATAATTATTTAGCTTTACTCTGGTGGTCTTTCAGTTCAGCAAACCATCCCAAGTCAGGTATTTGCACTGTTCTCACTCGTTTTGTATCACAACCTCTTCAACAGGGGAGATGACATTCCTTGAAGTGCTCAATAGCCTGGTAGTTAAAGCATTTTCTTGGAAGTGGTCTTCAGATTTCTGCTCCAATTTGTACCTTACATGGCCTTGAATTTGGCTCATTTATATCCCTGTACTTCAGTTATAGAGTGCTTTGGTCTACTGTAAAGCTTTAGGCTTCCAAGAAAAAATAAGAAGGTGGTTCTGGCATGAAGTCTGCCATTTTGGGAATGGTGAACTGTGCTTATAGGATTCTTTCTTCCTTAAAATGCAGAGAGCACTTAATGAAACCTTAAACCATGGTTTAAGCCTGCGGCAGGAACTGAGCTGCACAGTACAGATCGTGATCTCTACAGCTTTGTGGCAAGCAGCAAAAATGAATTTACTTAAGAGATATTTTGGTGAAAAATTTAAGGTTAAGCATACACAGGCCAGTACAGACATGCATCTCTCCTGCACTCAGGCATGGTAGTTGATACGGCTTGTGCCCTGGAACAGTGTTAGTTGCAGCAAAATGCTTTTCTTTCTGAGCCAAAAAGAGATACTTTTAGACAGTAAACAGAGGACTGAAGTCTTAAATTTTGCGTGTAGGTACCCATCTCTAAGTAATGTGAGTGTGAGCATGAATGCGTTGTATTGTGTGTTCCATGGTTCTGAGACATTTCTTAGAGGATGTCAGAGTAGGGTTTAGTGTTATTAAGGTTCAAGATCTAGAATCCATAGTCAGTCAGTAGGACCTTATTATGTTACATGCTGCAGAAGCAGAAAATAACCTCTCTGTACCAAAGAAACCTGAAATTTAAATATAGAATGAAAACAAAGAACTAGCTGGCAATTATGGTCTGTGGTGATCTATTTACCCATTACGTTTCCTATCCCATATTATTCCCCCCACTCCCCTCTGCCCTTAGCCCTGGCCACTCCCTGGGGCTCTCCCTATTGGTTCCTGTACCCCAACCCTGCCCAGGGACCGCCCCTGAGCCCCTGAGAAAAGACCCTTGTGCCCGCATCACCCGGTCTCTCTGCCTCTGGGGATTGCTGGGACAAGATGTAAGATTAAAGATCTTCTAAAACCCTTGTGGAGGGATCCTTCTCGCCTGCTTCACCGTCACTGTGTTGTAGAGCTGATAGCGGGCCGGAGCAAAACTGTGGAGCCGTCTGAAAACAACTGCGGGAGGACAGAATGGCTGCCCTGCCCTAAGCAGCCCTGCTGAGCTCCCAGGGAAAGCTGCAGCTTGCTAAACTAAACTTAGCATTGCAACAATGGTTCTAGAACACTGGTTATCCTAAGCCCTATTATTATAGAACTTCTGGCAGAATATGTAGTATATACAGTGAACTGAGGTAGGAAAAATGGGTTATTTGGCTGGTGCTTACATTCTGTGTGAGATGTACTACTGGGGAAGTTCCAGAGACATTAGAAATGTTAGCAAATCATGCTGGCTGACAATATGGGCAATTTGGAGATAGACACTGATGTCTTGATCTTGAAGGAGGTGGTACCTTAAGGATACTAAAGGATATTTTCAGTATTGATCTCTCTTGTTCTTGTTCCATTTGCCTCAATACTAAACCATAAAGAACAAATAAAATCACAAGTGGGTGTATAATAGCTAAAGTGACTGTACAATAGGTATTAATTTATTACATTAGTACATAACTTTTGAGACTTAAGATAGGATGCATTAAAGTCAGCATATTGCGCAAGGAGTGAATAATGTAAAGTATATTACTAGCCTTGCTCCCAAAGGGAATAGAAATCCCAGATCTGGAGGAAACGGCCTGTGCTTCCCACCGCTTTATTAATACTTTAAATCACAGTCTTCTGTTCTAATCCATATCAGCTGTGCTCTGAACAGGCAAAGATTCTTTCCCTCTGATAAGGCTCATGGCTGTAACCTGTAGTCTGACTTGCATGGAAAGAAGTAAAAAGCTGTTGTCAGTGCATGTTTTAGGTTTCATTTCACCCTGACACCTGGAAATCTTTTCATGGAAATCAAAGAATAATTTCCTAGGAGAATGATGTGTTGAAAAGCACTGAGAAGAAAATGTCAGTATTAACTTCATATTTTCTTGGATTTCTCTGGTTGTCACAGATTTAGCATTAGCCAGGATAGCTTTTGTGTTGAATATGACAGGAAGATTACTTTTATTCTTGGTATCAAAATGCAGAATTACACTATGTTCAGCTATGCTTATACTGTGTGGTTTGGTTTTTGTTTAAAATTTAATTTAATAAAGATAGGTCAATTGCAATAGCTAATACAGAGTTGAAGTTGCACAGAAAATGGTTTCTGAAGTACAGGCTCCTGCTTTCAATCTACCTCAAGACTGGTTTTTCATGTTGTTTTTGAAACTTGGACTAGCAACAGTTTTTAAGAGAAAAACAGTCAATGCAGTGTATTTTCCATTTGATTAAATGAAATTTGTATACATGTACAATGTGGATTCCAGATTCTTCAAATTTTACAGCACTAAAATCTGTTACGATGCCAGAAAAAGTTAATTGTGGAAGAGATACATTCCTAGAAAACTCATAGCACTGTATCTGTGCTATAAAAAACAAACCCATTTCTTGTCCTTATCTAGCACAAATAAAACAGATTCCACAGGATGAAGTCAGAGTATTCTGTGACAAGGCTGCAGCAAAAAGACACAAAACCAAGACTGGGCTGAGAAAAAGAAATAGGAATTAAAAAACACTTTAAATTACCATACTCTGCTTATACAAGCAACTGTGGGATGACATCTAAATGCTTGTCAGGCATTAAAGAGGCTTCCCAACAACTTCATGAAGTTGCCTATTACATTCATTTTACAGATGGATTAGACTGAGAAAGCATGAAATTTAAATGTCTTGGTCCCATGAGGAATCACTGGCAGAGCTGAGAACAGAATCTCTCCCCAGCAACTGCTTCTTAGTACTGACAAGAGCAACCATTTTAAAGTAAAACCTTTGACCTAGGTTTACAAAATCATAACATTTTAAATAAAACTTGAGATTAAATCCTCAATGTTTCTATAATTAAAAAAAAATTGTTTACATATCCAGAAAAATGAAGAGAAGGTAGTATTAGTTGTAAAAAAGCAAGATTTCTAAGAAAGTATGAGAAGGTGTTTCTTTTGAAGTAATTTCTAACCTTTATACTAGAATCTCTGCTTTCACTGAAAAGACCAACTTTTCCCATAAACTTTATTGTTGGCACATCTGAATTTGTACAAAGGAAAGACTGGGACATAGAAGGTCAGCCTACCCTTGGATTCAGAGAATACCATCAAACCCACAGACTTGGTGTGGTGCCAGTGTAAACAGATTTACACCAAATATCCTATCAGGCATGATCATAACAAGTTGTTCCCTGCACAGAGAAATTGAGGGCACCTATGGATTCCTGATCTGTCATCCATGCAATGCAGACTCTCCTGCAGGACCCCTGTTTTCCTATCCCTGCCACATCTCTCTTTGTGTGCTTTGTACAACATTATTGGCATGCCCTCAGTTTTGCCCAGTTCCGAACTCCTTTAATACCCACAGCTCTGGCCCTTTACTCTTTGAGCCCCACAGTCCCTCAGATCCTCATCACAAACAAATGTCCTCAGGACCCTCTCCCATCTCCATCTTTATGGCCCAAGAGCACTGTGACTGATGGGTCAGGGACCTCATGTGCTGCTTGAGGGGCTCATGCCTGGTTAGTGGCTCAGTAGGACTGAGTGGATAAGGAATGAGAGCACCTTGTCTTCCCATCAGCAGAGGCAGTAGTAGCAAATCTCTCTGTCTCTGATGACAGGTGCTAAACTTTCTGTTAAATTCAGCTGAAATTGGTAAAGGGATTTGGGTACTGTTAGGGAGGATCTGAGAGATGCATAAGGTCATGTTCATATAGATATAATGGCAACATAAACATAATTTCCCTATGGGAAAAATGAAGCACTATATTATGAGCTGTGTTATCCAGACATCTACTTGATTAGTATTATAAACTGCTTGAATAAATAATAACAAAAATAATAATAATCAAAATCTACTGAACTTGTGATAAGGGTGGGATATGAAATAGAAACAGCAGGAGTAAACGCACCCATGCCAAAAAAATTGAATGTCCTTCACACAAAGGTAGGAGAGAGGAGCTTCTCAGAGAAGATTTGAAGCCCTTTGTGATGCTGTGGACAGAGAAACATAGGTATTCATTTGCTATCCAATAAATTGATGTTTGTGATATAGCAGATATTATACTTCTGTAGAAAAGCACCCTCTTCTCTTTAGGGTCTCACAGAAGTTTCAGAAACCCAGGAGAAAACTCCCAGTCAGGCTTTGTAAAAGTACAGAAAACCTCCGCTTACCTTTCTGTGCACTGATGCTGGCATTCCCAGAGATTTTGCTGCAATGACAAACTGGATGGAGAAGGAGCTAATGCTAAAATGAAAACTAAACCCCCCTGGTGCTATTTTTAAAGGATGACTCTGCTGCCATGGACTTTTTCCAAGAAATTTTTGCCCATCTGCCCATAAAACAGTTTGCCCTGGCCATATTTCCATGCTCCCCATAAAAGACTTTTCATATCCAGTTGAGTGTCACTAGCTGCCTTTACTACACCCAAAGTTCTGATGTTTTCTCACCTCCCACGCTTGGGACAGAAAAAGATCCCGTCAAAAACATGCAGAGGCTTTAATGCCTCCCCTGCTTCCTTCCTTTTTATGTTCTACAATTATACAGGCAATGAAGCACAGCTGTAACTAAAAAGTATACTAACCCTACCACCATTGCATAGTGGTTTGACTTCTGAGAGAAGGATTTGTTTCAGGACTGTGAGATTGCAGTAGGCTCCAGTGAGTTTTTGTGTATTTTGCTTTGGTTTCATGTTGGGAATATTTCAGTGAATGGTCTTCATATAGCTCTGGCTTGTAGATTACAACATCACTGCTGTAAAAGAATTTAAACCTAAAAAACATGTTTAATCTATTGTGCCTATATTATGGCAGAGTTTTATTTGATCTTGGCAGTTTGAACATCTTTGGGGAACAGTTGAAAACATCTTTCTAAACTCGTTATTGTCAGTCTAAAACAGCTCTCAAAAACTAAATGGCTGCAAGCTTCAGTATAAGGCAGCTGTACATTTATTAGACATAACATTGGACAGCAGAAGTACTGTGTCTTAGATAGCCAGACTGATAACATTTTATACTCTTCTGATACAAGTGAGATTATCTGATCTCTGCTAAGGAGTCAATGAAATGCATTTCTAATACAGCACACAGATAAATATTACAGCCTTAGCAAAGCTGAGAAGCATTCTGAATTTTCTGTAATAGCACTAATGCATGGTGGTGGAAATGGACAGACCTATGAGAAATACCAGGTGTGGGCCAAAGGAAGGCAGAGAGCCAGTTGTGTCAATTCTGTCTCTGACTAGTAACAGAAAAAAAGTATACTGATTGTGAAGGTTAAATAAATTAACCATTGAAGTTAAGCTTGTTGCACCATGGAAGTGAACAAGATTATATCACTGCCATGATTCCCAGGTATCTGTGAGATACAGAGCAGTGAGAGACCAAGTATTCCAAATAACCAAGTGTTCAAATATGCTCAAGCTCAGTCTGTGATGCCATTAATATTATTGGACTTAATATATACAAGATTGGCACTCTTAAGGATAATTATGGAAGGTCTGGGCTTTGTAATTTAAATAAACCACTTTGACTAAAGAATATAAGAACTGTAAGCCTAGACATGATCCAGCCATGCTACTCAAGGAGGTCTAAGAGAAAGTAGGAGGCTGAAGTGTGCTGGGCTCAAACAGACCTCAGAGCTGTTAGTACAGCATCAGTATCTCCTCTGCCACCTCACCTGGTGTACACACCACATCCTGGGCTAGCAACAGTGGTCAAGCTGTGCACTCAGGGACACCTGTGTCCAGGGAATGTCTGAATTTGGGGTGTCACTGTGCTGCTTGCCAGATGATAACCCTGTCCGTAATGTTAGCTCCCTCCCCTAGCAAGTCTGGCTGTGCTGACACTCGCTGGATCCCTCAGTGTCCTTGGCTTACTGGTGAGCTAGTCCTGAGACATCAAGGACACTCATGCATGGTGCAGACAGCTGCATGTCTGCTCTTGGGAAGGCAGAATTTATAGTCTGGACTCAAATTTACACTGATGCTGTCACATGGCATCTGGATTGCAGCTGGTTATGGAGCAAGCTGGGAATGTGAGGAACTATCTGTGGGACTGCAGATGTGTTTTGACTCTGCATGTGAAGATGATTTTAAGGAGTTCTTCCACAGAGAAATGTTTCCAAAAGAAAACAAGAGTGACAAGTATCAGTTATCTGTTTGCTTTGTTGACTGCACTGCCAGAAGGTGAAATAGGTTTATGGTCTTTATGTATTTGTTCCATGTCACCTGAACAAAACCAAAACACTATAAATTAATTGCACTGAAAAATTCTCCTTGAGGTTGGGCAAGTTTCTTCATTGCATGAAAACTCCTGGACTGCTGACTATTAGCTCTGTCCTCTGACAAATCCAGGAAAATCTTGCTGTACATCACATATGTCTCTGGAGGGGAAGAGAAACCCATCCACACAGTATAAATGTTCCTGAAAGGATTAGCTAACAAAACCATCGTGGTAGAATTGACTCATGGACAGTTTTTTGTCCACCGAGACCCCCAGGTCCTTCTCCACTGAGCCGCTTCCCAGGAGATTGACTCCCAGTCTATATGATGCCTGGAGTTATTCTTCTCCAGGTTCAGAACGCTGCATTTTCCCTTGTTGAATTTCAGCGGGTTCATCTCTGTCCATCTCTCCAGCCTGTTGAGGTCCCTCTGAAGGGCTGCAGAGATCTCTGGGGTATTGACCCCTCCTCCCAACTTTGTATCATCAGTGAGCATCTGCCCCTTCCTCCGAGCCATTGATGAACACGTTAAACAAGACTGGGCCCAGTATTGAACCCTGGGTGACATCAATATTGACAGGGCTTTAACTAGACCCTGTGCTACTCCAGAGATTACACCTCTCTGGAGTCTGACACTCAGCCAGTTCTCAGTCCATGTCACTGTCCACTCATCCAGTCCACACTTCCTGAGGTTGCCTACAAGGATGTTGTGAGAGACAATGCCAAAAGCCTTGTTGAAGTTGAGGTAGACAATATCCACTGCTCTCCCCTCATCCATCCAGGTAGTTGTTTCATGGTAGAAGGCAATCAGGCAGGTCAAACATGACTTACCTTTAATGAATCCATGCTGACTACTCCTGATCAGCTTCTTGTCTTCCATGTGGATAGAGATCGTATCCAGAATGAGGTGCTCTATCACCTTTCCAGGGATTGAAGTGAGGCTGACTGACTGGTAGTTCCCTGTGTCATCCTTCTTGCCACTTTGAAGACCAGGTTTTCTTCCAGTCCTAAGATTCCTCTCCTGATCTCCATGACCTTTCAAAGATGATAATGAGTCTTCTGGCTATGATGTCTGCCAGTTGCCTCTGCACTTGTGGATGCATCCTGTCAGGGCCCATGGACTTGCAGATGTCAACTTTTTTTATGTGTTCTCTGACCCAGTCCTTGGCCAGTGGAAGTCTTCCTTCTAACATTCCTTTACCCTGGTCTCCTGGGTTGGAAATCACTGAGGCCTGGTCTTAACAGTGAACACCGATGCAAAGAAGTCATGCAATAACTCTGCCTTCTCTCTGTCCTCTGTTACCAGGGTCCCCTCTCCATTTAGTCATGAGCCCACATCATCCTTTGTTTTCCTTTTGTTATTGGTGTATTTTGTTGTTGGTGTATTTTGCTATCCCATAAAGCAGTGTCTAATGCAGAGGTGACATATGAAGCTTCCTATTTCCTAAAATAAGAGGCTCCATTTTCAAAGGGCAGATTTGTGTCCTGGCTGAAGCTGACTGGGGTATTTTCTGTATCAACAGTGAATTGCTTTGAGGGCAGGATGACTTTTCAGCTGGGTTATTCTGCTTGTTACAAGGTGAAGGGAGAAGTAGCAGAAGACTGGAAGGTGGAAATACATCTTCTGCTCAGAGGCCTGTTCCTGTGTCAGCTACAGTCCTGAGCTTTTTAGGGAAGAAACATGGCAATGATGAATGTTGTAGGAAGCTGATTTAAAACATGAGTCTGGCAGGAGCTTCCCGGGAAATAAAGCCATGTAGCAACCTAGAGACCCTGAGCTTGGCATGATCCTCTCCCACAGTAGGGTCTGTAGCAAGTACAAAGCAGGTCTCAAACATGCACACTGGCTTTCCTGCATCCTGCTTGCTCAGCGTTCTTTGAGTATGGGTCTGAATGCCCATGGGTACATGCAGTAAAATGGCTCTGAGAAAGGGTACTAAAGGGAGGGAAGAGGTTGTCTTTCATATTACAACTGTTCTTGAAAGTATATTTGCATTGTGAATCTCTGCAGCTCTTTATTGTTTGAAGAAAAATCATTTTCTTTTCTAGCTCTGTTACCATGGGCTGGAAGGAAATCTTGCACAGTTATTGCAGTTGGTGCAGAAAAGTGTGGTCAATCAGCTTTGGTTTGGCTGCTGTCACTAACTCTGTTTTTCCCATTTATTTCAGGGACTTTGCTGGCATTCCACTGACTTTAATATACTGTCATGGATATGAATTCCATGTGCCCACTGTCTGGGCAGAGTTTGTTTGTTTGTTTATGTTTTGATGGTTTGTTTGTCTTGGAGATTATTTTAGGGCAGGGCTCACCCTGTCCTCACCCTGTCCAAAGCAAAGACAAACCATAGCCTCACTGCCACAGTACAAGGACCTCATTCGAAGCTTCCTCCTCTGCCAGAACAGGCAGCCAAATTATACATGAAATATGACAGCAGAAACTTCCTAAAGTTTCTGGGTTTAATTTAATTAATTTATTTTTTATTAATCCAGCTTGAAAATCTGTATTTCCTACCATATGCAATTAATGGAGAATTAATTTAAATGCTGCATATTCAGGGCTGTGCAACTTATATACATATCCTAAATCACAATATAAATCATGATATTTTCTACTTTCTCTATTGAAAAAAAAAGCAGAGCAGCATCAATTAGACTGAGTGAACTTTTTTATGTATACAATGCTTTGAAGATGCAAAATAGTGAATTATTATGGGTGTTCCATTTTTTTATGCCATCTTCTTGATGAGCATGGGTCCTATTTCAAACATAAATGTTCACTACAGAAGGCTGTTATAACACCCAGCCTTGGTAGCAGCTCTGCATATGTAACTTAGCAGTTCTTCATGCATTTGCAGTTAAGAGCTAGGAACCAGGATGAAAGCCGTGTTAGTAAGAAGGCCTTGGAAGGCCTCTTCTGGGACCTTTAACCTTGAGAATTAGGAGGGCTGCATGTAAAGTAAGTGGTTTTTGTTGTCTCTGTATCAAGGCTGGGGAGCTGAGGTGAAGGCAATTTTACTTTACTTCTTCACTTTTTTGTGCACAGGAAGTTATTCTATGGCTGGATCTGCTGCTATTGAACCTTGCTTTTTTGTTCAGTGTCCTTTTCAGATGGATATGTTTCTGTTTTCAGGAATGCTCACTTCTCTATCTTAGGCTGCAAGGCTGCAGTTACGGAGAAGATTATTCTGGAAGGGATTGGAAAACACCTGAAGGACAGCACAGTAATGGGTCACAGCTAGCAAGGCTTCATGTGGGGAAAGTCCTGCTTATCAAACCTGATTTCCTTTCATGACAAGGTAACCCACCCAGTTGATCAAGGGAAACCAGCTGAAGAAATCTTTTTGGACTTTAGCAAAACTCTTGATACTATCTCTCACAGAGTCCTTTCAGACAAAATGTCTAGACTCCAGCTGGATAAACACATCATGCAGTAGGTGAGCAACTGGCTCATGAGTAGGCTACAAAGAGTTGTACTGAATGGGGTGACATCAGACTGGCCATCTGTCTGTGGGGTTCCACAGGGCTCCATCCTCTGTCCTATGCTCTTTAACATCTTCATAAATGACTTGGACACAGGAGTGGAAGGGACACTGAGCAAGTTCACAGAAAGTACAAAAGTGGGAGGAGCTGTTGGCTCCCTCAAAGGCAGCAAGGCCCTGCAGAGACATGTTCACAAATTAGAGAGATGGGAAATCACTAACCATATGAAATTCAACAATGGGAAGTGCTGGATTCAGCACCTGGGATGGGGCAACCCTGGATGTACTGACCGACTGGGGAGTGAGAGGCTGGAGAGCACCACTGCAGAAAGAGACCTGGGTCAATGGCAAGTTGAACACGAGTCAGCAGTGCCCTGGCAGTCAGGAGGGCCAGCCCTGTCCTGGGAGCATCAAGGACATTATCTCCAGCCCAGTGAGGGAGGGGACTGTCCTGCTCTGCTCTGCGCTGGGGCAGCCTCACCTTGAGTGCTGGGGGCAGTTTTGGGTGCAACAATAAAAAACCTATTTTAAACTATTAAACTGTTAGAGAACATCCAAAGGAGGGCCAAAAGTGTGGTCAAGAGTCTGGAGAGGAAGCTGTTGAGGAGTGACTGAGATCACTTGTTCTGTTCAGCCTGGAGGAGAGGAGACTGAGGGGAGAACTCACCACAGTCTACAACATCCTGATGAGGGGAAGCAAAGGGGCAGGCACTGATCTCTGCTTGTGGTGACAGTGACAGGACCCAAGGGAATGGCCTGAAGTTGTGTCAGGGTAGGTTTAGGCTGGATATCAGGAAAAGGTTCTTCACCCAGAGGGTGGTTGGGGATTGGAGCAGGCTCCCCAGGAAAGTAGTCACAGCTCCAAGCCTAACAGTTAAAGAAGTGTTTGGACAGTGCTCTCAGGCAGCTTCCTGGTGTGACTCTTGGGGATGGTTCTGTGCAGGGTGAGGAGCTGGACGCTGATGATCCTTGTGGGTCCTTTCCAACTCAGGGTATTCTGTGTTTCTGTGATTCTGTGACTCTGTGTACTCTTTACAATGGACAGCTAGTAGCTGGATATTTGAGAAGATGGATTTTTAGGACTTCCAACATCACAGATTAATTGAACAATAAGTTCAGCTGTTTTCTGATAGAACTGAAAACAAATCCGAAGTATTTTGTTGCTGTTGTGAATCATACTAGACTTGACTGGTTTTTTTTCTTAAATTAAAAAAGGCTTATCAGTTTACTCTGTTGATGAAAGACTTCCTGCCCAACAATTCCATCTGTTACAGCAACACAGTATACATCATTAGTTTGACCATTTCTATTAGCTGTGTTGACGAAATAAGTTTTTAAGATCTTCAATTCTTTCCACTCTTGGGGAAAACAAAAAGTACCTGTTATAAAGCATAATATTTTTGATTACTGTTACATAATTTAGTTGTCAATGGGTATAGTCAATATTTTTTTTCAGTGGAGAAAAATCATATGTGATGAGTTCCAAAGCCTGCCATCAAAAGGTCATAGTTCTGCTCTGTAAATGTCAAATCTTAATTAGCTTTACATCATTTTGATTTTTGATTGTGATCTTGAAGCACTGCTTGTATTGATTTTTGGTCTTCCATCTCATTGATTGCAGCTCCAGTGTTGGTATTTAAACAGACCTGAGGAGCACGTGAGGGACCTGAGGGACTGGTAAGGCATTTACAACAGCCAGAAGGATGTAGACATTTCTGGAAATGGATGCAAGTGAAGCATGAGGATAGATTGTAAAACCCAACTGATCTTGTTCCCACTTACTGTCTCTTTCTTTCCCACACAAGCAGACTGTAGTAGATTAACAGAAGCCAAAAACTTGGTTATGTATCCCAATTTATTTTAATTTGTAGATAGGCTCAAACACAAAACATTTTTAAACATTTTTGGTTTAGATGTCCACCGTTTTTTGGCATTTGAACAGAGGAGCAGTGACTCTATCTGCCTGAATTAAATGGTTATTTTCTGATGCTGTTCATTACAACATAACTTGGTGTTGCTTGTTCGCTTTCACAAGGGTTTTTCTGATAAAAAGCACAGCCTGGTGAAATACAGGTCAAATACAGTCTGAAATGTTGAAAAGCAAACTCTTATGTATTGTTAATTTAGATTGTGCTATGCCCTGAGCAAGCAGAGCAGGAGGCAGACAGAGACAGTTTACTGCCTAAAAATTTGTGATGGGGAGATGAACAAATGGAAAAGCAGAACAGCACAGCAGAGGCAAATATTATCCTATTTACATGAATTTTTGAATTTTAAATTTTGAATTAATTTAGTTTTTCCAACTTAAAAATCTGGTTAGGGAGGGTTAGCCAGTGATTATAAAAGGAGACTGGAATGTCAATTTGCAAACATCACTTGCTTTGAAACATTGTTTGTCAACATGAGCCTCAAAGAATTGTCAGTAACTAAAATGCAAATATTTAAAAGGTCCAAATATGCATTACCCTTCTTTTTTTTTTTTTTTTTTTTTTTTTATTCTTTCTTCATTGTTCACTTGTGTTGCCTGATAGCAGTGAGCTTTTTCTTTACAAGGCAGCTTAGAAACCTCTGTGCCTTGTAGCACATTGGCCTTATCATCAGGCATGCCCTGTGCAACATGATCCTTTGAAAGTCAGTGAAAGTCTCTGATAATCCTTTTTTCTTGTAGAGTCCCATTTCTTAAATCAAGGCACATTCTCCCTGTTATTTGTTTGCATTTATTTACAGGTTGAAATGCGAGCATCCACACTTAATACTCTAACTGCATATTTGTTGTTGTAGTCACAAACAACATCACATAGCCATCGTGGTAACAAAATAGGTATTTTGTTTCATGCTTTCTGTCTTCTGTCGTGCTTTCAAATTTTCACATGACTTGGTTAGAGAGAGGAGTCCCTCCCAGAGGAGACAGCTGAACATCCACACAACATTAGCCAGCTGCATTTGAAGATGGAATTAGGAATAGAATGAACTTCCAAAAGAACAATCCTAGTATGGAAGAGAGCCATAAAATGATTTAAAGTAGTGAAACAGCAAAGAGGAAGCACTGTGGGTTTCCTATGACAGCTATTACTTTGTCTCTTCTTCTGACTCATGAGCTCTTGTAATTTTTAAATTTTTCTTTCTAAAACATGTGAAAGTACACAATGAACTGAACGTGTGTCATCAAAATAGTTTGTTAAGGGTAAAGGTTTTTTTGTTTCATGGTTTTTGTTTTCTTTGGTTGTTTTGTGAGGTTTTTTTTGGTTTTTTTTGGTTTGGGATTGGTTTTTTTTTTTTGGTACTCAGATGCTGCAATTCTCATTGGTTCGTGTCCTCAGGAATAAATCAGTAAGGTGTTAAAATCGATGTCAGTATCTCCATGGGAAGAAAAGGGATCTCACCAGTCCAAATCACCATCTTTCCTGGCTCTTCAGAAACTAAAGCAGAATATCTGAATTGGAGAAAAGCTATTGTCAACTGTGCTACTCCTTTTTTTTCTCAATATGATAGGTTATGAGTTGAGACTTGTTTTGGCAGTAGAGTTACTACTCTTTGCCAAAAGTGAAAGAGGGAATAGAAAACGGGGAAAACCTTGACTGCCATCAAAATCTCTAGAGTGCCATAAATATACAGCATTTTGGGTGCATTCCTTATGTATCCTCTCAGAATGTAAACATGATTTGCAGCCCTTCACGTACAAACCCTCTTTTCTGGTTGCTAAAGATTCCATCATTACCATCACTGTTGCTTCTTCCTGAAGGACAGAGGAGTGTCAGAGGTTTGGAAAGTTGTACACTGCATACTAAAGTTGGATCAAATGCTGTAAAATTGCAGTTTTTGGGGGCTTTCTCTCACCTTCAGGTATAAACTGCTAGGGTTTCTACCTCAGTACTTTTCTTCATTTGGGTCACAGCTTAGATCTCTGGATTGGGACAAACATTTATCTGTTCTGGAGAGCACAATCAAGCAGGTAAATGCAGACAGCATTTGAAGGTTGAATGCCCAAGGGTACAGCTCACTAACTGAAGTAAAAGCAGTGCACCATGCTAACCCTTGAGTTTACCAGTGCTGAGACCTTGGTGCAACGCGATGTCACCAGCGTTGGTTACACTGCAAGTGTTTACAACGTAAAGGAAGCATTCATTCCTTAAGTAGATCTTCATTAATGATGGAAAAATCAAAGAGATCCAGGGAGGTTTAGAGCTTGAATGTGTCTTGACGTAGTATTTCTGGGATTTTTCCCGCTCAGGTTGACATACAATTTGGAAGAAACATATCAGGAGTGAATCAAGCATTATTAGTACACGTAAGGTCTCATCTGATTTTTTATATTTCTTTAATTAGTTCTCTTTTAAATGCAAAGAAATGGCTCCAGCTGCATTAGACTTCTGCTGATGTTGACAGGATTGATTCTGACTTCAGGAGGATTTTTGTCTGTAGTCAAATATAGTTTAGTGTAGCAAGTAATGTCTCTGCACTGCTAGTATTGCATTTGCACTCCTCTATTCCTACAATGTTCAGCATTGTACAGAAATAAATTGCACTTAAATGGCCTTAACAGGAAATGTTGCCTTTCCTGTACATATGGCACAGCATTGTCAGGTTGCTGAAGTGGTTAAAAGCAATGCAGTTTCCTTAAAATCCTGTGCATTGGCAAGGAAGTCCCACATTATACTGGAACATTTCTGAAAGCAAAGATACAAGTTATGAAATTTTTATCTGTTTGTATAACCTACTGTGTTAAATAATTGTTGCAGTTAAGGAAATATATTTAGCTTTCTAGTATGTGCCAAAAATATTCACAGTATTTAATTTTCTCAGGAAGTTAATGTTCCTGGGATGCATTTCTTAGTGGTGAATGGATTGCTCTTGACTTCTGCGTACTTAACTACTCATGAACTGTATTTGGGAAGCTTTTTCTTACTTGCAGTTCTCCGGAGCCTGCAGCTGATTTCATCTCTGGTTTGCTTCTTGAAAAGAGATTCAAGTACTCACTGCTCACTGCCAACAGGCAGCACAATTTTGTGTTGTAGTGCTCATAGTCTGGTATCTTGGGATATCTGTTACCACAGATCTCTGAAGTCTTTTCTATAAAGATCATCTGCTGCATGGCAGCATAATACATTGCCCACTTCTAATGGGAAAAACCCCAATCAATCTGCACCCCCTTTCAAGCACTACATAATTTCTTTGCAGTAGTGGCTTCCTCACTCACCTGGGTGGATTTGAATTAGGGTTGTGCTGCTGTTGCTCCAGGACAAAGAGCCCATTTTCAGGTCTTTTGTGTCTGAGCCAGGCTCTGCATGTCATGTGTGCAGTTGGGTAGCTGCATCAGGCTACGCACATTGCCCAAGATCAGAAGCCTGACTGCATGATCTCACTGCTGTTCAGATCCCACTTCTCAGTGTCATGCCCCTCCAAAGAAAGTCCGGTCAGTGAAAGACTCTCAGATTTGGCTGTCTGCATGCCTGTAGCAGTTCTTCTGCTTGCAGAGGAACTGACATTAAAAGAATTGGAGGGCTTTTAGGAATGGAACTTCTGGTCTCCCTTGTAGTGGGACAGAAGCAAGACCAACATCTGCCAGCATCTTTTATGAGACCTGGACTGGATCTTATTCATAGTTCAACACTTTGGGTTCTTTTTCTTCAGCCATTTTCCAGCTCTAAAACTGTTGTTAGAAGTTCTCTGCATCTGACTGCCAGAAAGGAAAAAGGAATGGTACAAAAGAAGCCTCGGGATGTGTACCTTAGCCAGGGTGTGTTGGTGGTGGGTTCTGGTTTGGTCTGGGCACCAAAGAAAGAACCAAGTCTCCATTACAGAAACTGGAAGCCTACATTTGTGAATAGGGTTGGAGTCCAGGAGTTCTTGCTTTGCTCTAGGCACTCACTTCACCTGGGTTGAAACCACAGAGCTATTTTAGTGGGGCTCAGGCCAAGGAATGCACCAGAAAATCAGATTTTAATTTGACAATCAAACTGGAGTAATGATAATGAAGAGCTGATATTGCTACAGAAGTTCAATGAATAGAATGTCAGGTATAGATTTGACAGTTCTGTGAGGTGTTCCAGCTGTTGTTTTTTGTAGAAGATTAAACAGTGCTGAGCACTGGAGCCTGATCTTCTATATTGTTAAATGGTTAGAATGGCCCCAGGTATGACCCTTACCTGTGTTATGGCTCCCAAACTCTGAGTGGCTTGGCAGTTTGTACAAGAGCAAGCTAACTCCAGTGGTGGTTTGGTGGCAATGAGTTTGACAGCAAACTTATTTGTGTCATTACATGTTAGCTGGTCTCAGCTTAGAGCATGTAACTTTTAATTGCCATTACAGATGTAGCCCGTTGATCTAGCCATGGCACAACTGAGGAATTTCTGGTGGAGCTGTTGTCTCAGGCATGGAACAGGCATGCAGGGTGTTGCAGTGGGGATACTGCAACACGCATATATCAAACCAGGAGTCCCGTGGAAAGGAAATATATACGGACAGACAGATTCTTGATAGCTGTTTCAGAGATGTTTATTTCTCCAGCCGCATGGCCGGAGCTCTGCCCAGGAACTGTTCCAGTCACGGGACCAAGGGTCCTTCTGCCCGCGCAGGGAACACAAACCAACCAATGGGAACGAGGCTGAGCAGGGGCAGGGAAACCCCGTGTCTGTGCCCTCAGGGCCCCTCTGCCAGGGCTACACGGCAGGGGAGGGACCCCAACACCTCACCCGTTTTATTTTAATAAAAGGAGAATGAAAACAACTGGATAAACATAACAAGAACAGTTTCAAAACAAAACAAGCCACCCTCCTGAGTCTTTAAATGTCCGATCAGATTCTGTGGAACATCTTAGGGCTGACAGAAGGGAGACAGAACTCTCTGAGCATGCTTTGTGGGGAAACTGAGGCAGGAGAGGGTTTAACTTCTTCCCTCCCCCTTTTCATCCCCACTCGGCATTAGAAAGGGATTTTTGGGGAAACAATTGGCAAAAGCATGGTTTTTTGAGGGAAACCATGGATGAAAAAACGGATTGGGAATACACTGGGGGTAATAGGACATAGGGTAAAAGGGAAAGGTGGGATTAGGAAAGGGAGACTGTAGGGGGGGCTTACAATGGAGATATTGTCTAACATGACTACGGTTTTTTGCATGTATACTGCCTTTTACAGGAACACCATCAGGCCCAGTGACCTGCGATGCTTGTAACCCTTTTCTACCTCGTATAATTTTGAATTCCACAACTTCTCCATCTCCCAAGCTTGGGATGCATTTTTCAGGGTTATTCTTTTTAATAGCAGTTCTATGCACGAATATGTCTTGCTGGTTGTCACACCTTGTTATAAAACCATAATTTTGCTTAACATTATACCATTTTACTATCCCTAAGATCTTAGTTACTATGATCTTTTCGTTTTTCCGAGTGGCTGCTGTTTTCTGTCTTGCTGCATCTTTGCTCTCTCCTTCGGTCGCTCCCGTGTTGGAATTGTCGGAGCTGCTCGTGCCTGCACGCTCTTCCCGGGGTCGCGTTCGGGGCTGCGTGGGCCGGGCCGGGCCGCGCCGCTCAGTTCTCCGTGCGTCGCCTCCTCTGGTCGCAGCTTCGCTGCCGATGCCGGGCGCTGCACCCACATCTCGGCCGGGCCCCCGAGTGACGACCCCCCCGCGCCCGGCTCCAGCGCGCGTCTCGGCTGGGCGCGGCTCTGCTCCACCGCCGCTGCCGCCAGCCACCACCCGCGCGCCGCCCCTCTCGGTCGGGCGTTCACGGGGCTCACTCCACCACGCGCTGCACGCGGCCGTGTGGGCACCGCCGGGTCCCGCCGCGCCTCGCTCCGCCGCCGACACTGCGGCTCGCGTGGCTCTGCCCGCGCGCGGGAACTGCCTCGCTGCTGCTCGCAGAGCGCTCGGTGCACGTGGCCTGGGCCGCACGGTCCCTGCGCCAGGCTTCCCTTTGCCAGGACACAGCTGACATTGCTCAACAGTCTCGGTAACTAAATAATATTCACGAAAATATTCTTCCATCGGCATATATTTTGACTCCAATATTAACTGTGTCCAAACGGTTTTCCAAAAGCCCTTGGTAAGAATTAAATCCCAAGAAACATAGAAAAAGTTCTTAAACAACCATGCCAGGAAGTGTTTCAGTTCTTTTTGAGCTTGAATCAAGCTAAAATTTACAAATCGTTGTTCAAGAATCATTTTAAGATAAATGTCCATATGCGGCTCTGAGAGCCAAGAGTCTTCCCACAGTTCCTCCATAGTTTAGATATGGAATAGCAAAGCAAAACCAAAAAGAGGAATCCAAAGTTTCCAGGGTTTACTCACACAAATCAGTCGCTTAGGGATCGGGGATCGTTCTGCTCTCAATTCTCCACCATTATGTTGCAGTGGGGATACTGCAACACGCATATATCAAACCAGGAGTCCCGTGGAAAGGAAATATATATGGACAGACAGATTCTTGATAGCTGTTTCAGAGATGTTTATTTCTCCAGCCGCATGGCCGGAGCTCTGCCCAGGAACTGTTCCAGTCACGGGACCAAGGGTCCTTCTGCCCGCGCAGGGAACACAAACCAACCAATGGGAACGAGGCTGAGCAGGGACAGGGAAACCCCGTGTCTGTGCCCTCAGGGCCCCTCTGCCAGGGCTACACGGCAGGGGAGGGACCCCAACAGCAGGGGACTTTTGAGTACCAGGGACATTGTGATGAGAAAGATTTCAAGTGGCTGTGTCTTTGGTTTATTGTAAAATTTATTAATATATATCTCAATAGATAGACAGACAGTATTTAATATATTTATTTTATAATATATGTAATATATATTATTGTAATATAAAATATATTAAAAGTTACTTTGAATGTCATATGTATGTAGATATATGAAGAATTTTAAATAACATTTTTCCCCATTACCATTTGTACTCCACAGAATTCCCATGCTTGAGAAAGTAGGAGAGCCATAGTTAACATGTATTTTTACTGTAATTGTCCAAAGCCAAAACTAACTGAGCAGAGGAAATCTTAATGTCTCTGGAGGGAATCCTGGAATATTGTTTTATTTATATTAGAAAATAATCTGTGTTTCAGCCATGGAGTTTACCAACTGTGCTGCAGAAATATGGGTATCCTTGTGGGACCACAAATATGTTCAGTGTAGCAAGGTGGCAACATTTCACAGATGATCTCTGGGGAATGTTGAACTGGAAATTTCAAGGGGTCAGGGACTTAATTCTCTTCTATCTTAACCTTTCTGCCAGTTATTGAGAAATTGGCTGCTCTTTTCTTGATTTTAAGAGACAGTGACACACTAAAACCATTTTGCACTGCAAGCCTTTCTGAGCCAAGCTTTTTACCGAGACAGAGACCTCCTCAGTAGGACTGAGTACCTCAGGAGCATAACCATGGCAGTACAGGTGGAAATGGTAACGGGCTGCAGACTTGCAGTGGTTGGGATGCAGCTACTTGACAAAGAATCTTGTAGAGAATCTCTAGGAGATTTTATGCATCCCTTGAATCTCCTTTTAGTCTGAAGAACCTATAGTGCCTGAGCTGTCCCAGTAGTCTTCAGAAAGCATGTGTTCTGCTGTAAATTAGTTGCTGTGATGCAAGCGAGAATTTTGCTTGACCTGTGTTTTGGATCATGACAGGATCACCCAGACCCCAAACTATGTTTTGGCAAGTTATAATCCGAGACCTTTATTATCAGCATAACTGATTAATCCTAATCCTCCATGGGATGATCATAAATCATGATACATTAGTCACTACAGGTTTAGAAGGTCAATTTATGCAGTTGTTTGGTGTCAGGCTTAAAATCCAGATCCTGTTCCTCATATAAGTTCCTTCTTCACTCAGAGAAACTTTGATATCTGTCTACTGCTGATGTCCATTACTTGCTATGAATGTAGCCCAAATCCTTTTGTTGAAAGGAACAATCTTGTGGGGTGTGAACCTCTCTCTGTCTGAATATCAGGGTGTGTCTTGATCTACAGTTTTCAGTTTACTCTGAGTTACTACTGACTTTGAGTTACTACTGACTATTAACAACAGCTTTATGACAGATTGGTTAGACACCACTTCACCTAAAGCATCATTGACCATGAATTCTTACGTTCTCCTTTATCTATGTCATTTTATTTTGCTGAAAATCACCATATATGAGGTGTTCTCCATTTTCAAGACCTACTATTCAAGTTGTGCATCTAACTGTGTTTAGGAACTATAAGTGGCTTCATGTTCTCACCTAAGATCTACACAGAAGTGAGGTACTCAGGCTTAGGTAGTAGATAGGCTCCCTCTATAGTCACTATCAGATACTTTCCATAGAAGGAGATAATTGTCTTTTGGAGCTACCTGTTTTGCTACCTAGAGGAGTTTCCTGCATGACTACCAGACTGAACAGAGGAAAAAGACACACCTAACTATGTCCAGCAACTCCAAAACATACAATATTAAGGCATAAACCATAACTTACATCTGGAAAATCCTAAGTGATTTAACTTCTTTAGGATAGGAGGAAAAAATACATTCCTGTTACATATCTGAGCTCCTTTAAGAAATGCAGAAAAAGAACAATTTTTTTTCTTGTTTTGCTTTCATTTTCCAGATGGCACTGCTGATACAGTGCTGAGGAACAGAATTGCAGTTTGGCTGAAATCTGGTGGCAAGTTTGTGCACAGTCAAGTTGTGGCCCAGATCTCCCTCTGGCTCTTTTGGTCAGTAGCGCAGTCACCCCAGTCCGTGGTAGATGCCGGGCAGCTGTGACCACATCAGAAGATGGTGTACGGAATGCCAGGGCAGACATTGGGAATGGGAAGCAGAATTTGTAGACCGTCAGACATGAGCTGGAAACAGAAAATTTCAAGAGACTAGTTAGAAAAGCAAAGTATTCCAAGGTTTTATAAGAACTTTACAGAAATTACTGATTAGTGTAAATGATTCTAATTGGCACAATAGTCTGAAAATTTAAATTCCGGATGTGTTATGATGCCAAAAAAAAAAAAAAAAAGGCAAATTTCTAGCAGGGGGCCTTTAAATACGAAACTGAAGGAATCGATGGGAAGGGAGGGTCTATTGCATCTCCAGGAGGAAGGCGGAATGTGAACATCAAATGGGAAAATACCACCTTTTGTCGTCTCTACTACAAGGTTCCTTCTATAAAATACAGCAAGAGCATGTACTTAATATATCCACCTGTTTATAGGCATACTTGGTCAAGGCGTTGGCCATAGTTGTTCGGGTTTTTTTTAGTTTGGGTTATCTTAGTACATCTTCTGCTCTTGTTGTTTGGTTAGTTCTAGTTGTATAAGTAGTAAATTTATTTTTTCTGTCACTTCTGACTTGCACCTGCTCCTTCTGAGTTTCTTCCATTGGCATCTCTTTTTGGCTTTAGTCTAAAATCCTTAGTTTATACAGCATTTGACAGAACATTTCCAGAAGTCTGTTACCATATTCTTCCCCTCCAGTGAACTCAGTATTTGTTTGTTCAGCATGTATTGCATAAAGACTAAAAGATGTTGAATATAAAGGCTCCTTGACTTCCAAAATCCATGTCTGTGTATCTAATCAGTGCTGTCTTTCTCACTCCAGGCTGGTAAAAACTGAATTGCCATACAGCTCAGCAAAGACTGATTTTGCAGGTGCATCTTTTGTAGCTGTGCTTGTAAATCTGGCTTCTGGGATGTTTGGAAGGCAGTCTCAAGTACCTCCAGAGAAGGAATGCATTATGAACAGCAGAGATAAATACAAATATTAATGTTACCATTGACTGTTTAGAAGCTGCAGTATTTGATAGCATTTGTAAGAAGTTTTATGTGTGTCTGTACAGTACAAACTGCAGACTGTCAGAGTGATTTTTTGGGGGTGAAAACTGAAATAAGCTGATGTAAGCTTTTAAAGTACTCTCAGAACATAATACTGGGATCTAATATTTGCTTTCTTGGAATGGGCACATATTTAACTCTGGCCTCACAAAAACATAAAAGTGTTCTCTTGCTAATTCACTTCTTTCAGTTCACATCAACATTGGTTACACTGGTGCAGTGATGGACACATATGCACCAACTTTAAAACTTTTCCAAGGAGCTAGGTAAATCCAGAGAGCTATTTTGTCCAGACTGAGATTTCCCAGCTGAGATTTTGTTGCCAGTCATAGCTGAGGTGTAAATTCAAGTCAAAATCGAGAATAGTTTTATAAGATGTAGTCAGTTCAATGAAGGATACATGGGAGCAGAGAGGAAATTGCTTTTTAAGGAATAGAATTGGCATCCAATGATGTGTGTTTGCAGACCAGAAAGCCAGCTGTAGTCTGGACTGCATCCAAAGCAGTCTGACCACTAGGAAGGTGAACCTACCCCTCTCCTTTGCTCTGGTGAGATCCCACCTGGAGCACTGCACCCAGCTCTGAGGTCCCTGGCACGAGAAGGACACAGGGGAGGCCATGAAGATGATCAGGACTAGACCACTTCTCCTATGTGGACAGGCTGAGAGAGTTGGGAGAAGGCTCTGGGGACACCATATTTCATCTTCGGTACCTGAAGGGGTCCTAAAAAATAGCTGGAGAGGGGCTTTTTACGAGGGCATGGAGTGGTATGATTAGGGATAATGACTTCAAACAGAAAGACCGTAGGTTTTTCATTTTATAGTAGGAAGAAATTCTTCACTGTAAGGGTGGTGAGGCACTGGCACAGGTTGACCAGAGAAATAGCAGTTGAAGTGTTCAAGGCGAGGTTGGGTGGGTCGTTGAGCACCCTGGTCTAGTGGAAGTTGTCCCTGCCCACGGCAGGGAAGTTGTAACGAGATGATCTATATGTCCCTTCCAACCTGAACCGCTCTGTGATCCTATGACAAAACATCTATAAAACATTCCTCAGTAACTGAACTGGAAAGGATGTCCTCTCCTTTTAGGATTTACATCAGGTGAATCTGTCTTGACCTGAGAACCCTTTTGACTAATATAGTTAATCTTTTCAGTTTCCACAGCCAACCGAACACAGCCATGTGGTTTGGACCGCAGTCAGTGCCTTTGACACTCCTGCCTGAGTGACCAGTTCCCCATTAATTATAGGGTGACTCTTATCCAAACTCAATCCTATTCCTTTAGGTCCTGTAGCAAGCTTGGCTGTGTGTGAACATATGTGTAAACACATATGTATGTACGCATCTGCTTTTAGCAAAGACATCCTTTAAATTCCCTATAGAACTAGAAGTCAGCCTTGGTTTTAAATATTGCAAGGTTAAGCCCTCTTCCCCTTTCACATCCCCTCCCCATGAAAAAACCTGTACATTGCTACATTACATCAGCATTTAGGATTCCTAGAATAATGAATAACAATTGTATCAGATTTTCTGAGTGCAGTTCATGCCAAATTCATGCAATAATTAGAAATGCAAGCCCAAATATTTTTGTATTTCTAATATGAAAACATTGCAAATTCATGGGAGAAAAGTGCCCACTTTGAGCTTTGCTTTGCAAAAAAAGTTCAAAATCCTATTCTCCAAGCACCCAACCTTGCTGAATTTTTTAAGCACTTAATTAATTCCAGGCATGTGAATAAATAAATTTATTTTGGAAAATTAATAGATGAATTTGCTTTAAGGTTTTGCTAGAGGGAGCATCAGGGATCTGCAAGACAGGGCCCTTTCTATTTCTCTGTCAGGTATCTCAATGAAGTTTTTAAGGACAGCTCACTAAATTCTACTCACTTCATTCTGCATGGGAAAGCCCATGCAGAGTGGGCACAAATTTGCAGAAATTTTAGCTGTAGAGGAGATATGATGAGGATGCAAAGAAACCTGTTAGTCTCCTGAGATGTAATATTCCTTCAAAGTACTGAAACAAACCTCTTTGATGGATATAGGATCAATTACTTAAGACATGGTAGTTTGGCCAATCTGGAGATGTGGATATCCTTGAATAGCCTTTGACAGCACTCCCAACTGTTCTTTGAACAAGCAGAGAAGTACATCACAGGCCTTCATTTTGTCATATTGGTCTTCCTCCATAAGAGATACCTCTTATGGGCTTCTGACTCAATGGGGCTCCTACTCCCTACACAGTGTGGTGATATGGTAACACTTTTAGGCCTCCAAAGCCACTCTCCCAGGAAGGAGCTACTTTTGTGGCAATAAATTTGCGGGTAACAGAAGGAAGGACAAAATAAGTGGCCTAATAAATCAATCTGTGGGAAAACTTGAAGCTGAGACTTTTAAAAAATATATAGCTAATGATAGGGAAGCAAACAGTATAACCATCAAAAACGGTGGGTATAGAATGTGTCAAATATGCTGAGCCCTGATGTAGGAAGCAGTCTTAATTTGTTGATAAAATTCCACTGTGTAAGTTTATATCAGAATACTGGCCAGTATAAAATTGCAACACAGATTCCTTAGTTGTTTTGGGGTTCGGTGTTTCTGGTTTGTTTTTTTTTTTTCATATGTCCTTCAATCAGTCCCTGAAGCCAAATGACATGGCAGATTCATAAGAACAATCTATGACATTCTTAGAAATGTTATCAGAAGATTAATTCACTCTTTATTGCTTTGATGAAGCAGAAAATAAGAAGTATCAAATAACGGACAGACAAGGATTTGCTTTAGAAAGACTGATGGTGCCAGTTTGGGGGGAAAAAAAAAGAGTAAATCACACTGAAGGTTTTTAGTGCTCTGCCTCTTCAATAAGGTCATGCCATGTGTTTTCTAATAACAGGCTGGTACTGTGCCAACCCCAATCTCATGTCTTTATTTCTCTATACATGTTTTATAGGTATCTGGGTGATACAGTCTGATGGATCACGTGGTTATAGGTCTGACACAAAAAGCTCCAAACGCATTACGGAGTTACGTAAATCAAGAGTAATATATTGCAGCTCAACATAAAGTCTGAAAGCAATCTGTACCCTGTTGTTTAGCCCTGTTTTACAGACTTAGTTCAAATGAATTGCTGCTTATACGTAATGTGCTAGGAAAATACTATTACAAATATCAAATCAAGACATGTTGGAGTTCAATACCATATTGCCAGATTAAGATGCTAGTTAATCATGTTAGAGAATATTGATAGAGAATGCAACAAAGAAGAGACCAAATCTTGGCAGTCTCACTGCAGAATGCTGCTGACAAATGGAGCTTTATGTAGGTGACTCCCAGATTCAGGATCTGATGCTTCTATGGGAGAAAAATACACCCTAAATTAAGGTTTCTCTGAGAAGACAATATTAAAATTAAATGATGGCAAATGCCAGCTGTCTGTGTTTCACACAAAGAAATTCTAGTAGCATAACCTTCCTGTAGGAAGAACATATAATATACCTCAGAGGATGAAGCAAGAGAAACCTAAAGTGAAAGCAAAATTCCATGAATAGCCCTTTCAGTCAGAGATTACAATCAAATGTCAGCTGGTTTAATGAGGCAGGTCATCTACTGCTTCCAGTAAATGTTCTAATTCAATTTGTTGTCTACAGACAAGCATTCTTGTTTGGGGGTCACTACAGGAAACTGAAGAACCTACCTGAATTGAATTCCTATTATTTAATTATGTTGTTCTGGAAGGTACATTTTTCTAAGTGAATATGTGGACTTCAGCGCACAGCTGTCACATAAATCACCTCAAGCACATATGAGGAATGATTTAAAAGCCTATAATACCCTTCCCTCATAGCCTTATGTTTGACTTCCTAGCTAGAATGTGGAAAGTATTGAACACAGTGTCTGCAAATATGAGCTGTGATTTAAAAACTGGTGGTATAAGTTAGATTCTTCTGCTTCTTTGTATTTTCTTTATTTCCTGAAGATATTCAAGTGAAAGAGTTTTGTTATAACAAACAAGAATTTTAAACAGTATATTTTGAATTACCTTGTGAGTAATAGTACTGGGTTCAAATGTTTCCCTGCTGGCTTCCATTTGCAATTTGTTTACTCAGCTGATTTTAAGCTTTGTGTCTCTCAGCAACTTACTCAAGGCCACCTAATTTCCACCAACCATTTCCCTTTTTTCCCCCCATTCTTGCTAATCCTGCTCCTGGCCTTTAGGTCTTATCTGTTCAGGTTAAAACATGTGGTACGAGGATATTGGATGGTAAAGTTGGAAGTACACAAATGCTAAGTTGTAGCACGGGTTTATTTCCCCTTGTCTTTTAGATTGCTCTGAAGGTCCCCTAAAGACTGAATGTCACCTTACTTCCTAGCAATATGGTTTTGAAATGTGTTGGACAGTCAGTAATAGAAACATAACAAAGGGTCCAGTTGCCATGGCAAGCCTAAGGCAGTTCCTTAGGTGCCTGATGGTTATTTAAAAGTAGTCCATAACATGGGCAGTGCCATTGTAGGTAATGCTACATGAACTAGCTAATGCTAATGAACTAGCACCATGAAAAAAACCCTTTCGTCCACCTCTTCTTCACATTGCCTCTTATTCAGAGCTCTCCCCAAATGACCTGCCTTAGAATATGTCCTGATGATCCATTTTGTCTCTTTTGAGATAATTTCATTACCTGGAGAATAGGAGCAGAACCTGAATCCTGTATTTGTGCAGAGCAGGAGAGCTCAGCTGAAGGGTACAGCAACTACCCAGTGATGAGTGGTCAGACATGTGTGCTGGGGTCAGACTGGCAGTTGCTATCTGACAGCTGAGCAGATCAGCTGAAAAAATTGAAGCAAATCAAAACTCAGGGATGAGGTTGTAAATCTGGGGGCTGCTATCAAACCTGTGGGTTGATTAATTGGGACGTGGCTGCTCAGGAAGTGGTGACTAGTGAGTTTGATGGCAGGCTGCTGATTTTTCAGTCTATTTGGAAAGCTGAAGAGATAGTTTGTGTTTGCTTGGTGAGTCTTATGCCAAGCAGCCATTACCACTCTCCTCAAGCTGGAGTGTCCAGGTAGGTGTTTGGAGGCCCTGTTCTAGGAAGAGAAAGTTGAAAAGGACTTGTTGGGCTGTCTACGACTTCAGGTGCTGCTTTATGTGGAATTCCTAGGCTTCCTGAGCTCAGAGTTAAATGTAGGGAGGTCTTCTGCTCTTTTGCTTCTCTCATTAGCAAGATGCTTAATTGTTTCAGGGTGTGAGAGCGTCAGCTTCTACTGGTGCAAAGATGGGTATTGAAGTAGTATTGCCAAAAGAGTAGTTAGCTCAAAATAAACGAAGTTAGAGTGGAAATATTTGCTCTAAATATTTTGCTCAGTAAGTTGTATTGCTCTTTTTGTGAAGGTAATGCAACTCTTCTGGCTACTTCCGTGTAGGGATTTGCGTATCATACCTCTAAGGAAGCAATGTGGGAAATGTCTCCTCTTTCTGTAGGGTTCAAACAATGAAGAAACAACCTCCTTTCCTCTTTTTTGTGGGTTGGGTGTTCTGTGACATTTAAAACCAGTTTCAAAGTAACTCAAAGCCTAAAATTAAATAAATAAATAAAACCACATATGTTTACAAGCTTTTATGGACATAGCCCAGGCTGTCTACGGGTTATTGGCAATATGTACCTCAAATATGATTATGTCATGATGCTTATGACAGTGTTTTTTTTCTAAAACCAGCAGACATTCTTGTGTTTAGTTCTAACTTACCTCATTTTTTTCAGCTTTTATAACTGTGTACTTTTAAACAAAATTAAGTGATTACTTCATGGTTTGAAAAAGCGGGCTTTGGAGTCCTGGTATGGTTTTGCTTTGCTGGGTGAATGCACATCTGTCATTTTCCACTCATGATTCAAAAACAGCAAAAAAAATTATTTTGAATGTTTGGATGCCAAAATGGAAATTTTTATTTTTGCCAGGTTTTGATTTGGCTGGATGTGGGTGGCTGAATAGTTAAGTCTCCACTTAACTCACAGGTATTATCAAAAACAACCTTCACCACAGAAGCAGCCATTAGCAATTCTGTAGCTGCTGCATAAAGAACCTTAAAGATCCAACTGCCACATGGCATAGAGTGTCATCCTGCTGGCTTGTCCTCTGCTACCCTTTTGCTGTGTTTCTCCTGAGCAGGAAGGGCTGTTGCTCCTTGGCTGCCCTGGGCAGCACATTTCCCTGCGGATGTGGAAGAGGGACATATTCTACAGCTTTTTCTGCCTCCTCCTTCCCACTAGAACCAACAGGAGAATTATGAAAGAGAAAGCCCTGGTGAGTGGGTTGTGTTAGGATTTCTGGGTTTCCTCTCCCCACCCCAGGCAGACTGGCTCTCAAACTGCAGAGCCCAAGACTTGCATCTCATGCTTCCTGTCTCAGGCAGCAGCTGCTCATCTCTCAGCTCTCAGGACAGGCCCCCCTTGCTCTCCCCTGATCCAATCACATATGTAATGTTTTTGTAATTTAGAATTTAGTAGTATATGTGGCTTGTCATCAGGCATCAAAGAAGGAGAACTAATGCAGGAATCTGCTGTTAATTCTTTTCTTGCTGCTTTTCATATGATGCTTCAAAGTCCACTTTTGTTCATTTGAGCTTTCTAGGTGTTGTTTTCATTGCCCCCAAGAGGTTTAAGGTTTTAATGCTGTCTAGCTGAATGTTTGACATGTTGCTCTAAGTTGGCAAATGCCTGATCAGCATTTGCCAGGTTGGAGGAAGACACTGATCTTTTAATGTATAATTCAATGCCTTCATGACAAACATAGATATTTAAGAACTTTTCTCAGAGTTACAGTAATAATGCCTGTTAACTGGCAGTAGAATTTGTTTATAGCAGAATGAACTTGGATGGCTTTCTGGCATGGTAGTGAAGTTTAACCCTTACTTAGTTAAACAGTATTTTCTTTACATGCTAAGTTAGAAGCATTATTTAGAAATGGAGCAATGCCCATTTTTGTTAGCTAAGACTCTTTCCTGCTGCTGCAAATTATTATGTGTAAATAAACTCTAATGCAATTAACTTGAACATAAATTCTGCAGATTTTGGTGTAGTGTTGTTTGTCACATGCTTTGAATTTAGGGGTGGGGGTGACAAGACTTGGGCTTATGTGTTTGGTTTTGTAGACTCTGTCCCAATATGAAGTTTCACCAGTATGTCTGCTTCATACAAGCATTCCTTGTCACTTCAGAGAGCAAAACCATTACTGCACAACTTAAATAAATAAATCAGTTCCAGCACCCTCCTTATTTGTGAAAGGAACAAATCTTGTGTAACTGTTTCCCATTTTACAATTTGGTGACAAGAAGGGGAATGCAAGTGCCAAAAGGCCATAAGGCTTTTCCCTCCCTCCTTCCTTGTCCAAACTTTGTGGTCATTAGCCAGGGATGGGGAGGAACCTTCCTCCAGACAAACAACTGCAGATGTTCTTCCTTGCTTTACATAACACTTTGTGAATAGGCTTTGCTTTCCCTTCCACCTATTCTGAAATAAATAGGAGAGATTATTAGTCACGGAACAGCAAGAAACACTGGGAAGGCTGGAGTGGTGAGTGTGCTACATTCCCTTCTCGGCTGTGTCAAGAGTCCTAGTGCTGGGGAATACAGTCCTGTCATCCTAAGGGGTGACTCTTCTGTCAAAGTGTTTGGGGCAGACTGAAGGTCAGCTGGGGGTTTGTGTGCTGCCACTGGCACACAGGCTCTCACACCACTAGCCCCAGTGCACAGCCAATCCCTCATCTTTCCCCATCTTTGGGCCTTGCCCCACAACATTTTCAAGGGTACCTGAAGTCACAAACACAAATGTGACTGGAATGATGCTATGCACATAACCAAGAGTTGAAAATTGTTTTTTGAAAGTTGAGTTTTATACTGCAGAAACAATAAATAAATGGCTCCCATCTGCCCACTTGGGAAAGCTGGGTACAATTCTAGTGTTTACAGCAGGAAATAAAGCTGCCAGGAGCACCCCTGCCACCCTGCACAGAAACATAAAAACATTCCTTTTCTTGCTCAAAATATTTTCTACAGTAAGTATCTTTGGCATGTTACTTTTGTTCCCCCCTATGATTCGGGCTATTTTTTAAATTACAGTAGGAGTTTTACAGTACTTTGGTAGTATTAATTATAAATTCAAACCCCTAAAAAAGAATTATAGAGAAAATCTGTAGGGGATTCCATAAAATTATCTTTCTCTGAAAAGTCATTCCTTACTTGATCTGGCTTCTCGTAATTTTGTCATTGCTGCATCTGCATGGCTCTGTCAACATTTGTGATAGAGTGTGTCTCCTGCTAAGGCTTCTTTAGGTTCATTCTGAGCTTTTTTTAAATGAACATTTGAATCCAGTAAAACTAGTTTTATCTAGTAAAAGCATTTTAACAAACTATGCAGCAAAATATCAGGCCATAGTATCTACCTTTGATCTCTTGAAAATTTATATTTGCAATAAATATATATATATATATCAGATACCATTACACTTTTCTAATGGAAATGAAGAATACTTGAGTGACACTCCTGGAATTGTTCAAGGCCAGGCTGGAGGGAGCTCTGAGCATCCTGGTCTAGTGAAAGGTGTCCCTGAATATAGCAGTGCGGTAGGAAATGATCTTTAAGGTCCCTTCCAACCCTGGCCAATCTGTGATTCCATTATGTTACTAGTCCTTGTGTTTACTTTTGCTTTACTAGTTCAAAAAAGACTTGAGTATCCTCTGAATTCTTGTCTGAGAAGAGAAGGTGAAAGTGAAGGATTTCTTGAACACTATTCTACAGTTTATAGGAAAAGGCTCTTCAGCTGAATTTAAGTGTTCAGTTTAAATCTTTCAGTGAAATCACCATCAGTATGCAGTCAGGGGTTCTAACCTAGGGAATAAAACTCCTAGTTGTCTTCTTGTCAACAAGATCAATTGCGAACATAAGAACGTTTATTAAATTTCTTAATTTTCAAATGAAAAGAATAAGAGTATTGAAATGCTCTGCTTATAAAACCAGCTACTTAGCTCCCTCTTGAGTCAAGATCCCTGTGCTCAGGACAGAAAGGCTTCTCATTGGTTTTGAGAATATTTTTAAATTTTACTGGATTTATTTCGCATCTACTTATGCATAAATCACATCAAAATCTATTTCCTGTTACTTTGTAGACCTCAAAGTTATGCAGAAGACATACATTTTAATTTCAAGTCTTTGCATTTACATATCCTGGGCTGAAATATAGACAATATCACACATTCTTACAATCTTTATTTATTCAGATGCTGATTTACATAAAAACAATTCTCTGAAACACAAAATCATGGGGCTGGGTGTTCAAAAGCACAACAAATCATATGAAATGTGGTAAAAGTATCTTTTGCAGAGTTCCGTCTATTTTTGTAATAAAATGCTCATTTTTTAGATAATGAGTTGCTTGCTGATTATCTGCTAATGAGATATGCCTGGGCTCATAAGAACTACAGTGTATGAGTGTCCCACTGGGTCTGGGGGTGGCAGGAGGTAATTCGTGCTGTGTAGCTGTTGTTTCTCTATGCAGGGGACAGAACTCTGCAGAAATTAAAATCATAACCTTGATTGTCTATTGGGGGCTAATGCATGCAAGTGGAAAGAAGAGCCTAGTACTTCCCTGCTAGGAAGAGGGGAAGATTAGTTGAATGAAGAGCATCTCCTGGGTGCAAGAAAGACTGAGGAAAGTTGAGGAATGGCCTCTGAGTTGATGGCTTCTTATCACAAATGACATCAGAGTGCAGAATGTGTATCTCATGGCCTCTATTTCCTTGTTGCCTCTGAGGAGAGACTAAACTTTAAACTTCGGCTTTGAGGACTTCTAAGTTTTCTCTTTTTGTGCTTTGCAGAGCTTTACTTTGCCTCTTCCTCCCTGCTAGTTTTCCTGCTCCCATCTAGTTCTGGAAGCCTGCAAGGGGCTGTGAGGGCTTCTCTGGCATGGCCACTGAATCAGGAGACTTCTTCTGCCTCTGGAGCCTGTGTAAGATGCAGTGCTCCTTTCCCCAGAAGGCAGAAAACAACTCCGTATCATTGACTTTTCCCACACTTGCTGAAAGATGAGGAGAGACTTGAGAGGTGGAACAGAAAGATACCACCCTTCTACTAGATCACTGGCACCTTTTTGGTGTTCAGCCCTGACTAATCATCTTAGTAAGAAGCCTGGGGTTAATTATCTGAAGTGCCTGGATCCCTTGCCAGGCTTGTTTGAGACAGTTAATATTCTGTTCCTGAGAAGAAATGCCCTGTTAGGAAGGTTAGGCTCACTCTATTTTCCAGACAGGGAAATCCACTGTTTTTCTGTTTGAATTATGTTGATTATTTAAGTCTCTTGCTGTAAATATTATTCCCCAGGGAAAAGGCCTTTTTTCCTTGCCCTTAAACCTTACCACCAGTTACTGGTCTGCCCCATAAATGTAATTTGTATATACAATAAAAACAGGACCAGATGGGGCAGGCACATCAGTGTTTTAGCCTAGTAAAGCTAGTGACCTAATGTGTTTTAGGGGAGTTACACTGTAGTGGTATTGTACCTACATCAATATTCTCCTCATTTGTTTTACGGTACAGATGTAAATGAGGACAGTTAACAGGAGATACACCACTGGCAAGGTTTTTATTCAGCTTTTTTTGTTCTGAAATTTGAGATTTAAAATGGCCTTGCTCCTTTGTTAGTATGATGATGCTTCTACAACTGGTAGGAGTAAAGTTGGTTGGTTCTGCAGAGTCCTGATGGTTTCCATGCTAATTATCTTCTTGTCTGTTACCATCTTGTCAAGTGATTGCTCTGAGTTACTTTTGACTGCATTTAAGGAAATGTTTACTGCATGCATTTAAATACATAGGAGTCTGGATAGTAAAAGGCTGTATAGTTTTGCACTTCCCTTGTGTATTATGTTATGTATTTAATATAAGCAGAAATATATTAAAGAACGCAATTCAAAAGAATATAAAAAGCAAAATTTTGGACAGTTGAAAGAAAGTGGATCTGAGTAGCTTAGATTTTTAATTTCCTTTCCTTGGAATATTTATCTTCGTATGTTCATTCTGGTGTATCAAATTCTGGAAGTTACTTTTTCAGCATAAAAATTTTCTGGGATACTGTGGTATCCAAGTAACTGTTGAATCTAGCAGAAGGGGAGCAGAAAGAGGAGCCTGTTCTTACACACAGATTCCAAATTCTGCTGTAATAATACAAGAAAAAAATTCATAGATATCAGTGAGTGTGTATAAGTACACTTATTGAAGTCAACACAGATCTAAATGGGTATGATTAATTCTGAAAATGTTAATTTTCTCAGAAGAAGCTTTTGAGTATTCTACTAAATGAAAACAGTCTGAGGGTGGTCACTTGTATTTTGCAGTGCCATAAATTGTCAGTTGTCAGGGATAAGTTTCTAGCTTTTATTGTTTCTTATCTGTGGCAGCCAGCCTGCTGTTCTGAATTTATTTTTATTTCCTTCCTATATTACATTTTGTTGCCAATTGGTTAGATTTTTCATTTCTAAGTAAAGCTTTCAGTCCCATGCTTTCAGCAAATAAATTTTTTAAGTATATTGGCTTTAATGATCTCATTCACTTCATGAGTTGTTATTTGTGTTCTAGAAGTGAATTGTGTTGTCTAACTGAACTGGTATAACTATATTTAATTCTAACTTGATTACCTCTCTGCTATTTTCTAGATTAAGCATACACTCAAATATACCCACATGCTTCCCATGGCTCCATATGCTCCCATTGGTAGGATTTGCAAGCAATATATCTAATTGCACTTTTCATTATGTAGTCAATAGGCGTATAAGTTAATTGCACAGTTTTGCTTTCACTTTAGGTATACGATAAAAATCGATTTTCCTTCCTTCTGACATTTACTAGCTGGCCAGCACAAAACTGCTTCAACACTACTGAAGGTCCAGTGTTTTCAGTAACTAGAATTCCTACTGCTTTAATGATGGAACTGACTTTGGCATGATGTATTAATTAGGTGATGTGGTTGCAGATACAGATTCATACTCTTCCCTTCTCTTTGAAGCGCACTCTTAGTAAAGAAGTGGATTTGTGCAATACATGTTTTGCAAGTTGCTGTTCTTTTTCCCCTTCTTTTCCCTCCTCATCTGGAAAGGCCCAGAACAGCTGGCAATATCGGGAGCAACAGAAAGGAACAGCATTTGACCCAGTAGGGACCTTTCCACCTGATTGATATAAACATACACTAGAACCTTTCTCAGAAACTGGTGTTGTATTCTCTGACAACCATCAGGTTAAAAGCATAGATTGCTCATTAAAAAATCTCACATACCCCATTAAGGAGTGGCGTATATTACGTCTTTCTAGCTTTTTTCTCTCTGTTAGGGTGCCTTGACCCATTCACTGGCTTAGCCATACAAGCTCTTCCTCTGTCAGCCCACCTTCCTCAACACTTCACTGTTTTTTCTTTCTCTGAGTTTGGCCAGCCAGCTACAGCTTCCCTGTGGCACTCATCCTAGCCACAGCTGACATATTCTGTGTGTCTCTATATCCATGTGTCAGGAGGTATAAATTGTCAATATAATTGACAATTGCTTTTGCCATATTTCATGCAGATATGGAAATTAGATCCTTTAGTGACTTGTAGCAAATCATATGAATATTGGCTACTTATGCCTTGGTACCCTTTCCAACTTCTGATTTGTTGATTTTTTGATGCAGCACCATAGGTAGGTAATTCAACCTACCCCATCTAGCTGGGAGTTGTGCTAAAAACTATGTTCATATACAGATCTTTAAGATTTCTGTCAAATTTAGGTGTGGTTGCTTCCTCCATCTGTTTTTCTGGCTAACTTCCTGGAGATATTTGCCCACTGTAGAAAGGTGAGCAAAAGGGCAATCAAATATCTGTAACTGTGGGGATTCCGAGTTATTCCAACAAAACTGAGTATCTGAAGCAGGGGAAGTACCATGGGTCCTAGGGAAAGAGCAGCAAATGACCTGTGTGCAAAAGCTGAATATCCTCCTGATTTCCAATTGGCTTGCTGGGTGTTTTCCAAATTGCTGGGCTAGGAACAAACTGACATGACTCTGGTCTTCTAGTTAATGGAAGCTCTGGAGATGTTTTTATTATCTGTCTCAGTTTAACCACTGAAGACTGTAAGAGAGGCTTGAATGTCATTGATAACATTTGTCATAGGATGGCTTAAGGTAAAAGCAACAAGAACCAAATCCAGGTTTTCTTGTGCCTGTGTTGATGTCTCAAAGCTAGCAGAAGAAATCATATGAAAACCATTAGCAGACTGCCCTGAAACCTTCAGATGGGTGATTGATTTCATTTATGGCTGCAGGATGGCCTACAGTGGCTGAATATGAGAGGCATGCAAATATTTGCCGTTCCAGTCATAAAGGATTGTGTTCCAGCACCTCCTGGTTTAGCACTGTTTGTCCTGGTATATGCCTCCCAGCTGGATAAAGGAACAGCCAAGCTGTGGGACAGATATCCATCCACTGGGGAGGGGGAGTCAGTGTGTGCAACTGAAGGAGGTAGCTATGATGGCTAATTAGGAGCACTTTCCCCTTGGGGTTAAGTAAAATTAAAACTGTGGTTTTAGGTAAATGTGGGTGCAATCGGAAGGTAATCACTTGGATATTGCATTTGGATAAGCTTCCCTTGATGTTAGCAATGAGTGGAAATGTTGGAAACTGAAATCGTATCTTTAAAGACTTTCAGAGCTGGGGTTTGGGATTGTGCATCTGCTTGGGTGAAGATCATTACTGAGTTTCAAGAGATTATGTGACTGAAACTGATAAAATATGGTGTAAGGCATTCTTAGTGATCTTTGAGGTTTCTTTAGCCCTGTGGTTCTTGATGGCCACACTGCTGTTTCAAACCATCTGTCCTCATGTTAGTAGTAGCCAAGATGTTTCATTTTGTTGTCCTTATTTTGTGGAGTCCTGGGAAGTGGTTATGTGGGCTGTGTGGAGGAATATATGAAAGCATAGCCAGAGACATTACTGAAGAAAATCCCAATTGGCTTATCCAAAGGAAAGCTTGGATGGAGCGAACTGGATTTAAAAATCTCTCTCACAAATACTTTTTTTCACAACAAAAAATATATTTCAGATCTACAGTTGGGACTTTGCTGATTTTTATCTCAGAATATTCACAGAATCATGAAACAGTTTGAGTTGGAAGGGACTTTAAAGATCATTCATTTCCAATTCCCTTACCATAGACAGGGACACTGTCAGACCTTTACTAGACCACATTGCTCAAAGACTCATCCAGCCTTGTTTTGAACACTTTCAGGAATGGGGCATCCACAATTTCTCTAGGCAACCTGAGCCAGTGCCTCACCACTCTCATAGTGGTGAGATTTTCTTCCTAATGTCTAATCTAAACCTACTGTCTTTCAGGTTGAATCCATTCTACCTTGTCTTATCACTCCTTGTAAAAAGTCTTTCTTCAGCTTTCTTACAGGCTCCCTTCAGGTACTGGAAGGTGTTCTATGGTCACCCTGGAGCCTTCTTTTCTCCCAGCTGAACAACCCCAACCCTCTCAGCCTGTGCTTCAGTCCTCCAATCATCTTCATGGCCTCCTCTGGACTTGCGCCAGCAGGTCCATGTCCTTCTTGTGTTGAGGGCCTCAGAACTCAACAGAGTGCTCCTCAACCAGTGCTTGGTAAAAAATCATGGCAGACATACTGACATTTTCATACTAACTCATGTGGAAAAACTGAGGGTGTTACAAACAGAATCTGTGATGGGCTTTTTGCTACAAATTCTTGCTTGCCTGCATTGGGGTGATGCCATTAATCATAAACAGTAGACTTACATTTGAGTTGTGTTGATTGTCAAATGAGTGGCAAAACCATTTTTGCCGCATGCTCTCACATTTTAGGAAAGCTGAGTAAGTCACACCCATGAGCTGGAGAGTCCTGTGACAAATTGCGCTTTTGAAGCAGCTTGCTGTTTGCTAATAGCCAGTTGTCTACATTGCTTTTAAAAGTTATCATCTTAAAACTAAAACAAAACCCAACAAACACAAACCAATAATCTGTTTTTCCTCAAAGTGTAACCTACTAAACCCAAATCATACCCATCTATGGCAAACAATAATGTTTTAGAAAAGGGAACTTTGACACTCATTACAACTAGAGATGGAAACAATATGCAGTCAAAAATTCAAGAGGGCACATTTCCAATAGTATTAAAGTACTTGTTCCTAGACACAGTAGATCCTGAGATATTGGATCTTAATCTGTTGGCATTCCTATATGCAAGGATGCTATTTTAAGACATATTATAAAGCTTTGAGAGTGTTTTAATGATTGTTCTCCTTTCTCTGACATTAGTTCTGGCTGATTTCTTAAAAGCACTCTCAGGCACTTGTTTAAATAGTTGTCCTTCAGCATGAGTGCATATGTTAAATACTGGCAGGTCTTTTGAGGAAGACTTAACTTGTCAGTGCAGATACTGTGACTAAAAGGTAGTCTCTTCCCTAGTTCTGCTGGTTAAAATCCTTCTTTCCATGCCCACTCACCATCAGTGTCTCCATGGCTGTCTAAAGCACGTGTATTCTGCAGCTAGTGTGCTTGCTTGCATTTAACAGTGGCATCTGGCTGATGTGACCCAGCTGCCAAGCATGCCCAGGTCATGGTGATGCTCTGAGCCTTAAACTCCCTAGCAAGTGGCTGGAACGGCAGGAGCACTACTAAAAATCCTCTCCTAAGTATAAAACTTGGACTTGGCATTATTGCCTATATATTATTGGTGTATTCACTATGGCTGTGAGTACACCAATAAGCACTGTGAGTACAGCTGTTTTCCAGATGAGGCAGAATTGGTAAGATTTGTGTACGCTGCCTCCAGAAGCCCGTGGGCTTGCATGGCTGTTCTGAACTATCAGCAAAACTCATGTGAAGAAATGCTGTGGGTTTTGGACAGCCCCCACTGAGACCCATCCTGCTACAGCTTAGCTTCTGTATGTGCTTGTACTACTAGCCTGGGTGTATTTGTTCCTGGCAACCAAGCTCAGGTCACTGCTCCAGACTGCAAGAGAGATATGGCAGTGCTTAAAAACTGCAAACACAGAGTAGTATAGTTGTCCTTGGCTCCAGCTTTTACAGGGCTGCTCACTGCTCAGGACATTTGGAGCTTGTTTTCTCAGCCAGCACAGATGATTTAAACAGGTCTGGCAGCTAGGCAGCCTTGAAATATCTGAAGTCAAATTTTATTTTCCCTTGAGAGAGATTTTATGAATAAAACACAACTGATGGAGCAATAGAAATCTCTCTAAGGAAGATGCATGTTCCCCTTTGGGAGATGCATCCTATCACCAAATTCTTTCCTATTTCTAGGCCAGAATGCTTCAGAGGTGCAAGCTGTTTCCAGATTTTACAGTTTAGTTCATAACTAACCCTGTCTCTATTTTTTAGGAGTGATTTTCAAGATTGTTTGGGTGAATAAAACCTTGTGTGTGATGAAATTACCCCAGGTTATTGATTTTAGCTAATCCATGCTTATCTGCAGTTGTCTAAATCACAGCGTTAGCTTTGTTTGCAAAGATGTCAGAGTACCTCCGCTGGCTAAAGGAGCTTGAATCAGTGACAAGGCTGCCCATGCAGGGCAGACCAGAGGTGATTTAGAAACTGTTGTTGTATGTCTGATGACTAATAAGTGATCTTCATGGTTTTGTAAATGTCTATACATCTGGTCACACCTGTGAGTGAGCTAAACTGTTGGAGAAAATAAGTGTAAAAATCAATCAGTCTGGCTCACAGGCCTATCTTCCTGGTCAATTGCTCTGAAAACTGAACGACAACACCTGTGAGGCCAAACCATGGTGGGACAGGGTAGTTTTGACTCTGCCAAGCCTCTCGTGCAGGTCTTGTGCCCAGGAAATGGCAGCTGGCATTTGAAAATGACCTGCTGTCGCCTGAGCTCAGCTACCATCAGCTTAAACAAATGCCAGTCTGGGAAGGAGGATGTAAGTAACTTCAAATCATGCACAGGGTGCCTGACCTAGGTTTACCACGGTGACAGTTGCTTCTGTGAGACTGCAAATGCACTGCCTTGCTTCCAGTAGTTCTGGTGCCCTAAACCACTGAGGATCTTAAATCAGAGTGGTTTGGGGTTTTGTTGTTGTTGGGGTTTTTGTTGTTGTTTTTTGTTAGCTTGTTTGGCTGTCAGTTGTTTCGGGGGGTTTTTTTCTGGTTGTTGTTTTTTTTTTTTTTTTTGGTTTTTTTTTTTTTTTTTTTTTGGTTAGTTTATTTGTGATTTTTTGTGTGGGTTTTTTTTTTTTTTAGCTGTTGTTGGTGTTTTGCTGTGTGGTTTGTTTGTTTGTTTGTTTGTTTTTTAACAGAATGATCCCAAGAGGTTTGTAGGCACAGCTTTGGTGCAGTCTTCCTCAAATATATGGTAGCATATCCTGCTCTTCCAACCTTCCCATGAGCTGGTGGGTTGTGCCTTCTTCTAGAGGACACAGAGCAAGAAGTGACTATATCCAGCTGCCTTTGTATTTTTCTAAGATAACACAAACTGGAATTTCACAATACCCTAAAGTAATCAATGTGAAGTTCATTTCACTAAGTTTTAGAGACTGTGAAATGGCTAGGCATTATTTAAACATATGTGATACTTCAGAAGTGTGCAGATCCAACTGCTGTATTAATGGTAACTTCCAAAGAAAGGTTTAGACCAGGTGTGAGAAAGTTCAGAACTATTGCCTATTAAGTAAGCTTTAATTTTTATACACTCAATTTTTTTTCCCCATGAAAACACAGCACTTCGATACACACACAATTCCTTTACAATAGCTCTGAAAATGTTCTCTTCTATTTTGTATTGCATAGTGCCACAGTGACTATTTTCTTTAGATTTTTATAATGCAAAGTATATTTTAATGAACTTAATGATTTAACCACATTTTAGTTTGAACCAACTGACTGGAAAGCGTTTAATTTCCATGTTTTTCTTTCCTTGATCCTGGTACATAAATGGATACTTGGATTTTTGCAGTTCAGTGGCAGAAAGCTTGTATTCAACCATTTTTGATCTACATTTGAGTATGCATAAATTCTTGTAGTTTGTTATGGTTCTGACTGAGACCTACCAAATGTACAAAGTCAAGGGACAGACTCTGCTCTAAAGAATGTATAAAGAATTGTATCAAACTGGATTTATTTTTCATTTTCATTGCCTATGTTCCAGATTCTATGGTGCTATGAAGAACACTTTTGTTTTTAGAGGGTTATTATAGGCTCATTTATCTAGATTTGGTTTTAGGCCTCAAAGAAAACTTTCCATAGCCAGGCCTGCATAAGAATTGAAAGGGGCTTTTTTTTCTTTCAAAGTGAGGTTTTGTTTCATGTGATTAGAGAGACGGTATTGGAAATGGCATTCTCAGGGTCAAAACTAAGAACCCAAGATTCATTGATGCCAACTGTGATGTCAAGATATAATTTGTGATTTCTGAATGTTTAATGTTTGTGGTGCTGAAGAACCATGCAATGAAAGTTTATACTGCTATCTTGAAAATGAGCTCTATTAGAAACCTAAAGAATGAAATGCCATCAGACAGAAATCTCGAACAGTAATTTCATTTAATTTCTTTGCAATGTTAGGGAAACTTCCCGGCTTGGCCATTCCCGAGGCCCCCGGCAGTCTCACTCCCAAGTTCAGAGACTTTCACTGCGAGGACCGAAGCCCCTCCACCACGGGTGGCTCCAGTGCCCCGAAGGGTCCCTGCTCGGCTCCTGCACATCCCACTCAGTCAGACCAGGTTTCCTCACTGGCCCCACCCTACTTTTCCCCTGGCAGAGTCTCAGATGTTTCATTCCATAAAGCCATTTATTCACAGCACAGTAACACAGAAACAGCCCGAGCTGGTGCTGCTGAGGAGAGACCCCTAACAAAGGAACTCCTGGGCTTTCATCCCCTCACAGTCCAGGCCGGATGCAAGTCTTGCTCCTTCTCCTGAGTCCTACTCTCCTGCTGTGTCTCCAAGTGTCCGTTCACCTGGCTGGCCACTGGTTCTTGTGCCCTTTGTTAAAGACCTTTGTTGGTAGCTCATGGCCTCTTGTCTCAGGCTCCCACCCAGAGCTCAATCACATCTCAAACTGCAGCTTGCAAACTCAGCTACCTACACCAGATGTATTCCCCAACACCAATATGTATCATCTGTGTTGTTAAAAAACTGTTGAAGCTGACAGTGTCTTGGGCATCGGGGGGGTCGTGGAAATCCTCCAGCTCTGTGCATTCAGTCTGTGTGGGTCTAGTAATCCTACAGTTTATTTTGGGAAAGTGCAGAAAGGTGACGAAACATTAGGGACACATAATATGAAAGAATGGCTTCTCAAATGAAATGGATATTTTGTAGTTCCAGTTTTATCCGTGCAAGGTTCAGAATTGTTGGGACTCCTGTGTAGCAACATGATTACATGTCCTTTAATCTTCCCTGTCTCTTGTGAGAGCTTTGAAGGGAGGTGGAGTAAGGAGAGTGGATAACTTTAAGCTTACTTTGTGCCTCTTGATGCCATCTGAGGAAAAGGTATTGCTCTACATGAGACTATGTTCCAGAAAAAAAGATCATACCTATTTATAGAAACAAATAATGAAAAAGAATATCAACTCTAGTTGGCAATGTATTATCTTCTCTGTTATTCTAAGAGTCATTTAACTTGCAGGATTTGTGAAAATACAGCTCCAACATGAAAATGCAATTTCAAACTGTCAGGCTCCAAGGGATGTTGCAGCAGATAAGGAATATACAATAGCAACATCTATACTCAGTTAAATTCAGGCTTTGAACTGGCATTTTGCCCTTGCAGATACAATGAAAAGAAGAATAGAAAAATTGTTGGTTAATTAATTCCTTGGTATATAAGATTACTGATCTTGACTTTTCATCAAACTTTCAGGTATCTCTTTATTTCTAGGGACCACATAAACTGTATCTAAAATACTTTAATTCTTGCCTCCTCTCCATGGAATGCCTTTATGAGGCACAGAGGGTTATTCCAAAGTGCAGAAGCTGCTCCCTGTGTGTTACTTATTCATCACAGGGAGCTCTGACTGCTTGACTTCACAAGGATTGGAAGCTGGTCACATTCAAGTATTGCAAGACTTATTTTTCCATGCAAGTATTTTCTAACCCCCTGAGGAGCAGTCTGATACATACTGCTTGTTATTAATGTGCCCTAGCCATTGCTTTCCAGCCCTTCTGAGCTAGGAGCAGGAGATGATACCAGCACTGTGGTGATGCAAGAGACCACACACAAGTAAAGAACGCAGGTGCAGTTGGGGAGGGAAGTTGAAGCTTTTGCAGCACAGGCCAGAGTGAAAATCTGTGTGCACAATTGGAAGAAAGGTACTTTGATACTGAACTGTACTGTTGCAAAAAGGAGTTATTTTAAACTGTCTAGGAGCTGTTTTTCTCCCTTTCCACATCCAATCACTTCCTGGGAAAACACAATTTACAAATGCAGAAGAAATTTGATTTGGAATATTTGTACATTCAGCTCTTGCAAACTTGTCTTCACTTTGTTTCTTCATTGTACTATTTTCTCTGCCTTGGTTCTTCTGATTTCTGTGGCCACAGGGTCAGGTAGAGATACCAAAGCTGATTATAATGGCCCCAGAATGCTACTGAAAACATCTCAGTGTCAGGAGCCCAGTGCTCCAGACTGGTTCCCTCATTCTGCTAGGTGAAAAAGCCCTGTTCTTTACCTCCAAATAAGTGTTGATAACATAAAGCCTAAGGGACATGATCCGTCTCTGCAGGGTTCCCAGATCAGGCTCTACTTGGTCTCTCACTTCCTCAACCACGTCCGCTCCCGGTCTCACATGCTCGCACCTTCTTTTTTTGTCTCTTTGGGGACATGCATGACAGTAGGGCTAAGAATACTTTTGGCCGAGAGCTTCAAAGCTACCGCAGGAGACAGATGCATCATTCTCATTGAAGTTCATGAGAGCTGTGTTCTAAATTCTCCATGCTGCTTGGGGAGCTTTTTGCAGTGGCTGATGTACCAATACCACTGGAGTACTGTGATCCAAATAACATGCACAATCAACGTAATCAAACTGATGAGGTGCTGATATTACCCTGGATGCTTGTTCGACTTCTACTTTGGGCTGCCTTGTGTAGCCTGGGGTGGCCTGGCTTTGCGCTGTCCTCTGCCCTTCCTGTCCCCTGCCTCACCTGAGCTGCCCTCCCCACCCGCCTGTGTGCCAGCTTCCGCTCTGGAGGCAGATCTGCCCTTTGCTCAGCCAAGCCCTAGTGCAAAACTGCTATGCAAGGGGAGATCTATGGGGTCAGAGTATCCAGGGAATGGAAAAGTTTTCTTGAGGTGATCACATGTCCTTGAGATCAAGGGGGAATATCAGACCTTCTTATGCTGCAGTCCCTGTCACTGTGTAATGTCCCTAAAAGGTCTCAGTCTCGCAGGGGAGAGGGACAGATTAACTAAGAATCCTGCTTCCCTTGCAGGAGACTGCACAGATTGCCTTGCTTCTCCCAGAGATTCAGTGGTGTTTGATGCCTTTTTTGGTATAAGTAGGAGTTTGGAGTGGTATTGTCAATCACTAGTCTGTATATAATTAAACTGCTTTCAGTTTTCTAACTGCTTTACCTATGCATTAGTCATACAGTCATTAAAACAGCTGGAAGATGTATTTCTTAGCATCACTGATCCTCCATGGTTTTCAAAGATTCCATTTTATTGAGAATAATAAAAGTGGAATTAGGATGCAAGTGTCTATGGTCTCAGTTTTATGCATGGATTTAGTGAACATTGTGTGCTGCTTTGTCTTAAACCCCTTGTGCTGTGATACTAAGAAGAATAATGCTAGTAGGGGAATATAAAGGGAGCAAATCCTAATTTCTGCATTAAAAATGTAAGTGGTATCTGATCTGGCATTTCTCTTCTTTCAAGTAATCACCCTGTTTTAAGCTTCTTCCAGGTTTATTTTCACACATACAAAAATAACTTCCAAGGATTTTATGAAGAGTGGACATAAAAAGATCTGCAGTTTTTTTAGTGTGGTGGTTTTTGTTTTGTTTTTTTGTTTTTTTTCTCTCCAGTAAAATCTGCTGTTTGAAACTAAAGGACAAATCTTTGTAATCTTCCATGCTGGAAACCTGAAAACTAAATCAACTTTTATATTACATTTTCCCGCCTCTTTGGAAAATGCAAAATTTTATTCTCTCCTGTCCAAGAGCAATAATAGAAAAAACCCCAGCCCATCTCCCCAAAGAGATTATAACTTTGTGAGAAAAAGAATTTATTTTGGACCTCTTTTCTAAATATATAATTCTTCCCTACCCCTGTGACGATTTTATTAATTCTTTTTTCCTGCATCTTTCCCGTTTGTTTCTTATCTAATTTAGAAGCTGCATAGCTGGGAGCTGTTTGAGTTCTCTTTTGTAGGAAGGTGACTGGAAGTGGAGTAAGGATGTGGAAGCTTACCAGGTTTTGTTGAAGACACGCTACTGCCAGCCCACAGAATGGCTCAAGGGATTCCCAAGGTAATCACAGCTGTATCAACATAGCACTTACCTGTATCTGAGGCCTCCAGCACTGCAGACATGGAAAAATATATTTGTTTTCTAGTGGCTTGTGCTTTGATTTTATATGTGAAAAAAAAGCTGCAACAGATAATGTCATGGGTTGATTTAGTTGATGCTGACAAGCTTTAAAACTAATGACTATGTGGCTGCAGAGACAAAAGCCTTATTGTGTGTCCCAGGGGTGGGACAGACTAAAGGTGACTTGGGCATCTTGACAATGGGAGACTAACATGTGGCTACTCTGTAACTTTAGGGTACCAAACTTTTTAACCTTTGATTGTCTATAACTTCTATCCAATTGAGCTGCTTGCCTCTCTCCTGTAGGGGAATATGCATATATAGTGAGCTATTCTCTGTCATGGAATTACCTAACCGTGAAAGTGTAGTGGCTGTAATTAAAACTATTTGTTCTGTAGCTGATTTACTGGAAAGATGCTATATACGGTTATTTTTCTGGGAAGTATCACTATTGGATTTCTGGCAGAGACCAGCTCATTTTGAGACTGGAATGGCTTGAGAAATCTGATCTACGTTTGAAACTGGCCCCTCTTGGAGCAGCAGGATGGACTAGGTGACCTCCAGAGGTCCCTTCCAGCCTGAATTATTCTGTGATTCTGTGGAAGTTTCCTCGACCTGTTCAGGGACATTATCCTTTAAAGCCTCCATCTGGCCACGTGTTAATCTTGGACTGCATGGGCCATCAGCCTCTTCCATGCTAAATCTGGCAGGTGAAGAGAGAAAAGTTGCAGCGTGCATGCAAACCATGTGTCTGTAGCACATGTGTCCATAGGTACATCTAGAAGGGTTAGAAATGGTAAAAATGAATGTCTCAGCTCTGAGAACAAAGCTATTAAGAAGTGCAGAGAGGGGGTTTTACTGGGGAAAGCAGTGTATGGCGAAGTTTCATTGTCCTGTACCTGATCAAAGATATTGGGTCAAAAAGCGGTATTCACTCAACATCACTCTGTAAGTGTTAGTGAATTAAAAAACATTCCTGTTTTTCAGCTGCAATGATTGAGAACCTGTACATGATGGTGATTTGTAACAGGAACGGACCATCCAGAATTTATATTTGACACATGAAATAACAGAAAAATAATGAGTCTGGAGTAAAACCTTTCCTCTCCAAACCTGAAAAGCTGTAGCCTCACAGCCCAAAGTAAAAGCTATGGCTATAAAAATCCCTTTTCTGTTGTATAGTATTTACTGGTTTATGATAAGGCATAGGGACCCTAGATGCTGTTTAATAGTTTTAACACAGCTGCATAACCCTGGAAAAAGTAATGTCCTAAACCTTCTTTTATGCTCATCAGATTTTGTGGGCAAAAAATAAAATGTCCTGCAAGAGTAGACAGGAAGAGAGCATCTGCCTATTTAGGTGGGTTCACAGTCCCACTAAATCCTTTTCTGCTCAGCTGGATGCTTGGTATGTTGTAGCAGACTCTTATCAACAAAATGGGCCAGACTTTGAAGAGCAGTCCCTGAGGAACTACTTAAATATGACACTCAAAGAGAAGCTTTAAAAACTAATGGGAGCTGCCTGTTTGTTTTCTTTAAACTGTTAATCAACATGATCTGTTGTTACTAATGGGCAATTAATAAAGACAATCTAAATTCCCAAGAGAATGGGACATCCAATAACTGAGTGCAAGATGTGTGCCAGTGCAAAAACAAATCCAAAGCTTTTCAGTGACCATTGCTATGGAGAACAAGGGACAGGGAAGGCATAGATGATAGCAAAAAAGGGAGGAATTCCTTTCATGACTATGGCAATTGTCTTAATTTTTGTGATAACATGATAATTTTTTTTTTTCAATTAACAGGACTTAGAAAACTAAAAAGGTTAGACTAGATCACACTCCAAGCTCTGAGAAAACTTTAATTAGGCAAGCAAAAGATGAGCGTGAGATAGTAAACATGCTATTTGAGTGATAGAAAAGAGACTAGGATGATTTATGTGAGAAAGAAGGTTGGGAGGAGGACTGGGAGGAGATTCAAAATCAGGGTGGTAATATTACCAAGTGTTGCAAGCAGTGTTAGTGTGAAGTCAGTGATAAGAGGAATTGAAGAACATTCTCTTTTGTTAATTTTAATTTCCCAATACTAAAAGTTTAGAAAAGCCCAAAGCTTTCTAATTAGAGAAAAAAAAAAAAAGCCCAGAGAAGTTTCAGTGATGATTCTGGAGTTGATGCTGAATTTCCTGGATCCATTATAAGCCGTTTTTACATGTCAGTATTTCCTCAACCCTGGCTTAGGATTGGAGACCTATTTGATTTTGGTTATTACAGACCCCTGGAGATCCACTCTTTCACTCACTAGTGCGAGGAAGTATTTTCTTTTTGTGTGGTAAGTTTGTCTTCTGGTACCAGATGGCTCAGTTCTGAGCCTGTGCACAGAGCTGCAGGAAGAACAAGAGTTGCTTATTGGAGAGACAAGTGAGGTGTTCCCATTTGCAAAACAGGCTGGAGATCATCCAGCACAAAGCTAGCAGGGGGGAAAACTGGAGAAAGCAGTTATATGAGACAAAATTAAAAGATAAAAAATCAGATTCCCACGTGACTCGGGATGTTGTGGAAAATCAGTAAGACATCCTGGTTAAAAATTTTTTTCAGTGGCCCTGTTTCATTCTCACTCTAGTGGCCTTGCTCAGGTAATATCACTCTGGAGAGATAATTGTGGATAACAGAGTACAGTTGTGCAAGGTAGAGTATTCAAGTGATACATGCAGATAAGACAGCTTTGTGATACAAATAGGTAATAAATAATGTTGAATATACTGCTTTCTAGCACTCCCCTGTGTGGGTGCATATGTTACAAACTGGCAGACAGCACATGCTGAAAATATACTATACTTAGTGTATATGTTTCTATGATTTATCTGAGTGCTTTTCTGTACTGTACAACACTTTGAGACATTTTTATAAATTATGGCACTCAAATCCATACGTCATAGTACTTCAGTACTTGCTCTCCTGTAGCATTACCTTGGGAATCCATAGCATATAATACTTCGTTTGGAGGAGAAATTTGTCAATTGCTGCATCTGCAGCCGCCTTTGTAGCACTTGAAAGAAATGTGTTAAAAAAGAAAAGAAAAACCAAACCCAAAACCAACCAAAACCCCCTGTCTGTTCAGACTTACACTTAAATATTTGGTTTTACACTATATTTAGGACTGCCTGGCTGTCGGCCAAGACAGGTCCTATTACAAATCTAAAACACTAGGTGGAAAGATCATATGACTGTTAATTTAATTTTTTTTTAAATGCTGCTTTTGTCAGTGCATCACTTAATATTAGTCTATTAAAGTGCATGGGAAATAATGTTAACTGCAATTTCAGAATTTCAGAAAATATCTATCAGGCTTGTTTAGTCATGTTAGGGGACTGTTCTGTTCATAGAATATTTGGTATTTCCACCAGGTACAAGTAATTCACGGGCACATCAACACAGGCACAATCAAGTGGCCTCTAACTACAGACATCAAGATTTAGGCACTAGGAACTAAGGAGGTAAGAATCAGCAATGTATAAAAGCCCTCCCTCCCCAAATGTGTAGTCAATTATTCTTAGATGAAATAAGGGGTTTAACTGTCCTGACCAGTCAGTGTGGATCTGCTGATTGTTACAAGTGATAGTGCCTGTCTGAGTGGGAATTTCTATCCCCAAAATCCTTCTGACCTTTTACAGCATGCCTGCAGCCTTTTACTTGGGAGCCTGGCGTCCAGCTTCCCCATGTGTTTACTCTGTCTTTCAAGGTACTTTGCCTCACTCTGTGCAACTCTGTGTTGTGCTTACATTACCAAATGTGTGAGCACCTTCCTCAGAGGGGTGGGTACCTTGACTAATTCATGCCTCTGAAAAGCTCAGATATGGGAAAGGTTACAGAGATAAAAAGTCTTATGATCACTTCAGATCCACGCTGCTCATGTAGCAAAGTTAGAAAGGAACAGTATGCCTGGGCAGACTCTTCTTCTTCTCTGGCATATGAATATATATACCTCCTCTTCTTCTCATGTGCACACAGTGTAGAAGCTGGATATGGAGGGGAGCAGTTCTAGAAGACCAGCTGCAGGTAAGTAGGTGTGTTAGTTTGGGACCAGTAATCCCACTTATCATTTGAATGCCTTCAGCAAATTTTGCAATAAGATATTTTACAAAACCCCTTTGCAGGTGTTATGGGCCAGGCTCTGGTTTTAAATGCTTGGCAAAGGCAAGGGAGTTCTTGCCAAAGCTTTTGGAGATGCTTTGTTTTACAAAGTTTAGGCAGAGAGGAAGATTTCTCCTGGAAGATTTGGGCCAAGAAGAAGCACTCTCCTGCTGCAGTGTCTAGCCTAGGTAATATTAATCTCCGTCACTCATATGTTGCTGAAGCATTGAGCGCTATATACAGACATCCAGAGTTGTCAGGAAGCACTCCCTGACCTTTCTAAGCTTCAGGTGAACCTACACAGGAACGATCTCCTCTTGATACACCACCACCTTTCTTCCAGGGCCCCACCCCTGTGTCTGCAGCTATCTCTGAGTAGAAGGCAGCAGCTGGTTAAAAGTGCAGAGGAACAGTACATGATTGTTTAGGACAGGAAGTTGCAATATCCACTTGCAAGAATGTAATTGCTTTTGAGCTGGAATAGGGCCAGGACAGTTGATTCCAGCTGGTAGGAACAGCTGCAGCTGTGAAGGCAGCCAAAACCGGGCCTGCTGCATGGAGGGGAAGGGGAGAGATGGAGCTTGCCAGCAACCTTCTGAACCCAGAGGTGTGCAGGGGAGAGCCCTGCCCAGGTGCCTCATCCTCCCCGCTCCACTGTGTGGCCCACAGGGAAGTCTGCAGAGGAGCTGGCCAGAGACTGTAGCCAGCCACAACCCAGGACTTCTGGCATTCAGAGGCTCCACAGAGTTTCGCCTGGACTCCAGCTAGCCACACTGTCTGCCTGTTTGTGTCCATCTTCCCATTCCTTTTTGTTCAGCTTCTTCAACTCTGTGTTACTCCACTCTTATCCCTTTGCTTACCATATTTTACAGCATCTTTCTCCCTTTCATTGCCTAAACCTTCTGGTCAATCCCCCACTCCAATACCTGGAGCTACTGCTTTGTGTTCACTGGACTTTCCAAGGGCTTGTGTGTTTCCCACCACCAGGTCTCTGTTCAATAAGCTCCTTTTATGGAGCCAGTCTGGTGTTCTCTTGGTGTGGTACCTGGCACAAGCCTCATTCTCCACTGGTTCTTAAAGTGAAAAGAAGATTATAAGTAGTAATGAACTTTGTTTGCATTGTGATAGTGTCTTGTGAATCCTACTTTAAATGGGGCATGCTGACTTAAATACACCCCAAAACCTAACTCTGCGGTCAAAGAATTTTGCTGTTTCTAAAAGAGGGGACCTGTCCACATGAATCCAACATACAGATTAAACACAACTGTACAAACAGATTATTTTTTAACTTTAAAACTCTAGTTGAAAACCTTAAGAGAAAAAATGTGCTGAAACAGGTATCATGGCACTGTAACACAACAGTGGCTTGATTTTGAGGCTAAACTGTGAAACTACAGGTTGTGCACACTCAGAACCTTTCCAGGTTTTTTTCAGCTGCACTTAGATTTTCCAGAGCTGGTTTTGCAAATAAAGAGAGTCGTGTGACTTCTGAGAATGGCAGGTCTGACGAACTGTCTAATGCTGTCTGCCATGTGCAATCATAGAAAACAAAAATGCTTTTCCTTTAGAAAAATCTCCTGTATATCCTGGAGGTTCCTTGTGTACAGGACTGCTTCCCACCACCTCGCTGTTTGCCAGGGGAGGCCATGTTCACAGGATTGTTTCTCCTTCCTAGCAAGGCCAAGTCTTCAGTCAGCTCATGAAGTTTCTGTAAGGGCAGGTCCTTTACCCTTTAACTCTCTTGAAGTATGTTGGGGAGCTGGATACATGACACAGTTTCTTAATACTCATGTTTTTAAATTCACCAGCCTTGATGAAAAACACTTTGATCTTACCCAGCTACCTTAGCCTGGTTTAAATTAAAGGAGAGTTTTGGGAAATATGCCAGGAGAAGTTCTTACAGCATCTAATATAGGCAACACAGTTACAAATGTTTATAAAAGAGGTAAACGAAGAAATTACAGAAAGAGAACACTTAATCTAATCACAGCAAGCTCATATCTAACAGGATCTTTTGGGTTTCAGCTGACTTGTCATTGCCCCAAAAACCTTGTCTGGGTTTTTCTGTCCATCTGCAGCTTGGCGAGAACTCTTCAGGGCCAGCTTGGTCCTGATTGAAGGGATGAGTTTCTTTCCCCGTCATTCTTCCTTTCACCTCCAGGCAGAGCCAGATTAATGATAGGTTCTCCATGGGCCTGACATTACTCAGATGGGAGCTGTGGCCTTAGTGCTTTCCTTTGGTGTCAGAATGGCAGTGTCTATGTTTCTATGTTTCTGTGGTTCACCCTCAGTTTTCACCCTCTGTGCCTTTGAATTTCCTGCCAGCTTCTATAGTAATAAATGCACTTGTTCTAAATCCATGAACAGGCTCAGTGATGATGATGATGATGTCTAGCTCGTGACTGAGACTAGGCATGGGGATAATCAACCACATAGAGAAACAAAGCTTATGACACACTTAGCCACACCAAATTTAACCCTCAAAAGATGCTCTAGCATTCACTTTTACTCAAATTATGAGGGAATCTTTTTTCTGTCAAACAAGATCCATGGTGAGGTTTTTCATAAATGACAGGGTGCATTTGGAGAGAATTAATTTTCAATTGATTTATGAATGGACATCTGAAAGTACAAGGCTGAGTAAGATAAGGGACAATGCAGCAGAAAAGGTAGTGTTGTACCAGTTTGAGAAGTGATAGAAACAGAAAGCTTTCTTTTTGTACCTGGATGTCATCAAGTGATTCTGTGACAGTCTTGAACATGGAGGGACAGAGCCCTCATGCAAGCATGCTGGAAAATTTGCTGCAACGTCCTTGAGGTGAGGCATTGGATCATCCTATCTGGTGCCATGAGACAGCTGCCTTGAATATTATAAAAATAATCAGAAAGAGTATATATGACTTTTTCTAAAATCCACTTTCCAAATCCACAGTCAAATTAAATAATTTTACTGTTAGTTGAATGTGTCTAGTATATAGCAACCTCTTGTCCCTCACTGTGACTTCATGACACAGGCACAAGGCATCAGTGGGAGCATGGAGGGAACTCACATCACTTCTTCCCTTAGCCTTGAACAATCAGTAATTATTAAATTGAATCGTGACCATTTACATGCAAATAAAAATGCAAATAAGCAGTAGAAATTAGTAGCAGTAAACCATTTTCTTTAACTTCATTCAGTATTAAAGCCAAAATTCAGTTCAGCCTTCTTTGTGTATTTAGTTTCAGGGATTAGAGGGGGACTGCTATTTGTGAAAACTGATGCAAATGAATGATACATTGGCTTTTAAAAGGACTGCAAAAAGCACATATTAGATTCCAGTCAGTGGTAATGTTTTGGAATTCATCCTTCGATGGATACGTACAAAGTTGTCTAAGTGAATAGGAGAAAGCCTTCATAATTTGTATTTTAACACTAAATAAAAGCTTTTAAATTATCTATTTACACATAATTCAAAATGCTTCACAAACTATTTGGAGGTCAAACATTAATTACTGAAGAAATTTTGCCCTAAACATGAGCCGGCTTGTTCTGGAGGGTATACAAATGATCAGGGAGGAGAAACACAGGGTGTGGGGAATAAGCTGCTGGGGCGTGGTAGTATTGTGAAACCTCAGCCCCAGGGCACAGAATATAAATGCACAGAGGAAGAAACGGCATAATTGAATCATTATGAAATGCGGACTACTTAAAATTCACCTTCTGAATTGCTTTCTTTTGGATACCATGCAATATTGTGATGGTGACATAGTAGCTTTAAATAAGAACTGTTTCAATCCACTCTTCCAGAAACATGGGATGCAGACAGCTTCAGAACGTATTATAATAATAAACACCTAAAGCACATGTATTTACCTGAGAAACACTTTCACTGCAAAAAAGACTCACTGTAACATTTCTGGGATTTACTGAATGTGTTTGCACAGAAAGTACAGTAAAAACGTATTCCAAGTCGGTTCTTTTGGTTTAGGGAGAGTGCCATTAAATGTTATTTTAGGTCTCACTGTTCAAGCAGAGTGATGCATTTGGTCTGTGAATATCTCTGAAATGCCTCCCTGTGAACATAATTAACTTAGGACTGACATTCCACAGTTTCTAAGAGGAAAAAAAGCGCCCAGTATTAAATACTTGTTGTTTGCTATTCATCAGTCAGTTTTCTTCTAGTCTAAAACACATAATTTTTTTCAGTAAGGGACATAGTCTGTTGGCAATTGCATTCTGTCAAGGGCTCCTTGACAACATGGCAGCATGTGAGAGAAAACCTGTCCATTGGCATCTCTTTATCACCATGTTTGCTGACCCTCTACAGCTGGAAGGAAAACGGTTAAAACAATAAATCTGTGAAAACAGAGATTGCATATAAACAGCTCCCATAAACCTATAGGTACTAAATCCACCAAGGGCTGTATTCAGATGTGTAATTTGTTTGTTTGACTCCATAACTGTGCAAGCCAGAAAGAGAAATAGATGATACCACCAGAAAAGCAAAGTCTGATCCAGAGTGGTGGCGGGGTAGGAGAGGGGGAAGCTGGAAACACTCTTTTCTGATGCTATACCTGCCAAGCCATGTTTCACAGTTCCCACTCCATGTTCCTTTTCTGGAGACTTACCTACAGCACAGCCCCACAGACCCTCTGCTCCTCTGGGGAGATGTGAACGTCACTGTCTGCCAGGAGCTGGCCTGGTGTTACCAGGTGGGAGCTCAGCCAGGCAGCTGACCCTTAGATGTTGTGGTCTAAACAGGCTTTGGCAGTACGTGACCTAATGTGCTTGAGGACATCCATGTCCTCTCTCCAAACGAAAGGCTTTGCCTGACCCTCTCATCTGTTCCAAGAGTGAATCTCATGTGAAAGTTTTCTGAAAACTTGCTCTGTCAAGCAAGGGATGGGATACCAGGAGGCCTGTAATGTGCTTGAGGTCTGAGCTGCCAAGGACTCAAGAGAGTTTACTTAATCGAAGACCAAAATCTGCTGCAGTCAATGGGAGACTTGCATTGACTCTAGAGCTTTTTGGATCAGGTTCCAAATGATTAATTCCTCATAAACAAAGGGAAAAAAAGAGATTCCAAGGAGTCAGGCCTGGAAGAAAGACAAAATTTGGTCCTATAACTGTCATATTCTTTATAAACTGAGTTACATGGTTATATAGTTTCTAATTATCTTGTAATCTTCAGTCCTGTGTGAATATTAATATTTACATGATTGCCGTGTGCTACGGTTCTGTGAGTACTTGCCCTTCCAAGAAATGCCTGTTCAAGAGTGAAGCAAAAAATAACTCACATGGAAGAATAAAGTTTGGCCTCTAGGAGCGACTTCCAAGGACATTACTGAAATGCCAGAGTTGAGTATGATATAAACTTCAAAAATGCTGACTGGGAAGGGAGGAAGGAAGGGAGAAGAAAAGAGACGACAGTGAAAAAGAAGATGAGAGTGGAGAAGGACAAGGACCTTGAGTTCAGTTACATTCATTTGCAGTTTTCAACTGAACATTTTTAACTTAGCTGGGTTTAATTCTGTGTGGCTAAAATAGTGAGGGCATGGCCAGACAGGAAAGCCTAATAGACTCTTCTATTAGGTGGACATGTTTTCTCTCGAGTCTGCTCTGACCTTTATGTCTGCATTTTTCATTACACAATCATCATGGCCTGAATTCATCTTCCTTGTGCATTGATCCCAGACTTACGGGCTTCCTAGGAAAGGAAGCAAAGGTGCTCACTTGATGATCCTTGTGGGTCCCGTCCAGCTCAAAACATTCTGTGATTCTGTGATTCTTTTGCTGGCTGTTGGTGAATGAAAGGTTGTGTCAGAAGGCATTAAACTCTTGTCTGCTGGGTGACACCAGCATTCTGCCAGCAAGGGCTCAGCTCCGTTGGTGTGCAAAGCCCATATGCCAAGTGCGTCTTGCCTGTGTGTGAGGGACAGTTGTTTCTTTGTGCAACAGAGCAGCAGGATTGAACATAGTTTGAAATGCATGTTCATTACAGTCTGAGTTCTTTGTATAACTGATCAGTGCAGCTTAAAGATGGGCAAGAGAAACTCTCTTCTCCTTTCTTAATATTTCATGGAGCACAAGCTATATGAGGGTAAATATGTGAGGCAGAGTTCTTCACAAGTGGGTGAGTAGAGACCTGTTGGCCAACATCAAGCTGATACTCTCACAGCATTAGGGAACTGAAGTCCTTAAGTAGTTCTAAGGGGGAAACATGGCAGTTTGTATTGCCATTGAATCTAGAGGAAGTGGCAAGGGAAGAGACTTCCGTGCAGACATGACATTGCATCTCACGGTGTTACGGGAACCAGGTTCATGTGGAAAACCTCTTGTGGCAATCAGGCATCGTTTCCTTCCAGGAACTCCAAATGTGCATGGTTTTTTGGCCACTGGAGCCACACAAAGCCTTTATGGGCAGTCTGCAAAGGGTTTTCAGCTGTGGCTGTTTGTGATGGAACCAGCAGATTATTAGTTTTGTGGTCTCTCTATCCTCCCCGGGACTGGAAAAAATTAGAGCTTGCAATGACCAGCCATATTGGAACTGACAGTCACCTGAATGACAGTAAGCAACGAAATATTATAACAGGCTGTGGATTCAATTTAACACATATCAAGAAATAAATTTCTTCTCCAGAAGTTCAAAGCTTACTTATCTGCCTTAAAATTCTTTAAAAGAAATACTCAGAAATCCTGGCATATCATTGACCAAAACAAGCCCATGCTAAGATGGAAAGAAAAGCTCAGACTTAACACTACCATGTTCCAAAATGTTTGTTTGGGACTAGCAGCTTAAAGAAGTTCTGACTGGCCAATCTTAGCAACATGGAAATAGCAGTAATTTTATATGGTGAACCTGTCATGTAGAATTTGCACTATCAATCAGAAGAACAGAGCTGAGCAGAACAGTGTCAGTTTAGTTGCCTGTCGATTTGAAATTGTTCCACTTTCTTCTGAAGTGAACTGAGTGCTCATATGGCAGTTACTTTGTCTTAGCAGGAAACCCACAGTTAGTGGACAGCTGGAACATAACTTAGGCAGCCAAGCTCTCTTGCAAGTGAGCCTGTGGTTTGCCACTGCACGTGGGCACCGTACAACTAACACTGCAGTTGAACAGAGAGCTTAATTACTCCACACAAGCCTGGAAGACTTTGGGTTCCCTGGGAGGTGATAACTTCCTGAGGTGCCTGAAAATATGACCTGGCTCAAGGCAAGAGTTTTGAGTGATGAGTAGTCACTGAGTCTGAGGCCACAGAACTGGCCTCCTCCCAGGCCAGTGCAAACATGCCCTTATCAGTGGGATTTGACAGGAATACAGCCCAGTGTCTGTTCTCTGGTCTGACTGCACAGACTCTCTAGCATGGAAGGCTCAGCTGCAGAAAAGCAGACTGGCTTAAAATGGTTGACAAATGCTGACCTACTAGTGGATAATGTTCTTACTGTCTTCCCAGGCTCCTTTCTCTGTCCTGCCAGGTACACGTCCATGAGAAGTGACATAAACTATATAGATAGTCAAAATATGAGTGGTTAACTCACACATAATGGCTATCTTTAAAGCTACAGCATTGCTCAGGAGAGGTAGACTCTAGTCTGCTGGAGACATGGTTGTATTTCCCTTTATTTCCATTACAACACATGGTATCCTGATTCTACAGTTAAGAGAGAAAGCAGGAGACCATGCTACATTGGCCAATGTACATGAATTTTTATGCTGTAAATGCTTCCAGTTGCAATGTTTCTGATCCCCTGTCCTCCCCTGGAAATATCTTCAGTGAAACTCTCCATACCCCGTGCTGTCCTAAGCCATCTACTGCCTAATGGTTGTGAACAGAACTCTAAAGCACAAGGGGATGGGTACACTGGGAGTGAAATCTTAGTGGCCAGTGATTCTTTCTTGAAGGTGGTTTGGGGGTTCCTTTCAAAATACAGTGGAGTTTTCTCCTTCTAAACGCTGCACTGTTTTATATCATTGATAAAGGCATATTCATTTGTACCCTAAAGGGTAGACTTTCATAATTTTAATTGTAACAGTTTGTATGCTGCAGAGAGTCTGATTTTTAACATATGTTCTGTGGTATATCAGTCAGAATGAATTACACTCCTTTAAAAAAGTCACTTAACCCAGTACAGGATATTTCTTTTAATACCAGTTGTTTGGAAATGTTAACACTCAAATGATCACGAGCATCCTTTGAAGTGAATCCTGGCCTGGAGATCGATTGATGAAATTAGCACCTTGGTTGTTTTTGCTTTAGTCAGTCTGTTTGAGGTCTCTATAACACATGAGTTGATTGTTTTACAACTTGGAGGTTATCTTAGACATCTAAAGGGGCAAAGTACTTCATTTTCTTCTCTTTTCATTTGGGGGTTTGGAAGTAGAGAATGCCTCAAGTCATGAGTCTCTAAAATTTCTCTGTCTGACAAATTGAATTACTCAATTTTGATTCAAACAACCAGGACAGCTATTTCAGTCTTGTGTAGGAGAGGAAACATGGAGGAGTCTCTGAAGCAGGAAGGCTGTAGCTTGTTTCACACTATCATCAGGAGGTTGCAATAGAAGTTGACGTAAGGGAAAGGTCTAGTGAGTTGTGGTGCCTCTGTACTAGATTGGCTAACATGAGGCACCAGCAAGGCTGCTATTTTCAGGTAACACCTTAAGCCCTGGAAATCAGACCTCTTTATGGAGTCTTAAGGCACCTACAGTCATTAGTGACTTAAAAAAAATCCTGACTCTTGTTTGGATAAGGCTTAAAGGATACTGCAAGGTTATTTTCTTTCTTGCTCACTGGTCTCAGAATAGAATATGCTTCTAAGGAACTCAGTCCCATGGAAAAGTAAGTAATTTGCTGGGTTTCAGATTGTCACTCAGACAATTCATACAAACAGTCCAAGAAGGATTTTTACCTCTCTCAAACATTTTTCTCCTTTTGCTGAAAATATTTGCAAATCTTGCCTAAGTTTGTGAAAGAAGATATAAGGCACACATTTCTCTGTGTGAAATAAGGAACTTGGAGTGTGACTTATTTCCCAAATATATGACACAATGTTCCACAAGCTACATCCACTATCTCATACTATGTGATGATGGCAATCTGTGTGCATCAAAAAGATTCATCAATAACCCTATGTTTGGAATGCAGCAGGGGAATGAATATTACAGAAAAGCAATATTGTGGCAAATACAAGACATCTCAAAAAAAACCAGCAATAAAACCTTTCCAGTACACAGATGGCTACATTCCTAAGGATATGTCCAAACTGCTTGAGATAACAAGATGATACATCTAAATTTCTGACAAGTTAGCAGTGTCAGAAAATTGCCACAAATCCTTCTTCATGAGGTCTGAAGCCCAAAATAAAACTTGAAGAGGTCATCAAAGCATGGACTTTAAATAGACTTTAACTGGTCTGAGAGAGCAGAAGGGAATTCCAATTATTACGCTATAGTAGTGTGAGAGCTTTTAAGTTTCTGATGAAGTTTGTGGAGTTTATTGCTAGTGACAGCAACTACTTTAGTTTTTCTGTGACTGTCTTGCACTTTGTCCTTGGCAACTGTTAAGGGAAAAGAATTCGTGACTTAACTTGAAAGCTCTCATGAAGGGCTATGTTAGAGACTTTCTACTGTACACTACCACTAGGACTTTTGGAGGGCAGTTTTGTAGAACTGCTTGCCTTCTCCTCTTCCTGGGCTTAGGGTGTCTCTGGAATGAAGAAGGTCATTATTCTGATGTGGAAAAATACATCTGAACTGATGGTAATGTGGCCAGCTTGGGCAATGCCAGAATTTTAAGATCCTGTTCCAGGATGTGTAATTAATCACTGGAACTCTCATCCTCAGGTTGTCATAGAAACAAAATAAACTGCATAATCTGAAACAATTGTATTAGCTGAGATTATATAGAAATTTTAAAAGGGAAATGAGGTCTCAAAAAGGGAAATGGTGATCCATAAATGGATAAAGAAGAAGCTTTTTCAGTGATTTGGTCTCCACAGAAAGGATTTCTTGCACCTGACTGGTGGCTCTGGTCACCAAGATTTGAGCTGGATGATTCACAGAGTCAAAACCTTACCCTATGTGTTGCACTGCTGTTCTTATACATAGGTTATACCAAATGTAGTTGTAGTTTGGTCTTGTACAAAACTTTTGCTCTGGACTGAGCTAGCTAACACCAGACAAAAGCCTCAGAAATCTTAAAAAAATAGGGAATATTATTCTCAGGTTTCAAGCTTTCTGAACTGTTCTTAGATTGTTAATTGACTTTGGTGGGACCCAAACGAGGCAAACACTTTAAACTTTTGCTGAATAAGGGTCTGAGGAATGTTAAACTACCAGCTGGTTCTAATTTGAATTATTGTCTTAATTAGTCATTGGATTTTGACACATCTAAAACGTGTACCCTGTTGGAATAAGCTTTCTCTTTCTTCTGACTAGCCTGTTTCTCAGTCCTCCTCCACAATTTAACCTGTTCTTCAAACAGTAGTCTTACTGCAAGAAAGACAAGTGCTCTGCCCTTGTCAAGAGTGAACTCAATAATTTTCTTCCCCCCTGAATCATCTGTTGGAAGGATGTGAATCCAGGAAGTTATTTTTAAAATATTATCTCTATGATGGAATATGGCATCTTTGATGTGGGTGACCCATTCGAAAAATACATTCTGCTGGTAAATTTTGAGCCTTTCATTATAGTTTAATTGTGACTTCATTAAGAAGACATCAATATTATTTATTTTAACTTAAATGTCATAGGTGGTTAAGAGTTGTAAAAGTAGCTGACATTTCAATAGTCACATGTAACTGTTCCTGAAGAATAAAGCTCCAGTATTTTATTCTGCCACTCTGCACTTTTTTGTGGTGTAACTTCTGTTTCTGGTTCCCCAAAACTCTGCACATACCCATTGTGCATGGGGCCAACACAGGAATCAGATGTTCTCTCAGGGTGGGAGAGTCTGTGCCTTGCTACCCTCATGAAAATCCTATGTAATTATTTCTGAGTCTCTTTCCTTTTTTTTTTTGTGTGTCTTACGAGTTCTTGAAGGCAATGAAAATGATGGGATTTGTTCTAAATTCAGAGCACAAGGTATAGGAGAGATGAAACCAGCCTCTAGCAGCTTTCCTGAACCATGTCTTAAAAAATCACAGCACATCATGGATCCATCATCTTTAATAAATTCAGGATGACGACGCATGAATTCCTGCCAACACATCTCACAGAATTTAAACAATCCCTTTTTGTCTTAAGCATGCAACTTCTGTTTCAACCCATGTCTATGTGTCTGAAGGACACTGGTGAAAATCTTCAAGTAGAATAGAATTCACTATTGCTACACATACTTTTCAGAGGATTAATTACAACTGCTGTTTTGACTATATTCCCAGACCTAATTTCAAGGAGGTATTTCTGTGTTACCAGGTATGTGCAAACAGTAGGCTGAGGAGACCATGGTTGAGTTTCCAATATTGTGTGGTCTTTCCTGTCTTACATGACCTCTTTTAGAGCCACCTGTTCAGTTTCACTCAGTAAATTCCCTGGGTGAAGTATATGGTTGCAATTCATTACTAGGCTGACTTCAGACAAGTAAATGGAACAGCACTACAAATAAATTTTACCCACGGTGAAGTTTTTGAAAACTTTACTCCTCTTGTACTGAGCACAAAGTTTCCAAGGTTACAGTGGCTCCAGAAGGAGCAGAGCCTGAGGTCTCTTACATTGTCAAATGACAAGGATCCCAAAGTTGTGAGACTGCTTAATAATATGCACTTTAAAAAAAAAATCCATTTTTAACTTGTTTATCATAATTTATTGGATCTCTAATCCAATTTGACTGAGTCTTAACTGTCCCTAATATTTCCTTATCTCCATCATTTTTGGACTTCTAGCCTATGTAGACAAATTTAAACACAGAGGCAAGAAAGAAGAATAGTTTAGTTAGTAGATTAATTTAACAAGCAAATGTAGGAGGAAGCTGTCTTTTTACTTTGTATTTTTAATTTATAGCCATATGACTAAAAATAAAACCTAGGTTTCACCACTAAACTCATCTGGAGTACATGTGTAAGCAGTTAAAAAAGTATGCTGGACTTTGGCAGCATATCTGTCCTAAATAGTCAAGCAGCAGACTGGACGTTGCTTTTTATTCCTTTCACAACAAAACCTTTAATATGAACCTCTAAGGAGGAAAAAGGGAAAATAAAAAAACAAACCAAAACCCCCCAACAACCCAATCTTCAAAGCTTTTACCTGTATAAATGAGTTAAACTTATATTGTGACTCATGATACCAAAATCCAGAGGAAAAGTCAGAATAGAAACAATTTTAAACCTTCTTTTCCCTTCAGTCACAGTGACAGCATCATTTCCACAAAGTAATTTCCAAATGCAGTATTTGAAGTAAAACTGTGTTCACTGGATACATGGGTACCGACAGCTGCCCTGCAGAATTTCAAGGGAATTATGTTCCTTTTTTTTTTTTCCTGAGAAGTTGATTATTTTTATACACTTAGAAGAATAAGATGTGATCAATCCTGGGATAAGAATGAATCTACTAGTGTAAACTATTCATCCACATTAAAAGACAGAAGTTTAGTGAAATCAGATTACATTTCTTTTGTCCTTTCTTACTCTAGTGGATTTAACTGACCCAAATCTATGGAAGCTGTAATGTATTCTGATGGATTTTTACTGACAAAAATATTTTAAATGAAAACTTAATATTCCTTTTGGGATTTCTGTTAATGCTTGGTAGTTAATGTTTTTTATTTCTACTAATATTTCTAGTGGTTTTTATAGTATGAGTTCTGTAGTGTTGGCTTTAATTGTGCACCCCAGTAAAGAGGAGTTACAATAGGAAATTTCTTTATTTTATTTTTCGCATGATTTTCGAAACTTAATCCACAAAAATTAAAAATCACATGGAAAGTGCAAAAATGCAAAAAAAGCAAAAATGTTTGAACGGACAAAACCATGAAGAAGCACAAAAGCATGAAAGCACATATAAGACTGCAGTTACCTCTTAGTTTTTAGCTCCTCTAAGTTGAATTTTAAGGACTTCATCTTTGATGGATACTTAGTTAAGGTTTCCATCTAACAGGTGTTCTGAGTTAGGAATATCTTGGGAACGGCTGCCATTAAAATCTCAGTACCATGCTGTAAGGACCTGGGTATAATTTTGTAACATCTGGTAGCAGCCACTGTGACTACTGCTGATGGTGTGTCCCCACTGAGACAATTTCTATCATAGACATCTCTAACATTTCTTCTCGAGACTGAATACTTTGTAGGCTGCATCAAACAGTAAGTAGCTTAAAGGCAAGTACTTGCCATTACATAGAAGGTGCAACGTCTTTCAAGCCTCTACAAACTCTACTCATGCTTAGCATCAAACAAATCAGAGCCTATGATGCATATTGCTATGAGTAGATGAACACTTTTGGACAGGATGCTGAACAAGAATTTATTTCTCAACTAGTTTTGTCTCTTTTGTTTTAGTTACAAGAAAACTTTTTTCCCCTTTTAAATGGGACAAAACAACATGAGAAGTCATCCTTTGCAACATCTGCTTGTCCAGATAAACATCTCAGTGACTCAGGCGCCTTCTGCCCTGTCTGCCAGGCCTCTGCTGCCACCCACCGTGGGTTGCAGAGGAGAAGCTCCAGGTGTGTTGTCAGCTGGAAGTCTTTTGTATCTGTTATGCAGACAAATTGCAAAATGAATCACCAAACAATGTGTTTTACTCAATATGTAGAATTTTGCAATGGGAGAATTTTTTCCCTATAAACAAGCAAATCTTCAAATCTTTTAAAGGGCTATTTCCATTCAGAGGGGTTGCTGAATAATACTGGTTAAATCCTGTAAAACAGAATTTAAAATCTGCTAAACTGAGTTTGAATGGCAGTTTCTGGAAATATAGAGTAACTGAGGCCAGATTTTTCTTACATTCGTCTCTGAAATAGCATAAGCACTTTTGCAAATATCACCCTATGATAAACTCCCATCTGTTGTCCTTCCTCTTTGGAGAGCTGATGTTTGTCATTGTTCTTTGCTGTGGTGGGACCCGAGACTTTCCAACTTGAACCATCACATTTAGGTGATGTCATTCATGTCTGATTGTACTTGGATCACTACTTTAGTTACTTAATTTTTACCCTATTAATTGACCCCAGACTTTTTCTCAAAAGCAGCACCGGTTTGTTACTACCTGGAGGCTGTCTGAACCCAATAGAGGCAGGAGGCGACTGTCACTCTGCCTGCAGTGAGCTTGGGCACAGCACCACCACACAGTGGCTGCTGCTCTAAGGAGCCGGTCTCTTCAGAACTGTTCTCACAGCAGCTTTCCCAAACAATAAATTTCTCTGATATAAAACAGTACTGTGCAAATTTTATTATTGTATGTCACCAGGACATACCAAAAGGGTCATAGTGATGAATCAGTTAAGAAAATCCTTCATCCTGTTCTGTTAGTGTCCCATCTCCCATGTAGTGTTTGGGTTTATGGGCTTTTTAAAGGCTCCAGTGATAACTCTCACGAGCAGAGTCTTATATGCAGCCATATATAAGTGTAGGTAGGAGGAGGTCACTGACATGCTGGGAAAATCCGCTGTCTCCTCATGCAGGGAAGTCCAAAAATAGTATCTTAAGTGGTCCTATTAACCCTTTAAGGCCCTTGTCCCTTCTCTTGTGCATGTAATTGGGCTGCCTTTGGTGGGTTGACATCACATTTTCCCTTTGAACGTTCTATAAATGTGTGATCCGTTGCCTCATGGATTTTGGCATGTTTAGTTGTGCACTGTTGTGCAACACTTGGTAAGAGCTGTCACAGATGTTATCAGGGGAGGACAGGCTCTAAAATATTAATGCTTTGAGTTCAAAGACCCTCATTACATCAGCTGTGGCCAGTGTTCTCCAGTGTCCAGAAAGAGGACAAGGAGAGGAGAGCATAGAGGTGTGTTCCCTTCTGTCCCCCAAAGAACTGCCAGGTTAAAGGCTGGGTAATCTCTCTCACTCTCCTGATGTCTTGCACACCCATGGCTAGGAGAGAGGAACAGCAGCTCATCTGCACAACCAGAGACGTCCTGCTGAGAGGTGACAGCACACAACAAATGTCCTTTGGTGGCTGACACAGCTCCACAATTCGACTGGGCTTCACCTTAGGCAAATGTCTCCCTGGCATCAGGAATAGGAGCTGTCCCAGGCTATGCAAGGCAGGAGTGTCACACTGCCAGCTTTCCTGGAGGACCAGGAGGAACTTGCTTCTGCCCCATGGTGCCTTGCTGGGCTGCTCTGCAAATAATAAATGGCTTCTCTGAGGACTAGTCATAGGGGAAGCTGTCCAAATAAAGTGGATTTTTAGCCCAAGGCTCTGCTATGTCTAGCTCAGAGTCTTGCTGCTGCTGCTGGCCCATACCTGTGGCCAGCCTGTGTTTCATTTTTGGTATGAAAGTATTTTCCCATCAAAGATGCTTTCAGAAGCACCCATTTTCAGCTGATAGTTTGGTGAAAGCAAAACCTTTTTCTCCTGACCACTTTGGGGGTACAAGAGAAATGCTAAGTTGTACTAAGAGTTATGTCATCTTAGATAAGATGTACAGAGCTTTGGCTGCTTCCTCTCATGAAACTCTTCCATTTGGCATTAGATAAATACAGAGAAGAGAGGGCCAGATTTCCTCTTGGTGGGAGCAGGGACTTTGATTTGTGGGTGAAGAGAGTTGTAAAACCAAAGTATTACGAGGTAAAATCTAGATCACAGATTAAAGTTTTCTGATGTAAGTAGTGGAAAACCTTGCCAGTCATCCTAGCTGTATCCCCATCAGCTTCCACAGCACAAAGCAAGAAAATGACACTGTCCAAACAGAAAGGATGTGATCACACATTTCTCAGGTTGCTGCTAACAACAGTTTTATTAAACAACAGACACATCTTGGGCATGCTGAACTCAGAGTATGAAGGTCATTTATGTGAAAATGTATGGTAAATACTTATTGATAAGTTGCAGGTGACCACAGACAAGAGTGAAAAGCTTTATGTGCTACTAGCATAAAACAGCGTTATCAATCCAGTGACAGCATTAACTGTTTTGAAACCCCTCCGGGTCAATCCTGCAAGTGTGTCCTCATATGCCCAGGATTCATATATTCTCTCATATATTCTCTCTGCATCTGGCTCTTCTCTCAAAACAGTTTTATATTGTTCTACTGACTGCAGTGCTTATATCATCCTGCTCAGGTCTCCAGGAGAGTAGAACTGAGTCAACAGAGTTGAAGATGAATGTAGTAAAGTTTTGAGTGATACCAGGTGACAGGAAAGCTGCAAATGAGCCTTTCAAAAGGAATTAGGGAAAAAGTTTAGGCAAAGATGAAAACATTAGGGCAGAGAAAAATTAATAGTTTTTTTGAGGATATAGAATTCAGTCAGTACAGAGAAATGTAAAATTACATCCTTAAAAATTATGCAGAGCATAAAAGCAAGTGCTTCTGGTTTACAAATTCTAGGTAGTGAAAGGGGTGAAGTTTTTTATCTAGGATTGCCAGTGGGTTACTAGACATAACCATTAAAAAAGTCTATTACTGATAATTTTAAAAGCTGAAGGGGCTTTTTGGATATATGTGTCATCCCAGAAATTGACTCCATATGAGTGGTATGTGAGTGACATTTTGCTGCTTCCAGTCCTAGCTCTGTGTGCCTGTCACTGCTTTTTCACCTTTCGTGCACTGGAGCTGTTTAAAAAAACTCTCTGGCTTAAAGCTCACAGACAGTTTAAGATCTGCCATTGTAACAAGACAGCAGAAAATGGAAAGGCATCATGAAAGCCAGTGGACTCTTCGTTATAGTTGTCTAATATACGTAGGAAATATTTGGATATGGCTCTGCTGTACTCCGTCCACATACATAAGTAGGGGTTGGTGAACTCTGATGTTTAAAAGAAAAGGATATTTGTCCAATGAGGCACCACTCCAATGGCCCAAGAGACAGAATCTCCTGTATTCTTCTGGCTGAAATGCAGTTTTTGTGTTTTAAGGACCAGATCACCAGCCACGACATTGCTATTTTGCCTGTGTGTGAGCAGACTTGGCATGGGCAGGCAGTGATGTGCAAGCCCTAATGGACAAAGGCTATGGGCTTTGATGTGTTGGAGAAAGGCACCAGACTGTCCTTCTTTGAGAATTAGACTGTCACAATTCTGAGAAAGAATTGCTTTTCAATTTGACAGGTTATTAATAATTGGTCATAAGTGAGTGTGCTCTTTGGGTTTCTCCTCTCTTCCTTTAGCTATCTGGTTTTAGTGAAAGGATATTTATTCTCTATCAGCCCTTTGGTGCCTGTCTGCCTATTTCTCTTTTCCAGATAGTAAGGAACACCTCACAACTGTTGTATTGTGCTCTCTTTGGGGAGCTCAAGAGAGGGCACATACCTATCCTAAAAACAAAGTGTTGTACATAGGAGTTGCACACAGTGCCATCACAATGCCGCAGAAACAGCCCCCATATTTCTTCACCCTTTTTTGTAATAAAGCAAATTCTATTTGACTTTTGTAGCCGTGGTGCTTGTGTTCTCATTGCCTCCCACTTGAGCATAGCAATTCTTGATCGGGTACAGCATCAGGTTGCAGCGGGGTTAGCATGTGGTAACAAGAATGATGCTGGGGGGCCTGAAGGAGGGAGAGTATTGCTCTAATTTTAAATCACTGAACTGGCAGCTTCATCTTAGATCAGCTTACTCAGACTCAAAGGATATTGCTGTGGTCTATTTAACTGAAATTAACCTTCACTGATATGAGGTAATTACATTCCAAAATCAGTGGCAAACTTCTGTTAATCAGTCCCCGTGTGACACTGTCCTTAGGTTAAGGAGCATTATTTTCAAGCTGTGAGAACAGATTTTTAAAGCCAGTTTTGGGACTTCCTGAGTCCCAGCCAACTTGTGGGCAGCTGAGTGTGTGTGCTGTGCAGTTTTTAATCAAGTATGTTCTGCTATGAGATGATTTTGCAGAGCAAGCTGAATCTAACCTGTGATTGAGCTTACCTGGCTCCTGGGCACTCTTGTTCTTAGGAGGGAAGAATAAGGTAAGAAGCCTCCTTGTGTGTCCTCTTCCTGTGTGCAGTGAAAGTTGTCACCTCCCACAATCTCCTCTCTGTATAGGGACAGCACCAGCACGAGCCCACAGGCCTGCTCTAAAAGAAGGCAGGAAGAGATTGGAAAGAGCCAGTGCTAGGGACACCTATTTCTGGAAAAGGGCTGAATCAGCCATCAAAGCAATTCATGTTTATGGGTCATCAAGGAGGACAGAAATAGGAAGCTGCCTTGTTCACGTCCTCATTTAACAATGACTTATGGACATGGGAGAGGAAACTGCTACTGAATGGCAACAGCAGATGCCAAGTCAGGTTATTCTGCTGTCTGAATAGGTGAAATCCAGTGGATACCATCAGAGGGTGTTAAGAGTGTCCTAGAGAAAGGATATGCGGATGAGAAGGGTGAGCAGCTCTGCTTCTAACCCCCACTACTTTCCCATAAGCCTCTGTAAAGAGACCTTCCTATGGAGTGACATTTGGACATGAGGATGTCTGGTCACCTATAAGAATCTTATGGGTTTGAGGAATTAGCCCTACTTACTGATATTTAACTCTGTCTAAACATTCAGAGGCTTCACATTTAGGCAGTCATCTGGTGAAAGGGGTGAGTCAGGACCCATGTGTTAAAGACCACATGGCCCCTTATTTTATTGTAATGGTTTTCCAGATTGGAAACAATTCTGAAGATACTTTTGGACTGAAGCTATGCTTACCTTTGTTAAAGCTGATGTTGCTATGATCCTTTTCCTTTTTTTAATATACTGTGACAATCTACAGAATACTGTTTTCTTTATGTGGCCTTAGAGTCTGTGTGGAAGATTTTTTATTGTGCCTTGTTTTCTGGTTCTCATCAGTGGTGTTAAATTTGTTGAGGGCTTGGTGGAACAAACACTGCTGTACACTCACAGGAAGGTCCTTCATGATTATAAGGGAAGGTAAGAAGGAGAAGGAAAGGTTAAGTATTGTCCATTTAGATTTAAGCACAGCTGAGCTGCTAAGCCAACTTCAGTTCACCTCCGTGCTCAACACATTCACCCTACCCATCAGACTGTACAGGTACTGGTGGTCAGTGATGGTGGTCAGTGCTTCACAGAGTTCTCTCTGAGCTGTTTCAAAACACTTGCTCTTCTATTTGATGCTTTCTTGGAAGCCCCCCAACAATGTAGGTCTGTTGTGTCATCTTGAGTCCAGGTTCAAACTGTGTCCAGAAAGAGCTCAGCCCATATATAGAGGAAAGCAGCTTACTGGAGTCAAGACCAATAACCAGACCTCTTTATTTCTACTGAAATAGGACCGATATGGGAAAAGATCAGGCTTTGTTTATTCAGGGTAGAGAAAAGATCCTGTTATGGCTGAGATATAAGGCAGCAGGATATACACATCTAAATGTAATGCAACTAAGGTGCTTGTAGGAGTGGAGAGCTGCATCCTGATTGCATTCTGGTGTCTAAACCAAACAGAATGGAAAAGTGCCTCTGTGCTTTAGTGACCTTTCCTGGGGTCACGCTCTAGTCCCATTTATTCGGGGTTTGAATTTTTTTCTCTCTTGAGAAAATGTTTAAACATTAAAGCTCACTATGAATCCTGGATGAATTTCTGAACCCTTCCCAAAGGCCTCCGAAGCACTCACACCTGTCTGTTGATGCTGACTTGCTGCATACCTTATTTTGTATGAGGTCTCAAATAATGCCTGGTTTGAGCTGCCTGCTGATGTTCACCGTAAAAAAAGAAAAGTTTTAGGAATCCCAAGAGCCTGGATAAATAGTAGAACTATTGCTCTTGTAGGACACAATTCCTATGTTCTCAGCCCAGTTTGCGCATTGACTCATTGGATGACCTTGGAGAAAGTGTACTGGAACAGGGATTGACTTCATCAGGCTGGTGATTAACTCATCTCAGTCTTGTACTGGTAAAAGAAAGGTTTCTGTGTGAAAGAAAAACCCCCACCAAGGCCTTAATTCATCTCTTTTCATGCTTGTTGGGCTTTACTCTGAGTTTTCTTTGACAAAAACAATGCCATCTTTTATGGATGAGAGGAGTGGAGTTTGTCAGAACAGAGTGATATAGCAGAGGCTTCCATTTGCCAGAGATTCAATCCAACACCGATGGGAAAATCTAAATGAAGCTCCACCAAATGTTACTGATCCATGCCGTAATATTATTTGAAACTAGAAATATCTGCATGTTCATCTCCATGCTTCTTTATAAAAAACTACCCCAAAACCTCACATCCCTTAGTCTCAATAATGAAAGAAATGTCTAGTAGCTCTTTTCTACGCCATGTTTTGATAGTGAGCTTGGAGAGTGTTTGTGTTGGAAAACTGCCCAGAGAGCATTTTATTGGTCATATTCAATTTTTAAATGGTTTATATCTTTCTAAACCCTAGGTTCACAGTATTTAATATTACTAATGGGATGGTGAGATTGCCGAGCATTTATCAGCATAGAGATATCAGAATGGAACTAATAAAATGACACATTAATCTTTGAGTTCTCAATATGTCACCACAGAAACACCCACTGCCCATTATCTAAGTGTTATGAAAATACCAAGTTCTTAATAACAGACACATTGGAAGAGCAGTCGAAGTGCTGGGGAATGAATATTGCCCTCAGCCCAATCCTCCCTTTCCTTATTCATCTTCAGTCACAACCTGGACTTGCAGGCAGCTCTGCCTGCCTCCCATGGGGACAGGTCATTGCCAGGTGGTCTTCAAAGAAAAGAGAACAGACAGATTGTATTTGTTTAGTCGTTTTTTTTGTAAATAAGTGACACTAAGTACTCTTATGCACAATAGTTGATCTGTGATGGTAGCAGAGCTGTCACTAGCTTCACTGTCACTAGGTGAAACTCTTGGGGACCTGATATTTATTGCAAACCAGGTCAGAGTCCTAAGGGTGAGCAGGAAAGAAAATAGCAGACAGCTTGTGATTTGAAGGGCTGTGATTAACAAATAGCACCATTTCTAGGCTTCCCCCCTCCCTGTTGCTCCAGATCCTGTCCATACCCATAACGTATTCCCAAGGGGAAGAACCAGAAAATGGAAGAACTACCCATTTGACATTTCTGGATGATGTCTTTATCTGCTGAGCGGAGGGTTAGCATCAGTAGCATTTGCACTTCTGCCTCTCAAACTGCTTCCCACAGGCTTTATTGGGTAAATGAAGTTTAGTTAACTGTCACCTCATTAAACAGCCTGCTTCCCTCTGGGTAGTGAAGGAACTGGACCTGAGTAATATATTTGTGAAGGTTCTCCCTCTTTCTACTACAAGCAAAAATAATTGATCTCTTTGTACTAATCAAATCTAAAGGAAATTTTTTCATTTATGACTGGGGAGGTGAAAAAGTTGTCTGACAGCAAATCTTTTTTGATATATTAGGGTGATAATCTTTCCTTAGAAAGAAGGCTCTTGTGGTACATTACCTGGCATACTCAGAAAGAGGCAGCATGAATAACTCAGCTGTTTTTGGCTCTGTTTATTCTTTCAGTGAAGGAAGAAACCTTCAGCCTCTAGTAAAGAAGGAGAAGGAGAAGGAGAAGGAGAAGGAGAAGGAGAAGGAGAAGGAGAAGGAGAAGGAGAAGGAGAAGGAGAAGGAGAAGAAGAAGGAGAAGGAGAAGGAGAAGAAGGAGGAGAAGAAGGAGAAGAAGGAGAAGGAGAAGAATTGAGAAGAAGAATGAGACGAAGACGGAGAAGAGGAAGGAGAAGAAGAAGAAAAAGAAACAACTGTTTCCCAGCTGGGGTCAACCCATGACCCTTGCTTTGTCCAGGAATTGTGCTGGAGAGAGTAGTGCACCACATGGGCTGAGGGATCTGAGCAGAAGCAGCATCTTGTCCATAGGTTATGGTACCAGTATTTGCCAAAGGCTCTTTATGAACAATGGCTTTGTAACTTGTCCTCATGAAAGTGGTGATGATTTTATTTGTGGAATAAGCAATAGGGCAAAACAGAGATTCTCTCTTTTAATGTCCTAAGAAATAGAGAGCATATGAAGCCAAATGTGGTTTTATCTGCCTTAATAAGCAGCTCTACCTTTTTAATGAGGAATGCACACATAACCTTTCCCTCACAAACAAGGGATTTGATGTTAACTTGTACATATACAAGCTCACAGTTCTTTGGTATGTCTCTCTAATAGTACTGTTGGTCCGTCTCTTCCAAAATCAGATCCCATGAACAAAATGTATGTTTAAGTCAAACTTTCTCTGTGAGACACTCATCTTAAGCTCCACAGAGGTTTTGCAGGTGTGTCAGGAATAAGCAGAGCTCACATAGCTGCAGGGAAAATAAAAAGCTCTGTTTATTCACTTAGTGATCTGGCTGCTTGTGTCATCCACAATGTCAGACAAAATGTCAGCACCTCTGTTTAACTTATGTTTCTACTTTTCACAGACCTGATATCCTTAAGTATAACTAATACCTGCTGTATATCTTAGGAAGAGTTGGGAGACATGTCTGAAAATTGCAGCAGCAGTTCTATAAGAAATCAGTCTATGCTTGTACACTAACTTTATCAGTCAGGGGCTATCTCACACGACCATGTGTACAGATAGTAACGATCCTTTGAGTGCATTTTTAAACAGAGAAAAGCCCCAACCCCCAGCCTTGTAGATTCGTTGATATTACTTGCCCAGAGCATTTTATTCAACCAGAATTAACACTGTGTGCTGCTGCTAGTGGAGCACATGGCAGGGGAAATCATTAATGCCCACACATTTGTTCACTTGGTTACCATGGCCTAAGAATAAAAAGTCATCTGTGGTGATGCATGTGCACTTTGCAGGGATTAACACATCTGTATATTTCCATTTTTTAATAAAATGTCAGCTACATGAGTGTTACAGCACTCGTGATGATTACTGTGTTGTGCATCTGCTAAAACTAATGATGCAAGGAGTTTCTAAAGTTCAAACACTTTCTTCATTTCCTAAAGCTCGAAGATAGAACACTTCTGGGAACTGAATGCAAATTTCTGAATTGAATTAGAAGGAAAATTGAATTAGGGAGGGTTTTTTTCATTTTATAAGAGAATTAAATGTCCTACCACAGTACAGCTACACACAGTAGACCACACATAGTAAAAATTCCAAACTAGATAAATAAAAGTCGTGATTTGCATTTATTTTTGGATGCATTTTGGATGAGTCAGAGCCTCATCTTCCCATTTAAATGAGTGAAGTTCTGCTTGGTTTTTTTTTTAATACTGTGGATATGGTACCTGTTTCTCCCTCAATAAGTCCAATCCAGCCTTGCATATATGTATCTATATATATTTTTTTTTTTTTTTCTATTGAATGAGGTTTAAAATTGCATTCTAAGCATACATCTGTGTCAGACTTGTCTGTAGCTGAGGTCTGGGCTGCTCTTGCCATCTCTGTAGTCAGCTAGTCTGGTGATCCTGACCTGACCACCCTTTCTAACATAAGCTACCTGCTGAGGCTGACTGCAGCAAGGCTTCCATTTCAGCAGAGGGATGGTCTGGGCAGGGAATATACTGCATATTGAGATGGTGTGTGATTTACATTGCAATGCTTAGTGAGCAGATGATGTGGAGAACAACTCCACTCTGTTAGTGCCAAACATCACCTGGCTTTGAAAGCAAAGGAATTTCCTTGTGTTGGCAACTCTGTGGTTGGACTAGGGCCAATTTTTTCCTGGTAAAGAGAGGGTAACTGTTCCCTGTCATAGTAGCCTAAAGCCAGCTCTTAATCATCCATCAGCTGACCATTCTTCTGTGGTGTCCTGTAACAGCTAGTATGGCCCAAAGACCACAGACTCTATGGTTGCTTGGTTGTTTTCAGAATTAAATTCCTAGTCCAGAAAATCTCCTAATCCTATCTCAGTGATAGGAGCTGTTAGATTTTGGATTTGCTCTGACTCTTAATGGAAGGCGGTGTTCCATTGAGCTGAGGCTTAGGCCAAACTAGGTTGGAGAGGTTCAAAGGAGCACCTTGCACCCTGCACTGAGGGTGTAACGTCAGCCACTCTAATTACAGCAATATGATCCTCCCAATGTGTTAGTACCATCTTACAGAGGTCCAGTCACAACTGAATAGAAAGAGTTTTTGTGGAAGCACAGCATATGAAACTTTAGGAATAGTTACTGAATGAAAGACATCCCAAAGTACTTTGCTTCCATCCTATGTTTATAGCACAGTTTCAGTAACTTCATGATGTCCTCAGCTCCTCCTCTCTGCATTCGCTTTTATCTTCAGCTTTCCTAACCCTATCCGTCTCCACATCTCACCTATGGCCATAGAAAGCCTGCACCCTTGTCTCTGGGAATGGGGGAACAACAGCCTGAAGTATCTGAAGCTAAAACCTGCTCATTTTGGAAACCCTTATGTTCCTTTCCCTTCCAATAGGGTGATGCAAATTATGATAGAAGGTGGAACAAATTTGGACAAATAATTTAATCACTATCTTACAGTATTCATTTTTATGAAATATAAGTCCTAAATTAAAAAAATCCTGTAAACTTCTCCTATAGGAATTCATTTTAATAATGTAAAATTTCCACTTAGATTCAGCAGTGCATTTAGTGGTAGCAGGAACAAAACTGAGTAGTAACCTATTTCTGGTTCATATCCTAATGTTGAGAACAACTTTGCCCTACATTTGGGAACATCTGGAATGATGTGGTGCGGCTGTCACAAGTCTAAGGAAATAGCTTTTAGAGTTCTCTTTGCTGAAGGAATATCTGAGGAATCTTAAGGCAGGGAGGTGCAGGTTTACCTTGTGAAGTTGTGTCTCCCCTCCCCTGGCAGGCAAGAGCACAGCAATTCTAATCCATGTTGTATAAAGCAGCCTCTGAAGTCCTGGGACAGCTTGAGAAGAGAATTAGGGTTTATAAAACCTGAGTAGGACCCTGCATGGAGATTAGTCATGGATTCTTCAGCCTTGAAGGCATTGCTGTGGACACTTTGTTCATCTGCATTTCCAAGCTTGCGGTGCACAAGTTTTTAAGTCTGGGTTGCATTATAGCCTGGATGTTTGAACTGAGATGCAGACTAGTATGTGTGCACAGGGACAGCCAGACATGCCCCTGTTCCAGAGGGCATGCTGTCCTGTGCCTGGAGGTGGCTGCCATGTCTTTACAGACTGCTTCAGCAGGCTGCCACGTGGGCAGAACAGGTGCTTGTGGGTGGCAGTATCATTTACCCACTGCCATCGGGATGGAGTCACCACACCACACACTGAACAGTGTCAGCAGCAGTTGTCTGCTCAAGATTATGATCCACACAGGCATGGGATTAGAGCAGATTGCTGGTTGCAGCCACCTGAGACCATAGTGTGAGTGCTTGCAAATGGGTTGCCGATTTTGCTTTCTCTCTATATTTGTATTCAGTATGCTTCATTTAGCACAATGAAGCAGAATACAAACTGGTAGTGATGAAGAAAGTTAAGAAAATTCTTTTAACATGCTAATAGATACATAGATCCTGGAGGGGAAATAAAAGGAATTACAGGACCAGCACAGATTTCTCTACAAACATCTTTGAGGAAACCAAACCTGAAAACATTTTCCATATAAAATTCTTTTAAAAAGGAAAGGAATAAATAAAGCACATCTTTCTCACAGGAAAGAGCTCTGTTCCCAGTATTTCAGGACAGTGCAAACTTCTACTGACTGCAGAAGTAAAAGCAAAGCTGGTGGCTGGGATGTACCTAAGCTCTTGAGCTGTGCTGGGCAGAAATAGAGGTAGCTCAAGGGCAAGTGACAGCAGGAAAAGGCAGCTGCAGCTCCTTGGTGTGGGCATCTTCCCTGTTACTCTGGGACCATATGACCATGAATTTTTGTGAGGCCGAATCTTCACACAAGCTCATGGAAGATCTTGGTTTAGCTAAATCTCTCAGCCTGTAAACTTATTCTTCCATCTGTCAGAGTGCTGGGAATACTCTTTGAATTTGAGTCCTGTAACTGTAACCCATCAATTTGTCACTGGGAAAAGCCAATGTTAACAATTGGCCTACACCTGTTTACTGTAAACATCAAGAACAGCAGGTTGTACCAACCTGCTTCTCCTCTTCAGGTTACCTCCATCTCATCTTCATCTGACAGTGTGTGACTGCTTCATTAGGAGCCATGTGATAAGGCACAAACCTGTCCTTTTAAATTTTTAAGTGGAATTTAAAGGTGTCTTTTAAACTTTCCTTGTCCTTGAGTAGTACAACACTGATTTCTATTCACGGGCTTAACTTAACTGCGTAATTTCCCTTGATGCTTTATGGAGAAATCACTTTGACCTGCAAATTCATTTTTGCTTAATTTCATATTTATTAAGAAATCAACAGTTAAAGTGCTTTTCATAGGGGCTCAGTTTACAAAGGGCTACTGAATACCGTCAACTCTGTTAACCAGAGGTTTCCAGTAAATAGACAATACCTTGCAGGATTGAGCTCAAAATTAATCTTATCAGGGAAAACAATGTTTGTTCTGAATATGTAATTTGTGTGAATTTTTGCTGCTTTCAGTGAACAGAAGATGCTCAGCATGCATTGAAGCTGGGACAACCCTGCCAGAAGTGTTTCATTAAAACAGTCATTCTCTGTGAGAGGTCAAGGACACTGAGTAAATCACAGAACTGATCCTGAGCATGGATTTATTTAATGGAGTCTTAAAAGAGAATGGTGAAACTTAACAGCCTTGTTTACTGCAAAAAACCATTTCAAACAAACACTTACCTAAATGCATTTGTCCCTGCAGGTCAGCACAGGGAAAGGTACAATACATCCACTAACGGTGTCCCTCAAATATGGTTTCTGTTGTTGATTTTTGTCTCATCTGGATACTGCCCCTTGTGCTAGGGGTGAACTACAAGAGAAAAGCTTTTCAGAAGCAGTGAGTGGTCTAACAGCCTCTCTCACCATTCTAGAACTGCATGGCTAGTTGCTGGTGCCAATGAAAGCATATACAAAAATCTTCACAAGGTTATACCCTTGAATAAATAGTTGGAAAACCAAGACAGTGGAATGACCACTTGACATTCAGCAGATCTTCCGTGGCTAAGCTAAAAGATTTTAGTACATGTATTTGTGGCAGGTAGTAGAGCTTGAGGATAACTACAAAATCAGCCCCAGCTGTCAGCAGAATGAACATGGGCGTTTAAATGCTGTTTGAACTTGCCTTTGAATTCTGGCCCAGGTGAAAAGCAGACATGCCGCTATTTAAATATTTGTGGCTTAACTGCAGCAGAAATGCATGTGATGCACAGAAATCTGTTAGTAACACCCTGTATTGCAAGAGTTCTGTCACTTTTGAAGGCTTTCAGGGTGCCTGAGAACTACCAAATGTGAAGTTCTTCAGACTACAAACTACTGCTCTTTCTCTCCATTTATTGTATTTGTAGAAGGACAAATGCAGAACTGATCCAACTTCCCTGATTTTTTTGGGATGTTGCCGATATAAACTTTGTCCTTTTAACTCTTGTTTTTCTTTACAAGCTGTGTTTAAATACTTTGGGCCTGTGTAGTTTTTATTACAAGGAAAACATACTCGCTCTGCGCCTCCTCGTGTCACTATTTTGACATACCATTCCCTTCTTTTTTCTCTAGGCAGTCTCTGGAGAGCCTGGAAGAGTGTAACAGCTCATTGACTTGCAATGTGATTAATCCTTGGATTAGTCAAAATATGATGCAAACAGATCCTGACCCAGTGCTGAATGCTGTTCTTGCCTGTGCATGCAGTGTTAGGTACCTTACAACTGTCTCGAATTGATCAGGACATCCGGATTTTGTAACCTCATTTTATAACTGTTCCTCTCTCTCGAATTCCATCCTGTGAAGTTCTGAGGATATGTAACAAGAAGCCACCCAGTTACTATTCCTTGCAGCTATCTGCCAGTGTCACCTGCTTCTCTGGCATCATCATGCAAGCATGCACTGTCACACTCCCTGCTGGAATCTCAGCTCGCGAGTTGAGATTCACACCATCACTCAGCCTGACAAGAGTGTTGACTCCTGGAGCCAGAGCTGTGCTTGGGAGCACATAAAAGCACCCGAGTCCCCTACATCTTGGCAGGACTTCAAGGACTATCCCAACGAAGAGATCTTGACAGCATAGTTGTAAACTCCACAGGCCCCGAGGGCTCAAACACCATGATATTTATGCTGCAGACTGGATTGCCAAGATAGTATCACTGATGCAGACATTGGTCCCAGGGTAAGAAGTAGCATTTCTCACACCTGTTAATTGGCATTTGAAAAAATTGAGGCTGACTGGAGTGGGCAGTATGACTGAGAAAGACAATGCATGCAAAGGCTGTATCGAGTGTTTTTTCTGTTCTCTGTTCAAAAAGACTTCACCTGCATGGGTACCACAAATAATTGCAAAAGCCAGTATTAACTGAAGGAATTGCATACTGAATTATTGACATTCCTGGTATATTTAGCACTGTTGTTTTACACCCTTTCCAGTCTTTATTACAACCTCAATTTCTGCAAAAATATAAGAAGTCCAGACCTGTTAAATCCAAAACATGCTTAGGAAGCACCTTATGGTATGACCAGCTACTGTAAGATTACAAGCAGGCGTTCAAATGAAGCATAATCTTCATACTTTGCTCAGCTCTATCCCTGATACAAGTACTGTGTCTAAAGTGGGTCCTTCACCATGTTTCACTAGACTGGTCTGGCTGTTGCAGTAAGCCCAGGTATTTTTGTATTAGTAGGTAGTAATTAGAACATTAAAGAGAAGAGGTGGATCTGGAGACCTTTGGCAGGTAGTGTTTCTGGCACTTCAGGCAGTGCGAGGTAAGTGCAGCAGCACTGAGTGTTGACAGCAGATTTCAGACTCAACCTGTTGAAGTAAATGGGGCAATTAACGCCTTTGAAAACTAGTTTTTAAGTTCATTTGTGGGGGAAATCCTTGGCAAATTCTGAAGACATAACTGCATTACTCAGCTCTGATCCTCAGTATATTTTCCTGAGAATTGCAAGGGTTATATATTAGCATAACATTTAAAAAAATTTGGACCATAAAAAGCATAATTATGTGACTCAGACACATTACTCCATAAGCAGAACAACAGAACAGAATATTTGAAATCCTGCTAATAATTCTTAACTCTATTTTTTTGGTCTAAAGACAAAGTTTCTGAGCAAACTAATTTTAATTTGGAACAATTCCATTCATTTCCAAGAACTTATATTGAAAATAAGGTCTGTCTCAGTAATATGAGAATCTCAACCATGGGAAGTCAAACCCCAAACCATCTTGAAATTATTCAGCCTCATGTAAAATATCTGGAAAGTGCTCCCATCCAGTAGCAGCAATTCATGGGATTCTTAGGAAAAACCTCCTTAATGAATGTAAGAAAAATGAGAACAAAGGGTAAAATTTTTACAAGTAGCTGAAAATAGACATCTTAAAACTTAGAGTCAGAGAATGGCTTGGGTTGGAAGGGATCTTAAGGATCATCTGGTTTCAGCCTAGTTCTTTTCCATGGGCAGGAATGCCACTCACCAGTCCAGGCTGCTCAAAGCTGAATCCAGCCTGGCCTTGAACGCTTCCTGGAATGGGGCTTCCACACCTTCTCTGTCCCAGTGCCTCATCACCCTGTGAGTATCCATTTTCTACTAACATCTAATCCAATTCTCTCCTCTTTTATTTTAAGTCTATTGCCCCTTGCCCTATCACTATCTGCTGTAAAAGTCACTCTCCATCTTTTTTATAAGCCCCCTTTAAATACAGAAAGACCACAATAAGTTCTCCCTGGAGCCTTCTCTGCCTCAGGCTGAATATCCCCAATATCCCTCTCAGTCTGTAATCACAGCAGAGGCGCTCCAGCCCCTGATCAGCTTCGTGGCCTCCTCTAGACCTTCTCCAACAGCTTCATGTCTTTTCCATGTTAGAGACCAAAGAGCTGGATGTGGCTCCCTTCCAGGTGGGGTCTCACAAGGGCAGAGGAGAGGGACAGAATCACCTCCCTTTACCTGCTTGTCTCATCCGCAAAAATTCTGTAATTATACTCCTGCTCAGATTTTCCCCTAGTTGTTCCTCTCTTTCTAGTAAGAGTGGAGAAAACAACACTCTAAGCCAGCTACCGTTGTGCTTTTTCACCTCCTCCCTCTCTCTTCACCCCCCACCCTGTGTGTGCCCTCGGACTTCTTGCTTTTTTCAACTGTTTTATTTCAGGTGTCTACCTTTCTACTTTTATCCTGTCTTTTTGTTGTTTTGGTTTGCTTTGTTTTCTGTTTGGTTTTGTTTTGTTTTTGTAACATGGCTTTCCCACCTCATGTAACCATCTGCCTTCTGAAGTAACATCTCTAGCATTTGAGACCAGCTCAAACAGATCGTCCCAGTGAGGTAGTAGTGCGCAGGAAAGGGACTAGTGCAGGGAGCGGGAGCACAGATGAGCCGAGTGAAGGATGGAGAGAGGTCCGGCGGGGTCCGGGGTCCCTCTGGTGGCCACCAGTCCGTCGCCCCCGCTGCTGCCCCGCCGGTGACCGCTCGCCCACGGGAGCAGCCGCGCTCCGCTGCTGCCGGCAGAGCTGCGGACCTCGCCCCGGTTCTGCTCACTGCGCGCTTTAAACCTGCTTGCGTCTCTCTTTTTACTTCTCTGGAGCAGCAATTTTCAGCTGTCAAACTCATTCTCCGTTTCTTTGCTAAGTCCGGTACTTATCCTGCATTATATAAGTGGCTTGAAAAAATGTTGGCCGTGTCAGCTGCCAAAAGCTTGACATCAGAATTTAAAGTGCAAAAACGTTTACATGATGCTAGCCTACTATTTCAGCTGGTGCTATTTTAAACTTACAAATCCCCATTTATTGACTGAATATTCTTGTCACAGCACACTTGTGTAGATTTTTACAGAGAGGGGAAGCACCAAGAGAATCCCTGGCCAGGGCTGCACACCGTGCAACTCAAATTCTGAATGCTGCTATGAATTTCCTCAAATGGCAGCTCATATCTTTAGAGCTTACTGCAAGTTTCTGTAAAACTTGGGAGACTGAACGCTAAAAGCATTGACCTTATCTGGTAATATGTTAACATGGGGGGGGGGGGGGTGGTTCAGCTTTTTCTGACAAGTAGAACCTCTCACTTTCAACTTAAACCCACTAGCAGGAAGTCTGTTTTCCTTAGTGGTCTTTCAATGAACTGAAAGGTTGAACTCCAGCACTTGCTGTGATCGAAATGATCATATTATGTTGTTTCTTTCCCAAATCATGTATTTTGTGAGTTTACAAGTTTTGATACTGTAGTACTGCATAAAATGGTTTCAGTTTCTTCCAAAGCATTATAAGAGAGCTCTTACTTTCCATTCTTGGTTAAGCTTTAAGAGTGAGAAGAGTCCTCTACACAGGACCTTAGACAAGGACTTCACCATAGTTATTTGAATTCATCTCAGGGCTGAACACAAAATACTAGGAGAGATTCCTTTAGCAGTGTTGAAATAGCATAAGCGAGCATATCTGATGCTGACCATGCATATGATATTCCCAGCAACTGACTGACATGCCTCCAAAAGATCAAATTCAGCCTTCCTTGCATGATGTAAGATAAAAATCTGGCCTAGGATTTAACTGTACCTGGTAATTAAGTTTAAAGAACAATAAGGCCTCACAAACCTCTCCAGGCCTACAGTAAGCATACTGGAATCTTGGTTGCCATTTCTGCAAACTGTTTACAATTCACATACCTCTGCAAATCCAATCCTGGTCTCAAATTGCTGCTCATAAACAACATAGCAGAGATTTGATGTATGAGGGCATGTTCTGAATTCCCCTTTGCTAGCAGTAGCGTGGCTAACTTCTTAGCATTAAAAACACCTCTTATTACAAGCAATGCTCAATTAATTACTTGAATATATCTCTCAGCCAATTTTTTTTTTGTGACTACTGGCAAAAAGGCAGATACAACATAGCTAGCTGCCTGTAAATGAGTACTTTTCACAACTGGAGTCAGGGCAGGCTCTTTAAACCATCCCAGAATTTCTGTGGCAGTCCATCAAAGCCAGATGTTGTCACCTTCAAAGCATGCTACAAAGTGGATCTTTCAGGCAGTGTTCTTCCTTAATCTTCCTTAATCTTAACATTTATCAGTTTATTAGTGAACCTGGCTAGTGCACTGATTGTGAAAAATGAGGTAAACTGCGGGAGCTTGGGGTGGGTTCGGACGGTCGGGACGGACGGAGACGAGAGATCTCTGAAGTCAGATCTTGGAACGTGCGGTTTATTGCAAAGGGCGTGGGTACAGGGGCACTGCTTAGAGCTGCCAGACGCAGCTCGGAGCAGGCCCAAGAGAGCAAGCGGGTAAGTAAAGAAAGAGAGAGAGAGAGAGAGAGAGAGGAATAAGAGTGTCTGTGAAGTCCTGGTTACAATACAATAAATCATCTTCTGTACTGAATATTCTAATTGTCACTAACCAATCTAATACAAGATACAAATCCTATAGCATTTACATACAGCCTATAAGAGTTCTTATATTACCATAGAGTGTTACATCTTAACTTCTAAAAACTACTCTTTGGACCCCTTCTGCTCAGCTAGTAGGGTCTGCTCTGACCCTTGGACCTGCCTGCAAGCAGAGGGTATTGCTCAATCAAGAGGGGATTACCTTCAGTCGGCCATACCATTGTTTTCCAGTTGTTCAGTAACTAAGACTCGGTATCTCAAAGGTGGCTTTCATTTCGATGTCGCTTATAGTTTTCATATTCCCAAAATCTTTTGTCAGGCAATCATATTTATAAGGCTTTCCTGTTTCATCTTCCCCAACAGTAAACTTTCCTGTTTCATGAACTGTATTTTTAAGAGGAAAGAAAGGTGTTTGCAGAACATGTTCAAATAAGAAAGAAAGAAATTACACACTTGCATTTACTTGACTTTACAATATACAAAAAATTAAGGGCTCTCTTTTCAATATCAGCTGTTTCATCAAGACAGGCAAGTATCCCAACCCATATGTTTCCCTGGGGAACTTGAGAAATCGTGCAGAAGTGAAGCTTGATCTGATTCTAAAAGAATTGTGTTTGAAGAGAGATTTGAGGGCAGGAGAACTGGGAGAGGAGAACTGGGATATACAAAACTGAAAAGACAGTTGTTCAAGGTCATGAACAGGAACAGCTCTCATTCATTTTACTTTGCTTTTCTTTACTTGTGTTTAACAGGTAAAGTTTATGTTTTATTAGCTCGCTTAAATAAGGTAAAAGTGTCATGTCCTGAGCTGGGATGGTTCCCAGTGGCCATTGATGGAATGGTAAGGTATTTCTAAGAGAAAAAGGATGGGGATCTTAAAAGGACCAGGGACACCAATTATGAATTCAGACATGAATACCCACCATTAATTTATCCCAGTATCAGGGCTGTATAAGTTGGTTGCTATTGAGCCATTATTCTTGCAGTGTGATAGCCCCAGGATGGGTTTGCTCTTGCCTGGGGCAGTCACTGGCTGTGAGAGATGATACAAAAGAATGTGACAGAAAAGATAGCCCAGGGAAACTCAATTCAGGCTCCATGGCACCACTGCAAATTAGATTTAGTAGAGACATGAATTGACGTGCCACAGTGGAGAAGGATTGGGTGTGGCTTTACAGGAAGACAGTAGCACCTCAGGGTTGTGTTGGACCACTTTGAAGAAGCTCTTGGTTATGCGAGCACATGCTTATCTCCAGGAGACTTTCAACAATGTTTCTCAAAGTGTCAAAAAAACCTGTTGATCTGTAAAAGAATGATATTAAATGTTCCTCATAAATTGATGACTAGTTACAGGTAGAAATATGGAGTAGGAATAAAAGTCTGTTCTCTCAATCCTCTAGGGGATCCTAGGGCCTTGCTATCTGACGTATTCATGAATGATGTTGGAAAAGTGAGTCAGAAGAGGATGGCAAATTTTGCATGTGATAATAAATTACTCATGGCAAGAAAGACAAGAAACAGCTATGCAGGATTACATGCCATGCAGAAAGATTTCATGCTATTGGTAGGCTAGAGGATACAATACCTAGTGAAATCCAGTGCTGCCAAACATGCAGAAATGCATTTGAAGAAAAAAACCACAGGTACAATGACAGATCCAGCTCTAATTATTATCTCTGAGGAAGGAGACTCATAACATATTTCTGTGAAAATGTCAACTCACTTTGCAGTTACAGTTAAGCATACTGGGAAAGGAAAAGTAAATAAAAGGGACATACAACTATGTTACTACAGAAATTCATAGTGTGAGTATATCCTGACCACTGTTTTCAGCTAAGAAATGCTGTCACTGAAAGGACATAGCAGAACTAAAAAAAAAAAGAAGTCTCAAAGGGTGGCAAAGATGAACCAAGATTTGCAGCAGCATCAGCTCAAAGATCAACTGAACAGGCAAAGGTTCTGCTACTTACAAAAAAAGGTATGTTAGAGAGAGGAAAAGAAGAGATGTCTAAACAGAGCAACACAGAGAAGGTATGTGGAAAGAGTCTAATCTTTGGGGATAAATTACCTTTTGCAATAGGACTAGAGGTAGAGGGGTTTCACTACAGATAGTCTTTTTAGATTAGATATAAGGAAGAAAGTTTTTCTTACAAGGAAGGTGGTGAAGCACTGGAATAGGACTTCCCTTCTCTGGAAACATTCAAGGTCAGGTTGGATGGAACGCTGAGCAACCTGACTTAGTGGAGGATGTCCCAGGTGATTGCAGGAGAGTTGGACAAGATGACCTTTAAAGGTCCCTTCCAACTCAAACTACTGAATGATTCTATGGTTCTTTTTCATAATGACGTAGAACTGAGAGATGTTAAATGAAACAAAGTATTGCCAGACTTAACATCAAAATGAGGTATTTCATAATGGGTTCTGAAGTGTGGAAAACACTGGCGGAATTTTGTGAATGCCAGATGGTAGTGTGGATTTAAAGATAGGATTTGTACCTTGAATGGAAAAAAATTCTGTTTGGTGCAAAGAGAAAGCTCAGAGTTGTTTCTGTGCCAGGAATGTCTGGAGGCTGGGAAAGTACACTGAGAAGACCTGTAGCTCTTCAGGGGCTGTTTCAGGAGAGGAATGCTGAATTAGGTAAACCTATAGGATGACCCACCACATGTCATTGACTTACAGCCAGGAAAAATAACAATGGGAACATATAGGCTGTTCAGGATTCTGGTAACATGCTGAAGTTGTCAGCCCATGCTGATATCTGGGCTGCTCTACCTTTGCCACTGTTTGGACCACATTACCATGTCCAAGATCGCAGCCAGCAGAGGGAATGCCTCTCTTATTGTGCGTGTGCTGCCAGACTGCACTGGAAGAGCAGAAAGCACTTATGTTCTGGGAAACACGCTCAGAGTAGCAGATGACTTTTTTTCCCCAGGCACTCAGGCGCAAGTACTCGCATGTTCCTCACAATACCGCTTAATGTTGTGCTTGCAGGGTTATCTTTCTCCTTGAATAGTGTCTGAGACTGCATACCCATGACAGTAACCTTTTTGTTCCACTAGATGTCCCACAAACTCAGCGATTGCAGTCATTCAGCTCAACTGGCACTTCTTTCAGTCACAAAAGTTTACAACCTCTGAAATAAAAGGTTCTACTAAAGGTAAATTCTTTATTCATCTGTATGCTGATCCTTGAGACAGTACTGGAGAGGAAGCTTAATATTCAAAAATACATTGAGTAAACGAGATTTCAGTGGGAATTTATCGTTAAAAGCTGGGCTTCCTTCAAGGATTCAAGTCGAGCAAGTTGTGAAAGCCTAATTGGACCACAGGGGATAAGAATGAACAAACCAGTTTAGGACCTGGTGCTTCTCAGGCTGTAAAGCTATTCACAGCTCACACACAAGGGTTCTTTACAAAGCTGGTCCTAACTTGTTATTAATAGTGTTTGGGGCTTTTTGTTTCTTTTGGGGTACTGCCTTTCTAAGTAAGGCTTTTTCTTTCCAAAATTTCAACTCTTCTGTCTCTAAACATATATAAGACCCCCACAGATATACAAGTTACTCTGCTTAGCTTACAAAGATCCACTTCACTCTTCCACTGAGCATGTGAAGATTTAGCTGCCTGGGTATCTGTCGGTTTTTATTATTTGAACAATAGCCAAGAGCTGCTGCTCTTGCTTTAGAGGGGGAGAACTAAAAGCTAAAACTTGTTGCAATTATATGCTACAGCTAGCATAGTGCCTTGGAATTTCTTTTCTGTGCTATTTAGGCAGCTGAATTTGGGAGACCCTGTTCTAAGTATTGATAAACTACATTTAGAGTGAAAAGATAATTTTTTTCATTTTTGCAGGAGGAACAATACTCAAAAATGGCTTAATAGGCTGGGTTTGGGGTTTTTTTAGTTTATTTTATAAATGCAAAGAACCATAAGAACATTTTTTCTGACATGCCTTATAGCACAGACCAGAAAGACAGGCCATACTGTTGCTAATGCATGTGTTTAGAAAGGTTTCAACAGTTGAAGTGTTTGCTTGCTGAGAGTAACACAGCTTCTAGAAAGATACCTAACCTGCAAGAAAGACTGTAAAATCCACTGTGATCCTAGGCTTGTTGTCCTGCTAACTAATTGCTCTCATTACTTAAAATGTGTAGATTTCTCCACATGGAATTTGCCCACCTTTATTCAGGCCCTGGACACAATTATGCCTTTCTGTATTAGGCTAAAAACCACCAGAACTGATATCAAGGCCTTTATTTGTTCTAACTGGTGATACACTTTAAGACCCATCAGGGTATCTACATGGCACTAGTTTAAAAAAGATGTAGAGAGGAGTCCACAGAAACTAGATTTGGACTAGTAGGAGGAAACGTAGGTCTTGACTATTACATGACTTGCAATGGTTCTCTTTTCAAGCACCTGCACAGTTAGAGACTGAGAAAATAAAAGAAAAACTATTTAGAGTGGTGTGTTTTAATGGGAAGGAAAATCTTTGTGTTTCCACAGCCCTGTCTGGCAGAGCCTTTGGTAAAGTTCAAATGAAGACGGAGGGTTGTCTTCTTTAGTTAATGTTTCTTAAAAACCACAGTGTCTTTTTGGGAAGTGGGTGTCTTTGTAAACCCACATAACCAGATAAACTAAGATAATCCAAAATAACTACCTAGGACTTTTATGGCTATTTCAGTGTTAAAATAAAATAGATTAACAAAGCTTGTCTTCTTTGTTGGCAAGAGATTTTTAGTGCTTCCTTTCTATTTTTTTTCCCCCTCCTTCTCAAGCATATCACAAAGTTGTCTTCCCTTTGGAGAATGAAAATATTTTCATATTTTCAGCATGTTCTCAGTGGTTGCTGCCAAAATCTGGGGTTCTTTGACTTCATATTTCTACTTATGACATATCTCAGGGGAGACTTTCTAGCAGGCCTGGGGTGAAAAAGGCACCGGTGCCTCTGGCTGCACAATGCATACTGAGGGGAAATTTGCTGTGTAGTGATAAGAGAGCAGTTGAGGAAATGGTTTAGATACTGACCTTCAAGTTTGAAGGCAACAAAATCTAGGACAGCAGAAGGAAATCCAGGAGTACGGAGGAAACAAAGAGCTTGTGAAAGATGGTTGAGACAAGAATGGAAAGAAGATTCTCTTGAAGTTGGGAAGGTTTTGAACAGACCCAAGCTGCTCAAAAGCTAGGTTCAGCAGTATTTTGGGAAGGTGAAACAATGGTGGGAATAGACGTTTGTGGGCAGTAGATCTGACTTTCTATGGTACCCCACCTCACCTAGACCCAATCCAGCTACATGTGGAAACATTTTTATTCTTGCCCCATGTTTGGTCCTGTCAGAGACTTACTCAGACATTTACTCCTTTGCTGATTACTAATGGTCTGATTTTCAGATTAGATGTGCTCTGACACTGTTTGCAACCTTTTTCTTATGTCACAGAATCATAGGATATCCTGAGTTGGAAGGAACCCACAAGCATCATCAAAGTCCAACTCCTGCCTCTTCACAGGACAGTCCCAAGAATCACACCATGTTCTTGAGAGCATTGTCTGAACATTTCTTGAATTCTGTCAGGCTTGGTGCTGTGACCACTTTTCCTGGGGACCCTGTTCCAGTGCCCAACCACCCTCTAAGTGAAGAACCTCTTCCTGATACCCAATCTAATCCTCCCCTGACCCAGCTTCAGGCCATTCCCTTGGGTCCTGTCACAGAGAAGAGATCAGTGTCTGCTCCTCCTCTTCCCCTCATGAGGAAGTTGTAACTGCAATGAGGTCTCCAGGCTGAACAGACCAAGTGATCTCAGCCACTCCTTAATGACTTCCTCTCCAGACCCTTTACCTTCCTCATGGCCCTTCTTTGGATGCTCTCTAATAGTTTAATGTCTTTTTTATATTGTGGCACCCAAAACTGCCCCCAACACTCGAGGTGAGGCTGCCCCAGCTCAGAGCAGAGTGGGACAATCCCCTCCCTTGCCCAGCTGATGCTGTGCCTGATGCCCCCCCAGGACAGGGTTGGCTCTCCTGGCTGACAGGACAGTGCAGACTCATGTCCAACTTGCCATCAACCAGGACCCCCAGGTCCCTTTCCCCAGCATGTCTTTCCAGCATCTCATTCCCCAGTCTGTGGGTACATCCAGAGTTGCCCCATCCCAGGTGCAGAAGCCAGCTCTTGTCTTTGTTACATGGTTGCTGATTGCCCATCTCTAATTTGTCAAGGTCTCCCTGCAGGGCATCTCTGCTCTTGCAGAAGTCAACAGTTCCTCCCAATTTAGTGACCTCAGCAAACTTCCTTAGTACCCCTTCCAGTCCTGTGTCCAAGTCATTTATGAAGATGTTGAAGAGCACAGGGCCAAGGATGGAGCTCTGTGGAGCCCCACCAGTGATAGGTCACCAGCATTCACTGTAACCCTTTGTACCCCACCCATGAGCCAGCTGCTCACCCATCACATGATGTGTTTGTCCAACTGTGAGCTGGGCATTTTGTCCAGAAGGACACTGGGAGACACAGTGTCATAAGATATACTGGAATGCAAAAAGATTCCATCAACTGGCTTCTCTTTATCAGCTGGGTGGGTTACCTTGTCATGGAAGGAAAACAGGTTTGATAAGCAGGACTTTCCCCACATGAAGCCTCGCTGGCTGTGACCAATGACTGTGTCATCCTTCAGATGTTTTTCAATACCTCCCAGAATAATCTTGTCTGTAACTTTATCAGGCACTGAAGTGAGGCTGACAAACCTATAGTTTCTAGGGTCATCCTTCTCGCCCTTCTTGAAAAGTAGGAAAATGTTAGCCAACTTCCAGTCAATTGAGACCCCTCTAAATTCCCAACACTGCTCAAAAATCATCAAGAGGGGCCTTGTGATGACATCAGCCAGCTCTTCGCGTATTCTCGCATGAATCTCATCAGGCCCCATAGATTTATAAGGGTCCATCTGGAGCAGCTGATCCCACACTACTTCATGGTCAGCTAAGACCTGGTCATTCTTACAGCCATGTTCCTCCAGCTCAGGGCGCTGGATCCCCTCAGTCCATCATCTGTGTTGAAGACAGACGCAAAGAATTAAACACCTCTTCCTTGTCTCCGTCCCTGTCTGTGAAGTGACCATCCTCATCCTGTAACAGGCTGATGTTATTTCTGCACTGACTTTTGCCAGTAATGTATTTGAAACTCTTTTTATTTTCCCCCACATTTCTGTCCAGCTTCTACTCCAACTGAATTGTGGCCCCATGAATTTTCTCTCTACTGTTTCTTCCACACCACCTAACCTTGCTTTCACTAGGCATACACTTTTCTTTTTTGCCTTATCTCCTTATCCCCATTCCTTATGTCAGTGCTGCCCTCTATTTTAAATAACTTTTTACTTTCCCTCATTTTTACTTTTAGAATATAATCCTAGAAATTATTGTCTCACACATGATTTTCTTAGAGCACTTAATCCACTCCAGTAGGATAGAATCTCTCTCTTTTTTTGTATAAAAAATGCCTCTTGTTTGCACATCTTATATTTAAATCTGGTACATTCATAAACGTTTGAAAACCATTATTGATTATCTGTGAAATCAGCATAATGTGTTTAAAAAGAAATGAGACTATATTACTGTAATTTTTTCAAGTTCCTGTAAACATACTCATTCTGCCAGATAGAAAACTGAGTCTGTCCCATGCCTTTGTAAAGTAGATTTTTATTGTATTAGTTTATTTTGTATTAGTTTATTTATTAGTTTATATTGTATTAGTTTATTAGATTTTTATTTAGTATTAGTTTAAGGACAGTATTTTTAACATTTGTTTTTATTTTACATTCTGCTCAGGTCTCTCTCTTTGCAAATATTTTACTTGTTGTTGTTTATAATGGATTGAGGACTTAAATTTTCATATTAGAAAATATTTGCCGGATGGAAGTAATATTCAATTAGTCAACTACCTCAGGTATTGCATTTTGCATTTCAGAAGAACATAGTAGTTTCCTTTTTTTCGCCCCACTAAGTTTATTTTATGGTTTGAAAACACATTTTCTTTCAAGTATCTTGTGAAATGACACCCAAGTAAAAAGTGCCAGAAAGACATCAAGTTTGCAGAGTTAAAAGAGTTTTTATCTTCCTTTGGTGATTTGTTGCCATTCTTGAAAAAGTCCTTTTGGAGTTTTGTTCTTTTGATGTAGAGATCTAGATAAAAAAAAAGAGAGATGTGTATTATTGGTTTAATATGTACACTCAAGCCTGATCCAATACACAGAGAAAGCAAAACCCTTCCATTAGCTTTTATGGGCGTGATTTGATGCCCTTTAAACATTAGTATATCCTTCAGTGCAGCAGCTGATAAATGGTTGCTGATTGTGGCCTTTGAAATGGACCATGCTGGGGTTTTTACCACTTCCAACAGCATCCCACCAAGGTAATCATTATACACAAAGCTAAGTAAGAGAAACATTTGTTCTGTTGCATATTATTTATGTTTCTCCCCTTGTCTCCCAGTATCTCTTTCATTACACTCCCCTTTCCTATTTATTATCTCTGTAATCAGATTCTTTCAGTATGCATAACTTGTTGGAATATAGATGGTATGAAAGGCACCATAGGAAATAAGGTTTTATTTCATAAAGAATTGTTTTTAAATGTTGGGGATATTGGCCATTGATTTCATTTTTATTGCACTATGAAATCATAAGCCACTTGAAGAGCAAACTCCTATATCCTTCACAGCAAATAAGCAATGAAGTAATGAATAATACATTTTTTATTTATGTTGCTTCCTGCAAGTTCCATCTAAGCCCATTGGGTGAAGATTTAATTTTCATTGCACTGTGTAGCTAGCAGTTGTACATCCATAATCTATCACAAAATAAATATTTGTATTGCTGCATTTAAAAACAAAAGGGAAAATGGAGCATTGTACTCCTGTTGAATAAGGCCTTCCTTTTGTTTTTGACTTCAGTTTTTACCCAGATATCCTACAATGGACAGATATGGTAAGTTTTATGTCTATGTTTTATGTGAAGGTGGGTGAAAGGCATCTAAGGAAATGGTTGTGGATAGACAGACTGTTGACTTAGGTATCCAAGTTAACTAGCTTTGGCAATGAGTGTCGATGTGACTGCTTTGCAGATGACACACAAGTGTTAGAGCGGCCTCTTGATTATTTCTACCACAGACATTACACATATCCACCACAGAGGAGTCCTAGGAATTCGAGTGTCTTGCCAACACTCAGATGGTATCTTGATGTTTGTAAAATGAAGTATCATTCTCCAGCACCCTCCCTTTCCCATCCATCCTTCTCTTCCATGGCTCATTTCCTCCATTCTTGCTAGCAAAATGACCCGGGGTTAATCTGAGCTATTTTTGTTTTTGTTTTTTTTTTTTTTTAAATTTTATTTCAACAGAGTCTTATCCAGCCTTTTTTGAAAAGCAGATTTGAGGGGGTTTTAAAGGAATGAGACAGGAAAAGGCACATGCATAGGATCAGGAAAACTGAGGCACAGTTGTGGCAGTTTTTCAGGTACTGGAATCCTTCCACGAAGCTACAGGCAAATGCTTGTTTTAACCCAAATGCTTATATTCAAACTTTCCAGTGCCTGTTTTGCCTTTAGATCTCCAATGCTAAGGATGAGGAACTCTTTGTAACACAAGAAACATTCAGAGGTGGCCTTTGTGATGCTTTAAACCACTCGTGTGGCACAGATGGGACAGAAGCACCATCCAGTCCTAGAAGACCCCAGAGACCGGGACTCCACTGAGAAGTTCTGACCCTGCATGGCTGAGTGGCCTTCAGAACATCACTTCTCCATAGCTCAGTTCTCTCACCAGCTATGTGGGTGTAACCCCTTCCCAGTGAAACACTTTCAGCCTCACTGGTGGTGGCCTAAGAGCTGGGGACTGTCAGGCTGTAATGCAGCATGAGAGTGTGTCCACAATATTCCAGTGACACTGCAGGTAGGCACTGGACATAAAACAGTTGTGTGAAGATAGTCAAAGACCCTCACTAACACACTCATGAAACTGATCTGAGAGACTTTTCTTCTACTGCCAAATGAGACCAAGGTTCTTCTAAACACAATATCATATTCCCTTCTTTCAATTCCCTTTCTTTCAATGAATTGACCTTATATCTGTCATATCTGATGCTGATAGGCAGAGCTAGGCTCTTGGTAGCCAGGTCTTCCTAGTAGCCGAAGAACATTGATGTCATGGAAGATTTTTTCTATGATTGCCTTTGATACCCAGAAGAATGATACAGAAGGACTCTCTCAGTCCTGTGAGCCTGTCCTGGGGGCCCTTTTGAACTATTTTTTGTCCTACAACACCATGGATGTTTTCCCTGACACACACAGTGGGCTGAAGTAAGACTGTCACTGAAATATGGGGGTAGCTCTTAAGCTTCATAACTACATTTTCCAGCTACTTGTATCAGTTACCTTCATGTTTATAAGCTCTCCTTCTTACTGCAAAAGCTAGGGCCTTACTTATTTTCAGTGCAAGCTGCACTGCTGAGTTGATCTCATGGCTCTGGAGCATAGGGCTCTCAGTGCGGTATTGTAATGTTTACAATATGGATTGAACCAGGTAGTCGTGAAGAACAAATGAAGATCAGATGAATTGTTAGTTTATCCAGGGGGCAAGAACTCTCATTGAGTTCCAGTTTTACTGGTATGGATCCTCCTACACCTGTGATCATTTGTTGCTAGGCTTAACACCTCTTCCAAAGGTTTCCTCTTTTTCATCACTATTTTCAATTTTAAATACCTAATCTCCACTTTGGAATAAGCTCAAATCTCAGATCTTACTTCACAGCTTCTCTGTCTTTGTGCTCTGCTCTTCTTTTGGCCTCTCAATACCTTTCTCACCCCATTGCTGTCATCAGCTGCTGTCTTTTTCTCATTTCCCACAGAAGACTGACTTTGACAGGCTCAATTAACATTGAAGTGCATTAGGTGAGTGCCTCCTCAGCACCTGACAGGATGTTCACAGAAAAGGAAGTTAAAACTCCCAGTTCTTCTAAATATTCCTGTGTGTCTTCTCCTTTGAAGGGGGTGAATTTTGCATCTTGTACAGGATTCTGTTGCTCACCGGCTCTTGAGCCATTGAGGGTTTATTGCCCAGGATCTCTTGCTGACATACATGTTTTCCTCGAATATTGTAGCAGAAGTTAGGATACAGCTTTGCTGATCAAGCAGTGGTATTGAGCAACAATAGCACTATACATGATCAGAAGTATTTTTCCAACCAGCAGCTCTTGGCAGCACAAAGCCCCCTCTCATCAGGCACTGCCTATGGATATGCAGAATACAAAGTCAGGCTGTGTGCAGGAGCTGTTTAACAGAACAACACCATGCATTTTACCAGCCATAGGCGACAGCAGAAAGGGGACCAGGGCATGGAAACTCAGACCAAGAACAAAACTTATTTCTTGGACACAGGGACCAAATCTCATAACAGCTAATCTTGTCATGCAAAGGCCTGTTCAGTACGAGCAGGCCCCCTGAAAATGTATTGCTGGAAATGTTCTGACACAGAAGGAATACGGTAAATTGGATACAGCACAGCTTTCCATCCTTCTGCAGTAGGGAGGCCCTGTGCCATAGGAGAAAGGGTAATCCAGTAATGCCTACACAGAGATTTCTGAGAAATCAGCTCTGGAGTGATGGAGGTAATAGGGCTGCTCAGAAGTACCTTTCACAAAGATGATCAATCCATGAGATGTGCAGGGGTATACTTTAATGCCCATATCAATAACAAGTTTCCTCACACAACCCACAGAAATCTCTTTTGCCTCTACACCACTGCTATACAAACTGTGTAAGAAAGGAGATTGGAGTTTCCTTGTTTTTTAAAATCTGAATCTGGGAAGAAGTCTGAGACTGAAGACTTCAGAGTTACCTTCAGAACAAATGCTACTAAATCCGTCTTATTATTTGATGGTCACTTTCCACATGAGAATCAGTCATGCTTCACTTTTTTCTGCCAAAGCTGGACTAGGGGGCTAGGTGGAAGGTGACATGCAGAGATCTAGGTGTGAGGTCTTCTGATGATGGAATCAACACATCCAGCTGAGTGCCACAGGGTAGTCATGAGGTGATAACCTACCAATGTCTTCAATTTCCTCCACAGGGTGTAAACGAGATGAGCATCCACAGGGGAACTAATGTGAGGTAACCAAAATATTGCAATTCCCTTGCCAGTCAGTGACCCTCCTGGCAGACAAACCTTCTTCACAGCATGATCTTAAACCAGTGCAGTGAAATGTGTGTTTAGTATTGCTTTGCTGTAAACCATCTGTGTCTGCTGTCCCAGTAAAAGAGGACTGCTTTAACTGCTTGTGTCAAATACGCCTACCCTTGGCTGAAATACCAGCGTCCGCAGAGAAATTTGCACAAGATTGGCTGAAGAGCATCTGTGTGTGGTCAAGTCTGGGCAGCAGGACCTCTTTGGTGTCCTGGTACAGTGTGCCCTTGCACAGCTGGGCTTCTCTAGGCTAAACAGAAAAAACCCACATCTTTTTTGTGTCCAAAGCCCCACCTGCACTCCTGATCTGTGACAGAAACTTCCATTTCCTTATGCAAGGTTTTACACTCAGATTTTTCTTTGTTGCTCATCATTGCAGCACAGAAACAGCTGCACACAGCAACACATTCATGATCCCAGCATCTGTGTACAGGAGGGCAGGAACTTTCTGCTGCAGCACAGGGATGCAGCTCCAGACTTATGTCCAGCATCTTTAGGAGAGCAGAAGGTAGAGAAGAGAGAGGAGATTTTTCTCCAGAGTACTGAAACTGCTTTTCACATACATTTCCCAGCAGTAACATTACCTGCTAGCTTAGTGTATTTCAATTACTAGAAATTTAGAGAATATAACATTGATGCACTGACAAAGACGCCGACCAAAGATAGGGGCAGTTGGCTGGAACCAGCGCAACTAATGCAGGAAAGTACTTTCATCTTTTATTGCTTTCATATGCTGTTGTATGTGTTCGACTCTGTGTGTGTGTGCGTGTGTGTATTTTTAGCAGCTTGAGTGTACAATAAAACTAACTTAATTCCCTTGACAAAAATTATTAAACATCTGTCAGAAAGTGTACATTCAGCAATTGCATTCCACATCTATTTTCTTTGCCTTTTAAATTATTTATACAGTTATACCACCCATAGCTTTGTGGTCCTTTGCACCCAATGAAAAAGTTTCTCTGTGGATAGGATTCACTCTTTTGTCTTTGTCTTACCTACTGTATGAATTGGAGAATCTAACATACAAAATACAGTGCAATAATGAAAGAAATTGCAACTGAAGTGATGAAAAAAATTAGATTTTTATGACATGAATACCTCAAAGATAAAAAGAAAAGAGTTTATTTCTGCAGAGGGAAAACAGAGAAACAGAGAACAATAATACAAATGCTCTAGCAAAATAAAGAAATAGATCATATTCCTAGGCTTGCTCTTCTGATTAATTCCTAATAAAATACACCGGTTTTTCTAGTGATTTAATTCCAGACACAAAATGAGTGGCTTTTCACTGATGAATTCACTGTCTGATGGCCTGAATTTAAGAGAAGGGTGGAACTGAATATCCAGCATCATCAGCTTGTGAATCAGGTGACATCCAGTCAGCTGAAACACACTGATAAAGTAAATTATAGAGGCAATGAACCTGAGGCTGCACCTCGTCCTTATCAATGCTGATGGCAAACTTCCCACTGGCTTTAGTCTAGTTCTTTGCTTATTTGTGAGGTTGGATAAATTATTATTAACTTGAAGCCATGTCACAGAAATGTTAAAAAGGCAAAATGAAATAACAAGGGCACAAATTTTAAGAGGAAAACCAATCATTATATATTCCATAAAAAATAATTTGTGTTCTTGAACTGTAAATTATCCTTGGAATTTACTCTTTTGCAGATTTCTCTAAAATCAAACATCAAGACAAGAGTTACATTTTCTCTCTAGGAATTTCCTTATTGCATTAGAGAAAATTAAGTCTGAATTAAAACAGAAATTCCAAACTAAGCATTGACATTTTGAAATTAGCACTTTGGTTAATTTCAGAATGTTGTTTTGAAAAATGGAAATATTTAATCAAAATTGGTATTTTCCCAGGGGTGGATGGGACTCTTTAAATTAGGAAATGCAGGAAACTTTTTTCCTCCACTAATTTATCTACTTGACTTTGGAATTTGAGAATGCTGCAGAGGCAGTTCTTTGAACGAAAACTGAGTGTCTATAAAGAAGAATAAACTCCAGTGTATCCCTCCATCTGTGCAATATTATTTCATGTCATAGATTTTCTGCATTTTGCAAAGCAGGAACAGAAACAGAAAAATCTGTGCAGTGCTTAGCATAAAGATATCCTGATTTTTGTCACAGTGCAAAGAACCAAAATGGGTTTGTCCAGTTCACTGCAATGTTTAATAAGCCAATGAATAGGACTTCTGCACATCGAGGGGAGGTAGATTAAAACACTCACTCTACCGGGTTTTTTCTAAATATTCCTCAGGAAAGTACCAGGACCTTCTGCTGCTCTTCAGCATGTTCCAGGCTGCCGCAGTTGTAGCCATCTCACTCACATGTTTCAGAGCTCTGATGTCTAACACATATCTGCTCTTTCCTGTTTCAAGGCCATCACTTCCCTGCACAGAGTCTGATTTTCTGCAGATTTTCCTGAGGTGAAAAAACTCCAGACAAACTCAGTCCCCTTGTGCTGGATACAGAGCTGATACTAATCTTGCTAAGCCTAGAAGCTCAGCTCTAATGTCCAATACGGTAAGTCGGTCTCATCTTGTTCCAGTTTCATAGCTAAAGATTTGGAATTTAACCTTACATGATGGTTTTCATCCGGAGAAGCCACTTGTTTCAGCTGGGTATGCTAAGGACATGCCTCAGATGACCAAAAGCAGCCAGACAAAGTTGGTGATAACTGTCTGCCAGAGATGTGCTATGCTTAAACTCACTGCCTCAGCCTCAGTGCTGACAGACAGACACTGGGATTACCAGTGTAGTAAGGACTGCACAAGGGCTAATTACATATATATATGTGTGTATATATATATATATATATATATATATAAAGAAATCACTGGCTAACACAGTCCTTCACAAACTACACTGTCTGTGTTTCACCTCTTCCTAGTTTTGCCCTACCAAAGAGATAGGTATCCATCAATCTTGGCTTTCCGGCCAGCTCCAGTGTCCTCCCCACCACACTGTTCCAGGGTCTGCACCAGGCTTAAGCCCATAGCACAAATGATATTTACTCTTGCTCATTTCTCTGCTCTTTAACTCCCTGCCCCCTGAACTTGAACTTGCTGATAGGAAATTACAGTCTCTCTCCATATGTTCCACCCAGCTGTGCTTTACAGTCCACTACAGCCAAGAAGTCAGTATTGATTCTCTGGTGCACAGGAGAATCCAGATTTCCCCTGGATTAATGTGTCACTTCCCTTCAGGTATTACCTTGCAAGCTTTGCACTGTCACAGCATGAAATCACAAGTCTGGATGTTATTTTGATTTTTTATTAGTAGCTGATTGACACTGGTAGCCAAGTAGAAAATAAGACTGATATCCTGGAATACAGTGAAAAGCAAATGGAGTTGCCAGTTGCTGCAGATACTCCAGGTAGACTGTCATTTCCTCACAGAATGGGAGAAGGTTCATCTTTCAGGACTCTGCTGTCATTTGGCCATGTGAGCAAAAGCAGAGTCAGTGCAGCCACATCTGGCTGTTTGGGTGCGAGACAGAGCATTCCAGCCCCAGGGCCACCTTGGACAAGCTCAGTACAGCACTAGGACATCCTGTTTCTTCATCACTCATTCTCTTTCGGTGGTTTATTTTATTTATTATTGGAGGTGTTACACAAACACCTCCTTGTAAAGACATAAGGCCTCTTTCTCTTAAGCACTAAGTTGTACTGGATAAGGGAGATCCTAACTCTTGCACAATTCCCAACACTTCACATTACCCCATTTCAAAGGCCTGTGAGGGAGTGTCGTTGTGTGTGTTCTGTTACAGCATCCCCTCTCCTCAAACACAAAAATATCTTCCTGGGACAGCCCCAGGAATATAAGTTTGTATATGGATGTCTCCTTTGAAGAGATTTTTTTTCAAGTAGGACTGCCCGTAGGAATAGGAAAAGGGATAATGGTTTTAAAGTGAAAGAGGGTTAATTCAGACTAGATATAAGGAGGAGATTTTTTATGCTAAGGGTGGTGAAACACTGGAACAGGTGATCCAGAATAGCTGTGGATGCCCCATCCATAGAAATAATTAAGGTCAGGTTGGACAGGGCTCTCAACAAAATGGTCTAGTTGAAAATACCTTCCACATCAAGGTTGGACTAGCTGACCTTTAAAGGTCCCTTCCAACCCAAACCATTCAGTGATTCTGTGATTTTTATCAGGATATTTCTTGTAAAATATTTATTTTCTGCTTCCAATGTAAAACACCATAACACCTATGTCAGGCAAGTAGTCATCAACGGGCTGTGAGGAACTATGAAACAGGACTGGAGAGGTTGCTCCTGATTCCCTGAACTTCTGTCCTCAGAGTGGGACTGGGGAATAGGGAGGACTGGGAGTGTTCAGAAATAATATTATTTGCTTTAAAATAATGTAAAAATGCCCAGATGAATAAATTTCCATCCCCCTGATTGCCTTTTGCTGTTGGATTCTTTTAGGATTTATGTAGAACTTTTCTTTTTTCCTCCAATTTAAACTACAACTGAGTTTTAAATTAAATCCTTAATTCTGTGTATGATCATGTAACTCCAGGAGCTGAAGTTTCACAATGCACAAATTGTCACCCCAGATGTTTCCTCTAAAAATTGAGGGACTCAGAGGTCCTGTAGCTTTTCAATAGAACTGCAGTTCTGAGCTGGTTCCTTTATCTTCATCCATGACGTGCTATCTTTAGCACTCTCCCTAGACTTATTTCATGTCTCTGATCTGACATACCCCGCACGCTTACATACTTGGCTCTAGATTTTTCCCCTGGAGTTTGCTCTTCACTGGTTCTTCTCTCTGGCACTCACTCTCTCTGTCTATCAAGATACATCCTCTTTTTGAGTGTGCATCTCAAATCTCCCTGTTTGTCATTATGCTAAACCCATTTCAGGCCTGTATCCATGGACTTTTATCTTTGCTTTGCAAACAAAGCGGATTTTATCTTCTTTTTTAGTTGCTTTTTTCTTTTCTTTTATCCTCGGTATTTACACTTTATATGTTTAGTCAAGGCTGTGTTAACATTCTTGCACTCATCTCTAATGAAGCATTTTTTGACTCTCTGGACAATGCAGCCATATTATGGTGTTGTGAATGCTAGTACCACTTTCTTGCATGCAACCATCACTACTATTTTTTTGTTGTTGTTTCGTCCTCCTAGTGATTTATGTTGGGTATGCTATTTCCTTGATTATGCATTGACCACATTTACATACACAATTTAGGCAATTGGACCATATTAATCTTGCTTTGAAATGATGGCTCTCACTCTTTAAGATATTAACTCATTACACTGAAAATCCTGTCATTCACTCTCTAGAAGTTAGGCATTTCACTTCTCCAGCTACTAGAAATACATCCATTTTACCAAAGAGTAGTTAATGAGCTACACAGACTTCCAAGGGAAGAAATGGACAGCTGCATCATTTTGGTGAGGTCAAGGACACCTTATAGACCTAATATCCTATTAGCAAGGAAGAATTTGCAAGATTCTGTGTATAGTCTAAGTCATCATTCTCCTTTTTTCCTTGGAGAAAGGGAGGAACAATACAGCCACTGCTGGTGTAGAGTCCTTTCTCCTCACTACATCATTCATTTCAAAGGGCAGAAGTTTAGCTGTACTATTCCATCTTTGACCATCCTTTCTCTGTCCAGTTGCATGGGAGGAATAGCAACCATCACAAAAGTAATTTTATACCTCAGACTGGGCTGCTGCACTGCAGTGTGGTCAGGATAGACAGCACCAGCTGTACCTACCAGATAGTGCCGGGCTGGGACAACTGTAACATCCCTTTAATTTATTTACACAGATAGGAGACAGTAGAGGGTTTCATTCCCTTTATTTCCAAGAACTACTCTGGAAAAGAAATGCCCCAGTTACCTGCAGCTGTCCTTCAAATTTCTAATTATCCACTATTTTCCCTTTATCCACTATTTTTCCCTGCAAGTTTTTTTCTGGAGCTCATTTCATCAAAGTTTTCCTTTGCATCCTCTCTAACATCTTCCAAGGTAGAGCCTCATTCATAGAATCATAAAGTTGCTGAAGCTGGAAAAGGTCTTTAAGATCATCAAGTCCAACCTAGCACCACCACCATGTTCACTATTAACCATGTCTTCAAGTGCATATTCACATGTTTCTTGAAGACTTCCAGGGAGGGTGATTCCACCACCACCCTGAGCAGCCCATCTCAATGCTTAATCACTTTCAGTGATGAAATTCCTCCTGATGTCTGACCTGAACATCCCCTGGCACACCTTGAGGCCATTTCCTCTCCTGTCACTGGTTGCCTGGAAGAAGAGGCTGACCCCCACCTGGCTACAACCCCCTTTTAGATGGTTGTAGCAGTGATAAGGTCTCTCCTGAGCCTCCTTTTCTTTAGGCTAAATACCCCCAGCTCCCTCAACTGCTCCTCATAAGACTCATGCTCCAGACCCTTCCCCAGCCCCATTGCCCTTTCTCTGGACTCACTCCTGCACCTCATCATCTTTCTTGTACTGAGGGGCCCAGAACTGGACAGAGAACGTGAGTTGTGGCCTCACCAGTGCCAAGTACAGGGGGACAATCACTGCCCTGGTCCTGCTGGCCACACTATTGCTGACACAGGCCAGGATGCCATTAGCCTTCTTGGCCACCTGGGCACACACTGGCTGATATTCAGCTGCTGTTGACCAGCACTCCCAGATCCTTTTCCACCCAGCATCTTTCCAGCCACGCTTAGCCCAGCCTATGCAATGCCTGGGGTTCTTGTGACCCAAGGGCTGGACCCTTTTTCCTGAACCTCATACAATTGGCCTTGGGCCATTGACCCAGCCTGTCCAGATCCCAACTGACCCATCAAATCTTAGACAAGAGAGCAGTCCCTTAGGGCTGGATTGTGAATTTCAAACCTAAGATGAGATGGATGGGAGGAGCAGCATCACCTTTTGTGGAGATCAAAGTACAGGCTTTATCCTTACCTCTTTCCCCCTCACTTGTTTTGGAAAAGCTCATATCTCTAGCCTACAGAATTGCACCACTCTGTCCCATGCCCTTTTACCATCAGCCCCCAACAGTGGCTGGCTTCCACAGGAATGGGAGGCACTGATTTTCTCCGTTCTACTGCTGCCTTTTTCCTAAGTCACCACTTTGCTTCTCATAGCGTGAGGAGAATGAAGGTCTTTTTATTTCCTTCACCCACTAAGTTGGAGCAGTGTCAATTTAGTTCTCAGACAGCAGGTCACACCAGCCAATAAACAAACCCCAGTGATCCCCTACAGCTTTCACAGGCCTGCATTTTGGTATTTGAATTCTGAGACTCCCACTGCAGCTAATTGAAAAGGTCTGTTTACATTTTGTTTCTAAGAGATCTGTATGACATTCAAACTATCCTGTGTACACACAACATGGGCAGGGAATTTAAATGTTTATAACATGGCTAGGTATTCATAAGTGTTTAAAGAGTTCCTCGGCCAAGACCCCAGTGCATGGTTGCATTTTTAAGTCCCAATTGTTTTAAAAATCCTTCTTGTTCATATGAAGAAAACTAAGCAATGTTTATTACCACCTAAACCAATTTTTATTTTTGTTTTTCTAGAGTTCATGAACAATGGGTTTGCAAATAGCAAGAGAAGTGGTTACAGCATGTGATTATAACCAGCAGCTGAGCATGTGTGGATGGTTTGTGACAATCATAATGACACCAACTCTACTGCTCTCAAAGGTGACAGATAGGTCAGCAAGGTTCAGATGTCTGTGCTGCCACAACTGCTTCAAAGTTAGGGGCCAGAACAGTTGCAGAACAGTTTGCTATTTTTTGGTGTGGGTTCTGGACCCTGGTAGTGAGTGGTGCTGCAGTGCAGCTGAGAACCACAGCCCAAAAGCTAGAGCATTCTGGGGAGATCAGAGGCAGAACACTGCAGACACCATCTTCCAGATGTGCCTTTTTGGCTGTGCTGGACAGAAAAAAGAATACCTATTTAAGAATTAAATTCTACATAAAGTCAGCATCAGATTACTAGTGAGAAGGAAGGTTACAGTACTGGTTTTCAGCAGTACATATTAATATAATACCTATCAAAATGAACATGAAAACATTTTAGGCTCTTAATTACATGCCACACTGACATTACACAATAGATTTAGCTAACTGAGATCTTGACAAACTTATGGCCTACAGAAGATGAAAATGTAGAGAGTTTATTGGTCAGAGAGGTTTAAAGAGTAAGCCTGGTATAACTGCCATTCTACTGCATGTAAAGAGGACAACATTAGATGGATCCAAGCAGTGCTCTCTTAGCAGAAAATAGCATGGCTTACCTCTGGGATTGGTACAGGAATGGAAATAAATCAAAGAAATATTACTCTAGGAAGATACAGAACTGTATTTTTGAGGAAAGATATCTAAATATGACACCAACAAAGCAGCATTCAATACCTTTTAAATTGGCTTAATCCAAGAAACAATGTGATGTCTCACAGATATGATACACAGGATGAAAGCTTCTATTATTTCTGTTAACAAAGTGCATCTGGATGTCCCTAAAGATCTGAGAAGTTTTTATGGGCATCACTTGTTTACTTCTTTCTTTTGAAGATATTTTTTCCTGATGGTAGACAAAGGGAGAACAAACTCACGTATTCTTTCACCATGTAAAATAAAAAGTAAAAATAGTTTATATGTTAAATATAATGTTAGAATGCTTTTAATTAATAGGAAGACTCAGACATCGTCTTCCTCCTGGATGAGTGAGAAAAGGAAAGCCTTGATGATTTTGAAGAAGCGTTTGTGAAGAACACAAGCTACATCAACACTGGAATCTTATTTCATCAGCAGACTGTCCCTACTCCCCATACTGCTATAAGGTAATATGCTGGGGACAAACCCTTGGTCACCGTAGGAGACTGTTTTTCTGAAGCTGATGGAGTCTCCTAGGAACTGTCCTGACTCAAAGCTACATCTGACCTAATATTTTACAAAAGATAATATGGTTGATGTAAAGGGGACATACATTTATATACTTATTGGTCATCTGTGTGTTTGGCAGCAGCAAAGTGACCTCAGGAAATGTGTCTACAAAGCAAAGATACAGGTGGCATTTGTTGCTACAGCAGTTTCAGATGAAACAACGAGTTTAGACTTACATAGCAAAAAAGTAGCTCCTCTTAATAAAATCCCTGGATTTTCTGCACCCAGTGTCTGTGAGATTTGTCTCTTTTATATGGAGGGTCCTTAAGTAATTAGAATACAGAAATACAGCCTGGTTCATTCCACTTAATCTATAGTTATGTATATGTCCTTTATCACTGCTCTGTCTTGAGCCTGATCCTGAACTGAAAAATGGTACTATAAATCCAGAATAGCTCCACAGATATGGGTAGAGATGGATAGATTACTCTGAGTATAAGCTGTTGTATTTTCACTTTCAAACTGTGTAATGGTCAGTATTTACTTCCTTCTACTAAGAAAGCAGTTTATCTAATTTTGATAGAGCTCGTTGCTTACTAGAATATAAACATGAAATAAGCAGCTATTCAATGTAGTTAGAGCCACCATTTTTCTGGATATTCTTGTTCTGTCTGGAAATTTTATCTGGACAGAATTTAAGGACTTCCGCACATTTTTTAGGATCCCTCAGTATCAGGCCTAATGAAGCAGCAGACCTGATGACATTCATTAAGTATCCATATCCCACCTGGTACACGTGCTCTTTATACCAACAGAGCAGGCATTATGCCATGCACACAGAGATGTGTTTCTGAAAGGAAAGTCTGGTCAAAGCCACAGTAGTACTAATGAAATTATATTATGGAGTACTGTAAGTCAAAACAATTTAAAATATATGTGGCATATAGTAAGGAAGTCTCTCAAAAACATGAAGTTCTCAATTCCTATGAAAGAATTTTTTTCTTTTAAAAAACTTATTATTTTATTTTTCCCTTTAGCTCTTTATTTTCAATATTACAGCTGATTTAGTTCAGCCTTAGCTTTACCATCCTTGTTTTAACATATCTGTGCAGATATTAAGACTGTGTAGGAAATCATATTAATCTGTGTCATGTGCACCTGAAGAACTAGGGCAGTCTCTAGGGGGCTGGGTCAATGGCTTTCTCTCCTATCTTGTAAGCCAAAGCATAATTTGTTGCTTCTTAACTTTTTGTTAGAAAGTAAATTTGAGGGGATCTTACCGTGTCCACATCAGGTTTCCAGTCTCACTAAGACAACGCAAGAGTTTTGCTCTTACACAAGAGCAGTGTAGCTCAGAGACCTTCATATTGTTTGGAAGCTGGATACAAAGTCCTACATATATGCATAGATCAGAATACAAAGCAGAGTTTCCCAGCTACTGCCCTTTCTGCCTTGAGCAGGAGCATGGTGGTTGCAGCTTCATGTACCCCCATGCGTAGAGGTATTAAAAATCATGCCTGAACACCTCAATGCTCATCTGACAAATGCAAAATCCACTAAAGTCACTAAAAGGCTTTCAGTTGACTTTATCAGCTTTGGTTCCAGTCCAGTAAGGCAATTGCATTAATAAGTTTTGCAGAACCATGTGGTCTAAGTTACAAAAGAAGTGTCTTATTTGTATTAGATCCATAGTAAAAAATGCTAAATCAGACTGAAAACTCATATTTGAATTACAAGCTGAATATAACTTTCTGTTCCCTGTCTCTGAGAGAAAATAAATTAGTATGTCCATAGCAAGGGGACAGCTGGCCAAGTTAATGCATAACTTCAAGTCCAAAACCACTGCCTCACAGCAACTTCACCTCTGCGCTTGGGATGCCATATCTCAGCAGTGAGTAACAGAGAAGTAAAAGGCAAGATGGTCAGCATTGAAACTGGGGTGGCAATTTTAGGAAAACAAGCTCAAGATGGATGTTGGGACTGGAACACAGTATCCTGCACCCCACCCACTCTGCAATGTAACAGGACTGTTGAGTGGAAATGCATGTCAGAACTGCCTTGGCATTAGAAAACTGTGCTGGAAAAATCTGGCCTTGAATTTCAAAGCCACAGGAAATTGAGATGCATTAACAGGCCAGAGGGCAGCACAACTGACCAAGACCTGAGACAGTTTTACACACACTAGCATGGATATCACACGTGATGTGAGTCCACAGCTGCCCTGCACAGAAACCATTGGACACCTTCAGAGCTATGGTTACATCAATGGAATAGTGCCCTCATCTTCTGAATCTGCCTGAGAGATCAGCACCATTTTCCTTGTACTTTTTTGCAGCCCACCAAGACATTTGGGACCTGAAATATGGATCCACAACATAGTCATTATAAACATAAATAAGCCAGATGATGACATTTACTACTCCATAAGATCTGCTGCTCTATGACTGTTCAAGAGCTCATTTGGTCATGTGCTCTTGGGGAAACAAAGAATCTCCCAGATCCCTTACATTAACAGTCTGGGCAGTTCCTGTGCCAGCGACTGCCATCAAGCAGTCGCCCTCAGTGGCCACAGTTGAACTTGTCCCTCTAGAATTTTGTGGAACCTAGATATTACCCTACACAGGTGAAGCAAAAGGAAATTGCTGTCTTGTCTAAAACATCTTTCACCCCAAAAATAAGAAGCATGGTTTTAGGATAAAATGAGTACCTCACTAACCCACTATTTTCATATTTACACAAGCAGGGCGCTCTTATAATGACAAGAAAGATGTAAAATCATGTCAAGTCAAGCTTGGGAAATAAATAACACATAATTTTTGTATTTTCTTAGTCAAAAAAATGAGAAAGTGAAAAGGTTTCACAACTTATTCACCATGTAATCCTATCTTGGTGCTGTCGATGCCTTTATGGTGATTTGTTTGGAACTTGCTACCAGCTATTTTTATATAAATATTACTACTCTGTTAGGGCAAACACTTAAAACTGCTTTTAAACATATTTTCAAAAATTTATGATTTTCAAAACCTTCTTAGAGGCTTGTCAAGCTGCAAGACAGCTGGAGTTATCTCTACAGTATTTTCTCTCTGTTTCAAGACAGTGAATTAATCTGTGGCAAGTGAAGTTTTCAGTGATCTTTGGGAAGAGACAGGGGAGGAAACTTCTTAGGTGAATCAATGCACAAAATTAGTTGGAGACCTCTTATCTTTTATATTCATGTAAACTGGGAGACCATGTGATACGTACAAGAGGGTTTTTCAATGTCAGGTTCCAGAGGTGAACTGGCATATGATGTTATATCCATGGCAATGTGTTAGAACACCCAGACCTCAAGAAAAATTTGGAGAGAAAAATTCAACTTCTTAAAACTTTTGCTTTTTCCTCCAGTGCTCATATTTCCCTGTGGCAGGAGGAGAAGAGACTGACTGAGTGAAAGAGAAGTAGCAGATCTTGTAGTCTTCCACTTCTTCAGTGGCCTTCCCAGAAATGCCATTCCTTCTGCAAATTCGTCATTTACTGCTCTTTCCTGAAAGTAAGAAGGGGGGAGTGGCTGATGCCCCACAGTGATCTGCAGCCCTCCAGAGGGCCCTCAACAGGCTGGAGAGATGGGCAGAGAAGAACTGTCTGAAATTCTACAGGGGCAAGTGCAGGGTCCTGCACCTGGGGAAGAACAACCCTGGGTACCAGCACAGGCTGGGGGCCAGCCTGCTGGAAAGCAGCTCTGTGGAGAAGGACCTGGGGGTCCTGGTGGACAACAAACTGGCCATGAGCCAGCAGTGCCCCAGGCCAATGGAATCCTGGGATGCATTAGGAAGAGCAATGCCAGCAGTCAAGGGAGGTGATCCTGCTCCTCTGCTCAGCCCAAGTGAGGTCTCACCTGGAGTCTCTGCTCAGTTCTGGTCTCTGCAGTACAAGAGAGATTATGGAGGTCCTGGAGTGGGTCCAGCAGAGAACTACAAAGGTGATGAAGGGACTGGAGGAGCTCTCTTACAAGGAAAGTCTGAGAGAATTGATTCTGTTCAGCCCCAAGAAGGAATAACTGAGAGGGGACCTCACTGGTATCTGTCAGTGTCTGCAAGGAGGGGTCAGAGGAGGGACCAGGCTCTGCTCAGTGGTGCTGGGCAATATGACAAGAGTCAATGGGCAGTAAGTGATGCACAGGAAGTTCCACCCAAACATGAGGAAGAACTTCTTTACTGTGCCATGACCAAGCACTGGAACAGGCTGCACAGAGGGGCTGTGGAGTCTCCCTCATCAGAGATACCCAAGCACCATCTGGACACAATCCTGTGCCGTGTGCTCTGGGATGAGCAGGGAGGTTGGACCAGATGCTTGAGCAGGGATGTTGGACCAGATGACCCACTGTGGGCCCTTCCAACCTGACCCATTCTGTGATTCTGTAATTCTGAAATCCTGATCAAAAACGTGGGGAAATACCCTGGGAAATTGTATCCTAAACAGGAGTTATATACCAGTCTTTGAAATTAACAGATGAGAGGGTGGGGAGTTGATACATATTATATTAAATAGAAAAACAATGAAAGACAATTTTTGAAGTCACTTTTTTTTGAGAGCAGAGAAGGACTGAAATGGGAAAACAAATATGAAGATGGTGACCTGAACTCCTCAAAGCATTGAGGATCATTAATTTTTCTTTATATCATCATCATAAACAGAAAAGATGGAAAAAGCATCCTTTTTCCAACATCTCCCCCACTTACAAATAATAAATATTTAATATTTACTGCATGTAAAATTTATGAGTATCTCAGTTTGAGACAAGTTGAGGGGGAAACGCTCTGGAAGGTACGTAGGTACGTCTCCTCCACAGAAGGCACGTTTCAGCACTCCCTCCCCCACCAATACCAAAGGAATTTCTTGAAGGAAAGTGAAAAAAACTATTTACTTGACAAAAAAAGTGCCAGCAGGGCACAGGAAAAATGAATAACTGTTAAAATATTAAACCTCCTTGATGCAGAGAAAGCTGGTGGATTTAGAGTTCCCTCTGTAGCTGGCTCGGCCCCTCCTGAGGCCAGAGGCTGGGATGCGGTGTCCCTGCAGCCTCCCTGCCAGTCCACGGGGTGAGATGATCTGGTTCTTGGATTATAGCTAGGCCGAACAGTCCCAGAAGAGGAAGAAGAATTTACCAGAGGATTTCGGTATGCCTGTATAGGAGAACTTCTTGCCTCAGGTAACAGGCTGGCTAAAAGCAGAGAGGAGCTCCCTCAGCTCTGCAGCGGTGAGGACATGGGGGAGTGTGTGTGAGTCCTTGAACACAAACTGTGCCGAAGAATTCACCTGGCATCTCTCCCCCCTCTGCTGGACCTAGCTAAAAGCTATGGGACCCATTTCTGGGCATAAAGCGGACAATAGGGGAATACAGTATTTTCATAAAATCACCCCAAGAGAATGAGTGCCTAAAAATATATATAGGTTTGTAAAAGAGCACATTTCTTCCTTCTGCTGCTTTTCACTGCATTTACCATAGGTCCAAAGTCTGTCAAGAACTGACCTGGCAAGAGAAGAACTTGCTCTGCTAACTCATCACGAATAAAACTGGGAATTATTGACGTACCTGAGATGAAAAGGTGAGAGAGATGAATAAAAATATGCTTAGATTCTTAGGTTAGAATTGTTTTAAATTTTGGTCTTTGTGCTTCTGCTGTTTCTTTGTGAGCTGAATAAGGGACACTATAAAGAACATTCGGAGTTCAAGACAATGCTTTCTCCACCTTACCAAAACACAGCCAAAGAAGACAAAAGGAGGAGGAAAACAAGGTTAATAAAACAGGAACCTGCAAATCCACAAACAAGTCTGATAGAAAGAATAACTCAATAGCTTTCTCATAAAAAGTGTCAGATTTGGCTCTTCCAAGCTACCACACATGTTGCTAGGCCCTATTTCCAAGGGGCCTACTTTGCTTACGAACTTTCCCATCTTGTAGTTAAATTTACTCAGATTGAGTTGTCTTTGGAGCTTACCTTGGACATTTGCAGCACACTGACACCCTAATCTGGGACCAAAGAGCTGTCAAATTCTTTGCTATAGGAGTCAGAAAAAGTAATATTTACCAAAAGAAATGACAGGATTAAATTTTAGGATTTGAACACATGGACTGCAACATCCATTTTGGAGTGCTGGCACAAATGAATGATTCTGTTCACTCCTGATTGCATTTATTTTAAATTTCAAACAAAGTAATAAAGTTGGCCCACAAATGGAACATCAAATGTTTATTCTCTGTAATCCTATTGTTTTAACAGTGTAGTGCATACTAGTTCTTAATTACAAATACACTGCAAAGTGTCAGTCTGTGACTAATAAAAAATGTATAGTGTGCTAGGAAAGAACACTTGATAACATGATAAGTACTACTGCAGCATAAAAGAAAGTGAAAATGAGTGAGGGCAAAAGAGTGAGACAACAATGAGGAATGTAATGGTTTATACTGGCCAGGTGACTGCAGGGCTATGACCACTATTGCTGCTCATCATCCTCCCATTCCCCACTTTTGTTCTCAGCATTTACTTGTGGCCCATTTGAAAGTCTAGGCCACAACAAGGCCTTTCTATGTTATCACTTGGTCTCTGTGTGTAGAACTACTGGTCTTGACTGGGGTTTGTAAGTCCTGATGGAGTACAAGTAACCAGTGAAATGTATTTAATAAAACTATCCTGAAATGTTGTAGGAAGCAAAGAGATGGAGGGACTGAAAAATAGCCCAGAATACAGCAGGAAGCAGGGAGATGAGGAGAAAGACCTGACAGCACGTGAATGAAGGTTGCAAAGACTCTCATCTCTGTAGCACAGTCACTGCTTGCAGATGCTCACGTGTGCTTTCTGGCAATGCTACAACCACTCTGTATGAGAGACAATGGGGGGCAGAAAGAATATGAGACCTTGGAAAGCTTGATGGACTTAAAACTGTCAGTTTGGCTACTAAATACATGTCAAATATTTATTGATGTGAGAAGAGAAATCTGATGCTGTTTGTTTGGTCTTGTTTTTTTCAGCATTTAATACATGCCCATGTGTAGTATGTCTCTGATGTATAGCTGTTTCTATATTAAGATACAAGTAAATGGCGGGCAGGGATTGTTTTGGGTTCCTTCTCCTAAATTAATTAAATCAGGTCTTCACAGACTGTCTTATGGAAAACAGAACAATAGAAAGAGCCTTGAAGGCTCAGTTCAGACCCAGATCAAAAATAAGTAGATGGTGTCAGAAGTTAAGAACCTAAAAGGATAAATTCATCCCTTCACTGTTTCAAAGTAGTTTAAATTTACATAAACCTCTGTGTGTTTCCTAATAATATCCTAAGGAAGAAACCCTAACAACTCTGCAGGAAAACTAGAGTTTCCATGACCCTTTCCCCTCGAGTTTGTTGGGCAGCCTGAACTTACTTCCTATCCTGGTCAGATGTACACTGGCTGTAGAATATCAGAAACAGGTCTACCCAAGACACTCAATTTAGTTAAGCCAGAAAAAAACAGTGTATGAGGAAGAGTTATGGCTTTAGTTGAGATAATTGTCATATGCACTCTATGCACATCTATGGCATTTTGTAAGTCAATTATTTATTATAAAGATTAGTAGAAGCAACACATATATTCATTTATGAAACAGCACTGGTTTCTAATTTAATGAAAATAAGATACAAATTACCGTGATTTGTTTGTTATTGCTATAAAACTACATGTGACCTGCTGAATTAAAGTTTGCTGGTTTTAAGTGATACTACATTTGTGAGGTTTAATTTTGAAAGCTAGTGAGTAATAGTCCTTCTATTTTCCATAAATCTTTGAAGTTACTAAAGTCAATAAAAAGATCTTCACTTCTATATAATTCTATTTAACACCTATATAGATTGGTATCACTCTTAGTCAGTATTTTGTTGGAATTAATACCAGGATGGTAAAATAGGTAGAATCACCTTGGCATATTAAAAGGACCTAAATAGGTCAAAAGTTTATGCTTTTCCTTTGAGAAGAACCTATGAAAAACTCCTGACAAAAATAGTGGATCATGAACAAATTGACACAATGCTACATATCTGGAATTTGTCTTTTAAAAATTGCTGATTATTTAAAAAAAAAAAAATAGAGGGAGAACAACAAAATTTTTAAGGCTTCAGTTAATGAGAAAAAAATTCATTCTTCATAATTATGAAAACGTATAGATTCTTAATGTCTTAATATGCCCCCCATACTATCATCATAAAAATAATTATAAAGGTGCAAAATATCCCGTTTCAACATAGATGCCTCCATTTGCATACTTCTCCCTCAATTTTCACTGGTTTTCTTTTAATCCTATTCTGGACTAAATATGTCCACATGTGGAGCAACTCTGGAAAATGTTATAAATTTACACTCCTCTTTCAAGTGAAGACAAGCTCCAAGGCAAAGACAAAGCTCTTTTACCCTCATGAATCACAGTGGAAAAGCCTGCTAACCTCACTGGCCAGATTCTTATGCTATCCAGTCTCTCCATCTGCTCACTTAACTGCACACAAAGATTTCCTTGCTTTTACCAAATAGTTTTGAGGAAAAACATCCTGTTTTAGGTCCTTCCGCAGCACAATGCTTCCTCAGTGATTTATTGTAAAATCAGGTGTTGAAAATAAGCGTAGGCATCTATTTTTAACTATGAATGAGTAATGGTCTAGATGTCTACTGAACACACTTTTTTTCTTTGAGAGTCCTGATGTGCCAACTTTGAAATTTACCAAAAAAATCAAGTCCTCTTACCCTGGACCTCCAAGACCTGAAAGGGAGATTATGGCCATGCTTGAAAATATGGTGCTTTGCATTTATACCTATTTTTATCTTTTTAAGGAAAAGGGGTGGTTCTTGATTTCAGCACTTGCAAATCACATGTTGATGTAACAGGCTAATGTAGTTGCAAGCTGAATCAGGTCAATCCTTCTGGATGTGAGCTTTTAGAGGGGTCTGGGTACACTGAAGCATGACACAGTGTCTCTCCTGCCTTCCCAGGACATCATTCCTTGCATCCCTATTGCTGTATGCACATGTGTTGTCTCTAAAGGAAGATAAATGAGGGGAAAATTCTGTGCTCTGTGTTGTATCCCTTTGCTTCCTTGAGTAAGAAACTATGTGGACTGATTCTCTCCCAGTGCTACAGAGTAAGAGAAAGGATGGAATATTCGACCTGAACACAGGGATAGTATATCCAAATCCATGTGCTGGTTTAGTAAGCATCTTCCCTGGTGGAACACATTCAGGAGATGATGGAAAACTGCCTCCACCACCACTACACTCCTGGGTTTACGAACTTTTGAAAGACTGTGTCTCAGTCCTTATCAACAACTATTTACAACCACTGGAGAACCAGGCACATGATGGGTGTTTTACACATCTACACATTCTCAGAGACAGGAAAAAGTCTCATCACTGGCATAGAGATGGCTCTGAGCTGAATCCAACTGCAGACCACTGATTAAAGCCAAATCCAGACAGCAGAAGTTTCAGGTGAGCACAAGCAGAAACAGCTGGATAAATATGCAGACAAGATGTATCATTAATAACTTTGCTTCTCCGGTACAAGTGAGTCCTCCATGAAAAAGGTAATTTTCCGTCTGTAAGATGATGATGTGTCTCACAAGCTGGCACAAAACTCAGCAACTGTCTAGCCTCCCAAAACTCAGCACTGTCAAAAGTTCATGTTACACTTCACTCATCTTGCCATCTCCCAGATCAATGAACACCAAGGCACACGTTTATCTTTTAAACATAATTCCAAGCTTTAATTGTATATACTCCACTAAAATGCTTCTTCCTCTGGAGAGAGGTTGCATTAACAAATGTGTGCCAAGTTTTATTAACTTAAATCCATATGCTACTGGAAGACAACAGGGACTTTGCCAATGAGGAGAGTGTAAAAATCTTACCAGTGAGAAAGCCACTGGGAGTCATGTTGTTATTTAGAGGGAATTCACCAGGCTTGTGGTGGATTACCTTTATTGGTAGGATTTTCAGGAAGAGCACCTCTCCATACATCCAGAACTGAATATCCCACTTCATCACAGCTGAAGGAAAGTTGCCAGTTGCATGGCTGCAGAGATAATCTCTCAAAACTGTAATTAAAATTACAAAATCTGTCTTGAATCTTTTCAGGCAGTTGCCTGAAACTCAGCAGTATCAACTTTGGTGTTCCAGTCAGTTTGGCCTCAATATGTCCAACTACAACTTAATCACAGAATACTTTAGGTAGATAGGCATATGTGACAAGATGAACTACAGTGGTTATTATCAGTATTGCCAGAAAAGAAAGTCAGAGGAAAGAAATGGGGGAGTGAAAGTAAGGAGGAAGGAGATCAAGTAAGAAGAAAAGCAGAAATAGTAATATATTTGATGACAGCACACTGTACAAACAACAATTACTTGGAGTGTATATAAAGGACAGGCTTTGCTTTTCTCCACCCTTGGCTGTGATCTGCCTGCCACTTTTGCCAACAAGTTAGCAGTCCATGTGCCTTTTGGGCAAATATGGAGTCCAGAGTTCATTCTCTGCCCTGAGAACTGCAGTTTCACAGCACACCACAGTTACTGACCCTGCCAGGAATTCCTGCAATGAGTCCTGCACTTCTCCCACATGTACTGCAATTCCTCTGTCTCTGCAAAGGCAGGCTGATAAGAGTGTGAGATAGACACACCACTGGCATCCCAATTACGCTTAACAAAACTACTTTAATTCCTGCAGCCTCACGCATACTGGCAGTGATCACTCTGAAACTTGGATGTTGCCCTTTTTAAAAGGACCAGGTTTCTGTCTCCTTTCCTTGTCCCCGAGGTAAGCAAGGGCTGTCCTCTCCACTGTCTCCTCTAAGGGCTTTGATTACGGTCTCCAACTTCTTCATGAGGTACTTGCAGTGCTTTTACAGGGTAGGGGCTCAAACTCCCTTCCTCTGATCTTCTGTCCAAAAGGATTTCATCACCATTTCCTTGTCTCCTCTTATACCCTAAAATGGTACAGATTTCCTTATTTTCCTGTTTCAGCATTATTTCCACAGAGAGACAGTTTTTCTTCTGATCTCTTCCTGTATTTTCTCCACATGTCATAAAATTACAGCATGGAACTCATTGAACAGGGTATCAGTTTTACAGATTCACAAAGAGACTCTATAAACATACCTAATTTATATGGACATCAAACCCACAGAAAGTTATCAAAGTAAACAGCAAAATAAACAAATGAAGCTGATTTCCGAACCAAAGCCCACACAAACCCTCAAGACATAACAACTCTGGTGTTTCAGGGTTTATACTGATCTCTAACTAACCAAGCTTAGGATGAGACCTGGAGCAGAGGGCAGACAATCTCATATCTGCTAATATGAAGTTTCTGCACTTCCTTCTGTCTTTTAAATTTCAAATACGGGATACTAAACCAAATGGGTTTGGTCATTCACCCCACCAAGGTTTTATTGCTCTGAAGGGATGCTTTGGATTTCCTGTTTATCTCAGGTTTTTTGTGGGATCGTCAAACTCCAGCGCATCCCTTTGCCTTCCTCCCCCAGCTCTCCCCATCCCCTCTAATCTCCACAGGGGTTTCTATATTAGTCTGAGTGGCTGGATAGGTCTCAGCTTCCATCTGGGGGGGATTAAACTTAATTTATCCTCTTAATTCAGCAACAATTTCCTCACCAAATCCTCTTCCTAGCTTCGCCTTCGCCCCAGCATTTGGCTAGCATTTCAGCCCCGTACTTTCGGGGAAAAAAGGGAAGAAACCCGTGTCGAATGCCGATGCTCCCTGGGGACGGCAGCACTCGAGTGGGTGTTCCTCAAGGCGGAAGGGGGCCGAAGGCCAGGGGAGGGCAGGGACGGGCGGGGGTTCTCGCTGAGGAAGGGGTGAGACACTGCCCCATGGTCCCCGGGGGTCGGTCCTGAGCACCCTTCCCGCGGCCAGGGCCGGGCTGCCGAGCGACCCCGCCGGCACGGGGGGCTCCCGGCAGGGGACGCCGCGACCCCTCCAGCGGGGCTGGGCCGGGCGAGCCGGGGCGCCGGCGCCCCGCGGGGGAGGTGCCGAGCCGTGCCCCGCGCCGGGCGGCCGTAATCCCATCAAAGCGCCGGACCCAGCCTCCTCCCCCCTTCCCTCCGTCCCTCCCCGTCCCTGCCCGGGCGCGAGTCCCAGCCCCGCTGTCCGCTCCGCTCCGCTCCTCGCCGGCCCCGGCTCCGCTCCGCACCCGGCTGCCGCCCGGCCCCTCGCCCGCGGCCACCGGCCCCAGCTCCCTGCTCGGTCGGGGGGACACGGCGCACATGGAGGTGCCGGGGGGCTGTCACCGCCGCTGCTTCGCCTTGGTGCTGCTCCTGGCTTCGTGCATCGTGTGCGCGGCCACGCCGCGCAGGAACATCCCCCGCCGGCAAGGTAGGACGGGCTGCAGCGCCAGACGAGGGGTGCCCGCCCGGCGACACGCTTGCACCGGCGAAGTTCCGCGTCCTTTTAACACGGGGGGTGCCCCCGACGGGGCACAGGCGCCAGCGGGGCCGGGCGGCAGCCCCCGGGTGGGCAGCGGGGCAGTGCCCCGGGTCGGGCCGCCGCGCCCCCGAGCACTGAGCGCGTCCGGGAGCTCCGGGTGCCCGGCGGGGCGTCCGCTGCTCCTCGCCGTCCCCTGCGAGTCCCCGACGCCCTCTCACGGGGAGGAGAGGATGCCCCGGCAATGGCAGGGACCCGTGAAATTGCGGGATCGGTGTACGACCCATTTTCTCCGACATCTTATACCCAGTACCGGTGGGCGCACTCGAGTTACAGACCAGGACCAGTCTGCAGCTACTGCGGAAGAAATTGGGAAAGATTTTATCCGGTTTTCCCTGGATCCCGTTACCTGCGGTGCGGCGTGAGCAGAGTTAGAAGCCCGGTGAACCTCTAAGCCAGTCAGAGGTGACCTGTCGGGAAGGCCGTGCCGTGGCTGTGACATTTATGTGTGTGGCAGCAAATAATGTAAGACATAGAGTAAATGTAAAAGAAAAATTACTAGAGAAGCAATGATTTTGTCCCAAAAATGTAGCTATTGTGTACCAAGCATGATGTGGTGAGCCTCCTGGTCCTGGTCCTCGCTGAGCACTATCTGTGTCCTGTGGGAGAGTTCCCACGGCTGTCGGCGGGAGGTTTGCGCGCTGATCGAGGAGGTCGTGAACGGTCCTTAGACGTTGAAAGTTAAAACCCTGAGTCTGAGCAGCTTTTACAGCCCTTTTACAGTCTGCAGCGTATGAAACAGTACGGTAAAATGTAAACAATGAGATGGGGACACAGTGCATGGTGAAGTTTGACATTCTGTGTACTTTACAAATTGCGGTGCTAAGAGAAGATAACTATGCCCGAGACTGTTTCCAACACTGGGACTATCCTGGAGTCTTTGTGACCAACACTGAGTCTTATCACTGAGTTCAGTGGGATCAGTTCAGTTGAAAATACAAGAAGTTTAGTAAGTTCATGTCACAAAGTGTTTGTAGCTTCAGATCCTTTTTGTATCTATCCCACAGTACTGAAAGATTTTTATTGCTGGTTTTTAGCATCACTATTGCGCGTTTTCTTGCTAATGAAAAGAAAACAAATGCCTGTACAGTTGGAAACTTAATATTTAAATAGAGCCTGAGCTTAAAACCCTTACTGGACAGATGGCTAATTTTACTGGTCTGACCTTGTCTCTTAGGGATCTAGTCCCATGATCCTTGGCTGTCATAATAGCCACCATTAAGTACTTGAGTAAATTAGGCAGACAGTTGTTGGGAATGAGATGATTAGTAGCTTGCATTAAAAATGCTGGATATGTGAAGTTGGGGAGAGAAATGTGTAAATATTTTTAAATATTCCTTGACTGTAACATACTGGTGTACTTGCTTCCCCTAGTTACAGCGGAATGGCAGTCCTGGGGAAAATGTATTTCTGCGCATTAAATTAAAACAGTGTAAAGCTTGGAAACTAATTGTAGTGTTGTGAAGGAAATCAATTAATATGTTAGTATTGTGTTTACCTTACTTTTGTTAGCACACATTTTACGTTAATTTTTTATAATATGCTTCAGATTCACTGATTCAATCATTCCTTTCTTGCTTCTTTTGCTGTATAAGAAGTAGTGAGTTTTATTTGGCACAGTTTGTTCAAAATCTGTGCAAACATTTAAAAATTCACTTGTAGCAAGATGTGAAGAGGGAAATCCCCCAGACAGTTTGTGTGCAGTAGTATATATATGATTTAAATCCCATCTGCATTTTGCCAGGGGCTGTTGGAATTGAGAGCTTCCAAGAATCCCATGACTGGGTCCTTACAGAGAAATATTGCTCTCAAAACACTGAGAACAGGTGTAGTTCCAGGTAGCTGGAGCATCTCTGCCTGGTTCTGCAGCATATCATATGCTGGGAGGTTAAGAGTGGAAAAGAATAATCATTTACTCACACATCCATAATTACATATTCAGTGAGTAAAGAAGAGATAAGATAGTAAAAAGTTCTTAAGGATTTTTTTCTTTCATTTTGCCCTTTTAATGTGATAGAAGTGAGACCTGTACAAGAATTGTAACTGAGGTGAAAGCAAGAGATTATATCAAGAGAGAAGTCAAAAAACCAGTTCTTAAAAGAAGGTGACTTGGAGGTCCTGTGTGTCAAAAGAAAAAAGATAGGAAAATGCATCTCCATTTTTCCCAAGTTTCAGTTCAAGGTTTAGCTTACAAAGATCAGTTTTGTAAGCCCAGGAAAGCAGCAAAGTGGGAAATCTGTGAAGTTAAAAATATATAGTAAAATGGCCACAAATGCAACTTCTTAAATTAATCTTCAGGGGAAAAGGCTATCGTACTCAAATACAAGACATCCTGATGACTGCTAAACTCATTTGAACATTTATTTACAGTTACATAATACATTTTCTGGAGACAAGGAAACGGGATGACAGACTCTTTGGGAAGGGCTTAAAACAAATCCTTAGACACCATGTGGTGAATAGTATAGCTGGGAACAGATTAGCCTGGGATTCTCTGTATCTTGTACTCCCAGAAGCTGGCACTCATACTGCTGCTTTTACATTGTTTTCTTGCTTTTGCCTTCTGCAAAGACACAGGTTTTCACCATATCTGTTTCAAGTTTCAACTGGTCGAAGATTAGAGAGTCTAAAACTAGCTCCCAATGTGTTACACTGCTACTAATATGAACACAAAATTTAATTTTAATGGTTGTGTGATTTTAGAGAATTTTAGGGGAAAGAGCTGACCAGTCCTGTGGATGTTCATGGCATAAAGTTGTTGCACTGTATTGCATTGATGCTTCTTTAGTAACAGAATGCAAAATTCCAACTCCCTGTAGAATAATAAAACGGGTAAGTTTGTCTGCATGGAGAATAAAAATAATCATATCTGATGCTTAGGAATGCTTCTCCTTTTATAAATATATTATGCTTGCCAGTTAATATAAATAAAGAATTTGGCTTGTATCTCTTTCCCAGATGTCTGTAGCAGTAGACATCACCAGCTTTCTGTGTAAATGCTGGAGGAATCAGACCAGTTAAGGTCTGAAGACTTTACAAGAGAGTAGCACTCAATATCAGAGCCAGATTTTCAGAAGAGTACAGATCCTTGGTCAGCACTACAGTAAGTTAGGTTTTTTTCCAAAGGATTTGGCACTAGGATACTTGAATTCTTCAGAAAATCTGACTATAATAAGAGCTGCTAGATATGGAACACTTTTGAAAGTCTAGCTGTATTTATGTATCAAAACAGGTCAAACTGCCTTGAAATCAGGTCTACAAATGTGAAAAATCCCAGTCTTTGGGAAAGAAGGTGCTTATTTGAGTTTTCAAATATTACAATTTTTTGGAACAACGATAGGATGAATTCTTATTCACTGTCATAATAAATCCCACACGTAAAGCATGCAGGGGTAAGGTTGATTTGCTGCTGAATGCAAAGTGTCTGAGAAGAGGAATGGCTCTGAAGCTGAATGATTCCTAATGTGAGGGATGTAGAACTGTCAGAGTGCATATCTGTGAGCTAGAACTAATAAAGAAGATGTGAATAATTTATGTGGGGGAAGATTAGTATCATCCTCTTATAGCTTCAAAAATGTCTTCAACACCAATAAAATCAAGCACTAATTATATATGTATTTGTTGTTTGTCACATTCAGGTGTAAGTTGCATCGCAACTTTATGTGACATTCTCATTTTGACTGGACTTGCTCTTGTACCTCTGGGGTCCATAGTCTGGTAAATCCTGAACTGATCAATCACATCACCACCTCATGCTGATATGAGCATTCCAGTAATACTCACCAGGGCAGCAACAGGAATGCAGTGAATTAGTCCACTTGAGCATGTTACTTTGTATGTCACTGTTACTCATTTTGAAGTATGTTTTCTGACTTTAGTTAGTCTCGCAGCAAAATATCTTGTGCCCTTCCCACTATGAAACTGCCATCTTCCTTTGTAAAAGGAAACTTTCAGTAAATGTTTTTCTTGGGCACCATTTTGCCAATGCCAATGCCTGAAATGACTATTCAGACTTCTACCAGTATTCAGAAAGGTAAAAGTAACCAAGGCATTTTAAATGTTGATGGAATTATACCTATACCAGATACTGGGGTTCACAGTGATGCTTCGGAGACGAGGGGTTGTTTTGGAGTTAGGGCACTAGAGTGATCTTTGGGAAAGCTTTTTGCCTCGAGGCTGTCACAGACTGTCTTTTATGGCTTGCCAGTGCTTCACAGACCAGATTTTCATTTTTTAAAATGGCATTGGAGTGGTTTTATGGTTTTATTCTTTTCCAACTATGCCACTTCAGACAGCGATTAGACTCTTGTAGGGTGCTCAGCACAGCTGTACCCCAATTTTAGTCAATGCTTCTAGGCTTTAACTGAGTGATAATATGTAGGTGATTTTCTTGGTGTCTTCTAGTGTGCCTTGCAGAAAAAATAACTCTTTTTCTCTCCTTGACACTGGACTAGATAGGACACAGCACCGTGTACTGTGTGCAGCTCATTAGGAGTGAACACATCCAACAATCAGACTCACTTTAAACTTAATGGCAGGGATTCTGAGTGTCAGTCACCCAAAAGACATCCTGTGGAGCAGAATAGTACCTTGTCTTAAACCAGAAAATGTCAGTGCATGAGTTCTCTTCAGTGCCCCTCAAACTCATTGATTAGCTGAGAGTATACTTGGACGTTTCTAACTCCTCAGATCAAGCTTACATTGGGACTCAAATTTTTGCATATTTCTGTTTATGCTCTTTTAATGTGGTTTTATTGAAAATAAAATTAATTTTAAAAAGGTGACTAATGTTGCTTCATATCCTCAAAGCAGGACTGATAGGACCATTTCACAACTTTCCCATCACAAGGAAATGAAACTCTAAAATGCTTATAGAAAGTTTTCTGTATTAAAAAGTCATTAAACGATATTAAAGATACCTGTAATCTAAGGGAACAGCCATGAATAGGTCTTTGCAGAGTTTATTATTTCATTATTGAGTGTACAGTTGGGTGCCATATTTATCAGTGAATGTGCAATGGTGGTCTATGATCACATCACAAAAGGCTTTCTAAATCACAGCACATGGGAGATTATGTTAACTGTGTGACCTTGAATAAAATTTCTTAATTGTTTTCTGTGCAAACAAATTATCTATCTAAAAAAAAAAAAGCCACAAACCAAACAAATCCCCAAACCTGTTCTTCATAACTAATTCCAACTGAAAGGAAATAAGTAAGGAAATAAGCCTTTTCAGTAAGGCTAGGCAAGATTTGATTTCTTTTTATTTTTTACTTTCAGTGAAGATGTTTACACATGAAAACTAAAGTAGTTATTTCATGTAACATGACGATCCAAACCACAGCAAAAGATGAACATTACTGTTTTAGACTTTTCAGAGTCACTGAGCTGAGAACAAGCACAGCAGAATTCATCTTTGAAAGTAACTGCTTCAGGAGGGTATAAGCCACTGAAAATTGGAGGCTTAGGGGGAAAGCTCCACGACAATCAGATACCTTACTCAAATCTAGATGATGATACGGTGTGTGATGATCCATAAAACTCTGCAGGTGAGAATTGTATAGTGTGAAATACACCAAGTTCATGCCAGTTCTTCCACTGAGTGTAGGGTAGCTACACCCAGGAGTAAAGACTAATTTTGAGGAAAGTCCCTCAGGATATTGGCCTCTAATGAAAAAGGAATCCACACAATATTGACAAAGGGAGCCAGTTCTTCAAAAGGAAGAGGACAGCTATGTGGTCATGGGAGAAACCTTTTCTTCTCTTGGCTTGGATCCCTGTAGTTGGATAGCCAAAACGCATTGGCTTTCTTTTCTTAAAAAGATCTCTCACTCAGGCATTGCTGAAGTTATTCTGGACAGTTTTTTAGAGCTAGGAAATATAAACCATATGCAGGTGCTAACATCTGAACCTGGCTTTCTGAGTGTATCCCCAAGTAGTGATAGGGTGTCTTTTCCCTTATATATGTTAACCTTACAGCTAATAAACATTTTTTATACAACAGTGCAGATAGCAGTCATGTCAAGAGCAGTTCTGACAAATGGACACTGAGTGGTTCTGAGTTTCCCCACATCCTCAGAGGATAGTCAGTCCAGTCTAACTCTCACAGAAAGATCTCTGAAGCTGGAAGAATCTCAACCCAGATTATTCTTCACACCTCGCTCAATTTTAAAAGTAGTTTAAAATTGCTGGCGTCTATGAAAATGATGGTATATATCAATACCTCTGTACATTTGGAACCTGCAAAATTGTCTTTCTAAAATGATGGGAAATGAACATCCTGTGAATGTTGATCATGCTTCTTTCAAATACAGAAATCATTCTGATCTTTCTGCTGTGCCAGAGGTATTGTTGCACATACAAAGTTTTAAATCAAGACTGGCTTTGTGTTGCTGGCTCAAAAATCTTCTGATAAAAAATCCTAAGGGCAAATATTATACAGTATTTCACTCAAGTTTAATTGCTTTTATGCATGAAAAATTTCAACTAGAATATCATTTTAGGAAAAAAGAAGCCAAACCATGAACTAAACCTGTCAAACTGTAAATGATAGAAAGTACATGTCTAGGACCAAAATTTTTGTGGTTTAATTAAAGATTGCAGAAGCCAGAATCTGTTCCTTGGAACTGAAATGTGAGGTCTCTTTCATATTCTGCTTTCTAGACAATTACAGGAGAAGGTAACATGTTTCCAAAAATAAGCAGGCATTTTAAGAACATGAGTATTTACAGAGATGTTGGCATTGCAGATGATACTCCAGCCATGCATGGAGATTGGTGTCCTGCTGGCATTTTTAGTTCCCGTTCCCATTTCATGGCGCTCTCATTCCATGTGAACCTGTGGCGTGCAGGTTGCTAATGTTGCCATCATAACTGATCAGTCACGATGGCAGAGTTGAACTTTGCAGCCAAGAACTGTTTCTCTGTCTATGTGTGTGCCAAAGGACTCGCTCCGTAGGGTGAGATGGGGGCCTTCCAGATATTCACCCCTGCAGAGCCATAGGATCATAGGATGGAAGAAGAAACCTGGAGAACATAAGCAATTCTTTCAGGGGCTTCTGGATAAAGAACAAGACAGCACCTAAAATGGGTTTAAAGGGGAAAAAAAAGCAAGCTGTTCAAACCAGCTGATGCCAAGTAAAGGGCATCATAAATGGTTTGCATGAGGTAGGCCTGGTAAAGGTTTGGGTCAAAGGGTTGGACTCCACAGCCTGCAGAAGACAATGTGCCAGTGGAGCAGGGAATGCTTTGAGAGGATTAGCAAGCATTAGATACTAGCTGTGTGGACATCATAGCTGTGCCTGGGCCATGTGTTATTTTTTTTCCCCTATGTATTTGTTCTTTATGCTGTGATATATTTTCCACGTCTCATTGTCTCTTGCACCAAAGAGGGTTTTGTTCTTCCCTGTCAGTCTCCCAGCTCTCACATCCTGCTGCTTGTTACTGGTTCTTTGAATATACAGGCCATGTCCCACACTAAATCAGTGCAGGGATTCAGGTTTAAAAACCAAAACTATTTCAGTCACTTAGTGGAGACAAAGAATTTCCTCTGGTTTTACTGATAGTTCTAGTGAATGGAGAGACTTGCTGACTGCAAAAGGTATTGAAATTATCCAATTTCTTATGGAGGAACTGAGTTGGGGAAGAATTTCCTGCTCCTTGAGTAGATGTCAGATTTTCTCCCTGACCTGGCCTTCAGCAGCCTTTAATAAAATCACAGTTGCAATTGAGCAGGTTAGGGTCACTGTGCAGTGGCAGCCCAAGTGGACGTGCTCTTCCACCATACCAGAGTCCATTAGGAGGAGTGTTTCCTGGAGGCTGAGGGAGGTGATCTTTTCTCTCTACAGAGCACTGGTGGGACACACCTGCAGCACTGGGTCCAGTTCTGGGCTGCCCAGTAACAGAGGAAACATGGACATACTGGAACGAGTCCAGCAAAGGGCCACAAAGGTGAATAAATGGGAAGAGGTGAAGAGGAACAATTAAGCTTTGGAAGTAAAATACTTGTGGGAATCATACAAATGTATATAAATGATGGGGGAGTAATGAAGATGGAACTAGGCTTTTCTGAGTGGTGCCCTGTGACAGGGCTGGAGGCAATGGACACAAAGGGAAAGCAGGAAATTCCCCTTAACATGAGAAAATACTTTTTTAGTGAGGGTGACTGAGAATTTAGCCTGAGATGTTGTGGAATCTCTGTCCTTGGAGATACTCAAACCCCTTTAGGCAAAGCCTTGGGCAACCTGGTGCAGCTGAGCCTGCTCTGAGCAGGGGTTCAGACCAGGTAATCTCCAAAGGTGCCTTTCAGCCTCACTCCCTCTGTGATTTTGCAGAGTGTCACAAGGATCTCCTGAAAATGTCTGTTTCAGCTCTCGGGTTCAGCTGCCTTTGAACTCTCCTCCACCCTGTCATGGACTGAAAACACCAACTGGACCAGCTACTCCGCTTTCTACAGAGAAATGAGTTTTTGCTGGTGTTGTGATCAGTACAAAGTGTTTGGTGGGAGGTTGCTACCCTTTGTGTTTTCTATGAGGCCTGTGCCAGACCCTCAGGGATAACAAACCTGCACAATGATTTTTGTGATGCTTTCTGGGATGGGACCAGATTGTTTGTATCCACGAATAATGAATTTCAAAACAATCACTCAGGACTTGGAGGGACTGTGTGAACCCAAATGCTGCATGTTGTGTCCTCGCCCTGCACATTTGTTGCCTGTCACCTGGTCAGCTTTGTCCTCTTTTATCTTTTTGCATGTGTGTACGTAATGCATGTGTGATTGTCTGATTGTAATTTTTTTCTATCTGACCATTTTTCAGGAAGCTCCCCTTGATTCTCTTTCCTTCACCAAGTAAGATGCTTCTTCAAGAGCTGTTTTGTTCTGGGTTTCAGCAAGAAAAAAAAATGTAGTAGATAAAGTGAACAGATTAAGGGACATCAAGGAGAACACTTTTCAACTATCATGAACAACTTTGCCATGTGTTCCATTGAGATAATAAGATTTGGATAGAGATCACCTGAAAAATAAGTGATATTGATTGATGGGAAAATAATTTTTCAAGTTATTTATTTGGCATTTTTACAATTTCACTGGCCTTTTTACTTTATATATATATATATAAAATGCAACTGTATTTTCTGATAATAAATATGAAGTCTTTCATAGGGGGTTCTCTTATGTATTGTACCCATGTACCCAACGCTCAGAAAATGCAGCAGGGTGACATTTATCTTTACTTTTATTATTTTGTTTCAGAGCAGGAAGGCACAGTTTCCTTCATGTGCGGAGTTTCTCCTGCAGCTCACTGTGTGTGCCTCAGCCCGGCAGCCTGTGCCGACCCACCAGGCTGCCTGGCTGGAAAGCTGCTGCTTGATGCTGCCCATCAGCTGAGTGGCATTTTAAGTGATGGATGTTCACAGTGTAGTCCCGCTATAGGAAACCATGAAGGGACACAAGGTTGGAGGAGATGCCAGGATATGCCTCTGGCATGCTGGTTCCTAAGCAGCCCATCCCACTGATTACTAATGCCTATTACAGAGACATGGTGTGAAAAACGAGGTTCACTCTCCTGTGAGAATTTAAAGGGTTTAATATAGAGACAATAAGAGACACATAAGATAAAGCAAAGAGGTAATGGCTGGGTGCCTTGGCGCTCTGCCAAGAGCACACCTGATGCTCCAGGTTAGTCCTTTTTATACCATTTTTACTGTCCTCTATTCATATTCAAACTTTTCCAGGAGCTGTTCTGCATGGCCACTCCTTTTTAGAGCATGCGTAGTCTTCTGCCTTGCGGTTTACTTCTTTTGATTCTTGGGGTTGGGCTCGCTAGGTAGGAGTCGATGGTAGGGTGGATCTCTTAATTCTCCAGACAGTCAGGGCTGATTGCAGCTTTGGGCCTCTTTGCCCCCCGGGCAGAGCGGTGATAGCGGCTCTGGGCTCTCCTGGCCGAGCGGAGTAGCCTTTGGGCCCTTTTGTTCTCTGGACAAAGTGTTGATTAGCAGCATCTTGGGCCTCATCCTCTGTTCGCTTGGAGGTTATCTTACTTGCTCACACTTGCTAACATCCTTGCTAAAAAGAAAGAAAACTACATCCACACAGCAAGAAGCATTTCTAACATTATATAATATCTACCTTTATACTTGCGATAAGCCAATATTACAATATATGTTTATAACACATGGTAACATACTGCTGCTTGATTTCAGCTACCTTCTGGCACTTAAATTGTATCTCTGAGACACTTTTTTAAAAAGTTATTTGAAAAGTGGTGAAGCAGCTGATGAGAAGGCAGGCCATGGCGGGGCAGGCAGTGTGCTGGCAGCAGGCAGGGCTGGCTGCAGCCTGCCAGTCGCTGGACACATCCACTGGGACAAGGCAGGTTGAAGCCCAGACAGGAAATCCCAAGCCAGGAAAAATATTGAGCTTTGCATTTTCAAGCAGCTTTTAGGTTGGAGTAGGGAGGGGTGAGCCTAAGTGTCCCTTCTCCAGGAATAGGAACCTGGCTACCAATTTCCTATGCCAGGCCAAGGTGCTGCAAGAGATGTCAGGAATTAGGACAGCCATGCCCCAGCACTGGGGCTTCAGTGGGCAAAGCACAAGCCTGGTTTTAGGGGAGTGAGCATTAGATTTGACTCACACTTCCAGAAATGCACTGGAAGTTACGCAAGTGAAGTGTCTTGGTGGGGGTTTTTACAGGCACCTATACTCCATTTACCCTGGAAGGGGAAAACGCTTCCATTAGGTGAAATATTTCACCAAGTTATCCCGGTGAAGATTCAGGGTATGCAGGTATGCACTTCTGTGAATCAAACTGGCCTCTGAGCAGTAATTATTAAAAACACAAGCCTGTGAGAGTTACCTAGAGATTGCCCCATGTGCTCCTCTTGACTAGGGCAAGACATACAAAGTAGACTTTTGCTCAGAGGTATGATGTCCCCTACTTTTTATAACCTTTAGCACTAGGAATTCTCCAAAAATGAGTCCAGGGCATAACCATCCACAGCTAGAAATTTTATATATATATCTTCAAAAATTTTTTTGTAAAAAGCAGTTACTCCTTTTCATTTTCACTCCTAGAAGTCAGTGTTGCAGTGTGAAGAGCTCCGCTCCTCTCTCCTTCTCTTTTCTGCAGTTGGAGCCCTCCTGGGAGCAGAGCCTTGCTCCAGGAAGGAGGGTGAGGAGAGAACTGGGGCTTCCCGTTGCTGCCTTTCTGTTCAGTGATCTGCAGGGCCAAGGTAAAGCAGGAAAAGCCACAACAAAGTCACCAGTGACACTGTGCCTGTTCATTCCTAATGAGATTCGTGGTGTTGCACTGCAGCTTAAGTTCTGAGCTCTGTCTCCTTCGTTACCCTTCCCCGGGCTATAAAAACCCTAGTGACCATCACCTCAGATGTCCCTGGGGCAGATAACAGATGCTATATAAGCATCAGAAAAACATCACATGTGTCTAAGCCTGTTACTTATTAAAATGTTGAGGGATTTTTTTCATTGTGGTTTCTTTTGCAGTGTTTTTAAAGGACTAATGAAGGTCAGGTTAGTCTCTCCAAAGATTTGTGCACTGAGGTTTGGATCAAAACCAGTGATGCCTCTCTAGGGCCAGGTTACCTGCCATCTCTGCTCTGGTACTCAGTGTGGCAGTGTCCAGACGATCCAGAGGATTTCCTTTTGTCAGGATCTGATGCAGTGGAAGGTGATTCATTCGGAGGAATGACTGTCAAGATTTTTTTATGTGTGTGTGTGTGTATGTTTCTGCTTGGGGTGCACAACCAGGACAGGCTGGCTGAGATTTTCCAGTTTCAAGTCCTTGTCTTTTGTACTTGTTGTGGCTGTGAAATTCTTGCTCTCTTACGTACTGCTGCTGGGCAGTGGGAGCTGGAAAACGCTTCAAAGAAATTTAAATACGGCATATTTTTTTCATTTAGAATTTCCTGACCTTTTCAGTTTGTCATGTTGTCTTCCTTCCACTGTGGTGTTTGCATAACTTTTGGTCTGTAAAATAAGGGAAGCAAAAGACCTTATCACTGTTTATTGTTTTATAGATAAGAATTTCACCAATATTTCGGTGAGAGAAGGACTGTTTCACCTCTAGGAGTGGGCAAGCTTTTTTGCCTCGAAAACAGCTATTACAATGATAAAATACTATTTTAATAAAACTCAGAGTGAGTTTTTTTGTGAATTGGTGAACACAAATAATGTTCCGAGGTATTTCTGGAAGGTGTTTTGTTTTGAAAACTTCAATTTAGAATTTGTTTGAATTCTTTTTCTTGAGCTTTTTTATTCCTGTTTTCTTACATTGTGACATGTTAGTAGTGACAGCTGGCATTTCATCAACAAGTTTCACTTGTTTCACGGAACACAAATAGGAGACACATCAACCTGGAAAATAAGGAGCCCTTTAGTCAGTACCTCTTAGCTGTTACCCACAGAGATTAAAAAGTAAAATAGTGAAATGCTTATCTCCTTCCATTGGCTTATGCCCTCTCATTAAGAGTGGTACAGAAAATGTAGTATAAAGATTTTTATTTTCCAAACTACAAAGTAGTAAAGATGAAATTAACCACCTGTTTTCCCTTAAATGTATTACCATATTATTGCATGTGGATTTTGAGTTATTTGCATATTATTTCAGGATCTGCAAGTACCTGTGACTACCTGCATGCCTTGATACAGCAAAAACATCTAAAAAGAAAAGATTAAATCCAAAATATAATTAAAATTCTGAAAGAAAAATTTCTAACACAAATCCTTTCAGAGAGTCCATTCATCAGTATTTTAGATAAAAACTAGTTTTCAATCACTATTATTTTAAACCAATTTAAAATTTGAATCAGTTTTGAAATTTGCTCTAAAATAGTGGTACTAGTAGTACATACTAATAGGGATGAGCTTTATCCATTTAATCCAAAGTGCTTCAAGTGTGAAGCTTGTGGATATTAGAAATGTATTTGGTTTGAAGCAGCATTTTTTTCTCATAACTGTTCATCACTGTAGTAAGATTTTGGTATCAGTCCATGACTAGAAGGAAGGAAGGAAGAACTGTGCCTACATATGCAGGTTTTTTTCAGTAGCTGAAGGAAAGGATCAGGCTGAAGTGGCTGCTCCTGAGCTCGGCACAAGGCCAGCATGGGTGTCCTGGGAGCAGAGGGTAGATTCACTGGAAGTGTTTCTATTGTGTACTCAAGGTAACTGCACAAAATCACAAGGGCAGACATGGAAGTGACATTTATGCTGGTGTATTCAGTGATGGCAAGGAGCATTCAGCAGCACTGGTATATGGAATCATAGAATGGTAGAAGGTTAAGGGGTTGAAGGGACCTTAAAGACCATCTAATCCCAATCCCCTTGCCATAGGGACATCTCCCACTAGACTGGGTTGCTCAAGGCCTTATCCAGCCTGGCCGTGGACATTGCCAAGGCTGGTGCATCCACAGCCTCTCTGGGCAACCTGTGACAGCGCCTCACCACCCTCACAGCAAAGAATTTAATCTCTTCTTTACAGTAAAGGATAACTCCACTGCCTGGCCCAGGCTGGGGACCATTCCCAAGAGGCACACATTTAGCCTGTGGCCACCCTGATGGTAGCCCATGGGTATTTAATATATGGGCAGAGGCTGTTGTATGTAGCAGCGAGAGCCACAATGGAAGTGACACTTGTATTGATGGCACAAGCATTTTCACCATTTTTAATTTGAGTTACTTTTGTGAAGCAAAAATTTAAATAATGGTCATTATTTTGAAATGGCAAATTTTACTCCCTTTCAGGCAAAATTTACTCCATCTCAGGGAGAGTGCTTTTGTATTCTTCAGCTCACTTGGAGAGCTTGTTTGGTGACTTCTTTACTGGTTTGATGGTTTTGCATATCTTTAGAAATACAGAGCCAAAGACATGTATAAACGAGAAGGAAAGTAGCTGTAAGCAGAAAAGTAAACACAACATTGTCAGCTCAACATCGTTTACCTATGGCTAAATCCTCATTAAGTTGTGTTTGATATACTTTCACAATGTATAGTAATAATACGTGTGAGAGTGCTCCCTCTTGATTAATGGCTTCTTTGCATGGCACTGGAGTCATTGCTTCCATTACCATAAAAGCATTTTGGACAATATCGAACTTTCTGTGCCTGATGGGCCAGAAAGGAGAATGACTGTGTTTGTACAAAACATGTTTAATTTTATTGTTTATATAAATTGGATCCTTGTCCTTTATGATCAGAGCAAGTCTCCATGCCTTCTTAGGTATTCACTGGACCCAGCTGCAGAGGACATTGGCAGGGGGATCATTACTGAGGCAGAGCTTCAGAGAATGCACAAGTAGTGGATATGTCTCACCCCCTTGTCTGCAGATTCCCAATCCACAGGCTTCAGAGGGGAGTAGGTTCTGTTGTGGTTTTGCACTGTGCGTGGTGCTACCAGATTAACAGAGAGTTCACACTGAGTTTTGAGAAGACGTATTTCTGACCCCACTTGTAGGAGAAACTACAAATACCCCAAGAGTTTTACCCTTGAAAACTCTTTATTATTTTTAATAGTCTAAACATGACATCTGACATAAAGACATAAATGTTTAGACCAGTTTCAGTATCTGTTTTTAGTGTGCCTAATACATGATGCTCTGTAAAATCATTCAAAATATGTTAAGCTCACATTTATCTCAAAATGGTTCATCAGTAGAGCAGTGACAAGTGTTGCAACAGTTGTGATCAGCTGACAAACTGCTTTGATATGGTTGCTCAAAAGCCATGGCATCTCCTGTAGCTCAGTGCCTTAAAACTGCTTGCGTCAGATCCTGCCATCACTTCACCATGGTTGTGAAGGGAAAGTTCAGTCCAGAAATGGACATTTTTTACTTTCTGCTGGTTTGTGTGAAATTCGGACCCTGACAACCAGAAGTGACTCTGAATCCCCAGACGCACATCACTGAGCTGTCAGGCCAGGAGTGGTGATAGCAGAGGACCGTGGGACTGCCATGCTGCATGAGATACTCCTCTCTGCCTTGCCCTCTATCCTCCCCAGGAAATAACTCTGTGCATGGGTCACAGCTGCCACTGGCTTTCTTTGTCCTCTTGGCTCCTGGTTTGGGCATGAGGCAGCAGGTCCCCAGCAGGGTGACTGCCATGTGCCTGCTTGTCACACGGCTTTGTCACAGAGAGGGCAGGATGCAGTGGTGTGGTGAGCTCTGGCCATCATCTGAGGCTGCTTGTAAAGACAGTGCTAAGGCTGATGGTTCCCAAGCATGTATCCAGCCATATCCCTGTTGTGTTAGGGGAATTCCCTAACTTCTAGGGAGAATTAAACAAGGAGGATAGAAATACAGGCCTCTCTGGCTCCTTGCTCTTGTTTTCCCTGGCTTAGGCCAGGGCTTTATATTTACTCCACAGTGACAATTTATAGGCCAGTGTAGCTGAGGTCAATTTTGGCTCTCTGTGTCTCTTTCATCATCTGCATCCTGGAGATAGTAGTGTTTTCTAGGGCTGAGTGAATAATTCATTATGTGGCTCCTTATTAAACAGATGTTGCCTCTCTGTTTGCAGATAGTCTGCAAATGGATTGCATTTTGTTCAAATTTATTTGTTGTTCCAAATTATTCACCAAATACTTTCAGTAAATAATGTTATTGGCCTATAGTGCAGTCAGAATATGAATTTGAAGCCTGCCTTACATGACTATTTGTCATTGCTGGTTAAAATTTGTTATTTCAGCAACTGTGCCTTCCAGCAAACTTGTCTCATAGAGCTTCCCCAGAAAGTAACACAAGGATGCTATGAATATGTTAAGAGTGAATGTTTAGGGGGTATTCTTTCTTCATTACTACTAATGCAGCTGAAATGCTAATCTGCCTCACTGGGTGTTGTGGATATTGGAAAGATGTTTTCTGAATGTAAAATGCTTCTAAAGTGGACACTGATACCCCAGCCCTGGCTGCTCATCCCTGCCACTCCTTTAGGTAGCAGGTGGTGTATGGTTCCAGCTACTGCTGAGTGCAGGGCAGGAGGTGAGCTTAGGAGGTGGCACATGCTGTGTTCAGAGCCCCTGGGCCAAGCAGGAATCCATTGGACTAAGTCCCTCCCTGCTAATGAAGAAAATGGGTGGGGGCCCAGGGAACATGGCATGGTTTGGCTCTCATCCACACAGTTGAACTCCTTTCCTTCCCCAAAGATGCCCATACTTACTTACAGATGTGGTGGGTGAGCTGTGCCGTCCTCCAGAACACTCTGGGGAGGCCTTTCCAGTAGTCTGAATCTGTGCCACAGACTGTACAAGCAGTATGAATGTGTGAATGTCCCTGTGTTTGGGTCCTGGGTAGTACCCAGCATTTCAGGAACACATTTAAATCCTACGAGTTGCTCAATTGCTTGAAGCACTGGGTACTCCTGAGCTGAGCAACAGCTTGCCCATTGAGAAGAGGAGATGTCCTCCTTTGCTCCCCCTCTCCTGGTGTTCCACTGCTACCTTGGAAGTTAGAACTGGAGAGGGAAAAGGGAAAAGTAAAATCTGAATAGCTTGATAGTTTGGAATGAGGGCAACACAGGCCTACTTTTCAAAGCCATACCTGCCAGGTAGCTACAGGAGAGGGTTTTTGTCCTATGGCTCCTTATACAGTGCCATTTTGTTTTTAGCAGATAGGCTGGGGCCTCCTCTGGATATTCTGCTGGATTCACTGAACTGCACAGCGTTCAGTGTGCAATGGAAGATGCCAAAGCAGCACTCGAGCACCATCACGGGGTACACGGTAAGTGATGCTCCCTGCTGCTGCCTCAGCCTCAGCCTGCACACACAGACACCAGTGGGACAGCCCCTTCTCCTAACACACAGTGCCACTTCCCAGAAAGTGGCCAGGGGACAGTGGGCTTGAGTGGATTGAACTGTAACCTTAAAAAAACAAGCAGTTCATGTTTTAGAAACAAGCTATGATGGGAATTTGGGTTGGATGCCAAGGGCCTGCAGTGGATGTAGATTGCTTTCCTGCAACTGTTGTGGTTTTCCTGCAAAGCTCTCAGTGCTCTCTGCAGCTGATAAAACAGTAAAGTAGAGCAGAGCAGGTCAATATTACACTGTGCAAATGAGGGCCATCCAGCTCCTTTGACTTATACATCCAGCCTGACGATTACTTTAGCAGGAATATGTTTTCAAATGAAGCCTCTAAAACTTCCCAGACTGGTAGCAGGTACAATGGAAGGAGTCACTTTCATGGAGTCTCTTCCTGGATAGGTACTGTACTGCACAGAATCCCTGGGAAACCACCAACAGCCTTAAATATCAAAAGGACTTTGTTTTATTCCCCCCTACCTCAGAAGTCAGTTTCTGTTAAAGAAGCTGAATGATTTTCCTGTTGTACTCAGCAATTTTATAGGGAAGCCTCTGACCCCCATCAAGGCTCTGCCATGTTACCTTCTGACTATATGGCAAAACAGAATGGCTAGGCTAAACTGGTTACTGTGTTTTAGTGTTCAAGAAGAAAAACAGTGAGCACTAACATGCCATTTGTTCATTTTTGTTAGGTCTTGCTTTAACAGGTATTCCATGGCAATGAAACTCAGTCCCAAAACGGAAGTTTTCGTCAGTGGGAAATTAGCACCAAAGATGTGAGATGTTGACTAGAATGTGTTGCTTTCACCTTCAACAAAAAAAACCAAATAGCAGTTGTTCTTATTAGCATTTTCTATGGAAGGATTTGAAATTTCCAGGAATAAAATACCCAAAATTCAGTTTTATGTAAAAAGGGGGGAAGTAGAATACCACTGAGTACCTTTATTATTAATGTACACTAAAAGGGTGAGACAATTCCCTGCAACAGGTGTTTCTGGTACACATGCTCCTTTATCCCACAGTCTTGTAAATCACACCAGTGCAGCCCAGCTGCAGAGTTGATTTTGTTGTTATGAAAGTGCTATGAACTAGAATATAGTAGTCTAAAACTCCAAAAATCACTGGCTGTGGCCAGGACCTGCCTCAGGTGGGCTCTGTGTAGCTGGGTCCATCCTTCTCTGTGAAAACAGAGGTGTGATGAGTAATTGTCTTAAGTCGTAAACAGTTTTCACTTTTCATGCACGCAGATCGAGCATCTGAGCTCCACTACTTTTTTTAAGCCTTGAGCTGGTGTGTGGCATGATAATAAAACCAATGACAAGCAGCATCAATAGTGTTATACCTAAAATGTTTTCACTGTAGTATCTTGACCCTCTGGCATCTCTGGGTCTCTGTGCATGGGAAAGCAGATTCTCTGTCTCATTAGTCTCCAGTACATGGCAACAGACATGGAGAGACATTTTACGATAGAGCAATTTTTATAATGTCATAATCATGTAATGTTCACATCTTCCTTACATGAAGTAAGGTGTCTAAGTGGTGCAGACTGGTCCCACAACTCTTTAGCTGTCCATGCTCACCACAGACAAATGATGCACAATGAAAATAGTCAGCTCAGGTCTGCACTACAAACCCTACAACTGCGTCTCACATTAGTTAAGTGTATACACTTTGTGATGGTGTCCTTTGGTCACACCGACAACTTCTAGCAAATATGTAAGGAATATTAAATATTAATATTACCTTTTCCTGCATTTGAAAAGGTAAGAGATCATGGGCTCAAATGCTGTCCTCAGAGTGAGAATGGTGCACTGGTGCACTCATTCTTAAGTAACTCTGAAACACTGAGTTATTGCTTTAACTGGTTTGACTATATCTTCTTCCCAAGGTCTTTTACTCAGAAGTTGAAGGTGACAAAGCAGTTAAACAGCTCTCACATGATGTACCCCTCAGTTTGGATATGATTAGCATGGTGAGTATTGCTTTACATCAACAATCAGAGCACTGGAGCAGAACATGCAAGTGGAAACTTGCAATCCAAGCCCCAGATCTGCTCGGGGTGTTGAGCAAAAGGAAATCACAATGTTTTTCTGTTTGCGTGATGCACTTTTGCTCCTTCTTGTCTGACTGTTTTATCATGTAAAACTATTGGGACTTGCTCTCAGCTTCCTAGTACTGATCTTTGACATCTACTAAAATAGAACTTTTAATCTTGAATGTACATTTTCTGTGCATTTTCATACATGGAAGGGGTGGAGTTGCGCAAGTCTATGCACAGTTAGAGAGAGTTGCACTATCAGTGTATGTGTATTGCAGTGTCTGACATAGCTGTGTGACTTAAAGAGTGTTTTTGCTTCTGTGTGAGACTGTGGCCTTCTGAGATATGGCTGCTTTAGTTGCAGTTCTGCAAGTTCATATTCTAGAAGATTCCCCTAGATGCTGGTGTTTATTTTGTTCTTGAATACACTACTTTTTCTTATTGCTCTCAATTTGTTTCTTTAAGTTATGTTTTTTCTTTTTTATCTCCTTTGTATTCTTGCTTTGGGGCTTTTTTTCATTTGCCCCTTCTCTTTCCTTCTTCCCTTTTTCTGCCCCACTTCCTCACTAGAAGTGTGAGTGAGGAGGATGCTCAAATTTCCTGCAGTTTTCCATCACTCTGGTTGTCAGTTCTGACTTCTGCAGGATCCTGGGATCACAGTGAATGAAACAATATTGCTGTCATGATATATAATTTCTTTATTTATGCATTATTTTCTCCCTTCTTATCTTTATCTCTGTATTCCTCTCTCGCCTTTTTTTTTTCCTAAAACCATTCTTACTAGTAGTGCCAAGAAAGATCAAACAGCACACTGTTTTTTATCTTAATCCTAACAGCAGTACTTTTTAATCACTGGGAGAGGAGAGACTGTATCCCAGTATTCATGCAGATGATTAACAGCCACATAGAATACTACATGCTGCAGCATATGGGTCTTGTTTTAATTCCCTGACCCATTATTTATGTGCTTTTGCTGTCAATTTTTATTATGTTAGTTCTTAACAAGTCCTATTTGCTTTTTCCCAGGGTCAGCTTGAAGGACAAGCAATTTTTGTAAGTATTGCTTCGCATGAAACTTGGTCACAGATGAGCTTTAAAATGAAATTGAATGTTTCTGACTTGGTCTTTCCACAGACTCACGCACAAAAGTTAATCTCAAATGTTGATTCTATGTAGCACTTATACAGGGCCTTTCATGGTCAAAATGTAGCAAATAGTAGCCCCAAAAAGCTCAAAATCCACAGGTGAACAAGGCGGACATGTAGGACAAGTAGCTCCCTTTTTAGCAACGGACAAACCTTTTTCTCAGTCATCAGAGGTATTTAGGGATGTCTTGTTTTGATGGAGTACATTTGTGCAAAAAATGAGGTATATCCAGGCAGTGAGGATTTAAAGATGATGGGGACAGTCAAGTAGTCAGACAGACACTAAAAGGGAAGAACAAAGTCTGGCAGTTGGAGAGGAGATGAAGAGGGAAAAACCTGAGCCAGTCCAGAGAGAGCCAAGAAGGAGGAGGAGCACAGGAAGAGGCCAGCCTTGCAACGCCCAGGAGGAAGGAGTGGGAGACTAGCTACTAGTCTAAAACAAGTTTGAAAGAAATACCAACTCTCTTAATGGCTTTGCAGCTGGTGAATTAATCAAATTGATTATTTCCAGTCCTGCACTCAGTCCAGTCTGCTTCCTGTGAGCAGTAAACAGGTTGGGTTTATTGTGAGCAGGAAGCAAGCAGGAGGTGCTTGAGTTTAGGTAGGAGAAGGACAGCAATTTCAGTCTTTAACTGAAATCCCTAACATCAACAGCCTCTTGCAAATTTTTTTTTCTGAGAGCTATTTTAGGAATAGAGAAATCTCACGAAGTTGGTGGAGCTCACAGAACTTTTGTGGTCTGAAATAAGGGAAGTTTGGTTGTACTATAGGAGGCTGAATCCTCAGGATGCACTTGAACCAGGACTATCTGGTTCAATCCTAGTTGAGCTGAGTCTGGATTATGGCATCTCAGAGTTGAGGTTCCACACTGGGCCCTACTTTTCTGCTTGATAAAAATAACACTTCGGAGGGGTACTTGTGGAGAAGTATGAATGGCTGGGATTAATCAGCTCCCAGCTGTCATTAATCCTCCAGGAAGTGGTGTTCTCGATGAAATGCTTTCTGTTTTATTCATACCAAACTCAACAGAAATCTGCAATAGTTTTGTGGTTAAGTCTGCATAGCTAATGTTTCCATCACTGAGCCTCTCCTGGTGCTGGGTATGACCCTGCTGCTTTCTTAGAGGCTTCTCTGGGTCGTGTGAGACCACTGTAGCAAGAGCTGATTTGCACCGCCTGTTTCTGTGCATGCCTATGTTCATGTGCCTGTGTGTTAGGAAAGTGGATAATGGATTATTGTGTATTATATCATCATAAAGTAGAGAACATGTAAGTGACAGCAGCTAGGAGAAGTGCAGATGCAGTACCATTTAGTAAGGCGATTGTTCTAACTGGGCATAATATTCAGGAACTCCAGCACATATAAAAAATAAGAAAAATCAATAAAAATTAGTAGGCTTTAAAGGTGGGAAGTTTTAGGTTGGGCACAGAGCCGTGGAGAGCAACACTGCTCCCTGTCAAATCACTAAACATACCAGTACAAAATGGGAAGTGACCAGCTGGGACCAGTAGTGCAGGGAAGGAATTGTCATCAGGGGAGAGAGTGTCATTAAACCCAGCTCAGTTCCTGCAGCTGTGTTGTAATTCAGGGTTTGATGATTTTTTGGATTAAAACAAAACAGAAAACAGACATTCTTTTGGAAAACAATTTGTAATCCTGGTGTCTGTGAGGCAGCTTACTGAGCCTCAAAAACAGTTTCAACACACTTGTAGGGAAGGCAAGCTGTATGGCAGGGCAGGGAGGGATATATGGGATAATCTACAAGGAATTGGCTCCCCTACCACAGAAAAGGTATCACATTGCCTCACCCCATTCAACAGTGTGAGATTGTAATGAGAATACCAAATGTGATTTTTTAGGATTTTAGCAAGAGTTGGGCAAGACGAAAAAGTGAGGTTGGTGACTGTTGAAGCATCATCAGCAATCGAGTGTTGAGTTTGGGGCATCAGGCTTTGAAATATAGAGGTAATCTGAGTGGAGGGAGGATTACAAAAATGTTGGGGGTAGCTCTTCCACATACTACCTAAATTCATTATCTGTGAGGCCACTCTGTCTCTTCTGAGAGGGAGAAAACTTGGGTTTAAGACCTGTCTTCTAAATACAAGCAAAAAAAGAAATGAAACATGTACTCCCAGGCTGCTGGACAATGGGGGACAAGGAAATGTGTTTCTTTTCCAGGATCTGATTTGAAAGTGTTCCTGGTGTGAGGTGGGTATTCCCTGACATTGCCACAGGTCAGGGTAGCTTGATGACGTCCTGAATTTTTACTTATTCACTGATGTCCTGATCTTTGAAGATTAGAAGGGGCTTGATCTCAGAGATACCCACTGTGTGTTCCAGAGCTCTGTTCATGGAAAGGGCACTGCCAGAAGGAGGCAGGTAGCCACATGTGTAAGGCATGAGTGCACCTTATTGAGGTTTTGAGGGCACACATGTTGAACTTAAATACTTAAGTAGATATTAAGGCTTTGATCTTGACTGGCCAGGCACTCAATGAGATTCCCTCTGTTTAGCTTATTGTAGACTTGAGTCTGCAGGTAATAGTATGAGGCATGCGCATGAATCTCCAACTCTCTGCAAGCACCAAGTTCCTGAATAGTGTGAAAACAAAAAGACAAATAATGAAGGATTTTTTCCTTATAAGAATGAGTGTAATAAAGAGGAATACTGGCAGGAACAAATGCACAGAGTTAATGGCAGACAGACAATACCTATGGCATGGAGGATAGAAAGGCAGGAGCACGGGCATCAGTACTGTCGCCAGGAGGAGGTACTGGGTTTTCAGCAACTGGCTTCTCAGATCACATTGTGAAAGATCTCAGTCCCTTCAGCTATGAGACTGAAAGACCCAGATTAACCTTCCAGAGTGAGTGTTCTTGCTGCCTCTCTCTGGACAGTTACTTTTCCAGCATTGTTTTTGTCTCAGATTTGTCCAGATCATTCGAACACATCAAGTGTGAATGATGGAAAAACAGGATAGTGGTCAGGTGGTCCATGTTAATAGGAAATCAGTGTTAGTGCTCCAAAACCATGTCCAGAGAAATGACAGATGGCAGGGTGTTGTCGAACAACATTGTAGTAATAATGTAGGTTCCCCAAAGAGTAGAGAGGAAGTGGTTTTTTCCAAATGACCATCAAAAGGAAATTTAGCAGTTAATAAAATTTTTGGATTGTTTACTATTTTACTGCAACTGGAAGCGCAGATTTAAAGTCTGTTCCAACATGAAGAGAAAGGATAACTCCGCATTTTCAAATGCACTGTGACTAATGTGTTTAATATCAGAGAATGAAAACCAGAAGAATAATTGCTGTAAACCAGTTTTTTTGTAAGTGCTTATTTTTCACACCAGAACAGTCTGTGGTGTAGAACCTGGTATTTCTGTTTACGTGTGTATGCTGTCAAAATTCATAAATCTGGGATTAACACAGGCATTCCAGGTAGGCTGCAGGTAAAGTATACTCAATTTCTGTACACATGTACACATTCTCCATTAAAGATCCACGAGATCTATATGTCTGGGCTGATCCATGCTATGTGCAGCAGCCAGTGATGAAATGTAATATTTTGGTGACATTTTCCATTTTCTGGAAGAATTGAACAGGCTCCTCTGAAGAGTATTCATCAGCACAAGCTCTTCACATGGAGTTGAGCATTGCCTCCTTTACAGTAGTTGTCTGTGGGTTAATCTTTCTGTGTTTATGGCAGAAGAACAAATAAGGGAAATGCCTGCTTCAGGTCAAGGCTGTTAGCTGAGCTCGTAAAATTGTGAGAGATGATGGGATAGAGCTCTGCTCTGTGAGAAATTAAGGATCATCAGTTCACACTGCATCGAATTGCTTCACTCTCAGGAGGTTTTATGGCCTCTGAATTTAAAAGAGAAATGAAAACAAACAAGAAAAAAAAAGGGCAAAACACACCAGACTGATACCAAATGCTAGCAGCTGGGTCAAGGGAGGGAATAGTATGTGACTTTGACTTCACCAGTGAAAAAGCTGGATATCAAATACAAATGATCTGCAACCTTATGAGTTATGCTGAGAAATGGGTCCAGGTCAACCTTGTGGATTCCCCCTGGGGCAAAGCTGCAGCTTGAGAGGAAACACGATTCTATTTGTGTTTGTTGTTTCTGAGCTGCAACTGGGCTGGAGACAATCTTCCTAGGAGAGTACATGGAAAACACCATGTAAGATCCCCAAATTCCAGCTCACAGCACTATCCCCAGTTGTACAGAATTGCTGTCACAATGTGCTTGTCTGCTCTTGACTTGGCAGGATGTTGTTATTGGTGACCTGAAGCCAGGCACCCCACACCGCGTTAGCGTTGGAGCGTACGGCTGGGCAGGGAAAGGACGGCCCAGCATGCCCAGAGAGGTGACAACTTTATCCCAAGGTAACACTGCCTGCAGGGCTCTGTTGCAAAACTGGCAGGGCAGTTGTCTCTAGCACTCACACCTAACCTCTGTCACGTGCAGTATCATAGTACTTCTCTGTTACTTTTCCACAATTGTAGGGTTTTAGAGGGGCAATAGGGTGAGGGGAGAAGGCTATAAATTTGATTTAAATCTGTGGGTGTTGGGTTATTGTGTGTGGCAATGCAGCTGCTTCTCTAATGCTATTCCTTTGCACCTCTTCTTAGATAAGTGCATGCCCCCTGCACCACCCTATCAGCCCCAGATCGTGGTGGTTTCTGATTCAGAAGTTGCATTGTCCTGGAAGCCTGGAGTGAGTGAAGGAAGTTCTCCCATCCTGTACTACACAGTGGAGTTTATCAGGCAAGTTTGCCAGTGGAGCCTGAATTTCGGTTGTTGCGCACTATAGTGTTTTGGGGTTTTTTAAACCTAAACTGCTCTATTAAACTCCATATAGATATGGTTTATTTACTTACTGTGTATCGTATGCTTAGATTTCCTCTCAGTGTGTGTTGAATTACCATGAAAATTTAAAGACGAAACCAGAAATGATCCAATTTGTTATAAAATCACCAGTAAGTTGTACTTTCTGATGGAAGAGAAATAAGGTCTAATTTGATCTGTTTCCTCTGCTAGTGGCCTGGGTGAATGAAGCTTTAAGTTTCTCCTGTCATCAAATGCTGTCAAACCATGCTGAGAAAAGAGTGTTTGGGAGAATGGTTTCCCTGGGTTGCCTGTAGACAATAAATCAAGGATTGAAAATTCAGCATGTTGGACAGTTTTACCTGACAAAAGTTATAGAATCATAGAAACATCGAGATTGGAAGAGACCTTCAAGATCATCCAGCCCAATCATCAACCCAGCACTACCACTGTAGCCCCTAAACCACATCACACAGTACCAGACCCAGACACCTCTTGAACACAAAGTCATTTGGGTCTTGAGCTTGCAGGATTTAGACTTGCTTTGTTATGCTAATGCTAATCAAGTTTACATGAAATGTTGATCTCTCTGTTTAGATTTGGGGGGGAAAGTGGCGTGTTGGTGGGGCCTTTTTTTTGTTCTTTTATTGAACTTTTATTGAACTCTAAAATTCGCAGCAGTAGAACTGAACTGACAGAAGTTGCCAGTCAAATTGCTTTTATAAGCTGCATAAGAAGGGTCAGGAGGAGGTGATTGTATCTGCAAGCATAAACAAGTATTTGTACTTGACTGTTCATATGCTTGTGTGAGCTAATATCTGCATACAAATCTATGTATTTTTATTCGCCTCAATGTTTACCCTTACAGTGAAAGTAAAATTCAGCCTTTTAATCCTTTGAGCGAATACTTGATGACAGGTTTTAGTTGAGGTTTCTGTAAAAGAAGAGAGAATTGATTCTTTAGCTACTCTTATCTGTAAAAGTCAAAAAAATCATTCTTCGGGAAAACATAGTCATTTTTTAAAAAGAATTGTTGTTGTTAGAACAGACAGGAAGAACCTGCTTTTCAAAGTATGGGTACAATCTACCAAAAAGATATTGATATAGCAAAAAGAATACCCAGACTGAAAACCTACTTCTTAAGTGATGCACTTTGTGTTTGGACTGAAATGCCCCATATTTAGTTGGAGGCCATCCAATGTTCAGGGCACTGCGAGGCAGGATGTGAGGACTGAAGATACTTATCTCCTTCGTTTAATGTCTGCTGTAGACCTACAATGAAATTTTTTCAATATCTACTTCTTTAACACAATTTTTATCTGAGCTTTTTGCTCTCTCTCCATCACTTCTCTCTCATTTGCTCAGTTGATGGGGAAGGGATTTTGTTGTATTCTGATTGACTGCACTTGTATCACCTCCGTGCTTTTACTGGAAAGTGGAACCTGGAGGCTTATGTACACTTCTTCATAGCACCAGGAGCCTGCTAATGGAAGAAGTGGGCACCATCATCTCCATCTGACACAGTCACAATGTTTTTGTTCAGCCAGGGAGTGGAAAGCTGCCTTTGCTGTTTAGGTCAAAAGATGCGAGTGATTGAAATTTAAGTGTTTCATCAGCTTTAGACTTTGGGAAAGAATTTGCTAGCAGCAAAATGTTTTGATTGCACTGTTTAGTTTGAGGTTTAGAGCTAAGTAGAAAGTGCCTTTCTTAATTCTGGGATTACACTCTCTTAGGCTTGGAAGCTTGGTTATATATTTGGAATAAGTTCAATGAGCCATAAGCCCTAATGGCAATTAGAGGTAAACATTTAACTTTAAGCCTCATTGTCTTTTGCTGCATATAGTGTTAATTACTGTAAAATGTATTATCGTGAGTTAAGGCCAGTAAATTAAACCAATGTAAAACTAAAACAAATCAGTTCAAGTAAATCTAGAATTCAGTCCTCTTATGTCAAAGAAATACACCATTATCCTGTGATTTTGCAAAATCAATTGCTTTCTAATGCAAATGTGTAATTTCACTTGGGTACAGCGCAAATGTCTAAAAACCATGACATTCTTTAATAATTTCCATCTCCTTAGAACTAACTTTATGACTTTAACCCTAGGAAAAACATGTTGGGACAAAACACTCCTCTCAGTTGCTCAGCTGTGATACTGGGGAAATTCAGTATATTCATGAAAATTCAGTACCTTAATTGTTTTGAGATATCAGAATCTAATCAGAACCAGAGCTAGCCTGCAGCCTGTGGTGCTTTATTTAAGCACTTGCCTAAGGGGTTTCCCTTGGGAACCTTTGGTTCACTACAGGCAGTGGAGGGCTGTAGGTGGCTTCAGATGTAGGATGAGCTCAGCTAATTCAGGCTCTGCTCTGCTGCTGACTAAAAGAGGATGCTAAGGAGATGACAATCTCAACTTGTCTAAATGCTGGAAGTCAGGAGGGAGACTGTGGGACTCACTCTTCACTGGACAGTTCATAAGGAATGTGCAGTAGAATGTGTTAAAACCAAAATACACAGTGTCTGTGCAACTTTGTAGGCTCAGTGTAAATATTCTGTTGGTTAATGGCGAGAAGTATTTAATGAAAAATTACATTTTTATGAAAGACGCTAAAGCAAGACCCTGGACTTAAGCATCTGAGTTTGGGTGTTTTTCCTAAAGATGCTATACAAAATTAATTCTTAAAAATATCTGGGGTGTTTTCAGTCAAATACTCCAAATACTCAAATTTTTAATCTGTTCAATGCCTACATGATCTTCTAAACTTGGTGACTAACTTACCCAAATTTTTATACCCACATAGCAGCTACAGAATCACAAGTGTTTCAGCAGCACATACCCTAAAACAATCAGGTCACTTTCTTTTCATCTCATTGGTATGTAGATGAAATCAAAAGCTTTTAATATTAATCTTGGCATGCAAAAGGAAAATTTTCAGTATCTTGGTAGTGACATGAAACTTCTGCTGCAATGAACTGGGCATGTTCTGCTGATAAAACTGGGAGATTTATTAGTATTCAGATGTTAGGGTGGTGTGGATTCAGTATGGTGGTGTGCACAGATTTCTTGATTAGTTCGAAGCCTTCCCTCTCCTTCCCAGAAAAATCTATCCCTGAATCCATTCCCTGCTGAACTGTCTGTCTTTGGCACTGCACTGAACCAGACAGTCATTGTTTGCTTTTGTTTGCAAAGAACCTGAAACAACAGAGCTGACCAGGGAGACACCTCCTAACATCTAGGAAAAATACTTTCAATACTGTTTCCCTGATTATTGCATGAAATAGGCATGTCTGCCTCAGGATTTACCTCACTGCTTGTGAGATTAAATCCTTGAAAAGGTAACTGATGAAGAAAGAGGAACAAAAGATATTATGGAGGAAGCGCTTAACAACATTAGATAGCATCAGAAGAATATCTAACAAGAGAATGAGTTACGAAAATTGTCCACTTTTCCTTTCCTCAGAACTGACCTGGCATATTGGTTGATATATTTTGTAGAAAGTGTCACAATAATGTGAAATATAATCGTTACTAAAAATAATATGTTATAGTGCAGTATATCTACAAGAGATTTTTCCATCCAGTGAATGATGATGTATTGTACTTGTCATCATATTTATTATTTGCTGAAATACTTTTTAAAAACCATTATAGAGATGAATCTGCCCCTTGAGATGAGTACAAATATGGCACAGAAGAACAATCAGAAACCTTAGAAAAATTGGATTGCTAGTGGGTGCCTCACACTTAAATAATTTCCAGGTGATTTTAAAAGGAAGTTCAAGTGACTATAAAATTGCCGTTCTCTGCATCAGAAAAAATTCCCTTCTTGAGCTGAATCAGTCCCCAGGTTACAACATAAAGCAATAATCCAAAATTTTTGGGTAAGTTTGGCATGGAATTCTGCCCTTGGTTTATACCCATCCAGTCCTATTGACTTTAGCCATATATTTATTATCTCAAAACCACTATGATTTGTGTTAGATTCCTGCTGCAGAGCATTTATGTGTTGGAGACACACAGCTGCAGCTTCGAGAGCAGGCAATGTCCATGGAAGTTGTCTGATCTCCCTATTCACAGATACATTTGGACCTACCCTGCAAGGTCTTGGCCAGAGGCACTGAGACCTGTGTTGGGCAACATAGTGCTGCAGGAAAATGGGAAAAGTGGTATCAAAATGAGCCCTTCCAGTGTAAAAGTTGACAACATAAAATCATTTGACATACAGAAAAGGACCATGGGGACAGTTTTCAATAAAATGTTCTGTTCTCATCTCAGGGAACATGGGCGCTGGCTGGCCCTGGATGCAGTCACCAGCAGAATTTGTGTTCCTTTCCCCATCTGTTTGCCATGTTTTCATCTCATACCGTTTTGTTCACACAGGGAGCATTCTGGAGAAGTAGCAAAGGTCAAGTGATAAATCTGCCTCTTTCCCTCTCCTTCAGCTGCAGATCCTTACACATTTTCAGACATTTCCTTTATTACAGACTTCTGCAGAAGGAAGTGTTGGGAGAGACAGTCTGTATTTGAAGGCTAGCCTGCTGTTTGTGTTATCTCCTAAATATTTTTAGGGTGCAATGCCTCCTTTGGGTTCTTTCATCAAAGGCATGTTGTTTCTACTTGGGTGGACACATCGTCAAGGTCTGTTGCAAAGAGGCAGCTTTTGAGTTAGCAGGAATTCCTTGGATGGGAATTAGAACCAAAAAAGGATGTGTACAGGAAAATTGAAAACACTACTAAGCAAGCCTTTGGAAGGAAGCAATGTTAACAGCTTTCATTTGGAAAACACTATATATTTTCATTTTGGCCCAGGCATCAAAAGCTCAGAGGAGGGAAACAATGGAAGAGTAGCCAAAATAAATGCTCTCCTGTCTACCAGGAAATGGTGGTGAAGGGTGACTTAAGATGGTCTATTTAGCTATCATTACATCTTGTGTGTTTGTCTGATTTTGTTTTTATTTTTAGCAAGACAATGAAATATTCATGTTCCGTGTGCCACTGTGCACTTGGGACAGGCAGCTGAGAACTGCTGCTTTGCCACTGCATTTGCTATGCTGGCACAAAGCAATGGAACCTCAGTGATCAATAAATCTTGTATTGACCACGAAAATAAAACATATATTAACTTTGGCATTTCCTTCCAGCTGAAAATAAACAAATACAAAATGCCTGCCTCGTGCTATAATTTTTAATTTGAAGACTGTTGGAGACATTTGCAGCTAGTCCTGTGTAAACACTGGTAGATTCAGGGTGCACTTGGAGGTTATTTCCTGTAATAAATATTGCAAGAACACTGGAATAATTTTCTCTGAAAGCCACTTCTGTCCTTATTTTACTTTCATAAACTTTAATTTTAGTATTTTGGGTGGCCTAGAGTGAATGTTTACATTTTTGTTTTGTTTGTATTTGTTTAGCTTCTTATTTTGTTCTCTCTTTGATAAGAAGAGGCCACTTTTAGAGAGAGTGGAAATGGTGCAGAAGCATCAGAATACTCTCTCAAAGTACTTGAAATCACCCACCCCTTTACAATGTGCCTGTATGTATGAACTTAAAACATTTGATACCAAACTGCCATGTGAATGGTTATACTGGTTTCAGCCGGATTATAATGGCACTTAGAGAAGCACTTGTTGGCAGCTGGCTTCCACTATGAATCAGGAGTTAACTAGGCATTGTCCAAAGGCAGCTACAGGAATGTGGTTACAAGACCCATGCACATAGGCCACACTCTCTGCATTATTGTTTTGTGGGTCTTGGGTTGTCTTTGTGTGTTTTTTTGGTGGCTTGCTTTGGGTTTGTTTCGGGTTGGTGTTTTTGTCTGTTTGTTTGTTTTCTGAAGAGACTTTGGATCTGTATTTCCTATGTTGAGTGGATTAACTAATTACTTGGGAGATCAAATGATGGATTCTCATCTTGCTAATGCTTGTATGCGTTTGAAGGGACTTACTGGCATTAGAACACCAGCTCTTAGAAATAAATCAGGATCTTTCCCTCTATTGCAAATTATTGCTTTATACAGCCATACAGGGAGGGAGTTGAGAACTACAGGTAATAGACCCTCACTTGAAAACTACTAACCCAAAACCCACAAAACAGATAAGCATAACTGGATTTGTCAGTCAGTCCTCTAAACAGCCTCCTTGGCTTTATAACCAAAATCTGAGTATTGGGTTTGTATGATTGTACAGTTTTGATATCACAGGCTTCACAGCTTGGTAATTGTGGGTTGCACAGTCTGACCCTTTAAGAGTGAAGGGTTTCAGTGATTTAGTAGACTTCTGTCTCATTTATTAGTGTATTCCCTAGAAAAGTTTAAAGGCAGCTAATTTATAGAGCCAGCTTTAATTATTAAAGATGTGGTCTTTGTTTGATCCTCAAGGCCAGACCTTGACAGCAACTGGACGGTAATAAGAGAGCAGATCCAGATGGAGTCCATGGTTCTCAAAGGACTTCTCCCAAACACGAAGTATCAGTTTGCCGTCCGAGCAGCAAACTCCTTTGGATCCAGCCCTGCCAGTGCACCAAGTGATGTCATCCGCACATTCAGTGAGTACAACCACCTTCTTGTAATCAAAGCTAAACAAAAATGAAGTATATCTGTAAATAAAGTGTATCTGGGATAGCTGTGGAGGCCTGCTGGTGGAAAGAGTTGCTCTCCAGGAAGAGTCACCCCCATTCTCACACCTCTCAGTCCTGTCTGAGGAGTTTGCAGCAAGCACCCTGTGAAAGTCAAGCCACGAGCAAAGATTTGAAAAGACCCAGGCAGCATCACTTTCATGCCATTTCTCCACTCTGGAGGTCATTGCCAGGTATTTTTGGATGGCTACTTTCTGAATTTTGTGCTGGCTTCATGCAGAACTGATAAGTGAATATCATGGGGAGAAATGAGAGAGATGAGTATATTGTTCATTTTTTCTGTTCTTTGAAGCTGAACCTTATATATTACATATATAATATCAGCAACTCAGAAACACCAAATCAAACCTGTACAGTTTTCTGAGGAATAAGACTCTTAACTATTAAACACAGTCATGAAAATAGTGTAAATAAAGTGAAAATAGTGAAATAAATAAAGTGAAATAGTGAAAATAAAGAAGTAAGCACCCCTTTTTGATCAGAAGCTGCATAGCAAAAATATTAGGTGAACATGCTGACATACCAACTTGTTAACTATTATAATTACATTTGAGTAGCAATATAGACCATGCACATTGCAGTAAGTGTTAGTCCAGTTGCTCCTGGGCTTCCTCAGGATGCAATCCTCTGCCAATGCTGGTGTCACTGTGGGGTGATTTTGGGGGGGCTGTTGCTCCTCATCACACCCAAAGTCACAGCTTGTATGTGAGAATCCCAACCAAGGCAACATAGAGTATGCTGGGAATCACACAAAGAACATTTTCTAACAGCAAAAAACCAAATGTCACAAAGAGAAATGGAGGAAAGAGAGCCAAAGCCTAAATCGGGCTAAAGGAGCTATATCTTTAGTGTTCCAAACTTTTTATATAGAAATGTGTATCAGTATTTTATGTGCCTTTTTTTTTTCTTTTCTCACTCTCTCCATTGCAAACCATCTCTAATTAACCAGTGAAAATGAGCAGCAAATATTCAGGTAGGACTGTGAGCTCTGCAATAAGATTTTACATGCTGCAGAAACATAACAACATGCTTAGTGATCCACCAATTTAACCTGATAAAGATTTATTTCTAAACTGCCTCCCTGCTGTAGAATCCCTGTTTTCATTGACTTATATGGCAGTTTTCATTCTTTTTGTCCCTCTGTCCTAAATTCAGTCACCTGAACAGTTTGCATGTAGTTTGCTATGGCTGCTGAGCTCAAAAGTTTAACTTCTGAAGTAAATGTTTGTGAAAACCTCTTGCAGCATACTCTGGAGTTCCTTGGCCTGTGGATCCTCCAGGGTCAGCTCCTGCTGCCTCAGGCACACGTGTGTGTTCCTTGGTATCTTGTTTATCTTTGGATGTTAGCAGCTGCATTCTTTGGTCGAAAACATAAAGTGTTTAGCTCTATTAATAAGGGTGGAATCATCTTCATGCTGTGCAGTACTCCAGGGAAGGCACTTTGTCTTTGGAAACTGCTTGTTCTGCAGAGGCCTGCCAAGATGTCTCTAAAACATGGGTTTCTGTCATTAGTGCTTGGAAACAAATTCACATCTGGTGTGTATAAGCACTGATTTCTGGAGAGGTTCATAAGGGATGGGAACTTGGTTCTCTGTGCCTGGATCAGATCTGAAAAGTCAATATATTATGCATTTTGCACTGCTCTTTGAATGGGCTTAAAAAGTCTGTGCTGGCCCAGGGTAGGCACATGGGTGCTGCAGTGGCTGAGAGGTTGGTTTCCCTGCTCCAAGGGCCTGGCAGTACTTGGCAGAGACCTTCATGACCAGGCAGAGCTCCTGCAGCCCAGGACCATGTCATGTCTGTGATGTGCTCCAGTCCTGCTCCAGGGTACTTGTACTTGGAGCTACTTTGGCAAACGCAAATGTTATTCTTTTGCCAGTGTGCTCTTTGAAAATAGGCTTAAAAACTACATATAGGCACTATACCTGAAACTACACATCGTGTTATCTTGCGGATACCTGTCGTCACAACCACATTTTTGCAGAGCAAGGAGTGTTGCTCAAGAGCATCAGGGATGAGTGCCTTTAGAAATAAATTATTTGGTTTTCTGAAGGCAGGAGTGTAGCTCAAATGATAGTCTAGCTGATAGCAGCTCTCACTTGTCTTTACTTGTGATGTCTGTGTAGGAGACTGACTTGATGTTAACCAGACACACAAATACATTACACATTAGTAGAAAAGCTAAACTTTTGTTGGGAGAAAATTGTTCATTAAAGCTGTGCATAGCCTGAACATCTATTTTTCTCCAAAACATTAAAAACCCCTGAAGAATGATTTAAACCACTGACAGGTTTCACGGTACAGAAAAAAAGCCCCAAACGAAACACTAAACTCAAGGGCATCCAATTAAAACTCAGTCCTAATTCACATTATGTATCTGAAGGTACCCTCCTGCTTTTAGCAGCTAGAAAACCCAGTTCTTTGGCTCAGTTAATCACTCACTTCAATTGCTTAAGTGTAAGTGTTCAGCAGATTTGAGGTCCTCAAAGTTTTGTGGTTTTCAACAGTGACTACAGGAGGGCATGTGCCATTCATAAACACCTGACAGTCCCCCGGGGCTGTCTCAGGTATGGTGATGTATCTCAGGTGGTACCAGTTGCTTGACTCTCTCAAAGTGCCAGCAGATTACACCTTAGTCACCTTGTGTTTTTGAAAAGGTGTCAGACAGTTGGCATCTCTGAAACTGAAGCACCTTTATCCTTCAGAGTGCACATCATAAGAATTATGACCTTCATTATTACCATGGTTCCTCCTCCCACCTAAGCAGTGAAACATGCTACAGGCCACAGATTTTTCATACTATTTTCTGCCTGCCTATGTATTCTTCAGAATTCCTGAAATATCTTAGAAAGCTGGCAGAAGTTCATACAATGTCTGACTCCTTTGCATTACACTTAGCTCACATGGTGCTGGCACTAAGGTCCTTACTGTGTTTGGAATTAAAAAATTTGTAGTTTTACGCTTATATATGCTGGCTTTTTCATGCCTGACTTGAAATAAGTAGTGCTGTTCTGATGCTTATTTTAACTGATTAACGGATTCCCAACATTACCTCAAAAGCAGAGGGTCTTCAGGGTCCATATAGGCTTGCAGAGAGTTCTTGTAGGCAGGCTGAGGCAGAGATGGGTCCATGCTACTCAGGGATGTTTTCTGTTGTGGTTTATCTCATTCTCACAGGTAATTCACTCATTTTGTTTTTAAAACGGGGGTTTTGCAGTACTCTTGACTGCATTGTTTCAGGTCAGCATAGGAAAACATTGTCTTTGTTTGCTTCACTAAAGGGATGCTGACAGTGTCACCTACTGTGACAGACCTCCCAAGGTAGAACATGTGGCTTTGATTATAAGCAGTTACCCCCTTACCTAGTAAAAAATGCATGCTTCGTTAATTGCTCCATTTTCAGGGAGGAAAGAGAGGGCAAGTTTCCCCAAGGGTTCTCATTTATTTGTGATTTGGTTTCATTAATTTTTTTCTAGAGGGAAATGATGCAATAAACCAATTTTTTTCTTGCCTTTCTTAATTACAGTTGCACGTTGTGGGTATTTCACTTACATGGCTGTTTGGGTTTTGCTGTATAAAATCTTTCAAAATGTCATGGACAATTCACTGGAAAATAACAGATTGCACATACTCAGTTTAGAAACAACATAATAAACTGTCCCAAAGAATCAAACAAAAAAAAATGTCATCACCTGCATTGCTTCAATACCCTTCATCTTCTCGGGAAACAGATGGGGTTTGCACTGTGCCTGCAAGGTCACCAGCCTTGAGCTTTGCCAGACCAACAGAGGAAGTGTCTTCTGTTAAAAATACCCTCCTGCTTGTCTCCACAGCAAATGTGACAGAAGTGACTGCTTAAGCAGGGCACATCCCTTTCTGTAGTCCTGGCCGTCACTGCCAGGATCACACAGAGCAGGGCATTGGCAGAGGTGCTTAAATATTCTGCATGGAGCTTGCATGGGTCAGCTGAGGCTCAGGCACAGAAAAAGGGCAATCTCTGGGGCCCAAACCTTGATTTAAATGGTGGTGATGTGTCCTGGAGATAGTAAATGGAGAAGGTTTTTCACAGAACTGTTCCCCACAGATCTCCAGAGACTTTACAAAAGCAGTATTGGTAGTTGTAGGGAAAGTGGCAAAAGCAAGAGACAGGTCAACTGACATGCATCATCACACTGTGAGTCACTGAAAAGCATAAAAGTAATTTTTAAATACTCCTGTTGTATTTTGGGTTAAGACCTATGGGAGGTTCTGCATGAAGGCAGTAAGTCTGTTAACACTTCCATCCAATCTGCCTGTGTTGTAGTGCCCCCTGTTCTACCTCCTACACTCCCTCGTGTCCCTTCCTCAGTATGATGATGGCAACCTAATTAGCAAAAAAAAAAAAGTTCATGTGGCTTTATATTTGTTTTAAGAAAAATTTCTTTAGTATAACTTAATCCCTAATTATTTGGAAAGAGGCTGTCTAAAGCTCATGACCCCCTCAACTTTTTCAATTATTTATAAAACAGGATTATAGAACCTGGTAGAGGGTCTTAATCAGACTACTTCTCCTTGTACACTGGAACACTGATTTAATTAAATACAGCCTGCTTATTATCTCTACAGTCATTGTTTTGGTGTTTGCAGAGTACCACTTTGCTTAATTGTCCCTGATTTACCACCCATTATGAGATGAGCTCTCCAGGAAAGCAACACAGAAAACACTTAAGAGATGGGCTGATGTGGGGCTTTATCTACAAAAAGTCCTGTTAATTTCTCTGCATCCTGTTTTGTAGTTATATTGCATCATTTCACATGTGACTGTCATGTAATGTCCAGTGAGCAAAGGCCAAATGTAGGCAAGAACAAGGCAACTGAGAAGCCAGTGGGCTGATACCTCATTAGTCATATGTGTACTCACCTGTATAAATTCAGACATGGTCAGAAGTGAATGCATCTCATTGCTCCATTGCTCCTGAGTGCATTACATGCTACCAAAACTGCTCACAGATCAGCAAGTAGAGCAATGTAGCATGTGCTGGCTGAAATTCAGTTACAGTCAGGAAGGGGAAAAACTGGAGATCTGAAGACCTGTGGATATTAGGACACCTTCTGAAGTCACACTTATTCTGGTGACGCCAACCTTACATAGTGAATGTCTTTGAAGAAGGGCCTCAAAGCAGTCTTTCTACCAGACACAATAAGCTGTACCTTCTTTGCTCTCTCCAGGCTCTAAAATGTTACGAGTTCAGTAATGTGAAAGGAACCATTGTCCAGTTTAAAATAGTGGGTACATTTCGTCTCCCCACATCTTCTGTTAGGAAAGCATGGAATGTTTTGATCTGCCAGATGAAAGAGGGACACCTGCTGTTTGGGGAACTGCCAGTCTCTCCTAAGATACCATGTCTCATTGCATGCTGGTGCTTATTAATGTGTTTTTAGTGATAACCACTCAAATCAGGAGAGTTACAGTTCTGTAAAACTGGCATGGCATTAAAATCATATCCATATATCCAAGCAAATGTGTTTATCTAAATGTGAATTCGAGACCTAACATTCTCCTATGTATGAATATAAAGATACTTCATTTTCTGCATTGCTTCACTCTTGCCATCCTTATCAAACTTACATCCCGTTAAGCCAATAGAAAGTTTGACTGGAAAAAAAAAAAGATAGCATTTTGACTATAACAGATATTTATTTTGTAGCTTATGACTTCCAAGTTAGAAAATGGAGTGTGTGTGTCACAGCTTGTTTGGGTACACATTAGATTGTTTCCCCTGACACATGATTGTGATTTTTCCTTTCTTTATTCCCAAATTATCCTTATGGCTTCCATTGCTCTTAGGCAAATTTATACATTAAAAGAACTAAATTAGTTCCGAAATACTTTCAGACACATAAAAGGCAGTAAGTAGTAGTGTTGGAAATGATACAACTTCTAATATTTTTAACTAACTTTAGTCAAGGGTTTTGTTCATCTTTGCCCAGGAGGAAGGGAATGGAAGTTTCTTTTCAAGAGACTCTGTTCCCTGGGCAGGGCCTGAGGAGCTTAACAACTCAATGGACTGGGAGCTGCCAGGGGATGCACAAGATATAAGTGACCACAATGAACGTCAATGCCCGATCATCCTCCCTGGTGTCTCAGAGACACCTAGTCTGGGAAAAGATCAATAAGAGAATGCAGGATGAGGACCTAATTAGCATCGAAGGCAAAGGGATCAATAACCAATAGAAAACCAAATACTAAGAACTGCGTAACTTGGTACTAATGAACATTGAACCAATGGATTTCTCTGGGTTTTGACTGTATAAGTATGTGAAAAATCTAGTAAAGAGCCATGTGTGATGGAATGATTTTCTCTGCTCAACCCGGGCAATGCCCGGATGAAATGATTTCTCTTGCACATCCTGGCCAGTACAACATCCTGGCCAAAATAAAAAATGCTGTAATTCTCTAACATTAAAAAATGTTGTTGAAGAGTTTTTGTTTTTTCAGCAGTTTTGGTGACAGTAGCACAGACCTGACGTAAAAGCAAGTGTTCAGGGAGCTGAAAATTGCTGCAAATGCTGGGAGCTGAGTTAGTGCTGCCCTTTCCTGTGGCATCGAGGCGTGAGCAGGATGAAGCTGAACATCTCTTTCCCAGCAACTGGCTGCCAGAAGCTCACTGAAGTGGACGATGGGTGCAAGCTAAGAACATTCTATGAGAAATGAATGGCCACAGAGGTCCTGGCTGATTCCCTTGTTGAGGAGTGGAAGGGATATTGGCATAGTCATGCTGGATACTCTGAGTTTTGGCAAAGAGTTGCTTTGTGTGGAGATTATTGCTAGCTGCAATTTAAGGAGAGAAAGTTTTTTGTTAAAACTAATGTTCTGCAGCAATAAGGTCAAGGGCAGACCTGGATTGCTCTCGAAGTGAAGTTGCTGTACACTTGTAAAGTTTGTCTCTGAGAAAAAACTGGCAAAAACCGCAAGTCGCAACAGAGAGAATTGGAACTTTGGCAAAGGGGGAAAAGAAACCTCCTGGCCAGGTAGCACGTGGTCAATCTAAGATGGCTGCCCACAGAGCACATGGTCAGTCTAAGATGGCTGTCCTAAAAGGGACAAAAACCATAATGGAGTCTGAAATGGCTACTCAAAAAGAGAAGCACATTTTTGCTGAGGAGCTGGTAAAGGTGCAAATTGCCTTGAAGGCTGAAACAATTGCTTGCCTCAGGGCTGAGGCAGGGCTGATGGCCCAAAAGCAACTAGCCCAGAACCTGAGAAACCTGTTAAACCAGTTTGTGCAGAGCTTTAGAAAAGAAAATTACCATCTTTAGGGGAAGCATGCATGCCAATTTGGGGGTGGTGCTGGGCCACCCTGAGCATTACCTCACCCCTGGGGAGGAGTTTGCACCAAATCCAGACTCCTCCCCACACCCTGAACTGTGCCCACTTGTAAAAGGTGAGGAGGTAAAGAGCTAGGCAGGACTCCCTGGTCATTGATGTCACCTCCCTTCACACTTTGGAGGAGGGGGATGACTCATTGGAGCCACCCCCTGATAATCAGCTCTTTTTTAAAGTATTAGCATATGATGGAGTGGAGCTGATGGTGATGATACCACACCCTGCAGCAGAATTAACTAAGTTGCAGAGGATAGAGACTTTTGAAAATTTTACTGATGTTGGGAAATGAAATAAAGCTTTCTGAAGAAAGAGCACATGGCAAAGAGCTGTGTCTTTTAATAAGAATGCATACTGTTGCATGAAAAGTTTGGATTTGTTGGGGAGGGGGAACTGATCCCTCTGCCCACTCCAACATGTGATAAAAATACTGGGAGCGTGCGGGAAGTGGTGAGCTTCCAAACAATGCCCCAGAAGGAGCTGATACCCCATTGGCTTTCTCCCAGATTATTGTTATTCATTCCAAAAGTTAAAGATCAGGACTGAGACAAAAAACTCTTGGAACCACCCCCAGAAGGTGAGCTGGGAGTGGGGGCCAAACTGGAATATTCTCAAAAGCTCACTGAAAATGCACGGAAATTTAGTTTTAGCCTGGAAAAAAGGAGGCTCAGGGGAGACCTTATCACTGTCTACAACCACTGGAAAGGAGGTTTTAGGCAGCAGGGGATCAGTCTCTTCGCCCAGGCAATCAATGACAGAACAAGAAGACACAGTCTTTAAGCTGTGCCAGGGGAAGTTTATGCTAAGCATTAGGAAGAAATTCTTCACAGGAAGGGTGATTGGGCATTGGAATCATCTGCCCAGGGAGGTGGTGGAGTCAACATCCCTAGAGGTGTTTAAAAAAAGACAGGATGTGCCACTTAGTGCCATGGTTTAGTTGATAAGGTGGTGTTAGGTTGTAGGTTGGACTTGATGATCTAAAAGGTCTTTTTTCCAACCTAGTTAATTCTGTGATTCAGTCAGCTGAAAATTGCTGTGAATGCTGGAAGCTGAGTTAGTGCTGCCCTTTCCAGCAGCATCAAGGCACGAGCAGGATGAAGCTGAATATGTCTTTCCCAGCCCCTGGCTGCCAGAAGCTCATTGAAGCGGACAATGGGTGCAAGCTAAGAACATCCTAAGAGAAACGAATGGCCACAGAGGTCCTGGCTGATTCCCTTGTTGAGGAGTGGAAGGGATATGTTGTCAGGATCAGTGGTGGCAATGACAAAGGATTCTCCATGAAGGTGTCCTGCCTCACGGATGTGTCTGCCTTCTGCTTAGCAAGGGCCATTCCTGCTATTGCCCCAGAAGAACTGGAGAGATAAAGTGCAAATCCATTCATGGTTGCATCAGTGATGCAAACTTGAGTGTTCTGAACTTGGTCATAGTGAAAAAGGGTGAAAAGGGCATTGCTGGGCTGATGGACACAACCCTGTCATCTTGGCCCCAAGAGGACTGTTGCGGGGGGTGGTCCCGGGAGCAGGGGAATCCAGCCAGAGTCACGATACGAACACCGATACGATTTGAGCATCGTGCTCCCGTTTTATTATTCGGTTACACCAAGTTATACTTTTTCCCAAAGTTCACGCCCCTTTCCCATGAGAAAGCCTCTAAGCAGCGGGGGAGCTGACCAGTGTATACCTTTTCCCAAGGCTGTTCAAGGCCGCCGGCTAGCAGGTGCCTTGCAAGCCTGTTTTCAGCCTGAGGCCCCGTCAGGGGTACTTCTGCAACAGCCCTGGGATGCCCAAGCCCTCCTGGGGTATCCTATATTCCACAAGGAATCCCTCTACAGAGGACCTGCAGAATCTGCAAGCTGTTCAACCTGTCTAAGAAGGATGATGCTCGCCAGTACGTTGTGAGGAAGCCTGTGAACAAGAGGGGCAAGAAACCCAGAACCAAGGCTCCTAAGATCCAGTGACTAGGGACTCCTCGAGTGCTGCAGTGCAGGCATATTGCTCTGAAGAAGCAGAGCGCTCAAAAGAGCAAGGAGGAAGCAGCAGAATACAAAGCTCTTGGTCAAGAGAATGGAGGAAGCCAATGAGCAATGCCAGGAGCAGATTGTGAACTGGTGCTGGCTTTCTTCGTTGAGAGCTTCTACATCTAAATCTAATAACCCTAACCCTAACCCAAATCTGAATCAAGGCAGAAGTAAGGATATTGTAGGTGATACTAAAAAGATATTGTATATGATATACCAATAAATCCCTTTTTTGGTGAACTTTAAAGAAAAAAAAACACCAAAACCAAAATCAGAACAAAAATTAACAATTTAGACAAAATACACCCCTGGATCCTTCACCACAATTAAAACAAAAATTCCCCACAATCATTCTACTGTTTAACATTTACCAGTACTTGTTTTGCCTGTTACTTCTCCCAGTTAGTATCCTCATCTTAAAATCATCATGATTGCCTTCATTGTCTAATAAAAAGACTGGGTTAACCTGGCCAGATGCCCAGCCCCCACCAAGCTGCTCTCACTCCTCTCTGCAGCTGGACAAAGGGGAGAAAATTTAACGAATGGTTCATGGTTTGAGATAAGGACCAGGAGAGATCACTCACCAAATATCGTCGTGGGCAAAACGGGATCAACTTAGAGATATGAAGGGAATTTTCTACTAACCAAATCAGAGCATGATAATGAGAAGTAGCATAAGCCCTTAAAAACACCTTTCCCACCCTGTTCCCTCCTTCCCAGCTCTACCTCCTACCCCAGCAGTGCAATGAGACAGGGAATGAGGGTTGTGGTCAGTTCATCACCCGGGGCTTCTCTCACAGGTGAGGGAGAAGAGTCATTCCCCTGCTGCACTGTGGGGTCCCTCCCACGGGAGACAGTTCTCCATGAACTTCTTTGGCATGAGTCCATCCCACAGGCAACAGCACCCCTCACACTGCTGCAGCAGTGGGTCACTCTTCCACGGGTGCAGTCCTTCAAGGACAGGCTGCTCCAGCCTGGGAGCTGGGCACTTGTCCCTGGGTCTCCTGTGGGCTTTCACCCTCTTCTCAGGCACCTACCTGCTCCAGGGTGGGCTCATCGATGGGCTGCAGGTGGATCTCTGCAACCCTGTGGACCTCCCTGGGCTGCAGGGGCACAGCTGCTTCACCATGGGCTGCACCGGGGGCTGAAGGGGAATCTTGGTGCCGGCACCTGGAGCAGCTCCTCCCCCTCCTCCTTCACTGACCTTGGTGTCTGCAGGGTTGTTCCTCTTGCATGTTCTCACCTATTCTTCTCTGGATGGAATTAAAACTGCCACAAACTTTGTTTTGACTTCTTCTTAAATACATTTTCACAGAGGCGTTACCACTGTTTCCAATCGGCCCAGCCTTGGCCAGCAGCACGTCCATCTTTTGAGCCACCAGGGACTGGCTCTGCCAGACACGGTAGAAGCATCTAGCAGCTTCTTAGAGAAGCCACCCCTGTAGCCCATCCTCCTACCAAAACCAGGCAAAGCAAAACCAACACAACTGCAAATCATATTTGTAATTCATATATTCGTGGTTTTACACGCTGAAACTTTTGTAGAATGGCATTTCTTACAGAATCACTGTTACCAAAGAAGGGGATTCTAATGCAGTGATGGGTAGAAGATGCAGCTTGACTAGGTGATCGTTCCTTCCACCTGAATAATTACTCTACTCTACTCTACTCTACTCTACTCTGCTTTATTCTCCCTAGCTTCCAACCTGGAGTAAAATTATTCTGGATGGTGACTAACCAGAGTGACTATAAAAGTGAATACTAGGAGTAAGAGGTTTTGTTTATGTTTTGATAGTACCTATTGTTTTCAATATGGTGAAATTCATTCCAGTGGTTGCAGGACTGGGACCAGTTCATAAATGTGCAGTCTAATTCTCTAATCCTTTGCCTGTGCATTCACAGTCAGTAGCAGAAATAATCTGGATGTAGTTTGTCCTGTTTGCCTCATCTTGTTACCAGTCATGGAGTTATCTGCTTAGCTCATTTGGTAGAACTCAGGGCTGAATACTTCTGTTTAATGTACAGATAAAATGTATTATTTACAGATTGACTAGGTATACATGTTAGAGTGAAAAGGCTTATACACATTTTGTCCCAGTCCAGCATGCTTTCTTGGTTGCAAGTGTGTATGCCTCATTACCTCTATGCATTTGCCTCTAATTTTTCTGTGTGCTGATGTAATGTGCAAAGCCCATTGATAAGTAACCCCTGCAGAGGATGTGGAGTGCAGCCAGTTAGTCAGCCAGGGCACACATTCATCTCCGGTGCACATATGTTAGATTTCATAACTGTCTGCCAGGACTTCTGGGTTGCAATCACAGCAAAGGAGGAGAGAGTACAAAAAGATTTAGGTAAGTACACTCCTGCCTGTATCAGTTTAGTGAAACATTTTTGCTATATTGTCCACTGAGCTGGGAAATGGCTGATCCCAGTTAGACTGACTCAAACAGCCCAATAGCACTGTGCCCACACTGCTCCTTCTGAAAGTCTGCTGAGCCTTGTTAACTTCACTGGCTTTATCGGATTGCTTAGTACTGGTAGTGAAGCTCTCACTACCATCAAGTGGCATTTTCTGACTCTCCTTTCTGCAGACAGTCACTGCCCAGCAAGACTTTGCATCTCTACATGTTGCAATGTAAAGGACCTGCTAACTGCCAGAAGATATGGACAGGTTATGGCTGCCAAAATACACAGGCAGCTGGGGTCAGCTTAGTAGAGAAACTCTGCAGGTTACCTATGCTGTTCTTAAGTCATGGCAAAATATTGCATGGAAAAGGCAGATACATGAATCTGTTGTTTTAATAGTTTAATGTTATCTGTTCTTAGCCTTGCTGAAATGATGAGTAACTGCAATGATGTGGTTGCTTTTACTATATTACTTCATGACCTGGTGAACTTTAATAGCTAAAAAGCACGGACCATTGTTTAGGCAGAATTTGCTATGTAAAGTGCAGAAAAGTACAGGTATTTTCTATGAAATAGAAATGAGGATCCCCTTAATGGAACAGTTTAAACTGTCCATTTCCAGCCCAGAGTCCTTCAAAGCACAGTTCAGTGCTCTGGGGAGTGGCAGAAGTTGATTATGTACGTGAAAAACATATGGTCATAGAATCATGGAATATCCTGGGTTGGAAGGGATCAACAAGGATCATTGAGTCCAGCTCCTGACCCTGCACAGGACAGCCCCAATAATCCCACCATGTGCCTTGTCTGAGTGCTTCCTGAACTCTGTCAGGCTGGTGCTGTGACCACTGCCCTGGGAAGCCTGTTCCAGTGCCCAACCACCCTCTGGGTGAAGATGTTTGTGCATGTTTCTTTTTTCAAGGTACTGAATTGGATTTTAAAAAATAGTCTAAGAATACATATAGGACGCTAATTTCAGGAACTTTGGAGTCAGAAGAGGTAGTTTAAGTCCTAAATAGAATGTATCCTAGCTGTGTGCATCTCTTTTGCTGTTCCTGTTTACATGGCTGCCAGTAAGGCAGATAAAAGACTGTATTTCCAAAAGGGAAAAATTTGACCTAAAAACAATTAAGTCATTGAAATGTTGTCCATGCCAAAAAAGTTTGATACCTTTTTCCTGGAAAAATGATGAATACAAGTCAGTTTGCAGAAGGAGAACTGAGTTTTGCCTGCTTTATTTGTTTAATCACCTAGTAACTGACTAAATGAAGGTCTTCACTTTAAGTGTGTTTTAAGTTGGACAACATCTGCCATCTCCACACTTGCATTGTCTGTTCAGGATGAACATTAGCATCACTTCAGACTTAAGTGTTGTGAATCGGGGTGGGTGGTAAGATCTGAATTGCTGTGTGCAAACTCTGTGAACTGAATATGCCAGTTATGTCTTTTCAGGCTCTGAGGAGTTAGGAAGTGGAAGCTATGGGCATCAGTACATCACAGACACAGTGACTGGTGATGGTGATGGATTTGATATTGATGATTCAGACTACGACATTTATATAGAAGAGGTAAATGTCAGGATTTCTCTTTGGCACTTCTGTTTTCTTTATAGTCTGGATGTTTTAAAGTGTCTGGTCCTGTCAGGAAGTTTCATATCTGATATTGTGTGCTCACATATAGTAATGTGGGCACTTCTTTTTCTTCATTGAGGGTGAGTTCGTTGCCTCAGATCTGTATCTTGAAAGGTATTAATTTCATTTCCCCATAGCATTTTAGATTTACTGAATTGGTGTTTCTTTGTTTCAGCTCAGACCACTTCCTGCTATTAAAGGAGGCAACAGAAAATTTCTGGTTGAAACTAAGGTCACACCAGGGTCTAGTTCCAGGCTCCTGTCACGGGTTCTCACAACCACTTCTGAACCCACTACTTCCACTCCTACCACCACACGACCTTCAACCACAGTGAGGGCGACCACTGCGTGGGCAGCGAGGAGGGGCAGCATGTCCTCTGCTGCCCGCCTCTTTGACCTGTCCTGTGATGAGGCCGTGTGCTCTGCAGACAGCTTCTGCATCAACGACTATGACCGGGGCGGCTCACGCTGCCACTGCAACTTGGGCAAAGGAGGGGACATGTGTGAGGAAGGTAGGTTTCTGTGTGCCCACTGCTGGCTGCTTTTTTGTCTGGGTCAAGGACAGAACCAACCAATGTGCACTTTGGGAATAGCCACCTGGATTTAGTGGATCTCTAAGGATAGGAGCAACTTCCAGCGGGAAGTCACAGCTCAGGCATCATCCCCTTTTCTTTTTTTTCCTCAGTGAGGTGGGAAAAAGTTATTCTTTAATAAAGCTGAATGCAGAACCTGTGTAAAGATGCACAGGGGAGGTTAATCCTCCCTCCCTCACCTAAGAGTCAGGAGATGACAGAGCAGGTATGTTGTTAATCACCCAGGTGTGGCAGGATCCAATCATGGCACCCACAGCTGGAAGCTGAAGATATTCAACCCCTCTTTAACACTTGCCTTTTGGCAGCAGCTGAAGCCCAGAACCACCCCCATTTTCAGTGTGGTCCATCAGATGATGCCGGTCCCACAGCAGGGATGTGAGAGAGCTCCCATTGTAAAAATACCTCCAGAGGAGGCTTTTCACATGGTCTGCAGGTCTGCAGTGCAGCACTTATGTCAGGCAGGTTGGGGCAAGGGAGGAACAAAGTCTTATCCCCAGTTCAGAAAGCATGACCTGAAGGCTGGGCCAATGTGAGGAGGTGTGTTGGTCTCAGTCAGGACTTGCCATCCATCCCGTTGCCTTTTTCCAGGGCAGCTGAGCCATGGCAAGAGCTTGCTGAGATGAAGGAGGCTGTCCTGCTTCTTCCCTTGCTGCCTTCCTGTTCTTTCCCTCTAGAGACCTAAACTCACCCTTTCACAAGGTTAACAGTGAAGAGATCACCTGGTGAGCCAGTCCAGCTCCCTCTCCAGGCCCTAAGCAGGTCACTTTTTTCCCCCTGAAGTAATTTTTCTTCTGGTTTGGTAATCAAGGGGTCAGATGGACTCTGGGGCTCATTCGAAGAAAATGTCCCATTTGTTGTGGTGGTCCAGCTCCATCACAACAAATGTGGTGGCTGTCCCTCCAGCTAAGAAAGAGCTGTGTTGTAACTGCTGGACTCTGTCTAGCAGGCTGCTGTGGCCTGAAAGCTCAGCGAGGGTTCCCTAGGGCCATGCGATTAATCGCATCCCGGAGTCCATTTCGGACAGCCCCGCGATCGGGCTCCAGCAGCCAGCAGTGTTACAACGCAGTGGATGGTAAAGAAGGTAGAGAAGGGTCTCTCATGAGGGACTGAGATGACTTTAAACACATCTTGTCCCCGCGACGTTCAGAGGTAGAGCGACAGCGTGGTCTGGGTGCGGGATGGTTTTGTCAGGGGCCCGGGGCGGTCCCTGGGCGGGGTTGGGGTACAAGAACAAATAGGGAGAAACTGAGGGAGTGGCCAAGGCTAGGCGGGGAACAGGGGGAACATGTGAAATAGGAAAAGCAGTGGATTAACAGATCCCCATAGAGCTGATTGTCCGTCCCACTGCATGCTGATCTGATCTGCCAAGACCCTGCCATGCAGCAGAGCATCGGGAACCCATGTTTCTTCTACAGGGTCACGTTAGACCTCGTGTTGCACAGTGTCTTGCCTCAGGGATACAGACACTGAAGGTGCTTTGTCTTCTCCAAACTGGAGTGCTGGAACAAAGAGAGCTCCTTCTGAAAACAATCTGTTGTGACTCAGCGACATGGAACAGCTGCAGATGTGATTTTAGGCCTTGATCAAGTGCAGAGAGTTGAGGATTTATTTGAACTGACATGGCCATATACAACTTGGAAAGCAGTCTGTTAACATCAGTCCAAACCCTTCATTTTTCACAGAGGAGTGTGTTATTCCAGACTAAGCATCATGTGCCAATACTCCTTTGTACTGAATTTATCTTCAGTAGCCAATATTGTTAAATAATATATTAATCTGAATGGAAAGTCAGCAGCTGAATTCACAGTCAACAGCTGCATGACACTCTGTTCTGAAGTCAGTCAGTTCTGCTTGTGATCAGGACATGAGTTAATTGTTCTCTGCTGAAGTTGCATTCAGGTTTATAGCACCAATCCCCTTCACCTCAGCTTAAGATGTATGCATTGCAAGCAAAAACACTGAGAGAACTCTATCCAGATTCAAAAACTGAGTGAGAAAAACACACTCAGTATTCAAATAGCAAAGAGGAATAGGACTCCTCACCCTTCCTTCCTCATTAGGCTTAAATCCACTGCAAAAACTGCGTCTGTCCTCAGTGCTCCTTAGGAAAATTAGCTGCAAAGGTAATTTTACAGCTGACAGTGGCTAGCAGTAGGACATCTCTGATTTTCATTTTCTCTCAGGGTCAGGGTTTAACGTAAGACAGCAAAGAGTGAGGGTTTATAATGCCATTTGACAAGAGCAATAAGAAGAGCCACTGTTGCAGCCAGGGTTGGAAAGATGCCTGCGGGGACTCTCTTCTCCCCATCACTCCCTTTAGCTTCTGCCCTGAGCTGACTTTAGGGAAGTGCTGGAAGCTTCTGGGCTGTTATGAGACATCCAGTGATTCTCCAGATGCTGGATGCAGCAGCTATGGAGCAGCAGTGACTAATGCTGCCTAGAGTCTGGCCATATTTCCCACCTATATTTTTGTAATCCTGCAGAACAGAAAATTACTTTGTCCTCTCTTTGTTAAATAAGTTCTTAAAAGAAGATAAATATAAAGTTGATGGGTTCTGTCTTCTATAACAAGGATGAAAACCTGGAGAAATTTCCTCTGAACTCTCTGATTAAACTATTGGGCTTTACTTGGCCCTCAGTATCCTGTTTCTTTCCAAGTTCACCAGGTCCTTGGGAATAAAGGAATTAGCTGTAAAAAGTGGTGGGAGGACAAGGCAATAGGTTAACTGATTGTTGACTGCTGCTGACTAATGGTTGTCTCTGGGGGTACTCTGCCTTTCATTGCCACCTGATGTTATCTAGTACTAAATGTGTATATTGATCTTTATATGGAAGAAAACTGCTAAATAACATGCTTCCCTCTTTGCTTTTCAGACATTAGTATCCAGTATCCTCAGTTCTCTGGCCACTCATATATCACCTTTGAACCACTGAAAAAATCCTATCAGACATTTCAAATTACCCTTGAATTCAGGGTAAGTTTAAGCAATTCTCACATAGGCATTTTAAATTTTATTTACTTATTCTGATGCAGTGGACAACAGAACAAGCTTCAGTATAGCTTGTAGTGTAATTATGGCGAACCTGTGCATAGCCTTCATCTGCAGAGATCTGTCTTAACCTTCAGTGAATGTAAATGAAGTTTGTAAGCAGCTGAAGTGTTTTCATCCATTATTGGTAGGCACTGTGTGAGAGAATCCCTGGGACTAGTAATAGTGGTATTGTGGACTAGCAGCAATGTACGCTGGCAAGGTTATTGTCACATGGATACGGTACAGGCTGAAGAACACCCAGAATTTTTGTGAATTAGAGTTTGGAAACAGTATGCAGTATTTTTGTGGACAAGAAACTATGACCCTGTCATACTGAGCAAAACACTGCCCTATATGTAGAGTTCCTTTCCCACCCTGCAGGATTTAAGTGGACATTGTTTTCCACCTCTGAAATTTGGGACATGGGCTATTAATATATTCAGGATACATACAACTTAAAATGCAGGTCTAAAGTGAGGGTACATCCCATGCTGGCTAGTGTTAGTGCTGTCTGTTCATTATGGGCCAAACATGTAGGGCTGCCTCTAGGGAAGGTGGCCAAACTCCTGGATGCACCCCAACTCCCATATAAAGCAGACTCACCAGCCTCACAGTCTGGGAAGGAGACTGTCTTTGAAGCAGCAGCAGTGCGTTGCCTCAGTGGTGATCTTACCCTCCTCCGGCAATTTCATTTTAAAATGCAGGATGGCAGCAAAAAGCCACTGTGTCAGCTGCTGCACACATATGGAGAAATGCTGCCAGCACAGATTGTTTGGCTTGAGAAGTGTCAGTCTCATGGAACAAGTGAAGTAGGGCGTATGTATTCATGTGCAGTGAGTCTGATGTGTCTACACTTACTGGGCTTGCTAGGACAGTCTTGCTAGACTTTTTACTCAGGAGTCTCATATGGGACATGTCTGACAGTCCTTAATACTTCCAGGCTTTTTTTCAGGTCTGGTAGTATCATACTTTAAGAGATGGTCTTAAATTGTTTAACCATTAAAGCAGTGATTTTCTAGGTTTTTCAAATGCAGGATTCAAAACTGATCAAACATTTTGTGATTCTACGAGTTAAAAACTCAATCTGAAAAATGATGAAAAGTCCCCCACTGCTGCTTGCTTTTGTCTGCAATTGTGAGGCTTTGATTTTTCATGTTGACACAATGATTGCAGGCTGAATCCGAAGATGGTTTGCTGCTGTACTGTGGAGAAAATGAACATGGTCGTGGTGATTTTATGTCACTGGCAATTATCCGACGTAGCCTTCAGTTCAGGTAAAACCTCCATCCTAAATCTGATGTAAAGAGAAGGGGCTATTTCTGCCTCCTGGGACCACTATATATGATGAATATCTCCAGTGTCTTTGACTTGTGCCCCATATAATGCACAAAATGGACAGTATAATTTTATTTAGAGTTCTTTAATACTTTTTTCTCTCATCCTTTAGTTTGTGAACATGTGTCCTGTTGAGCTCTTTTGTTTAGACCTCAGTGTAAAGGGAAAATGATCAGTTTTCTTTAAGGCATTTGTCTGGGGCTCACAGCTATGTTGCCAGAAATGCCAGTGAGACACTGTATTTGCCAAGCTGATGGTGTATTGATGGTATATTGAGTCAGTGTTTTTGCTTCACAGCAAAAGACTTGCAGATAATGTAGCAAAATAAAGGATATAATGCCAGCAAGGGGGCCAGGAACTTCACCTTATATACCTTGTTTAGATGAGACTTGCAGGTTTTTTTAAATGAAGATGGAGAGTGTTTCTTGCAGTCTGATAGATATGAAGCAAGTGAAAGAGTATTTCCAGGATCTCCTTACTTGTGAGGGTGAGTCCTTTGAAAATGGGGAATAACAAAGTGGGTGATGTGCCTTCGTTGTGTTTCTGTTCACCTGCACTGCATGACAATCAGGAAAAATGGCACATTTTGTGCACATTCAGCTCTCCTGGAGGTCTTCCTGTCAATCAGTGCTGAGTTTCATACAGACTAGTGGAGTTATTAATGTAGCACTTTCACCAGGGAGTTAGAAGAATTCCCAGGAGAAATTACTGTGATGTCAGGAACTCAGATTGTAATACCCTCCATCTGGAAACAGTTTCAGCTGTTGGCAAGCTTAGCAATGCACTTGGTATGGACAGAGAATGCAAAATCTTCTCCATGTTAGAAAGATAGATAATGAAGTTTGAAACTTGGAACAGATCATATGTTAGGCCTGCTGTCTAATTTTCCTGTGCTAATATGCAGTGTGGAACAGAGAGCGCAAAAAGAGTATTTGGAGTCTAAAACCAACTTTTGGTTATCTGGTTAATGTAAGATTGTCACCTTGCCCTCTCTGTCTCATGCTCCTAGGTTCAACTGTGGCACTGGAGTTGGAGTCATAACGAGTGAAAACAAAATCAAGCTGGGGAACTGGCACAGTGTCACATTGTTCAGAGATGGAGTGAATGGCTGGCTCAGGATGGACAACAATGCTCCAGTGACAGGAAAATCTCAGGTTGGTAATCCTGCCCCTGAGGCTCAATCTTGGGGTCTCTCAAGGTTATAATGACCTTTTTTTTCTTGCCACCAGAAGTCTGATCAGATTTGAAAGGTGCAGTTTTATTTATTGGTGTTAGGACATTTAGTGATCAGTGTACAGATTATTCTTCCAATTACGTTGTCTAGAAATCACAGAGATAAATAGCACAGGGCTGAATTCCATCACAGTTTCCCTGTTGTCCTCCATGTTTGCTCTGCTACTCTTCCGCTGCCCTATGCCAGTCTCAAATACAGGCTATTAGAAGTTTACTGGATTGTACAGCTGCTGCTGTCCCTGATTGCTTTCTTTTTCAAGCCTCAGAGAGCTGCTCTGCTTCCTCAGACACAAAAATTAGATGCATATGTGTATATGAGTATATACTTATGTATAATATGCATATATCCACACAAGGTTTGTATACAGAGGTGTAATTACATGCATATTCTGTGTTACAGTATGGATACTGCAACACGCGTGTCAATCAACGAGGCCTGTGGAAAAGGAATGTACATGGACCAATTCTTGATAGATGTTTCAGAGATGTTTATTTCTCCAGCCACATGGCCGGGGCTCTGCTGAGGAACTGCAGCAATCACGGGACCAAGGGTCCTTCTGCCCGCGCAGGGAACACAAACCAACCAATGGGAACGAGGCTGAGCAGGGGCAGGGAAACCCCATCCTCCCCCCAGGGCCCCTCTCCCAGGACCACATGGCAGGGGGGAAGGGACCCCAACAATTCTGGACATAGATTTAAGCATAGTAATGGAGATAGACATTCTGCCCTGACTTTTGTTAACACCAGCAAGCTCATACAAGGCTGACAAGATAAAATATAATGGAGAAGGATGCCTTGACTTGCTCATCTGTTGCTAGGCCAGAAAACAAAATTAAGGCACTGGAAGAAAAGGCAGTTTCAAATTGTTTCAGATGTCTTTCCTTTGATGGCCGCTATTAGCATGCCATCCATAGCCCAGAAAGAAAGCAGCTTCAGACGTCTTATTATTTTCCCTTTTCATGTGCAGGCACCGAAGGGAAAAATTGCAGTGCATTGAGTTCTCATCAGCTGGAAATGACAGAGGAAAGAATTTCAGTGTATCATGTGTTGCTGTTACCAGTGCTATGAGGCCATGCAAAGGGCAGATGTGAATCAGGAGAGATGCGCACAGTTTCTGCAGTGCACTGTGTGAGTGAACACCTGCAGACCCAATAACCTCAGCTTATTTAGCATGGCAAAATACAGGCTATGGGGATAGAATTTATTGTTATAAACACTATGGGAACAGGGCAGGGGTGAAAAATCCAGAAAGCTTTTAGGCTAGAGGTCGGGGCTGTCAGAAGCACAGGTTGGTAAAAACTGGCCCCGAATAACTGAGAATTTTGACTGTTTTCTTCTAAAGGTCCATGACTTTTGAAAGAACTGCTGAGTAGGAGGCAAAAGTCATATTTTGAGCAATTTGTGGAAGGAATTTTGACTCAGTTGGCCACAGTAGCATGGAGTTTGATTCAGTGATTCAAAAAGGTTGTGTTAGTTTTTCAAGTTTTTTGTTCCTTCCTGTGCACTGTAGCAATACTAGTAAACTTGTGTGTGTAGGTTTCTATAGGCTTGTTAAAGCCAAAAAATGAGATGGGCAGTAAATTTAGCAATGGCAAAGTGAGCAGAACACTATTGAAGTTGTGATTTTACTGGCTTTTGCCTTTTCTTTGTTTTTATCCTTTTTATTTTTTTTTTTGTCATTTCATTATTATTCAATGCTAAACACTTGCTGGGTTCTGTCCAAAAGACAGTATCTCATTGGTCTCTGTCCCTCAGGGCTTAGGGTTTAGAAGAGAAGCAATTTTTGGCAAAAGAAAACAAAGGAATTGCAGCAAAAGACAGACCACACTTTCTCCTCAAAACAGTGATTTTTAGTCTTTTTTATTGTGCTTTTAGTAGTTCATGTTATCATGATGGGATGCAGGTGAAAAAGGTTGATTTCAAATGGTGGACTGATTTGGGGGATGACTAATGGGAAGGAGTTACCAATGAACAACACACATACTCCCTGCCACGATTCTTCATGGAGGAAAGAAGTTGATTGTCAACTACTGTGGCTTAATGAGTTGTCCTGTGTTGTATCTGTTATGCAGCATATTGCACTCTGCTCTCCCTTCAGGGCCAGTACAGCAAAATCACATTCCAGACTCCCTTCTATGTTGGCGGTGCTCCCGGCGTGTACTGGCTGGTCAGGGCCACCAGCACCAACCGCGGGTTCCAGGGCTGTGTCCAGTCACTGAGCATCAATGGAAAGATAATTGATATGAGACCCTGGCCATTAGGGAAAGCTCTCAGTGGTGCTGATGTGGGTAAGTGTAATGGTGTGGGATCTTTAATCCATGACTAACCCAGAGTTACCTTTTATGCTGCTGGAACAAATTGAGCGATGGTCCAGGTTTAAGAGGTAGAAGGTGTGATCTCTATTTTTGGCCTGGTTTTCCTCTGTTCCTTTGCACATTGCTCTTGCTGGGTCTATAGTAGAAAAGTTCACCACACTGCACAAGTAAGCCCTTTGTGGACACACTTCCTGTGCACAGTAAATAGTAAACCCATTTTCATGAGCAAACAGTAAGATCTGTGTTGCAGATATCATTACAACTGTGCTGGTATTTCTGCCAGCATCTCTCAGGACACCTCTTCATGCCCCTGACTGACACAGTCATGTCATCAGAAATCAATTATGTGTATGCTGAGCTTGCATTTGAAACAATATGGGCCCAACTAAATGTGTTTTGCCTAAAGACATCATTGCACTTGTCCAAAGTAATACATGAATCTCTCAGCCCCACAGCAGTCCTGTGGCTGTTACAGAGGGCTTTCTGTGTTACACCCAATCACTGATGAAGCATATAGGCTTTCCTGTATGCCATCCTTTGTTTTGCTATCCAGAGTCATGGTATGATTTAAAAATAGCTTGGAATAAATACTTCCATCAGCTTTATGAAGTGTTATTGTAACATTATTTTCTATTCTCAGAGTAAAAGATGGAGAAGTAGGGAAGGTAATTAACTAGTCCTGTCTCATTTATTCATCTATTTCATCCATGTAATAGGCACTTGAAAAAAGGCAGGGCAACAAAATCCTTGCTTTAATGATCTCCCAGTCTAAATGGTTTAAGAGTAAGAGTAAACCCAAGACAGAAGGGAAGTGGTAACAGCGAGAAATAGATTCCATGTCGCTGGAATCTCCATGCCATGCCTCAGCCACAAAGTCATCTTTCTTCTCTTCTGTAGCTGTGCATTTGACATCCCAAGAAGGAAATTATGAGAAACTTCTTAAGAATTGCTCTGTATTCTCTAGATACCATGCCCAAACTTCTGTGCAATATTGGGGTAAAACAGACTGTCCCAAGAAACAGTTGCTGAAAAGAGTAAGATTTTGGAAGCAGAGTGTAATTTCATGATAGAGTGAGAATCTATGGAATTTAGACAGATGAAAGCCCTGCTGAACTTTTCTGAGCCCTAATCTCTATTGCCTTTTAGGATGCAGCTAGCTTCGTTCCCATCCACGAATGCTCCACATACTACTGCATTAACAATCAACATCAATGAAAATAAATGCTGTGCTCTGCCATGTGTGACTCGAAACTGACTGATAAAGCCTTACTGTCCTTGTGTGACTGCACACATTTATATGAAACTGTACCAGAAGAGACTTGCAAACAATAGGTCATGTAGGTTTAACTTTAAAAAATTGCAAGTAAACTAACTCTGCTAGGATTTAGGGATGACTTTTGCCAGTCAGTCTCTTGAAGCTTTTTTCTGTTGGCACAGTGTATAAATCAGGGGTGCTGTGTACATGGATCACAGAACTGAGGCTGGGGAGGAGAGGGGTCCTTCCCTCCCTGTGCTCTCTCTTCTGGCCACAGCAGAGGTCCCACTGAACTGTGAGCTGAGGGACCAACACAGGAGGCAGCAGCCATGGTTTGGAGTGGGCATGGCAGGACCCTGGACTCCTGCTGCAGTTTCCCTTCTTTTTCATCTGCCATTGCAGCCAAGCATATGCAGCCATCACACCTGTGGTTTGCCTCTTCAGCAAAGTCACTTGTGCTGGCCCAAAGGCTGTGAAAAGTCACTGGGACACTGGGAGAGCAGCCTATCCTTAAATACCAAGACTGTTCCAATTCAAGCTGTTTCTCAAACCAGTGATCCTGTGACTGGTCCTGTTGCCGTTGTCTTCCTTGTTCTTTTCTGTTTCTCTGATCTGTTTGACTCTGATCTGTTTGAACATACTGCCAACATTGATTAGCACTGCAGCAGATGCAGCAAAGATGAGCATTGTCTTGGTTTTCTGTTTGTGTCTTCTCACTTGATGCACAGAGATCCTTGTTTACACACGTCTTGGATCTGTTTCCTTGCCTATAAAACACAGCTAGTGCTATTCTGTCAGTGTCATGATAACGGGTGAGTATATGAGGGATCTGAGCAACAAGATACCTGTCCTGCTTTGGTTCACTTGTGGCCATTACAGTGCAGACCAGAAGGGAAAAAGACAGCTCAATGTGCACTGCCAGCAGCCCTGATCCCATGGCTGGGCATGGGGAAGATGTAACTGTCCCCTTCCATGGAGAAGGAGCCTTTTTTCCCCTCTCGGGGACTTGCGTGTTTTGTCTGTGCTCCTCAGGTTAGCTCTGGAGTCCTGTGTCATGGCTGCTGTACTCAGATCTTCCCTCCATACAATGAAAAATGGGCCTAGTAGGAGATTTGTAGATGTGCAATATGAGACAATCTAGTCTGGCAGAGTTGTACCAGATGACCTGTGAGTTGTCCTGAGTTAGTTAGAAAAGGTTATTTTCCACTGTGGACAGCAGAGTGATTGGGATGGACCATCAGCCATTTACATCTGCATACTTGTGTGTGGTTTTCTGGCGGTGGGATGGAAATTCAAACTGTAAAGCTGGTGCTGTACAAACACCAGTGTCTTTCTGAAGATGTGTGGAGACCTGCTCTGGAAACTGTGCTTGCAATCAGAGTGCTGTGTTTAAACAAAACAAAAAGGGCATATCCCCTTCTTGCAGTAGTTTTTCAAGACTTCTCTTAATCATCTCAAATTGCAACACTGTTGTCAGAGCTGTCTCATGAACCCTTTGTCATCTCAGAAGTGATGCTTAAATGTACCTCAAAATAAATGTGTAATTCTTAGTTTGACACAAAACACTACGCCCCTCCAAATGGTGTGCTTACAGTTGTACACCACCAAAGTCTTACTTGGTCTTCTTAATGTGTACAATCAGTTTGTTACTATTGACAAGGAGAGAGTTACTTGATCAGAAAGTAAAATAAAGGAGAAAATAAATTCAACAAGAACTTCAATCAGATGTACATTTGATGGTTGCATAATCTGACTTTATAGATATCAGCTTTAAGGAGCAAATGAGAATTTATTTGTTCTAGAATTTCAGCTAAAATCCAGCAAGAAGAAATAATCTCCTTCTTACTTAAGTTGATGTGCCAGAATAGTAGTGATGCTTCTTGAAAAGCCCATATGTTGATGATGTGGATCCCTTTTAGTGTGTACAAGAGGGTTGACAACCTCATTTTGGATAATAAGATTAGTTGATGATGTTTAACACTTCCCATGCTCAGCATGGCATGAATTTACAGTGAACAAAGAAGCACTTAAGAGAATTTAAATTAAACAAGGCATGGTGCTTGTAAACAATCTAGTGAAATTTGTGTTTTATGAGAAAGTAAATAGGAAGAAGAGCAGACAGTAAGTAATCCAGGGAATGATTGAAAGTTACATCTGTCATGGTTTGCTTGTAAGGGCTACTTTTTGCTATTTTTAAGGTCTCTTGCTGGTCTGATATTAAAAAAAAATACTCATAATCAAGCTCCCTTGTCTAAATTGCACACCATTTGACAAATTGGGAAAGAATCTAGACAGAAAAGCAAACTGCGTTGGTTAGTAGCAGTGATCAACAACCAAATAAATCTTTGACAAACTTCTCTGATAAATTAATGTTCTGACTCCTGTGTTTAGGTGAGTGTAGCAGTGGCATCTGTGATGAGGCAGCCTGCATCAACAGTGGCACCTGTACTGCAAGCAAAGCAGATTCTTACATTTGCCTTTGCCCTCTTGGATTTAAAGGTCATCATTGTGAGGAAGGTGAGTGGATGCTGGAATGCCTCTATTTCTTTCTGTGTGTTATTCAGTGTTTCAATGTGTTTTCCACTTAGAGACAGCTGAGGAGGTCTCATCCTGTTCCACTGACAGAAGAGAATACTTGTTACTTCATCTTTTTAAAGTCACATGCTGAAACCCTTCTCTTACTGCTTTGGAGCTACATCCAGCTTCTACATAATCTGTGATTCTCAAACCTCTTTGTTTATTTAAACTAACTGTACTTAAGCATCTCAAAATTCCTTTTCAGAAGTTAAAATAATGTACCACTCCACAGCTGCACATTAATTCTAAAAAAATACCCACTTTTCTTCTGACCAGTGTCAGTTGTATATTTTGAAATGTAAAGGACACAATGTCAATTTCCTGCTAAAATCATAGATACAAGTAGTAAAGTAGGTGCAGCATTATTTTCTATGCTGTAGAACTTTTCATGCTACCACCCACTGTATGCTTGCTAATTTGAAAAACACTATTATGAATCACTAAAGAAAAGGTACACAATGCTTTATAGTACAGATACATCCCTGGAAAAGGAAGGGATTAAGCAGTATTGGGTAGGATTAAAAAGTATTTTTAATTTAGATGAAAAAAATTCAGGTTGTTTTGCTAAGGATTAGCTTTAAATATTTAACAAAAGGAACACTGGTTGGTAGGGGTCAGTCGTTTGAGCCTCAAATGACTTGCTTATGATTTCTGGATTTCCAGCACTCACCTTGGCCATTCCTCAGTTCAACGAATCCTTAAGATCATTTGCTAGCACACCCTGGCCCTTGGAACCACAGAATTACCTTTCCTTCATGGAGTTTGAGCTGACATTTCGTCCAGATTTAGAGACTGGTATCCTTTTGTACAGCTACGACACAGACAGCAAGGACTTCCTCTCCATTAACATGGTGGCTGGCTACGTGGAGTTCAGGTTCGACTGTGGCTCGGGAACGGCTGTTATCAGGTAAATGGTGTTGCTCATGTTTCCTTCCCCAAAGTGCCAGGGTGCTGATCGAGGAGAGGAGTGGACTGGAAAGACACACAGCCTAGGATGAGGTGTGCGAGCCCCTTGGTCTCTAGTGCCTACTTCTAAGGAGGTACAAAAGCACCAGAAATGTGGTCAAGGAGACATCAGTTTATGTTTCAAAGCTTTGTGCTTTATCGTACTGCAGATGTTACATTTGTGTCTGTATGGTACTGCAGTAATTCCCTTCTTGTCCCCGTGACATTGCACCATAGCTAATTAGGGGATCTGTAAATGTTTTATGCATATACTTCCTAGCCACAGGATTTCACACTTGGGCACTTCTGTAAGCATCCTCCTTTCTGGTTTCCCATTCCAAGTGGTAGGTGCCAGGCTGGAGGTGGCACAGGAAGATACACCTCCAGGTCCCAACACTTCCTCACAGTGCTGTTTTCTGGGGGACCTGGGGCTAGTATTCAATTTATATAACATAAGCTGTCTAAAAGATAAAAATGTGGTTTAAACTGGTCACCCAGGTTCCCATACAGACCTTCTGAGAATGACTCATTGCATCCTAAAATTAATGTCTAGGAGGATGGAAGCAATGAAATGCCTCAAAAATGCTGTTCCCTCTCCCTGTGTAACTGAATGCCCAGTCGCTGGGCAACTGTTCCCGGGCTTTCTGAAAAGGCACTGGGCTGAACAGAGGCACTCAGTATCTTGGATATGGCCCAGGAGGCTGCCAGTTTGACCAGGCTGACCTGATATTTAGAAATGATCTATATAAAGCTTATGCAAAATGTGTACATTGTCTGCAAGTCTTGCATACCAATGATTCCTGTGGATGGACATCAGGAATTTTGACTCTAGTGTGATTAGGGGAAATGTACTGATTTTATACTGAATGAGAACTCAAGCAAACAAACCCATTCAGATGACAAAATGAGAGATGAAATTTCAAGGGAGCAAATGCAAAATAATGCACAAGCCTAACAATGCACAGCTGTGGAAAAACAATTAGTGTTGTCAGACAAGAAAGATCCGGGAGCCGTCATGGATAGTTCTGTGGAAGCAACAGCAGACTGCTCAAATACAGAAACCTAAGTACAATGCAGAGGACTATTAGGAATGGAATAAGGAAGACTGTCTCTGCTAAAGCCCACAATGCACCCTGTCTTGAAAACTTGCTGCTATTTTGGTCACTTCATTTCAAAAGAAATTAGCAAAATTTAAAAGAGTAGTTTTGAGATCCAGGAGAGGGAATGAAACAGCTTCCACAAAATACAGCAAGACCTTTCAGCCTGGAAAAGAAAGAGTTTGGTGGAAGTATGATAGAGTTTTTTAAATGATGAATAACATGAAGATTAATGAGTATTCTGTATTTTTTCAATATGAAAAGAAAATAAGGAATCAAAGAAAATAAGACTTTTTTCTTTGGGTTTGGGGTTTTTTTTTTTTCAGACAGCACATAAATAAGTTGTGGAAACTAATTGTCACAGCAAGTTACAGATGCCAAAACTATAAATAGGTTAAAAAAAATTGGACAAATTTGAAGAAAGATCCATTGAGGGAGATCAAACACAATTGTACGGATGCAGCCTCTGACTCAGGAAATTGCTAAATGACAAGTTGCCAGAAGCTGGGAGGATATATCAAAGGAAGAATCACTTCATATTTGCCCTATTCTATTCTCTTGCTGAAAAGTGGCAGAAATAGCTGATTTTGGAGACCTTTTCTCCAACTCAGAATAGCCCTTCGTACAAAAGCCTTCAATCTTTACTGATTGCAGCCTTCTAATTCCTGTTACTGGCAACCGTAAGATATAAAGCAGAAATTTTTTTCTTCCAAGAATGCTGTAGCACTTCAAAACACCTTGTACTAAAGTTTAATTGATATGTAGGGTTATAAAATGTGGCGAGAGCCACAAGCATATGCCTGGGAGTGGAAACTGCCTCTTTCTGTTGGAAAGCAGAAGAACAAGCTGGATGCTAGCTAATGCCTGAACTACATGCACTGGAGGAAAAAGAGTGTGGTGAGATAGCAGAGTGGTGGGTGAGACTCGTGAGACCATCAGGCTTCATGAAAGTTGTCAGGTTGTCCTGTTAGCTCTTTTTTCTAGAAAAAATGTGCAACCTGCACCCTGTCATCAGCTCTGTCAGTGATTAAATAAGATAAATAGATTCCCTGTTTTTCATGCCTGCCTGGACAATGTCCACTTAAAAGTCTGTCTTCATCATACTGCTTCATGCCTACCCTTTGTCTTTCATGGAGGTGTAGCTCTGGTCATCCTGATACCTCTGCCATAGGACTACCAGGCTGTTAGATATTATAATATAATCAGAACACAGCCATAATGTCTTTATAATTAGGATGAGGCAAGCTTATCTCTGTATGTCAGCAGCAGCAGTAGGAGAGCTGTTGCTGGTGAAGGTTTGTTTTTCCTGATGTGTCCTGGGATGGAAGCAGCACAGTGTGCTCTGAGGGCTCCACAGGGAGAAGGGATGCTGAATGGGTGGACAGATGCAGAACCTGAGCACTGAACTATCTCAGAGGAGTTTCCCTGGGATTCTCCTAGGCTGAGCATTCACAGGATTGTGATCTTCATGATCTGGTGTATTTTTTAAGCTTTGGTTTACATGGGACAAAGTAACCTCCCAGCACATGAAGAGGCAGGAGTGTTCAAACACTGGATGAAAGTGTTTCAAAACTGATATTGATAGTTAAGAAAAAAAGAAATTGCTATTGTCACATTTTCAAAATTATGTAAGTTTTTAATCAGTATGTGTATCACTATTGACTCACTATTTCAAATTACATTTTTTTTCCATTTTTTTCATTTCAAAATGTGGGAGATTTTTATTTTTAAATGTAAGTATCCTGAATATACAAAACATTATTTCATTCCCAGAACTTCTGTATTTTTTCACTGGAAGCTAGAAAGTCTTAGGGGTCCTAGATAACACGGTTCTGATTTTTCCAGCTTGCCTGGTCATCAAACACAAGTTTCCAGTCCTCCTGGAGGAAAGGCTGCAACATCTCATTTAGACATAAAATGCTTTAGCCAGTGTAGTAAAATGACATTTGAAAACAAGATACAAAGATCTACAGAACTTGTGAAGGGGAATGTGGTTTTGCCCTTCATACAGGCTGCTATTCGTATAAGTGCTGCGCCAGTAAAGATTGTAAGAACGGTTTAAAAATGCTTCCTTTGAGACTGGTGAATACTTTGCACAACTGGGGATTATTGTTCCTAGCCAAGATCTCATCACATCATTAGGGTCATATTCTAATTACTTCCGTTTTATGTATAGCGTCCGGGCCGCACATGTGTGTGTGTAGATCTCAATGTAACAGGATGCGTAAATAGAACTGATAAGCCAACACAAAGTAGTTCTGTTTTAAAAGAGGATGAAGAATGTGGGGCTAGACCAACCATTAAGTGGGAATCTTCTAGTGAAATGAGGATGTACAGCTGAGACAAAAATTCATCTTTACATGTTATAAATGACTGGGCAGAAAAACTACCACAGAGGTAGCTAAAGTGTGTGCTGATGATAGCGTTTCATTTATAAATAAAAATAGAGTGCTTGTTATTTGCTCTGGAAATATGGTCTTTGCTCAGAAGATTGTTACTTCCTTATAAGGGAAGAATCATAGTGGCTGATACTTATTTTTTATTCAGAAAATCATCCCAGAGGACTTGACTTTTTAACATTATGGAGTATCAGAAAGGCACAGTGTTACGTGTTTGAAAATTTTCTTGCCCTTAAAACAGGAGTGAAGAACCTGTCAGTCTGGGTCATTGGCACGAATTACGAGTGTCCCGCACGGCAAAGAATGGTATCCTACAAGTGGACAAACAGAAGCCAGTGGAAGGGATGGCAGAGGTGAGCTTACGGCAGACTTGTCTTGAATGCAGCTGTTGAACTGTAAAATGATTGTGTGGTAGACTGCACAGCCTGCTCTCAAAGCTCTTGCTAGCTTAAAACAGTACACACATTAGGGCAACATTTTCTTAAGCCCAGAGCTGGGAATTTGTGCATAAGGTCTTCCCTCTGAGGACAAGGATCCCTGTAAAGTCAGGGATCCAGAAGAAATCTGACTGTACCTGCTCCTGACATGTAACTGGACTCACATTTTTGTGTCTGCTTCATATATGTTCCTGAGGTTCTTTTCTTGGTACTTGTTGTGGCTAAGTCTGTTGAGCAATGTGTGCACTGTGAGAGGTGTAATTTAGAAAAGTATGATGCTGAAAAGTATGTGCCTAATCTTTTTTTAACCTCTTTTTTGAATATTGTCCTGGAAAGGTAGGCCACAAGAAAATTGTTTCTTTGTCATCTTCTTCTTGCAAAAATAATTTGCAGGCCAGAGTAGGAGCTGGAATAATCAGACAGTTGATGACTTGCTTTTTTTTCTTTGCTCACCAAGTGATCACAGTGAGTCAAATTTGTAATAAAGTGAAATTGTACTTGTACCGAGCAGGATATTCACTCTAAGCACTCAAATGCATGCACAGAGGTACATTTTCTATTTTGATAGAACCCGAGGCTAGACCTCCATAGAAAATGTCTTTTATTCTTTCCTAGTGGAGAGTGCAGACAGAAAACCAGACTCCAGATCCCATGGAAGAAAAATCCCATAGCAGAAAAATCCCATAGCAGGCTTTTCAGCAAACTGGGAAACTTTTATCAAAGCTTTGACTTTTCTTCAAAAATTTAAATAAACTGAAATTCCAGTTGTCTGTCAGGAAACAAATTGAGTGAGAAACATTTGACTGGAGCACTCAAGACTTCTTTAGATAGATGGGTTAAGATGAACACTCCCATTTTTTTCTTCTAAGTGCTGCAGTGCAGTGCTCCAGGAGGAGAGTGGCTGGGAGCTGCCAACCATGAAAGCACAGAAGTTTCTGCAGGACTGGAATTACACAGTTATTCTGTCTTGAGCTATTAAATGTCTTTCAGTTTGCTCCAGGACCCTGAATATTCCCATCAGGTATGCTGAGCAACTGCTGCTGGTAATTAATGCAAACTCAGTGTTTCTTTCGTTTAGCCCCATAACTTATAGTAGGTTATCTCTTAGATGTAGGAAACTGAATGAGTTTCTGTTGCATGAACTTTGCTCCGTTTTTTAGCTTTAAGAACATCATGCTGGTTGTAGATTTACATCCTTGTACCTCAAGTCTTTGCAAATGAAGCTAATTGTGCAATCAGAAAACACAATGAGGCAGTTTCCTTTCTTTCCTCCTTCAGTATTGCCGTTTTGAAATACTTGAGATTTTTCAGCTACTTCTGACTGGGATAACATCAAGTCAGTTGAGAATGTCCTACAATGGCTTTTTTGATAGGACTGTACAAAGAAGAGGCATTGAAGTAAGCTGTAAGATCTAAAGTAGGGCTATAACAACTCATGTAGGCTAGTCTGAAGATACAAGCCTGGTTCCAGCTATTCTAATAAAATCTTATTCTATGTTTCTTGCAGGGGGCTTTTACACAGATTAAATGCAGCTCTGAAATATTTATTGGTGGAGTCCCTAATTATGATGATGTGAAGAAGAACTCTGGGATCCTCAGACCCTTCAGTGGGAGCATCCAGAAGGTGTGTGCCCAGAGAAACACACTGGGGGCATTAATTTCTGTTGCATCCAGTGCATGCTTTATGTGGAAACCTGCCCATATTCAGCTGGCAATAATCAAAATAATCTAGGATTTCACTTCAGGAACCCACCATGAAGTGGTTAAATTATTATTTCACAGTGAAAAGTCCACCTAGTGCATTCTTACGCCACAATGGAGATGCATACCTTACTGCTCTCCCCTCTTACAATTTTATGTGGGGCACATGAATGGAGGAGCTGTTTTACATTGTTAGCAGACATTAGGCATGATGTTCCCATGTGGTCAGCTGAGCATGAGTGCAGTTCCTTTCTAGATAATGTAAATTCATAATCAGTCCTAGTAAGTAATCCAATGAAAGTTCAAACTGAACTAACATTTTTCTTTCTAAACATACTTAAAATAGCTTGGATAAAGTTGGAAGGTTGGCCCTGAATCCTCACAGCTTTATAACTGTGAATTATTGCATCAGATTAATGAAAAGAAATAACAAATAAACCCAAAATTTTAATAATAGTTTTAATTAAAAAAAATTTAAAACACTCTAGTGGATCATGTTAACAATTGCTCCACGACATAACAGTAATGGTAGGTCAGCGTAAGTGGTTTCATCACTTGATCTGACATTTTGTACTGTCTTTGTCAGCTGTCCAACAGAAAACATGAAGTTAAGGAGAACTGAGGTAGTGAATAATAGTGATGGGAACAGGTCAGACACACGACATCACTGGGAAGGTAGATTTGACTAAACACAATCTATTTTGGGCTGCAAGATAGCCTAGTAGCAATGAATACAGGTTACAGTTACAAGGTGAGGTGTTGTAGCTAGAGTAAAGGCACTGATAAGGATTGGGAAATGCAGAGTGTGAGCACTTATCTCTATGATGTACTTAGCAAGGTGTATTTGTATTCTCAGAGGCATGAATGGGATGTCAAGGAAGAATGTTGCATGCCTTTTGGGCACTGGGAACGTTTAGTTGCCTGCTTCACACATAGTAGGATTTTGGAGAACTATAGAGATAGAGCTGCAAACATCACCAAGTACTGGAAAATATGCAGCATATAGAAAGACCTAAGATCACAATCTATATAGTTTAGTCAGATAAGGCTGAGAAGTGACTTTATTATGGCGTTCTAGTTCCTGCATGAAGATGAGATTTCTTTGGATACATGGTGCTGGAATTGTGCAGAAAAAGATGTGGTGAGAAACAAGGGCTGGAAACGGAATATAAGTTTAAAACCAGAAACAAAAGACATGTTTTTGTGAGTGGAGACTTGTTAGCCTCTGGAATAATGTAGTCAAAATTTAGAAAGGAGCTGAAAACATAAGGGAGTCTTCCCTGGTCCATTACATGACAAGACTGGATGTTTTTCTGCTGTTGGAGTTGTGTTGTGCTTGATGAAACCCCTTCTCTGTGTAGGATCCCCTAGGGTGCATAGTCTGAATTACGCAGGAGCCAGAGCACCTATTACCTTTCTCAATTCTGGCCTTAAAATCTATTGTTTGTTAAGATGTACTTATTTTGATGTGGCTGAGATCAGATGCTGTGCCCTCATGTAATCTCTCTTCCCGAGATGTCAGCTGAGATTATACCAATGTAGGTTTATTTTGGAGAACATATGCTCCTGACATACTGGAAAAATCCCAGAATTTAGCAGTTCTCTTCCATTTATATACAAACAGTTTTGTGAAGTCATTATTTATGTTTTTCATTCATCTTAACTCTAGCTTCTTTCAGATGAGATGAGATACTAGAAAGCAATAGTAAATATGAAAAACAAGCTGTTCTGCTTAGTATTTCTGTTGTCAACACTCATCTCCTGGGAGGTTTTCTGATCTCAGAAATGCTTTTCCTCAGCAGCGCTCATCTAATTTTACCATCCTAGCTGATGGTTCAGCTACAAAGTGTTGCACCAGTGTTCAGGCACAAGCCTGGTAAATTCCACACAGCTTCACCGCATACAGGAGTTGCCTAAGGCTGTTTCCCAAGACACAAAAGAGATTAATCTCCAGTGGACTGGGGGAGCAAAAGTGTGGGTTGGACCTCTGCAACTGGAAAACACACAAGAAATAGGATTTGGGCCAAGTTTTTAAAGTTACATTTCTCTGAAGTCTTTCAGAGGAATCTTCTAACTAGCAGGAGGATACTCTGAATGTGGGAGTTTTTACAATGTGTTTTCACACTTTTTTTTTATTTTTTTGAACACATAGATTATCTTGAATGACCGGACAATTGATGTGAAACAGGATTTCACTTTTGGAATCAACCTCGGCAATGCTGCCCACCCCTGTGTGACCTCACCATGTGCAAATGGAGGCACCTGCATTCCCAAGAAGGACAGCTATGAATGTGACTGTCCCCTGGGCTTTGATGGGCAACATTGCCAAAAAGGTAACAATGGCTGGATATCAACCCAGGGTTCTGGAGCTGATCAGAAAAATAAGGAAGATTTAGCATCTACAACCACTGCTGTACACATCCCTTTAAATAGAAACCCCAGAGGCCAGAGCTCCCCTTATATCTGTGCACTTTCCCTGTATCTAGGGAAGAATTTGTTTAGTTATTTAGGAATGTAGTAACTGTTATCCCAGCACAAGGCTAGAATCCATAGATAGCAACCTGGTATCCGGTTGCTTGTGGTGAACAACATTAAACAGTAACACTTCATACACCTCCTTAATTGTGCAGTGCTATACAGTAGGGGAATTTCTGCCAGGGTCCTCCAGCCAGCAGTTATGTTACATCCTGAAGCGTGAGCATGGATAACTCTTGTAATTTTATCCTCCATACAGCTGACAGCAAGCTCTGTTCTCACACACAGAAAGGTCTATTCCTGTTTTAGACACGGACTCCTCTGCTGGTAATTTCACCATCTGCAGAGATCTTGCTCTGGTGGGGTGAAGCAGACCACCAAGGAGGAAGACTCATCCACATGCACATTACTCTCTTTTCTTTGGAGCCACTGTTACAGTTCAAACTTTAGAGTCAGGAAAGTGATAAGATTGCATGGAAAGGGTTTAAAAAGTGTGCTTTGGGTTATTCCACTAGATGGAGACGTTTCACTTCTGTCAAGCTTGATCTTGAAAAACTCCTAGGGGAAGGTTTTGTAATGCAGCAGTAAACTCAGTTCAGAAGAGCTGGCTGACATTATTGTCTTCACCCACTGCTTCATTTCTCACAGGCATAAGCTTCAAAGTTAAATGTAGTGGTTTTGGTTAAATTGTGATGAATAGATTGTCCTTTTCTTCAAAACAGACAATATCTTAAAACAAAAGTGTCGTATTAAAATACAATGCAAGAAACCCCTTTGCTTACGTTGTTGTGGTCTAACTAAGAGCTGAAACAACGTCATTTACCTTGGCTTTTTTGTAGAGAGGAGGGAGAACTGGGATTTTGGCTTTCTAGGTATGTACAGGGTGCTAAATTCCTGACTTCAAGATGGTATCTGCAGCTGTACTGACACATCTCCCGGGGCAGTCAGTCAAGGGAATGCTTTGCAGCCTGGGTGTGTGACTGCCTGCCCATTTGGTGAGTTCCTGTGCAGTTCTGGAGCCGCAGCTCCTCGCCTCTGCTTGGCTCCTGGCCTGTGCTGAGCCCAGGGAGCAGTGTCCAAGCTCATAGTACCAGCACTGCTGCCAATTGGCTGGTGTGTCCTCCCTGTTGTCACCTCAGTGGATGTCCAGGCTTTCAGAGACAGTCTGAAGAACCTTTTGCCTTTAGCCAGATCCTGGGTGGTGCTTCCTATGTGAATCCAACCTTTATTCATTTTTAAGAGTGTCCAAAAGCATGAGTCATCTGGTTTCTGTTCCTGCACCCTCTGGCTCCTGTTCAGGTGCAGCCCAACCTCCCTGCACTTGTGCAGCCTCAGCTGCCACCAAAAATTGAAGGGTTTTCTGATAGATGTGCAGAGATCAAGGAGATCGCTCCTGAACCTCAGTCCATGACAGCCTTGAGGAGAACCACCTGAAACAGATTCCTCAAAATTATCCTTACCTGTGTCTCTACAGGAGTGTAGACATGGTTAAGGTGAGATGCATGTCTGTGTCCACTTCTGTTTCGCTACAGGGTTTTGGTTAGTGCACTCAGAAGGTATGTGGGGTGAAGGTGCTGTCTCCAACCTTCTTGGTGGCAGGCTGCTGTAAAAAACCCTAAAAAGCAAAGTGCTCGTGAAAGACTGCACCACATTCTTCAAAATTATACACACCACTTAAAAACTCAAGTAATGCTGGTATGAGGTATATGAGATATTGATTCATATCGTAATGGTTCATTAGCTGAAGATTCAATAGAGTTTCTGCTGGCATTGCTAAGTTTTATATCTTCTGTCCAAGCTGTGGGAGTGCTAAAGGTATTTTTTATACTTTAACCGTAAGATGGAGTAGAACAGTAAACCTTTGTTTTCCCTTGTCTAGAGCTGATCCCTGAGTAAAACCTGATGAGTTACTGGGGTTTGAGAAGCAGGACTAGCAGAAGGGTTTGGTACTGGTCCCACCTGTCTGTACCTTTGTGTGTTTTGAGCAGACAAATATACATACTTGGGCAAACCAATAATAAAACCGGTGCTACCTTCATAGGTGATTGTAGTCATTTATGCAAGTGCTAGGTGGGGGGTTACACATTTGCAGAAAAGTGGGCATGAAACTGGACTATGGGAGATTTTTAAGCTTTAGAATAATAAACCCAGAATGTTCTTGTTTTGTTTTGTGCTGACTCACTGCAGAGTGTGGAAGTTACTGCCTCAACAGTAAGTACTGCAAATTACATGAAAACTGCTCTGTCATTGTGTGTTTGTCTGGATGCTGGGTTTCCATTAAGCCTGGCAAGTTTCTGTCATAAAGCTAAAATATCTTCTAGGGTTATACAGTACTTCCTTAAACATTGTGCTGTTGATATTTCAAACTGCATCCAAAGCATTTGCCAAGCTCAGAACAGGGGCTGTAGAGCTGGTCCCTGTATTTGCAGAGCAGAGGAGCCAGGCAGCTGGCTGAGGGTTTTGTGGTGTGACTTCAGGCTGTCCTGCAGTTCAGAGCTTACTCCTGCTTCCATCAGAGCGTTGGTGCTTGTCTGCTGAATGGTGATGAGCAAAGAATGGAGGTGTTTAGTCCTAGATCTCCTGACTGGCCCAGCTCCCTACCAGCTGCAAAGATCCTGGATGCATCGAGGATACTGCTAAAATTTGCTTGGTTTTCTGCAAAGAAGTCAGAGTCAGTGAAACAAATGGAGAGCAAGCAGAGGTAAATGCCCATTAAGCCCCGTGGAGGAAATCAGAGTACTCTGGCAAAGGCAAGGCTTGGTGCATATCACAGGCACCTTCCCCTGCTGCAGGCAAGAGCACTGGGGCTCTAGTGCAGGATGTGATGGGGGAACAAGGGCTCCTTCCATGCTCTGCTGCTGTCAGAGGCTGTCCAGTGCAGAAAGTGTCAGACCTGGTGAGAAGTGTTTGGCCAGCGTAACACAACTTTTGCAGTCTTGAACGATGTTGGCAGGCTCCAGGCTGGACATGGCCTGGACATTAGACATATTAGGCAGCTTTCCAGATTTCACTATGGATGAAAACAGTCATTTGTCACTATCTAAAATTCTCAGTCTTGGCACCTAGAGCTAAATTTCATATTGCTGTTGCTGTCTGCCAGACTACACCAATTGTTGCATATCTGTGTCACAGTGAGGTCTAAAAGCCCAGGCAGACCCTGTGTTGCATAAAGAAAGCAAGCATCTTTGCCCTGGAAAGCTTGAAATTTATATAGATAGGATTAGCTGTGGTTGAAGGGATTATTCTTCAGGAAGAAAATAGGATGAAGGCATCTATTTTCGGTAATTTATACAACTGGCTTGTATTAATGCAGCAGCCAATTATGGGAGATCAGCAACAAGCTGTAGGGTGTTCACTCAGCAAAAAAATCTGTTCAGGCCAGTGCTCATAGCCTGGTGAGGGGCTCTGTATCAGGGATGTTCAGTGATTTATGTCACACAGCTGAGTTATATTGCCAGAGATATATGTGGGCAGAAGTGCACCAACCCCAGGTCTGGCTCCGATGTGGGCCACTGTCCCAGTCATACACCACAGGGGTACCTGGGGCTGTCCCTAGAGAAATGCTGTATGGGGGACACAGAAAACAACCCCCAAGGCCGCACTGCAGTGTTGAATACACCAAGGGGCTCTACAGCCTCTGCCATGCAGCCTTTAGTGTAGTCTCAGTTGCTTTCAGACCTAAAGTGATCTGGAACACCCCGTAAGTCCTCCCTGGAGATAATCTGCCCCCCACACTGTACCCCAGGGGTGAGCTCTGAGCAGGCAGCAGCCACTCTGTGCAAAGTCACATACACTGAAAGAGGAAACAGGTTGTGTGTGCTGCCTCTCAGCCTCCCTTTGCAGGGTGAGAGGTTCCTAATGTGCTCTGCATATGGTGCTCTGTTAGGAGCTGGGGAGGAGTTTCTTAGTCTATAAACACGGGTGGTTACTGCATAAACTTTGGCAGGGGGGAGCGTTGAACCACATGGAGAATTGAGGAATGTGGAAACGGGGGTAAAGATAAAATTTGCAATGTTTTCCCAATACTTCATATTCTTCTGCACTACCATTTATGTTGGAGCAATACATTAGGCTTGTGACAGGAATGCTGTAAACAGAGGGACTGTCAGCAATTTAAACTCCCTTAACTACTGCCCCTACATTTCGGTAAAAACTGGCAGTGGCTTTTTGCGAAGCAGTGTGGGTTCAGCTCAGTCTGTGCCACTGGCAGGTACCTGCCACTGCAGGAGTAAATCAATAAAACAGCCTTGTCTCTTTTTCTTTCCATTTCCATGTCAGCTATCTGACATGCTTCTTAATTTTTTGTATTTACTTCTCAGCCATTACAGAAGCAATTGAAATCCCACAATTTATTGGTCGCAGTTACCTCACATATGATAATCCAGATATCCTGAAAAGGTAAAGTATCTCCTGTGAACCTAAGTAGTCTGTTTCTTAAATGTAATAATGTTAGCAGCCTTATGTGGGAGGGTGTACTATATTTTGTTTATATTATGTTTTAAGCTGTATTTATAGTATTTCTAGCTGTATTTCTGCAGTATGTCTAAACTTAAGGGAAAATACATTTTAAGTGGATATACTGGTGGCTTAGTTTGTTATATTTGAGCATCTTACAGCCTGTCAAGAAATAGCACACGTACATCTGGCATGGGGAAAGACTGGTTCTTCCCTGAGGGCAAAGAACAGACATACAGATCCTGTGTCTCTAAGGAGATTAAAGACATTAACTCCTTTCTAACTCCTGCTTTAGCCTAACGTGTAGATCCTCAAAGTTACTTTTTTGGCTGCTCTGTACCATAGAACATCCCCACATTCCGGCAAATTGAGGCTTGTTTCAACAAATTCCTCCATCTACCTTTATTTCAGCCACTGAGTAGAGAAGGGTTCACCAGTGTCCTCACCGCCATTTAGTGCCTTTCACCTACTGGGACTTTCTGATTTGCCCTTCTTATGCTCCTTCCACTGGTTTCTGAGGGCACCACATCTACTGGACATTCTCAAAATATGCTTTTTGGGCTGGATTTCACACTAGTTTTGAGGACAAAAAGGATTTTCTCTTATTTGTCTGGAATAACCTAGCAGCTATTGTGTTTGGGATTCTGGAGAGACGAGTTCAATTGCTGTGCTCTGAAATGATGGGAATGGGGATGTGAACCAGAATCCTTCGCACATCAGCGTGTAGATGAGCTACAGGACAGTAACCCACCTGACCAACATAGAAGAAATACTGCATTATCTTCTGTGTTTTTTTAAAAGAAAACAGTTGCAATCTAGTATTTTATGATTATTTCCTTCTACATTAAACAGGGTGTCAGGAACAAGAACAAACGTGTTCATGAGGTTTAAGACCACAATGAAGGACGGTCTTTTGATGTGGAGGGGAAACAGTCCCATGCGACCTAACAGTGATTTCATCTCTCTAGGCCTTCAGGAGGGAGCGTTAATATTCAGGTAAAATTTCTCTCCCTTTTTTGTATAGCACACAGGGCTCAGAGGAGTTGCTACAACACATCCAGTGCACTTGTCCCTTGGTACAGTGTGAGACACATCCTCAAAGGTTTGTTCAGTGATGGGTCCCATTTGCTGTCTGGGAAAGGATGTAAGTTGAAGAGGTAAGGTGCTGGAAGATTTGCATCGCTCCTTCCCAAGTTTCCAAACATCTGGGCTTTATTGTGATTTTCTAAATGGTTTCTTATGAGGGGTTGAATACTCTTGGTAATCCCCCCACAAGCCTCTTAAAGCCATCTCAGTTGGGCAGAGCAGGGTAGGGCTGGTGGAGGGAGCAGGGGTTGAGGACAAGCTCTGATGGTGCCAGTGCCGACTGTGAGCTCTCTCTTTGCCAGAGAGTGCACATGAGAGCAGGGATTCCACCATCTCAAACCCTTAAATTGCCAGCTCTGTGACGCACACACACAGCTGTCACCACACCTTGTTTCTGCCACCATCCACAGAATCACTTAATTAAGCAGTAATACTGCTGTGGAAATGGTGGAATTGGGGAGTATTGGGAAATGTTGGGTTCTTGCTCCAGAATCTCCTTCTCCCTTGCAGACACTCAGGCAGACCCTGTGCAAGTTTTTGCATGGTGCTTTTTTGGGACTCCTGTGTTTTGAAAGCCTTGTCTTTCCTCATGGTGCTCCTTTAGGTTGTGTAAGACCAACACTGAAACAGCAAACTACAGATGCAGATTGTTGTGAGACACTATTCATTATGTAGAAGAGAGTTTATTACTTAAGCCGATTTTTTTTACTTTACTTAACTGGCTGTTCTTTGCTACCATGGATGTATAGATAAGTTGCACATTTCTACTTAAATTAGTTTCTTGTAAGCTTCTTTTAAAATGTGATTTATCAGTGGCTAACTTGGCAAAAACTCTTAGTTTCCTCATTGTTTTATAAACAAGGAACTGACTGCAAAAGTGGTGCATTTTTTAAATGTCTCTGGGAGAGACTGCCTTGCCAAGATCCGTGGCAGTAATGATGCCTCAAAGTGGCTACCTGAAAACAGAGGCTAGACAAGATTAAGAGAATAAAAGTAGGTATTTATTTGAAGGTGTACCTTCAAAGGTACACCTTAGGCAGTCAAGAGGCTCCACCCAAGATGGACACTGGGTCACGGATTCTTCACACTTTTGTAAGCTTGGTCCATTTGCATATCAGGGTTAATTCTCCAATTACAATTTCAGTTAGTGATGCAATTACCCCAAGCTTGCCCCTCCTCTCAAAGGCTTTAGTTTACATATTTTGGGGCCTGGGACAACAAGGTGTCCTTGAAGTACAAACCTAGAGAGGGTTTGTTATGTCTAACCAGCATGAGAGAACACCTATTCAGTCTGTTTCTGAGGCACAGTTCATTTTTTATTAGGGTTGTTGCTCTTCCCCAGAGATGAAGATACTCAAAGGCTTTAGAACAAACCAGCTGAATTTTACTGAAAAATTTGTACCTTCCACATGTATTTAAGAAGGCAAAAGATTGAGTTACCAGAATAGAACTTTCATAAGCAATCACTGCTCACTGAAGGGGAGCAACAATAAAGGTGGTGAAAGGACAAATGCAGAAAAAAAATAATCTTTCCAGAAGCTTGGTCCTTGTGCTAGTTTTTCACCTTTTGAGAGGTGAGGTCAAAAGACTATCAGGGCTGTGAACTGGTCAGAAGTATTTTCCTTCAGGTCAAGTTTAGATGTCTGTGTTCTGATCCAATTTGAAATTCAAAACACACCTTTTCTTTCCCATTTTCTATCATCTTATTCCCTGTACAGTGTACCTGCTGCTGTAAATCCTTTCTGTTGCTCCCTGCTTCTGTAGAAGGTTATTTCACTGTTGTAGGGGGACATCTATTGTAGAGGGATTCACTGGGGATATGAACCTCATTTTTGTAATCAAAGGTCTAACACTTTGATGCAATCCTTAACACCTAAATCCTCTTGGTTTTGACCTCGACCAGTATCTGCATCGTGCGTAATTCAGGTGCTTGCCTGAGACTCACTTAAGCCCCCAGGAAACAAATTTAGGAAAATCAGCTTGCTCTGGGCAGCTCACAGTTTAATGTGCTGTTTTGAGAGCCTTTGCTGGCGATGAGTTCATACCATGTTCAGTCTTTTTTGAAGCAATAGTGGTGCTGGCTTTAATCCCTCCTGCTTGGTACGGGCTGAAGTCCAGCAGCAGCTGGCTCTGTCTAGTTCATCCTGAGGACCCAATAGCTCACTGTGCTGTAGCATCTACTTCTCCTTTTTTAAGATTAGCCCAAGCTTCAGGGACCCAGAAATTAAGGTGCCTGATGTGTAAACATGATGGGGACATTATATCTGCTGAGTAATTTTAGTAAAAGCAAATACAAAGAAATAATCAGAGTGGCAGCTGAAACAGGTAACTTCATAATTATCTCTGCATTTATTTGACTTCATCTTTTCTAACATCACAGGTCCCAACCTTCCCTACAATTCAGATGATTTGTATATCTATTATAGGTCACATGCTTATTTGCTCTTGTAAAAATTTATTTATTAACCATGTTTGCATGGTTACTGCTGTCTCCCATTAGTCCAAAGGTCTGACCTGCATAATCCCCTGATTTGGGGAAGAATGACCCTGCAGAGGCTTTCTTCTTGCTCCCATGGGAATGGTGATGGTACCCACTCTGACTCAGGGAGTTTTGCCTGCTTATCCATGAGACTGACTTTGCAAAATAAGAGCACTGCTGCTGGGACTGCAAAGGACTCCTCTGGTTGCCCCAAAATCTGAGCCAAAAGGGAGTAAGGATGCCTGAGAAACTTGGCGGGCAACCAGTCCTTTCAAGGAAGGCAGTTAACACTTCCATTTTTTTAAATTGTAGCTACAATTTGGGCAGTGGCATTGCTTCCATCACGGTGAACGGCTCCTTCAGCGATGGCCGGTGGCACAGAGTCAAGGCTGTTCGGTAAGTGGACAGGCTTCATCTGGGAGGTGCTTGGGGGCCACCCTGCCATTAAAGATGCTGGTTGGCATGTCTGGGTGCTGGTGGGGTGTGAATCACTGTGGCTCCACACTCACATGTTGCCTAGGAGTGGAACTGTTAGCAGCTTGGCTGTTTGAGGATGATGTACACAAAGATTGCTGTATTTGAGGTGACAGTGCCAGCTCGGCACAGCTCAAGGCAGGCTGCCAAAGTCATGCAGGGCTATTCTGGGGCTCTGACAGACATTCTATTAAACCCATACCATGTGGGTTAAGAGTATTTTTCTTTAATGTCTGCATTTTGAAATTCCCTAGTGAGCATTTTGCGGGCTGGCACAAGCACTGGAGCACAGACAGTGTAAACCTACTTCTGCTATTTGGAGGAGGTGCAGACATCTTGCAGTGTATATATAACTCTTATTTATAACTCATTACCTCATGGGAGGCAACTGTGTTCAGCAGGGAAAGCACACATCCTTCTCTTCATGAGAGGTTGGTTCCCTGGAAATCACAGTCTGACATTAGCACAGCTTGTTACCAAATTCGGTGGGAATAGGAACCCATCAAGTAGCTTTTCTGTCAGTACTGTTATTGACCATATGTAAAATAGCTCTAGTGAGAAAGAAAGCTGCCTAGAAGTATTGCAGCCGGGTTGTGGTCTGTGGCTCAGACCCAGGAAGCCGTGACTGCTCCAGAGAGAGTGTCCCACAAGGGACAGCCTTCCAGAGGTCTGTGGCGATCCCTCGGCCGCCGGGGTGCCTTCGCAGAAGGGTGACTGTCTCAGCAGGCTGTCAGCTCTCTAGTGATTCATCAAGAGTGATTTCAGCTCTTGTTCTGCAAGGCAAACCCCAGGCTGAACCAGGAGGAGAGAGACGAGAGGCTCGTTTAGCAGTTCCGCATGAGGCAGCTTTACTAGTCCGCACCCTGCGAAGGGGAGGCCAGGGAACTCAAAGAGGGAGAAGGGTAGATCTTATAGAGATACAAGGGTGGGTGTGAGAGGGTCGAAACCGATGGGTTACAAAGAATCTACATAGGGTCTCCCAGCGGATCATGGTTCTTGTTTTCTCTCACCCTCACCGAGAAGTGCTGCCTTTTCCAAGGGGATCTTGCTGGGAGGTTATGCAATCTCCTTATCTCAGCAGGCCTCCTTCCAGGGCAGGGGCTGGACATACCCCACATAGAAGTATGTTTTACCTTAGCTTGCCTATTTTTTTCCCTTCTGTGGAAGCTTCTGCTGTTTACTTTTAAATTACCTTTAACAACAGGTCAGAATGTGTCCATCCTCCCCTCTCCCCTAGCTGTGAAATTTGATTCTTTTCCAGCACTTTCTGCTCTGCAAATGCATCCTGCACACTTTACAGGTCTTTGACATCTATAAAAAAATCCTAAAACCTGAAAAGTCTGGATTGCCATAGAACATTGTGTCTGTGGGGCTTCCCAGTCCCAAGCCTTTACCTTTAACCCTTCCAAGCTCTGTCTCACCTTGGTCTCCTGGCTGCTGCTCCTCCCCCCTTCTGATTGTAGGCTGGATGCATGAGAGTGCTTTGCTTTTCATTTCAGGGATGGACAGTCTGGCAAAGTAACCGTGGACGATTATGGTGCCAGGACTGGTAAATCCCCTGGGAAAATGAGGCAGCTAAATATCAATGGAGATCTCTACATAGGTGAGTGCTAATTATTCACATTCAGGACACAGATGCAAGGTCATCTGCAAGGCAGGGCTTTCCAGCTCTGGCCAGCTCCTGGTGGAGGTGTTACACAGCAGCCTCTAGTCCTCCACAGCCTGTTTTTTGTGAGGAGGCCTCTCTGAGTGGGATGGAGGAATTGGTATGAGAAGGGACCAGCACCACGGGATGCCCTATGGTACTCCTGGCAGGTACATGGAGAAACAGCAAGAGGCAACTGGAAACCCCACAGCTTAGTGGATCTGGGCACAAGCTTATTCATCTCTTACTCATGCTACAATTTCTGGAACAAATAATTAACATCCTAGTTCATTACCTCCTGCTTATCCCCTCTGTACTTTCAAGCGCTGAAAATGTTTATTTAAAACAACACAGAGGAACCTGTAAATTAGAATTCCCTTCTGAAGGCCACTAGGAAGGCTAATGGCACTGCTGGGTGTGCAGCCTGCCAAGCAGAGCAGACGCCCATGTTGGTAAAGGGTTCCTCACGGCTGCCCTTCCCACAGGTGGCATGAAGGAGATTGCCCTGCACACGAACCGGCAGTACCTGCGGGGGCTGGTGGGCTGCATCTCCCACCTCACGCTCTCAACCGACTACCACATCTCGCTGGTGGAGGATGCCACCAACGGGAAGAACATCAACACGTGTGGGACCAAGTGACAAGAGAGGAATCCCGGTGCTGAGGACCCGTCGTGTGCTTGTGTGTGTAGCTGAGCGAGAGCTGGCTGATGAGTCCTCTACAGCCGGACCATGTTTGCCATCTGGGAAGGTGATAAAGCCAAAGGGAAACATAAAAGAAAAAGAAGAACACTTTTCCCTCTCATTCCCTCTCCTTTCCTCTCCTTTCCTGACCAAGTGAAACCAAGTATTTTGTGTATGAACCGTGCCCTCTACCCCTTAAGTGTGTAGTGAATGCTAAAGGTTGTGCATCTGTGCAAACGGCAAAGTGTGATGTTACAAGTAGCTCAATGACTGTGTTGTGGTCCTTAGGTTAACTTTTGTAGTATCAGAGAAAGCAGTCTTGAAACACCTTCAATCACCCCACCCTGCAGTGATACAGTGACTGTGCTGTTCAACAACTGCACCATCAGGCAGCGTATATTTCTGCATTCACGTGTAGGTCCTGGAACAAGCAGTTCTCCCTACCACTCTCTGATGTAGCTAAATTATGTTTCATCTTGTGTAACAGGTAACAGTTACAATGACTGGTTTCAAAATATTGTTGTTTGTTGAGGAGGAACGTTCTTACAAGTCTACTTTTTTATTACAAGCAACAAAAACAATGAACCAATTTTGTAGAAGTAATTTTATACTTGTCTATTTTTTATAGCAGCAGCAGACCTGCTTACATGGCATCACTTTTAACATCTACATGTATTATACAATTAGCTCTTTGCACACTTTCCTAAAAATAGAAAATGGACCTGTGGCTTAATGTCTGTATTATACAGTTTTAATGGGGATATTTGTGAGTTATGACCAGTTTTACATCTGACTCTTTTTGTTCTGTAAATTTTGACAGTTTAAAATTGTACATTATGAAGCTTTCCTGTCTTAAACAGATTAAAAGATTAGGAAAAAAAGAGGAAACGCTTGCTACTGTGGTATGATAAATCACTTTTTTTTTTTTTTTTTAATGTCGGAAAAATGAGAAAAGGGAGTGCGAGAGACCTTGGTAGGTCACAGTCCTCTTCAAATGTTATGTTTTCTAGGCACTGGAACAGCACTTATGCAACCTTGATTGCCAAAGTGTAATTTAAGCAGGCAAACAGAGTGCTGTTGAGACACTGAAAGAGAGGTCCAGAATTTAATAATTTGAAGATTTTTATTCCTTAATTCTTTATTCAAAGTGGATGAGTGAGCCTTTGTTGGGTGGGATGGGGGAAGAGAGACCAACCATGCAGCAGGGCACCCCACAGCCTGCCACGTGCCCGTGGGAGGGTAAGCACAAACTTCCTCAGGGGCACAGGTTCACCTGAATGCCTGTGAACTAAAAGGACCTGATGTGGTGAAAGCAATGGAGGTGAGGAGGTTTCTGCTGCATTCTTACTGTGCTCAGAGTGCTCCTGGCTCCCTGAGAGATCCAACATCTTCCCTAGATTCATCCCACCTACAGCAAATCTAGATAATGGCACAGGCAAATACCTGCCAAGGACACCTCAGCTCCTGTCCTGCATGCTGAAGGGACACCCTGATCTCTTAGGTGAAAGATCTTGTGCTCCTTGTAGATAAGGTAGCAATGGTCAAAAACAAATGCAGGCACTTATTAGAAACAGAAAGTAACAGAAAAATATATGGTGGTCCCATCAGGTAATGTACACCTGTGCTCTGCCCCCTGCTCAAATGATACTTCAGAAGAAAAGGACTGTAGAAGACATGGGCAGCTTGCAGAGGAGCTGGAGGCACTCATGGTTCTCCTCCCAGGAGAAGCAAAGTTTGGTTTGGCTTGGGGAGCCCCATGGGGAAGGAGAAACCTCCATGGCTGGAAAAAAGCAGGATAAAGTATACAGGATCAAGATGTGCCTTTAAAATGAAAGTAAGTGGAATTTGATGCCTTGGGATGTAAAAGGAAAATGTGTTGGGTTTGAGAAGGGTGAAAACTAAAACCTCTGGAGGCTGAAGGTTTTTCTGCCTGCTCAGTGCAGCCCTGTGGCAGTGGCCAGACACAGCCTGTGCTTGGGTCCTGTCTGAGCTGCTGGCTGCCTGAGGGGGAAAACTCACATTTTATGAGCTTGAGGGGTTTCCCACATGCTAATGATCTGTTCTGACCTGGCACAGAGTAGGGAGGTTTGAATGGCTGTACCCCTAATCCTGAGGACCTCTTGTGCTGCTGCTGATGGGGCACTACCATGATCCCCAAACAGCATCATCCTCTGCTCTGTCTTACATGCCTCGCCTTTCCCATCCTTTCATTTCTGTCACAGGGTTTGGAGACCAGTTCCAAGACAAACATCTGGCAGGAGAGGTCTCTATTTTAAGATAATTTACTGCAGGATACCAGGCGCTTTGGCACAAGGCTGTACCTCGCCAAAACAAAAGCTGCTCTTTGAAATGCAGCGTAGGGAGGGGAGTGGGTAGGAAATACCTTTGTTGTTGTTGTTGTGGAAAAAGAAGAGCAGCAAACGGCAGCTCTCCAAATGCTTGTTTCCAACTCTGCTTATCACAGCGCGAGAATTCGGGGCTGGCGACGTCACCCTGCAGCGTGATGCTGCAACCCTGTAGGCTGAGCGGAGCAGCACAGCTGCGCCGTGCCGGCCGGGCGGGGGGTGGAGGCGTGAATAGCAAAGATGCTGAGCGGTTTAAATCATTTAAGGAAAACCAAAACAAAACAAAAAAAAAAAAATCTTTTCTGCCTTCTTTTTAAAGATAATCTGAGAAACATCTCTCATCAACATCTCTGCTCTCCCTGGTGAGGCTTGGGGATGGGAGAGAGTCTTTGGTTTCCGCTCCAGGGGCTGAGCAGGAGTCAGGTGCCAGAAAATCAGGAACATCTGTCAGGCCACATGTGGAGGCTCTGTCTCCCGCCCTCTACCACCCTCCCCACTGATGCTGGGTCAGGAAGGAGAAAGGAAAGGTGGACAGGACATGGCAGAATGATTAGTCATTTTCCTGGCCTCCATATGCTGCTCGCTGTCTCCAGGAATGTTTATTAGCACATTACTCGTTGCTCGAGCTGACTCAGACGCGATGCCTGACCCCAGCGCTGAACAGGGTAAGTTCCTGCTGGTTGACAGAGCCGTGTCCCTTTTGCTGCAGGTACCTGTGCAAACCAGCAGTGAAGGCAGCAGTCACAAGAGCTTGTACCTCTATTTGCAATTTAATCTCCTTCCTTAACTAGCAGTTCTTATATTTCTTACTAATTTTCCACATTAATCCCAAAATATATAACATTCCACTTAGTAGGGCTAAATTCCTGCCTTGGTACTGGCTTTGGAGGGCTGAGTAAAGCTTTGTGCTGAGCTCTGGCTGCTGGGCAGAGCTGCTTCCTGGTTGTCCCTTGCTCTGCTCAGGGCAAAGTGTGTCTTGCTGCTCTCTACTACACCTACATCTCAGTGGGAAGCAGCTACTGGGAATCAGCAGTTGGGTTTAATGTGCTTCATCCTAAAGGAAAAAAAGGAAAAAAGAAAAATAAAGCAAGTCAAGGGGTTCTAAAGCCAAATGAGACTCAGCAATGGTCCCTCTGGTAGGCAAATCCTTGCTGCACTGGTTGGAGCTGGGTAGTCAACTAGGTGCCCATTTCCATCCCAGTCCTCCCAGCCTGGCCCCAGGGAGCAAAATAGCGAAGAGGAGGAGGAGGAGGAGGAGGAGGAGGAGGGGGCTGCCAATGTTGGGAAGTTGCCCATTCCCTGATGGAGTATTACCCTGCAATAGATGCCTGTTAAGAGTTACTATTTTGTCAGCCAGGCTTTCCTTTTGAGAAAAAGTTTTCATTCAATTTGCACAGCAAAATAAGCTGGGTGGGAAATATATTGTTCCAGCTCTGCACACTCAGCTCCCTCCACAACACAATCACCCCTCAAGGGCCAAATCTCCTCACTTTAAAGGCCTAGATAAAGTACAGTCATGTAACAGCCACATCCCATCAGACAGACGTATCTTTTATCAGTGTTTTATTTTCTGTTTTTGAGGGGGGCGGGGGGTGGTGTTTCCCTTCACCTACTGTCTCCCACTCCATTTTTTTATTGGTTTGACTCAAGTGATGTTGTGTCCCTGATTCTGCACTTGGGCATTTCACTCATGAATAACAGCCTGGTGCCAGCACCTGTGGCCACTGCAGCTATGCAAGGTCCTGGTTTTCTGTCCCTGTCCCTATGGACAGGACTCGACTCATCTGTGAGTGCCCTCTTGTCAAACTGCTTGTGATGGAGACTGCCTGGCAGTGCTGTGACCGACTGCCCTGATTTCTTTTGAATATCCATTCACCATCACAGCATTTTTCTTTGTTCATTGTGCACAGGACAAAGATGACATTGTTCCTCTTCCCCTGCTCATTCTTTTTAAATCTTCCCTCAGTCTTTCTTTCTAGGAAAACAACTGTGCCAATTCTTTCAACACTGTCCCCACAGGCCATGTTTTCCAGCACTTTATGTTACTGAGATGTATGGGGAAGCGTGGAAGAAATGGAGCTGCAGAGCACACACATGCTATGCTTTGTCTCACAAAACAGCAGCTTTCCAACCTAATGTTTTGTTTTGCAGACTCTTAAATCGTTTCTATTGGCAGAAGTGGCACCCTAGGTCATTACTTTTGTGGACATGGGGGAATTTTCCTAAATTTTTCTGTCTTTTGAAAACATGGGAGGAGCAATATCTAATATTTTCTTTACCATTTCACTTACTTCCATTTTTTCCCCTCTCTACAGTTTTCAGTGTTAGTGTCAGCAAAGCAGAATTCAAAAGCGTAATCACCAATTTATCATCATGTTTAGGCAGTTTTCATTTGAACTGATTGTTCTTACCAAAACACAGACTTCTTTTAACAGCTAACAAATGTTTCATACATAGGGACTTTAAGCTTTATTTTTGTGCTGAGAGAAATTTTCTGTGGTTGCAAATCCAGGGGAGTGCTGTACATTAATGCTACAGCCAGTGCCACATTGGGAGACACTAGCACTGGCAGCACTGGGAGAGTCAAGCAGAAGATAAGGATGTGTGCTGGAACAGGGTGGAACAGGGACAGAAGACATGGATCGTGTCTCCCTCTCTCCACCCTCATTGTGATGGTGACATATGGGACAGTTCTTGGTCCCTGCAAAAAAACCTCCTGCTTTCATGGTCCTCTGGTGCTGCTGTTGCATGAGTATCTCCATGATGATTGTACCTCTACTCACTCCAGCTGTCCAGGAGCTCTGTTAAATATCCAGCCCAGCTGGATTAGCCTGGTTTTGCCAAGGATTGAATGAGCTGTATTTGAACACTTTCAATATCTTCAGAAAATATTGCAAACCCATGACCCTGTTATTTGTTTTAGACCTGAGACACAGATGATGGAGTGAGACCTGTCTGGAACTCTTCCCTGGTATCCCTGCTCTGACCAAAGCAGTAGCAGGGCTGGAGAGAGCAGCTGTGGGTTTCACTTTTGGAGCACTTGAAGCCTTTCCTCATTTCCACAGCTCTAAGTGTTTCAATCTTTTCAGAGCTGTACTCTTCAGTCTGGCTAAAAGTCCTTAATCCCACACCTCCCCAGTGCTCAGAGGAGCTCCCACATCCTGCCTAGGTGCTGTCACACCAAGCTTTACAGATCTGCAGGCAAGGAATTGTGAGGCAAGGAATTGACTCTGATTTCCAAGAACACCTCCAAAGAGATGGAGAGAGCACAGTGCCACCATGCCATGATGGTTTCATGTGACATGCTGTGATGTGGCACCTGTCATTTCACACATTGCTAAGTTCAGGTGCCATTCCCAAACGAAGGTGCTGTGGGTTAGATGAGCCACAAAAGTCCTTGGCTGTCACTAGGACACAATGACAAGACATAAATGACCTCAAACTTAAGGCCCACGTTACAACCACTGTATTAGCTGGTCATCTCTGTTCCACTAAAACATGCTGAGAAAGTGTCCTATGCCACTCAAACCAACCCCACAGTGCACAGCCTGTGCCCCTTCATCCTGCCGCTACACCTTTCATCCTGGCACAGGGATGTCCACCATGCAGACACGTCCACCACGTGGACTACTGGAGAGTCTCCAGTGACCGATGTTTGCACACCTCAGCCCAGGAATGCAGGGGGATCACATATCAGCCCCTAGCTGTGTTAGAGCCACAAGCTGAGGAGGACACAGGTAAGTGACCAGGACTTCTTCCTATCACTGCATCACAACAGGAGGGCTTCAGGGGGCCTTGGATGTGCTAGGGTCTGCTGTGCTGAGGAGAAGCCACTTGGGGAGTATCTGTTACTACCCACTCTATCACGAAGCCAAGGCTGTTCTTGCTAGATCCTGTGGTTATTTACTCTGGCACAAAATTTAAATAACTCTGTTTGTACTGAGGCATGATCAAAATTTAACTCTTACTTAAAAAATAAATAGGAAAGCAAAGAATATGAAGACATATAAGAGTGTAAGAAAATATATTTATTAAATTTCATGGCAATACTATGGCAAAATTGTTAAACACATGCTTACTTTTAGACACCCAAGCAATACAACAGGAGTTACAACAAGCAAGCAAACTAGGTTTAAAATATATGCAGAGTTGTATCTTAGTGTTAGGTTAGTCTTAAATGTCAACTGCCACACTGAAATATTATATCCCCAACATGATCCCATGCTTCCTTTTTTAAGCATGCATTTGTTTAACTGCTTAGCTGATAAATTTTTATATTGATACACTTTGTTGAAACAGTATTTTACTTGACATGCTACAGCTTCATTAAAGTGCCATGTGATGATTTTGCTAAAATTGTGAAAGAAGTAATTTTTCAATAGCAGACATGGAAGCTGGAAGATTTCAGTATCATTCAGCAACAAAAATGTGTTGAATGACTTATTAGATTTAGTGTGTTATGAAGACTATTTTTTTCAGCTCAGTCTATTGATTTGTTTTCAGAATTAACTTCTATAGATGACTATTTGAAATTGGCAAACAATATTTTCACTAGTATTAAACAAAAGTCCATTAAAATTTTCATAAAAACAGAACATAAACATCTCTAAGCAAATTATTTATGCTGTAAAAAATACGGTATAAAAAGAGCTAAAAAAACATTGAACCTGTTCACAGTATATGTTTTAAAGTTACAGCATTATAGTACAATGTTGTGTGTTTTTTTCAGGTGACCTGTATGATTACACCAGTTCTGATGTTTTGTGCACCACAACAGGCTCAAAGTTCAAATTAGTGTTACCTTCAAGTAGGATTTCAGACATGAGTTGTTTCAGTTGTCTTCTCTTTTTGTTATCCCCAGCTTTACAAACTTTTGACATGCTATGAAACATAAAATGTTCATCCAAAGCCATTCTTGAACCACATTAAGAAAACATTGACAAAATGATGTTCAAGGATTCTTTTTAAATTGTATTACTACTAAAGAGAGTGACCTTTCTATTTTATTTTGCCCTTCTCAAGCTATTTATTTTTTAATTTTTCTTAATCCAAGTAATGAAAATGAGAACACTTCATTTCTTGCTTTGTCTCTGGGTTAGTTTTACTCACTACCTTTTGCACAATATGAGACCAAATGAGTTGCAAAGGTATTGAGCCTTCCAGCGGAAGCTGTGCATACACCTCCACTGAAGCTTGCTTTCAGTCAAAGTGCAGATTTGGGACTGTCCTAGAGATTTTGTTAGGTATCATATTAAAAACCAAGGATTTCATCTGCTCTGCTGCACCACAAAGTCACCTGAGCAGTGCTGTTGCAAGAAGAGGGTGAGACTGGAGAGGGATTAACGCCATCCTCTCATGAAACACCCTGTCATTAGACCAGCTCACCCGCATGGGGAAGCTGAGCCCCTGCCCTCCAAAATGCAAAATACCTCTGGAGGCATTTTTTTTAGTTGTAAAAGCAGAAGGAATTAATAGATGTTTTGTGAGGGAGAAGTATTGTCACGCACCCTGGGACAACTTGTAAAGTTACAGAAAGCCTGCCAATATCATCTGAGGTTTGTTTGTATAACATGCAAAAAGGAAACAAACACTGGCTATCTTAAAAACACTGGGGAAAATCCAGAGTTATATAAATGGGGGAGGGGAAAGAAAATTGTGGTTGAAGAAACTGTTTTCCAGCTCCTAATGAGATATTTAGGACAGTCTTAAACATAAGGAAATTAAACACTAACATTTCTGAATCCTTATCTAGCATCTGGGGTCTGGGACCGTGTTTCCAGGCTGGCTAAGGAAAAGGCAAGGAAAAAAACCAACAAATTTTGCAAACTGTGAACAGCATCTCTGAGCATCAGCCATGCAGAGCACCATTAAATGCACAGCACCACAAGTGGTGTGAAGTGTGTTGGGAGGAGCACAGATGGCAGCTGCTTCCTCTAGACAAAACTGTCTCAGAAGGTATATATTCACACACAGGGCTCCAAAAAAATCACTTCAGCGATTGCAAGCAGACTTCCTCTGCCATATGCACCTAGGCACATGATAATGTAAGCACATGTGTGCATAAAGAGTTAGAACTTGGTGTTATAAATATTAAATGTCATTTACACCGAAGCCTTCATCAAAGTCTGTGGCAGAACAGAAGATGCTATTTACATGGGAAGCTCTTCATAGGTTTATGGTACACAGAGCCCTGTTAGCAATCTCATTCTCTAAATGTTACATTGTTCTTATATATTTCAAATTATTTTACTATTTTTTTATCTACTTGCAGGGATACAAGTATTGTATTTACAAAGCAATATTTATTTTAAAATAGAGCACGCAATTGATCATTGCCTTTTCAGTGATGTCTGAACACCTTCTCTCTCCAATGCACCCAGTTGCTTACATTTTTGCTGCTATTTATGTTCAACTGAGTGTCCTGGAGGACATGGTCACAGAAAACACCACAGCTCTAAGCTTTACCCAGCTGAACCTATCAACAGCAACGAAAAAGGTGGCTTGAAAATGCCTCTTTAGAGCAGCCTAAAGCTGGAGGTCAACAGAGTGTGCTGCTGCCACGTTCCTGGCACGGGAAAGTTCTGGTCCCCCACCTGAAGATGAAGAAACACAGCGCATCTGCCAATTGAGCCATGACAGACAACACAGATACTGGTTCCCTTTGGAAATGGTTTACCCATGAAAGCAGCAACTAGAGATAATAAAGAAGCTACCACAGCAAATCTCAGTTATCAGGTTCTTGGTCTGCCTATACAGCCACTGCTTAGCAGGGGAGGTAATTCACTGCCTGCCTGTAATATTAGCTTACTGTTTTGTCGATATATTAACTAGTAGTTCTGTGAGGTATATCAAATGCAGATCTACCAAAAATCTAACACACAAACCCGAGATCCCAGATCTCTGTGCATGCCAGAAAAACAAAAACAGTGAATGTGTCAAATAGGAGAGTGCACAGTGATACATCAAATGTGACTAATGTTCCATGCATACAGTGATCAGTACAAAAACCCATTACAAAACTTAAATTGTCACATATGACAGGCATGGCTCAAAAACAAAAAGCAGCAGAACCAATGACTTTCTTCAGAAAGCAACTGCTTGGCATTAATACCCTGCCTCTCTGAACATTGATCCTGGAGGTCTGAAGCACTGAGTTAGGCATAATAGTAATTTGGACACAATCCCTTCTGGTCATATCCCTTCTGGAAGTTGCTGAGTTTTGGTTTTTGTTTTGTTCTTTTTTTAATTTAGTTTTTTAAAAGCTTCACTTTCAACTCTTCTACAAACCAAAGTAAAAAGCCAAAAGAACTAAAGCAAAATAAATGTTCAATAAAGGATAAGATCTTTCACAAAATGATGGTAAGGAAATGCAGTTTAAACTTTAAGATTCCTAAGATAATTTTCAAAAAAAATTTGTCCGTAGAGGCTCATCAGGAAGCTAGAAGGCACTAGTACAAGGAGCCTGATCCCCTCTGAAGCTTACAATTGTTATCAAAGGATTTAGAGGCTAAAAGCACCATGCTTTGAAAGAGTATTTGGTTTAAAGACATTCCTAAAGATGCTTCACTGGTTTAACATGGTACCTGGGCTCAGAAAGTAAGTCTGTTCCCTGACAGTCCTTGTCATTCATCCCTACTGCTCCATGCACCTAGGGGTGGCTTCACCTGATCACAACATTAGCACACCACCTCTCCCTACACATCTGAATTCACTGCTGAAGTCTGAGATAGGCATTTGAAAGGCAGCACTGGATAGGCTCAGAGGAAACCACAGAGGTGAAGCAGCTGAACTTTCAAGTGCTGGATTGACAACTGCTTACTGGCTCATCAGCATTAAGCAACAATGATGCTACAGATACTGCACAAGCCTGTGTCTCTCCCACATCTGCCCCACTCTTCTGTTACTGAAGCCATTGCTGTTAACAGGACCTTTCTGCCCTACATCCTGGAAGTCAGAACACTAGGCAAAAAAAATGTATAGTCAAAAGTTAAAAAAAAAAAAGAAAAATAAGAGATGAATAATTTGGTAAGAGGGAGTTTATAGCATAAACATCGAGGCAGACCATGCATTTGTGGAGCTTTTCCTTACTTAATCCCTAAGAAATGAAGCAATTTAAAATGTTGTTGTCTTTACTGAGTAGGAAGAGCAGCACACTGGGAAACCTGAGTATGTGATGCTTGTGTGTAACTGATTCACCATGTGAACACTGTGAATGGTCCTGAACTGCTCCCTGTGAGCTCTGTTCGTTCTCTGCAGCTGCCCTGATTTCCAGTCTCCAAATTAAAAATTGCTAGTACTCTCAAACTACAGTTTGATTTTGCTTCTAGCAATACACAGCCAACAGAAAAGCACAGTTATTCTTCATGGTCAGCTGTTCCACTACAGAGGGGTTTTTTTTTCATTTGAATCACCATACAATACTGATTGCTCCTCTGCATTGAGAAACTGCTCTATAAAAAAACCCCAAACCACTACCCATACACACTGTCCATGACATCATCTGCTTTCAATTAAAAGCATATAGCAGCACAAACTAACAATCATCTTAGGAGATAGACACATTAAGCCAAATCTACACTAGTGAAAAGAAATACTCTAAAAAAGAATTATGAAAAACAGTTATTACTATTAGGATTTAGCCTCCCCCAGCAATCAATCAAAAAAGGCATAACTGCTTCCTTTCATGTGTTGGTTTAATGTTCGGAGTAATAGGCTATGACACTCCCCTTGTGCTGATTCCTGGTCACAAATGGACGTCAGCTCTTTGCACTGACTGTCTTTTCACTCATAGCTTAGCTATTTCCAAGGCTCAATAGCTGAATCCAATGTGCACTTTCTGTTCTTTCAGAGACACCTTGCACTCTGCCAGGCCTGCAGACTGGTCTGTTTTTTACTTCTTCACAGTTCACTCTTCCAGGAGGCACACACAGGCAGTTGTTACTGGTTATGGTAACTATTTAGTGTTCTGCCTTTTTGTCAGTTTTGAAACACCTCTACACTTTCATTCTATGGAGATGGCAGAGACATGCCAGCCTCTGAAACTGCAGAATGCATTGCTATGATTAGGTTTAACCTAATGCTTGGTTTTATTTTGATGGCCAGATCATGTGGTTTGGAGACCAAATCTCTGTCATGATAGTCATCCTCCTGGTCTCCTCTCACACGTTTTCAACTAGCAGCCTAGCTAATTCAGTTTCTGTATCTGTTTTGTTTATAAAACCATTCCCATGTCTTATTTATTAAAAAAAAACAGAACCAAACCAAAACACAAAGTAACTAAGGAGACAGAGAGCTAAAAAAAAAAATAGATTTGGCTAGGACTTTATGGAGACCCTCTTTGATCAAGCTCTTCCAAGGTCTGATGCCTCACCACTGTGTTTTACAGCAAGAAACAGGTAAGTTTCTTGAAAGTTTCTCCTGTGAGCTAGTGAAATTCATGTATGCCACAGCCTGAAATTTACACAATAAAGTGTTACAGTTACAGCTGTCTAGAGAGGCACATGTGAAAACAAGCATTTTAAAAGATGATTGTTCTCAACACTCCTTTAAGCACACAAATGAACATAATTGAAGCTTTCTTTGCATCACATATCTGGTAAAGGAGAGGTAGAATTAGCGGCACTAAAACCTCCCTGGGTTTCTCTCTGCCACTAGAGAAATCCTACCTTGTACTCCCAGGCAGGATTTGTGCAGAAGGTCCTGTTGACACCTAAGATCAGCCAGGCAGCAGGTAATACAAAGTTAATACAATAAAGACCATCCGAAGAGCAATTTTTTATCAAGGAGCTAGTCCTACTACCTCCAATTTCATGTGCCAAACTGCTTCTAATGGCAGCTAAGGTGAGTAGACAGAGATTTCCCCGTGGCTTACATTACTGCATAGTGCAAAGACTGCTGAACTCTGAGGATGAATGGACTACTGTACCACTTCGAAGCAGGAGATCCAGACCAGCAGCTATGAAATACAAAATGCATTAGTGCAATACATTAGGAAAGATTAAATCCTTAACCAAAGGATAGAAAAAATATAGAGCATTCTAAGTTTTTTTTAAAAAAAGGAAATTTTAAACTTTATGCAGTTCTTGTTGAGGTTTAAGTCAGTGTTACACTTTTTTCCCCCAAGTTTGTACCCCTGAGTCAAACATTTAATAAACATTGTACAGTAGGTACAGAAATTAGTGTCTAGTTAAAAAGCAACAGATTTGAATGGCCATTGCTTTGTAAGTGTTAAACAGTGACAATAACCTTCCATACAGGAGAAGAAAAAAAATAGCATTCTCATTTGTTCTTAGTTTATAACTAGGCAAAAGATCTCAACAGTTTCCAACCATATTGTTTCCGTGTCCTAGGCTGAGGTTTGTGATAAATTAAGCCTTCAGTAAGGAAACCTGTTGGTGCTGCATCATTTGAGTCTGCACAGTTGAGAACAGCTACAACAAAGCAAAGCAACCTTTCCAAGTTATAAATTGCATGAGACCATGTTAATCTTGGAGCACTATGTGAAGGTAGGCAGAGTTCTTTGACTATAATTATCAGGGGCTTTAACTTCAGTACCCCTTACATCCAGTATATTTTACTAGAGTAATAACTAAATTGCTATAATTTTGGCCTCTCGGCCTCTATTACAATGGAATATTAACACTTCGACTATCTTAAACATGGTAACATTCAGCTCACTAGAACTTCTGCTGACTGTCTCCAAGAATAATTCATGCCTTTTGCACTTTTCTTCTTCCTTTCTTTACAACATCAGGAATAAAAGCTTATTCAGAAGGCAAGTTCACATTCAGTGAGGACTCACTGTTAATCATTTGGTTTGTTCTGAAAAAAGTGTGTGAAGGACCACCCTGTGTTAATGGGTTTAGGAGAGTCTTCATCATCTTTTGGGGGAAGGAGAAACTGTCGGGAATTAATTGAACATGGGCTCCCAAAAGATGCATTTTCATTGTTGCTTTCAACTGATCCAGGAGAGTCTGGAGTGCCCATGTTCCAGGTGCTTGTGTTTGCTTGAGGTCTGTAACCTGTGGTTTTATCCAATTCTTCCTCCACAGGTGAACGACCCTCCATTTTCAGAGCACTGATAGACAGCTGCATTTGTGGCTTATAGCCTGCTGTAGTCACTAAGTCTATATCTGGCTCCTCCTCTGGTTTAATTTGAGGCTGATACATTGACTGGATGTCAATGTAAACCACCTGAGATGACCCCCCAGGTCCATCCATAGGGGGATTTGAGATCTCCTCTTCAATGATAGGGGGGCAGTAGGACACAACAACATGGTTCTCCATTTCTGAGTCAGAGCCATCTTCAGGCACAGTGGTCTCTGCTGCTGGGGACATCATCTCTGTGTCTTCAATCTTTGGAGCTGTAGACTGTGTTTCCACCACTTCAACACTGTTGGGGGTGCATGGGTTCATTTCCAGTGTTTTAAGTGTCTTATTCCCCTGAAATGAGAAAAAGGAGAAGGGGGAGACACTAAGCTAAAAGATCTGGAAAATCTGAAAGCAACAACTTGCCCAAATTACTCATCCCACAGTCATTAGTACCAATACATAAAAAAAAAAGTGTTAATAATTTTCTGGCTCATGTAGCATATACACACCTCCATACTTTCTGCTTCTAACACTTTGACAAAGCAGTCCTTTCCTAGATCAAACATTGCAAGTAACTGCATTAACAACAAAGCTCTAGATAGCACCTGACAGGAGTTACTCAGTAAATTGGCTTGTTTCCCCCTGCCACAGAGTTTTTTCTACAATTGGAACAAATGAGTCAAGAGTAAGTTTGCAAAAAAATTCTTTAACTTGTTTTATCTTTCAGAAGCTTAAAATACTAGATTTAAAAAAAGGGTTACCTCACAGATGTTCCTCTGAAACTGCAGTGCCTTACTGTTCTCAGGATTCGGGATTTCTGGATAAAATGTTTCTTTAATCCTTTAAAGATGAAAGAATAAACTATTATAAAGATATCTAGGCCTGAAACAGATTGTGAATACACAAAAGGAGTCAGGACATCTCCCTTTAATTCAGAATACTGAAGACATCTGGTGCAAAGATTCAGTGTGTTGAAGTTTCACTGAGTATAATGGAAAAAACAGCAACCTTTTTTTTTTTAAGTCGGGAATTTAATACTCCACATTTACTAAAAGTTGAAGATGGTATGTCTACCTTTGTTTGTAGAGGGCACACAAATTACAGTTTGTCACCAGCTTATTTCCACTTGGGAACTATTTATAAATGGTGCTCACTGGGAGACAGGCTCCTGCAAAAACTTTTTGCATTCCTCCCTCTGACCTCTCTCCAACTCAGTTTCTCCCTCACCTTCTACAATGTGTTTTTGCCACCCACCTTTACACAAAGCCCACTAACATCTTTGGGTAGTTAGAGAAACAAAGGAGTAATTAAAATAATGGAAAACCCTAGCACTAAAGCAAAAACTTCCAGGAAAAGATGAAAACCTGAGGCAGGCATTTACCATTCCCTCTTTCGGTAGCAGAAGATGCTGGCCAACACTCCAAGCAGCACCACCACAGCCACGGGGATGAGAATTGCAATGATTAATCCTACAGCTGGGGGATAAAAAAAAAGAAAAGACAGTAAATATATATCCAATGTTACCAGCAAATTTTATGCCTTTTCTAACATTCCCACCAATTAAAGGCCATCCCATTACACTCACCTAGTGCAGTGGACTGCAAACAGTGACCTACACCATTACCCTTCCCCTTTGCTGGATGGGCAAAGTTCATCCATAAACAGATTCAGTGATAACTACAGGAATCAGCAGATATTTCTCTCTGACTGCTTAATTGCAGAAGGTTTCATGTGCAGCTCAAGACTTATTGCTACTGTGATTCTATTCTCACTAAGCTCTGGAATTGCACTTTCACGCTACCTGAGCTGGCCAAGTTTCTGGTAATGACTCTTCTAGGCCAACAACTCATTGCACAAACATCATTGTCTTTTATATGTTTTACAATGCTTCCAACCCCTGCGTTTTAGCTCCAATACATCCCCAGTTCCTTCTTCCATTGATATTAAGTGCCTCAAGTTTGATTTTTCATGTATTTTAGTTGCACCCCAGTGTTTAGTACTTCACAGGAAATACTTTTTTCTCTCATTCCCCAAAGTCAATATCTTTTTTTTTTTTGTAGTTGTCTGTGTTTGCTTCTGTCAGGGGATCAATAAAACTGAATTCAAAGTAGAGAGGCATCTGTTTACAATTCTGAAACTGATAAATATTTCCACAATGTCTTTCTTCCCACCATGTGTTAGCAGATATTCATTATGGGAACCCTGACAAAAACAACTGGCTGTTTGAGAAAACTAAGCTCAGACTCCACTATATTTAGTAGTAGGTTAGAAGTTATTTTTCTGCATACATTACCATGAACTACAAAGTAGCTGTAATAGGAAAGGATCTTTCCCTCACTCTGAAATGTACCAGTTTTTGTATTTATAAATAACCAGCTAAATAAAGGAAAAAATTAGACTGTAGGCCCAAACTACCTACAGGATGAGAAAAAAGCCCACAAACCAACAAAATAAGCTCAGCTTTATACATATTGTACAGCCCCTGTGCTAAAGACAGGGAACAGGGAAAATCAACTTACAGTCCTCCTTTGTCACCACATAGAGGCTGTTTGGAGGGCTCAACCCACCAGCTGTGTAGGCTTGTAGTTCCAGCTGGTAACTTGTTTTGCCTTGAAGATCAAGTATTTTCATAGACTTCTTTGTTAAGTCAGTGATATTGTTAACTTTAAGTTCTGGATTCCCTGTTTGTTTGGAAGCAGTAAGAAAAGCATAACTTTGTAAGAAAGGATTCAAAAAGACAACCTCAGCTTTTGCAAAACTTTCATGAAGTGAGCATATGAAACCTGAAGAACAGTCCATGAAAGGAAAACTGAAATAAAGAACCCTAGCAATGCTGCTTGCTTACACAGCACCGAACAGCACAGGAGTGTGGTGCTGCTGCTGCAGATTGACTTCATTTCCTTACCCCCCTGCTCATCCTCTTATGAATGTGCGTCAGCCTTCACTCCTGACAGGACAGGCACTGGAAGAATATACCCTATTAAATATAGCCATGTAACCTCCCTGCCTCATCTGCCCAGGCTATCTGAGCAGGCGAAAGCATGACACATTGCCACTTAGTCACTGCATTACTTTATGGCCCCAGTGAGACAACATTTTCTCCAACTTTTGCTTTATATTAAAAAACAACTGCGCTCTAACCACACAAGGAGCTGATTATTTTAAATGCCTTTGTCACATATCAGGGGCCAATTATAACAGTGAGTAATGCAACTGAATTATTATTAAAGACTCTTTTTTATTAAAGTGAAATTAAACTATTAAAAAACAAAAAAGAAATATGTAAGTAAGGAAGTTGCAATCTATACAATTAATTTACCTGATTCTGAAAGTCTGGGCTTTAAAGCATCTTTTTCACCTTTTGCAAAGGAAAGAAGATATCCTTTTAAAAAGCCTCGGCATTCTTCAACAGGAATGTCTTCCCATTTTACCAATATAGAATCTGAAGAAGTTTCTTCAACAATAAAATTTGGTGCAGTTTTTGGAGCTGTAGGGAGAATTATGAAGGAAGAAACTAGTAAGAAATTACCTTATCATTAAATGCCGAAACCATGTAGGTATTTCATCACTTTTGTTTTGGGACTAGCATTTTCCAACCTTTTCCTCAGGACTCCTCACTGTAAAGTATATGTGAAAGATTTAGCAGGAGATACTACAAAAATACAGCTATGTTGGACTTATTAATTACTGCAGTATTATCTGCTAAGGGGTGCTAAAAGAAAAATTTCTCTTTGGTCAGCCTTCTTACAGACCCGTACGTGTAAATACCCTTCTTCCTGCAACAAACCCCAAAAGATTGTATAAACATTCAGAGGATACAAATTAGCTTTTAAAGGCTTTAACTCTGTGACTTCATAGCTTGTCTTAAAACTAAACAAACTCTACATTCTTACCATGGAATTCTATCTCAGCTTAAAAGAACTACTCTTAGCAGTTTTTACAAGTCCTTTTTCCAATACCTGAAGCCTACTGAAAGTGCTAGAGCAGATAATGCTTAAGGTCATGTGCACAAGGACTAAGTCTGACATTTGGCTTTGATCCAGCAGGGCTGAATTCATGTTTAAGAATGCATCCATTTTTCTCCTGATGATTATCTGTCCAAAGGCAAATCTGAAGTTTTAGGATAAATCTATGCTCTTGTGCATTTCTCAGTTCCTCATAAGTTTCTTCTGCACATTCAATGCATTTTTAGTCCCTCAGAGTCTTTGTATCTTGAAAGCTTCTGTCTGATCTGTTCATGACACATATGAAAAACTCTTCTGGGAAACTTCAGAATTCTGTTCAGATAAACTGTTCAGATATTCAAATGGCTGAAAATTGAGTTTCTGGTAAAATTGCCTTAACCTCACCTTCAACCTTAGCGATGAAATAAACAACATCATTTCCAAGGACTCAGATTATGTCAGCAGCTCAGTTTTCCAAGCAAACTATTTTAGCAGAAAACACATTGAACTTCAAAGTGAAATGGGTGCTGTAGTTACAATACAATACAATACAGCTGTGGTGTTAAAGAGTAAAGTCATGTTCAGACACCTGGGAACAGAAAGCATTCAGACACTAATGCATATTCAGGCCAGCAAAGCTCAGCACTGGGTCAAACCCCAGTTACCCAGACAGGGCTGGTGTGGGACAGAATACAAGTGCAATTCTCAAGGTGGTTTGTGCTCTACAATCTAGTTGAGATTTAAGAAGTGCTTTCAAACAGAAATATCATGGATACTTTTTTATTTGCTGAGCTGTACCAAATGTGCTTGGAAGTTTACTTTGATTTGATGAATCAAAAAAGTTGCCTTCTGTCCTGTAGAAGGGACCACAGCCATGTGGTTCAAGTTACAGCTGTAAATTGCCGTGACACTCTGTGCCACCACACAAGCTGGAGAATACAGGGTTATTGCATACGCTTGGAACTGGAAGTGGCTGGAGAAAGGTATCACAGTTATAGACTGAGAACAAACAGAAGTCAGTAGTACTGCATTGGGATTCTGGTCTCAGTCTTCTTCTGCCAACACTGAACTAAAAATAGACACAGACTAAGTTCACTTTGCAGAGATCCTGAGTGATAAAAGTGCACTTACGCAGCTCTTTCATATACCCAGTTATGTTTTTCAACAACTGATATCCAGTGGATTTGCAGCCATACAGTGAAAAGTTGTATCGCACGCCAGGTTTGAACAGAGCTGCAAGAGAAAATTGCTGTAACAACATTTCACTTCTGAAGAATGACACTTTTAGATTTCACGTGATGCAGACATATAAATATGTATTAAAAAATTTCAAAGTATAATCGTATAAATACCATCCCTACTTCTAATTCCTACAAAAGCTGTGCCATCAGATGTGGTTTAGAAGCAGTAACCAAATCTAGCTTCCAGAGAAAGTTTAGTACTAAACAAAAAGGATTCAAAACAAGCTACTCAAATTGCATAAATTGCCCTTTACATGGGGAAAACACAAACCGAAGTTACCAGAAATAATCCCCTTCCTTTCCTCCCACAGCAGCCATGTAGATCCTGCCTCCTCAGAAATACAAATGTATTTTGAAATAACCAGGCTTACTGGAGCAAAAAAGATATGCAGAAAACTCTCAAAAGTTACAGTGAAGCAACTTAGCAATGAACTTCAGTCCTGAACTGACTTTACAAAACATAGATAGTCATCAAATTTATGCTTCTCATGTCTTTGATGGAAACATAGGGGTTTGATCCTATAATGTGTAAATACCACTTTCTAGGATTTTCTCAAGTCAGGGCTGTACACTACTTTCAAGATTTTTTCTAAACAAGATGCCCCTGTGAAACTATACAGAAGTCAAATGGGTTTTGCAAGAGTTCAAGTCCAGCCTGAGAGATTCTCCTAGAAAGACTAAGAGCAGAGGTGGATTTCCCAGCTTGAGCCAGCCCTAGCAGCTAGATAACGCACACAAGAGTCACATTCTGCAAGAACCATCCCAGGGAAGAGCTCAGGAGTAAAGCAGTGCATCATTGGACAGACACAGTATTGTCTGCTTATAAAAGCAATCTCTAGCTAGCACAAACGAAAACAACATGGACACAGCATTGTAATTACAGACAGAAAAACATATTGCCCCCACCCTCCCAGGTCCCACTCCCCCTCAACTTTCCTATGTACACAGCTCCAAGTTGTTTTCGTGAATGGAGACTTTAATACTAAATTCTTCTAAAAAGCAAATATATAGCCTCATAGGCAGCAGAGAAAAAAATCCTAAATCTTTACTGGGTTCTCTCTTTTCTCTTCTGCTGCTACTAGTCCCACCACAGCTGAGTTTCATTTCCCTGATCTGCCCACCAGCATCTAGAGACCTGGAATGTGCCCTGTTCCAGGAAATTTCAATAGCTGACAACAAGCCAACACATGGAGGTCACACTTAAAAGTATCTGCCTGATGTAAAAACAACGGATTAGTCTTCTCCCATCCTGAGCAGCACTGTTTATGCTTAGAATCCAAATAAAACCCCAAACTCTAGATTAAACATTATGCATTAGGCTGAGTTAGGAAATTGTGGGGTACAGCTAGAAGAGGTTATTTCAAAACAGTTAATAAACACAGGATGATAGAAGTTAAGTCAAGATGATACTTGGATTTGGCAAGACTGTGTAAGAAATTAAAATAAACACAGTACCAAGAAGAATTTCATTTATTTACACAAGTACACAGCAATCAATCTGCAACCTATAGCTTTGCGCTGCTCTTACTCCACTTGCTGCTCAGGGTCTCAACCAGAAAGTCACAAGAAATTATTTTTGACTTACCAGATTTTATCACTGCATTTGTTGTATTTGAAGGAAATTTCTGCCAGTCCACAATACATGGTTCAGACCCAGATGAACGACACCATTTTACTGTGTAGCCACAGGTCATGTCTGGGTAAGAATCCCAAGAAATATTAATTCCATTCCCCATTGCCACGGCCTGATCTGTTGTGACATTGTCTGCAACAAAGATGACACAAAAATCCATCAAAGACCAGACACTTATCTATAGCCCAAGATGAAAGAAAGCCTTCCAGACAGAGCACAATGGCTTTATAAACAGCTGTCATTTCTAAGAATGAGAGGTGAGCGTGAACTGTGAAATTCGAAGCAGTGCACTCAGCTGAGCTTTCTGGAGTGCTCAGACTCAGACACAGCCTGCAGCAAATCCCTCAGCCAGCCTTAAGTATGATGACGAGAAATGCAGCAGCTCAGGACTGGCTTAAAAAGCACTTTTTCAAGGTAAGGATTTACAGCAGATGTCAGGTTCAAATATGAATTGACACCAATTTGGCAGGAGCCTCCAGCTATAAATTCCTGCTGTCATTTCATCAAATGGTTTGCTTTGTGTTTCCTTCAAAATGTCTTGCTGTCACTCGCCCAACCACAGACAACCATTTTTCATGAAGAATCAACAGCAATAATCATGTCCCTGGTGAACTTTATGGAGGCTTCAGTCTACCAAGGGTAAATTATACAAGAAAGAAGGAAAAAAAAAATCTCTGCCTTTAGTCTGTTTTCCTTGTTTCTGATTATCAAATGTTTAGCTGCCCTTGAAGTGATTGGATCTGGGAACAGCTTCCGATTCCTGCAGCTGCCCTCCATGGCTGTCCATCAGATGGGACCCCGCAGAGCTAAGGGATGGTTTCCAAAGGCCACCACAAAAGCAGTGGCCCCATGACAGATCTGCAAAAACAATCTCAGGGTTTCAGTTTTCCTTTTTCAGTGTTCTCATTTATGCTCCCCATTGAGTCTATTATTTCATTTTATTAAAGCCATAAACTATGGAAGGCTGAAGGGCAAGGACTGTTTTTAAGAATCAGTGCTATGAAAACTTTACTCTCACAGATGTGCTGTGAATGTCGAAGGACTGTCTATTTCTAAATAATCTTAACATACAGTTAAGTGTACAATCCTTTTGTAGCTTGCTCATGGCAAGAAAAAGACAACTGAATAAAAAAAGCAAACCAACTCCACAATGGTTTTGATACTTTCCCCAGAAAAACTACTATGCATCCAGTGAAACTACATTTCTATGATGCCAGAAAAGACCATATTTCTAATTAGCAGACCTTAATTTTCCTATTTACAGAAAAGAGCTTTTACTGACAGTAAGCACATACTGTCTAAAAAATACTTAAATACACCACACTCCATCTTATTTCCTGAGCTAGATGACTAGAAATTCACCATGGGCAGTACTGCTCATTTTGGTGTATTTATAGTCGCCACCTAGACTAGAAGAACAAATAACTACTAGCACTAGAGCACTACTGTGGTAAGGAAGCCTGGATCAGACAGATTATATGCCCCAACTCTCTACAGAGCACTTTTCAGAGACAGTGACAAATTAATTATGACACAGTATCCTTTGTTTGTGTTTTCAGTTTTCAGAAAACCTCAGCAGATCTCCAGCTTCAGATCCTCTGCTTTCTTATGGACATTAAAAGCACTTACAGACTGCACACAGGAAGCAGCCAGAAAAGATGTCTGGGCAAAAATGTCATCCAGTTCTTTGAATGAATCATCTTCTATGACTCCAGTCAGTGACTCAATTCCTATACCAACTCAGGAGCAAATCTTTAAGAGTACAAGTTGGGTAACACCAAAGGGAACCTCAGACATCTGAGAGAAAGCTATAAATGAATGCAAAGCTCTAGCTGCCATCAGCTACCCCACATCACAAACCTATTACAGAGACTTCTTTGACTTCCAGAGCCTCATTCTTTCTCTGCTGAAGGAGAGCTGTAAAAGCATTTCAAATCAACTGTCCCATACAATTACTTTTCCCTCCAATGGGCAGACTAAGAATATACTACAAGGCATTACCATTGGTGCTATGCCCAATTCTGAGCTCCTCAGAACAAGAGAGACATGGAGCTCCTGGAGTGGGTCCAGGGGAGGGCAACAAAGATGCTTATGGGACTGGAGCATCTCTCTTATGAGGAAAGGCTGAGTCTGAAGAAGAGGTGACTGAGAGGGGACCTCCTCAATGTCTGTCAGTGTCTGCAAGGAGGGGTCAGAGGAGGGACCAGGCTCTGCTCAGTGGTGCTGGGCAATACGACAAGAGGCAATGGGCAGTAAGTGATGCACAGGAAGTTCCACCTGAACATGAGGAAGAACTTCTTTACTGTGCTGTGACCAAGCACTGGAACGGGCTTAGAGAGGCTGTGGAGTCGCCCTAACTGGAGATACCCAAGCATCATCTGGACACAATCCTCCGCTGTGTGCTCTGGGATGACCCTCTTTGAGTGGGGAGGTTGGATCAGAAAACTCACTGTGCACCCTTCCAACCTGACCCATTCTGGGAATCTTTGTTTTGTAGAAGCACAATAAACATTATGTACAATGGTTTTCCTTCACATAGTAACAAACTTGTTTTTTCATCTCACTGTGGATCTCAGCCAAAACACATTTCTTCCTATGAGAGATGGCCATGTCTTATCAGAACCTGAGCTGCCACACAAGCAACTGTGACACCTGTTCTCCACATGGGCAAGGAGAAGCAGAACCATGAATGCTCCTGGCAAACAACCAGAGAGGGGCCTTGCTGTGTAAATCTGTCCTCCCTGCAGAGCATCAGCCAGATCTGGAGCTAAAGGTTTGTGCTTTGTGAGATTACACTTTCTGGCGTGAAGGGAAGTGTGGACTCTCAATAACCACTTCACAGTATTATCTACTCTCCAAGCTCAGTCTCAGGAGCAGAAAATCATTATCTGGCTCAGCTACTTTCCTTGACAAAACCCTCAGCAAGAGTGGCAGTGTTTTAATTGGGAAGCTAAAGCCCTACATCCTTTTCAAATACTAGCTCCCTAGCACAAGGATGCCAACACTTTACCAACCAGTCCAATTAATATTCTCCTGCAGAGCTCACAGGCATTGAACTGACAATTCTCGCCTTAAAAAGCCACACAACACCTCCAAAACTTCTGAATCTCTTTAGCATGTAACACTTCTCAGTGTCTCAACAATAACACACAGAAACAAACTGAGCTCCCTAAATATCAGGGGTCCAGACCAACGCTTTTGAAGCCTCATTCTTCTTGTTCCTGAGAGGTGTCCAGAAATGTGCAAACAGCTGCAAAGACTTCAAGCAATCATGTTTATTTTATGTAAAGAGCACAATTAATTGGTGAGACACCACACTAAAAGCAAAGCAGCATTTTTTTCCCTGCCCAGCAGATTTGTGTGGGGAAATTAACACAAACAAACAAAGCATTATTTTTCAATAAACTTACTCTCCCCAGTATTCCCCAAGCTCTGAAGGTGTTTAACTCTCAACTGGGAGCACTCACCACTTGGAAGTTCCACGCTTGTTATCCTTGAGGGGGGAGATGAGCCTGCATGGTTTTTGGCTACAACACTAATTATACAATCACTTTTTCCAAGTTTTATCTCGGTACTGTTTGAGGGTTCAGTGACTACTTTATGCTCCAGTAGTGTCTCTAGCAGGAAGCAGGACACTTCATGAGACACTATTTTTCCATTGGCTTCAGAAAGGGATAAGGGCTATGAACAGACAAAGAGTGCATTAAAATCAAAATGCAATATACAGAAGAAGATATAGGATAATACAAATTTACTGTTCCTGATCTAGTCTGATGACTGTACAAGGCAAAAAAGTCACTCAAGTGTGACTTTGAGAATTGACATGTAAGTTTCTAAGTTTTTGATTTCCAACTGAGATGTATAAAAATTTAATTCTTCATATGAAATGCTTCTCAATGCAATGTTTAAATTATAAAACTTTAATAACATTCCCATTTGGGGAAAAATACTGTCTCAATGTATGGTTCTATAGAAGTTTAGAAAAGCAGCCTGGTTTATTGACTATAAACTTCATTAATTTATAAAAGTGTAAGTAAATAGCTTTTTGTACAATTACATTACATATTCTTTTAAATCCCCTATCTACCTTCCAGAAGACTTTTAGGCTTTCTCCAGAAGGACTTCTCTCTCGCCAGATATCTGGTCCTCTTGAAGGAGCTAAATAAAAAAATAAGAGTGGTAGTTTTTTTCTCCAGTTGCATAGTAGACAATTTACCATCTATTAAAAAGTTAGGTTTTTTTAGATGACTAATTTTAAAACATATGTCTTCACAAATTCAACATTTTGTCATCAAGAGATAGATGAACTTACGGGCTTCTGATGTTGTCTGGTCCACTCCCCTGCTCCAGTCACTCCACCTCCAGAAGTGGTCAGCAGCTGAGCAGCGCACCCTGAACTGGTAATTGGTGTTTGGGTACAACTCATTCAGCTGAGCTGTGTAACTTGAGGATTTCCCACCAGGCATGGAGACATTTTGCTGTTAAAAATTAACAGAAATAGACATGATACATGCATTTTTCCCCCCTTGATTATGCTGCTAGTCAACATCTAACAAGGTGGGTTTTTTTTTCCCCCAAGAATACTGACAGCATCAAAGCTACAGTCAAGCCCTATGAAGAAAATAGTGAAAAATAAAAATATTTCCTATGCAGTCACCCTAGCCAATGAAAAAAACTTCAGAGATGCACCAAAATAAAGTCCTGTATAGAAAGAAATTGAAGCATGACAGTAGGCAGCACCTTTGAGATGATATAAAGTGTGAAAAGGAGATGCAACACTGAAGAGCCTTCAACAGGTTGAGCTCTGCACAAAGCAGCAGGTGGTTGTTTCCTGTCTATCCCATTCAGTCCCCCTCTCTCCCATATGCAGCAAAGCTGCTCACATGGGGCAGGCCAGGATTTCACCTCTGGTATTCAGAACCTGCACTTCCACTGAGCACAAGGACATCAGACTGTGGGGACAGTCCTACCAGACATGCACAGTAGTATACTAAAGACAGTCTGTTTGAGCAAGATATTTACCATGCAGTCTGCTTCCTTCATTTTTCCTTCAAAAGATGGTACCCAGTTCTTATCCAGGTGATCTCAGTTCACAGCTCCTTTGACAGGACTAGTCTCTCTTATTATTCTTAAAGTGGCAAGATTCTACATAGCATTTCTGTTTCACAATTACTTAAAGAAACCCTAAGCCTGGGAATATTTTTTTACTGAATCTAATTATAACACATGTGCATCACAGCTGCCAAAAACTGGGCTCCAAGTGACTTTAAGATGCAACCAATTGTGCATTTCTAAAGCCAAATGACAACTTGAAAAATACTAGAAAAGCCAACAATCTCTCATATGGATGGAAATGCTTCTGAAAACATCCTCAAAATGCCATGTAAAACTCCATAACAATTTCACAGCTACTTTTGTGACAGAGAACTCCTGGAGTTTTTTGTTAAGCAACCAGCGACCATATAACAAAGCAATAAAAGCTTCTGCCAAGCTGTTTGCTGCATACAAAATATCTGCGGCTGCAGGCTTTGATACAGGTACAGGGAATCAAACTGCTGCGGAAGCGTAAGTCCTGACCCTCTCCCACTACCCTAGATGATTGATCCAGCAGCAGGGCTCACAAACGAGTGCATGCCCCAGGTTTAGAGCTGCGTACTCCAAAAATATCTGAGTTCCTTTTGTAGTACTTAATCTCTGGTATTACTTGACACATGTAATTACAGAGAAAATAAGAAAGCTTAAGGCTTCCATACTCATTAAGTGCTTTGAAAGTATTTTAAAAATACTCTTACAGAGCATGCACCCTATTATTTTGGAGGCATGTACATAATGATTATCTTCAGTCTTAGCTGCATCATTTCTGTGGCTCGATTTACATTATTCAAGGCTGTGCTCAACAGCTGTGCCCAGCTGGCAACTAAATGCAAAGGGTAATAGAATACTGCTAAAAATCAAACAAGCATTTCAAAAAGAAGCCTCTGAGGTTAATGTGCTCAAATTAAAAATTCAAGCTCTGTGCACCAAGATCTAAGAATTCACTATGTGCCTACTTGAAATGTACGCACAAAGAAACTGGGGATAAATCTCAGGCCAACTGAAATGCAGTTCTCATTAGGCTTCCTCAGTGTCACCCCATGCTAAGCCAGGCAATACAGAAGAGGATATATTCACACTACCTACACCCAGTATCTGATGCTGGTGTCTAAATTAGTATCCTAAGCTCCTCTGACAGTCTGCAGAGTAAATATGCAGCTCCAGTCCATGATGCAGAGCACCAGGCAGCAGCTGGAAGCGTGAATGGCTGAAAATCTGAACCCCACCCGGAAATATCACCTTCTGTCCTGCTGCAGAGGATGTATCACTGGAGTTTACCTACTGATACATCCCATGGGAGAATCCTTCCCTATCCTGTCTCTACATCACTGAGATATGAAAGGTTTAGCAGCTGCCCATTACGGCCACATGCATGTCAACTGCTGACAGCAAACAAATGAACTGTTCTCTGAGGGGAAAAAATAAAGGGAGAAATTCAGCTGCAGACTGCAAGATCTGAAACAGCCACTGTGGAAGTCTGCAGGGCAGCAATGCATCCTGAACTAGAGTGTGTTAATACAGCTTGCACCAGGAAGGACAAAGCACAAAGACTGTTTCCTAAGAGGTCAGCACAAAGCACTATGCACCCCTTTCAAGTACCAAATAACATGGTGTGTAATTTGACTTTTCTCTAGTGTTCAAAATAAAAAAACACCAGCCAACCAACCTACCAACCAACAAACCAAAATCACCCAAAATAGGCAACAACAGAAATGAGCAGGAAGTTTTTTGATTTTAGTAAATGAACTTCTACTCATTACTACATTGATGATTTAATAAGATCATCAGAATGAAGCTCTTAGTGAGAAAAGAATTTGAAATGTGATTAGTTCAGTGAAAAAGATAATTTTTTGGATGCTGATCTTTTAAAAGCAACACTTACCAGTTTTTTCTCAGAGTGACCACTGGTAGTTTCAATTTGACACAGAAGCCTGATCCCAGCAAAGCTGCCATTTATAAACCAACGCAGTTGGATGCCTGTAGAGTTGTTTCCAATAACAGTTAACTTTTCTGGGGGTTTTGGATGAACTTAAAAAGGAAAGAAAAAGCCTTCAGTTATAAGGAAAAAACCCACTTATTTTAGTTCAGAAAAATCTTAATTTAGAAGATCAGAGAGAATAGAAGGATAAGTGTTTCAATCAGCAACTGGGAAAACTGGTGCTGGGAAGGCACCTGCAAGCAGTCCCATTCTTGACTCTCTTCTCAGCTATCAAACATGGAAACAGATTTACTTAAGACTGGCTATACTGGAACATGTAATAAAGAGTTGAGACACAGAAAAACATTTTCCCTCTTACTGATTTTATCAAAAAAGTGAAACATCAGCTATTTCAGATGACCACAGTGGTGGATGAAATTTACTCAACTTGTTCAACTTCTGTGAACTTTTCAAGTCAGGACTTAAAATCTGCAGACTAGGATAGAGGAGGATTCCTAAATGACTCCACCCCAAAACTCCCTTCACAGAATTTTTCAAAAATATTCAGCACTAATATTCACTGCTATTAGAGAAAAAAATATCTACTGTTGGAATTGGTCCAGTTACCCTTAAGGAAATATGTAGTCTGCTTCAGGAATTAAGTGGACAGTGTGGGAAAGAAAGAAAAGGAAACAAATAGGAAATAGCAGCATATCACTTGAGTGTGAAACAGCCCAGTTTATAATCAACAGAAACAAATTATGTTTCTCTCAACTCTGCCAATTTACTCTGACAATTCTAATCTCAGGCTAGTTGAACTGGGATTTGGACCAAAAAAAATGCACTATCCTCATGCTTAAATTCAGTTTTTTGGAGAACAGCAGAATACTGCAACCAATAGGAATCCCTGAAGCCTCAGCTGTCGTTGTGGAGGAGAAAAGGTTGGCAATGCTAGAAAGGTGGTCATCTCCCTTTCCTTTTTTAAACTGAAGATCTAAAGAGAAAAGTTACTCCTTTCTCCAAACCATGACAGCAGATTACCACGGCTATTACCAACAGCATGCAATAGTCCTGATATTACCTTCTGTCTTTTCAAGCTATTTCTTTTATGCTCCAAATCCTGCTGCTGTTAAACTGTGTGATATTTTGTCCTATAAGCAAACACTGAAATACAGGGTCATTTACAGTTCACCCCAATTTTAATTCTTTTTCCCTTTTTAAGTCATTAGTCTTACCTCTTTGAGTTATATCAACCAAAAGAGATGACTGTGCTTGCCCAATAGGATTGGAGACATCTAATATGAAATCATAGGTTTTTTGATCAGGCAGTACTGGAAAGCCACAGACACGGTCTCTGTTCATTTCATTGACTTCGCATGAAACATTTTTACTAGATATTCTACAAAGTAAAGAGAGGAGGGAAAAGCTTAATCTTTGAGTAAGTTAATTCCTAGCAACAGTCAGAAATCTAGACCGAAAACATGGTACAGAACAATGGGTTCAGTTCACATGGCTTACAGAATGATTTGATTGCAGAGGCATATCTAACACCACAAAGCAGGTTAAAGTGGCATCAGTCATGACTTGCCCTGTTCTCATGTGAAACTCTCCTCTTCCACTAGCATAACATTTCCACTCTCTCACTTCTCAAAAGCCTGGAAAACAGGTAGGTCCTGTAAAACCACCTCACAAGTCACAACTCAGATTCTGATTTAAAGTATCTTTGTTCAGATCAGCATACACTTACATTTAAAGAATTTTCTTAATTGCTTTCTGAACTAGTGAGATGCTACACACATTGTCTTTCTAAAAGCCCTGTCAAATCTGAACTAAGGTTTGTTACCTGGAATACATGCACTAGTCCCAGTTGTCTTTTAACCAAGAGTAGGACAGGCAGTCTGATAACAGACAAGAACAGTGGTGCATCTTTAGGGATAAAATCTAAATTGTGTATCTGGATGCATGTACATATATTTGCTTTAATTACAATCTGTGTAAGCCTCTCGTTCAAGCAGCACAAGTTTAACTAACTTGTTCCCTTGGGCATTTTTATCGTGTTCTAGCTGAGCTCTGATCTCCCTCCACGCCACACTCTCTGTTTCAATAGTTCAGTGTGGGCTGAGAACAAGGATGGGAGTATTTATCCTGAAATGCATGACATTAATCTCACAGCTTTGGGCTGAGCAAAACAAGATTGGACAACATCCTTCCTTATAAGATGAATATAGGCAGTGACTGAAGCTCCTTTCTTCTGAATACCTGCTCTGTTTTGTCCATCTCTTTGCACCCTACCCAGTGGCTTTTTTAGCACTGGCACTCTAGATGACATCTCTGACTGTAACTCAAACCTCATTGCCTCCAGCATGCTTCTAAAGCAACCATGAGACTCCATTTCTCATCATTTTGTGTGACTCAGGCCTCTCCTGGCTTCTTTCCCTCACTGCTCCTTTGGAATGACACAGGAGCCTCCTCACCATGGGAATTTTGTTAGCTCCTCACTAACTTCTAATCACAACCACCAGGAGGTGATTTGCACTTTGCATGTGCTATTCCAAACAACATTTCTTCTTTTGCAAGGCTTTACATGGTGTAAGACAATGTAGTAGGACACAACATGACTGCTTTCTGTGGGTGAAACCAGTATTTGTCCCTTTCAATGTTTTATGGGTAACATTTACTCTGCTTGCTCTAATTCTTAATGCTGAGAGGAGAATGGATGGAGGCCAACTGCTATTTTCCCTAGTGGCATTTGGGAAAGGCCCTACGACCTGCCTTACGATTGTTTCTCAGCGAACTTCTGTCATCCTGCTTAGCAGAAGTTCCGTAAATGTCTGACATAATCTGACCCAGGTTTCATATTAAAAAAAATTTAAAATTAGTGATTGACTCCTCCTATCTCCCTTTTTCATATTGGCCTTGTCCACATGTTGGCAGCAACCTGAGACACTAAGGCCTTTATCTAATTGTGAGTTCATAATGGTATAAACCTTTGCGAAAAGTCATCCTTAATTCCCATTGGAATTTTGCAGGGCTACATAAGGGTTTTCCAAGTTTAGTTTAGGTACAGCTCCCAGAAACTCTTGTTAAGTATTTTAGGCTCCAAGCAATCACATTTAAATAGGTATAATGCAGTAAGTCCCAGGCAGCAATGGAGGTATTCCAGTTGTACCCTTTTACTCCTTTTAGTGCTGATTAATTTTACCTTTCAAACAAACTGTACTTTGTTTTTCGTTCTCCATATAGTCCACTGGGCCTGCCTGGTTTCCAGGTGCATTTTATTATCAGAAAGTTGGATGTTTCACAGCTGAGGTTTTGGGGAATATCAGGAGCATCTGTAGCATGAAAGGAAACCAAATCAGTTAGCTGATGTTTTGCCATCCTAGTGTGACATTTGGGTCACTGGCTTCCTGAAAGCATGGCTCTTTTGTTTTGCTGGGCCTAGATTGCGTGCTTCAAAAATACATGGCAATAGTTACACCCCAATCACAGAAGTAATATGCTTTAAAGAAAATTACAATAAAGTAGATGGATAATTATTATCAGCCCCATCTGACTAACACTTGACTCGAGAATTCTAAGTGGGTGGGTAATCTGGAAAATCACATGCAAACATGTTCACAAGCTCCAGGCTCTGACCTGGAAGTGTTTCACTGAAACTCTGCCAAGAGTTTTCTTAAAGTCTGAGCATCAGTTCAGCTGCTGAGCAACGCAGGAATGCTGTCAGCTGTGCGTCACATTTTCTAACATGCCAGCCCCACCACTGCTTTGAATTCTCCAGACAAGTCGTGTCAAGGAAATGGTCCCTTTAGCATGAATTCCACATGGAATTTGAAAATTAAAGCAAGCCTTGAATGGCTCATCCTCTTCACCATACCTTATCATTCCAGACTTGGTGTCTCCACCAAGAGCTGGCCTTTCCACAGTGAAATCAAACACGTACAATCCCCAGTTCAACTTCAAAACCAAGGGCCAAGAGGAAAAAAAGCCACAATAGTATTTTTTTCCTAGCACAACCCTAAGAGTCTCAAACTTATTTTGATTTTTCTAAGGTTAGTAAACATGATACATACATCCAACAAAAACGACAGATCCATCCATCCCATTTTCGAGTCTGCACACTACATTTGTCCCGCTGCTATTAGAAGCACTGGCATTTAGCACTCTGATGGCATGGCTTCGACTGCTCAGTTGCATCATTGTGTAGGATTTTGATCCGTAAGTCATATTTGTTATGCGCTGATCTTCTTCATGGACACAACAAAATGTCACATCTGAACCTACTGCCACCACAGTGTCCAGAGGAAACACTCCACTCCCACCGGGCTCAGTATCTTTTCCTAGCAGAGAAGGAATAAAACAAACAAAAAAACCCCCAAGAAACCTTGCATGAACAATTTGCTATAAACATGATGTGATCAGCTAAAATGTGACTGAGGAGCACTCCAATGCACACAAATAAATGTTTGCTAGGTTTCAGTAACTAGTGATAGTATTTTTTCTCTAATCAAAACAGTCTCAAAGGCAGTAGCTCATCACTGCCTAATGCCCTTCCTCTGACTTTGGCTTATTTCTTATAAAGAAATAAAAGTCCGCATGGTAGCAAGGGAACAAACATACCAGGGATCACTTCTGCTGGGCTCCAGTCACTCCAATCCTTGGGGCCAACAAACTGTGTTGCATTAATGTAACAGCGAATCTTCACATAGTGTGAAGTACACTCCAAAGGCATATCTGATGTCCAGTTCCAAGAAAGAATGATGTCTTCATGAGTCAGTTTTGAGTAGTAAGTAACCTGCAAAGTTTTTGCATCAAGAAAGCAACCAAGACAGAGCTTATGAACACCTGCTAAAAATGACATATCATCTCCCAAGTGTCAACAGAATGGTAAATTAGGTGAAGTAAATCATAAAATCCTCATAAATTATTGGAATGTTCTACCTAACTTTTAGTTGTGCTGTTAATTTACCTGGACAAAAGCCTAAGTTGCTAAATAGCCCACTAGCTAGGTAGTCTGTCAGCCAGAAATACCAGAGGGCAGATATTTGGAGGAGAGCCAGAAGATTTCCATGCATGTAAAGAGGTATACACTGCATCCTGGGCTTCTCCCAGGCAGGGAAATGTTCCAACTTCTCCAAAATAAAACTCTTCTAATATTAGTCCCAGGCTGCACATTTCATCTTTTCTCCAATACTAAAATGTATAGTACAGAGCTACAAACTGGCCTGGAAAAACTCCGGTTACAAAAGAAGAAAAAAGCAAGCTGAGAATTCAAAGATGACCAAGACAGGAGACACTGTTGGAGATATAGAGACAATGGTGTAAAGTATCTGCCAAATTCATAAGTAAGTTTGAATTATAAAATCCTTGTACCAGGAAAAAAACAAACTGCTGTGACTAAGTATCAACAGTACAGTAGCCAGTGTTTCCATAGCTTTGAAATTTAACAAGAAGTTACCTACCAGAAGCATGACTACACTCAGGTCCTGCAAAGCTCTACTATCTTCATCATTCTCAGTTTTTTTCAAGTGACATCTCAGAACATTACCAAGGGCAGAAATTGTACATATATTTTTCATAAAGGAAGAAAGGGACTTACTTGTGTAACTTCTTCCATTGCTTCTTTTCGAAGTATCTGAATCTGCCAAAGGGCATCCAGTCCATATGGGAAGACCAATCCATTATCACTCCACTTCAGATTTAATGTGGAAGTTGGAAAGTCAGGCGTTAAACTAAGAATGTGTGGAGTGGCAGGAACAAAGGCTTGAAAAAGAGGCAGGGGGAAGAAGCCATGTTCAGGTCATTTGTCAGGAACACCAGCCCTACAGGTGTTTTAACAGCCACATCTTTCTGCTCTGAACTGGCTAGTAGCCATACAAACACGTAACTCAACCTCTGTAATTAGAACAAGGCTCTGTGGCTACTTGAGCATGAGAGTTCTCAGGAAAGCACAGGTGCTGGTGAATCATCAGGTAGCATTTTCTTTTAATACCTCAGCTTGCAGATGGGCAAGTAACTGATTGTGAATATGACTCTTCACAATGCATAGTAGGGAACACATCCCATCTTTCGCAACCTCCCTTCAATGCCACAGTGATAAAGGAAACATGGTGGCAGTCTTTGAAGTGCGCATGAGAACACTTCTAGGGACGATGGTGGAAAAACATCCCCAGAAGAAGAAGTATGTTTTGGAGACCAGTAGGGAAGTGAGGACTTGCAACAAAAGGGAGAGTGGCAAGGAAGGAGACCACATGATGGAAGAAGCTCACATGAGGTTCTGAAGAAGATCATGGGGAAAGTGATTTTAAGCTACAAGAAGTACTAAGGGCATGAGATCACAGAGGGGACAGGACAGGGAGATTAAACAGAAGCACCTCTTCTGTAAATGTGTGGTGGTAAGCAAGAGGTTGAGAAACAGGGAAGAACCTTGGTAATACAAGGGTTATGGCATTCATTGGGCCTGGTGCAAGCAAAAACATTTTAAAAATATGTGTGATACATCCCACTTCCCGATCAAGAATCTGAGAGCTTGCAAAGTGTTCAGCACAATCAAACTGCCCATGATAACCTGTGATGAACCCGAGCGACTCATCGTGTTGACCAAATATTTTTGAGTTGCATTTTGTTGAAGTTCATAAACTGCTCTTGACTGTAAACAGAACCATGGATAAGAAGTGTTACTGACACTAGAATTTGACTACACTGAAGGAGTAAGCAAGCAAACCAAAGGCAAAAACTAGAGCAAGGATGCAGATTGTGTCACTGCCATCTTCTGTTTACAACTTCCTTCTTTTCCCGGAAGGAAGTGGGAAAAAGTGTAATTTACTTATACGTGTAGATTAGGAATTCGTTTCCAAATGCTTCCTAATTTATAAGTAGGACAAAAAAGGGCAAAGAGTGAGGGATGTAACGTATTTTGTTTTCCTCCTCACATTCTGCCCTTGGTTTTTTTGCTATGAACTAGGGGTAAGCGGAGTATTCTTTCTCTTGAAAGGTTAGAGAAAACAATGATATATGGTAGCCTCATATGGACTCAGCATATCAACATGCTACATACAGGAGTGCTGCCAAAGAAACCTGCAAGCATATACACATCTGAAGAGTTGTTAAACATAGTATAAAGGCCTTAGGTACACATATGACCTGATACTTACAGATGTCTTTCTGGTGAATTACAAATTCTTTGGTGGCAAAAGCAGTTCCAGGGCTTTTGATTGTCACTGTGATGGAGCTCTCTGGGACTGGAATCTCAACCCTTCTCTCCTTAGTTTTAAAACACACTTGAGGGGTAAGGTCGCTGAAAAGACAGAGAGGATTAAGCAGTTATTTCAGCTGATAGGAAGCTAAGGCAAGTTAAGTCTTATTCTTGCACACTAATAAAACACAAATTATCTGTAATAAACAGACAGCTCCATATCAAGTTTGTGAAGAAATGAGCCTTACACGGGCTTTAATCTCAGATTAATGGCATTCCCTCACCTTTCAAGTCACTTTTTATCATACTGATAGGTTGTGCACTGGCTGTGTAATGCAACCACCTAGTTGTTAAGAGAACTCTTCACTTTGCTTTTTAACCAAAATCATAGAATCATAGAATCGTTAAGGTAGGAAAAAATCTTTAAGGTCATCAAATGCAACTGTTAACCTAACACAAGCACCATGTTCACCATTCAACCATGTCCTTAAGTACCATATCCACATGTTTTCTGAACACTTCCAGGGATGGTGACTCCACCACTTCCCTGGGCACTCTGTTCCAATGCTTTACAACCCTTTTTGTGCAAAAAATGTTCTTAATATTTTAATATTTTCTTAATATTAAACTTGAGGCCAACAAAAGACATGTTTCTGAAACCCAGTCACCATGAATCAATATTTCAAAATAAGAAAAATAAAAAACCCCAAACCAAACCTAATAGTATCGCCCCCTTCTTTGTGTTTCCTGACTCACTCTCCCTCCATGTCTTCTCAAAGCAAGGGCATATGGGTTGAAAGGGCAGGTTTACCATCTGTGTCCACATCTTCGAACAAATCTTTTAGCTCCCTTCTGCTGCTCAGCTCACAAGGAAAGAGCAGACAGCAGGGCAGAGGATTCCTAAGATACCAGGTGAAAATGCAGTCTGTGCTTAATGTTTGTGCAGTGCTCAGCACAACATGATCTGGCTTTTGTCTTGGAATTGTAGATATATACAGGAAACAATAATGGATGGGTCAAGTCCTTTTGCTCATTATCACGGATACGCAACTAGAAAGGCAGAAAGTTTGGAAAAATCCAGACCTTTCTCTTGGGGGAATGACGGCAGGAAGGAAAGCAGAGAGAACAATGCCAGACTTCCTGCTGAGGGACTGTTACTCACTTAGAAACTGGAACAGGACCCTGGAGCTCCCATCGGCTGGAGTCAAGAGCTTGGGTTGAACTCTTAAGATTCACACAAGACTCTGGGCTAGCAAAGGCCAGCTGAGACTTGAGTGCTCAGAAAGGCTATTCCTCCTCAGTACTGATTTATTATTAGAGGATGTTTGGGAAACTGAAAAACTCAACCTCATTCCTTCAGGAATGTCTGCACCAAGCTCATCTCAGACTCTCTGCTTCAGGGACCCCAGCCTGTCCTGCTTTGCTAAAGAGAGACAGCAGCAGCTACATGATTGTTCTTGTTCAGAGGGCAATACCTCATGAACTCTGCACTTCTGAACTCTTGCCACAGGGTCATATATACGGTGTTTTTTTAAAATAGAAATGATAGCTGGCAATGCAGCAGGAATAATGAGACACAGAAAATCAAGCATGTAGGTGGACTAAGTGCAGCCAAGCCCTGGGACCCCAAGGAAAAGTCTGGGCTGCCTGCAGAATTTACAGGAAAAAAAGACAGTACAAATATCTGGATTGGGGGCAGGATTAAGATACAGAATGGATTTGAACTCATCCCTAGCCCATGATAAGTATTTGGCAGACCCACAGCACAGGGAATTGAACATGTAGTTCTCATTAGTGAAAAACGCACAGAAGATTTAAGTTTTTTTAACTTTTCTCAAAATTCTCAACTTGCATTCACTTCAGAAAAGCTGTTTTAATTGTGAAATACTTTTTACATTTTCTCTAATACAGTGTTCTTCAGATAGCTTAAAATTTACAAAGGTTGTGAGGCAGTCGCTGAAAGATTTTTCATGTTTTTCCACATGAAATCCACATGAATCTCAACACTTGGGTCATATATTCTACTGCCTTGGATCACAACATCAGGATTCACTGCTTCCAACTCTAATTTCCTTTTGGACTGAACCTCTTTTGAAGATATCCCTCATGAAAACTCTGAGCAAGGGATAGGCAGACACACAGAGAAGTCTGAGTAAATAAGAGCATCTTCCAGTCCTTTGAACAGAGCAAGCAGATTTTGGCAGGCAAATTGTTAGCATGGAACAATTTTGCCAGAAACGCTGCCATTGCCTCAGTTAACAAGGCCTAGGGAGAGCACCACCCGAGGAAAACTGATGGGGAGATGCTGGGAAACAACAGCATCACAATTTCCATGGGCAGTGACTGAGGAAAAACTGTAATTTCATCATTTGGTATTTTTCAACCAGGTATGTGGGGGGGACTTACTTGGTAGCATAGCAAAAGTCAGTTTGTCCACGTCTTCCTCTAGAAGAGACATCCCATGTACAGAGCATTTTGTGTAAATTGTGCGTTACACATTTCAAATTCTGGGGGTCCCCTAGAGAGCCTGAAATCATATAAGAAAAGAAATTGTCAAAATACAGTCAAAAATTATAGGTCAAAAATGAGCAACTGTAAAACAACTGCTATTTTTCACATCTATAACCATTCTTCTTACATTTGTATTGCATGCATGTCTAGCCAGTACTTTAAAACTGTTGAATGATTGTGTGCCTGGTTAGACAGCCACAGACTCACTCATTTCTAGAGGGACCAGAGATCTGGATTTATACCCATGTGTATAACAGAGGCAGCTGCCTCTTTCCACAATACCTATTCCTTGCCTAGCCTAATAAGCAGGCTTTGGGCCAATGGCAAAACCACAAGCTTTGATTTTAACCTAACGAGTTTTTTGCTCTCCTCCATGTCATACATGGAGGGCGATTAATGACAGAAGGGCAGTTAATGATAACGTGTGAAATGGTTGAAGAGAGCCAACAAAAGGCTTCAATGCAGACATTTACACCAATGCACATGCAGACTATCAGTGGCACTATGGATAATTTAACACCCAGTTTTTCACTGGTTTAGAAGATGCTGCTGGGTGCTGGAAAGCAGAAGACCAGGCCTGGCACTGCCTCCATTCCTAGGATGGTGTGGGGCCACAGAGGAGACAGGTTTTGAACATACATATAGTAGGAAAGCAACGCAATTACAAGGTACAGAAGTTACAGAGAAAAAGTAGTTAGTGAATTACATGGCAATAAACTTACCTATCTCTTGGCTATATACTAAGCTTCTTAAGCACAAAATAGCTAGTGCTAAAAGGCAGCGGAGGCTTGAGTTCTCCCACATTCTTCTACTGTTTGTTTTAAGAATAGCAGCTTTAAGCGGGAGTAAACGTCATCTTCCAACAAGCTGGTCAGTTCTAAAATTAAATACAGATATAAAAAAAAAAAAACAACAAAGTTTTAAGTTCTAGACCTGGTATGCCACAAATGCCACTTTTTGTTCCATATACTTTTCTTCTTCAGTAACGTTCCCAGGCATAGCAACTCCTTCTTCTTCATCTGGCAAACAAACCTCTTCTCTGTCCCAACAACTCCTCGATTCATGCATTTTCAGTAAGATATTTCTTCAAGAATCATAGACATATAAAACTCTATAGTCCATAGGTATTCTGCAGGACTATCTAATATCAGAACAGAACAGGCACGGCAGAATATTCCCCTAGAATAAGTCTCTTCATCTTAGATGAAATGTCATATCCACAAAAGATACTGTATATCGTGAATGGAAATGTCCCCTACTTCATTTACACACTTAAGACCAAACACACCATCTGTTTTCTTCTTTCCTCTGTTCAATTTTCATATTGCTGCTATTCAAAGCTATGGAACGCCCAAGACATTGCAGAACCAGACCTGATCACCCAGGATCACTGGTTCAATACAGTGCTAACTAATAACCCCTGGAGGAAAAATAATGGGGAAAAAAAAGTGAGCCATTTCTCTATCAAAAGATACTTGTCGCTGCAACTACTGACCTTGGAGTAAAAACTTATCTGGATGTTTAGTGTGTCCATTGAAGATTAACAGGTTTCTTGTTTTATAAAGGGAAGCTCAGCTGTTCGGCAGGACCCAGGCAACACATTCAGTTCCACCCATACATCAACTACCTTCAGATTTTGTTCTCAAAAAGGAAAAACTGAAGGAAAACCTATCCAAAAGCTCAGTCAATTCCTGGTGCATGGTTTCCCTGCTTCAATCTATGAAGACTTGAGCACCCTTCCAGACACCATAACCAGACACCAGGTAGCAAGAGGACTCCTCTCAGCAACCAACAGCAGGAGCTGGGCCATTTTCATGTGAGAATATGACCAAGCCTACAGCTTTGTTCCCATTTTGTCCAGGCTCAGATTTTGAAACGCTCCTGACCTTGACTCAGAAATATCTTCCAAAGCCAGATGAACATCACTGGCAGAACAACAAACTTTGTCTAAAAGCCTCTGTAATTGTAAAAGAAACCCCTTTTCACTGAAGTCTCCTGCGCCACAAGGAGTGTGCTCCCTCATCCCTGCAATACAACTATGTATTTTTATTAGTTTGGGTTTTTGTTTATTTTTGTAAGGAATCCTCCCTTAGGGGACAGCTGGAAATGGCTGAAGAGCTCTTCTGTCCCTTACCAATCTGCACTGTGCAAGGAGAAACATAGCAGCACTATGCTAAATAATCCAGAGCTGCTCAAAAGAGGCCATTTCTCTTCTTTCTCTTGGTCTGCAATAACCAGTCTGAAGGAAAGGCCCAGGAAATGCTATGGAAAAGACCACTGTTACATATGGAGGGACACTCATAACACATAATAGTTATTTTAATTTCAGCATGTTCTCAAACCATTTGAAAACCTCATTAAACACACACTAATTTAAGCTACACTGCCCCCAGCCAGTATCATTCATATACTCCTAATTTGTAATATCCATGCTGTGCAACTTGTTAAAAGCCAAATCAGGAGCAGAGGCTGACAAATCCAGGAAAAGATGAATCAAGAACCAATGAGCATATAAAATATATTAGTCTCTGTGCCAAATTCCCCCACTGCATTCTGGTATATCTCAGAGTCTTCAGACTGTATTTCTCCATGCTATTAATGAAAATATGGGATGTTATCTCCAGGTTTAAACTTTGCTCACAAGACTTTAACTTCATACAAAACTTGAAGACCACTCAGGCCTGGGAGTTACATGAATAAAATGACTGATTTATATTTGTGAAGCATATGTAAATTTTATCTGTTTCTGAGGACTTCTTTGAAGGCTATTTCCGGTTTGCAGAAAAGTCCAAACCCAAAATTTCAAGCTCTATATCGCAATCGATTGACAGACCCCTATCAGCTGGCAAAGTCTAGGAAAGAATAAAAAGCCCTGATGCCATATGAAGGAGAGAGAACTGTGATAGTAATTAAATCCCAAGCCTCTCATATTATTCCCAACCCTCTAAACACATTACCTGTGTAGGTTTGTGCAAAACCTGTTTGGTCATGCCAGGTTTATGAGGTAGATTCAGCAACTCTGTGTGTGTGTGTGTGTGTGTGTGTGTGTGTGTATTCTAACAAAATCTGGTTTTCTGCACCTCTTTCAACACATAGCTTACTGAGTTGTCCTCCTACTGAAAAATTTTTAAGAGTAACATCATAGCAGTGCATTACAAGAAATCTGAGTCATACCAAGTTCTCCTAATTCAAAGCACAGTTTTAATTTCAGTTTCAGAGTCAGGCACAGAAGTGAACCTATGTAGTCTCATGCAGGGTATGATGAGAGTCTTGTAAACCACAAACTTTCGTAACAAGAATAGACTCCCTGGCTCCTGTGTTCTCAGACATATTTTATAACTTGCTGAAAAGTTGGCAATTAGAAGCCTCATGTCACATAATTAAAGGCCATTAGTCAGGAGAGAAGATTCCCATTTATAGGTTTGTTTTAATTACAAAGTTACAAAATAACTGAAGTACTTTAAAAATAGGAAGTTTCCTTTCTTTTGATGAAAGCTGTCTTCCATCAGTTCAAGACTAAATCAAACAAGGAAAGGGTGTTTTTCCTTACCCTGAAAGATATCAAAAGCATGTTATCCTCTAGACAGAGGCACTCTTAGGAGTAAGGGATATTTATGTAGGACAAGAAAGCTCAACATTGTCAGAAGAAGGCAAAACCTTGACCATTGTTGGCCGGAGCACAACAAGAGCAGTTGTTACTAAATGTAAATGTCTTTACATTGCCGGTCTTTGTTTTTAAAAATGGTATGAAGGGGGCTAGGCCCATTGTCTCCACCAGAAAAAGCTATTAGAATTAAACCACTTTTAACAGTTGTCCATCTTAAAAAAATATCAGCAATAGAACATCCCATAACAATCTCATTTCCTTGGGCAATGTATTTGTATCACTTCACTGGCACTATCATCAGTGTTTCAAATGTGCTCCACAACTATCTCTTGCTCCATTTTAAGCACATTACTTTGTCCTATATCCAGGAGACAAAGAACAGTTTATCCTCTGCCTTGCAGCAACCTCTTACATAGAAGATGACTGATATCAGATCTCCAATAGCTCCTCCCTTAAAAACTCCAATTTTTTTTCACCATTTCACAGTCTCACTTTTTAGATTTCTGATCATTCCTGGAATAAACATTTCTCTGTGAACCAAAGCTGCTGTATCCACAGTTTTGAAATATCTCTGCCCTGAGGCCTGAGCATTATCAAGAACAATGAAGGAACTTTCCTAAGGCAAACCTATGTGTTTACACAGCCCATGCCATATTTGCTTTCTCCTACATTCAGACCTTGTTGACTTAATTTCGGTGTGTGATCCAGCCTTGGATACTGTACAAAGCTGCCACATAGCTGTTTATTTAGTACTTCAGACTTCAATCTCATCCTCAAATGGACTGCAAATCTCCTGACTGAGCATGAGTGTATTTGCACAGCAAATTCATCTTAAAGCCTTTGCCTGAAAAGGTCTTTCTCTTTTGAAATTTTAAAATATGGAAAGAGCCTCCAATAAGTCTTTGCTAAGTAAAAAAACTGTGGGTGTATATAAAAAGTATTCACATGCAAATTCATGCCATACCAACAGCAAAGGCATGACAGGCTGCAGTGTATACTGCCCTTTTTTAAGAGCAGCTACTACAAGCAGGATTCCATAATAACTGTTGGAAGGTACAGCACATGGGAATGTCCTGACTTCTGCCCAGGGCTTTATGTCATGTAGAGGAAGAACCCTTGTGCGTGTGGTCAGAAAAAAGAAATTCTGAATTTCTTTTTACACAGTAAAAGAACAGTTAGATTCAGATTCTTAACCACTGAAGCCAGCAGTTGGTGGCCTATATTTGAAAGAGCTCAGTAGCCATCATAGACTTTTAAATGACTTTTAAAGATGTTTTGATGCAGTCAGTGCACCTACTGGTGATCAGATAGATCAGAAAGGGAAGGCTCTCCAAGACAATAATGGGAAAATACATGTAGACAGCTTTGCTTTAAAACCTTGTCAGCTGTAAAGAAGGTTAAAGGTTCTATGACAAACTGAGAAAATGAGGGCAGCTAAGATATTACCAGCCTCTTTAGACTTTACCTCTTAAAGGAGAAATCAGAAAATAACTGGTATCTCTCTTTCTGACTCTGTTACTACATATTTCTTGGCTTAATTGGTTCCGTGTATCTTTTTTTCAAGCACAGCTGACCAAGTGCTCAATTCTCTTAAAAAAAAAAAAAAAAAAAAAAAAAAGTGTTTTACACTTAGTCAGTTGTAACAGATCAGTTCTCTAAGCACAAAAGTTCTGCAAAGCTTTGTTGTACTTTTGAGTTTTCTGGTCTCCAAACTTTTTCATTGTCAAGTGCTTGGAAACCACTTTGAAAACAAACAAACAAAACAGCTAAAGAAAAAAAAAAAACAATAATCTTTCCAGACTGCTTTCTGCCTGCAACCTGATTTGACAGTCACAAGCCTCCAGATTTGTTTTTTAGAAATGTCTGTGAATTGAAGATTATTTGCCAGAGTTTTTATCTATAAAACTGTGCTCCAGAAGCAGATACCTGAAAAGAAATGGTTAAAAAGTCAGCTTATACAAAAGGTTTAGGGAAACTAAGTGGAGAAATCTAGATGAAACCATTAAGACAGTAAAAATATATGTATTAAATGTAAAAGAAAAAGTCTCATGGTCGATAAATTTTCTCCAGCTACAATTTATATTTTGCCTCCACAGCTAAAGGTATCGTCACAACAATTTGCCACCAAATGGAACATTAAAAGCTCTCAAGAAAAATAATTACATAGCACAGCACCAAAATATTGTAGAGAATGATAAGAGGCTGAATTTTTGGCAATACTAGACAGCCATCATCCCAAATATTGTCAGGCAGAAATGCAGGTGCTAAGTATGTGCCTAGATCAAACCTTGCTAGAAGAAAAACTACTCTGCTCAGCAGGTGGAGAAAGCTCATTTTACTTGTCTCTGCTGAAAGATACTACTTCAACCTTCAAAGTGAAAGAAAACACACTTACATCCACATAAAAATGCATATATCAAGTTATGCATGCTACTGTTGCTAACTGAAAGCTTCCAAAAAAAAATTCCCCTATCTGAAAAACCATGCCAGAAGTACACATTTCTCGGAAACCAAGCAAATGGCCAATACAGCTGACAGTAAAGGCAATGAACACAGAAACAGAAGATGAACTGGCTTTCTTTAGAACAGCTTTGCTGATCCCACAGCCTCCAATCTTTGACTTTATAGCCAGTTGAGTAATAATAATAAAAAAAAGAATTAATAAGATTTATTTGAGGCAGAGAGAGCTTGGCTGTTTTTTAATAGAGTACATTCTTCCACCTCCTTGAAAAAATCTCCAAAGTTGAGACAAAAATCTCTAGTAATCTAAATACAGGCTTTCCCTCTCTGTTTTATAACATGGCACCATTCCACTTTATAAAAGATTTGCAGGACATGAATCATTGAAATGCGTTTATAAATGAAGACTGAGTCCCATTTGGGAATCTGGCTTTCCCCAGTTTTGAGGAATTAATTTAAGAATCTGCTATTTCTCTTTCTGAAAGCTGATAAAATAATTTAAGTTTCCTATCTGCACCAAATGTCTTTTCCTAATCTGCAGGGGAAGAAAAGAAAACAAAGACAGGGTGTTAATATATTATTCAGTAAATGTGCATGAGTACACAAGGCCAAACTTTCAGTCTTATGAGACATTTGTTTTGGTGGGGTTTTTTTCCTGTCAAGCACAAGGAGAAAAATTCCCTCTTTACTGCTTCCTCTAGCTGCCAAACAGCAGCATCACCTCTGAGATACTGGAAAGCCACTGCAGGCACCCAGCCTGCCTCTGCAAGGTGAAGTGAGAAGTCAGGAGACAACACACAAGCTCAACATAAGGATCAACACTTCAACATTTTTAAAGCTCCTGGTCTCTAGTACCACCTACAGATGCAAGTGTTTTAGCAAGCAATTTTACCAACAAGGGTAAAAGTGCACCCCAGACAGGGTAAGTATGTCACCAGTCTCAGGTTGTAAGGCAAACTTGCAACTGCACATGCATTCCAGTATTTTCAGTTTTTCCTTTTTTTTTCTGATCCCAAGACTGTCAGACACTATGGAAATACAAATAAGCAAGCTGCAGACTGGAAGAGCTGCAGGGTATTTCCAGGTAGTGATTTGCATGAGAAGCACCTTTACCTGGCAAGGACATGAGATGACAAATTCATGAACAAGTGCCACAAGTCAAGGGTGATTTTATGAAAGTATTTAGTACCTGCTGGACTATACAACACACACACAGAGAAACTGAGACCCCCAGGACCTGCCTTTTGAAAGAAAGGAAAATACGTAGCAGAAGCAGATATCAAATACTTTAATCATAGCAATGTATACAATTTTGAGATGGATTTGGAAAGTACAATGGAAGACTCCTTTGTGTTACTGATGTAAAACAAAAAAACCCCACCAAACAAGAAGAAGACAGAGACCACTGGGAAGAATACCCCTGCTGGGACCGATGAGCTGGAGACAAAAAAAGCACAGTGATACTGAAGAGGTGGAGCAGTCAGGCAGAGCAGTGGGCTGAAAGGGCAGAACAAAGCAAAGAGACACTGTAGGAACTGATGATTTATTTCTACCATAATCAAAAGGTAACTTTCTGTTTTTCAAGCAAAATATGCGTTTTGCACACTTTGCCTTTTGCTCTCACTGATTTATGCCTGTTTTCAGTTAAACTGCATGCTAATTTAAAAACTCTTAGTCCTACTAGAGTAATTTTTTCATGTATTGTTCAGTGTACCCCACATGAGTAGTTCCCAAGCCAGACATTGCATTTAATGTTCCTAGCGTGAGCTACTCAAAAGAACAAGACACTTTCAAAGGAAAATTGGGCATCTCACTCCTGATTTTGGAAACCCTTGCCATATCAATTAGTCATCGAGTACATGTTTAAATACAAGCACACCAATGACTACTAGGAGCACAACACTGCTCTCCAGATGGTAACAACAAAAAACAAACTCTTCTGAGAAACACAGTGAACCCAAATACAATCAAAAATAGACTAAATATGTTTTGGGATATTTGCAAGCCTGTTCATGATTTATTGTTGTTACATATTAAGACAATATTATTATGGATTACCCCTAGGCCTTATTAGACATCAGAAAAGGCATGCTATAGAGGTTTGAATTGCAGTCCAGTAAAGGTTGACTTCACTCTGCAGCCATTTTCCAACTGCAGAGTTTCACCAAGTTTGTAAGGACACAGTATGCTGAGATCTCACCTCCTCCTCCTGACTGAAGTGAACCTGAGCAGTGTGTTCAAAGGTTACTGCAGGGGTGAGAGGACAGACAACACATTATCAGATAAGCCCAGCTTCCTTAGGAAGTCAGCTCAAATTAACAAGCACAGATTCTTCTGCCATAGAGGTGCAGATGGAAAACACCTAATCATCTGAACAAAGAACAAAGCAAAGGGGTGAAGGTTAAGGGACACTACTGGCCAAAAGAGAATTTTTGATCTTCTAGGTTATTATGCTGTGCAGGAGAAGGAAACAACTCAGAGTCACTTGCACACTTCTGTTTTAACCCATTCAAAAATTTTCTTGATACTTACTACAACTGGAAAATTAATATTGTATGGAGATGAAGGATGTACTTGTATAAATCTGATTCGGCTACACACATTTCCTGATATGCTTGAATTTGGTGACATCACAATCAACACACTTCCTTGAATTCTTGTGCTTTGCAATGCAGCATGGAACAAGCACAGTGAGCAAAGGCACACAAGTCTGATTACTAAAAAATACTTCTTATCATGACTCCAATGGCTACCCACTATGCCTTTTCAATACTTAATACAGGTGCAAAGCATAGAAAAAAAGGCAGCCTCTTTTTTTTTGCAGTAGATAAACCAAGGATCCAATGAAAACACACGGAGAAGGTTTCCCCCAGCTCCAGTACTGATTGCATTTTACTGACACATAACTGAAAGAAAACATAATCCAATTATTCCAAAGCACATTTCAGTTTTGGAGGATACTGTTAGCCACGGTATAGCTCTCAAGACAGCATGTCTTCAGAGGAAAATGCCATTTGCCCACATTGTCAACTGCATTTTACTCAATGTCAGGTTCAAGAGCCAGACCACATCACTCAGACTTTACAAAGACTGCAGAATAAAACTGCTGTTCCTTAGAAGAGTCATAATTTTGTCCCTGCCGGTTCTCTTCAGCTCATACTTCCTTATGAACTCAGAAACATTAAAGAAGCTGACCTTATTAATGAAGAGTTTATTTTCCTTAATCTGGAAATGTCCAAAAACTTATTTTGAACTATATGACCTCTAATCTTCTTTCCAACACAGGAAAAGCCTAATTAGTTTTATAAGAGAACACTGATAATTACTGAAGCAATTCCAAGTGTGTTTTTTTTAAAAACCAGCAATGACCCAAGGGCTGGAATCCTTCATTGTTTACAATGAAACCTGTGGTATTTGAATTATTTTTAAGGTACAATGAACCAAATCCAAAGAAAGTCTCTCTTCATATTTACAAGGAGCATATAAATAGATCAAAGGCTGAAATGTGGCTTTCACATTAAATAATATATTGAGAATAAAGAGCAACAGTTATGTGATATCCTTTTAGAGTGAATGTAAGGAATGAGAGTCACTTACGAGAAATAAATTGATTTTTTTTACTAATCAAGGAAATGGGCAATTCCTGAAACTATAGATCTATATTTTCTGACAAATTCCTGTTGTACTAATCTTTATTGAGACTAAAAGCTCTCACTCCCTGTTGTAGTTCCACTCTTAATAAGTAGCTGACAGATCATATGAAGACATACTGAAGGATGTTATCATGTATGACCACCCTTCCACTGGGGTGGGCAAACACTTTCCTGTCTGCTCTGCTCCCAAGTGGGCCTTCAATGCTGCCATTCCCCTTCCAATCTTGACAAAGGAGGAAGGTCTGCAATACAGTAGGACATTATCAGAACAAGTCAGTCCATGTGTAATTACATAGCAGTTGTATTTCCTTTGTTTATTTCCTTCACATGCTGTTTTAGTTGTATATTTTTCCCCCCTGGACTTTTTCACTTACACATATATACATGCATATCCCTCCTTTTAAAGTGGCAAAGTGTGGGAATTAAGTACTCAGAAATACAAATATTGACTTCTACAGTTGATATACTTCAGAGCTGGTCTCTTTCCTAATCAAATCTCATAGACACAGGCTATAAGAAATTAATATTAACCATGCACTTCATGCATATACATGGCCTCACTCTCACGCCTGCTTATGGTACTCCCTCATTCTCTTGCTGCTTCATTCTCACAGCTTCCACTGGAGCCAAGGACCCAAAAGACATGCAGGCACTCTAATCTAGCTGTCTGAGGGCAACTACTCCTCCTTTTCTGCTCTGCTCCTCTCACAGAGATCCCTGCAAAGGGTTTATGGTCTACTTGTAGACCTTGTAGCAGCACAGCAAACCAGTGTCTCAATATAAACTGACTCTTTCATGTCATCCTTTCTACCCGTCTAATGGACTTTGATGCTTCCAGGAAACAGACAGCCTCACCTCAGTTTTAGTGTGTTCCTTCATGTTATCCCCTCTACAAATGTGCAGCACTTCCTTAAATGTATTGCCCTAACTGAAACAAATCACTTATTGCAACGCCAAAGGCACAAGATGTAGTTGTTTTACAATTAAATTAACACCCAGCTTTCCCTTCCAAGTAATTTAGACTGATCATTCAGTTTAGGCAGCACATTGTCTAAAAAGAAAACAAAGATGCGAAAAATTCCTAAGTTTTTTCAGAATAATCTAAATGAGAAGTTTGTATTTTGTCTGTTGGATGGGTTTTTCTATCTTATAAAGTTCCTTTATTTTCCTTGATGAAAAAAAACCTACCAGCCCTTTAGGTGTTTCATGGAGCATCTCAGAATGGAAAATACTGCTATGAAAGTACTTTGCAGGGATGTTGTCCTGGTTTCAACAGGGATAAAATACTTAAGCAAACTCTGCACCATTAAGATAATGCTCAGCAAAAGAAACAAAGCAATGAAGATAGGAACATTTTTAAATAATAGGCACAATGGCTAGGATCCATGATATTTACTGCTGTAAAATAAAACAATGCTTTTCTGCAATTTCTTTTAGAAGCTAAGAAAAACAGAGAATTGAGTCCTTGTAAATAACCCACCAGCAAGTGCTGAGACAGCAGCATCTGCAAGGGTAATGATGCTGCACCTCATTTAAAACTGAAAGCAGCTCCTACAAGATTGAGACTGCTACTAATAGGACATAGAGTGAGTCAGTTCCACAAGTCTCTTCTGACATGATTCATGCTTAGAATAAGAAACAAAACAGAAATTTTTAAGGCCACATCTCACATCTTCACATCACTTTCACATGACCATCATTATAGCATCTGTAACTTGCATCTGCCTCTTCTCCCTCAATCCTCCTTTGAAAGTGAGATTTACCTCCTGAAGTTCTCTTTTTTTTTTTCTTTTCTGAAGAGTGACTATAAAAAAGGGCTGAGGAGAGGAAAAAACAACCTTGGATTTTACACACACAAGTCATTCCAACTTTTCTATCTCTGCTTAACAGGATTCTTCCTTCCTGCTATTATTAGTAAATCGCACATCTTACTTCTCTCAGTATTGAGCTGGCAGATAAAGCACAAAGAAGAAGGATTTCTTACTTATTAACTTCTGACACCAATAAATTCTGTATACCTACACAGTGGAATGAAAAACCTCTTCCTGTGGAAGGCAGTTCATCACATTTTTCATGCATTGTTGCTGATATGTTTAACTTTTTTGTTTCACAAGTCAGCAATGAAGCAGCTATTGTTTCCAAAGCGCTGAGCAAGTGCTCTCGACTGCGGGAGAGAGAGACGTGCGACAATTCTCAATGGTCTTTCTGGTGGCTGCCCAGACATGGGGGAGAGAAGGCAGGGGCAAGGGGAACCTGAAGAGCTGGAGAACTGGAGAACTAAAATCTGGGTGTAGTTACATGAATCATATTCTGTTTCAGTTTATTTTTAGTTTCTATTCCAGTATTCTATTCCTTAGCAAAAGTTCTGCTCTTCATGCATCTAATCAGGTCTATCCAGACACACAGCACATGATGCATGAGGCCAAGCACATCCTTACAAGTTCACCTTTCTAAACCCAGAAACTGGCAGAACTTTTAATTTTATGGTATGAAACACCAACACATCGCTTTTTCTTCCTTGTTTGAAATATTCTTCTACAAAAGCCTGTGCCAATCTCACCACGAAGCAAGTCATTAGAACTCACAAAGCATTATACAAATAACACCATCTCAAACATCTTTGAAGAGTACTCTGCTTTTCCCATTTCTGCAACTTCCCATACTATTCACAGAATCTGCACAAGGACTATAAATGCAAAACATATTTAGATGTCAATGCAGATGCCTCAAGGATATAAGTATTTGACTTTGGAACAGTATATACAGAAAATACTTGCAAGGCACAGTAGAAGAGCTTAAAAAGATCAGATATATGTGTAGGTATTAAGAATGCAAGTGACAAATACCATATTTTGTCCAAATAAGAAAATTTTAAAAACTAAAACCAAACCAAAACAACTGACCATCATTAAAGATGGCAAAAATTAATGGTCATTGCTTCAAAAGAAGAGATCAAATGGAGACAATTTTTACCAACACTTGTTAAATTCTTAATGTGATCAGCTAATCAAAAATCTGGGTTTAGATTGCAGGACCTTATTCATCTTAGTTCTCAGGTCTCATGAAACAAGCAGCTAAATGCTATCAGAGATCACCTGTGTCCTCTGATGAGAGAGCATTTCACAGCCAAGGAGAGCTGCTCATGACTAACTCACTGCAGATTTATGCAAGATAATAAGCCTCAGTAACCACATATATACACATATTGCTCTGGAATTTGCAAACACATAAAGTATATGACTAATTCTAACTTATGAATGAAGGTACGCACAAACTTATATTTGCACTGTTGGCAGGAGCCCAACTGCATGAGCTCTTTCCTTAGTCTTCAGTACTGGAGAGGTGATCACTGAACAGGGCAGTCACATGAGGCACCTGAAGTTGAAGGACTCATATATAAACCATTGCTAAGAATGCTACACTCGAGGATCACTCAGAAAAGATGTGGAATTATAACTATACATTCTATGTTTGAGTGTGTGGAGAGGAAAATTAACACTATTTTGCTGAAAGCCTGTTAGTGACCTAATTCTACAGCAGCTATTGTAATGCTGAGTGCTTGCTCCCATTTCTGCCTGCAGTAATCACTGCCCAAATTCCAGCCCAGAGCTACCTACACTGATTAGCAACCATGCATACACCAGGGCAAAAGGATAGCAGACAAGAATCTAACGTTTTCAACGATACATTCTTTGCATATTAACACCAGCTGCATTGCTCATTAGTTGAAATATGAAGAAGGAACTGGAAAACATTCAATTTTCAAAGTATCAGTTATCACAGCTCAAGCAAATAAATACAAAAAAGATACTGAAAATTAAAGTCACAACAACTTTTTCTGTATGGATCAGGCTACCTTACAAAAGCCCTTGATCCAACAGCACAAGAGAAAAACTAGCCATTCATTAGCAGTGGAAATGGTTTCATCCAGTACAAAGTCGATTTATACTCGGGATCAAATTATTACTTCGAGCAGTTTGGGTCTGTTGTTGCAAAGGCTAAAACAATGCAACCATTTAGTTCAGAGAGGTTACTTGGTCACAGTTCTCTATTACCTACACAGAGAAAGGATTTAAACTTAACCCACCATGTTAAGACATGAGAGGAAATGCCATGTAGTAGACCTCCATTGAAAAGTGAACGTTGTGAGAAGTAAAACTAATTAAGTATTGGCAAAGCTTTTCAAGGGAGCAGTGAACTGACTGAAATAAAAGATAAGATTGGATCTATTATCAAGAAATTCTAAATATGGGTTCAATGCAAGTCTTCCTGTATTAAAGCCTTTCGTTCACATGACTCCAATGTCAGACCAGATTAGCACAAATCATGCACAGATCTCACTTTAATAAGGATTTTAATGCTGAAGGAAGACAATATACAGGAGACAAAATACAAACTTTGAGGTAAGATTTAAAATAAGGATCATATAGCATCTTGCTGGATTTACATCCAGACTGATTCCGTCATTTGAAATATGAGGCAACATTTGGTCAAAAATTTCCCATCATCTTGAAGAAAGAAACAGACCAACCACATTTAATCTGGAGAAGGCTGTTCTATATTGGGAATTGCGACAATGCTGCTCTAGCAGATGAATTACGAGTTACGTGCCTTGAGACCTGTGCACTAAAGACTTCCCACAGCCATGACCTTTGGAAATGTGTGGAGAAGGAGGGGAAAAGGAAGAGGAACAGGTAAACTCTAGGGAACAGATATTATTATCCTCACAACCAGGAGAAGCCCTAAAAGGGTTTGACATTTATGTTCACCTCACACACACAGTACTTCAGTTTTTGTTGCACGTAACTCAAGCCAACACTGAAGTCTACAATATAAATAAATCAGTTTTTCTTTTTTTTTTTTTTTCTTTCATCTCCTCTCTTTTTTCTGCCTAGGATTAAACATTAGAAGCTTATCTCCTTGGTTTTAGCTCCAGAGTAGCTGTAAAAACCTCAGAGGTCAAACATCTCTTGCCGCAAGTGCTGAACTTGATCCAAAATACGAATTATTGTGAAAATTAGTTACAATTGGAATACTTATAACTTACATTCACCTTTGGGCTTCAGAATCTGCAGAAACTCCACCTATAATACTGACCATTATAATTTTCTTCCTAAGTTCATTTGATTTAGGAAGCATTTTTGCCCTGCAGTAATATTAAAACCAATTATTTAAGAAAGATATTTTGAATCTCTGTCCTCACTGATTTTATACTTAAGAGAGGCCGTTAGATAACCCAGTTCAAGAAGGGCAAAACCATGATCTGCCATACAAACAGAGTTAAATCACATGATGAGCAACACTGCTGTCTTGGCACAAGAGCTTCTGGGTGACTGTGCTAAGTCCTGTTTGGAAAGGAGAACGGCTGCCAGGCGAAGCCAGATACCACCAAATAACCCCCAAAGGCAGACCTGCCCCATGCTGAGCAGAGCCAAGACTCTTCTTCCACTTGTTCAAATTTTCCTCTCCTCTGGGTTCTCCAAGGCATGTGAGATTTGCAACTCTCAAACATGGAAGTAATTTGAAATGCAGCTAATAAAGGTAAAGAAAATATGAATATCAGATATTCTCAGACCACCCTGATGCACTGCAGTGTGGAGGTATCTTCACCCACAGCCTAAATGCTGCAGATGTGCTCACCTTCTCACTTTTTGAGACCACCCTAGACATTTTGCAGTAAGTGGCCTGGGTTACCATCTGGCTCCAAAACAGCTTTTTCTGTGCTTCTATGTTCAAAGTGTTTGAAATGAAGAAAGAGCAATCTTTAAAGCTTTAGGCTGAAAGATGTGTGATGCCCAAGGGCACAATGTGGGGGGCATTCAAGGGCATCAAGCCAGCTAGGAGAGAGCTGGCTTGCTCTGCTCACCGCCCTAGCCAACCTTGCCATAGGCCATATCCACACCATCCAGAAAAAATGCTTAACTGTGCCTGAGTTATGTACAGTCAACTGAGCCTGCATTTCCTCTTGGAGGGAAGTAGCTGATTTATTCAGGGAGCAAAAGTCGCTTAAGTTGATGGCTGAGGCCCAGAAGTAAAACATGGACTATTTCTGAGCCAGACTGACAGTGTAAACCACCCTCAACCACTCCTGTTACTTGTACTTTTATTATACCTTTAAGCAACTTGTGCAATAATGACAAAATTATGCAAGCATAAGAAGTATTCCAGCATACTTTTCAGACAGTGTTTATCACCTAAAGAAAACACTCAAATACATTGCTTTATTTAAATTTCATGATTACTCACTACAAACTACCAAGCAACCTTGATATGAAACTATCAAGATTCAGTCAATATTATAAAGCTGTTATAAGTGCAGTTGTAGGTACAAAGCAAGCACAAAGGTATACCTCTATTTTTGGCATATATGTATATTCCAAAAGAAAGTACTTTTGACTGATGATCAAAATGCAGTAAGCTATACTGGCAGGTAACACCAGCATAACATTACTCATCGATACAGAACCATCCCCCTCCAAAACAAAACAAAACAAAAAAACACCCAAAAAAACCAAACTAAAAAACTCCAACCAAAAACTAAAAAAACACCTCTTGCCATTTCCTAACCAGTGTTACTGTATCACTGAAACTGGCTGGCTGGGGAGAGAATGCTGCAACATAAAATCAACCTCAAGAAAACACTATCTACTTAAGGAAATTTCAGGAGACTGAGGCTGGCTGAAAGGCTGTGCTTTTCGTTTTGCAGGAAACTGCTCCTGAATTGCTGGGTACAGATGAGAAAGGACATTGCTCCCTGACAACACATGGCCCAATAGAGGGGGGAGGTGGTCCTAAAACCAACCTGCCAACACAGCAGTCCATCCTCTGCTGTGCGCTGTGCTGAGGGTCTGATTTTTGGCAGGGTAGAAAGTGAGGCAGAAGGAGCAGGGAATTGCCACAATGCTGTCCTTGTTTCCATGGCATGTGCTTTTATAACTTGTGCTCCCTGAGGTAAAAGGCACAATTTGGACTCAACAGCTGACAACTCAGCAGTTCTCTGCCTGTGGGATAAGGGAAAGCTGGTTCTGTTGTAGCAACAGTTGACCTCACTCCAGTGCCAGCTCCAGACCGTGCATGGAAAGGAGGGGGGACATATGCCCTTCAAAACCTTACACCCTGACCAACATTCATACCAATGGCTTAGAAGTTATTTTTAGCTTAAGCACTTTCTGCTTACAGTGAAACCTGCTACTAGGAGGGATTCCAAGAGACAGCAGCAGGGAAAGGCAGACAGCAGCGAAGTGGCAAAAAGCCCCTGTTGAGCTTCTGGTGCTTGCAGGAGTTCAAGGACCTTACAGACATACAGCAGGAGGGCTCCCACAGTCCATAAATGTAAGGACTGCAAATTTTCCAGAGGAAGGAGGATAGCAATGAGCAGCAAAAAAATGATGATGTGTATGAAAAACAGTCCCTGGATATATTTCTCAGGGAGAGACAAGAACTTCCAAAGATCATTTATTCTAATTAAAATCTGTTAGTTTGTAAGTCAGTAAGGAAGGAAGGCAAAGAATAGAGGGAACTTCTTTGTGATAGATACCCTAGTTGTCCCTCAAGCCCTAAAAATGCAAGTCTGTTCATCTAGGTCTGTTTATCTAGGAATTTATATGGCCCTCATCATCGCCATGCTAATGACTCTGGAAGAAATCCATGCAATTCTGGCTGATGATCCCTGAAGACATTTAAGCACATATAAAACCCAGACTTCTGATGCTTCAACCTAAAGGAGACATGTTCCAAAATCCCACTTAGCTGCAGGTAAATATTAGAGAGGAAAAAAAAATAAAAGCAGAGGTGATGATAAATTTTGTAGGCATCAGCACGCACAGACACAGTGTTGTCTTTGACAGGGCCATACCACTTGCCTGATACTTAAACACTCAAGATTCACAAAGCAATTACTCCCTGCATGCATCTACAGATAAAATGAGCACAAAACCAAAGAATTAGGTTCCAAAGAGAAAAGCAGTTGCTTTTGGTTAAAGATATAGGAGAAGAAAGCAGGAGGAGTGCTCCTTTTTCTGAGGCAACCCAGTCACTGCAGCACTTGCTGGGGTATCAGAAACATCTCTGACCACCGTCAGAGGTTACTCAAAGTGACAAATGAGTCAGGATGAAGACTCCTCCAGCTCTTCTGATGTTTGCATTTCTCTCTGAAGCTTAAGTAACCACTGACCCAGTGCAGAACTCATGTCCTTGTGAGAGGGCACTCACTGGAAGTGAGGGACCATGGTCTCTAGGTCTTGGTCCCAAGGATTATTTTCCTCTTTTACATTAAACTGTTTATGGAATAAAATGTATCAACCAGCTTTGGAGCATAGAGCACTTCTCAAGTCTTATCTAGAAGCAATTTATTTTTCTTATTTTTAGACAAAAATTTGATGCCTAATAGTCAAAAAGTAATCATAACCAAACCTCAGGGGAAAAGAAAAACATAATCCATCTGCATCAGCCTTGTGATATACTACACTCTGCAAGATAGAGTCAGTATTTACAAACATCTAGGTTGTTTAAGACTGCCAAACACTTTTTTCTTGAGGTTTCATCTTTCAGATGAAATTCTTGCTAACATATAGAGCTTAAATATATCCTCTTCATAAAGCACAATATTTGCTGTCAGACATTCACTGGATTAAGTAATCCAACATTCATACTCTAAGAGAGCTGTTTCTAACACACTTAGAGATTCTGTTCTAGCATTACCTATGGATGTTAATAAATTCAGGTATTTTTTTAACCTTTTCTAAAGCACTGAGCTGCACGACACTGAAATAGATGTGACGTTACAGCCACAGATTGTAACTCAACAAGCACTTGAAAATTAGAGCCCTATGAATACCTGCTAGAGTAGCAGCAGCAGCAGCTTTGCCACCTGTGAAAAAGTCTTCCTCTCTTTCAGAGGAGCATCTCCACCCATATGGCTGTTCCCATGTATTCCTGATTTGCCTTTGGCAAGAATGCCCTCACCTAAAGGTTAAGTCTCTCCCTTTCCTCAGCACACCTGTAAAGGGATTTTGCACAATCTAACCCACAGATAATGCTTGCCACTGGTTGCTCTAGGTGACTAAAGTGGCGTATTTGGAGAGTGCACAATGGAAACTGTTATCACTTAATAATGCTGATAAAAGTTTGAATAGGTGAAACAGCGATAAGATGAAAGGATGCAAAGACTTAGTAAACAGAAAGCAAACAAAAATCAGATTATCTACTGACTCCCTAAAAGTTATGTTCGAAACCAGCTCCAACTTAGTGATTTTTCAGCTTTCCTTTTGTGAACTTCTGCAACATTTTCCAGGGTAGATCACAGCCCTGCAGTCTACTGACACTAGACTGTCTTTTCTTAGTCCTCTCAGAAGTAATCTGCAGCTAATGGCCAGCAGCTCATGCTGAGAAATACCAATCAAGTACAGATATGGTGCTTGCTACTCATTCTGCGGATACACTCATGGCATTTGCTCCTGTCTCTTCCAAATCCTTCCCCTCATCAAAGATATTTTTTTGTTTTGACCTTGATTCACATTGTGGCCAAACGCAGGAGATTTCTATGTCTATTCTCACCTTTATGTACAGAAGTCAACAGAAATCAAAGCTTATCTTTATCACCAAAACCGTGCAGCATAAAACAGTTGATGAGCTAAGGATAAGCTAAGCACAGACTTTTTGCATATCAAGGCATTCATGCATTCTTCCCTACATGATGTGCAAAGCTTTATATATAAAGCATGTGGGCACTGATGGATCTACACCACAAAAAACATACCGTGTCAGCAGGCATTGCCACATGCTGATTTGAGAAGGAACATGGCATGACATAGAGTTTAATCTTTCCCACAGCTACTAAACCTGCTCAGTCTTATTAACAGTGTGGGTTCATGCTGTGGGGTTGAACTAAGGGTTTAGCAAGAATTTAAAGAATTCTTGAATAGTAAGGAAAAAAGACAGAATGGACTTCCAGGTGAGATGCCAAAGACGAGTCACACTGCCTTACTTAGGTAACAAGCTGGGTTTCAAATACAGCAGAAATCTACCCAATTCCCAGGCTTCCCTGAAAGAAATTTGACAGGGCATTGCCTTGACAATGGAATATAAATATCTGACTATTTTTGCAACGGTAATTGTCAAAAAGAATCAAAGTGACAATTCCTACACAACAGCTCACCATCGCAGTCTCCCCAGTATTAGATGGTTATAATACCTATCTAGATCTTCGCTCCCATTTATAGCAATCTTCCGAGGCATTCACCACCAAGGACAATTGAAAAACCAACAACCAATTCCTACTGAAGTAACACACAGCATGCTAGCACAAGCATACTCAATTCAAATTTACATGTTGAATTTTAACAAGGGAATAATGTTCTTTACAGAACTACCTCAAAGGCTTTGAGAGATCGTTTACAAATACGATATCTACACACATTACAAATTCAATTACTCAAAACAGACACAGCTGCTACTGTGCCAGAGTCCCTGTACAGCCAGTGTGCAGCGAGGCGCCCAGCATGTCTGGATGTTCCTCAAACACAGAAGAGGCTCTGGAGTCCCTTCCTAAGGTCCATTTTTTCAAAAGGGTGCTACTTACTTAAAAATAAAATAAAATAAAATTAAAGTAAATTAAAATTAAAATAAAATCACAAAAAGAGGCATAAATAGTATTTACCCGCTGCTCAGTCCTTGAGCCAGCCAACCTGCCAGCCAGTAGAATGAGCTGTTGACAAAACACAGCCTCTATTTAAGTCGCAGACTCCGGGCAGCGGCAGAGAGGAGCCGCCGGTCTCCCCCCGCGCCCCCGAGGGAGGCTGCCGCGGTCTGCGCCCGCACCGGCTCCGACGGCCGCCGCCACCGCCACCACCTGTCCCCAGCCCCGGCCGAGCCCCGAGCCGCACGACAGCGGTAAGGCAGCTGGGGGGTGGGGGGGGGGTCTCCGAAAATCCCCGCCGCCGCGCTGGGTCGCGGCGGGGCTGCCAGCCCCCCCCTCCGCCCCTCCCGGCCGGCACCTCCCCGGGGCGGGCAGAGCGAGGGAGGGATGAAGGGAACATCCATCATCGCGCCCCTCGGGCCGCCCCCTCCCAGGTGCGAGCGGCCGGGAGTGCGCGCCCGGCGCGGTCCCGCACTCACCCGGCGCCGCCCGGCCGTGCCCTGAGGGGGCCGCATGCCGCGGGTGCGCGGGCGGTGCGCGGCGCGGCCCAGCTCCGGCGGCAGCAGTGCGTAGCGCCGACAGGAAGGAGGGATGGAGCCGCGGAGGGAGGGAAGGAGGCAAAGAGAGGGAGGGAGGGATGGAGGAGCAGGGCTGGCGGGCTGCCCGCGGGAGGAGCCTGCGCCGCGCACCGCCCGCCGTCGCCCCCGGCCCTGCCCCAGGCACCGCCGCCTCCCGCCGCCCGGCACGGCCCGGTTCGGCCCCGCTGCCTCAGCGCCGCTGCTGCTGGGCCGAAGCGGCCTGGGGTTGCGGGCTGACGGCGCCCTTGGCCGTGTGGCGGGGGCCGAGCTGCCGGGGACACTGCAGCACCGGCCGTGTGGCTGGGTCGCCAGCGGGCTGTGGCGAGTGTACTGCCGGGAGGGTGAAGGCGCGGATCTCATCTCACCCTTTCAGGTTTTCTCCGTGACACTTTCCTTCTTAGGAAAGTACCTTGAATGCTTCCAGCGCTGCCAGACCTCCAGGGTTGGACGTGGTGGGCCTGACCCTACAGACCCAGGCGATTCTTGATTCATTTTATCTTTGTATTTGCCACTAGTTTTTAAGGTCTGGGACTTGACCTCCAGTATTTATTTGAAGCCACAACTGTTGCATGTCAGCCTCTCTTTTAAATTAAACTTGAAATCTTCACAATCCCACAGTCTCAAGAGTCGGGCAATTAAAAAATATGCCACGAGACCCATAAAATCAGAAGAGTTGGCAAGCCTGTGGCTCCTCTCTTGTGCCCCAGTCAACCACAGGAGAATGGGGAGAAAAAGTGAGTGCTAGATTTTCCTTGCATTTTTTTGCCTACATTTTCTTAGTGTGGTTTTCCAAGTTGCTGCAGATTGTTCGTTTGTCTCAGAACCCAGATGACAGGGATCTGCAAATACTTTCATGGAAGTCCTGGGCCAAACTTGTGTCCCATGATGGCTAAGTAGATGATTTCAGGTCACCAAATACAGACTCTCCTGTCATCCTGCACATTGCCTGCATGGTCTAAGTGAACACAGGCTGTTCTGTAGAGAAGAAATCTGCCACTGTTCTATCTCCTTTCCAGGATTTTTACTTGTGCAAACAGAACAGGAGCTTCAGTAGACCAGCAAGATGTATGTGAACCTTGTGATTTGGTCATGCATCAAGATATGACTTCAGATCTATTCTAGCTCAAGAACACACTTGACCTCAGGCCTTAAACTTTGTGATACTTGTCTATGTGTTGGTCTGTGTCATCTCAAGAGGAAGGATTGAGTCTCCTTATACACCTATCATTCCTGGATTATTTTAGACCTGGTCTGAAGAGAAGCCATGGGCTATGACTCCGAAGCAGAACACTGATGCACATTGAAACACAACTCCAAGGATGGACAGACTTTTAGACAAGACCCTATTAGGGATCTTCTATTTAGTAGGTTTAAGCAGGTGTCTTTCCAGCACATCAGTCATCCTTTCACAGTACCAAATCTCTCCCCACTGGAAAGGCTGCTGGACAGCTAATTCTGTGGTGAAGACTTCACTGCAGGCGCAAAGAGGTTTGATATGTCAACTGCCTAAGAACATTTTCCCATTTAGTTCCCATTCTAGCCCAGATGCCCTTGTACCCTCTTTCCATGCAAAAGCAGCCAAATCAAAATGTAACTGGGAATACCCATAGCACCATAAGTTTTGAGGAGAAGGTGGACATTTCATTGTACACACCCATTCAAGGGAAGACTGCCTCTGTCTTTGTTTCCAGACCTCATTTACTGGAGCCTGGTGCCTTCTCTAGAGTCTGCATCCAAGTTTCATGAGGCTGTAGCATGCACTTGTGCCATGGATGACAGACACACAAATGCAGGTTTCCATCCATGAAAATGAGACAAGAACTGTCTTTTCAAAGGCATTAAAAATGTTAAATTATACCACCGTCCTTTTCTGCAGCTCATGCTATTTCAACTTTAGTAAAGGCTCACAGGCATCTCACTTGTCAGAAAGCCCTGTACTATGTACATGGTACCATCAGTAGTGGCAGAAGATTTGGCAAATTTTCTAGATCACAAAACCAAGCAATAGTATTTTTTACTGTTTTCTCTTTTTAATTAGCCAGGTAGCTTCCCTGTAATTCACAGACATTTCATACAGGAAGTGTGTTTATTTGATTTTTTTTAAGCAGAAAAGTGTGATTGTAAAATTAGAAGAAGCTTGCAGGAGAGAACAGAGGTAGGAGTAGTTCCTGAAGTTATTTTAATGTTTTGATATTGTAATAATGGGTCCATTTTCAGTGGCTCGGTTGGAAGTTAAGAGACAGAAGTTTCTAGGTCTGGTGCAATTTACAAGTCTGTATAGGACAGATTTCAAGATGATAAGACTACAGATGGTTGGTACCAGTTATCTCTTTTTTTATACAATGAAAAATGTTAATTTTAATATAAACATCCCATAGTTAAATGAGATAATGAGATAAATGAAATAATTACTCCACTACTTCTGATCTGCAGTAAGTATTCTATAAACACATCCGGTCTCAACATGATGTGTTCTCTCTAAAATATCGTACCTGCTATATTTTATTAGGAAATTTATCTGCATAGAGTACATACATGAAGGCCATTTGTTTTGTTTCCTGCCTTATCTCTGTTTCCAGAAAACTGAAGAGCAGATGCTGGAAAGTGCAACTGTGTTTTTATATAAGTCAGTGTAGGATCTTGTCATTTATGTCAACAGCAACAGGGCTGTGCCTTTCAACACTAATATTTTGGACATTGAGAGGGAGAGGTTTAAGTCTCTATGGAAAGTAGGCTAGCTTCAGTTTATCTTAGTCTATCTCAATAATCTCTTAGTATTACTTAGAGAACAGCAGATCTGCTGTCTAGGTCAGAAAGAAGTTCTTGAGGCATGTAATTCTAAATGAAAGTGAGAAGTCCAGCTAGGACATTTTCATTAATGAGAGTTTCCTGGAGACATTTAGTCTTGTGTTTAAGGGTGTGTTGGTTATTTATGGCAGAGAAAAGGAACGGATGTGTTGATGTTCTGGAACTTTTCCTTTGTGCATTGTTTCCCGTTTCACAGTTGTATTTGGCACCCACTTTCCTCCAGCCAATAAAGAATATTAAAGAACTTCCTCTGCTGAGAAGTTGCGTGCACATTTTACAGTTTAACCATACAGTTTAACCAGAAGTTTGAAAGGTAGTACTTCTACCAGCATTTACAAAAACCTGAAATTGCAAATATATAGTATTGCCAGCAAAGGTCTGTCAATGGTTGTTTTTATGGGCTATCTATTCCTGTTTTCTTTAAAACAAAATAATATAATACAACCAACAAAGCAAATTTGGGTCTGACTGAATGTGTTCTGGAAGGCCAATAACAAAACTCAGATTGGCTGTGATAAACACAGGAGTAACCTCTGCTCATGCCAAGGATAACCTCAAGTACTGGGGATAGCGTATGTATTTTTGTGCACTTACAATGCAACAGATCTTTCCTACAAAGTCTCAGTGGAAGCATCTCTTGTCAAGCTGACACAGAGCTTTTCTTGGAAGAGGACACTGACCCCAGAGAAATAAATTCTTGGTAATTAATAATTTTCAAATACAGGGAATTTTCTTGATCATTAAAGATCTATGCCTGTAAATCCAGGGACATGTTGGTAATATACTGCTAAAGGGCTTCAAAAAATTCCCTGGTCTCTCTTGTCTGCAGAAAAACCATGTAGTCTATTGTGGTTTTTGTGTTTGCAGGGAGAAGTAATGGAGGACTTTGATCTACTGACCTGCACTAACTTTGATAGTGCAGTGAATTTAAAAAGAAATTGGAAGAAAAACACTACTTGCCAAACCCAATTAAATTTAATGCACTCACATTCCTTTCACTGGGAAAAAAAAAATCTACCTCAGATGCCTGGGAAATACATGGTGTTGAAATACTGGATTCACTGCCAGTAATAAGACCCTCATGGCTGGCAGTGAAAGTAAAATTTCTTGCACGCATTACAGAGGTGACAGGAGATGGATTACATTGCCACACATTGCCAAATGCCAAGATCTTTGTGTCTGACCAGGGTCATTTATGTGTAGGACAGAGGATGAGGGTATGGACTGTTGAGTCTTCACTGAGTACCTTGAATCCATCTTCAGTGGCAGCTACAAACAATTCTTTTGAACAGGTCTTTTATATCTTCCTGAGTCAAGCAGCTGTGCAATGATCTTGCCTCAGACCCTTCCTTGCCTTACTCTACAGAGCCTTTGGAAAAGTTTCTGCCTGTCACTGTAGATGCTAAAAACGCTGGCAGAGAAATTTTCCCATTTTTACAGCTGCTTGTGAAAGTCTCCTTTCTCATGCAAGCTAGCTGAAAACGGTGTAGAGGGTTTTGTAAACCAAGACTGTATCTCACAGGTGCAAACTTGTTATGCACAGTCTTGTTTTCCACACTGAAGAAAATATTTTGAAATGGGTGTCGTAGCATTTAGCCAATCACTCTGGGAGGTGTATGGTCAAGCACCCAATAACATTATACCACTCTTGTGAACAAAGCTATATAAATGAGTCGGTAATTAATTAAATAATTCTATTTATCCTGGACTTGGATTCTGTGTCGTTTTTCTCGCCATCCCTGCAGACAGCAGTGACACATCACCATATTTCCTCATTTTCACATCTTTATGGCTACTGTCTGCCTTCCTGTTGAGAAGACGTCATCTGAGCCCATGTTGTCAGAACACAGGTTTTTTTTGGGGAGGGGGGAGGGTGTGACAAGTAGCCTATGCTAAGGGAACCAAACTTTTGGTCTTGTGATCTTGATGTAATCAGCACACTCCTCACCATTCTTTGTTTTGACTACAGTTGTTCATGCCCATGTCTAGTAATGCTCATTCTTTCCACCCTTGCTCTAGTGTGGCCTCTGATGCTCCCATAAGCAGGCATTTCCATTTGTATTTCATTCAGCTAAGTTGTAATACCTCAGTTAAACCTGTCTTCAGGGGCTACAGTGAACTGGTGCCTGAGAAGGGACTTGGTGCTGAAGTTCCCCTGCTATAACAATCTCCATGCTGTAACTAGTTAACAGCTGCAGGCCTGCTTTTTGATCTAAGCACTTGTGCCATCATGCAGGTGGTTATACTGGCAGTGTAAAGTACAGCACATGCTTAATCATCACGTTGGATGCATCATACAGTGAAATAGGACACCAAAAGGAATTCTTGGAAAGGAATAAAGCTAAATATATATTTTTGAAGAAACACTAACAAATGGTAACAATCTTGCTGATTGTGGAAGAGTTGGTGGAATCAGTCCTAGAACTAAGTGTGATTTATGGATATGAAATTGAAGAGGCATACTTTGTACAGTAGTGGAAAGGCCTAATTACATCACAAAAAAGAGGATTTATGAGAGTCAGAAGCAATTTAGATTTGTAATAGCCAGAGAAGCATGGAAATCTGAAAATAAAAGATATCAAGAACATCTCAGACATTCATATGCTCATAATTTTACAAGGCCTTTCACTGGCTCCCTGACAGCAGCACATTCAAACATCCTATCATGTTCTGTGCAACTTTTAACTATACTACTTATTTCACAACTCTTTGTCACTGCTGTGTTGGCTCTATTTCCAATGCAGTGCCTTTCCTGTCAGTCACACTTTTCTGATCACCAATTTATCAGCTAGGTATTGCCGTGCTTTATCCATTTCTAAGAGATCTCACTGAGAAATGCCCTCTGTACTACAAGGCTTAGTAAGTTGTTGCTTCAGACTTTCTGTGCATCAGTCCATGGCCTGAACATGTCTGATGAATATTGGATGAATTTGGAGTATTCTAAGCTGTTATGAACTTTAGATACGCTCCAGAGCTGATCTCCACATCAACAGGAGCCATTCAACTAGAATTTATGTAACTCAAGCCGAGCTGCCAGTTTCAGTGAATCCCAAATAAGTGGCTAGGATTTTCAAAATTCTCCTTGCACAAACCTTCCAGGCAGGAACACCCTCTAACCACACTAAACCGTATCCAGGGAAAGAAATATGACTTCTCCAGCACTATCCTTGGGCTGAGCTGTTAGCCCACTCACTGCTTGGAACCAAATTTCTATGCATCAGCATAGAAGTAGTGAGACAAAGACATCTCAGCTAGAGAGGAGGTAGAGATATGTAACAAATACTTTTCAGGAGCACAGGAAGTTCTGTATTTACATGGTTCATAGCATTTCTCCTGTCAGTCTTTCCATGTCATTTTTCAGATGTGGGTTTCAATATTTCTTGACAAAGTGCATCAGAGCTTGGGATGTTATAGTATTAAACAATGTGCAAATAAGATGCCTCAAGGTGTGGCCTTGGAGGGTATGATGGCAAAACGCAGTTATTAGAATCAACTTTGTCCATTCTGGGCCTGACTTAAGAAATGCTATTTTTTTTTTTTTTTTTGGTGTTTAATTTGACCTCAGTTCTCTTGTAGGCTAATAAAAGGTCTGTATTTGTACACAAACAGAAGTGCTAACTTTAGTAAAGCAGATAATTTCAGCATATTTCGAAGTCAGGTTGAAAGAAGTTTTCATAAAAGCAGGCAATTGTTTGCATGAAGTTAATTATTGCAGCAAATTCTGTATCTATTCCAGGAGTTTCCATCAAGGTGGACCTATTTTTGTTCTCGCTTTGTTTTTAATTATAGTACAAAAATAACTCCATAATGACATACAATTCTAACCTAGTATCGACTTAATTACATATCTGTGCACATCATCCTCCCTTCTGGTGTAACAAGCACTTTTGTTTTCACTAGTTTGAAGACTAATGGCAATTTAATAATTTGCCTCTGCACAACCTGGTAAAGCCAAAGGAGCTGCCTGCACGGGGCCTGATTTGTTGTCACATCAGTGCTGCAAGGCTAAGCTTCTCCAGGCAGAGAATAATTTTCCATAAAACACTTTTCCAAACACGTGTGGACAGCAGTGGAGACACCAGAAATGTATGTACATGCTGAAAATTGTGTGACTGAGCATGCTTTTTCTTGTTTCCATTCTTGGCCAAGCTGGATGTCTAGGCAGCTTCATCCCCCACTGGGGTCACATGAGATGCAGAGAACAACTAACACAGTGTCACAGAACCACATTTGTTAGCACTGAGCTAAAATGGATCCACATTCACACTTGTCTCTATTCTGTCCTCCTTGCTCTGAAACACAGCTCACCTGGAGGCTGCAAAGCACATTCTTCAGACAGATTCTGTGAGTGCATGAGACACAGGCTGAGTTAATGCATGTATTGGCCTAGATTAGGGTTTGGCAGGTACTTTTTCTGCCACCAGTATGAACTTCAGCATCCATCATATGTCTCTTATTCTGTGGTCCTGCATTGTGTTAACATAATGCTTTGCATACATCCACACAGTAAGACATTGAGGAAACAGTGACTTTTTTCTTCTTCTTTTTTCTTTTTTCTCTTTTCATTTATCTATTTTCTTTTTTTCTTTTTCTCTTTTTTCTCTTTTCTGTTTTCTGTTTTCTTTTTATCTCCCCTCAAGTTGCTTTTTAACTGAGTAGATTCTCTGCTGTGAGTTACACTGAGTACAAACATCGAGCCACTGGAAGGCTGGTAGGAGGTAGGAATAAACAGGAATAAACAGCCAACGGCAAAGGTTAAAGGGCTGTAGGGCTGGAATTAACATCCAAGAGCTGAAGGAGCGCTCCTGCTGTGTGTCAAAGTCTTGGGCTCTAGGCTGACCTTTTTCTGGTGGAGGTGCTGAGTTCAAACTTCAGCTTTGTGCCTTAGCCATTAGATTGGAGTGTTTCAGGCACAGCCAGGGACCCAAACACAGTTGCAATAGCCAGGATGAACTGACAGTAGGAACCTGAGGAAAAAGGGGACTTGCCTTCTATCCATTGTCTGAAGCATCACAGTGACAGTTGAGGGAGGTGAGCTGTGTCCCTAATTGCAAAGATCATCTGGACTCTTCTCTTTGTGAGCCCACATCTGACCACAACAGCAGTGCTCATCCTCCACAAAACACTGTAACCAACTCATTTGGATACCCACTGGAACAAGGAAATCAACTTGCCTGGGAGGAGTACCTGACTTTCAGGAGAACATACATGCCAGAAGCTTTTATTAAGCTCCTAACTGCAATTTTAGAGGTAGTTCAGTGAAGGCCCAGTAAGGGTGTTTGGTTTTGGCATGCTGGCTGTTGCACTCTCCAAGTACTGAATGCCTCTTCGTCCTGTACCTCTCCCCTGTTTAATGCGTGGGGTGCTGTGAAATGCAGCCTGGAGCTGAACATGCATGAGTTATGCAGCACTTGGCATTTTGATGTTCCTCACATTTGGGTAGGCTGCTAGCTCTCCTTCACTTTAATGAAAATTGCAAACTTAAAAGTCAAGGTCCTGACATAGTCTCTGCTGAACCTAAAATATGTAATAAAACATCCACATAGGCATCTAGTGAACAGGGGAAAAGGCTTACAGGAAGCAACCTGCTGATCACAGAGCACTTGTTCTAGCCAAAAGGAAATTCCTGTTGTTTCATTTGTTTTCTCAGTTTTGCTTTCCTACACAGCTCTGTAGCTGAGATTTTGTTGTCTTTTGACTTTTGTGTACTAACAGGCAGCAATTCCACCATGCCTTCTTCCAGACCCCTGGCCTAACAGACAGTCTTCCCTCTCATGCCTGTAATTAGCAAAACTGATGCCAAGAAGACTCTGAATGTTTCAACCTGTAAGATGTAGAATATACATACTGTGTGAAGTCACATTTAGATGGAGTCTTTCCTGGCTTTGGAGCTGATGGCATTAACATAAATCTTTTTTTGTTACATCTTGCCCTACCTCCTCAACAGTTCTACTCAAGTGTCACTCAACTGGCATATGTGGCCCTGAAACTCTCTCTTGGGTTTAAACACCAGGGAAATTTCTTTCTCTGTAGTCATAAGAGAAAAACAACCGTCATAAATGTACGGACAGGTTTTAAAGGCTTGATTGGGAAGTGGAAGGGCAGGGGTGCTCCAGACGCTCTTTTCCATGACCGCAGGGTGCTCTGGCCACCTCCTTAGGCTAGAGGGCACTGTCCACTCTGATTTTGAAGCATGGACATCCTCTAAAAACCAACAGGGAAGCTGTGGAGGCAGGAAGCGCAGAAGCGGGAGTGAAGGTGGTTGTGCAAACAGTAGTGCCTGGGTAGGGAGCGGGAGGTGCAAACTTCAGGTTCTTGCTCCAGGGCATGCTTTTTTTTCCATTGTATTTGGGTGCAGAAATCGTGCGTTTTTCACACAGAACAGTGAGGCTTTCTCAGACAGTTGGGAAGAAACTTTTATTTGCCTGTGTGACAGTCACACTATGATTCACGCTGTCCCTTATTACAGGCAGCGACCTTGACAACTGTCTTGTGCAATCCTACCACTTTCCCGGACTTCACTGGAACACAACCCTTTGTGTTGATCTATTTCAGAATGGTTTGACTCCTCCCAATGGCAGAAGAGAAAGCCTGGACAGAAAGACTTGCTGAAATTCCCACTTCTTCAACAGTTTAACACAAGCTGTGCCATTAAGATGTTTTCCTTTGGCGTCCAAGTGGTAAAAGCTTCTCCCTAGCCTCCCCACATCCAGAGGAGGCAGGAGTTTCAGTAGCCATGGGTATGTGCCAACCAAAGCTCCGTAGCAGTGAGAAAAGGTGATTCTCGGTAATTAAGGGCTGGTTATTCTGTTTCCAGCTGGGAGTACAGAGCAGCACTGTCCTGCAGTGATAGCAGAGCAAGTTTCTCTCCGTGCCCACAGCCCCAGAGAGGGGCTCTGGTATTAAGAGATAAGCTTATATGCTCCACAGATGACAGTGGTTGCATAAATCATTGCTTTTTTTGGCAAGAAGTGGTTGCCAGAGAGACTGCAGGCTGCTGTTATTGCACATGGATGTGAAGTCTCTTCTGGTAGTGCAACTGGCTCTGACTCCAGAAAGAGGGAGTGTACCAAGGGCTTCGGGGGGAATTTGTACCAGTTTGCCTGTGGGATGGGTTCTCACAGCTGGTAAGAAGTACACCAATAACTCTGCTTCCAAAGGGAGCTACTCAGCACAGTCTCAGATTGACCCAGAAACAAGCATTTCAGTTTTAGAAGAGAAAATCGGGGGGCAGTTACCTTAAACACTAAAAAATGTTAGTTTTGCTAACTACCACAGCTCTGCAAATACTGCCTCTCTATTTCTCTCCTTGTTTTGCTTAGATGGTGGTTTTTCCCTTTTTTGTTCTCCCTTCCCTTCTCCTTTGCTCTTTTGTTTAATTATTCTGAAGCTGGTTAAAGGCTACTCTAGGACTTTCTTATGAAGGACTATAGGCTGTGGCTCCAAGTCATAGAAATTTCCAGGGAGCTACCCCTCATTGCATCCTGCAGCAGTCACTGACCAAATATGATGCTATTCTTACCTTTTGAGATAAACCACAAGCTGCAGAACCAACCCACTAAATAGCCTCCCAGAGATGCCTTAAATTTTCTCATCTAATTGCAGTGCTGTTCAGAGAAATAACTTTCCCAGGAAATTTCTGTACTGGAAACAAATGGGAAGCATGGCACTCTAAAGATTAGAGAGGAAGGGTTATCTTTGTGTTTAGCTAGTCATTTGCACCTTACAGCAGTTTGGAAAGATAAAGCTATGTAACTGTTAAATTTTATTGAGGGACATAAACCAGCTCCATATTTACTAGCATGTATGTTCAATATCAAATCTGTCCAGCAAAGTGAGCACAAATCCCTTGTCTTTGATGTATTCAGGAGCATATCAGGCCTATGCAAACCTTTGCTGTCAGTTTTAGTGGGAAAAGAACTCTATACCATAAGACCTATACTGTCACAAAACAAAAGATGAATGGAGCAGAGAGGATAACTGTAGTGACATTATCTCTAGAAAGATTGTTACTTTACAACTATGACTCTTTCTTCCCCATAATTTTAGTCCTAAGTGCCAATTAATGATGTTTAAAGGCTGTGTATTAATGCTTGCTTTGGAAACAGATGTAATTAACATGTGATTTGTGATTTTGCAATTTTGCTTTTGAAATTAATGCAACACTGAATAATATTTGCAAGTTTCAAAATAGATCCATTTTGATCTTTCTTGAGGAAGGGTTTTATGCATGAAAACTTCTTTTTTTAGTCAAAAGGGAAACAACATTGGGCATCTTCTGAATAATCTTGCTAAATTAGTAATAATTGCTGATCAATCTATATCCAAATTGCAATCAATAACCAAATTGCACATATCACTTCTATTACAAAACTTTTTTTTTTTCCCTGGCTGGTAAACTTTCTGTGTTCTTTCGATTTATTATTATAAAAGTATTCATTTTAGTTTTACAAAACTCAGAGAGGCAACAAATACTCTACCAAGGGAGTATATTCTACAATGTTTTAGTTTTACAGTCTATGTTTTTTGTGACCTTCAAAATCTCCTACTTAGGTTTAATAAGTTCTGAAGAATGAACATATAGCATCTAAAATAATCCAAAATTATTTAGATCATGAAGAATCTGTGGCATTCTATGAAGAGAAGAGAATCTCCATTACACTATTTTTATATGACTCCTTCATCCAGCAAAATCCAAGGTCCTGATGGCTTATGAAAAGCAAAAGAAGTTATGCAGATCCAGACTCAGAGAAAACATGTAAAGCTGCCTTAGGCATCAGCAGTCTCTACCTCCCTGATGCTCTTTGGAGTGTGATCCTCTTGACATGATTTTGATGACAAGATCTTGGAATTTCTACAAAGTACATCTTTTGGCACTGATCTCTCAGGTTTTCAAAAGACATATAAAAGACAGCACTATTTGTTTCTCAGTGAAGTCACAGTACTGTCTTGGGGTGTTCCAGTATCCTTAAGACATTTACCCGTTTTCCCGCTGCTTCAGAATAACAGAACTGAAACCAAAATTTGTCCAGGAATGTGAGTCTATTGGTATTTTGTAAAAAAACCAGCAAAAATAATTTTCTCTACCCCAAAATTTTGCTAGGAGGACTTTTCTGATACATATTTTTGAAGGTCTGCATAGCCGACAAACAAATAAATGAGAAGGAAGAGAAAGTAGCATGGAAATAGGAGATGTCACTGTAGAAGCACTTGCCATGAGCAATGGGAAGTTAGATGAGAGCTCCTGTGAGTGCTGGCTGAAAGAAACAGGGACTTAGGAGCAGTGGAAGAGAATCCAGCTGTTAGAGGCTGATGTACTCAGGCTTACTGGGATCTTTGCAAGTAAACTAGGATGCATCACAAAAGGTCTTGACTCTGTCACTACCTTCTTCTCTGAATATAAATCATCTACAACAGCCTGCATTTTGTTACTTGCTCAGATGAAGTGGGGGACCCAAGCAGAAATATTATCTGTAAGACTCATACAAAACTAATAGGAATGATAGGATACATGAATCATAGGAATATCCTAGATACAAAGTACAACTCCTGAACACTGAGCAGGTGCTCAATGTCACGTTTTGCTTTCATCCTGAATGGTTACTGCTACCAAAGAGCCGGCAACTGAACTGAAAACTTAAGTACAGTGTCCAGTCTTCATCTATGAATAAGTCTTGTATAAGCTGATTTGAAGAGATTTGGGGGGTTTTCTCTGCTTCATTCAAATGATTTAGAGATGTCAGCGTATATGACATGAGAAGTAATTTTCACAGACAGTTTCTGTATTGGAAACTAATGGAAAGCATGGGGTTGTAGTGGTTAAGCTGCAAAGGTGGAAGATTACTCAGAGGACAATGGCCACAGATTTACAAATCCAATGATTACTGAATTCTGGTATGAAATATTGTTGTGCTTTTGTCACTGAGCTTAGCCAAATAGGCATAATCACTGTAAAGACAAGGAGATGAATTTCCAAAGTGATGGGCATTCACTGCTGATATTTGTTTCTGCAGTCACAAACCAACAGTTTTGAGTTGAGATCCCCCTTCTGAAATAATGTGAAAACACTTACATAGGAAAACCAAGCAAGAAGAAACAGAGAGGGAATAAAAGAGGGGCAAATACACCCAAATGCACCTGTCACCAACTTCTGAATACAACCATTTTCATATTAGAACAAGGAAAATGTATTTTAAAATAACTTTTAACAGTAATTAAATGTCCAGATTCTGTTACGGACACTGTCGAGATACTGATGTACCTCTGGAAATTTCAGTGCAGAAAGAAATAATTTGTAAGAATGAAATGAGGTGCTTTGGCCAGCTTTTTTTTTTTTTTTTTTTTTTCAGCAATAATCCTACTTTTTATGTCTTCTGCTTGTGATCTTTTAAGAAGATATTACCACTGACTTCTCCTGAGTGACGTAATTTGGTCATGATAGACTTGAGCACTCAGCATTCAGTGATCCCATATGAATTTCATTGGAGTTAAGTAAAGGAATTCACTGGTCATTTTCATAGATGAAGGCTTAGAATAAGATCGGAAGTTTTGAATCATTTTATATTTAGTGCCACAAACAGGTGCCAGCTTGAATGTCTGAAAAGCCATGTGGAGATATGCAAAAAAATGCCTTTTAAAGACACTCATATTATATATGAAGATTATCAGCAAGATTAAGATCAAAGGCCTATTAAATTATATTTATGCTATTTATTTCCTTTAAATAATAGAAGTCTAGAGTGTATTTTGTAAAAGTCTATCAACTCTCATAGAAATTACAATAACATGACCTTGAACTTCTGTGGGAGTGAAAAAACTTTTCTGAAGTCCTTGATCTAAAAATCGTGACTTCTTCAAAGTTCATTTGTTTGAGAGATGATGCCTGCAGTAACAGAGGGAACCTCCCGAGGAAGCTTAAGTATATTCAGAAGCTTCCGAATGATTCCAGTAAAAGTCCTTGTACAGAAAGTTCCAGCTCACTTCTTGTTTACTTGGTTAGCTGCTGTAGAGGAGTCACATAGGATTTCCCTAACAAATCACATGTTCTCATATTGCAGCATCCTCGAGCCAAATGCATAGAAAACCTTGGGTAACCTTTTCTTCTTCAATATACACAGGGAGAAATAATCTGTTTTCAACATTTTTGGCCCCTTCATTACATAGACAATGGCCAAGTAATGACCTATTTCAGCATATTTCCTCCTGCACTCTGAGCAGTATCTGTACAATTTTGTCAGTCTTATCCATAACAGACTGGAATTTATAAGTAAGAGGGTCATACACGTAGTTACATAACATGAATGTAGGTTTCCAGTTTTGAGTATTAGTTCGCAGGAAATTACTCTGTTCCAGATACTGTGAGCTATTTTCCTGTGCCTACAGAGAGGCAAACAGAACTGAGGCTGGAAGAGGCTTTGAGAGAGTTTTTGGAAAGTGTGGTTTCCAATATCTGTTTCTTTCTTAGGCGCTTCAAAGTCACACATGGCCTCGCCCTTGAGCATTTGGCTTTCATAAATAATTCTCTGAGCACTGAGTGCAAGTGCCTTCAGTCAGCATTCTCATTGCAAAAGATGCCTAAAGATAGCCAACACAAAACAAGAACAACACAGATTTCTCCAGATTCTTACCAGAATGTATTAAGTTGAATACTTGTCACAGGAAGGGGAGATCTGAATTCTAACCCCTGCTCCAAGGACTGTGCCCTGAATCCACTCACTATTTCACATAAATTGCCCTTTAAGCAGGACCAGAACGCAGGGTTCCATTAGTCTGTGAAAGTGCTACAATTACTGCATTACTGCTGTCTTTTTCCTGCTTGATGAGACCTGAAGTCTTTCTGCAGAATGACTTGGCTTTCACAGAAGCAGTAAAAAAAGACACTGATTGCCTGTGTCACACACACTGTTTAAGGAATACCTGCCTTGTATATGCAGCTTCCTACCAAATGTGTAGAACACTTTAGGTCACTAGTTCCTTTACAGTCTACACAAAAGAGAGCTGCACTTACACTTCAATGTGCCCATGGCATTGAAAATATAATATGTATTCTGAATAATCATAATAAATATATAATTTCCAGTTTGCACTGTCTTGCTGACTTGTGCAGAAAAATTTATATAGGCTTTCCTGTAACATCTGTGAAAGATCTTCATTCCCCTTGTAAAGAGAAAGGATACACTCATGGCTCAGACAAATAGGAGAGAATGTGATAAGAATTTCTACTGATGTTTAGGGGCACCAGATTTTTCACTACACTGCTTGTTTCTTTTCACTGATGAAATCCTCACTAACTTGTGCTCATACCACATTTAAGACAGAACCCACTTAAACGCAATTTATTCTTTTTAGAAGACTCTTATGACAGATTTTTTATTTTCTTCATTTCATGCAGAGCAACTCAGAAAATACTTTATGTTAATGGTGGCTTTCTCACCAGCCTTCATCCACAGAAGGCATTGACACCATTGACACCACAACAACATTGATACTGGTAAAATATGTCTTTAAGAACAGCAACCATCCCCTCCAGGATTTCATGTTTTGTTTAAAGGCTTTGTTCAAATCTTTGTCATGGAAAAGCTCACTTTGAATCCAGTGGGCTTTGGATAAGCTCCTTGGGCTCTGAGGCCAGAAAACTTTCTTTGCTGCCATAGATTCATTAACTTGGACAAGTACCTGCAGAGAAGCCATGATACGTTCTCAGTAGGTGACAAAGGTTGCACAAAGAGGAATTTTAGTGATTCATTGATGATAACAGCCTAAATAAACAGTCTGTGGCCATACTAGGGCTCAGGGTTGTCTGGTGCAAGCTAGGCATCTAATTCTTATGAAATAAATAAAATATCTACTCCACCATACTGTATCTTGAAATACAACCAGAAGAAAAGCTCTAAACTATTAAAAAAAAAGTGCTGGAAAATATTCCTTCTCTTGAAAGAATACTTTGCAGCCCAGGTCAATAGTTCAGACACTCATTCCCAAGGTGATCTGTGCAAGCTTTTCAGTAGTATACATCCTTCCCATATTTGTACAGCACTGAAGAGTTAATGTCTTCAGTAACTGTTTCATTTTTGCAAAGCATAAGCTTTGCAGAAACACAGTATTTTGTTTAAAGGATGTATTTAGTTCCCCTAACCAACAGAAATTAAAGGTTTTGGAAATCATGTCAAGCTCGCTGTATAGACTGTGCACAAACTTTGTGGTTGCTTTTGTGTCCTCAGTGACTCACACAAAGTTGTTTTCTTATTCTTAAAATACAGGTTTAGCTTCAACTTCAGTTCAGCTTTTATAGTAACATTTGATGCACTCTGTCTTCAAATCTGGAAGGTATTTGTAAAATAATTTATTTTCTCTTTGTGCTTCTGACTCTTTCCAGAAGGCTCTAGTGTATCTTTTATTTCTGTTTTCAATTGTATATAAAACTTAGCAGAAATCTGAGTTAAAAATAATTCTGTTATAAAAACACTTACAGGAGGGAAATACCCTTCTCTAGATATCCAAGCCCAAAGGTGGCACTTTCTTCAATAGTTCAATGAAATAATACGGAATAAAGAGTTTGGCAATTAATAGTGATCAGCTGCATTTTAGTGGACCAGAATAGTTTATATGCTGTTTGAGATACATGGGAAAGCATCCATAAGCATCCAAAATTTATTCATGCTCTTGAAGTTTAAAACTCCCTCTTTTTCCTGATTTTGGACATGTGGCATGGCTGCATTAGGAAAACTGCTATGTAACTTCATGGCTCATATTGCTACTGAAGTACCATTTGGCACCAAGCATAATGTTTTAAATGCAAGAACCAGGAACATTATTATTCACTACTGTGTATTTCAGGGCAGCAGTAGGTGCATTTTTAAATACTCAGGCAAAAAGCTAGACTCTCCATAAAATAAGAGGGAAGGACTTTTCCTTCATAATGGCAATTAAATCTGGCTTGAAATCCACAGACTCCTTGGTAATTCTGGGCAGATGAGCTCCAGCACATAACAAATGAGCAGTGAGCTACATCTCAATTTTTGTTATTACTTTCAATCCTGTGTGTCGGGCCAGCTGACCAGTAGAGTGTACATGATAAGCACAGCTCACTTTTGCCTCAGAGGCACTGGGAACTGGACATTCCATGCACCATTTTGGATTTGGGGAATATGTTCAAACTTCTGTTTAAGGTGAAGTAGAACTGGTTTGTTTATTTTGAGACCTAGATGAGTAAACTCAGGAATGATGAAAATGGTGATATGGCTTAGGACCTGGGTTGCTCACCATTTGGCAGACCATCATCGCAATGTACTCATCTGTTACACGCCTGTCTCCTATGGCATGTGGGTATGCCTGCAAGGCATAAATCTCTGATGATGGTCCATTTCATTCCCACATTCTTGCTGCCTCTCCCCCCTTCATGGATTTAGAGAACATAATGACTCATGACTTCTCAGTTTGCCCCAAACTCCTTCTGCTAGGGCACATTTTTTCTGTAGCTGGTCATATGTATTAAGAACACAGTTTTAACTTAGTCTTTCCACTTTGCTTCCTTTGGATTGACCAGCCTCAAGCAATAGCGGAAAGAGCTTTACCCAGATGCTTCTTGATCTGCCTTGTGTCATCTTAACCACACACTTTGACCACTGAAGCTATGGGGATTAAATGACTATTCATGTTCTTTATTGACCCCCCGTTATTCCTAATTAATTTTCTTACCCACACATCCTTGAGCAGTATTTTATTTCTGAAGTGATTTCCTTAATTTGTCTTTTTAGTAAATGACCAAGTGTCACTTCTATGTAAAACAAGATGCATTAAAATTGTCTGGTATATTATAAATTCTGGTCTGACTTAAAAATAAAGTAACACATGTTCCTAATACATTTACCTCCTCAGATTGGTACTAGTATCAGTATTCTCACTGACATCCTGATGGTCAATGATCTGAGGTACTTTAGCTACCAATGTTCTGGTATTTACAGTTATCAGGTGCTAGACAATCTTGTCTAAAATTTTCTTATCAGAGTTGGCTTTATCTTCGTTTATCTTAAGTCAAATTTTTCTTTCTACTTCCTTGAGGTGTCCAATTACCCTTTGTATCTTATTTTCTTTCTTCTGCAAGCACCAAAATTACTAGTGACATCAGAGGACTACGGAAGATCACCTGATTTCTGTTCCTCTAGAGAATTTTATAGTTGTGCCATGACTCCCATGACATCTTAAGAAGACACAACAAAGCCAGTCTTTCTGTGTACTCCCACTCCTTTTTCCAGGAACCACATTTCTATTCATCTGTTTTCTTCTGTGTAAGGGAAAGGTACATACAATGTCACAAATGGGAACTTACAATGAGCAGGAAGTTTTATGACACTTACACTGCTCATTATGCTGGAGAAAAACTATTTGCAGTCCAACAAAGTCAGTTTGAGTAGTCTTTAAGATATCTTATCCCACCATCCCACAAAGTCCTTTCCATCATCTCTCTGGTTACAACTATTCGGTTCTAAAATTCCCCACATTTTGTTATTTTTTCCTAATGAGAGCTTAAACTGCCTTTTAAATCTCTTTTTAACTTATCTTCCTCAAACAGCTCAGCTATCTTTAACACATCTATACTAAGAAAGTCACTAAAAATTCCCTCCCTCTCTCCCTCTGTCCATAACTGCATTCTTGCTATCACACACAGCTGATCTTGTCTCCATGTGTTATAGCTCTCATTAAATACTCTCACATTTCATGCATTTTCCTCTTGCTTAATTTGTTTTGCCAAATCCTGAAAACCCTGCATGGTCCTCTAGATGCTTGTTTGCCTTATCATGTTTATATCACACTTAGCATGAGAGCAGCTTGGGAGTTCTATACTCACTGTTACATGCCTGTCTCCAGTTACATTCCCATGGGCTCTTTCAATGTTTCTTTGTCCTTACACCTAGAATGCTCCTGAATCATCTTCTTTGGTCTGTCATGATATCTCCTGAAGCCTGTTTTTAATTGCTGCCTATTTCAGCCTGTCTTACAGATACGTCCAGAAAGTTGTGTTATATCTGTAACTTGTCTACTGATTTTTCTTAAAATTTTTGTGCTATCACTCTTCTCCTTTGCTTCTTGAGACAAAATATGCAATCTGATTAGTAGGAACCACTTTGATCAATAAATGAATATGCTTGAGAACATTTTTATTTAGAACATTTTTGTGCTATTCAGCTGTATCCTTAACTGTGACAAAAACAATTAATAAACATTAGTTCCCTGTCTTCCACATCTACCTTTACTACTTTCATATTGGAGCCATACAGCAGTGTTTGGTACCACACTTTGCAATATCCTTGAAGACTCTTATCACAATCAGGCAGAATTAATCTTGTAAGTTGTTAGGGATTTCTTTTCTGGGACCACATTTTTATATTCCCAATGTTTGGGATGCTCCACTAGCTTGAGGTACTGACAGTTTGCTTGTTTTTTCCTTCAAATATTATAAAAATGGAGAATATAATTTCAGAGAATTGATAATATATCAGTGGCAATATAGGGAGACATAATCCTACCCTCCTTTACTTTCTTCCTTCTTCTGACCATTGCTGCTAAAATAAATAGTGATGATCCTCCCTAAGAAGCAGAAGTAATCTTGGATACCTTTCCCTCCATTTGGCACCACTGTGAATGATATCTCGCTTAGAACCACCTGTGAATGATATCTCGCTCTTCATGGCACCACTCACCATGAAGTTTATTTAAATTACACTATCGATTGTATTGTCTGAGAAAACCAGCATGGATTTAAGAAACTTTATTAACAAGGCTATCACGTGCATGTCATTCTATATTTTCTCCACTATAGTTTGGAGTACTCCTGCCCTGGGTAACAATGTTCCTTGCATGCCTGGTTAGGATTTCTACAGCAAAGGATACTTCTTGCAGCTTAGAATGGAACAGTAAGTCTAAGCTTCTAAGGCACCTAATGAATGAAGGCCACACTCCACAGAATTTGAGTACCTCTGTCCTTGCTCCCCTTTGAAAATTACAGCCCAAACACAACACTAAATGCAGCTGTCAGAGATTTTGAGTTGTCTTACAGCAAATACATTTTCATGCTCTTTCTGTCAGCACTTATGTCAGAATAAGAGGCATATTGTCTTTTACAGCAGTTATTATTCCAATATTCCTTTTTCATAATAAAATCAATTGAAACTGTTTAGGCAAGAGACTGTATGCTCTCATCATGTCATGTCTAGAAGTCTGTGGGAATTCCTGCAAAGCAAAAAATCACTATGTGGCCTGCTAAGTAAAAAGAGCATGAATGCCTTTCTCTGGATATCTGTCTGTATATCTGTGTCTGACTATGTGTATCTGCAGGGTGGTATTGCCACCATAGATCTAATTTAACTAATGAAAGGAAACCATGACTTGGAATTTCTCCTCAGAATGCTTTTTATCTCAAATTCCATTGTTTGTATTCCTAGGGCATAGCCGTACTTTCCTGCAGTTGAGATTCCAGGATCACAGCTACAACGGAGTAGGAAGAGAAGCAGCACAAGATAAAATCAGTCTGCTTGTAAAGGATTGATTCGGCAAATTATTAAGCATTTTCTAACTCAAGTGGATATTTAGATTTTTTGTTGAACACAGATGGATTTGAGAATAAAGCATATCTCTATTCTGAAGTGCTCTGTTGAGTCATTATATCGAAACTAATAATGATTCAGTGCAATAGAGAAGACTTTACAAAGTCTGCTACAGAGCACTCTGCAGCCTGAACCAAGTTACAACCCCTAAATTGTACATGGAGAGCTTCTCTATGTGTTTGTCACCCAGGTATCAATTGCAGAAGATATTCAGGTGTCTCCTTGGCTCTGCTTCTTAACTGCCCAGCTGTGAAGAGTTCTGCAAGACTCCTACAGGTAAAAGCAAAGGGAAATGAGGTAAACAGGTGGGCATTGGCAAGAGGGGCAGCAGAAGGAACAGCAGCTGTCTCAAAAAGCCTTTACCTCAGAGGCCAGCATCCTGAAGTACCCAGGGAATATGCTCTGCTCACATTCTGTGCTTTAAAAGCTTTCAAATTTTAAAGGAGAGAAACAAGGGAAATTGAGGAAAATTTGGAAATGGATATGTACTTGGGATGCTTCCTATGCCATTTTAATAGGTGCATTTCTAATGGATTCTTATTGTAAATTATTATACAGTAATACAACCACAGGATATACTTGATTGCAAATCTGGTCTCTGTACTTTAAGAATCATTTCTATAGGACAACAGATGAGTAGAGGAAAAGAACAAGACACTGGCATGGAAATTAGGTCTGGGCACAGCTTTACATAATTCCACAGCTGTAAATCTTTGAGAACATCACTGATGGTGAATACTACTACAACGTCCACCATTCTGAATGAGTAACTTCTTCGTCACCTAGATAAAAGTAATAGGCTTTGGTTGAACACCCAGCATCTTTTGCATGTGGCAAACCAAGAACTGGAGGTCCAGCAGCCAAGAGAGAGCCAGGAGGACTGGAGCTTAGGAAAGAGTAAGAGTGTGTGTATTTACAGCACTGGTCACAGCCTCACTGTCCCTCACATTGGCACCATTTAGTGAGATGTGTTTCTATCACATGGTGGGGGAGTCTGTGTGTGTATACCTCCAATTTCTGTGAATCAGCATCTCAGCTGCATCCATTTGTGTCCAGATAAGCTGTTCTCATGAAAGAAAGAAAAAAAGTCTCCATTAATAACTTAATAGCCTGTTAATTAAAACACTCAGCCTGTGACCTGGGATCTCCTCTGGTTCAAATTTGAGAGCAGATCTTTCCTATGTCAAATGGGGCAATTGTCTTCCATTTCTCCTGTAGAAGTTACCTCACTCCATACAAACTTCTGAAATAGTCTTTGGGCAAGAAAAAGAGAACTGCTTCTGTGTCTTGATACTGAGGACACAATTCTGGAGTGCTGTGATTCCTATCCCTCCTCCCAGCAGGTACTTCAGCATTTTATGAGAAGCAGTATTGATTTCAGAGGGCAGTGACTGGAGACCTCAGCTGGGGCAGGGCAGGACCCAATGTAAAAATCTTTCTTCTTTAAATGCTTTGGATGTAGAACTAATTCTTCCATTTACAGGGACTTCTTCTTGCTATCTGATTTTTGAGTGAAGGTTGATAGAGAGGCCTATCATGGAAATTTCAGAAATGTTAAAGGCAGGAAGTCAAACACAGTGATTTTAAGCAGATAAACAATTACATAGCAACTGATTCTAGAAGCTCCTAGTGGTAACATGGTACTGAAATCTGGGCCCTAAAATATAGGAACTTTATTGTTCTCATAACATTAGGTTCTGTAACTTTAGAGGCTGTGCTGAAACTTTTTTCTTTCCCCTCGTCAGTGAGATTCTGCACTGTCACAATAAGATAATCATTCGTATTTAGACTAAAAACTTACCTGGTGGAGATCCTTATCAAAGCCTCAGTGTGTTCCTAAATGCAATAAAATGGTCAACAATGCTTAATGCCTAGTGTGGTAGTTCTGGGCAGGCAGTCTTGACACTGGTTGCTGAAAGTTGATGGAATGGCAGCTTGCATGTGACTACACTGAAATTGTTTTCTCACATAAAATAAGTAACTAAGTAAGACATATGTAGTGCTTAAGCTGCAAATAGTCTTGTTACACATATATCTTGGTCCAAAGTTTGAAGATAAGATTTTTGAGTAGAACTGTTCTTGTTCCCTTCCAAGAAAGCTCATCTGCTTTTTCAAGCCAAAAATGTGATGCTACTTTCCCCTACAATTCTTGCCCCATGTAGCATAGAAATTCTATGATAGCTAATGATGAAGGATTACAGTATAGCTAACTGTAATATAGCTTTTGGAACCATGTAAAAGTAATCATTAGGAACTTGTGAGCCTTCTTTCCTCCGAAACCTATTATGCTAAATAGTGGGTACTGAAGTACTTTTGAAAGCCATCACTTCAGAATGGGTTATTTGATTAAAATGAACTCAGGAAATGGGTTTATTCACTGTCTAGGTTATATAAATAAGGATAAAGTCTTCATTTTCCTTAGGAGTTTTCACAAGCACTAAATAGGTAAAACAAAAATTATTAGCCTATCTATGCAAATCTTTATCAAGTCAAACATGCTATTGTTAACTACATTCAGCACTTAAAAAGGTAAACACGTAGATGTAGTTATGGTTCTCATCTTGCCTTACAACTGCTCTCGAGATTTATATTTACTGTGGGTATGCTCCTAATGCCTGTATTCACATCAACGACACTTACATGCTTTTAGTAACCTTGTTAAGAACTTCTAGTCACCAAAAACATACTTGTGATTCCTTGTGCTTTAGAAATATTCTGAATTAAGTGAATCTACCTTACTAAGCACCTTAGTATTCAAGTACCAAAAATATGTGTAGACATTTTCAGCTTTTAGTCTTCTTTACTGCATTGCCCATAAAGAAATCTTCTAAGGGAGACTGCTTTTTAAAGGCACAAAAGATAATGTAAACCCAAAATGTCATTTGAGAAGTTTAATTGCTTCAGAATAGTGCAATTACATGAACTGAACATAAGAAGAGCTACAGCTAATATTTGTATTATGCTTGACTCAAAAAAAATATTTACTGAAAGGGATAGGGCAGGGTGCTGAATTTGATGAGTCTGGAATTAAGGACAGTAAACAGGATAAGCATTCACTCTGAAAGTCCATGCTTTACAGAGAATATCTCTGAAATAACTAAAGGAAAAGAGAAATAGCAAAACAAGGGAGATCGGCCAGTCTCCTTTGTAGGAGTAAACAGGATTAGGTATATATAATGAGATTATAAACTAATTCTGTTTGGCAACACCCACATAAATGAACAAACAAAGGGGAGGGAGATGGACTCTGCATTAACTGTTAATAGCAGCAATGTAGCAGCCATAAGAGTAAGGCTCTCCCCTCCCATGCCCCCTCGTCCCAACTGGAATACTATTCTAGTTGTAGGACTATAATTAAAACTGTAACCAAGCATGGTGTCTGATACCAAGAGTTTTTCTGTCCAGTAGTCAGTGTGTTCAAGCAAGACAACAGGACAAAAAGTGTTCCCATGCTGACCTTTTCCACAAGTCACTGTTCATTTGCTCCTTAATTCTCTGGAAGCATATCATTAAAGATACACAAGCCACCAAAACCAGGGTAAATGTGGTTTCTGTCTGTTGCCACAGAAACAGCTCCATAATTAGGAGATTATAACCCATCCTGGTAAAATATTCTCTTTATTAGTGATATTCTACCTGTATCAGAATCAAGCTTGTGATAACCTCTGGAAGAATATATAATCCCACTGTCATTCCTGTTACCAAAGTCTTATCTGATCTCTGTTTTTCCTTTTCCTGTACTGTCACTGGTGGACTCAGAGTTCATAATATTTCCTGTGCTATTTAAAGAACTTTTTGGGCTGGTGCATTATTTTAAGCCTGCCTCTGTATGCTTTAAAATAGTAACAGGAAGCATTTACCCTACACAAATCATAGTTACTCTACAATGCTCACTTCATACAGAGAAACCAGATTTGGCACATTATACATATATATATGTATATATAAACAGGATAAGGTATGAAAACAGAGGATTCCGGACCACACAACATTTTCATTTTCTGCCCACTCTTCAAATATACTTTCCCTATTAGGGAACTGCTTGGGAAGGTCTCTGACTTGGGAAGTGGCATGTGAATCATGCTGAAAAGATTGTATTGTAGAGGATGTGACTGAGAGAATGAGAACTGTAACTTCTGAGAGCAACTGGTGGTGAAAGAAGTGTGCTGTGCCAGGATCGTCGGGGTCCACCACTTGCAGAATTATTTCACCCATATAATCTGAGATCTTCCACTGTGTTTGTTCTGCTTCTGCTCAGTAAGAAAACTACTACATCCTCATATCAAAATGATTTATCCCTAGGTCATTTTCACATGATCTCTTTTTTCCTGTTCAGTCTAAACAAATAGAATGTCAATTTACTTGAAAGTTTTATGAAAGCTATTTTTTCCTATCAAGTAGGCAAAATTACGGCTTATTATTTATCTGATGAATTTGCATGGGAAAGGCTACGGAAAGGATCTAAGGTTCCTTGCAAAATCCAGCAGGTCTCCTTACTGCTGTGTATCCTGGATCACAGGCTGCCACTTCTGAGAAAGAGGAGTTACCTAAAAGCACCTACAGCATTTCTTTCAAGGGTGACTGTAGGAGGATATAGACCAGGTATTTAACAAACACACGTGGTATGAACATACCACATTTGAAAGAAAATCTACTTAGCACTTATTCATTGCTGTAGTGAAATTACCCTTCTCTTTTTTTTTTTAATTTTTTTTTTTTTTTTTTTTTTTTTTTTTTTTTTTTTTTTTTGGTCTATGATATTTAAAATGACAAGCAAACAATAGGTCAGCTAAACCCAAACCTGGTTGTTGGCAGCTGGGTCCCAGAGATCCAGAGATGGAAAGATGCCAAGGGAAGCTGATTGCCGAGTGTGAAAACAAGCATCAGGAACAATGAAACAATTTTTCTCAGCTATTCCTCTTGCGTAGGAGGCATGTGGCTCTACAGACCCCAAATCCTCCTGCAAATGTTAGTGCTGCCATGTGTGTTAATTCCTCAACAGCTTGCAAGGACAGTGGCATCCAAAGATAAGCTGGAAGTGATCTCTTCCCCACTAACATCCTCTTACATATGCAAGGACAGCTTTCTCCCCTTGAGTTTTGACAACCACAAATCCACAGATGACCGCCAGGCTAACATCTACAGAATATCAGAATGGCTAAGGTTGGAAGTGACCTCTAGAGGTCATCTGGTCCAACTTCCCACAAGCAGGTCAGCAGTTGCCTATGACCATGTAGAGTTACATGGACCATGTAGAGTTACACGGACCATGTAAACTATCAGAGTCTTCAAGGCTAGAAACTCTGCCCCCTCTCTAGGGAACCTGTTCCTGTGCTCAGTGAACCTTACAGTAAAAAATGAAAGTGTTTTCTGATGTCCAGAGGGAACCTCCTGTGCTTCAGTTTGTGCTGATTTCCTTTCATCCTGTTATGAGGCACCTCTGGAAAAAGCCTGGCTCCACCCTGTTTACAGATTCCCTACAGGTTTTATACACATTGATGTGATCCCTCCATGAGCCTTCCCTTCTCCATGCTGAACATTCCCAGCTCTATCAGCCTGTCCTAATAGGGACAATGATCTTACACATTAATCATCTTAGTGGTCCTTCTCTGGACTCTCCAGTAGTTCTGCACAAGGCTCTTTATTTCCAGCAACAGCAAAGAGCACCCTATGGGGTCATTGAAATTCTGTTTTCTACCCCAAACATGCTGAAAGAGGTAGGGTTTATAGAATTCCCTCTTAATTAATTTCTGTAGTGGAAGGGAGGGTTAAAGTGTCTTCCTGATGCAGTGGTCTACTCTCCAGCACTGCAGACAGTAGTGTTTTCCACATGCAGCACCTGCCTCTCATGAAGTCGTGGTAGCTATGAGCAATGACTGCATTGTCCTTCCGGTGTTTTTCAAAACCTCCCAGAATAATCTTCTCCATAACCTTACCAGGCATTGAAGTGAGACTGACAGGCCTGTAGTTTCCATAGTCATCCTTCTTGCCCTTTCAAAAGCTGATTCTCTTGCCTTCCTTTCTGTTTAGGATTAATCCATTCCTGCCTCCTAGCAACCACTTGCCATTACAACTCGAGCCAAGACAGCCTCTAAACATCTGCTGTGTAAGTACCTAATGCAAGTGGAGTTAATGAACTGTTTTTAAGTACTGTTCTCTCTAGCTAGCACAGCCTCAGATCCACACCACAAATGCCTCTGTCAGCACTCTCAGGATTGAGATCTTGAGATTTTTAGCAAACACAGCAACTGATAACTTGTGCTTGAGTAACTACGGAAAAATATGCTCTTCCCTTGACATACCAAATCCAGATGGACTTGCTGAGGACCCTATGAATGCCATACAGGACTGCTAAGGTGCTAACAGAAATATGTTCATCCATTTAACCAGAGCACCTGCATTTGGTAGTTACACATTCTAGACTCCTTCTATCATCAGGGGAGAGAGATACCTATGGAGAGCAATTTAAATCCAAATCTGAGTTGGTCTTTGGGGCTGTCTCTTTCTCCACTAAATCCACAGTGACTTAAAACAGCTGGACTTCTGACTTGGACATCTCAGCATCTGAAGCTAGGTAGGATGAATCTGGGTGTACCTCAGGAATCCCTGTTTTTCACCTATATCATTATCTCTGTGTATGAATAAGCAAAGGATGTATAACCAGGTTGGCATCATCTGACATTTCTTCTGAGTAATTTGAGGAACTGAACTGCCCTAAGCATCTCTAAGATGTACCTCATAGAATCATAGAACCACAGAACAGTTTGGGTTGGAAAGGACCTTAAAGGTCATATAGTTCCAAGCCCTCTGCCATGGGCAACAATTATGTCATGTTAAACTGTGACCAGTGTAGATGCTACTGAAAAATGAACATTTGCATTAAACCATTTATTTAACTCCTCCTGGGGGATGCCCTCTAACATTCTAGCCAGCTGTGTTTGCAGGAGGCAGGTATCTACTCTGCTTATTTTACTGATGAATAAATTAATTCACCTTGTAACAACTGTCTGCCAAATCAGTTCTTCACACTTTTTCTAGTAACAGAAACTTTAGCAGAAATATTGGTTTAAGAGATTCCTGCCTCTTGTCCCACTACATGGTCCAGAGCTCTTTTGATTATGCTAACACTACTGTCTGTGCGATGACATTATAATGTAGATCAATGAACAACTAATTTTAAAAAGAACTCTTCAAAATCTCTTACACTGAAGATTGTATTTAAGAAAGCACATACCACTGTAATAAATAATGAGGTCGCTGTGTGGAAAAATCTGTTACAATTTTCAGTTGGATTCAGATCAGGTTTACTCATTGGCTTTGGCAAGTGAACACTCAGGTCACGCAGAGAGCACTCCAAGTAACATATTATACAGTAAATTGAATGTGGAATACTCCAGAGAACTCAGACAGGAAAGGTGGGATTCATCTCACTTCATGTTACAACTCTGCAACATGTATCTCTGCTCATTTTCAGATAATGGAGAGAAACAGCCTTTTAAAAAGGTGATTTACAGATGATAAGATGAATTGTGCTCTGCTAAGTGCCTGTTTCTCACCACTGATTGTAAGGAAGTGTGGAGTCACTAGCTTAGTTGTGGAATCTGTATTAGAGACAGCTATGAATTCCTCCCTGCTTTTCCTGGCAGAGCCATGGCACAATCATGTGTGCGTGAGCATAGGCACACACAGGCACATGCCTACATACATACACACAATTAATTCCGAGGTAACATACATGTATGTATGTGTTAGTTCCCATGTATGAGCCCTTTCCCCTCTGGTTTGCTGCCAAAGATTTCTCTTTATAAAGTGACCTTGATATGTGCTACAAATTATGTGGATTCTTCAAAGCTGAGAAGAAAGGCAACAGATCAGGCTTCCTTCTCTTGCCCAAGTCCTCCAACTTCACACCTGCTAACCTGGAGGTTCAACTGCTAGCAACAGTGCTCTCCTTTCACTCAGTTACTGGCACTGCCTAAGCACAAAATCAAGACAGCAACAAGTGTTTTAATTAGCATAAAAGGCAGATAGTCCTTGGATATCCATGCTGCAGTAGTGAATTTAAGCACACCTCCTTGTGAGCTCTATTAAATGATGTAAGGATGTACAAGCTCCAAATGTTCCAAACTCCAGTGTTCTCCCTTTAACTGAGAAGAAATTTTAAGTTAAATAAGTTAGCTAATAACCATGTAGTAACTCAGAGGTTATTTGCTGTGGGTGCTGTGTTTGCTGTGTCTTCTCACACAAACATTCGTATCTCCTTCGCTATACTCTAGTAGTGAACCAGCTACCCTTTCCTACGCCTTGGGAGTTAATCTACCCATTTCAGTCACATACATTTAAACAGGTTGTGGCAGTGCAGGTGGCTGCAACCACCCTGACCTCAGATAAAGCATTAGAACCCAGCCTTTGGTGGTCAGGGAGCAATGTCGAAAGACTGCGCAGTTAGGGCGAGATCCTATCACCCCTTGGTGCAGTTATTTGCATGTTCTATGTTGATTGGTTAATGTTTTCCCCTCTCTGTTTTATGTATAAAGTTGTAAGTATTCATTTCCCTTAGTTAACTATGTATTAGTTCTAGAGAGGTCTGTACTCCTCGACAGCCCATTGGTTACTTCCCTTGTTCCCGCCTATGTGTTGCTCCCATTGGTTCTCTCGGCTTCAGCCCCGCCTCCTTCCCTCTGTCCCATTGGCTGTATCCCTTATCCCCGCCTTTCCATCCCTCACTATAAAGTCCCTGGATCCTTGGTTATTTTCAGCTCTTCGTCCCTAGTCCCTTCACGTTAGTGAATTCTTTACGTGGAATCCACACGAGGAGTCCCCTCTCTCCTTATTCGCCTCCATCTGTGCGCCTGACAACCAGACCAGGAGTAGCTCCCTGGAGTGAGGAACTCACTCACTCTGAACTCTTTTTGTGTGGAAGCCACCGTGAACCAGAGGGTGCAGCCAGGCCTCTGGGCTTTTTCAGTGTTTTTCCTGGCTAGCGTGCAGTCCTCAACAGGTGAAGGTCCTAGGACTTAGCCTCCCTTGACACCTTGAGGCATCTCTTCAATCTGCATTATTCAGCCTAAACTTCACTCTGCTCTCAGGCTGGAGGCACTAAGTGTGTTGGACCTGCAAGACTAAATGGCATGAGAAAAATTTCCAATACAGTTTCATAAGCAGAAGTGAAGACTATTTTCAGGTTCTCCAGCATACAGAGATTTCTGGACCCACCTAGCTGCTTTCTATATGGATTCAGAAATACAAGGGATAAAATAAAATTTTGATCTCCTTCCTGCTTCTTTTCTGTTTGTTTGGCCTAAACCCAAGCTCTGCATACACAAAATACTGCTTGTCAGAGTGCTTTCCTGCCAGAATAATTTGCAAACTCAAATTATGTATCACAACACCCTTGCAAGGTGGAAAGGAAATTAAAAAGCTGACAACAAACCATCACTTGCTGGAGGAATCTTATGTAGGTCAGAGCTTACCTTTGGGTCTAGGGTTTTTAAGTAATGGGTCAAAGTAACACTGAGGGAGAGGACAGGATCTCCATACCCCCATCAGTGTGAATGGGAATGAAGGCTGCTTGGTACTTATGCAACCTTCATGTCACCCCTCAGTCTCAAAAAGCCAAACTCTTAAAGTATTTAAAGCAGCAGAATAGTGACTTGTAAGGTCTTGAAAGCATCTACATCTCCCATCTAAAATCCCACAAGTTCAACCTGACTCTTCAGACACTTACATACTTTTTTAACATGGCCTTAAATAAGGCACATGAAATAGAAATCTCAGAGGTTGTGATTCTCCATGTCCTGAACAAACAGCCTGCCTCCAGAATTGTTTCTTATCCCTTCTACAGTATTCTATTGTCTCCCTGCAATGTCTGCAGACACTGTGGCACCATTTGGGCAATCTTTAGTGGTTGTCTTCTTTGCCAGTTCAGTGTTTGTAATTTTTATTTCTTCCTGGTTTTGAAGTGGCTTATCTGGCACAATGTTATTGCAATGTTATTATTTGCTGGCCCAATGAAAGTACGATTAAAGAAAAGAATATAAACAAGCTTTGGAAAAAGATGTAATTTGAATTCTTGCTGATAAATTTAATTCTTCTGTAGACTACCACTGAGTTTAGAATTAGAGATGGGCCTCAGTCAATTTTAACATCTGGACCTACAGCCACAGGATGAATTCACAATAGTTCTTGTCATTACAACAGAATAAATTACTCACTTATTTAACCCTAAACTTTCCAGAAGCTGGTACATTCACATGCCAGGGTGAACTGTGAAGTGTCAAGCAAGAGTCTGGAGCCCTGCTGCTCTGCAGTTATTATTGACTTTACCTCCTGGGAGGACCCTGGGTGATGATGCTTTCCAAAGTTATAGAGTATATCAGAGGGACAGTGAGAAATTGCCCACTGGTAAAAATGAAGTGTAAAACATCTTTTCTTCTACTACCACTGCCTCACCTGAAACTCAACTCTCTCTTTCAGTGAATGTTTGAAGCAGAAGGAAGAACTTCAAGCTCACTAAGCACAGTCTTCTGGGAACTATCAGATGTATTCATCATGAATTATTCTCAGCTGCCCTTCCTGGGAGGAGCAGGATGAAAGAACCTATAAGCTTTTTGTAATTGATTTGTGATATGTCAGGTTCACAGAGCATAAAATAAAATAAAGAGCCTTCTATTAGGCTGCAGTAACCCAGTCACTAGTGCAAGGAAAAGCAAACAAAGAGCTTCTCTTAGCTCAGACACTGTGGTATTCTCAGCCTGTGAACACTGACTGACTTGCTATTACGCACATATAGCCAAGCTCTGGCCTTCCCCACATTTGCCCTTTCAATAGCCACATCCTGACTAGCCCACAATGCACAAACCCAGCATGACCACCCAGGCTGGGAGTGTGAGAATGCAGGAGGGAGAGCAGCAGCTGTGGGCAGCATGGAGAAGCACCCACTTCAAATGGCATAAAGCGCTGGATAAAAGATGCAGACATGGAGAGAGCTGGAATCCTCCAGGTCAAGGGCATTCTCTCCCCACCAGCTTGGCTGGAAGCCACATTCCTACATTCCTGGCTCTGCCACAGAACAAGCCAGTGTTGTAAAGGGACAGGCTAAATGCTTTGTTGTGGGCAATGTATGTCAGGACAGCTTAAACAGACAGCCAAAGTTTTACAGTTCTTCTGCTGGCTGTATCCTGGGACCTGAACTTCACAAATGATTACTAGATTAAGTTGTTCTGTAGCCTTTTTTGATACAACCCACTGAATTTAAAACTGTTTCTCTTACACTGGAAAGAATTCGCTTGGATTAAAATACATCCTTCCTTATTGAAAGGTTTATGACTTGATTTAAAAATGCCATGACACTGGAGCATCAGTGATTTTCTGCTGAGATTACTAAAGAGAGTTTTACCTTGCAAGGAGAACTCTGAGATTCACCATTACTTCACACAAAATATGACAGGAGACACAACTTTCATCAGCAATTTATATGCCACTAAAGCCTGTTTCTTTCATGTGCTGAAACAGCAGAACAGATAAGAAGTAGGAACAGACACAGTGTTCTGGTATTTACTATATTTTAGCCAACCATGCCTTAGGTGCATTAGTCATCCACCTGTTTTCCAAGGGGTGAGAGATATGGGAGTTTGATATTTAGGTATGGTGTTTTCGTGCACTGACGTGATGGCTAAGACACACAGGCAAGGGAAGACCTGGGAGGGTGGGTGCATTCTTCACTATATTCTCTCACAAACTCCTTTCCTTCTTCCTTTATAAGGCCTAGGGAATACAGAGCTTGCCAGTGCCCCCAATACCATATAGGATCTTCCCTGGCTAGGTGTGTAGGGGGAGAGGAGAGATACATCAGACTGTCTAGATGAAACTTCATGATTACAACACAGAGACCCTGGAACCCGGAATATTTTATAATTTAAATTTTACTGCACTTTTTCTTTTGGTATAGTGTCCTTAGTGGTTGCAGTCCAGGGGATAACTAGGTTGTCTTTACACCAGCAAACTAAGCAGATCCAGGAAACTTGTGTGATTCTTGATCAACTGCCTTCACTGTTCAACTGTTCAAGCAGTTGGGCAGTGGGGCATGGCTTCAGCTGAAGCCAGGTAGGGGTCTCCCAGACAATTCCCAGGTATGCTTCCAGGAATCAGTCACAACTAGTGGTCTGGATACAGCCAACATGCGTTGTTGGAGGGCAAAACTGCTTAACTGCATAGATATAGCCGTTCTGCACCAGTTAAACTCAGTGGCAAAAATGCTTTTTGTTTCCTAATATATGAAATTGCTAGTATACATTTAGCCTGAAAAGCCTGGCCTTGTCATGCTGAAGACACTGACAGAAATGGAGAATTAGAAGGTTTAGCTTTCAGATGCTTTTTTTCCTTCCCCCCATTCCTCCTTCTCTCTCTCTCTCCCTGCAAAATCTGTTTGTACAGTCATGCAGTGGTCTGAAATATGTTAAAATCTGTGTGTTATTTGGGTCCTGATAAGAAAAAGGAGGTAGGTTTAAGTCTAGGGGGCTGGGGGGGGGGGACATAGCAAGAACTGCTGATCGTGGAAATACTGAGAGAGCAGAAGTGACAAACAGCAATAATAAGAATGGACATTTTTGTCTGTGAGCAGTACAACTGCAGTTTCTTTTTAGAAAAATATCCACCACAGGCTCATTTACTATGAGCCAGGGAATTGCACGTCTTTAATAATTCTTCTTTTTTCTCCCGAAGTGGACAATGCAGGGCAACTCCAAACTTTTTTTTTCCCAACCAGTTTCCCTTCACTTTTGCAGTCTGAGGTGACTGGATCAAAACTTTTGAAGAAAGTTTGTTTTCTGAAACAAGATCTGAACCAAAGGCCATTCAAAATAATTTTCTTTATGGAAACTGTTCTATTTCTGTTAAATTTGATAACAGCTTGTTTTTACAAAATAAGACAGTGATGCCAAATTGAAGCTGGCAATATCATTTAAAGATGTGTCACTCTGGATATAAACAGGAAATGTTTAGAGTGCTGATCCAATGATTAATGAATGTTTCCATGTCTATATAGCAGCCAATTTTCCCTTTTCTTGGAGATTAGTCCATTACACAAGCTACAGAAGGGCCAGAACTTTGGTCCCATGTATTGAAGTATACAAAAAATACTTCTGTACAAATGCTGTCATGATTTTCTCCCTTTGAAATCAATTACAGGCATCTTCACTGACTCCAGTGGGAGTGAGAAGCAAGCCAATGTCTGAAAGGTTCTTCGCTCACACCTCTTTTTCAGGACCAAAGCAGTTTTCTTCTGCAGGAATTCTCAGCCTTCCCTCAGTTCATTCACAGACACCACTCCTTAATAGTCTGACTACACTTTAGTGAGAAACCCCTTGCTTTCCTCTCCGTTAAGCACCCTAATATTTCTTACTGACTGGAGGGAAAAGAGGGAATTTGACTGAGTAGTTCTGAAGCTATTGTATGGATCTAGACAGACACCCACAGTAATCTTTTTAGGCTGCCCATAATCTAAATACACATTAGAAGGGAGCCTAACAACAGAGCCCTCTAGTTGCCTGATCTAATTGTCTGACCAAAGAGTACCAATTTAGGATAACAATAGCAAAGGGCAGAACTTGTTAACTAGTACATGCTGTCCCCAGACCAACAAACCAGTGAAAAGAGAAGAATAAAGGAGTATGTATTATTGCCATCTTCTCTATTCTTTTTGTAAGGACAGAAACCTCAGGCACCCAAGGGAGCCAAGACCTTCAGGACAGCTGCTTGACTTGGCACTTTAACTTGCAAGTCAAGCATATCAGCATTTATTTGGTGGAATTTCTGAGAAGTAGAAACTGCACTGACCAGAGCCTTTGTAGGCAAACTGAAAAGAAACATCAGGTGGAAAAAGAACAACATGCTAGTGTTTTTCTAGTGAACTCATAGACAAGTTGAGACTTACCCTTGAGAGCCAGCCAGGTACTCCTATGTTTCTGCAAGGTGTCAAGAGATCTCTGCTTATGCTGGAAGCAGTAGGAGGGAGTAAGGCTTCACAGGAGACAGCATTACAAGTCAGCATTTGGTTTCCTTTTGTCTGTTCTCATTGGAGATGTTTTTCTTCAGTTTTATCAAGCCCAAGACTGCCTTATTTCTGCTTTTGCCATGTTCTGGATATCCAAGCTCTCAAGAAGCCCTTGTATGAGGAGGAGAAATCTCTATATAAATATTCACCTACAACACAAAAACTGTCTGAGGTAATAACTTGGCAGAAAAACTCTCTTATGTAAGAGGAGTTGCCCCAGCCTCAAATGTCTCTACCACATAGCTTTCAGGAATGAAGGGTGTTTAATAACTCACTGTGTAATCTTTAACTATGTGATTGTTCATATCTGAAACGGGTTGTCGTAGGAGGAAAAAAAAAGAGAAATGGCATGCTTAACCCTCTTTATTAATGCTAGGTAGGCAGGGAAAAGCTGTGTGTAATATATAGCTTTATTCTGTAGTAATACATGCATTACACATATATTATGTATTTATTCTGTGTATGTACGTAGCAACTAAAAACTCCCATTAAGGACCTGACCTGAAGCTTGATGAAGTCCATGGAGCTGCTATTGACCTAAATGACTTTGGATAACTGCTAGTCCCGAGTACTTAAATTTAGAAGTCTCCAGTAATGACCATAACATAATGACTTAATTAAGGCTTTAAACTGAAGTGAGACTTGGGCACTCTGAAAGTCTGGCTTATTTCTTGAGGCTCAAACCATTTCTCTTCTGGTTCTAACCAAAAGACTGCCTCACCTATTTGAAAAACAATCCAAGGCCCTTGTTGTTCTTAGCTATGGCACTGACTTTCATTCGCAACCAAGTAAATAAACTGAACTCTGTGTTTATCCTTTCTATTTTCCCTGTTCTGCTTGAGTGTGTGGGAATGTGTGTATTTTCATTTCTTTATTTATTCTGTGATCACTTTTTGCTTGCTGAAGCCACAGCTTTCAGAGTCATACCTGAGTGTTCCCAATATAGTCAGACACTATTCAGGGAACAGACAGCTTTTATTCTCCCTGTTCAAGGAGGTTGGCTATGTTGTCGTGTATCTGTATCACAATTTCTTTTTCAAGTACAGGCAGTTATTTGCTCCACTACATTCCAGTAGACAGCTGTCAGTTTAATTGTCTCCTTCTCATTTAAGCAACTTGTGCCATCCTACCAGCATAAGTATCACAGATGTAGGCAAGAATAAATCTCTAGGACTCTGGCTAAAAGAATGGGGCTGCATTACTGGCACACATAGAGTTATATATTTGGAGGGAAAAAAGAATAGGTATTAATCTGTGCAAAATAGCAGTATATTCAACCTAAGAGTTAGGATGCACTGGTTTTAGCCCCATATGAGCTAATAGGAATACAGAATTATACTGTATTGGAGCATTTTGTTCATTACCAATCACTAAAATATTCTGCAATAAAGTCTATGCAGTATTTTATGTAGAAATGAGATTGAAATCATGTCTTTGAAATGTAGCATAGATAGTTTGAGTTCTCCTGTAATTGGAACAGAGTAATTTGGAAAAACAACAGTGGTAACAGTGCTTTGGCTAGACCTTGCAGGGTACAGTGAGGACTGGCTGTTCCTTGAAGAAGGGGAGCCAGGAGTTGAGCATAATACAAGACTGTCTGGGGAAAGCTCAGATCCCACACTGGCCAAGGAAGATGAGCAGCATGGGCTCAGAGATGGTAGCCAAAGTCAGCAAAGGATCCAGATTATCGGGTGAATTCATGGTAATATGGCAGGTCTGAGGTCAAGCCACAAAGTAAATCCAGAGATCAGGAGCAGGATAAGATTTGATGAGGGCAGGACACAGCTCAGCAAAAATGGAGCAGGTCCAGGATAATGAGACAGGTCTGAGAACAAGCGAGGGAGTCAGTCTGCAGAAAAGGATCAATGGGATCCACTGCTAGGCTGGGCTGTGGCTGAGGTAGAGATCAGTATTCCCACAACTGGGACTAAATTCCAACAGGGACTAAATCCCTGACATGAGCTTAAAAGAGGCACCTAGCTGCAAGGGTAGAGTGTTGTGGAGACCCCAGGGGAGGCTGGCCAATGCAATTAAGGGCTGTGGGTACACCATGGGGACTGACAAGATCCTGTCTCAGTAGCCACAGTCCTGAGGATTAACTGAGTAATTCAGTCTGTAACTACTGATCCTGCATGTATGAGGAGTCAGTTCCTCCTAAATTCATCATCTGCTAGTATAATTTTTTAATATAAACCACATATAATATTTTAAATCTTTGCATTATGAGTTTATTTATATAATGAATGTATAGCATATTTTAAAGATGTGATTTGATTTTTCCTTAACTATTTTTGTACTGCAGTTTGACTCACTCCTGCCTTCTGCTCAGACTTCATTCACTCTCATGCTGACATTATTGAAAAAAAAATAATTTTCAGTAGCAAAAGAAAACATTTTTTCTCCATGGCCTTATAACCATACTACTGTTTTTGGTGGATTGAGTTATCTGATGTATTACTGTTCACAGTCAATCAACCATCTATCACACAAGAATTCTCTTCAACCAGTGAATATTTGGATGCAAGCTTCAGCCAAAAACTGTTTCAGAAATGGAGATGTCTGGTCAGACCTACTGCATGCTCTGTTTTTTACTGCATGCTCTAAAGAAGGGGTTTATGATGGTATTCAGCCATGACTGAAATAATGAAACAGACTCTCCATGACAGGAGCACCACAAGTAACACTGCAGCAGGGAGAGAGAAGAAAATGAGGACTCAGAATAATAATCAAAAATAAAAGGCTGTTTTATCTGTCTCTAAATTTCAAAGAATTTGAGAACAGGTCTTGTGTGAGTACAGCTTTGTCGTATTTGGTCCTGTGTTCTTTCTAGCACGTCTGGTTTGAGTCTCCAAATCAACAACCCAATATTTCACAGTAGCATTTACAGTCAGCACTCTCATTTCAGGCTCTCATTCAGAGTTAAACACAATCAAGAGTTCAAGAAGGCAGGGTCTTACTTTGGAATTGTTACAAAGATTCCGTGTTTATTAACATACAGTTCATGTCAAGATGCTTCCAGTTATACCAAGCACCATCTCTTTTGTTTATGCATTTGTATGACACAGGCACAGGGTGTATGGCATTGCTCCAGAAGACCCTGTCCCTTGCCAGTATACATGTAGGCTGAAGGTTAAAGGAATGGGAGAACTTGCAAATTTATTACCGTAATCTTTTTTTCACAAGATAAATTTTGAGCTTTAGGAGCTACTATATTCTTCTACATCCAGCTGCAGCTGCTACACCACTCAGAAGGAGCACAGTAGAAGGGATATAAAACATTTCATTTCCATTTATACCACACACAGCTGCAGAAAGATAAGCCAAACAGTGTAAGTGCACCTTAGCTGGATATAGTCAAGCATTTTCTCTGCTGAATAGGACCATAATTTTCACTGGTTTGTTTCAACTCTGGAAGTTTGTGGCATTGTGTATGACATGGAGATCATTAGTTCAGCAGCCTTCTCTTGTTAATATATCCCTGAAGTACAACAATATCCTGATTTCTTGTTAAGGAATGATTCAGAAGTCTTGTTTGTCCTGGCAGTGCTTTGCATGCAAGTTAAAACTTAGCTATCCATCTCCTCACGTTCCTTCACATCTCAGAAGATTCTGTATCTGTAAAGAACAATAGCCTGTCAGCTGCTACAGTCTGACACTCTTTTCTGGAGAAATCAGACTTGAACCCATCAGCAGAATGCTTTTTCCCATAGCCCTGCCTTTTATTTCTATACTTACTTATTCTGGTGGCTACTTTTCCAGTATGCCTTTCCTTATTAAGAACCATTAATCATGCTTTGTCCATCCCAACATTAGGAGGACTGTTTCACCTATGTATACCTCAGTTTCTCCTCAGTGTAAGACTAACAAGGAATTGTGTTAGTGGTGCATAGACAGACAGATACATTGTCAGGTAACACATATACTCTGCATAGAGGTTAAAAAACCCCAAACAACAGTAAAGAGAGAAAATACTCATGATATTTTGCATTTCTATGAAACAAGGGATGGGGGGGAAAGTAAGGTTTGTCCTGTGTATGGTGCTGAGAAAAGCACGACTGTTCTATACCCTGGAGTGGAAGACTACAAAGAGAGTAACAATGGACTCTAAAGTGCAGCCACAACAATGAAGCTTAAATCTTAAGGAAAAATTTCTTCTAAGAAAAACTGTGAAGATACAGCATGGCTAGGTTACAGAATTCAAGGGTGAAATCTCCATGTTTTGATGATTTAAAAATAAGCTATGAAAATTTCTGTTAGGAATGGCAAATGCTCTGTTTTAAGGAAGAAGGTTATACTAATCCAGGAAAAAGAGAAGGTTGAAACAGCCTCTAAGGGTCTTTTTGCAAGATTATTTTCAGGTTCTTTCTCTGTCAGCAGAGGTGATACACAACCTGGAAAAATGGGTTTATTAAAGGAGATTAAAAGAAGTTGACCTTCAAAATTTGTGAAAGAGATTAGAAACTCCACAGGGTCATTGTCTTAGGATGTACCACAAAGAGGAGAGTTCTCATTTACCTAAGTCACAATTTAATATATCAGGGGTCTGGGCAAGTATTTGTTGTGGGAAGTTGTTAATAGAAAGAATTAAAATATGATATGTAAGCAACAGTCATTAGAGTGCTGATGGCACATCCCCACAGTAGCACTTGGGGTGGCCTTTAACATTATTGCTTATGAAAATCTGTCCTCAGCTAATTGTCTAGGTCCCCTCTAGAGTCAGTGGGAGAGACAGATGGCTCTTGAGGTGATAGAGCCCATCATTCTTAGAAATGTCAGCCTTCAATACCTGTTTCTCTGTTAACTGCAGAGTGAACCTACACAACCACTGAACACTAAAGCTGGAATGATGTAAAACAAATTTCACCTGTAAGGTCTTTATATTGATGTGTTTTCTGAAAAATAAGGTATAGCTCAACTGCAAGGAGGAATTTATACTTCTCCTTAACTGTATGAATCAAAATTAATTCCCCATGGTCTGCATATATCAGAGCTCCATACATCAGTTAGTCATCTGCAAAACACCAGATTTTACTAAAGTAATTTAGTCCCATCCACATCTGGCTTCTATTAATCAAAAAAAAAAAAAAAAAAAGAAATTACAGAGGCCAATTAGATCTCATCGTTTTTACAAATCAGAATTAATGCACAGCGATAATAAAGATCAGATTTTTCAAATTCATGAGGCTGATATAGATAACACATTCTTTGAAAGACTTGTTATTTATATTACCTACTAGTACAGTTAATAAAGTTGAGAAGGGATGCGGGATGTTGTAATTTGAAGGAAGAACTTTGTGTGGCTAAATATGAACAAAAGCTAAATTTTAGGACTATACAATATCCATAGTCAAAAAAATCCAACCCAACCAAAACAAACCTAAATCTTGAAATCATCTCATGAGGAGGTTTTCTCATTAAACAAATCATCCAGAGGGAAGAGTTGTGTAATGATTCTGACTTACAAACACATGAAAACTGACCAAAGTTTTCCATGCTGTGGAGAAATGCTCTGTGATAGTGAACTTCAGCACCTTTGGTTGCCGCTTTCTGTACTGATGAGTTACATAAGACTGTAGCTATAGCCAGTGCCTGTAAGCTACTGACTGTAAGCTGTCAGTGAATTCTCTCACCACTGCTCACAGTCCTGTCTCACAAATGCACCAGCTAATGACTTATTGGCTGAGTCTGAAGAGATGTTACCTCAGAAAGAATCGAGCAGGTATTCAGCTGGTGTATCACCAAGTTGATAGGCCAGAATGTGTTTGTTTAAAAGTACAATTGAATAGATCTTACACACAGCTCGGCCTTTCGTAGAATCTGGATGGAAAAGATGTTACACATTTTATTTTGTTCTAGAGACAGATGTGCTGGACTAATGATTAAAACCCATCTGGAGTTTAAAGCTACCTGACACTACCCCTTTCTAAAAATCCTACTCCAACACTGTATGTATGTCCTAAGCAATGCCTCCAAAGTAGCAAACACTGTTGGCTCTAGGATTGTCTACTGATTTCCTGACCCTGAAGATACAGGTATCTGGATAGGGACAGCAGTGCAGTGGAGACTGTGGGCATATGGCCAGAGCAGAGGAAGCTTCCCAGTGTTTCCAAGCCAGCTAGACTCAACTGACATTTCCAGAGCCAGGCCACAACACAGCCTTTCATCTTCCCTATGAGCTATTTTGTTCAGAAAGCAGTTTTCTTGCTGCACTGTTTCAGGCCAGCCATAGGACAGAAGTGTCAGAATGTTCTGTCTGTAGGGGTGGACAGGCTCCTTCATGACCTGCCTACCTGCCCAGCCCAGCACACTGAGAGCAACTGGAAAGAGCAAGGCATATGTGCTATGCCCCTGCCAGGAGTTCAAGAGAGGTTCACACAGTGTAATGCAGAAACAGAACTGATTTTATGTGATTCATTCCTTTATTTCCTTCATGGTGAGGCAAAGCCTTACTAGAATGTAGACTGATTCCCTTCCAGGAACCAATGTTTCTTAAGACTTGCTGATGAGAGCAAGTTTTTGTTGCTTTGGAAGAAATCAGTAAAAAAGATGACAAGGTGACCCAAAACTTATCTCAGTATTACATGTGGCTTTATTTTCCATGGAAGACCTGTTTTACTCAAAGATTCAGAAATTTTAAAAAATGTTCTTTCTGGTACTTCTCTTTCTCTTTCTCTTTCTCTTTCTCTTTCTCTTTCTCTTTCTCCTTTCCTTTCCTTTCCTTTCCTTTCCTTTCCTTTCCTTTCCTTTCCTTTCCTTTCCTTTCCTTTCCTTTCCTTTCCTTTCCTTTCCTTTCCTTTCCTTTCCTTTCCTTTCCTTTCCTTTCCTTTCCTTTCCTTTCCTTTCCTTTCCTTTCCTTTCCTTTCCTTTCCTTTCCTTTCCTTTCCTTTCCTTTCCTTTCCTTTCCTTTCCTTTCCTTTCCTTTCCTTTCCTTTCCTTTCCTTTCCTTTCCTTTCCTTTTTTCCCTTTTCCTTTCCTTTCTTTTCCTTTCTTTTTTTTTTCTTAAATTGTGGTTTCTCAAGAGAGCTGTACTGTAGACAGAAACCAGCTAGCAAAGGGCAGAGACAGCAATCAGGAATGATTACACCATACAAAAATGTCAGTGGCATAACATGATTTAACTGTGATGCCACAAATTATAGATGAATGTAGAGGCAGAAAAAAATCAAAAGCAGAAAACACACTGTACCCTTTATATTCAAATCCCCTGAATTTTTCCAAGTTCCTCAGACCAGCTCCAGGCATTTACAGAAACTAGCTTTTTCCACTCATCCCCTGAGAAATGGGTCTAGAGTAGAAAAGCTGACTGGAGAACTCATGATTAAACAAATGGTCATCCTGAAAGTTCAGATAGGACATATTTACTGACATCCAAAGAGCAGATTCCTAGACCAAATGTCCTGATGTAAAGAGGCTGGAAGCTGTGTGTAAGAACAGAATGTTTCAAAGGACATAGAGAACACTGGGGTTCAAAGGGCCGAAACAACATGACCTCTAAAATTCTGCTCCAACCAAAAAGAACCTCATATGCAAAGACCTGGAGGAGGAAAAGGGAGACATGGAAGCTTGCTCTCAGTGTTTTATTACCTGTCTTTTTTTAGTGATGGACTATCAACATGTGCTTGAACTGAGACCCACCTGAGTGCCAAGGACAGTACCAGAAAGACGGGGTGTCCTGCTCCTGCATGCACTTACTAAGGCCTAGGAAGACCCTGGAGACTCTTGAGGGTCTCTGCCTTTGCTCCATAGCAAGTTTATGTAATACAGGGCAAAAGTGTTTTGAATTAATGAGAAGAGACATCCAGAGACAACTTGCCTAGTTTGTTGTACATGATGGACAGCGTTTCTGTTCTGAGAAAAAAAATCATTAAGGTTTCATCATTTGATGTTCATTCACCTAAGAAGGACAACTAGACAGTCATATTTTTCTTTTAAAAGTAATCCAAACCAGCCAACAACCAAACTGAAACACTAGTGAATCCATTTCAGCTGCTCACTTTGCTTTAACTCTCCTGGTAGATTTGTTTTATGTTATTTCTGTGAGCAAAGCAAGAACATGCCTGACTACCTCCCAGCCTGTGACGGGGTGCTGAGGTGGGAGCCTGAAGTGCACTTCCATAGTCAGAGTCAAGCAAGACAAGCAAATACTTTCTGGGGCTTCCCCCATTTCAGTTTAGGATTGTGTCTGGTTTCATCCTAGACTATGGCAGAAGTTTTGCTGGTTCAGATAAATGGCAATCTTTGTCTTTAAACCTTGCTACTGCCCATCCAAACCAGTTTACTACTGCTTAAGGGAGACAAGAGCCAATTGTTTTTAAACATTTTCCCAGGACCCTGCACTGGCATGTTGCAAAGCATTTCTGTTAAAGGAATAGATGATTCCTCACAATACTATTAAAGGCTAGTACTGCAATTTTTTGTGTACAGACAGGGGAGAGTGAGGTGTATCAGAAACAGCATCTCTAGGGCCTACACACTGGGTACTAGGAAAGGCTTAGAAATCTTTTTCTGAGGGTGGTCAGGTACTACTGCTGCAAGTACCTTCTATATAGCCTCTCATGTGAGCAATGGCAGAAACAGATATGTTGCCCCCTTCAGCTTCTCCATGTCTTACTGAAACCACTGAGTAAAAAGTCATGTACTTGCCAGAAAACTCTTCAAACTCAAGGGCTTAAAGCTCTCAGGTAAAGGACAAATCTTGGACAATTCTGGTCCCTGGCAGATATTTGCCTGTTTGTCTGAACTGTTTTGTGATGGAAACAATTTTGAAAATGCAATTCTGGAATTCCCCAGAAAATTGAGAAAACAGTTCCCACTCAACTGCAGAGTACACAGAACGACTACTAAAATACTTTGCAATCCCTCACATTCTTCATAAAAAGCGCATACATGATGTGCCCCTCAACAACAGGTAAGGGACATAAAATGAAAAGATACTCGGCCTACACAGCCAGACACTACAGGGACATAACTTCATAGAAAAGCTACTAAAATTTTTAGGGCAATGCATGACTCTTCATTCTGTCATGCTCTTCTTTCACTCCAGTGTTTTGTCAACTGAGTCTTTTTTTCCTGTTGAATAACCTTATTGAAAATAAAATGCATCAAATCTAGGTGCAGCCTTGTCTCCAGCTAAAAAACTCCTTTGAGGTTGTCGCAGAATCATATCTTATTAAGAAATGCATGAATGATCAAGACCAAAAAAACTTGGCCAGCTCAACAAGCCCTGCCAAACAAGGGTGATGCCACCAGCCAGGAAACATGTAGCGGCCCATCAGGTTGCTTTGGTAATGGTTAGATTTTTTTTTTTAGCTCCCATGCTTTTGTTCAAAACCACCACTCAAAGTGCATGACACTGTGAATCTCTCTAGTGATATATTACCTTGCCTCAATCACCAAATCCTTCAGTTCTTCCTAAGACGTTCAGAGATGATTGTAACTGGGCCCTTTTCGTCGAGAGTGGGGTGTGCGCTAGATAAATGGCCTAATTCTCACTTGTGCCAAAGTGCTTATGCTGATACAGCCCCTAATGTAAGTGTGATGATAAAGCTCCTTACAACGGTACAACACTGTTCTCTTCTAATACAGAAATGAGCTTTACTGATATAGCTGCATTCACACCACAGCCAGTCTAAACGTGGACATTTTACTGGCAGAGAGATGCTGGTTAAGAGTGTGGGGAAAAAACTACAGACACCTCTCTGACAACTGTGCTGGCAGACACTCCAAAGGAGTCCCTAGATAGACAAAACAAGTTTCTGCAGCATAACTGCAGCTGTCTGTGTATGCTTTGCCTGCATGAGAAGCAAGGTAGTTTGAATCAGCTCCCTTTCACTGAGGTTGACCCAAGGTCTAAAGCCATGGTCATACCAGCCTAAAAGTAAGTAAAGTCATTAAATTCCAGGAACTGGTAAGGGCAGTAACAGCAAAACAACTCATTTGCCAGTGTACATATCTTTTCCCTGAGGAAGGAAGTGCACCACTGTAACTACTATAAATAAGGCCTGAAGAGCCTGGTTTATATCTATTAGACTATAACAGGAAAGCTAAAATTGTCCAGAACTTGGGCTAATCTGAGGCCACTTTCTGAGTAAAGATGACTGCATTAAGAGATGCAGTAAGAGATGCTTCAGCACAACGTATCAAAATGTTGTTAAGCAGATCAGTAAATGTACTAAGCCATGGGGATTTATTAGGTGGTAGAAATAACAATGTTGTATGAGAGAATAAAATTTCAGACTTGGGCAATGTCAGGGAAGCTGTACTCAAACAGCAAAGGGCATTCTGAAGAATGGCAAAATTGGATATCTCATTTGTGACTCAGAAGCTGGGTAGGCTGCAAAATCTTCCCTACTGCCTAATCTACAATACTCTGCCATGTACAATTTTCCTCCCATTGTTTTAAGGGACTAAAATTAGTGCAGAGAGTGACTGTAGAAAACATGTATGGAAATAACAAAACTTGGCTGAGCATGGCTTTTTGCTTTTTTTTTTTTTTTTTTAAGCTTGTGTGTTTTGCTTTCAGCAAAACAAAAATTAGGAACTGTTTACTTTCGATCTTGACCATCCCACTAGAAACTATGTACATCTGCAGCATTCTCTAGGTTATCCTCTAGGGATAACTTTTTCACACCAAAGTTAGGCAAATGAGATCTCCAGTATGAAACAGTCAAAAACTTTATGGTGGTGTTTCATTTAGTATTTCACTGATGTTTTTTTATCGCTAGAAGTTGAGCGAGTAAAGGTGGCAAGCTCTCAGCACAAGGTTATGTCTTCCATCCAGATCTCCCCTGTGCTCTTACTGCATGCTTTCCACAGCACGTCCCAAATACATCACTTCCCTTCTTCCCAACTCTTTGCCTTCACTGCCACAAGTCTAAAATGTCTCTTTCTCCTAGCAGCACTCACCACTACTTCTATAATATCCCTAGAGGGCCATGAGTGCACCAACAGGCCTTAATTAGCCAGAATGAGGCTTCATCCACTTCCTAATAAATATCTTCTTCCTTTCCATTCCACCTTGTCAGTTTCTAGGTATGGGAGTCCAAGAATGGCTTTCAATACACTTGTTATTGAGAACTCCCCTACAGTTCACAAGAAAGCATCTGGATGATGCTCTTAGTGATATGATTTAGTTTTATGTTGTCCTGTGAGGATCAGGGAGTTGGACACAGTGATCCTTAAAGGTCCCTTCCAACCTGAGATCTTCTATGACTGTGAAATACAGGAACCTAGGAGGTATGCACTACCTTACAAAAAACACATAGGCTAAAAGGCCTTGTGTAGAGTCTCTTGTCAGTGCTGGTAAGTGTGGATTGGGAAAAGAGGAAATTAGTCATTGCACAATCAATCAAAAGGTGCCAGACAAGTTTTCAGGGCAAATACAAGTCAGTATGACTGATCTGTGCACACAAACCAGTGGAGACACAGAGCAGTTTGTGCAGTGTTTCACTGCCCACAGCCCAAGCTCCCAAAGGCAAGCTTCACTTGGGAAGAGGTGTTTGATGAAGGACACAGGGGCTGACCTTGTTTCAACACATATTTCTGTGAAACTATCTGCAGCAGAGGAAAAACATGCAGGACAGAAGCCCAGGAGGAGAATGCAAAGTCAACATGTGGTTTAATTGGAGGGTGGAGTGCGTGAGTTATGAAGTCCCAGGATACTGAAGTCTGCACTTAACTGCTCAACAAACACAGCAGTGGAGTGCTTTTGAATGCTCTTTTGCCAGTAAGTGTGACAACCAGGATGCCATAGCTCAGAAGGGAGACTGAATATATATTCTTTTCCTTATATGTAGCTGATAGCTGTCTTGCAAATTACAAGAAATGTGGCTCTTTCCTTTAAAAGCAAAAATGAAAATGGGCTTTTTGTCAGCAAAGATATACTAGAACTCCCATTAATCTCACTTTCTTGTCACTAAAAAGCAGAGTTTAAACATCCTGCAACCTCTACTGATAGCTAATAACTTGGCTCTCTCAGAGCTAAGAGTAAAAAAAGTAGAATTCTTACTGGAAAAATCAATGTGGCTCTTCCTCTTAATTGTATCTTCTGTGTAGCACATATATTGAATGCAAAGGTTTGTACACTATTTTGACAGCACTCCACAAAGTAAAAAGCAGTACTGCAGCATCTACTGCTGGGCGAGTAGAGGAGATTCTATTTCTTGTGTACTGCAGCTTCCTAGAGCATCTCCACTGCTACTTATGTGCCCGCTCAGTTGTTGAAACTTAGACATTTACACTATTTGCAAAACTGATCCAGTTAATGCCACGAAGATATTTTACCTTTTCTTTTATACCCCTGTTATACCTTCTTACAACTTCTGTATTCTTAGTGCTTTTGCCTACATTCTTGGATTCGTTTGTTAAGCTGAGAGACTAAACATTCTAGAAGCTCCGTAGGTAGGGGTTAGTGTGCCCCAGACCCCAAGGTCCTCTCCAGAACACATTCTGTAAACTAAGAACCAGCCAGGGGAAGGTTCCTTGGGGAGGGGGACTCATTCAAGCCTCTCTTTGGGGAATTTTTGATAGATATGCTAATTAGTAAGACCTATAATGTTATACCAGATCTTTTGGGGGTGGGCATTGTGGTGTGCATTTTTGGTGCATTCCACCTGGATGTAGTGCACCTAAGGATCCTTAAAATAAATACCAAGGTAAAATCCCTTTTCCCCTTCTAACCATGTTTGACTCTTGATTTTAAGACCAGGAAAAGGCATCACAGTGACATGAAAATCCTCCAGTTCCACTCTTAAACTGTTCCTAATTACTTTTGCATTTACTTTCTCTAACCCAGAATCATGTCAGTTAACCTGAAAAATGTACATGTGTTCCAAGTACATAGGAAGACAAACTATACCAGTAATTATTTATAATTCACATGGGATGTTTAGCTTTGCAGCAGTAACACCGCACTCTTAATACACACATAATTTAAAAAATAGTCGTATCAAAGGATAATGATAGTGATAGATAAGAACAAATGTAAACGCTGGCAACTACTTCTATAAAAATCAAGTGATCGAAGGTTCATAGGAAACAACCTCATCATCAAAGTGACGGGAAGGTAGACTGATCAAAGCAAAATCATTACAGCCTGGGAAATCTGACCTTTTTATTAATTATGCTTCAAGCTTTACTGCCAATTAAGTAAAGGCAGTTTTTTGATAGTGTCATGCATGATTTCTAATGTGTGCCATGACTCATGGGGTAAACATTGATTTATAACTCTGCCTTCAATTTTGCTAGCCCTTCACATAAAAAGAGGTCTGACAATCACCAGTAGGACAATGTCTTTCAATTAGGAATGGCCCAAAAAAAAGGCTGTATGCCCAGAACATCAAATCCACCAATCTGTGTTTGTGGTGGCTTTTCATTGCTGTCAGATGGGAATGGAATGCATTTGCTGAACAGTACTAATAACTGTTCAAAGACAGAACTGACTGCTGTATGCACCTACACATATTTAGCATGCTCTCTCCTAGGTATCAAATCATACAATCACATAATTACAGAATGGCTTTGATTGGAAGAAATCTTAGAGATGATCTAGTTGCAACCCCCCCTGCTGTGGGCAGGGACACCTTCCACTAGACCAGTTTGCTCAAAGCTCTATCCAACCTAGCCTTGAACACTTCCAGGGATGGGGCATCCACAACATCTCTGCGCAGCCTGTTCCAGTGCCTCATCACTCTCAGTGAAGAATTTCTTCCTAATCATTAACATAAACCTGGCTTCTCTCAGCATAAGGCCATTTCACCTTGTCCTATCACTACATGTCCTTCTAAGAAGTCCCTCTCCAACTTTCTTGTACGCTCCCTTCAGGTACTGGAAGGTGCTATAAGGCCTCCCCAGAGCTTTGTCTTCTCCAGGCTGAACAACTCCAGTTCTCTCAGCCTGTCCTCAAGGAGAGGTGCTCCAGCCCTCTGATCATATTATTGGCTTCCTCTGGACCAACTACAACAGGTCCACCTTCTTTTGGTGTTGGGTACCCCAGAGCTGGATGCAGTGCTGCAGGTGGGTCTCACCAGAGCAGAGCAGAGGAGCAGAATCCTCTCCCACAGCTGCTGCCCACAGTTCTCTGGATGCCCAGTGTGCAGTTGGCTTTCTGGGCTGTGAGTGCACAGGGCCAGCTCATGTCAAACTTCTTACCCCCAAAGTCCTTCTTGGCAAGGTTTTTCCCAGTCCATTCCCCATGCAACATATTTCTCTTTGGGATTGCCCTGATCCAGGTGCAGAACCTGGCAGTGTTGGACTTCAGGTGGTTTGCACCAGGCCATGTCACATGGTTTAGAGCAGCCCACATCTCAAGTCTGTCTAGGTCTAAGCCTTGAACTGAAGGCAGCTACAAAGAACCAAATAATCAGAAATAAAATTTGTGGCATTTATATAAAAATATTCACATCCCTGGCCCAGACCCCATTCAGCCTCTCCATGCTACACAATCCACCCTTTCCATAAGATGATCCACTGCTTCACTGCTGCCTGGTCCATACCTAGGCATGCAGTTTCCCATTGCACAGTCACTGGTCACAGGGTCTTTCTGAAGAAGCAACATCTGCACCTGTTCTGCACTTGACTTGGATTTAAGAAGTGCTCATGGAACAGTGCTTAATCCTTTTAACCTCCCAGCTGTCATATATGCAGCTTGAGAGGATTGTTTATTTAGAGTCATACTCTGGAAATCACACTCTAGCACATGCTGCCAAAGCAGATCCCAGCAGCTCAGTGGGAACCATGGAACTGGACCGGGCCAGCTGGTTCTTTTTTACCAGAAGATACATTGGGGCTGTTCAGATTGTCACAGAATAATTCCGTATCTGCAGTGTATTCCATAAAGATGAGGGAACCAAAATTGTTTTCCCTTACTTTTATGCTGCTGCAGTACCTTGCGTATCCTCTTTCCAGTATACACTGAACAGTTCTACGTGACTCCTCTATTGCTTGGTTTACGTAAAAAAAAAAAATACAAATGCCTGTATCATTACCTCACCCTCCCTCTATAACTGGGTTTTGAAGTTTCTTCCCTTTGCCAGACGTGCCTAAAAATCAAAGTCATGTTGGTGCAAGTTAGATTTCAAAAACATGCCTTATTATCAGACATCTCTTTCATGCAGACAACTGTATGCTTTAATGTAAATGTCAATGGGAAACTCAACCTAATGCATAGTTCACTTGTTTTGTGCACTTTTCACTTTATTTATCTATAGAAGTTCATATTTCCCTTTGTATGTTTAAGAAATAGATATTTCCTTTTATCTCTGCCTGCACATAGGTTATACATACACTTGTATAACTGATTTCTTTTGTAAAAGCAATTCCTTCCCCATCAAATTCAATGATTTTCACTTTAAAAATGAGGAAAAAAAATTGAAAACAAGCTTTACAATATTTGGAAATAAATGGTCCTTTCATTATGTAAAAGCATTAGGGCGTCTCCAAGGTATTCCAAATAAAATAATTTATAGTAAATGAGATTATTATTGCTGGGAAAAGAACCACTTAATGTCAGTTTTCTGTGGGAAAAACCAAAACAGACTAATCCAATAGGGGTGCTCACAAACATACAGCAAATGTTTAAAAGCTTCAAAGATCCAAAACAACAAGGGAAAAACACATGCTAAGAAAGTAATGTGGAACAGGCTATTTCTGTTCATCCTTATCACAGGATGGTAGCCTTACTGTCTTGAAAATAAGAATAGGAAGCCTATTTTATCATTGAGTTCTTCCAGTTTATACCAACTTGTCCAAAGTAGTTCTACCAGCATAATTGTGGAGTAATGCAGTGTTGAGCCAAGCCTGGATACAGGGACCTGAAATAGAAATTGTTGAGCATTGCGAAGATGTGAATTGCTGTCTGAAAATCTCATAAACAGACCTCTGTGGCTGCTATGAGCAAAGCAGTCATGTCAGAATAAATTTGGCTCAATGTATTGCTATAGCAATCAGCTAGTAATGGCTCACCGTCCAAAGATAGCACTACAACAAAATTAGTAACTCAGCTATGCAGCCACATAGCTGAACTGTTAAAAATCCAAAATGAACCTTGAAAATGACAAATACATGCATAATAGTCCCTAGATATAGACATCAAGGAATGCATCAGAAGCTGATCTTTATTCCTTGCCATTTTTACTTTTCAAGTATGACAGTCTTCTTCTTCCACGGAAGTCCTCCATGCCCTGCCAAATGTGCCAGGTGCAATTTTTCAGTCAAATAGAATAATGGCATTTGGAATTGCAAGATCAGTAGTGCAAAACAGTCTGTCACATGGACTTTGAGGAGCAGTCCCTATCCATTACAAAGTACATTCCACCTGAACTCAGTCTCATCTCATATTCGTGCTCCCACATGCTCTGTTTTGGCTATCCCAAGAGGGTTCATTAAGCACTGGGGGGGCTCAGGCTATTTATTTCAAAAAACTACAGATCTGTTACCAAGTTTTGCATATCTGATATTCATGCTTACTTGCCACTGTTCCTCTGTCTCACCTATTGAAACACTGCAAGGAAACTTTTCTGGTTTTGATTTTCCACATGACTGTTAATGCAGAAAAACTGATTAAAGCAAAACCACATGGAAGTGAAGAAATTCTGAATGGCCACTACTGGGTCTCTTTTACCAGTTTATATGGTGTAAAGATCAATTCTAATGTTAGCATTAGCATGTAAAATGACTCCTAGCATAACTGCTTGCAGTTTGAAGAAATTTTTGTGCTTTGCCTGCAATGCAGGTGTGGGCTAATTAATCCGCATGAGAATGCCATCTTGAAGACAACAAAGCTTAAGAGACAGAGAGATTAAAGCTAAAATGCAATGCAAACATTTGTTGACCAGCTAAATGGCCTCACTGACCTCAGGAATGTGTTTGAAAGCTTCTTAGGTGCCTAACAGCTGAGTATCATTTGCACTTGCAGCCAAGTTTCTAAAGACATTTAAAGAGCTCACTAGATTCTAATTATGAAGTAGGTAGGAATTAGATGACACAGATGAAAAACCTGGCACTAAGAAATTCATGGAAGACCCCACTGTCAGGACTGTGAGTATACCAATAGATCTTACAAGATCATCTTGGACCTCCACCCTTTGCCCACATCCAGGAACTCCCTGTAGGCTGAGATCCGGGCCTTTCATTCCCTGGCTGAGCTAGGTTGTTAGCACACCTGCCTTCAGCCCTGCCTCCTAAATGACTCTTGGGGCTATGCCATAGCCCAGTTTAGTCTTTTCCCTCATCCCATCTCCTGCTACTCCTGGTGAGACTCTCTGAATGGTTCCTGGACCTCTTCATCTCTTCCTCAGGTGAGGAGCTGTTGATGGAACATTCTGCCCAGCCTGTTGTGGTTGGTTTGTCTTGGTTTTTCTTACCTTCTACAGTGGTATGCTCTTGATACTCCTTGAAACAAAAGACAGAGCCAGCTTTTATGAATTCTTCTCCTACTAGAATGAGTGTATATAAGATCAAACACAAAACTAGTGGTTTTTTAATAAATGCTTGCACGTTTCTCTTCAATGCATTTGGTCAGAATGCAATCTCAACATCTGCATTGTAAAAACAAAGAAATTTCCTGAAGATCTCCTGTACACAATGAAACTTATGAGAAGCCAGAACTTGTCCAGAATGGCATATAACCTTATGTAAATAGTTAAATGAACAAGGGAGGTGTCACTGATAAAAGGAAGAGCTCTGTCTTGAAGACCTGTGATTTGGCTTCCCCATGTGTTTTTTTCAATTGAAAAGATCTGATAAAAGCTTTGGAAACATGCAGGCCATTAATATATAATGAGAAAATACTCTGTTGATTATGTAGTTGAGAAGAAAATCGAGATAGTAGGTAAAAAGCAGGGAGGAGAAGAGCACTTAGAGAAAAACAAGATGCAAAACATGGTCAGAAAAAAGTGAAGGCAGTAAGTAAATTAATAGAACCTTCCACAAATGAACAAAGTCAGGATCCAATTTGGCAGATGGTGATGGTGGTGGAGATCAATGCCATATGTCAACACTTTCTGCCCTACCCATGACAGCATGCAGAGCAATTCCCTTGAAATTCAATTATGGAGGAAAACCACATGATTAAGAAACATAGACATTTGCAGTGACTGCAAAATATGCAAATTGTTCTGCAATTTTTAATAACATAACAGGTAAAAAACTTACAGAGAAAAATTTATAGAGGGAAATAAGTTCAAACACATTAGAAGTACATTTTCAGCTGAAGGCATGAGGGAATTCAGCTGTAGAACTCTTATTAAGCTTAATTGTTGCCACTGTGTAAAGTCCCTGTGCCTCAAGTTGCTAATTATTCTATGAAGTATGGCTATATGCTTCTGTAGGTGCATTGAGGAAGAGAGTGAAAACAGCGATTTCACCCTATTATAGGCTCTGAACATCTAAAATCTTTTTTCTTGAGCATATAGTTATTATCAGTCAGCTTTGACCTGCATGTTAGCATATGCCTTTTGCAGTAGAGGAAGAAAAATTTGTATGTTGTTAACCACTCAACCAGGAAATGAGCCAATTCCTTTCATTTTTTTTACTCAAGGGATTAGTTTTGCCTCTTCTCATCATGCTCATGAATTTTATTAATGTTCTCACCATGCATATTCTACATGTGGAATAAGAGCTGAGCTGAATGCTTCAAATTAGGCCCCAAATTTGTCTAGCTAAGTTCGGTATGTTGACATCTCTGCTATGACAACCTAGGGGGTGAGTGATTTACTGGCACCAAAATGGACAAATGGAAAATGGAAATGGAAACACCAATGAAAAAAAAGGAACCCTCCCAAGTAAGCATTCCATTTCTTTGTCCACAACAAATGATGAAGTGTTGGAAAGCACTGACAGGGCTGTGGATTTAGAGAAAGAGGCATCTGAAGCGATTATGTATTTATATATATTTAGCACCTTTGAGATTTCTTGGTTTTTTAGATTACATATCTATATTTATCCTGGCTGTCTTCTATCTTTTGTAGGAATGAAGTGGCCACTGAGAAGATAAATGAAAAGTGTGAATATTTGTTATAAATATGTATGATATGCAGTGCCTTCAGCAACCATATCTTCTCCGTTTAAATGCTTATATATTTCTTGTTTCTTCTCCCTGATTGAATATTTCTTGTTAAAGAGATGAGAAATCAACTTTTATGAGATAAGTTGTACTGCAAAATGCATTAATTCAATGACAGATTATATGGTTACAGGAATTTATGTCTGCTGAGAGGTAACTTCCCATTTTCAGAAAAAGCATACTCAGATTTTTGAAAACAAGGAACTCATAGGACCAATGTGTATTTAACCACATGTAGCTTGTTTTAGCCAGTAGGAAGAATCTGGAAAAGATGGAGTTAAAATCAGTGTGTCAAACTGAGTTGTCTGAAAATGGTGCTTAGCACAGCTTGGCAGAGCTTGGTTGAATCAGGATTATGATGAGAGACAATCTGGAAGACCAATGTCCTTTTGAGGAGAAATTTATGGCCACTGTAACTCTGATTAAGGAAAAGTTACTTATATCTCTTGTCTATCAGCCTCTGAAGACTACATTACATATGTTGTGTGACTCAGGCCCTATTCCTGAGCACCATGCTACAGAAGTTTAATGGAAATAGAAGTTTAAATGAAGTAGTCTGCAAGAAAGTAGTATAGAAGACAACTCACACAGAGAAGAGTGAGTAAAATTTTACTGGTAGTACATTCTGTGGAGCAAGGTACATGTCCTGTTCAGAACAGCTGAAATTTACAGCTCTTTCCAGTGTTCTCTGAGTGTGTCAGAGCATGGGTCTAGTGGAGACCTCAGGATGACTCTGTAAAGGCTTCATTAATTTGAGTTTGGCTAAGCTTTAACATTTTTGGGATGTTAATGATAAACTTTGGGAATAAACTTATTTTAAAGTAGAGAAGGTCATACTGGGATGGAAGAGATACAACAAGATTTAGAAGTATCCTAATTATCTTGGTGTTGGATTCAGACTTCCTCTTACTCCATCAGTGTGGTGGTTTCTGACATACAACCAGTTCCATGCAGCTACTCAAGTTCATAAAAAACTCACTCTTCTTACCATCTCTGAGTTCTGTTTGGGGTGTGCTTACTGATTTTCTCATCAGCTTCCCAGTCTCTCTGGATTCATTCATTCTGCTAAGTGACACAAGGGCAGGGACTGTTCCCATACCCTGTGCCAAATGGCAGGGTTCACACTACACAGAGCTGGCTCTGGGTCTCCTTCGTGTTCCATGTGGTGATTATGCAGCTCTTTTTTTTTTTTTTTTTTTCAGTGTAAGTTGTCTAAAAGTAGAAGAAGGACTGTGTTCAAGAGTAGGGATTCAACATATGAATGCCTATTGGGAATAGCCTGGGAATAGCCTGGCATGTGCTATTGCCTGCACCATGCTCAGTCAGTATTTCAGAGGGAGCTAGCTGACACCGGCTAAAACTGTACCAGACTGTGCTAGCACCTAAGCTCCTCTCCTAAGTCAGTCTCTTTTAGAAACAGAAACATGGCTTTAGTGACTCATTTCTGCCTGTTCCACCCCATATTGTGGAAAGAGCTCTTTGCCCATCTTTCTGTCCTGCTCCTGTCAAGCACATTCAGGTGCTCTCCAAGAAAAGAGGGCATTGAATGACCCTTTTTGGCCATCGAAAGCAGACATCCTTTCTGTTACTTGACCTGCATCTCCCAGAGGAATGCACAGAAAGTTACAGTAAATTGCAACCTTTACAGGCTGAAGAAAAGACTGAAAAATAGTGCCCTACTGCGTCTGTCAGTGGCTGTCAGGCACTGTCCAGATACAGCCACAGGCTCAGAAAGGCATTAGGCTGCCAAAACCAATAGCTAGGACAGTGTACCTGGCAGTAGGTCATGCTTTTCAAGCCCTTGCTAGGCATCTGTTACTGCTCCCTGTCAGAGACAGGATACTGGGCAAGAGGTTTTGTCACAACTTAACAGGCTTGTCAGCATGACAGTTCACATGAAGCAATCAGAGTAATGATTTGACCTTCAAGAGAGAAGGAGGAAGGGGAAAACATATTCTTCATCTTGTCTATCATGTTGGGTTTGAGTAGAAGAAGTGCTCTGTCTTGGGAGACCTTGGCCCGTAATTTCACCTAATCAATATCAAATTTGAGTGTAGTCATATTATTAGGCATGTTATAAGGATTTTCATGTGTTTATAAACACTGGCCTCTTAGGAAGAAAACAGCTTCTAAATACATGAATGCTGTAATCTTAAGCCTCTGTTACAATATTATTTCTAGCTGTTTTGCATACAGATGACTCAGTTTTAGAAAATCATACCCCTCTCAAAGACAATCTCTACCCAAAAGCAAAACACATGAAAGAGATCACCTGTCATAATTTTTCATTTGTGTGCACTCATGCAATGATTCTATGATATTTACTTGGTACTGGGGTGCAGCAAATTGTGCATAAAAGGTCTTTCAGCATTTAATAATACATGCATTTATTTTTAGGCAGAGATAAGTCACCTTTTTCCCACCTGATATGTTTTAAAAAATTGTCACTCAAAAAAAAAAAGACATGAAATCCACCCAAAGTGACAGATTATTATCAATTTATTATAATTTTGCCAGTACAGGCATGAGACAATCTATACCAGAACAAGCTGAGGTTTTTTTATTCTTCCTAGGTAGTTGTAGCTTTTTAGCTGCATTACATTAGACTGTAGGTATCACAAGTAAAACCTGTGGCTGACACGGCCCATGAAGCTCATACTTAATATGGGAATTTAGCCCAATGTACCATTTACTTTTGAAAAAGTCAGAGACTGGTCTTATTGAGAACTCTCTGAAAGAAGAAAGGAAGGACTCAATGTTTAGGAAAATCAGCTGTTCACCACAAGGCATTTGTAGACCTTGCAGGTGACTTTCTCTTTGCTATTCACAGATGGAGGCATGCTAGGACTCATGATGGGGAGTATTTCCTTGAAAGATAGGGGTCCACACATGGCACAGGGGAGTCTGGCTGCAGCTCTTCAGTGTGTCTCTGGCAAGGCTCTTTTATTTCAAAAGACATGCTATGAGGTACAGAAAAATTGTCCCTTTTTGCCTTGGCTACAGCACTTTAGAATGATTACTACCCTGCTCAGGGCCACAGGTGCCGAGTGCTTAGATTAGAGGAGCAAAAAAATCAGACCAACCAGCTACATCCTGTACATGTCGGAGGAGAGAGACCATTGTGCTAAGCTCATTTCTGTGAGAATCTGCTTTATAAAACACGTGTATTTCTGTGATTGGGGGACAGACAACAGAATGTGTCTGTGATGAGACTGGATAGCTGAGCGCATCAGAATACATTCTGCAGAATACACCAAAAATGGAAGAAATTGTGGCTAGCTTTTAAAAATTATTTTGGAAGCTCACTCTCAAGGTCTTCTGTATTTTAGAAGGTGGTCATGCACCAAAGGCATCTTAAAATATTCTTGTTCTTTTTAAGACTCTAGTAGCAAATGTCACTGTCCTTTTGATTTACATTTTCTCTTTCTCTCCTCTCTCTGAGTTACACTGTCATAGAGGTTCTTCATGTTTTAGAACTACCAGCTGCAAAAAAGGTGAAAGGAGTTTCTCTTAACCTTTAACTTTTCACTAAAATTCTTAACAGGGCTTGTGATTAGGGAGGAATAAAAAGCAAAGGCTATAACCACAAATAGTTTAGGCAGGTATTTGCCAGATATCATGCCTATCTATCTCCAACACCTCCAGTTTCCTTGCTCATGTCCCCAGATTATATTAACCAGAGGTTTCCAAGTGTGCCAGCTCTTTACTTCCCTAAGAAGGTATGCAGGAGAGAGCCAACTGATAACACAGTACATGCCACTTCTCAGCCCAGAACAAGAACAAGATTTATAAATACTTTGTTATTAATAACATCGGGTTACCTGGCTGTTATAAGAAATGCAAAGGTACCACGTTCAAACTTTACTTTTCATCAGAGCAGATATAAACTTCAAGTTAAAGTTATCAGCATTTCTAAGAACCAGAAATCAATTGATTTATTGTTGTCCTTTCTCTATGAAATAAAGATCTTAAATGATACTGACCATAAGCAAGAGAGCTGGCAATATAAAGTAGTTTCATTTATGTTATTACATACCTTCTTTTTCTTTTGCCAAAAGTTTATCATTAAGGAGCATTGCTACAACATTCTTGTTTGTTCCTAGTTTTGGCAAAATACCACCTCCATTCCTGAGAGTAAATTAAGGAGAAAACAGATTGTATCAGATCTAAAAATTCATTTCAAAACCCTCAAGATTTAGACTAAGTATTGCAATAGGATAAGGGACAATCTGAGAATATTAGACCTTGTGTTGCTTGTATGAAAATCTGTCCAGGTTTGACCAAATCACAAACTAATAGAAATACCATTTATAGGAAAATATAGGAACACTTGAGCTAAGTCTGAACACAATGCAGTGCCATGCAAACATGGTTATTTGGGTCCCAGTTCAGTGTCTCTGAGAGGCACTGCATTGTATTTGCACCTTATTGCTGCCTAAATTTCTGTGCAATCAGTAAAGCAAGCAAGCACCATCTGGTTGTATGCATTCGAGCACTTCCCCTAATTGGAGCTGGCAGACAGCCTTAGTCTTAAGCAGAAAGTCACACCATTAATTTAAAAAGTTTCATAAACGTGAATCATCAGATCAGAAGGGAAGTAGACTGTGCAGGAAAAGACTGCAGTGAGCAGCTAGGAGACCAATTTCTTTGTAATAAAACACTAACAAGTAGTGATAAGCAAGCTGTCCGTTCTGTACTCTTGTTATGTTACTTTGCTATAGAATTAGACAGCTCCTTGCTTCCCTGATTGCTCTGCTCCCTGTGAATCTCTACACATTTGGGCCAGCTGGGCTTAGACCAGCCCTGATTACTGTAGTTGTATGTTTGTTTATCATATACAGTCTTGAGAATCAGGAAAAACCTTACAGGCTGCAGTTAGTGATATTGTATGATGAGCAGTTGTCAATGCTTTACAAGGTTTCTTCTTCTTCTCTGCTTTGAGTCTGTTGGCAATGAATGCTAGCAAAACAAACTCAAGAGGTGCAAACACAAGGAAGGAAACAAAACAATGAGCTGCTTTTATCACGAGTGATAAAATTGCAAAACTCTACCATATTCTCCTCAAATATGGGATGCTGAAAAAAGGTTGAAAGAGAAAAAAGCCTCATTGTTCTGTGCAAAATGTTCAGTGCAGTTCTCTAAAATCAAGCAGCCCTAGAGATTAGGAGAGGCCCTTCATAAATAACTACTACAATACACAGACTTTGTGTATTTTCAGTATGCAGAGATACCGCAAAATTTACTCAAATTACTGCCAGAATAAAGCACTAGTTCGTCTAGGTCATCTCCCTGCCCATCTACAGTATCCATGTCACTTGGTGATATTTGTCTAATTCACTTTTAGTTTAATTGATGAGGATTCAACACTATCTTAGGAAACTTAAGACAGAGACAGATTACCTAATGCTTCTACCACATTATCTCTGTTGTTGTAACTCATACCCACTACTTCCTGTCTTCTCTGTAACATTGTATTGCTTTCCTTTTTTCCTGCAAATTTGAAGCTGTGCCATGCCTTCCCACAGTCTTTTTTCCTCCAGACTAAACAACTGCTGTTTCTTCCATCTTTCCAAACAGGTCATGTTTCAAACCTTTTGACCTGTAACTTTACTGCAGTACTAATCACTCAGGGACATTATTCCCTGAAATGATGCAACTCGGATATACCAAGGTTAGACAGGCTGCCCAGTGCAGGCAACAAATCATTAGGTTAAAACCATGCTCCTGTGTTGCTGATTCCTCGTCCTCAGCCTGCCAGTTTGTTTGTTTTAATCATCTGTTGGATGTCATCATAAACTTCTTAATCCTCTTCCCAATATATCGGAGCAGCACATAGCACCGCCAAGCCACACACACCTCCTACTGGGAATTCCCATGGTCCTTTATATAGACATCTAATAGCATCCAGAGTTATAGCTGAAGCCCTTTTGCAGGCTTGACAGGTGCCTGACCTCATATACTGTTTGTGCAAAATTGCTCAGCAGCACTCAGGTGGAAAGCCTGATCAAAGGACCTGGGTTTTTTAATAATTTCTCCCTGGCATCTTTCCAGCTCTCCTGGAGAAGAGTTGAATCTCCCTGTTGTGGTCTGACACGTTCAATGGCTTTTCCTGAAATCCTTGTTGTTTTCCATACTAGCACACTGAAATTTTCATTATGGATAGAGATCAGAGC